>NW_023416285.1:66361863-67771863 GCF_014176215.1 Rousettus aegyptiacus | reverse complement strand
GAATGGGGTGGGGCGGAGTCTGAGCATTACTTTAGCAGGGTTTCCTTCTGTGTTCCGAGACGGAGGGCACCATCTGCTGGCGGTCGGGTGGCCTGCACTGGGGTCCTCGGACAGTGGTCCGCAGCCGCCTACCCCGCCAGGTCCGGTGTCCGCTGCCTCGCCACAAAGCACCCACGCACACAGATGAGGTTTCAGAGTGTCCCATCCCTCTTTCCAGGCTCTAGCACACAGTGTGTCAGGAGCAACAGGCGGAGACAACAGTCCGTGCTTGCTAATACGAAAATGCTCAAGCCACATTCTGGAGAGGCTCATATTGTTACCATGTGGGGGTTAATGAATTTGTCTTGCTGCTTGCAAATTTAAGATGAAAGAGAACAGGTCGAGTAATTTCTTTGTTTTATCCGAGAAACTTAAGCTTGCCGGAAAAGCCTGATGAATAAAGGGACGGTGGAAGGGAGGGGGACGATGGAAACAGCGCAATTCTTTCATTTCAAAGGGTTAACATTCTTTTGTTTCCTTTTCCCCCCCTCCTCCTTTTCTGAAGCCGTTGCGAAATGGATTGAAATCATAGCTGTCACGTTCTTTATTGGCTATTTTCAACCACTGTGGGGTAGCAGTTTTCTAGTTGTTAGACTTTCTGTTGCTCCTTGCAAGGCAGGGGGAAAAGCCTGTTGCTTTTCTAGAACCAACCACCTGGGGAACAGCTATATCTACGTGAGCAAAATGTCATTTTTTTTCCACTTGCGAAAAAATATTGTGGCAGCAGAAATTTAAACAGTCTGAATAATTTAAAGACTAAAACCTTTGTTTGTTTGTTTTTTTTAATCACTCTATAGCTGTAAGGCTATTGAATTGTCTTTTCATTTCAATACTGGTGTGTCATGTTTTTTTTTTTTTTAACATGGTAAAGTTTAAGAAAATTTTAAGATTATGACAAATAATGAATATATTTATAATTTATTATTTAAGTCACAGAGTGACTTAAACTTTTAATTTTACAGTTGTAACTTACTGGTCTTTAAATAGCTTATTTGAAATACTATTTTAAAATAAGGTCTCTTGTATTGGAAAAAGAAAATCAATTTTTAAAAAATAACGCACAATGAATATTTTTCTGACTTGGCAAAGATTGTTAATAGCCTGACTTATTTATAATATTCTGTTCACGTACATGTCACTACCATGAAATAATCCAAAAACTACTATTTACAAACAGTGAGGAATGTAATAACATGTGCACCTAAACAAATCAGACCTAATTCATGCCATCACAACTGAACACATTAAACAAAAACAGGTTGTCTGTATTATGTAGATAAATATTGATAATATTTTCCTTTTCAGTCATTTATTTTGACAATTTGTAAATACTCACATAGAACATTTATAAAATAAGAGGTGATTTAGAAAGCTTAAAAGGCAAATTTGCCTTTGCGAGTAATTAGTCTTCTGTATAGGGTACTATAATTTCCAGAATTTAAAAAAATATATAATTCCATTCACTATATTTATAAAAACCTTTTCTGCTTTTTTTTAAAATTTGAATTGAATAGGGAAGTTGCTGCTAACCAAAACAACCACCACCACCACAACAACAAAAAAAAACTGAATTCAACTGAATTCATACATAAGCTCAGAAAAGAATTGAATTGAATTGCCGTACCACTGGAAATAGCTCCTAATGATGGAATAATACAGTCTGTTTACTCACTGCATCATGTGTATATGTACGTGATTTTAAAAATATTCACCAAATATGTACATGATTTTAAAAATATTCACCAGATACTATGAAAAATACATTCTACTAAAATACCCATTACCTTTCCACAATGATGTTAGAGACATATAGAAAAATAGGAAACACTGACCATTGAAACATAATAAACCTTGATTTACTTTTTCTTCTTTATTTCTCCTTTTAATGAGAGCTACCAACAAGATCTAAGGTTTATTTTATCTTCTCTCATCTATGACAAAAGATTGAAATAAATAGATTGGCAATAACTCCAAGAAAAATGAAAACAAAGAGGAATTTTAGGACTGAACATTCTGAATAAACACAATCTGGATGGTTAACCCTGGTTAAGAGAATGCTCCATAATATGCTTTGATTTTTAGATAATTCAAGGAGGGGTGAAAAGTCTGTGGGAAATAAGACTCATTACTACATATATTAATCATGTTTCAGGAACCTGATAGACAGTAGCCTTTTGAGGTTACTTAATAGGAAATATTCACCAGAGCTAATAAAAAATAAGAATGAACAAATAATATAATAAAAATAGTTTTAAGGAAAATTCATACTAAAATTCATTACTAAAGCATTGCTCATTTTTATATTCTTATTAATTACCATTATCACCCATCCATTCCACAGCTGGAAAAATGACATAATTGTATATTACATTAATAGGTTTGAAACTAGGTTCTATTAATTTTTGTTATTTTCCTATGCTACTCTGAGTGAAATATAATTTCATATTGGTTTATAGCATTATCTGTTTTAAAGACTAGTATAACATCAAGGATATTTTCTGATTCATATACTTAAGAATATTAAATGTTCCCCCCAACTCCCAATAAGAAAATAGACAGTTTTTATAGTCAGAAATCTCTACAATCGAGAATTGTTGGTACTGAGCAGTGAATGCAAAAGCTCTGATGAATAGTACTTATGCAGGTAAAAAAATGATCTTAAGACCAAGACTTTTTTTTTTTTTTCAGGCAATAATATTATTCATTGAATTAGGAAAGGTTTTTCTTCTGGCATCATAGGATATGTCGTGCATGCTATAGTGACTATATACTGTTATTTTTTGAACAATCATCTTAAAAAAACACTGTGATTCTCATTTGTTGTTATATTAAGCCCTTCAAATCTCTAATTTCTGCCAAACATATACCTACACACACACACACACACACACACACACACACACACACACACACTCTAGAGTGACTAAAGATGAATAGGAGGCAGTTGGGGCAAAAAAGAGACAATAACCCACAGAAATTGCTTTAAAGTAACTACTAACATCTGCTAATATAAGCCCAGTAAAACACAACTAGTAGTAAGCAAGTCTTCTCTTTGTAATACATTGGAGAAACATGCTATTAACTACCTGCAAACAAGTTGTTGAGCTCTTGTATTTCAGATTCTAAGGACCAATTGTTCCTTCTTTAATGAGGTGGTCTCTGATGATCAAGGAGGAATTCAAATACAGAGACACTGGTCCAAGTGACCACTCCTAGAAGACTTTATATCTATTGAGTCCTAAATTAAATCATTCTGAGCAACAGATAACTACCATGTGTTTATTGTTTCTTTCCTTCCTTCATGCATGGATGGATGCAACAGTAAATCCTCTTATAGTCATTACAAACAACAAGAAAAACAACCAAAAAAAAATTTAAGAAAATAAGCCAACTATATTAATAATGCCTAAAAGAAAAACAAATATAATTTACCAAATACTCAGTGTTACTAAATTCCACTATTGTTGCCGTTGTTATTTTAATATTTGATTCCAGATTTCTGATACATACTTCATTTATATCTAATTTCCATCATCTTGGTCACAGAAAACAGTAACTACCTGCCAGAATCTCTCTTATCCTCACTCATTTTTTTAAGTCAGTGTTTCTCAATCTTTAATGTGTACCTGAATCCCTCTGAGATTTTGAAGTGTTAAAATGCAAATTATAAATCAGAGGTCTGAGATGGTGTTGAACATTCTGTATTTCTAACAACTCCTAAGTGATGCCAATTGCTGTTATCTTTGATTAGTAAGGCTACAGTACATTATTATTATATATTATTCGGAGATCTAGCATTATGAAGAAATGAACATTTGTTTCTCTTAAATTTCTCTAGGAATGGTATTATTTCAAGGTTCCAAATTTATTGTTAATTTCTAGATAGTTAAACAGGTAGCTGTGCTTGAAAGGGAAATTTGGTTTGGTAATTGATGATAAGCAACAGGACAAAGGCCAACAGGCAGACAATGAGGTTTGACTTTAATAAAAAGCCCTCCTAACGTGTCAATACTTATGAGTCAGTCAGCCTTAAATGATCGTTATGAAAATATTGCCAAGCACTGTCACTCCAATAATGTCCTACTGCTTTACAGAACACCACTCATTTTTCTTTTTCCAAATAGAGAACATTGCAAACTGTTTTTGCTCCCACTGAGGAGCTTGCAATAGCTTTGTAGAATAGCCTAAACATACTCTTGCTGCTGTCAGTAAATTCTCTGAGACTTTAATAGAATTCTTTTGCGAAAAGAGCAAATAGGTCAGTATCATTTAAAGGTAGGAACAGATGTCAGCAGTTAAATATAGATATAAATATTTTTTTTCTTATATATGTAATCAATCAGGTCTTGGTTTTAGGTGCTGGGTTACAATATATGATATCTGGAGAAGCTGAGAGAGGAAAATCTTCATTTTGCATTTCTGTTTGGAGATAATAAAAAAGTAATTTTATACCTTAAGCAACATCAAAGCAAGCTTATCGAGATATTTACAAGTTTAAGTTCATATTTGAAAACCTATGTTTTCAGGAGTACAGGCCAGACTAGGCGATATGATAAAAATAAATAGTACTATTTATTGAACATGTCCTATGTGTGAGGTATGATTATTAAATATTTCATTTTAGTAGTTCATTTAATCCTTGATTTAAGGCTATGCAATTTTGCTCTCTCCCTCCCCATTATAGATGGAGAAACTGAAGTTCAGAGAGGGACACTTTGGTTAAGAGAGTTTAATAACTTGCTCAGAAGTGATAGAGCCAGTAAATGGCAGAGCTAGAATTTGAAACCAGGCACCCTGACTCCAGAGTCTGGCTCCTAACTGCTAGGGAAGTAAAAAAAATAATTCCTGGTACTTAGCTTTGGGACCTCGAGTGAGTCATTCAACTTCTTTAGGCCTTAGGTTTCTTCTCTGTAAAATGAAGGTGAGACAATTGTTAAACCTCTTTCCAATTCAAATATTCTATAATATAAAACCTTTAAAGATTTTAGACTGTCAAAATCAAGCTTTTTCCTCTCCATCTTATTCTACAGTTAGATTCCATTTAACTTTATTTTATTCTCCTGTTAGATGTGTCAATCAATAAGCATTTATTGAATTCCCACTGAATGCAAATGATGGTATTTTCCTGGGAACATGACGGTAATGATTATTTGCATTCTAGGGCCTCTTCAGTCATCATTTTAGTTGGTGATAGCATTATCATCCATTTTTTTCCTAATTAAACTATTCCCAAAGACAGCAATAAGAAACAATGGTGCAATCATCTTCAAAATGAGACTTGACTAATGCCTGCTTTATATAATATTGAATATTGGAGTCAAGTGGAAATATTTCTATCTGATACTATATATTATATTCAAACTGGGAACATTGCTCCACTACTGCCAAACTGATACCTTTTTCAAGACTTAAGGTGAAACAGAAGGAAACCATTATTTTCTAGGATCTGCGTATGCTGAAAGATTTACCCAACCCACCAAAAATCTTTTCATCAGGTAATCTGGTACCAAGGGATAAAGCCAAGATGTTTATCTCAACTGAACATCACTTAGTATCAATTCTGTGTTTGATACCTTTAGCCTTGGCAGGCCCCAAAGTCTTGATATTACCTTCAAAACACACATGAATGAAAGTTTACAGTATCAATGAAGGTAAAACATTTCCAAAGGACAATAAATGGTATTAAATCTTTCCAAATGATGAGTTTTAACAACTCAAATGACATTATTATCCTCAAGCAAAATAGGAAGATGAGTGATTAAATGTTAGTACAGAGTTTCCCCCATGAACGTTTTTAGAGCACCGAATCCTATTTTTTCATACAGGATTAAGTTTCTGCATTTTAGAATACTTCTGTTTTCAGCAGATCATGGATTTCATGAAATCTCTGGACTGCTATCTATTGAAGGAAGGTAAGAATCAGAAGATATAGCAATCTATTACTTGGCACTTGACAGAAATGCTCAAGAAAGGGTTTAAAATTAGTTTCTATTAGAGGTGATAACTTAGAAAAGAATGCTGGCCACAAAAAAAAGAATGAAAGGTGTATGGGTTTCCTTTCATGAGTACAGTTACTCTGTTTCAGAATCCTCATAGTCGTTGTTTTTATGCTAGTGTCTTTTTCTACTCCCTTTCATTAAGTGCCTAAGATATTTCCACTCTTACAGCCTTAATAAAACCCATAATTACATTGTTTATTTAAGATTAAAGATGATTTTTCCAAGAGCATTCATTCAACTACTCTAGTGAATAAAACAGATGTGATCTCTGTCCTTGTAGAATTTATAGTCTTTTAAAAAATTATTTAAAATTTTTATTTCTGAAGTGAAGATTTTTCTCTTTTGGAAGATTTTGAAACATCCATAGTTATTTTGGTCTTGGTGTGTTTTGGTTCAACACATATTTACAGAACAATTAATCACATCCTAAACTGGGCACTAGGGATGGGAATATGACCAAGACATATTACATACCTTCAAATATTTTATAGTGTACAAGATAATGTATACACAAAATTGTTTTAAAATAATGTGGTGGTTGCAATGATAAAGACATACAAGTCCAGGATTCTGTGGGAGCACAGATGGGTGGTTTCTAAGGTATGGTGAAGGGTTAATGCTAGAGATGAATCCTAAAGAAGAGGCGTAGTTAGCAAATGAGAGGAAGCCTCCAAACAAAAGGAAGGGCATAAGCATTGGCTGGTGAGCCTGAAAACAGCATGGAAAATTCTGAGAACTACAGGTAACTCACTTTTATGAGAACTTAAAAGGAACAGGGAAGATCATCAAGAGATAAGACGATGCTACAAGGAAGGAGTAAGGTTGTTATTAACTGTTCTCACTTGTGTAAAAAGCCTCTCTATGAATATATATGCACTATTTCTGGAAGAATACACAAGAAATAAGTAACTGTTTCTTTAGGAGTATGAGTCAGAGGGATGCTTACGGTTCTTTGTATGTCCTTTTGAATTGTCTGATTTAAAAAAATTGTGTACATGTTTTACATATTCACTTTAAAAAAGCACACACATACATACCTGTGTGTGTGTGTGTGTGTGTATACACACATATATATGTATATGTGTAGAGAGATAGACAGACAGACAGACAGAGACAGACAGAGAGACAATGATGCTGAAATCTATGTGCTAAAGAAATGAAGCTCAATCTTGAAATAGAGAAAACCTGCCAAAGATTTTAACAGGTGCTATGTTTCGCATTTCATATAGATCATTCTGGCAGCTATGTGGAGGATAGAGTAGAGAAGGCTAAAATGGAGGCAGCATTCCTAGTTAAAAAGCTAAGAAGGTGTTTCAAAGTCCAGATGAGAGATGATAAATGCCTAAAGTAGAACAGTGGCCTTAGAAATAAACAGTTAAAAAAGAAAAAAAAAAAGATATTAAAACAGAGGCAAATCAGAGGGATTTTTTTTTGTGACCGATTAGATAATGGAGGTTAGAGAAGAAATGAACCTAGGATACCCTACAGGATCCCATATTGAATAATGATGGGTACATATGACACCATTTTCCCAGGGAAAGAACACAGGCAAGAAGTACCAACCATTTTATTTACCCCTGAAGTAGATTAACATGTTTTCAGAATTAAATACATATATATATATATGTATATATATACATATATATATATTTATTTATTTATCAGATATATGGGTCTCGTAAATGTGGTGGCTGGAATGGGCTGGTTAGAGATAGGCAGAAAGGGTTCTGGCCAAAGACAGAGAATAGAGAGTAGTCAACTTTAAACTCTAGCAATACTGTTCTTTATCTAGGAGGACCTAGACCCTGATAGAATTGAGACCATATTTTTTAAATTTTTCCCAAGAACTGATCTTTGTACTCTGTTTTAGTTGCCTTTATGTGGGGGGAAATGTATGGGGAACCCACTTACACAGCATCTGCTCTCTTCTCAATTGTGTCCCTAAAATGATTCAGAGTCCTTCTGGAACATTATGTTTTCATGTGAAATTGCATGAAAGCAGTGTGAGCTCTTGTAGAAATCATATTTGGGGATGAAATAACACTGGGTATAACAGACAGCACAAGTGAGTCCAACAACATGCCTTGAAAAATGAAGCTTAGCTTCCAGGAAATTAAAAACTGATTCCCAGGAGCTTTGCAGAAGAACTGAAACATTTGAATGGCCTGGTGCAGATGATTTTAAAACAAGAATTTAACAGAGCCCTGTTCCCTACCAACGGTCCTCTCGGAAAGAAAAATCCTTTTTCTTTCCTCTCAGAAAGAGGATACCTATTTAAGCAAAGGCATATTCATAGATTGTATTATTTAGTTTGGAGAAAGAAGACAGAAAAGCAGCTAGAGAATAGATTCAATTAGAAGAGGGTACTTTAGTAGCTGTTAGCAATCAGTTATTCCATCCCTACCTCAACTGAAAAAGAGTATGGATTAAGGCCCTTCACATACAATAGAAAAGTTAGAGGCTAGATGCCTTGCTCTTGTTGCTGAATGGATTAATCAGGGAAGTTGCTAGGAGTGAATCCTACTTGAATGAGTGTTTATTTGGGATTCTTCCTGAAAGCGGGGGAATAGATTTGTTGAAAGCTCAGGGTTCCTGCCTACTCTAACTCTCTGTGACTCATGGAAAGGTTTTTCTTCTGATCTATTATTTTCAAGGGAATATTATACAATTCTCCAGTCAAGAAAAACAGTTTTGTGGTTACCATAGAGACAGTTCAATGACATTTATTTTTGAAATCTTACCTGTGCCTAGAACATTTTCTCATGTCAGGGGCCGTCATTTCTCTCTCCTACCACTTGCAATCCTCTCCCATCCAAATGCATCTAGACCTACTTCAAAACCTACAGGAAATCATTTTTCTTCTATGGAAACTTTTCTGTAGCCACACTAGAGAGAATTCTGCTGAAAATACATATATTGGGCATATAAAAAAAAATCAAGACTGAAAAGAAAAAACCCTAATATAATACAGTAATCATCTTTCAGTCTTTATAAGGTTTTCATTTATTAACCTTGTCTTTTTCCTCTACATTATGTAAGCTCCAGGTAGTTCAGGATTATATTTTTAAGCTCTCTATGTAGCTCCTAGCATATTATAAGGACATAAAAATAACATTTATTAGGATTATAATAGAATTTTTCTAGTCATAAAAAAGAGTAATAATGACATTTCAATTTTTTAATTCAGGAATTAATAGTTTCTCTGTCAGGTCTACCTTATATCTTCATCTGTAATTTTCTTTTATGTTGATCATGAATCATGAGTCGTTTCCATAGAAACAACTTTATCGCATGGCACAGACAATTTCGCAGACACAAGATCACATCATGACAAATATCAACGCGTGTATGTGTGTGTATAATATATACATGCGTTGATGTTTATATAGATGCTTCTTGATTTACGTGGGATTATGTCTTGATAAATCCACTCAAATTGAAAATATATTAAGTCAAAAATATATTTAATACACCTAACCTACTGAACATCACAGGTTAACCTAGTCTAACTTAAACATGCTCAGAGCTCTTACATTAACCTACAGCTGGGCAATTATGTTGAGTTTCATCTCAAAAGAAGTTGCTTTCCTCTTCTCACCAGAAGCAGAAGAAACAGACAGGCATTTTGTAGACTTGATGGGATATGAAAACACAAAACACAATATCCATAAATGCTGGCAACATAGTACACTGTGTATGGTATCTGTTGTTAACCCTCCTGATCACATGGCTGATGGGGAGCTATGGCTTCCTGCTGCTGCCCAGCACCAGGAGAGAGTGTTGTACTGCATATCACTAGCCCAAGGAAAAATCAAATTTCAAAATTCGAAGGACAGTTTCTACTGACCATACATTGCTTTTGCAACATTGTAAAGTTGAAAAATTATAAGTCAAACTATCATAAATTGGTGACCTCCGTACAAATGTTGTATATACACACAGAATTTATCAGCTTTAGCAAATAATAACTGCTTTTCATTTTCAAATTATCATCTTCCTACCAGCACCTGAACTATCACTATTTCTGGAAACATTTAAGAAATTATTAAAGAATACGTTGATTGATGATTACAAAGGGAATGGCAAGAAAGAAAATCAAACATAAAAGGTAGCATGTATAAAAGGGTTTTTCAACCAATCCAGAGAGGTTTTGAATGAGATGTTAGATTTTAAAAGATCTTTATCAATTTTAAAATATTAAGTCAAAAATATGTCTAATCCAGAAATATATATTTAATATATATGTACATAATATATATTTATATCTCTGTACATCTATCTATCTAGTCATTATTGCTATAACTGTATCTTTGCCATGACATGGCATGTTTGTTTTCAAGTGTCAACTTTTGTCTGAAACTTCCACATCCACACAGTAAATTGTCAAAACTAGCAAATGTGTTAAATCAACTACCACATTAAATGGTGATAAAAGATTATTTTAACCAATATCACTGCCGCTTTGCCCTGCCCCCACCCCAACACACACAATTCAACACATCCCAAAGAGACAACTGAGAAAATAAAAATCACAGTTCAAACTGAGTTGAAGCTGATGAGAAGAAGAAAAAAGATTTACTATAAAGATATTAATGTTGGTCAATTGAAAACTTTTGGCTTAGTGTGATGAGAACTGATTTTTAGAAGTTTTGAAGTTGGAAATGAAAAGAGACAGGATGAAACATTTGGAGAGCAGAATGCACTCACAAAACTGAAAAATCGTATTCGGCCCTTGGTGAGTTATTGGTGTGTATCTCTTCCATCTCTGCAAACACCACTTTGGGAGACACCCCCACAAACTGTGTTTGTCATGATGTTTGAAGGGGATTTCATAGCCTGGTTCTCTGAAATTGTGAAAGTGATGACTTTCACGATATACAGATGGCACTTGCCCTACGGTGTTCAAAATTACCGTCATAGATCATAAGTGTATCCTGATAAATTATCTTTTTGCATATTCACCATGCAGCTGTTCCATATTTTAAAGGATTTGCACCGACATTTCTGCAAGATGGACAGAGATATGTGAACCCCAAATCAAAGCAATTTCCATTATTCTTTTAGAGGTTTGTTTTTCAGTCAATATATGGGACTTTGTTGGCAGTGTGGGTAGGGAGCATCTGCAGAAGGTGATTTCAGATGAAGTAGGAAGCTATCAGATTGAAATGCCATCATTAGATCTTGATACCTTTGGCTTCGATTCCTGGTAAAATGCAAATAACCCTGAGAGAGGTAACAATAATACTAATTTTCAATTCTTGTATTTATAACAAAGTGTGAATAAATGGTCGAACACGAAATGATTGCTTAAGAGACAGAGATTATAAAGGGATATGAAAAGAGACAGGAAACAGGAGTTATTTCATACTTTTGCCTAGAATCAGCAGTTTCCTGACTTTGGGACCTGATATGAAATAGGTAGAAATAGCAGCTGAGGTATGCTGAGACAGCATTGGTAGTATTCACACTAATCTTCCTTATTCAAAAGGCGTTTGGCTTGATTTGACAGTGATGCCGAATATTTTGTAGTTTGAGATGGGAATTCAATAAATTCATCTTCATTCTCTCTAAGTATAGCATCCATGTTGACTGGGCAAGGTGATGATAATGTCTTGTAGTTTTAATAACCTGATGAATCTCGAAGTTTAAATCAATGTCCAGTGGGCAGCACACACTGGCAATTTTTTAGGACCAGATATTCCCTATTGGCGCATATATATATATATATATATATATATATATATATATATATATTTCCCTTTAAGTGCATTCTCCTTGAATGTACTTCTGTCAAGTTTTATTTGAATACTTTTAAATCACTTTGAAATGTCAGGATAATGTTGTATCCTAATTTATACTCTCAAGTATAAATCTCATGACTTACTTAAGCTCTTCGATTCTCAGTTCCATGTAAAATAAGAATAATAAATTCTGCTCTACCTATTTCAGGGAGCTATGAGAATCAAATGAGATAAATCATATAAAATATATGCTCTGTACATGTGATATATAAATTTTAAATTACTATGTATATTAAATGTTGGTATTTTTATTATTTTTCTATTATCTCCCAGATTTTTAATGAATTTCTCCCTCTTTAATGCCAGGACATCAGAAGTAACATTCACATCACATATAATAAAATATAGTAATATTTTTGTTTGATATTGGGATTTTCATCATGCAGTTGAAATTCATAGTACTTCTAATTGTGAAACTATTCTGTAAGATCTAATAGAAAAAGTGAAAGAATATCCCTCGCCTTCTCTCCTGATCATGTCTTTTTGGTTCTCTTGGTTCCCTGAGACCTCTCAAACTTAAAGGTCAATCCGTATATGGTCCTCCCATACCCCTCTAAATGTTATGTTTTGCATTATTCCCTGATATGTGTGAAAAATGGGTTATGTGGTTTCCATGGATTTAACCTAGGGATTAGAGCTCTGGAGTTGACTTCTAGTTTTACTAATAGACCCTCCACTTATAGAATCTGTTACCTGGGTAATTAAGTCTAGAGTAATCAAATAATTTATTGTCCAAATATGTACTTTTGAGAATTAAAGTGAACATTATTTATATTATCTGGTACAAGAAATGTAAACCAACACTGTCCTGGAAAAGCCAGTATTTACAGTCACCCTATGCCACTCAAAGCTTGAATTTCTTCATCTTTAAAATGAGGACAAATTATGCTTTCTTTTTAGGTCATTAAAGGCTAAATGCTGCCTGAGTTGGAGAAAATATAGATTACTTTCCTCTTTCTCCTTCTTCTTATTTTTATCATATTATTTACTGAGCATTTATTATACACCAGGAACTGTTATTAGTGCTTTATATGTAAATACCAACAATAAAATTAGGTAGAGGAGATGAGATAACCTAAGAGTTTTTACACTAAAGTTTGAAATAATCAAAATAAAAACCTCATGTACCAACTCACCTTTGTTTACCAAGTACTTCATGAGGGCAAAGAAACTTTTCAGGAATTGTAAAACGTTATTAAAAGTTGTAGAAATTACTTTATTCCTTCAAGGAACAGCTAAGAATCACATTGAAAAGATAACTGTCTTTATGAGGTCATAATTAACCACAGGCAGCACTAAAACAAAGGAACCCTGAAGATGAGATCACAATTCATGACTTGACAGAGAAGAAAGTGCAACCAGGCTGAGATGTTTCAGAGTAGAATAATGTAGGTAGGAAGGTGATGGATGTTCCAGGCAGAGAAGATAGCACTAAGAAGTCTGTAGAGATAAAATTACAAGAATACTCAGAAAGAGATATTCATTAATAGCATATGAATCATAAGGCCTAGAAAATCATCCTGGAGTCTTAATAATAATTAATAATAATAATAATAATAATAATGATAACAACAATAATATGCTTATGAACACTTCTACAAAGCAAGAACTATTCTAAGCACCTTACCAGTATTAACCCATTTAATCATAACGCAGCCATATGAAATATGTATCATTATTATCTTTATTTTACAGATAAGGAAACTGAGGCATAGAAACATTAAGAAAGTTGCCCAAAGTTATACAGCTAGTAAGTGATAGAGCTGTGACTTTTACCCAGGAAGACTGGTTTCAGAGTCAACGTGTAGGAGTTAGGTTCCTCGATCAGTTAGATATAAAACATCATTTTTTCTAATGGCAGTTAAACGTAGAGAGGTTTTAAAGATTAGAAACATGTTTAATACTTAGCAAAATGAGTCCTAGGATGAAATGCAATAGCAGCTGATATTATTTACCCCAGAGGTGAAGTTCATAAAGATTAGGAGTGGTTTAATTAATGTCTTCCAGTTTATGAAAATGTTTGATCTCTTCACTATTTAAAATCACATTGGACCTATTATATGCAAAGTGTTATTTAAAGTGTTGTATTAGGTACTTATTTGAAATAGGAAGAAAGAATGAATTTAATTCTCTTTCTGAGGGAACTCTTAACTTGAAGAAAAAAGCAAAGTTTAGATTAGACATAAGGAAGAACATCTTGACTGTAATGAGTGAGAAGATGCTGGAAGGAGCTATGAAGAGGATCTGGGAAGTGTCCATCCTTAGAAACCCTCAGAATAAGAAAATATGATTATATCCGTCCTTGGCTTATACAGCATTTTTGTCCAAAGGCAAGAGGGTGAGATGAAAAAGCATTTCCCTAAGATCCTTCCTGATTGAGGAATTTAACCCTTTAAGATTTTTACTTGGTATTTACAAGCAACCCATTGTAAGAGCTTCAAAACCCCCCACATTTTAATCACCTTTATAGTATATATAATTCAAGATTACAACCAAACACTCAGAGGAGGTGACAGAACACTAAGATAGGCTGTCATTAATTCAGTGACTCTTTCTGGAACAACTAATTTATTGACTTTACAGTATATACTATTCACACTTATATCTCAGAAAAAGTTGCAATGCCACTAACCTTCAGGGTAGTTAATAAAGAGATGTAGAAGACATTAAATTCTCAAATGCCAAGAGTCTTCTATAATGAGAGCTCTCTAAAGACAGTGATTGATAAGTGCCTTCCACACAGGGCAGGCTAAGTAAAATCAAGCTGAATTAAATTTAAATATAATACATTCAGTTCAAATCTATGTGTACTTCTGTATTTAGTCCATGAAAAAAAAAAAAAGACTACCTTTAATGGTAAGAATAGGAAAAAAATAGTTGATAAAATACAATGAATACATACATATATTGGGTGCCAGAATAAATAGTTAACATCAGTTTTTATAAGAGAAACTAGAGATAAGAATATTTAATATCCCAATTTCACAGATAAAGTATTGAATACAGAAAGATTGATTTGTGATGGAGTTGTATTTAAAGCTCAGATCCATTTGACTTCAAATAGATATCTAACACTCTCTTTTGGGTTCTGAGACCCAACTGCAATGTGTGTGTGTGTGTGTGTGTGTGTGTGTGTGTGTGTGTGTGTGCGCGCGTGCGCGCGCGCGCGCGTATGTCGGGTATTCCCCACACATACAACAAGCAATTCTCTGGACAGCAGCTGGATGTCCTACAATTCAACTCAATTCTAACACTATCCAGAGATAGCATTAAATTCCAGAGGTTAAGGGTTCAGTCCTAAAAGATTACTCCTCTTCCCAATTCAGATGTCAGCTGCAAGTCCAGGTTGCTTGTATTTCTGACCAACTGTCTGTAAATCAGAGGTTTCCATGACCTCTTTTTTGGGGTTTGATTATTTTTTGCTAGATCAGCTCATGGAACTCAGAGAAACACTTTACTTACTGGGTCACAGGTTTATTGTAAAAGGATATAACTCGGGAACCAGATGGAGAGATCCATAGAGCACAGCATGGGGAAAGAGTATGCAGCATTCATGCCCTCTCCAGGGGCGCCACTCTTCCAGGACCTGCATGTATTCACCAACCTGGAAGCCATCTAAACTCATCTTTTGGGGTTTTTATGGAGGCTTCATTCCCCAGGCATAATTGATTATATCATTGTTCTTTGATAGTTGAACTCAACCTAATCTCCCTGGAAGTCAGGGGTTGGGATTGGGGCTGAAAGTTCCAACCCTCTAATCACATGGTCGGTTAGTTATCCCAGCAACTAGCCCCCACCTTCAGGTGCTTTCCAAAAGCCACCTGATTAACATCACAAAAGACACGTTTATCACTCTGATCACTTAGGAAATTCCAAGAATTTTAGGAACACTGTCCCAGAAAAGAGGAAGGTGCTGGAGAGAAGACCAAATATATGTTTATTATAATTCACAATACCATGCTCCCTTCTTATTTTATCCAACAATCTTTATTTCTTTTTTTCATTTTAGAGTTTACTCTAGTCTAAATTGTGCTTTTAAGAACAGATCTTTTACTTCTCTAAGGGAAGAGTCAGGCAGATTCCCACTCCAAAAGACTGCATTTTGAATTTCAGGCCTTAAAACAAGCAATAACGTGGGGGAATAGTTGGTGCTCTTGTTCCAGTTCAGCAGGATTACTTTCCTGGACAGAGCCTCTTAATCGTCACAAGATAGAAGAATTTAAAAAACATAACTCTCACCAGGGTTGTTTGGTAAGAGCCCAGGTTCCTGTTTTCTCCCTCTATTGCCATCCTTGTTATGGTCCATAAAACAGGCAACACAGCATTTTTCCTATCAGGTCTGCTTGCAGGTGTGATTTGTTTGACTCCAAGATGAAGACTCAGAAAATCTAAATTATGTTATATTTCAGTTCACAAGATTTCCTGTCAGTGGAAAGAAGGGCTCTCGCTCCACGATCCTCTAATGGAGGGCAGGCTTCAGCAGTAGGAGGGGGTAGCATGACAACTGTTTCTTGGTGGGGACAGTAGGAAAACTAACTAGACGACCCATTTCTGGGAAGAGAAGAGAGAAGAAGCTTGAGTATATTTAGCTCTTTTTATTTTTCCCATTGAACACAGAGAGAGAAATCAAACAGGAATATGTAAAGGTCAGATCATTTCATCACTGTCCTTTCAGAACTGGGAAATTACATTATGAAATGCAGATGGCATCTCGAGGTTAAAATAGCAAGTTATTATTACCGCATAGCTTACAGGAGATATTTTTCAAATTTTTACCTCATAGAGAAACATGTATTAGAAACTTTAAAAACCTCTGTTTCTTTTGACTTGATCTAAATAATGACAGTGGAAACAACGATCACATAGCTTACTTTTACAGAAATAGAAACCAAAAGGAATTACTGCAGAAGAAAAGTATATTTATACAGTAGAAGACATTCATGAGACACAGTTTGGGGAAAAACAACTTGCTTGAAATAAACTGTTGTTTCTGTATTTCAAAAATGCAGAGTTAGGCTATTCGAGAGACCACTAAATTATGCGTAAGTCATTGCAGGCTTTCATGTTTACTCTTTTTGATATTAAATGAAATATAGTACTGCTACCCACCAATGTAGATCTCACTGTATTTGTCCTTCCCTCACAGCTAAAGAATAATATGTGTTCTTATGTCCCACTGGGGAGTTTAGCAAGGACAGATTTAACTATGCATGTGCTTTCACTGCAGATTGTGTTCCCACGCAGGTTTGGGCACACACAGGTCAGTCAAATCAGAACTTTATTACCTTCGGTTCAAGATTATTGCTAAATTCCTGGGGTTGGAGGGTAGGTGGGTGCAGCATAAGGTGGACTTCAGGAGAAGTTATGATATCAGACATGATGCATATGAGTTTTATTTAAGTATGAAAATATGTCATTTCAAAATGACTTTCATAATTGAGATCATCAGCCCAGTCCCTAATTTTTTAACTTCTAAACCCCTTAAACTTATGATTTTACTTCAGAGTTAGTAGAAAAAAAATATGTATATACTTTAAGAGATGTTAGTTGGAAGTCCCCAAGAATTTTTTTTTGAAATTCCAGATACAAACGTCAATGCAAGCAAATAATAATTTTGATGAATAAGAGTTTATAGATACCTGCTTATTATCTTCACTGGACAGCTGCTTTGCAGATGGCTTGCTATAAGTAGATATTCAGCACTGGGAGAAAAACTATTTTCTCCAAAATTGCCTCCTTTGCAATCGGGAGCAAATTAACAACAAATGTTCAACTCCATCTCTTGACTCCTCATGTTCTTTCCCTGTCACCCTATGTAAATGAAAACAACAACAACAACAAGACAACAACAATAAAAACTTTAATCACAAACTAAATTTTAATATCACTGATAATTCTTTCAATCCATCTTTCCTCCTCTTATAGTCTCTTTTTTTCCTATGTTTTCCTAATTTAGTATTTAATGGAGATTTATCTGTTTACCATCTGTTCTGGAAAAGTGGCATGGGTTGGTACTTGGCCCACCCTGGGTTCTGGCTCTGTCTTTGTGAGTGCTCTCTGTTCATTTACTAGTCTCTAAATGTTGGGGCAAAAAAAAAAAAAAAATGGCATTCAAATTCATGGAGCTTGCTTCTATTTTTCTCAAGCAGCAGGGCATAGTTTATATCAGTAGGGAAGTAAACTTTGGTGCTGCCCCTTCCACTTGCCGAGAGTGTCAGGGAGGAAAAAAGATTTCAAAGGCTATGTCAGTTATTCCATGGTGCTAAAAGGCCAGAATAAGTGGACCTTTGTTTAGAAGAAATGTTAATGAGCTTTGCAATTACAAAATATGTCCAGAGTAAAGAAGGGGAAAAGAGCTAAAATTCTCTGAGTGATAATACAGGGAGTTGAGGACAGAATAGAAAATGGAAGACCAGGATGAAGAGGAAGGCTAGAGACAGAAAGAGCTGAGGAAATAGACAAGAAGCTGCAGTTCTCAGCAAATAGCACACAGTGTTAGAGAGGCTGAAGGACTTTAAAATGGGAATTTTGGAATTTATTATTTGATATTATGTTATTTTTTACTGCTGCGATATAAAATGTCATTGATTCTTTACTTTGTCAAAATGTCTATTATTTGTACAAATGCTTTGTTGAAGTGTTTTTGAGGCACTGAGTTCAGCGTGGAATGTAGGAAGAGAATAGACATATACTTAAGACCAGAGTGGTAAGAAAAATTTGGAAGAAAGAGAAAATTAGAGTCAGAGGTGTCTGTGAAAATGTATCTGGACATGCACAAAACTCCCAGGGAAAACATTGGACTTACAATAGTACATGATAAAGGGCTTGAGTTAATTGACTTCAGTCTCTAAGGATGCCAGCTGACATCTGGTTATATATAAATTGTTATTAATACCACCTTATAAAAAGCAGAAAACCTGGTGCCTAGTAAGTGCCAAATAAACCTAGGTCCCCTTCTCTTCACAGAAATAAAATAGAAGCCATTTCACTATAGCAAAGGAATATGGGAAGACTTGAGGTCACAGAAAGACAAGATCATGGCTGTCAGGCATGATTGTTGTTTCCTTCCCTGATTTCCTAACAGAGCTCCCCAGAAGCTGTAAAACCTCATGGGTGAATATCGATGTCTAGATTTAGATTTGGGGATATTTAGATTTGGGCATGTTTAGATTTGGAGATGTAGGAATGTGGAGAGGTACTATCTTGAAATTCAATTCCTGTAGTATATACTCAATTACTTAAAAGTATATGGACCACCTATCATAAGTTATTTTGCTTGTAAACTTTGAAGCACAAAGCTGCTATAGCCACAGTGTGCCTTACAACCCAGTTTGTACAATGACCTTTTAAATATCAGAGGTGCTGAAGCCCAAAAACTCTGAACCAGTGCTTTAAAATCATCAGAGGCGCATACCCTGTTTCTGGCCTCTTGCTGGCTCTGGTGATCCTTCTTTTTATAACCTGTGCTTTTTGACTTTCTGTTCAGTTCTTTCATTTTCCTCCCTGACTTTATCTTAGCATTATTAATTTTCCTGTCAATGTATGCATCCCTTTGCGGGTTAGCTTCCAAAGCATTTGTTGGACTTAAACATCATATGATTTAAATCAGGTATCCTGGTGGAAACAGATATCAGCTGCCCTGTGCCATCATTGTTCCTGAGCATTGAGGCCTCTGGCTAGGCATATTCCATTTGGCAATCTATCTGAGATAAAAATAACTGGGTAGTCCATAAAGGGATAGGCTTCTTATCAGGAAGATTCATAATATTAAGATAAATCCAGGAAGGTAAATGAGAGAACCATACAAAACATATGTGAACTAAGCAGAAAAGGCAAAAAAAAAAAAAAAAATAAATAAGGGAAGAAAGGAAGAAAGAGAGAGATAGAGAGAGTGAAAAGGAGGAGGAAGAGAAAAAGGAACGAGCATGCAAATGAGTGTGTGCTGGGGCTAGGGTGAATTTAGTGGGTGCAGGTAACTTTAGTGGGAATCAGAGAAGAAATTAAAATATAAGGGAAAAAAGGAAGGAGTGGAATGAAACCCTGCTGCAGTTTGGGTTCCCTTGAAACTCTGAGATGGAGATTTCTGTTCATAGGGATATGATGGAGAATGCTTTCAGAAATAACTCCTGCAGGGGAAGGAGGGCAGCAGCATTGGTCAGAGAAGTAAAATTTCAGTGAAATTGAAACAAGATTTAAGTACAAATGTGTAACTACCCCAAGGGGAACTCTGGAGCTAAAATGACCCTTTCGAATTATCTGTAATTGAGGCATGTGGCCTGGGTCTTTATACCCCAACCCTGCCTATTCACCCAATAGCAACCAGGCACATGCTGTTGGCTGTCCCTGAGAAATAGATGTGACTTGAGTAAAGAGAATATCTCAGCTAGGGCTTTTCTGGAGAAGAACTCATCTGAGAGATATCAGCCACCACTCCCAGCAGCTGGAAGAAGTTTTCAGTCCTGGAATGGGTGTGAACTGGGCATCACAGCATCTCTCACACCCCCCTGGAGTCAGAACACAACTGAAATGCTGACCTGAAATAAACTTCTCTCAGAAGCTCTATGGAACTTGGTCTTGTACTATTCACTGATTATTTTATGTACATTAATCTTGTCTCTTACCTAAACTCTAAACTCTTTGAGTACAAGAATCTCTCTCTCTCTCTCTCTCTCTCTCTCTCTCTCTCTCACACACACACACACACACATGTTTTTTCTATCCTTTTAGCAGAGTAATTGGCCAAATCTAAAATAGATAGAAAAATAAGCCTATAGCTTGTGGTGATATGATACTGAAATAATAATAACTCTTTCATTCATATTTTGAGAAGACATAAATGACCTTTCATTGACCAAATTTTTTTCCCTATCATGTATGTGTATAAATGGTTATGTATATTAATGTATGATACTATGTAATAGGCAGTCCTGAACCTTGGGAACTCAAAAGAGAAAGTAAGGGACCCCAGGAGAGTGTAGGTGTGAAAATGAGAGTCTACTTACTTCAGTGGAAAGAGCACTTGTCTGGAGTCTGAAGACCAATTCCTGTTTCTTATTATACTGGTGTTTACCATGTAGTCTTGAAAAAAATCAATTGAACTCTCTGAGACTCACTTCTTTCTTCATGTAATGATTAGGCATGATGTTGTCTGCTTTACCCTTCTGAAGAGCAGTGGGTATTGAACTGAAAGGCTGTGAAAAGATCAATGGACAATGCCCGCTTGACATGTTTGTGGTCTAAAAAGCAGTTCAAGAGTAGTTTTATTATTCTTATTACTAGTTTAAGAATAAAATTTCTTAAAAAATTTAATTTTACAAGTTATATTGTATACAGTAATAAAAGATAATTTTTAAAAAAATCATAGCTATAATAGAAGAAATATACTTCATTCATAATGGTAGACCCTTGAATTGTTACAATGGCTTCTCAATTCCTCAGTTCTGAAATGAGGGATGGGGTAACTAAGATGACCTCTCATATATGTTTGGTTTCTAAACGTCATAATCATATCTTTCAAACCAACATTCCCATCTACCAGGGGAGATGAGATATTACTACTTCTTGTGTCTATTTAACAAAGTGATTTAATTATTTGTGGGAAGAAAGGTACTATAGATGCATATGCAGCACAGAATCGAGAAAAGAGATGGCTTGGAAGAATTTCAAAATGTTCAGGGAAGAAAGTTAACCTCAAATAATTTTAGACTGCCAAACTTAATTATGGGTTGGAATTAAATGTTCTCCACTAATGTAGTTATACATTAAGTTGAGACTGAAGGAGCTCAGTAGTGGGCTTTTTAATTACCTGTTTTGATGTAGAAGGCACACAAGTGGTAGCCAAGCAGACACCATTCACATGGGCATGCACTTTGTCTAAATATTGTTTGAAATGCTAATTACATTCTCTAAATGGAATGATTTATTTTCTTGCTGATCTTAAGTTAAACAGGTCCTCTCATAGCAGAGACAGTGATGCTGGGTGGAAGGTGAGGTGTCTCATGGTCACAGAGCTTGGCACCAAAATAAACACCATTTGGCATAAATTAGGAAGATCGTTAGCAATAGATCAGGAGACCTTTGAGTAGAATCACCTTTTCACTCCTACTTTCTCTTATTTAAGCTTTGCTCTTTCCAGCCCTCTGTGGGCACCTAAGATATTCATATATTTTATACCTATTACTCTATTAAAGAAAATATTAAAAGCCCGCCTTCAAGGCTAGATATAAAATCTATTTATAATCATATTCAATCCACTGAGAAGTCTTATTCTGAATCTACTTAGGGGCATTTTGCCCTTACAAAATAAAAAGACCTAATCTAAGAATGAGGTTTGAATAGTGAGATTTCTAGCATTGGTGAGTCCTCAGCTAAGGTATTCAAATCACCAGTGAACATGCATTATCTTTCATGTGGATGGCATCCATTGATTCATCTAGATCCCAATGCTTATTCTATTCATGACCCAGTCTGGGGAACAATGGTAGCATCCTTTATAGTCTACTTAATTTCTATTCTTATTGAAAATTGAGCTTAAATCGATTAGGCACCAACCCATAGAAACATGGGAAGAAACGTTCTCAGAAGTCTTTAAGTCTGTTTTATTTTTCTTTGGTGGAGAAAGTTTAAAATCAGGTATTTTTGCTATGTTCTTTTGGGAAGCCACTGTCTCTAACTCAGCTTGGAAAGCACTTCTTCAAAATTAGTGTCTTTGCCTCACTTGAGTTTTCCTTGACTAGTAGGTACTGGATTTCCTAACTTTTCACATATGAGTTTGCGCTAGGATTCTTAAGGCCCTATCATGTCAGGGGATGAGGTGAAGTAGGCTGGGGTTTCTAGTCACATACAAAGACACGCTAGCCAGTTCTTTTCTCACCCAGGTCAAACATGGGTGAGGAAGAAGACCAGAGGAACACATGGAAAAATGGAAAAATCTAGTTGAAATGAGTGCACCAGAAGACTCAAGCCAGAGTACAAAATGGTAGAAAGAAAGGTTGCTACTCAAATTAATTCACAGAATGACTGAAAGGAAAGAAAGGGGTTTTAACTGGCATCCTGATGTGGTCTTTACCACCTACCTCTGTACTAGCTGAAATGAAGAGGGGGTAAAGAGAAAGAGTGAGAGAGAGAGAAAAAGAGAAATAATTTATAAGACTGCAAGGCATGGTCCAAAATATAATTCTTTGTTTTACTTTTACATCATTAATCACAATAAGAGAGAAACAAAATGAACTGAGGAAACTAGATTTCTCTTTGTGTCTTTTATTGAGCCTTCAGTTCGCTAAGAGAGGACCTTTAATTGTTCTGGCACACAAATTTTTCTATTGAATAGCAGACGTTTGTGAGTTTTTTTAATATCATGTGATCCACTGGATTATTATTAAGATGATGGTGATTATTATTTTAAAAATAATTTCTCCAAAGCATTGAGGTTACATACAAAACAAAAGATTAAATATGAAAAATCTTACACAAAATTAGAAACCATCAGAAAAGAACCTGGATAGGACAATTCTAGAACATTTAATGCTTATACTAAAGATGAGTTTCTTTACACAGCAAAACGATAAGCTTAGTTATGTAATCTGTCACCATCTCACACATCCACCCTTGCTAACTATATAATAATGAACTTTCCAGAATCAATCCACATTTTTTCCTCATCTCTTAAAATGAGCTTTGAGTCTGAGACAACTCCTGAGAGGAGTATGTGTACTTTATGAATATATGAGCAGCAATTTGGCACTGGTCTAACTCAGCAAGGTATAATCACTAACATGATATAGTCACTAGCATTGAAGCTATGCATGATTTTTTTAATACAAATTTGCCACTTAATGGAGAGTTTATACAGAATAGCAAGGACATAAGTGGGATTAAATAGTTTCCTGTTAAGGCATGACTTTAGCTAGGATGAGAAAGTGACAAAATAGTGTTAAAGGGCCAAGCTCTGAGCAAGAGACTGGAGCCTGGAGAACACATAATGCAAAGCAAAGATGCACCATGAAAATATGCAATAGTAAAAACGACCACCTGAAAAAGCTATATAGAGCTGTAGTCATGACAGGCAGGCGATTCATTTGGAACATAGTTTTATATAGCCTGTGAGATTAAAGAAGGCCAAGGATTCATGAGACACTCATAGTACCTAGAGTTTCTATTTAGAGAACAAAGCATTCATTTCTGTGCCGAATGGTCCATCACCACTCAAGTAGCTTTTATTAATCACTGACCTGTACACAGAGGCAGGTCATTGAACTAATAAGCAAATAGAATCTATTGGGAAAAAGTCTGTATGGTTTCTGTAAGTGAAAGTCATGTCTGACTAAACAATCTGAATTCTCTCAAGCATAAACAGATCTTTTTTAAAAAGTAAGCAAATGCTTTATAGACAAGAAACTACCAGTGGAAGTAATTTAATTAGACACACAGAAAGCCTTCGACAAGGTAGATCTCATGAGGGATATCTCTGGAGGGACTTTTGAAATGCTGGATATTCATGCACCCATGTTGAGAGATGTGATTCACATGTCCAATAGGGTTTCCCAGGAATTTTCAAATTGTGCCTCTTGGACTTTCACAGATGTGTCCTGAGCACCATGGATGGTTGTGGGAGCAGATAGGGGATCTTGCTTCAATAAGGCAGTTTCAAATTTGTTTTATATATTGTAGTTCCTGGTAAGGTTTTATTCAAAGAGCTTTAAAATATCTCTATTAGATTACCTTTGAAATGTCTTCTACTTTTTTGAAAAATCTGTACTTGTCATTCTTGTCTACCCTAATACGCAGAAAGATCTATTCACTAAGGAACTTGAATACTTTTTTGAAACAGTAAACTGGATTTAAAACAGGAAACAAAGCACAGTGATAAAAGACACATTTTCTAGTTAGAAAATAAATAAAATGATGAGGCCTATTAGGGACCAATGCTGAGGTTCATCTTATTAATTGATTAATTAATTAACTTGTAGTCAGTGAGAAGATTGTAATATTCAGTTTTACAGCTGAGTCTAATTTATCATGGAGAAAATGTCAATTCACTTTAATATTCATGCTAAGCAAAATTGAGAAGGAATGTTATGAGCTACTTCTGTCTCTGTAAGTTCTAGACACTATGGAAGATTTAGGACTACCCCAAATAGGAGTCACTTTTTATTTCTTTCATATTCTAGTTTTACTCATCTGTGGCTGACTGGGATGAGAAAGCATCCTGTTCACCCTTGGCTTTGCTTTGTGCTATGTGACATTCTGTAGTAAGACCAAGTCCTTTGACCTCTCTATTTCATATGACAAGCTGATGTTATTTATATTAATGTAGTTTCTTAGTGTCTGAGGACTAGTGAATATTTTAGACATAAAGGCTTTTTAATAACAGAGACCTTTGTGTAATTCTAAAGATATTTTCTTAGTACAACATAAAAACATAAGAAATTCCATGCTAAATAAATAAATCGACCCCAGTGTTCTGTCTCTGATAGTCAAGATGAGTTGTGGAAGGCCAAACAGTCCTTCTAAAATATGTATTTTAGATATAGTATCTACTTTTATTACTTTAAGTATATGTGTGTTGATGACTTCCAAATACAAAGCTCTACCCTGACTCATCATGCTCACATTTAGTCCCTTATTCAACTTCCTGATGGCAATTTTCAATTGTAAAAATGACCAATTCTCGAACACAGTATTCCTAAACTAGACTCATAGACTTTTTTTATTTTTCCAAATCAACATGACCAGTATTGTCAATTTCTGTGAATGGCACTACACAGGCACCACTATACACAGGCATCTTTGACTCCTCACTTATGTTCCCTCTACTATCTTATCCAGTCTGCAAACAAATACACTGGAAATGACAACTCTCTGGCATCAGCCCCTTAGGAAATGATTCACAGTCTCTTTTCATGCTTTACAATTCATAGATTTTGTCAAAACTGGCCTCAGGGAATAAATATGACCTTCAATGGTGAACTTTCTAACATACATTCTACATAGGTGACAATCTGTAAACAATATACATCATCAGACAGAAAGTAAGAGGAACTGAAATATAAATACAGAACTGCCAGACTCTGAATGTAAACCATTCTTAAGGCGACCATCACATGCTGAAACTCATAGCAAGTAAACAGTATTGTCATACATAAATAGGGGAAGGGGTATAAAAATATCTCAGCTTTTCGGGGCTTTGTCTTATAACTACAGAATGAAACGTTTCCACATTTACACTGGTGAGGATTATTTGTTTTTCTCTCAGTGGAATTAACTTCCATATCTCATTTTCAGTTATAGTAAATACAAGTAAAGAATTATAAAGAGAGTGTGCAGTTTGCTAGAAAGCATACCAGAAAATGTATTCTTTTGACTCTATATGTGATTAAAAAAAAACAAAACAATATGACCTTTTCTAAAACCAGTAGCATGTTTGGTACCTCTCAGATTTTCCCACTTTAACACTCATCTCTGCAAGGGGCAGATTGGCAGTCTGATCTTACTGGATTCAGCATCTTCATTTAATTTCCAGTATGAAATGGCCTTAGAATGAGTCATATAAGTAAGCCACACACAAAAAATGGTACTTTAAGAAGAATGTAATGTTGCCTCTCACCATTTCCCCATTTGTTCTTCATTATACTATTCATCGTTGGTTAAATAAACCGTACCATTATTCATCTTAAGTATTTTGCTGTTAAAAGTAAGTGTCCAGCTCTATGATTTTGAGTTTTTAATTGAAGAATTAATTCCCCATGGTGAATCTTTTATCCCATCATTATGAAACACAAGATTACTTTTTTTTAAAAAAAACCATTTATTTAAAAATATTTTGCTAGAAATGTAGTAATGCTTCATATAATTCTATCTTTCAAAAGATTTTGGCATGTGATTTAAATTTCTTTTCAGATTGGAAATCTGTACATCTGTAATTGAACTATCAGCTCTCCCAGGGCAAAACTTGATTTTTGAAAAAAAAATAGCCTTTTCCTTATTTTTCCCTACCCATTCATTCTAGAGAAGCTAATAAAGGCAAACTACGTGTATCATGCTTTCCCCCCCTCCTTGGCTCGTTGGTCTCTTCTATAATTCAGTCAAAGGTCTGAGGAGTCATGCAGGTGAAATAAAAGTTGACTTGAAATTGTTACTTTTTGTCTGCTAGACTTAAGAGAAAAGAGAACAGGTTGGGATTCTGAGGCATTGGGCTTCCTTAGTAAATCTGACTAAGAAAATAACTTGCTTTTTTGTTTCTAACCGAGTGGATTATGCAGTTACCCAACCAGTGTTTTGAAGAATAAATTAAACTAAAAGAAATGTTACGTTTGCAAGCAAAGCAAAGTCCAAAATGTCTTTGTTTCACACAGAAACTACACAGAAAGCATTTAAGTCTGTGTAGGAAAATGTCTCATCTTCAAAGCAATTCCTCTGGGGAGATTCTAATTAGAATCTCATTTGTCAACCTATGGTTTCTCCCCAAAATGCTCACTACTGTGTGACTACCTTGTAAATATTTTCTTTTGATTCATTTGGTAATGTGTGCTGTTTTTCCTCATGTTTGTCACATGAGCCTTGTTTCAATTTAGACTTTCTCAACACTCAAATGATAATATTCATTCTTATTTTGTCATTCCCACATTGAACTTTGCATTCTGTAATAGTGATAGAGATGGTGTTGCCAAGGTAGATCGGAGTTATGTTTATATTCTCCTTGGAGACCTTATTACATTATTTAGTATCATGAGGGCTTTTTATTTATGCTGCTTAGCACCTTTTTTGGTCCTGAAGTCCTGGTGAGCCCACTTCCAGTCTGATGTGACACAGCTGACAGCCTTTGACCTATATCATGAAGGGGCATTTGTAAGCCACTTATACCAAATTCCACTAAGAACAGAGGAAAACCAGAGAGGGTCATCTTCTCAAAACGATTTTTTCAGTCCTTAGATATTCCCATCAGACTTCTGTTGACTCCTTCAGATCAAACTTGAAGCAATGTCTTTTTTGACAAGCCAGAGATTAATTTATTGCCTGATTCTTTTGCTGACACAATGGAACTCCGTTTCCAGTATAAAAATACTTTGTCTTTCTCTGGATAATTTGGCCTACCTGAAATGTTCTTTGATGGTATATATATTTTAAATGCTGATTTGTAAAAACTCAGTAAAATAGATGAGGTATTTATTTTAAATTAGTTATATGACATAGTTTGAATATTTAAGTACATTCTATGAAGATACAATATTTTACTTTTCTTCCTCAAAAGCAGAATTTTCTATTTTCATAAAATTATTATTTCTTTATTAGCTTTCTAATTCTCGTAGAAATCTTTAATGGACAAAGAACTCTTCTCAAAGTCAGGAAACTTAGTGTTCTCATAGTAAGAAATGAGTCCTTGAACATATCTCTTATATTCTTTCGGTCTCAGTTTCCTCACCTACTGATAGTCTTATCCAGTCGATGTCTGTAAATACCAACAATAGTACATTAATGATTGAAATTTATGTAGCCAATATCTCTGATTGGATGTGCGGAAAACAGCTCTGAGTTTATATATACAAAATCTTGAATTTATTCCAAATCTGTTCTTCCCTCAGTGTTTTCCATTTCAAAATATGGCACCACCATTAGCTCAGTTAGCTAGGCCAAAAATCTTGGAATCACCTATAACTCTCTCACATTACAAATATGCAACCCATCAACAAATCTTTTCAGGCATACCTTCAAATATATCCCCAATTTGACCACCTTCACCATGTTCACGACCATCACCTAAATCCGGACCATATCATCTCCCTGAATCATCACAGTACCCTCCTGGCCAGTTTCCCAGCTTCCAATCTTTCCACCCTCAAATTTATTCTCCATGTAGAAGACAGAGAGCTATTTCCAAAATACCATTGATTATGTTATTTCTCTAAAACCCTCTAATACCTTCTTCTCTTACCTAGAATAAACCCCCAAAACCTTGCACTAGCTTTGAAGTTCCTGAGTAATCTCTCCCCAACAGCTCCCCAGGCTCATCTTTCTCGCTGGCTCTCACTTCGCTCAATCCTTATTGACCTCCACCAGCCTGGCATTGAATGTACCAAGCATACTCCCTACTCAGGGCCTAGCAGGTACAATGAGTCCAATGCTTATATGATTTTTTTTTGGGGGGGGGGGGTGATACTTTTTAGGTAAGAGAATGCAAACACTAGATATGAGTGAATCTTTAGAATAAGAAAATAAATCTTATTTATTACAGCAATTTACAAATTTGAATAAGCCGACAAATGTCATAACATTATTTTTATTAAGTAACTGCTCTCTACACATTGGCACGGTGAATATAGGAGTATACTTGGGTTCCTACACTGAGAAGCCGGCAATGGCTTAAATAAAAAGCGACTGCAAACCACTTAAACCCACTAAAATCAAACTAAATGCATCTTCTTGGGATCCCAACAATGCCACTGGATACTCCAACACTATCTGACAGAAAGGAGGGAAGTGTGATGGAAGTAGATGTAAAAGTGAAGAAAAGAGGCAGCAAACATAACCAATTGCAGTTAAAATTTCTTATTATACAAATTTTATAAAAGATATGTGACCCTGTGAACACAAGGCAAGAACCTTTCCCAGGGTCTTGGCAGGAATCAAGTGAGGGGCCTTAAAGCTTCAGCTTTATTAGTGTCAAGGTGGGTCTGCCTCTCTCCTATGTGTTTACTTTTTCCCTTCCTGGGATGTTATGCCCCCATTTGGTTCTTTATTTAAATGTTCCTTCTTTAATGAGATCGTTCTTATATATTCTAATCAAAGCAGCACACATTGTTACTCTCTCTTTCCTCCCTCTACTTTGTCTTCATAACATTTGTCAACCTAATATTATGTTATCTATAATTTATATTATATTATCAATGAGCAAATAATATTATTTTTTTACTTATTGTTTGCTTCCCTTGCTAAAACGGCAGCACCATAACTGAAAGGACATTGATTTGGTCTGATGCATGCCCAGAGTCTAGAACAGCTTTTATTGGTGTATAGTTGGTATTCAATAAATATCTATTAAATGAATTAATGGATTCATTATCTCTCAAAATGTCTGTGAAAGCCAATGGATTAAGGCATTTGAACATGGTATGAGAACGGAAAAGTCTCATTGTTATAAAGACATTAGTGATTCAGTTTTGGCATCTCTAGGAGCCCACTTCCTCACAGAAAAGATATTTAATTGGGAAATACACAGGAAGGATTTTGGCAGTGCAGGAGAGATTTGGCTGGATTTTAATTATGAATTTGTTAAAATTGGCTTGTACTCTGTGAAGTGGTTTGAATGCTGTTCCCATGGTTTTGCCTCACCATTGGGAAAAACTGGTGACATTTTAAATGGTAGTAGTTGTTGAAAAGACAAATGGCATATTGAAACCCACACACCAGCATACCGCTGCCTAAAACCAACAACCTTTCTTACTAGAAACAATGTTTCATCTCATGCATAATAAAGTTTTCTTTCCTTGAACCAAATGTGCATTGTCTCTTTCATACAGACATGTGATTTTTCCCCCCTCTTTAGCAGAAGTTGGAAAACTTCCTCCTTTTGAAGCTGTGCAATTTCTCTGTTCTCCTAGGATAGCTAGGCAGTGTGTCACTCACAATGATAGCTCCATTTACAAACTGACATCATAAAAACATAAAGGAAGATAAAGAAAGTATTGTGCAAAGAACTTTAAGACAAGAGAAAAATCAATTCTTTTGGATACTTCAGAATAGAATTCAAATGAATGGTGAATGGCAATATCTTGAAATGTCCCTGTTTTCAATTCCTCTTGACATAAGAATTTCAAACTATTGGGTGCCACCAAAGCTTGCCAATCTTCAGATTAGCCAAACACTGTAAATAACTTCTGCAAATTGAACAACGGATTATTGTTCTGTTTTTATATCCACAGGCGAGAAAATGAGAGATAAAAAAATGGCCCCTATTCAAAATACGTAAAAGAATGAAACCATTAATAAATGTGGGATCACAGAATTTCTTGACCTTGGAAGAACTAGTCTAACCCTAACAAAAATTGACATTCAAAGCAGTATTTATTTATTTATTTATTTATTCATTCATTATTTTAATTTTAGTAAGGCTCTCCACTAAATTTAGACAATAGGTTCCAAATTATGTGTTAGTTATGTTTTTCTCCTGTGTGTTAGGATAAGTACATTAAGTGGTTAAGACTTATAATACATCAAAATATCTTCTATTTTGAGTCGAACAACTTAAAAAAATCAGCTGTCATGGCCCTAAGAGCAGTTCCTTATGTGCCCAGAACAAAGAAGCCCTTGATTCAGGAAGATGAAACAATTAACAGTCAGGAGCATTGCCAAGTCTTGGCTTCCTTCTAAAAGTGATAACTTCTCCTAGTTTGCCTTTTTATCACTCTGGGTGTTAATTTCAATCTAATCTCTTCTCTTCTCTAAGTCTACATTTCCCTGCCACCCTCATTTTTAGAGGACTCATAGAATCTCCTGCTGTAGGATTAATTTAGATCAGCATTGAACCGGGAAACCTGGCATGGAATGGAATACCACTTTCCCTAAACCAATAATTTCCTTTTCTGTTACCCATGTTAAAAACATCACTGGTCTTTCTAAACCCTCTAGAAACTGTAGTGTTGTCATCGAATTCCTTTTCCCATCAGTTATGATTGTTTTTGAAATGTTTCTCAGATCTGTCCTATCTTTACCTCCTAATTTGAGCTTCCATTTCTCCTCTTCGAAAATGAAATTATTTTCTAGCTATCTTCATTCATTTAGTTCAGTCCTTCAGTGGACCCTCCAATCCAATTTTCTGCCTGTTCTGCCAGAGTTATCATTAAAAATAAACAAATATTGAGAACAATCTGGTGCCATTCAGCGAGGAGGAGATTGGAGAGGCTGAGAGAAAGCAGTGAAGGGTTAGAGAAGTACAAATTAGTAGTTGATAGATGGTCATAAGGATGGGGAGCATGGTATAGAGAATGTAGTCGGCAGTACTGTAACAGCTATGTGTAGAGCCAGAGGGAAGATAATCAGGGGTATCATTTCATAAACTATATAAATGTCTAACTGATGGTCTGTATGTCTAACTAATGGACTTAAAACTAATAATAAAATTAAATTTAAAAAATATGTATCTGTTGAAAAACCTCTGTTGGTTAGTGGTACATCACATAAATTCTAAACTCCTCGGCCAGCATTAACAAGTTTCCACAATTTAACCCTCACCTATTTTTCTGGTTGCATTTTCTTCTTTACTCCAGTTTATACCCTCAGGAGCCACATTCTGTAGCCACATCTCTCATTTTTATTCCTAAAATACTTCTGTGCTTTAAATATGTTTTTCTGACTAGAAATGTCTTTTCATGCCTGTTCATCAAAATCCTTTATATTACCACTTAAGTAAGCCTTTTTAGAGCCTTCTATTTTCCCCTTAGGAAGAAAAAAATCTTCCTTTTTCCTATTTCTCATGGCACATTTTATCTCTAACACAGTCCAACTTTTCTCCTTCTCTTTACAACAAAAGTTCATAAATGTGTTGACTATACCCCATACTATAACATGTTGACTGTACTCCACACATTTCCATTTAGACCCATTGAAAGATGACTTTCATCTTCACTACTCCACCAAGACAATTTATACTTAGATCAACAGAAACCTCCATTTTGCTATACGCAGTGGTCAATTCTCAGTGCCCTTGGTTAAGAGATTGCATTTTCCCTCTTCTTTCCTTCAGGACTCTGTTCAAATACCATCCTTCCAGGATAACACTCAATCTAGGTTTCTCTTTACCTTGTTAATTACTCTTTCTTAGTTCCCTTTCCTGACTATTCATTATCTTCCAACTTCTAAATTTTGGATAATCCCCGGGACTGTTATTCAGATCTCTGCTCCTTTTAGCCTACTCCCTAAGTAACTTCATAGTCTAATAGTTTAAAATATTTTCTTCACTTTGAGGACTCTCAAATTTAGAAATCTCAAGGAATTTCAGATTCCTTATCCAACTTGACATTTTCATTTAGATGTCAAGTGTACATCTCATATTTATTATCTCTGAAAACAAAATTCTGATTATCAGCTTTTACTGTGACCTAGACTTCTCCCACAAGTATTCTTTTCTCAACAAAAGGAAAACTCACCTTTCTAATTGCTCAGGTCAGATCATCCATTTAATGGGATTATCCTTGATGACTTTCTCTCACATCAAATCCATCAGCAAATCCTAAATGCTCTGGCTTCCTACAATGTTCAGAGTCCTATCACTTCTCCTCCCATCCACTGTTATTGCAAGTCCTGGATTATGGCAAAAGCTTTCAAACTACTTTCTCTCCTGTACTAACCCCCCATAATCTATACTAATAGAGCAGAGAGAGAGATCCTCTTAAATTCCAGGTCAGATCATGTTTCTTCTTTGTTCCCACATTTCAACGGCTTTCCTTTTCACTCAAAATAAAATTCCAAACCTTAACTTGGTCTATAGAATCTTTCTGGTCCTAGCTACTTTTATGATTTGACTTTTTCCTATGTTCCCCTATATTCCTATGTCCCCAACTATACCTGCTCTCTTTTCTGTTCCCCAAACACTTTATGCATTCCCTTCACAAAGTCTTTGTAATAGTTTTCTCTGCCGGGAATGTATTGATCCAGACTCCTAAATGATTTTCTCTTTTCCTTCCTTCAGGTCTCTGCTCAAATATCATTTTTTTCAGTGAGGACTTCCCTAAGCACCCTGCATAAAATAGTACACAATCCCTTAATATGTCCCTCATTCAATACTCACTCCTTACCCTTATTACCTTATTTTTGTTTTATCAGTAGAACTTACCAACACCTGAAGTAGTTTACATTTTATTGTTTATTCCCGCCCCCCCCCCATCTCTTTAATAGACAATGTTAGCTTTGATAGGGCAGGGGTTTTAATATATTTAGTTTCCTATAATATTCCCAGTACCTAGAACAGTACAAAGCATATGAAAAGTATTTGGTAGGTATGTATTAAATGAACTCATTTCCTTTTTTAAATTCTTAACTCGCAAGCCAACTAGTGGAAATATAATATGCATGTAACATAATTTTCAGCAAAGCATAAAATTCCAGTTCTACTTTAATTGGGTGATGAGGGTGATGTAGATAAGAAAGCTGAGGTTAGAATATTTTGAGAACAAAGAACCATTATGTGATTGTAAGTTACCTTTAAAAGCACTATGATTTACAGAGGAAATGAAGTCATTGTGATTTCTTAGTCATCAGTAAAAAACAAGTAGACATGATACAATATGAAAAGACATCTTGACTGAAGGGAAAGAGAATATTTTCCTGCTTTAAACAGCTTCAAAATTCATTTTTAAGTTATGCTCTATCAAGCAAACTTTGACCCTCAAGTTATAGTTATTCAATCAGGAAGATTATTACTACATTGCAGTGTTTAGGTGTAGTGATTTCCTGGGTCTCTACCATTTAAAGACCTGATGACATTTACCACAGAGATTACACATAGATGACAATTCTGAAAAATACATTGTTGAGTATTTCTTTTGGTATCACAGTCTAAGAAAAAAATGTTAGTTTTAATATTTTATAACTTACAGTAGGCTACATATTCAAGCTCAACATGTTTTAGTAGCAATTCTTCAAGCTACCAAAAGCCATTGCTACCAGAAGAAAAGGAAATATTAGTTTGCCACTATGACTCTCAACAGAGTCTATACTGCTACATAAGCAGCATTATATCATCATGTATCATCATGTCTGATAATATCTCTCCAATGTCTATCTGAAAACATAATTTTATATAATGATCAGAGGATGTTGTAAATATAATCTATCATATATCCTTGGTTTCTAGGTGTCAACTTTGCAGCACTTGGTTATATACCATATCACATACACACAAAAAAATACGATGGGTTTAATAAGCTGGTTTCTGTTTTTTCTTGTGATAGGTTTCTTAAAAACTGTTATTTATGTATTGTTAATAATTTAATAAACATTCATAAATATACAGGAAATTTGACAGTTAGTGTAACAATTTATCCTTCATCGTTAATGTGATTTTAAATACTGACAGTGTCACCATTACTAAATATTTATAGAATATGTTCTGTTATTCAGTACACTTACGATGTTTTGTCTCTTTAATTTAGACAGTTTTTATTAAAAGCCTGTATGCTGTCACTTTTCAAAAATACTATTAAAGCACAGATATGTACAGTTAATCTCAAAGAATGTCCAGAATTGGATTAAACACAGACTCTCAAAGGGTAGAGCTGTTTTAACTGCTGAGACTGCTTCTCTTCCTCTCACCTGCTTTGAAAATTACGAAAGGACAAGGAAAATAATATGGTAGGAAAGGGAAAAAAAATGGCACAGCCTTCTCACTGTTTTTCAAAGGTCTAGAAATATTTACATCTCATAAAAAAATGGGTACATTCAATAACAGGCATATTAAGATAAACTATCTCAATTTGAAACAATCCTTTCTTGATTCTCCCATGCAATTGAGAAAATGCTTTCACTTAAGCATCTTAAATGTTATATTAAATATGCAAACATATGCCAGATAATTCAAATCTGTATTCCAAATGTGTATAAAGCTTAGATATAGATGAGAAAGCAAGTGGAGAGGTGAATGTAAGTCTAGTAAGAGAAGGTCAAACAAGAAAAAGGGAGACTTCAGGATGACTCAAAAGTATGGAAAAGTTGGAAATATTGGCCTTTTATCTATCTATATTTCAAAGAATCTGTTTCCAGGAACTGTTACTTTTGCCTTTCCATTGAGGCACTTTCTCTTGCATTTAAACTACTGATACATAAATTTGATACACAGGGAAGGAATGCATTCATCTCTTCTGGCACTCATATACCATTTAGAATGAGAGTCTGTTAGTGAACTAGAGGACTTTTGCCACAGAGATGGGAAGGCTATCTTTCCATTACTTAAAAATAGGTGACTTAAGCAGACTATTTATCTGATATGAGGTCAACAGGCAGCCAGAATATAAACAGAGATGTCACTGAATATCGTGAGATGAAATTTTTTATGGGTTGATGGTTAAAGACACAGATTAATGGATATCTCCAGCTCACCATTTTTTTCCTTCGGGATTATCATTAATTTTATATTATCATTGGATTATTTCTAAATTACACAGAATATTTATAGAATAAATACAATTTTCTTCAGATATAATTTTATAAGCAATGGCGCTCTTGTCAAATATTTTTAATGGCATTTTAATAATAGTTTTTCAGGAAAAGTAGGACAATAAATGCTTTTCAGAAAGGAAAACACCCTTACAAGTAAATACGCTTTAAAGTATACAGTGATATTTCAGAGATATTGTGTTTGGTTCTAGACTGCATGCAATAAAAAAAGTCATATAAATTTTTTGGTTTCCCAGTGTATATAAAAGTTATGTGTACACTATATCTTAGTCTATTAAGTGTGCAATAACTCCATGTCTAGAAAAACAACATACATACCTTAACTTAGAAACCCACTTTTGCTAAAAAAAAAAAATGCTATCATCTCTGCCTTCAGGGAATCATAAGCTTTTTGCTGATGGAGGGTCTTGCCTTGATGATGGTGATGTTTGAAGCTAACATCTGCTAGCTTCAAACTTTTCTTCTGCAGCTTCCTCACCTCTCTCAGCCTTCAGAGAAATGAAGAAAGTGAGGGCTTTGCTCTAAATTAGGCTTTGGTTTAAGGAAATATTGTGGCTGGTTTAATCTTCTATCCAGACCACTAAATCTTTCTTCATACCAACAATATGACTGCTTCACTTTCTTGTTCCTGTGTTGACCAGAATAGCACTTCTAATTTCTTTCAAGAAGTTTTCCTTTGCATTCACAACTTGGCTAACTGATTTGGCACAAAAGGCCTAGCTTTCAGCCTATCTTGGCTTTTGACATGCCTTCTTCACTAAGCTTAATTATTTCTAACTTTTGATTTAAAATGAGAGACATGTGGCCCTTCCTTTCACTTAAACACTTAGAGGCCATTGTAAGGTTATTAATTGGTCTAATTTTAATATTCTTGTGTCTCAGTGAACAGGGAAGACTGAAGGGAGGAAGAGAGGCTGAGGAACGGCCTGTTGGTAGAGCAGTCAGAGCACACGCAACATTTATCGATTAAGGTTGCTGTCTTATATGGGTGCAGTTTGTGGCATCTCCAAACAATTACAGTAGTAATATCAAAGATCATTGATCACAGATCACCATAACAATTATAACAATAATGAAAATATTTGAAATATTGTAAGAATTACCAAAATGTGATGCAGAGACACCAACTAAGCAAATGCTGTTGGAAAATGGTACCGATAGACTTGCTTGACACAGAGTTGCCACAAACTTCCAATTTGTAAAAAAAACTCAATATCTGTGAAGCATATAAAACAAATATGCCTGTATTAAAAAGGAACCAAATTAAAGAACCAGGCAATGTGCGCAAATGTGTCATTGAAGCTTGTAACTAAAAGTAGAGTACAATTAAAGAGTTTCGAGTATGTTGTAGCTCTTCAAAAATAGATGATCCTTTGTAGCATGCAAGGCTAACATTTGATTTTCTCATGTTAAACTTTCTGAAAGACTTTCTGAGATGCCATCAATAAAGAGCAGAGATGTGGGAGGCAGGGCATTTTCACTTGTAAAATGAGAATACTAATGTTACATTTCTGATAGAATTCTTGGGAAGATTAAATAATATCATGGCTATAAAGTGCTTAGTATGGTGTTTGGTGCATAAGAAGTATTCAGTAAATGTTAGCTATTGCTATAATATTATTACTATTATTACTAGGGCACATATAACATGCTAGAGTCCAGAGGCAAGAGAAACTAACTCAAGGAAAACTTCAGAAGAGGTGATATTTTACCTTTATTTAGAACATGAATATATAGCTGTTAAGTAAAGATGGAAAGAAGCTAAAACTGGTAGAATTATAATTACCAATGAGGTTGCAATTGTTAATTGAATTTGAAAACACTTATCTTTTCTCTGCACAGTACCAAAAGTAACTAAATGGCAGATGTGGTACTAGGAAAATCTCAGGATTATCTCAGCATTTAAGGGCAAATCACTTAAAATATCTGTGTTACTGAAATGGAGGAATTTCCTTTCTTTCTTGCCAAGGTCTGGTGAGGAAGAGCTGTTTTTAGAGGAAGTCTCTCCCAAAATTAAAAATGACTTCCATGAGGATTTTCGCTGCCAATATGAGACTGTGTAAGTCATTTCTGAGGAGCCACTAACACTCAGAATTAAATCAGCAAAATCAGAGGGCAAGAAAACCTGTGGGGAATGTTCCTGTTGTAGCAGCAAATCCGAAGCATCCTGTGATTTTTTTTTACCCCCCTGTAGTTTCTAGCCTGACAAAAGCAGCACCCAGAAAATTCCGCAGGTACCAGCTGAATTAGCTTTTGCAAATGTTATGAGAATTTAAACTTACTCTGCAATACACACAAATTAGAGACACATACACAATGCTATTACAGTAATTAATTTAGTGGTACATTTAGACATAAAGCCTGCAGTCCAAGTAGAGTTGAATAGGCAGTCTATGTTTGGTCTTTCTGTCTGTCACAATGGATAAATCAAATAAGTGAAACAAATGTTAAATCTTCTCCAAAAATAATGACGGAAGGAATAAAACTTTTACCCCATCTTCCAGCTAGCATTTCTGATATATAGAGAATTATTTTAGATGTTATGTTTGTATGCCTCTTTTTGTAACAAGAGAGTTTATCCTTTTAAAAATGTTTATTCTTCACAAAAATTGCTACTTACCATATCAATACAGAGGTCATGTGAAATATTAGAAAATATGGTTAAACTGTAAGTAAAAACAGGGGAAATGAGAGAGTCAGTACATTTATGGAGGCATCTACTGGCAGTGAATATTTATGAATATTAGATTAGGTCTTCCAACGGTTTAACTATCATCTGCCTTTTCCAAAAATGGACTCACCGAGGCCTGACAAACCTAGACCTCCTTGAAGCCTGCCTCGGTCAATCCAGAAATGGTTATCAAGTATTGTTGTAGATGGAATCCATTACTAGTAGGTTCTGGAATGAGTTTTACTTTTGCAATCTATGTGTGGTTGGGGGAACTCCATACCCTTGAGTGTTCACCAGCCATAAACTTTCCCAAATCTTTACTTCATTTTCCCAGTCAGATGCAGCCTTGCTTTGTTTCTTGGTTTACACTTAAATTCCCCAGGTGAGGCCGACTGTCTGCGTTGTACAAAAGTCTGGCTAGGGCCCAGACCCGTTATCTAGGTCTGGTCCTCCCTTAGAGGCTGGTCTCTGTTCTTGTTCCTCCAGCCACCTGGGGGAGTCTTGCTCCCATGAAGCTCTTGACCCAATGTCTCACTTGCCTGGAGGCTTCACTACTTCGTCTCATAATTAGACCAGCTACATGCCCCATGAATACACACTAGCTCATACCAAACAGGAGTTCCGTATCTCCTTTTCAGTATGGAGTCCTCTCTGCTCCTTTTGTGAGTCATCCTTACAGGTGAATTGGTTTACAAGCCCCAACCTGGGCTGTTGGTGCCCAGCCTAGAACTCTTAGAGGGGGCTGGTGAGTTTATTCCCAACCGGCCATGTGTGTTGCTGCTAAGACCCTTAGTGGCCCACTTCTCTAGAGAATTGCCCTTGGTCCAATGATATTATTGCCTGAAAGGTAACCAATCACACCCCTAGCATCCAGCAGTCACCAACACAAGAGAGGCAGCATCCGGACCCCACGGTGGGATCAGCTCTCCGGTGCAATTTGTATTCTGGGGTGTGGGGCAGACTAAGGCTTTTCTCCAACAGAGATGACATACTTGCTTAGCTATTTTCCCTTCTTCTCTTGCTACCTTTCTGTGTGCATTCCCTTAATAAATGACTTTCTTAAGAAGCTCCATTTTAGGGTCTGCTTCTGAGGAAGCAGACCGAAGACAACTTTTTTTTTTCTCCTTGTCCCACTGCCGGGATCCCAGGCTTGTGACCAAATCATGAGTTAACCACCTCTCATGTCATAAATTAGGCTATAAAATCACCTCAGTGTGGCATCCCATCTGCCAAGCCAACCAAGCCTATGCTCAGCCTGCTTCTTTTTCTCTCTAACTCCCACAGCCAGTCCCTAAGTCTTACATTCTTTCTAGCCCTGCCACAAGCAAATATGGCACGACACAAAACTTGTTGCATAAACCTAGAAGTACAATGGAACTCTATCAGAAATTGAAATAAAGTCCCAAAAATCAGTGCATCTTATCATGGGTATCACATGGGGATCCTGATAGAAAAACAAAACAAAACAAAACAAACAAAACACTGGCTATCTGGAGAAGGTTAATATTTACTCCCCTGTTGTTAAGCATATTGGGAGTTAAATTTCTTTTTTGAATAGAGAAGTTCTTTAAAGATTTTACACCATAGACTATTCTGAGAAGCTTTACACACAATATGCATTAAGCCACCCATATGATAAAGACGAACTCTTTATCATCTACCTGGAGAATGGAAAAAATGGAATATCTATAGAATAGCTCTTTTTCTTATTCCATGTAATTTGTGTTATGTTCCTTAAAAATGTCTTCGAGGCAAATATATTCTGAGTAGAATATACGATCAGCAAGTTTTCTATTATTTACAAATTGCTAAGTATAACCTGTCAAAACAATCACTAAAAATACTTCATATTCTCTCAATCATGCTAAGAAAAACACAATCACTCAAGGAAGAGTTTGCCTACAGAATATCACACCCTTCTAAATAAAGTCTGAGGGAAACCACATGAGATACTTTGTCCCACTTTCACCCTTTGCTAAAAATTGCCTTATCAAAGACCTGCAAAGTCCTTTTTTAAAAATCTCATTAGCTCCAGTTTTTATTAATGATTAGAAATATTGCTGTGTATTTCAGTCACTGATAATAAATGTGTAGCTAATTCAAAGTATAGACTATTCTGTACCTCTTTTTCTGTCCTTCACATTTCATTTACCCCATCATCTTATTCTTTCCATCCAAACTGCCACTTCCACACCATAACTTCCACTATTTACGCTGGAAATAATAACCTAATTTAAATTCTTTCTAAAATACCAACTTTCGGCAAAGTTGTAAGGTGAGTAAAAGCGTACAATGTATGAAATTAGGAGGCCTGACTTTTATTTCAGCTACTTTCTTTTATTCCTGTGTGACATCAGGTTTGCTTTGTAGTCTTTCTTGTGGCTCTCACTTTGATCATCTCTATAATGAGAGTGTAAGACCAGTGAACCGGAGGATATCTTTCAACACTAATACCCTAGAATACTGTAATTTTATCTCTGGGTGCCTCCTTTTTGTCATCCTGTATCCAGCTTTTCTTATTACAATGACTTATTATTGGCCATTGCACCTGGGCAAAGAGTCACTCCTCAGACTTTGTAATCCTCCATTTCATAGGTCCCCAACCCCCGGGGCACGGATCAGTAAGGTCCGTGGCCTGTTAGGAACCAGGCCGCACAGCAGGAGGTGAGCAGCAAGCAAAGCTTCATCTCTATTTGCAGCCGCTCTCCAGCATTAGCGTCACTATCTCAGCTCTACCTCAGATCATCAGGCATTAGATTCTCTCATAGGAGCACTCGTCCCGGTGCCAAAAAGTTTGGGGGCTGTTGCAGTACAATTCAGCTTTTCTGTCCTAAGTATTCTGAGTCCTGTTGTTTCAGGATCCTACTCTCTGAATAGAAAGAGACTTGGCCACTCAATAAAGAACTAGGGCCCTACCCTATTACAATTAACTCTACATGCATAGCAAATGGCAGACATTTTCTGCTCCTCCTGTGCAAAATGAAACTAATAATAGTACTCTGTCAGTTGTGAAATCTTAGGAGTTAGGAGGATGAGAGAGAAGAGTCAGTGTGAAGTATTAAGTGTCATAGAAATGCAGTGTGTTATGATAAATGAACACATTAGCATGAACTGCTGTGTAATATCTCCTAGGAAACTCCTGTTCTTTTTATTAAATCCTTCAAGAGACAAATTTCTTAATCAAAAACAATAACCTAAAAGTCTTATGAATACTCTACCATTCTGATAGGGAAGATGTTTAGGCTAAGAGAGGAGCTTTATGGCATGGCTCAAGCCATACTCCAGTTCACAGTTTTATGTGTAAACAAATAAAGGAATTTGCTTAGATTTACATCTTTACAGATCAAACTGCTCTAGCTCTACTTAACAATATTGTGAAACCTACTCAAATATGCAAGATCAGTGCATCAGGTGGATGTATCTTTATGCTTTAAATGGTATCCAGAAGCTGGGATGAAAAAGAAGGGGACTTAACTCTAATCCTGTAAGATTATGTTTTACAATGAATAGTGACCCTGAGGAATGGAATATTGTGAATTAAAAATCATCATAGCTTAAGTTGACATAATGCAGCCTTTGATACTTCTGAAAAACTGTCCAAAACTAAGACCCACAGTATTTAATGGATCAGCCATAGCCACAAAACCAGATTTTTTTTCCCCTAAATCTTTATGGGTATAGAACCACGGAGTCATGTTTATGCAAATAGACAGACACTATCTAAGAGACCTTAGGTCAGGCATTTAAATCCTTACGGCTTCAGTTTCTTCATTTATAGAATTAAGATAACCTAAACTACTTAGTTGTTTCGAAGATTCAATGAGATTATGCATATTAACTTGACATAGTGGAGGTGATTAGTCGATTTCATACATTTATTATTATATTTATTTCTTTTTATTCTATAATTTTTATGAAATATATTCTTTCTGTGCAGTGGTATAAGCATTCAGATATGACATACTATTTCTGTGTTCAAGGATTATAGTTTTATACTTAAAAAATAATCTCTCCTCCTTCATCTCCCTCATACTTAACAGCTGATGAATCTCAATGTATTCGACTTTAATGTATTGAACATTTTAGACAGAAGGTGCAGTAACAGCTTTTCCCTAGTGTTAGATATTAGAAGCCTTGAAAATTCATTCAATCCCTACGGCATTTTGTATAGCAAACTTTCCATTTTCATTGACTTATGGAACAAGAATCCTTCTGGCTAAAAGAATGGGTTGTGTAACATGCATAATAACCTCTGGAGAAAATGAGTTTAACTTTTCTTGTGGCTCTATCATTTGTTTTGTGAAATATATGTTTCATTTCTCTGGGCTTCATTATCTTTTACTATAAATTAGAGATGGTAATGCTTGCTTTATTATTTCACAAATTTATTAAAAAGCTGCAAATACCTAGATAATATATCAAGTTAGAATTTATAAACTTATAGTTAGTAGTGTAAATGATGCGCTGTATTTGGTTTCACTCAACTTTAGTTGGATACTACCTTACATAATAGTTTATATCAACTCTATTTTGTTATCAAAATGAATTTATTTTGAAAATAAACTTTATATCACTCTTTTAACTAAAAAACAAATGTAATTTTGAAAAATAAAAGAAAACTTTAGAAATAAATTTAATTTTAAAAAATGCCATTACATTCTAGCTAGATGCTACTGCCTGCTATGCTTCCAACCTGCTTTTTGTTATAATCAGAGACTAGTGTATATTGCAAAGGCATTAAATATTACACTTATTGTATACCAAAGCTTTCCACTAGATGTAAATCAGAAGTATTGATGGGTATTTAAAAAGAGAATAACTTTCTCACTGTAGCATTCTCTGCTATTTCTCAAATGACTTAAAATTATCTCACCATCTGTAGAACATGTTCCTGATTTGGAAGGAAATCAGTGCAGCAGGAAGTATACTGTAATATCCTGCCCCAGAACTTGTCATGTCAGCAACGCCCATGACCCTTAGTTTCTTAATTTCAAATAAGGGTGTTAAGATATAGTATGCTCAGTCATTTTCCATCTGACTTATTTCACTTAGCATGATATTCTCGAGATCCATCAATGTTGTCACAAATGGCTATATTTTATATACTTTTTTTTATGGGTGAGTAGTATTCTATCGTGTGTGTGTGTGTGTGTGTGTGCGCGCGCGCGTGTGTGCGTGCGTGTGTGTGTCTGTGTGTGTGTGTGCTGCCTCCTCTTTTTCCAATCATCAGTCGAAGAGCACTTAGGTTGTTTCCATATTTTGGCTATTGTGAGTAATGTTGCAATGAACATACTGGCACATATATCTTGACAAATAAGTTTTTTTTCAAAATTTTTAGGTAATACCTAATAAATTTAATTTAAACAAAATATATAGTATTTCGAAGGTCTCTCTTCCCCTAAAATACTCTGCAGTCTATTTTACTTATACATGCAAAAGAGACAACATCTCGTTTAGTAAATATTTGCTTTTAGAAAATAAAAATGTATAGATTAACCCACTTCCATCAAGGCTTTTGCAAGCATACCTGAATAAATATAGGACTAGATGAATTAAAACCATTAGTCTTGCAGTAGATTGGTCCTCAATGTTTAATGATCACTTGAAACTCAGGCCTTCTAACATCCTGAGCTCTGCAAAGCAGGTCTTTCAAGTTGGTGGGTGCCACTGACCTATGCTTTCCATTGCATATTTTAGACTTTTTCTTTCTTGAGACAATTGTTACACATATGTATGCACACACATGTATTATATATTAGTACCAGATAGGCGAAGATTATTTGGGTTTCTTTTAATTTTTTGTAACTTACGGTTTTTCTTAATCTCTTATTTTAATAAATATATACTCTTATAAAGCCAATGACTATACATTCTATCTGATAGTCTCAATGATTGTCATAATAAAAAACAAATGTGCATCGAAACTTCACATTTAAAGCCTGGGGTTAGAGGACCACTCAGGTGACCTTATCAGTGATGAAAGTGGGCCAATCTTTCCTCAGATCTTCCTTGGGTATTCTGTCATGCACACCAATGTTTGTCAATGCAGCTCCATCACATTGCTAACTGACTGTCCATCCCCACTCTAAGACTCTTCATCTCCTTATCCCACACTAATGCCAACTAATGACTAATACCCGGATTATTTATCTCTCCTTTGGAATTTTGATTCTTACTCTGGAAACCCTGATGTTAATGACACCACCCTGACTTATCTTTGCTACTCACCACTCAATAACTGTTCTGGATTTTCCCTAAGTTCTACTCATCTATTTCACTTTCTGCTCAAAGACATAACTCACTAGGGAATCTGAGCAGTCAGCCATCTGCTTTAGGTCCCGGCTAGCTCACTCTGTCCCCCAACTCCTCTTTCAGCCTCTGAGTATGGGCTGGAACATTGTATTACCTCATTAGATATAAAGGGGAAAAAAATAAAAAAAGAGATAGTTTTATTCCTTTAAATTAAAATTGATTATATTTTAATCAAAAAGAATTCTTAGAGTAAGTCATCAGTATGAATGTAAAGTAACTATGGTTTCTCTCATGGAGGACAAATTAAATTAAAAGTCTCAAGAACAAACATCAATAACAGCTTAAATAAATAGAATGTGTTGAACTGAAATGTCATTCCATTTCTATTTTAGCCTTCTGTGGGAATGCTTCTGCCAATATGTGGTTTTGGCTTTGCAAAGCAAACACAGGAGATGCTATTTTTGTCTTCTAGATATTCAATTGGTAATCAGTATAACTTATCACCATAAAATCAGTTAAGTCTGATAATTGTCTACTTTGACCTATGCCTCAAATAGGCTCACTTATCCCTGCATTTCGGGTTCAACAGAATAAAAACAAATGCAAGATACCAAAGTATCTTTGATGCAGGACATATAGGCACTCTCCCTCTCCCCCTCTGTGTGTGTGTGTATGCATATGTGTGTATGTATGAGTGTTTAGATGCTTTGAATAACCAGCTCTGATATCAGTTAGTTTATACAATCCATAGAAATATTTAACATAGGAGAGGCACCCAGAATGGTGTAGATGATAGAGGCTTTGTTCATCCTTCTTGCAATCACATCAAAATTGGAATGGAAACACAGAGAGAACAGCAAGCAAAGTCACCTGGAATTTATGAACAGAAGCACTACAACTAGGGAGAGAAATAAGAAATCGCCCTGCAATGGTAGAAGGTAGGAGGGGGTGAAGACACAAGGCTGCCTGGTCCTAAGCAGCTGAGAAGGACAAAGGCTAAGACAGCAGCAGCCAGGAGCTGTAGATGCCTCTTAAATGGGCCGGGATCTCAAACGGACTTTTGAGGTGATGGACTTTTTGCTCTGAGCACCAGCACCATGTCAGCTGCTCAAGGAGCACCAAGGACTTACAGGGAGACACTGAGTTATCAGAGTGAGGGCTGGAGGTGAGGCTTTTTCCAGAACAGAAGTGCTAGCAGTATCCATTGTTCCTCTGTTGAGCCCTCCCCACTCCCATTGTGTGGACTGAGCATTGCCACAGCTAAGACATCATCAAATTGGATAACAGAGGTCATTCTTCCCAGAGAATTTCTTGAAACTCCACATCCCCCAACTCACAGCCCCAACACAAGACATATCTACTTGTATCCTCTGCAAGTTCAGTGTACCTTGCTGAGCCAGCTCCAAGACTCACACTAGTGGTAGCATGGATTGTTTATTGAATCTTAACAGGTGGTCTCAGAAGAGCACAGACTGGAGCTAAACTTAGCCTGAAGCTGAATCACTCTCAGGACTGTGCCACTGGACACCTACTACACAAAGCCACACTAATAAGACCAGGAGGCTTAGGAGCTTTGCTTAGTACATAGAAACAGACACAGAAAGGCAGCCAAATTGGGAAGACAAAGAAGCAGAAACCGTATGAAAGAACAGAACAGAGATCCAGGAATAATGGAGTCAAGCAATCTAATAGATGCAGGGTTCAAAATACTAAAGATGCAGAGTTCAAAACACAAAAATGCTCAATGAACTTATGGAAAGTGTAAATGAACTCAGTGAGAACTTTAACAAGGAGATAATCAAACATAAAAATAAAAGTGGAAATTATAAAAGGGAACCAGTCAGAAATTACAAACACATTATCTGAAATGAAGAGTATATAAGAGAGAGTCGACAGAGTCGAAAAAGAAGAGAATCGAACCACCCAATGTAGAGGATAGGAAAGCCAAGGACACCCAATCAGAATGGCAAAAAAAAAAAAAAAAAAAAAAAAAGTCTATGGGGCAAAATTAAATGTAAAAACATCCAGGTCATAGGGGTATCTGAAGGGGAATAGTATTTGAATGGGACTACATCAAACTAAAAAGCTTCTGCACAGCAAAAGAAACCATCAACAAGGTAAAGAGACAGCCATCCAAATGGGAAAATATATTTGCAAGTGATGCCTCTGATAAGGGCCTAATATCCAAAATATACAAAGAACTTATAGAACTCAATAACAGCAGCAGCAACAACAACAACAACAACAAACAACCAAAACGAAACAAAAAACGATCCAATCAAAAAATGAGCAGAGGATATGAACAGACACTTCTCCCCAGAGGACATACTAATGGCCAACAAATATATGAAAAGATGCTCTACATCTCTAGCTATCAGGGAAATGAAAATCAAAACCACAGTGAGATACCATCTCACACCTATTAGAATAGCTATAATCAACACAACAAGTAATCACAAATGCTGGAGAGAATGTGGAGAAAAAGGAACCCTCATACACTGCTGGTGGGAATGCAAATTGGTACAGCCACTATGGAAAACAGTATGAAGATTCTCAAAAAACTAAGAATTGATCTACCATATGATCCAGCAATCCCTCTATCCCAAAGACTTGAAAACTCATATCCAAAATGATATCTGCACACCGATGTTTACAATGCTTTATTCACAGTGGCCAGGACATGGAAACAACCAAAATGTCCTATGATAGATGGTTGGCTAAAGAATCTGTGGTACATATATATACAATGGAATATTACTCAGCCATAAGAAGAGATGAAATATTGCCATTTGTGACAACATTGATGGACCTCAAGATAATCATGCTAAGCAAAATAAGCCAGACAGAAAAAGTTGAAAATCACATGATGTCACTTATATGTGGGATATAAAGGCAATAAATGAACAGGGAAAACAAACAGATACTCATGGACATGAACTATAGACTAGTGATTACCAGAGGATAGGAGGTGGAGGAGGAAGGTAGAGGTAAATGGGGTAAAAATGGTCAAATATGTGGTGACAGAAAGAAATCTAACTATGGGAAGTGACACACAATATGAATATATATATATATATATATATATATAATACTGTTAAAATGTACAGCTGAAACTTATCTGATTTTGTTAACCAATGTCATCACAAAAAATAAATGAATTAATTTAAAAAAAAAAGAAATAATGATGGAAAACTTTCTTAACCTGATGAATGTAATAGACATACAAGTCCAGGAAGCTCAGAAAATTCCAAGAAAGTGGAACCTGAAGAGGCCCACACCAAGACATCATAATTAAAATGCTAAAGGTTAAATTCAAAGAGAGAATCTTAAAAGCAGCAAGAGAAAAGCAGTTAGTTACTTACAAGGGAGTTCCCATAAGACTGGCAGCTGATTTCCAAAAGAAACTATGCAAGATGGAAGGGCTTGGCACAAAATATTCGACATGATGAAGACCCAAGATCTACAACCAAGAATAATTTATCCAACAAAGCTATTATTTAGAGTTGAAGGACAGATAAAGAACTTCCCAGACCAAAAAAAAAAAAAAAAAAAAAGCTATAGGAATAGATCAACACCGAGCCACTATTATGGGACTTCTTTAAGAAGAAAAAACATGTATCAAAAACAGGAACAAAGAATGATAACAACTACACTCCTATCAATAAGTACCTCAAATGAAAAAGAACTAAGTGCTCAACTAAAAGATAGAGTGGATGAATGGATAAGAAAACAAGACCCCTTCATATGCTGCATATAAGAGATTCACTTCAGATTGAAAAACACACACAGACTGAAAGGAAGGGAATGAAAAAGATATTGCCTTGATGGACTTAGAGGGTATCATGCTGTATGAAGTTAGTAAGATAGAGAAACACAAATATCACATGATTTCACATACATGTGGAATCTAAAGAACAAAACAAAAATGGAAACAAATTTATAGATACAGAGAACATTTTGAGGGCTACTAGTTGGAATGAGGGTTGAGGGGATGATGAAAAAGGACAAAAGGATTAAGAAGTACAAATGGGTAGTTTCAAATTAGACATGAAGATATAAAGTCTAGTATAAGAAAAATAGTTAATAATATAATAAATATGTAAGGGAAAAAGAGGTACTAGATTTAGTAGGGTGATCACTTTGTGAGTATATAGATCTCTAATTACTATGCCGTACCACTGTAACTAATACATTATTGTACGCCAACTATAATTGAAAAATTCATTGAATTGTACAATGTAAATATAAGTAAATAATTGTCTATTATATTTCAATAAAGCTGGAAAAAATGACAAAATAACACATAGTATAGCATTTGATACAAAATATAATTCTGTAATGATAGGTATGATTAGTTTGGGATTTCTCATATTGCTAGATTCCGAGCTTCTCATTCCTCAGCCTCAACTGTGCTTCAGGTTCTAAGGAATTTAAAATGTCATAAAAAAACATACTTCAGGTGCTCAGATTGTTCTTTGGCCAAGATAGAAGGAGGCTCTTTAAAGACGAACCAGGGCCAGTGACCCTCTGTTACCACCTTCAAATTAGTGCACTTATGTCCTACATCAATAAAACCAATTTCTTGTTTCTCTCATAACTGTATTCTAAAATGAACGTTTTTTTCTTTAACTTCAGCTTTGTTAATTCCTTGGGAATCCTTGAGTGAATTTGAGAAAGCTAGAATTGCCACTTACTCGCTGTTGGAACAATGTACAAGTTATTTAACCTGTGAGTCTCTGTTCTCTTCATTTGAGAGGACTGTCAGTAACTTATTATTTGATTTTTAGTAAGACACCTAACTCACTTATCCTCAGTTTTATCATCTCTAAAATGAAGGAATTGCACTAGTCATTACTAAATAATCTCAAAAATTCTATCTAGATGGAGTATTTTTATTCAATGCTAGATGATTTTTTAAAATACCTATGATAAGTTTGTCCGCCAATTATATATTATTTTCTACCTAGTGACATCGGAGGTTTAATGAAAAGAATCTATAGTATATATATTATTCTGCATTAGATTTTGTGGCTTTTGTCTATATTTAATCTTTAAACACATTTTTGCTCTCAAAACAAGTGAAAATAAGATTTACAAGTAAACAAAATTAACTTCATATTGCTGCAACGCTTAATTATCTGTATTCATCAATTCACCCATTATCTTTCTATATTGGCATTTGACAGAGAAATCAAAGCAGTATATTGAATTACAGTAAACAAATTTAAAATAGCATGTTTTTGCAAAAATGAAAAAATCTTACTTCTTGAGAGATCTAGTTTTTCAAGGGAAAGAAAGATTGTATTGAATAATTTTATTGTCGCTGCATAACAATCCAATCCAAAATTTAATCTTAGATATCTATATCTATCTATCTATCTATCTATCTATCTATCTATCTATCTATCTATCTATATTAATTTCTCATGATTCTTTGAGCAGCTGGTAATCTGGGCAATTGTTTTGCTTATCTAATCCGAAGTCACTCATGTGGCTGCAGTCATCTGACAATTCAGTTGGGGATGGTTTTATTTATATCCAGCAATTCGAGATGGCAATGCCTGTCACTTTTAGTGGGCCTCTCACCTCCCCAGCATGGTATCTAAGGTTCCAAGAAAGTGAGAGAAGTTGCAAGATCTCTTAAGGCTTAGGAAGAGTTTACAGGGTCATTTATGACACATTCTATTGCTCAAAGGTTATCATGAGGCCAACCCAGATATAAGAAGGTGAAGAAATAGACTCCAGATTTTGATGAAAGTAGCAGTCACATTGTGAAAGAGTGTGGACACAAGGAGAAGCGATTTATTATATAACAATCTGCCATGCCAATATACTTTTTACATAGAAAGAATTTAGAGAGAACTTGTTATCTTCACAGTCATAACATCTTTAAATTTTTAAACTTTTTTCAATTACATTTGACATTCAATATTATTTTATATTAGTTCAGGTGTACAGCATAATGGTCAGACATTTATATAATTTATGATGTAATACCCCAATTCATTTAGTACCTATCTTGCATGTACACTGTTATTATAGTATTATTGACCATATTGTATATGTTGTACTTTACATCCTCATGACTATTTTGTAACCACCAATTTGTACTTCTTAATCCTTTCACTTTTTTCACCCAGTTTACCACCACCCTTCCCATCTGGCAACCATCAGTTTTTTCTCTGTATCTATGAGTCTCTTTCTGTTTTGTTTTTGTTTTTTTATTGTTGTTTATTTTCTTCTTTACATTCTACACATACAACTGAGAACATATGGTATTTGTCTTTGTGTGATTTACTTCACTTAGCATAATACCCTATAGCTCCATTCATGTTGTTGCAAATGGTAAGATTTTAATCTTCTTTATGGATGAGTAAAATTTCATAGTATATATGCACCACCTTTTCTTTATCCAATCATCCGTAGATGAACACTTTATATCTTGGCCATCATGTCAAGATATATATAGGAATGCAAATATCATTTTGGATTAGTGTTTTGGATTTCTTCAGATAAATACCAAAATGTGGAATTGTTGGTTCATAACACTCTTGATTTTAAATACTATATTAAAAGAACAAGGGTTCTTACAATTAGCTAAACTCAAAGTATTCAGAAAGTAATATGGAGAATTTTAGAAAGATAACCACTTTCTAGATGTTGAAGATTCTTAGTGAAACATCCAGCTGTTTAAAGATAAATTTATGGTCTATGGAAAATAATGGTTCTTTTGAATTTGAAATGGGATTTCCATACCCCAAATCTTTTTATTTTCATTTCAAAAAGTTATTGGTACCTAATTCTTAAGTTGTTTTTTGTATTCCACTTAAAAAAATCTTTAACACACTTTTTTAATTAGAAGATTTGTAATAAATATGAAAAAGGCAAAAGCTAGACAAAAGATAGTTTTGTTGCCCATTATAGGTTTAGAAAGAAAAATTATAAGCACTTAGGTAATCTGAATTCAGAATTTCATCACTGAAGAAGTTGGAAGTTGTTGAAGTCTCAGTAATAGTCATGCTAAACCAAGCTGGAAAGTAGAACAGAAATTCATAGCATGGGTCTATCGAGTGAATACAAATGCTCCTGTGTGTCAGATGATACCACTGAATTTGTTGGCTCATGTACCGCAGAAATCCCAGACCTGAAATTTGCACTTGGGTTTGGCTATTCCAAAATAACCACCAGGAGGACCAGAGGGGTGAGAAATTCTGTTTATTACTCATGAGGCAGGAAGCTTCAGCAGTGGCCACTCAGAGTTCAGGAAGAAAAACTGCTGCTGATCAAGTGCAAGCAGAATTTTTTATGCACACAAGCAGAGGGAGGGGTGATCTCTTAGGGGGAGTAGTGGCCCTCTCAGACAAATGGAAATAAAATGTGCTGCTTGGTTACAGGAGCAGATAATGTCCATGGGAGCAGAAAATGTCCTTGGGAGTAGGTGCTGCTGAGAGCTCTTTGCGCACTGACTTTCTTAGCTGCTGGCTGGGCAGCTGGCTGAGTACGTGGAGGGTCTGTGTTCTGAGTTAAGCCTACGCTCCACCCTGACATAGCTCCTTCACCTCACATTCTTCATGCCAGTTCTTCCAGACAGGGAGTACCTGGATGACTAGAGCATTCATGTATTGCATTCATATATCACAAATACAGTAAAGACTGTATCCTAAATCCAAGCATTCCTGTTACCAGGTAAAGACCCAAGAGCCCAAGTAGACCCACCATATGGTTAAGCTCCAAGTGCCGCAACACAAGAAGCCGCAATTCCTGTTATAACACCCCGCAGTCTTCTGATTATTCCTCAGTCTTGAGGGAAGAAAGGCAATGACCACTTTGGCTGCCATCTACTTCAACTGCTTTCTGCTAAGAAGGGGCAGAGTTCAGGGTTAGAGGAATGCAACTACATTCAATTGAACATATTGTTAGTTTTTGGTTTATTATGAATACAAACTAGCCTTCTGCATGATTTTATTTATTTGAGTCTCAACTTCCCCAGAGGTATTACTGTAAGTATAGAAGTATTAGCCATTTATAGATGCCTCCTCTATCTATGAAAACAAGAGAAAAACATAAACAGGGTCGGGCCTGGATGGGAGACCACCTAGGAATACCATGTGCTGTAGGCATTTAAAAAAAAAAAGAAAAAGGAAAAAAGAAAACAAGAGAAAAACAAAGATTAATAATCATAGGAAATAATAAACTAGCTTCTGAGTTTGTAAGGCTGTCAGTAAAGATTTTTAGATAAAAGTCTGAAAGCATCTCCCACAACTTGAAATGTCCCTGATGATGTCCTCAGGCAAACTGTTTGGCCCACATAGCACCAGTCACCAAGATTGTTCAAACATGAGCCATTGTGGCAATCTCTCAAATTTTATATCAAGTTGTTCATCTTTAGCTTGTATGGCTTGGAAAAAGCAGTTTAGTTTTCAATAATTCCTAGCTAAAGGATGAGAGAAAAATTACAAATTGACAATATATTTGAAGCGCCACAGATAGATGTTGGCGAAAACTAGAATAATTCAGGATCCAGCAGAATTTGCAAGTAGAAAATAAAACAAAATCTAAAAGACAATGAATAACATAAGAATCTAATATTTACATAGGTATATTTCAATTTTTTACCGAAACATCTTTTTTCTTTCTTCTCTAACTACCCCTATTTTTACCGAGATAGTAAATTAACACATTTGTGAAATAAGTTCTTTCAATAAACTTGTCCTGATCATTTACATAACCCCAGCAAGAATATTAATTAACTAGAAAGGCACTTTTAATTCTGCATTGCTGGAATTTTACAAAGAATCTCAGATTTAACTTAAAAGGCCTCACACGGCCAGAAAATCTAAGGCAAGGACTTGCCATCAGAGGGAGCCTGCAATATCTATACATTTCGAGTGAGTTACTCTCTTCTTGAGATCTCCAAAATATCTTGAGGTTCCTGTGCCTGCCAAGAAGTGTCCCTCTTTATTCACGTTGGAAGTCTGCTGAGAACCATAAGAGCAAGGTACCAGCTAATATTTCCAAAGGGTTTATTGGCTTCTATAAGTCAATCTTAATTCCTTAAAGCTGTTCGGTCATACTCAAGTCTCTGCATTCCTCCTAAATATGACATTACAGTCAAAGGATTGGTAATAAAACTAGTTTCCAATCATATTCTGTTATAAAGAGAACAGATTCTTTTTGAACTTATGCAAATAATCACATTGCCCTGAAAGTACGAATACTTACTCATTAAAAGTGTTTGAATTTCAGAGGGGTATCTAAACCCGTAGGGAAGAAAAGAAACATTCCAATCTGCATAATTATTAGCAAAACTTAGTTCTCACTACTGTGAAGATTCCATTTCCTTAAGTACCCAAGGGCCTGATTAAGACAATAAAAACAGAAAATTCTGATAAAACACAGAATACTTGTTTTCTATAGACAGAAACCTTTTCCATAATGTCAATAGCAAACCAATAGTCCCAGAAACTCTGCTTTATTTAGCAGAGGGAGAAAACACAACTCTGATTTTGTACTACCTTGCTTTTGACATTTAAATTTATTTCTAATTTTTTTTTAGCTTAACCATATTTAAAGTTTCCTCTTTCAAAATTTCTCTTCACAGATCTTTTGCAACTTTCCTCATCCCTTCAGTTTTCCTCTTCTTACTCATTTAGAAATAACCAACTTTAGGACAAACTACTCTCCTTTTATCTCCTTTAAAATAAATCTCTATACCTTACTCCTTCTGTTACTAAACACATCCATTTCCCTTTCAATCGTAATATGAATTCTTAACTCTAGGAGACCTCAATTTCTAATAGCAATTAGAAAGTAATCAATTAACATCCCTTAGATTGGCAAATTTATGATTATATTTGTAACCACTAGAAGTATTTCATTTGCCTTTGATCATTCTACAGAAGCTGGGAAAAGGTGGGGGCAGGGTACAGCTTGCTGTAAATCTGAAATAGAGTTAGAGGTTAGCATGACATCATCAATATAATGGTGGAGGGTTTAGCCCAGCTAGTCAAATCCTCAGCCACAAAACCATGGCAAATAGTGGCGCTGTGGAGATACCCAATCGGAAGGACAACGAAGGTCCATTGTTGTCCTTACCAGGTAAAGGTGAATTGATCTTGACTGGGTGAATATTTTGGACATGTTCTGGTCCCACGAAAAGTCATCTAGGCAAGGAGCCAAGGATCAAGAGTGTCCTCTGCTTGAGGTCTATCCCAAGGTGCAGACAGCTGCCAACCTGTCAAGCAGGGGTTGGAATTTCTCCTCTGGTTTAAACTGCTGCCACAGGGCTACCAGTATCGTATTGGGTTATCAATCATGTTGGGGTTAACCCCGGCCCTTATCATATCCATCCATAGTTGCCTTCTGTCACTTTTACCAGGCTATTGTTACTTTCCACTTGTGCACCCATAGTTGGCTTACTTTCTTTTCCCTGGACCTGTCAGGACCCTCTTTCTGCCAGACAGTTTAATTTTCCCTAAATGGGCAACAGCCCGTGCTGCTGCCTGGATTGTCCTCTCCACCAGGGTGGACAGGGCAGGCACCAAAGTACCCTGATAGGCCAGCTGGGCAACTGGATGATGCAATCCTAAATATCTATAGTAAATGGCACCTCGTCACGGCCTCCATATGGTTCAATGTAAATAACATTCCTCTCTACCTAAAGAACACCTGAAGTTGTGGCCTGGATATCGAGCACAGCTGGGCCATCGTCAAAACACCTTCATTCGGCCAAGATCCACAGCATACCTCCATGAGCCAATTCAGCAGTGATGCATTTTCTGCATATTGAGTTGCCCCTTGTATGCACTGACATAATGAAGGATGGATGGTGACAGAGGCCATCCCGGTCAGTTCATCCCCAGACAGTATTATGCTGTCTGTACCAGTGTCCCAGAGGTGGAATAGCCACCTGTGATGGACTCTCATCCTTTCTGACAGGACTTGGCGGCCAGCTCTACCAATTCCGCCAATGAACATGGCTGGGCAGAAGTATGTAGATGTTTAAGAGGAGGAGGCAGGTTCCTTGGATTTTGCCCCTCAGGGCATTCTTGTTGATTCTTTAGTTTCTGAACAACTACCAGGCAGGCGGGTATGAGACACATATATGGTTTCCTCTGGGAGGGACACTTCTATTTCCTTAGACTCACTTCTGGCTCAGACTCACTCTCTGCTGTGGGGTCTCTCTTACTGCAGTTCCATTCAGACTGCAGTACTGCCCGTATGTGAGCTCGCATTAGCTTTTGCCCCTGAACATTTGCAAAGTGGCAGGTTAAGTCCTGCAGTTGTTCAGTAGTCTGTTCTGTCATCCCAGGATATCCTTGCTATTGGCCTTTGTGACTCACGGGTCTCTTTCTAGCCTTACCTTCTCTTCCACTTTCTTCACCCTTTCCTCAGCCTGTAACTGTTTAGTGGTAGGTAGCCTCATATAGTGCCCGAACAAGGAGCCAGCCAACTGTGGCTGCTATGGCTTGCAGCTCCTTCTTTTTTAAAGGACACAATCACCTGTTTTCAGTAAAACTCATAAGAGGCCCATAGGTGTGTCGGCATGTCTCCCCCATTCCCTTGGTAGGCTCTAAGAATCCAAGAGACTTGCCACCTCAAACAACATGGACTCAGAGGCCCACCCCAGGATTCCCCCCCAAGTGTGTTCTCCCCCTCACTCGAGATTGACTCGACTGGAGTACTTTCCAGAATATCCTGCCAGCTATACCAATCGTAACACAGGAAGCCCAGGCCTGGAACTTGCACCTGGGTTTGTCTATTCTGGAAAAACCACCATGAGGACCAGAGAAGTGAGAAATGCTGTTTATTACTCACTCACTCGCAAGGTAAGGAAGCTTCAACAGCAGCCAGTCGGAGCTCTAGGAATGAAGCCGTTGCTGACCAAGTGCAAGTGGAGTTTTCATGCCCACAAGCAGAGGGAGGAGTTATCTCACTGGGGGAATAGTTGCCTTCTCAGACAGATGGGAGAAAGATGAGCTGCTTGGTTACAGGAGCACATAATGTCCATGGGAGCAGTAGAAAACATCCCTGGGAGTAGGCACTGCTGAGACCTCTTTGTGCACTGTCTTCCTTGGCCACTGGCTGGACAGCTTGCGGTCTCCTGAGTATGTGGAGGGGCTGTGTTCTGAGTTAATCCTACAGCTCATAACTGCACCCTCCCACACACACCTGTGTCACAAGATGGCTTGGAGTCCACAGGGTTGTCTCACATCATTACTAAATAGGGCTGTCATTTTTTCCCAAACAGTCTTCTCACTGGTCTCAGTGTCCGGAGGGCTAGTGGAGAGTGGAGCCTCAGTACTGCTTCTGACACCTCCATGGGAGTAGTCACTCTGACTTTCCTAATCCTGACTTATTTAAAGTGCCAAAATGTTACTAGATTTCCTTTTGTCCTCATGGTTCTAAGACTAGGTTCTATTCCATGTGGAAGTTGGGAAATGCTGCTTTCCTCCTATGTTTTGCCACAGTTTTTCACCTAGACCACAAGGCTCTACTGCTTATACTCACACCTCTCAACAAAACACTTTCTGGATTTGAAAAGTTCCTTCAACCTCTGCCTGCAATAATTTTCTCCAAAAGGTTTATACTTAATCAATGACGATGGCATAAGATAATTACATAACACAATCAATGTAGGCTATATGTAGATGTATTAGAGGAGATTTATTTTAAAAATTGGTTTGCGTAGTGAGGGAGGCTGAGAAGTCCCACAGACTGCTGTCTGCAAACTGGAAAACCAAGAAAACTGGTGGTGTAATTCAGTCCAAAGGCTTGAGGACCAGGGGAGCTACTGGTGTAAGTCCCAGAGCCCAAAGGCCCCAAAACAAGGAGGGCAGAAGATGGGTGGACCTTGCTCAAGAGTACAGAGAGAAAGAAAATACGCCATTCCTTTCACCTTATTGTCTTTTGGGGCATTCAGGGGATTGAGAGATGTTCACTCACATTGCTGAAAATGGGTCTTTCTGCTTACTCTACTGTTTCAAATATTAATCTCTTTCAGGAGCACTCTCACAGACACAACCAGATAATGTTTACCAGATATGTGAGTCTCCATTGATCCAGGCAGATTGACACATAAAATTAACTATCACCATGATAAAACCATCCTATTGGCCTCAATGACCATTTTTTTTTTTCTAAATTTGAGCATGCACTCAATGACACCATCCTGCCCCCCCCCCCACCCTAGGTAAAATTAAACAGGTAAATTAAACAACTGAAGGTAAACAGGTAAAATCCCCCCCCCCCAAAAAAAAAATAGACTTTGAGGAAAGATAATGACCTCACTAGACATGCCAGGATATATCTGAAGTTCAGTTTAGGCTCACCTAGGAGTCCAGGCATATGACACAATAAAATATGTTAGCATTAATACTGGATTTTCAGGATTTCCCAGACAGGGAACCAAAGGATAGAATATCTGGTTTAAAACCATGTGAATATTAATCCTACATCATCCCGTAATATTATTGAACTTTCTTTTGAGTAAACTTTTTTTAAAAAAGAGGCCAAAGTCAGAGAGATCTTAGTAAACCAGTACTCTTTCAAATTACTATCAAGATTTAAGGCTTATTTTCTTAGCTGGAAAATAAGGATAATAAAATTTAATGTATGATTATTTGAGAAATTGGGGACGATAATGTGTAAAGCATCTAGCACACTAGTAGGAGATAGCTGACTTCTGATACAAAGAAGATAGCATTGTTTTGTAACCTAGGAATCTACTTATGATCTGAGAAAAATAATTCCCTTTTTGATGATACTTACAATAAAAAAAGTAATTTCTGTATGTCACGACAGAATATGGAAATGTTCACTTGGGTATGATTTTAATTCTCATTTATTATTATTAGAGGCAATGATGAAGGATTAGAAATATGAAATAATATGTGATATGCCTTCCATGACAAGAGTTTAAAAGTAGAAAATACTATTTTTCCTACTTTGAAAAATACTTGTGGTATTAGAATTCAATAGCACACATTCATTAAATACTGAGTAAGGAGGATTCAGAGTACTAAGTGCTGAGGATAGAGAAGAAAGAGAGACATGAATAATTCTGGCCCTCATGGAAGGGGTGCAAACAATAAACAAACCCAATACTGAACGTAGTAGACCGAAATAGGAACCTCTTTAAATAATTTTAAATGGGGGGGATCGGGAGGATCCTCTAAGGACGTGATGTCTAAATTGAGCTCTGAAGAATGAGAGTGATCTGGCAATCTAAAGACTTGGATTGCTAGGCTGGGAGGAGAGCTAATGCAAAATCCCAGAAGAAAGAGCCTGGCATGTTTTCATGCCCAGGCTCGGAGAGAGCTAGGAAGGTGGTGGGAATGAGGCTAGAGAAGCAGGAGGTAACTAGGGAAAGCAGACCATGGGGGTCTGTGCCTTGAACAACCTGGAAAAGGAGATGTTCCTTTCTTCTACAGTTGTGTCATTGAGAAGGCTGGCTAATGTTACAAGGATTTATAGAATTATTACCATATTCCATATTTAACAAATGATACATCATCCACTGTTCTACCAATTGCTATTCCCCATCCAAAGAATGATCATCATTCCATCAACTTGATTTTTCCAAAAGACCAATGAACCGTAATCTCTCCCAGCTATAGTCGATGTTTAAAGTACCTGCCTTTGCAAAACTAAGAATTTTGTGTTTTGAAAAAGAGAAGTCATATGCTGGTTCCTGCAAACACAGGGAGCTTTTGCTACTCAGACACAGGGCCCTTTCCCAGACCTGTCGACTTCTTTGCTTTGTGTGAAAACCAGGGACTCCCTCTGCTTTTCTTCTTCCAGTTTCCAATTCACAGTCTTTTTGGGGGAGGAGAGGTAAACTTTACCCTCAAGTTTAGACAATAGAAATGATCAGATCACTTTAGCTTTTCTTTTTGAAGAACAAAGACCTTTTCATGTGATTCATGCTATTCACAATGACTGACAAACATTGGAGAGGTGGGGGAGAGGTAGAGGAAAGATCTTTAAAACTTAGAAGTTTTTCCCTTTGAAGGTCTCTTGTCTCCAGCTGCTTTTGTGCTTCTGTGGTCCTGAAGTTATTTAGTGGACTGTATCTTTAGATTTTATTCCTGAAAGCAGAACTCATCATTCTCCCTTCTTGCCTTGGTAAGTCCCCACACCTGCCTTTTCTCAATAGTACATGAAACTATAGGCAAAGCATTGACTTAGGAAGCAGAGGTGTTTGTTGTGTTCTAATTCAGATTCACCTCAGAGTGCCAGTCTGAAGTGTGCTATTTGTAACCATTTGAGACTATTTCTCATTAAGGAATATGAGAATAGTAATTCTTACTCCTTCACAGAGTTTGGGTAGAGGATATATAAAATTTTAAATATATATATATTATACATATAAAAAGCAGCATTAAAAGGTTTAAAATAGAAAGTCTGAAGCACATATTTTACAAAGAAAGGAGAAAAAATAAATTGTTTAAGGATTTCAATATTATAATCACCTAATTGGATAATTAGTAATAAAATGTAATCAGTTTTTTTCTGGTCAATAGAAAAGAATTTTTAATCATACTATGGTTACCTTTTATAATATTAAAATCTAGGAGAACAACAGAAACTATATGAAAGTTAGTATTATAAAAATAAGGCTGCATTACTGATTATATTTTTAAAAATATATTTTAGTCTCTTTTTTTAACCATAATAAGAACAATTGAAAATATCCCAGTTGCTCTCACATTATTTGCAAGTAGCAAATTTACAAAGGAAACTATGCTTCTTTCTTTGATAATTCTAGAGAAATAGTATCTGGTTAATGTCATTTTAGTTCTGTCATATCTCTGGCTGTTCTTCCCTCAGTAGATTTTTTTCATCAGGAAACTGCTATTGTTATCAGACTTTTTTAGTTGAATATAAAAACAATTACTGTTATGATTGGGAAAGTTATTAATGCCATACATGTCCTGCCTGAGGGGAGAGGAAATTGAAAATAAGTTGTTTACTTTTATATCCTGTTAGCAAAGGAGTATGAATGACATGCTATTAATTTCATGAAATAGAAAATGTCTAATACAATCAATTGTGACCAGCCTTTCCTGCAAGAGACTTATCCTATCTCATCTATTTCAGATTACAAAATCACACAAAAATAGTTATACAAAGTCATTCTATCATGTTTCCAAATCCAGGGATTGTGTAAAGCTGGAATCTGATGGAGGGAGGAAAAGGTAAAATAAAGAAGTTGGGTGAAAATTAGTCATACTGACTGATAAGATTTTCCTGGTGACTGATACAAAATTGGACAAATCATTGGGGTATTAGCAATAGCGTACCGAAATACTTTGGAGATTTTATGGTCCCATTCTAATTATCTTTTATCTCTCTCAAGAATTAAGGACAAGAACTGTGGCTTATGCTGATCCTTTCTATTGATCTCAATGTATTAGGAAAATAAAAAGCAGTTCTACCTCACTAATTGATGAAGATTAGTGAACCTACTAAAATAAAAGTGTGGATATAGCAAAATTGACTGAGAGAACTTAGGAATATGAGTGTGGGTGGACTAGAAGATGTGAACCAGCATAGCAGGGAAGAGCTGTCAATTGTGAACATGCTGTGTGATTTGAGGCATGTGTGCCTAGACTGGCATAGCCTTTTTCTACCTAGCACTTTTCTAGTTTTTCTTTGTGGGCCACCTCAAGTATGACCTCTTCTCTGAAACTTTTTCAAACAATGTCTCTTATCTTCTTAAAGAATACAGGTTTCTAATGCTCTAGTCCCATTGTATAAAATTTAGTAATAGCATTAATCACATTTTAATATGATCAGCTCATTTATCCACATAGGGCAATTCTGTCCCCCAGGTGACACTGAGCAGTGTCTAAAAATATTTTTGGTTGTGGCATCTAGGAAGAAGGCTGCTTGCTACCAGTGACTAATGGGCAGAGGCCAACGATACTGCTAAACATCCTACAATGCACAGGACAGACCCCCCTCAACAAAGAATTGTCCTGATCAAAGAGGCAGTAGTATTAAGGTTGAGAAACCCTATAATAGTTTATTTTTAAACTCTTACTAAATATCAGAACCTGTGCTAGGTTCAGAGAAGAAAAATAATTAGTAAAATAATAAGATTAAATATTTGTTTATATAAACTGTCCTCCTCCTCAAATTAAAAAAAAAAAATTATATCCTTCAAACAGAGATCGTTCTTGTGACTTCCTCCTACAACCAGCCTCTTGGTCCCATGAGTGGCACAACTATTTATTTATTCCGTTCCTCAAGTCTAGGAGTCACCGTGGTCTCCTCTCACTTCTTCATTAACAAGTCCTGCAAATTTTACCCCACATCACACGCAGTCCACCTGCTAGACATAGATTAAAACGTTCTTCTGACTTTTAGTTGCTTTTAGGATGAAGACTAAATTCTTCCAAGGTGTTTCATGTTATTCTCATGTTCTTCCTTTGTTACTCTACTAACCTCATTGCACATTTTGCCACTCCCAACCCCTTGGTTTCTGCCCTTTAACCACATGAGCCTCCTTTCAGGTTTCTGGGCTGGCTAATTCCCATTACTGGGCCTTCCTACACACTGTTGCCTCTACCTTTCATTGTACCTATGTCTTCAATTATTTCTTCTTCAGAGATCTTCCTCTGATCACACACTGGGCCTGAGCTTCCCCCAGTTCCTCATAACCCCTTTATTTATAGCATTTGTCACTGTAATTATGCCTTAATTTGTGTGATTACACTTACTTTTGCTCCCCATTAATCCAGCAATTCTAAAGGGCCTGCCGGATCTTAAAAATTTATTAAACATTTGTCGAATGAAGAAACAAGTAAAGGAAGGAAGATATTTGTCAATCTGGAGTCATGTTACAGATATCAGTTGCCACTACTAGTTTCTGACATTATTACTATTTTAACTGTACTCATTGCTCAATTATTTCAAATAACAAATAGGAGATACAAGAGGAGACTAGCAACATACTACAGGTCCTATCATAGTTGTATAACTTTAACAACTGGTTTAATAAAAAAATATTCTCTTTTTTTTAAGTTTCATTGATAATTCACATGGAAGTTTCTGGAGAACTTTTCCTTAGAATGATACATGTTTAGATTTCACTGGAGAGAAATAGAATTGCTCTTATTTCTGGTATTAAGGAAAACGTGTAATAATTTACCTATATTACTTTTAGGTGCACATTAGTAAATACCTCTGAAATAGATTCTACAAAGGTACCTGGATTCTTAATCAAAATTCCCTTTAAATACGAACATTCTTAGAGCACTTCCTCCATAAGACAGTCAAAGTTAAGTCATTTTTACTTATTGTATTTTACTACATTTGCCCATTATTTTTCAGGTCATCTATTAATCTCCAGAGTGATCAATGGGCAGTGGTCCCTCTAATCAATACTGTCATCTCTCCCCTTAGAAAAAAAAAAAAAAGCAAAACCATTAGCTTATCTTATAGTTTTAATTCCTTGGGATCTCCATTTGCTCGAGTGTGGGAAATTATAAACTTGAAAGCAGCAATTATTTGTACCATCGTTTTTTTCCTAAGGATAGAAAGAAAAAGAATCTCATGTCTCATTACTTATGACAGTTCCAGATTATCACTTAATTATCATTCTGAGGCTTCAAAATGACCTCCTAGGTTTTAGCTCTCTTCACTGAGAACCTGCTCCTTCCTTGAGGTGTACTATTCTTCATTTCTTTTATCTTTTAACTTCCCAAATTCCACAGTGATGCAGCCTTCCTTAGCATGGTCAGTCTCCTTCTAAAAATATATCTTTAACAAATCTTTTTCTAAATCTCAAAAAAAAAAAAGACTTCCTAATCAAAGAATAAGTAGGAAAATTGGGGGAAAGTAATTTCTATCTTTTAATATGTGTATCGAAACCTAAAGAGTTGATAAGCCTCTGCTATGTCGCAAATGTGCACCAATGATTATGGCACAATATCTCTTAAGATATGGGATTAAGTAATTCTAAAGGACTATTTAATGCCCTAAAATTATTTAATGGTAATAAGTAAGATACTTATGTAATTTTTTCTTTATATGGATACATTCCAATGGAAAAACAGCTTTTTACATTTGCCGTCATTTCTACCTTATTAGGAAGCTTTAGAAAAATAATTATCATACTGCCTTTCATCTGCCTCTAGTGCTTTATAGTGTCCCTTAAGTGGCTGTGGGTACAGACAGAGAGGTGAGAAAAAGAGAGGGTGGGCTGACATAAGTACATAGGCAAGATTTCTGTCCCAGCCTTTCCTTAACCAGAGCAGCTCATTTGGCTGTGGTTAACAAAATGCTTGGGAAACAAAAACATTTAAACCATGTTTTAAAAAAGCTGAAATGCAAAAAATGATTTAATTCTAATCACATACTGTTAAGATTTCACTGATTAATTGCTTTAAGTATTCTAGAGTACAACTGCTGAACTAGTAAATAATACCTGCTAGGAGAAAGTTGAATAAGAATTTGAGAAGATATTTCAAGAGAAAAACAACAAAAAAATACCTGAGAAAAATCCGGGCTTAGAAAAAAAAAAATCCCTCATACGGTCTAGTGTTTGTCTAAGAGTTTGGTAAGGAATGGGACTGCAAAGTAAAAGTTTAAAACTCAGTTCATTAAAACGTAGTGAGACATGGAACACAATACTTTAATTTAACAGTTTATATAAGAAAGAAAAATATGTGCAATTACTCATTGTAATAAAACCCCAAACGACTCTGGAAATGAGACTGGAAAGCAAGTGATGGTGGTGCTAGGCAGGTGCTATGAACATGACAAACCAATCAGAAGCACCACAGTCACCTGGCAGAGGTGGTGGTATCTGACAGGGGCAAATAGCACTCTGTGGATACAGCAACACTGGAACAATTCTGCTGTTCCCAGGAAAAAAGGCTACAGCAAGAAAAGAAGAAAAGTACTGTGATTGGCAAATAATGGGTACTGCTGAGGAGACTGGTTCACATGCACGTGTAAGAACTTTATAAGGAAGTGGTGTTTTGCACATGCAAATGAGGCACAAGAGCCGTTGGAATATGATGACTACTCTGAATGCCGTGCCATATTTACCTACAGGCTGGTGAGGCCTGGAGGAAACACTGAGAATACTTATGATTCACAAAATTTGTAAATTGATTCTTGATTCATACTGATCTTTTAATCTTCACATTCTTCATTCATGTTCATTCGCTGTCGCTATTAAATTAGTCTCTCTTGAAATATCGCAGATGTGGATATTAATGTATTCTATGAAAATTGTGCTTATTCTTCAATGGAAGTGATGATTATCTTTGATAGCTTAATGAAGACTTTTATTCCAAAGATCAATCACATATATCAGATTCCAAAAGCCATGGGTCATCCTTACCTAGAATTTAAGTGAGAATCATTACTTTATATTACCTTAAACTTTATCTTGAGAGGAGGGGAATATTCGGCAGACTAACTATATGTTTGAGGAATAATGCAAAGTCTTTCCAAATAAGAAATGCTTAGAGTAGGGTAATAACAGATATTTCATTTTGCTTGTATTGAACCCATTTTTATTCTATTTAAAGGACTTTTGTCATTGAGTCACAGAGCTGAAAACACCTCCATATGTCATGTAATCTGTCATCCTACCTTCACACAGATGGTGGTCTAACATACTTTAATGTATCTTCAGGGATCACTTCTCTCCATCTGCTTGCCAGTGTGAATATGAAACTTCCTATGCATGGGGAGAAAATACAACCTCTTATAACCTATATTGCTTTTAGATCCTACAAGTTATTTTGGTATTCCATTATTCTGTTTTGTCCTCCCAATATTAGAATCGACACTCCAAGCTTAGTAGGCCAGAGACAGACCAGACTAAGAGGGACAAGATATTAAAAACAAGATATGGCTACTGAACTAGTAATATAGACCTACCAAGTCTATATTTACTGAGAATTAATGGTTTTGTAAGGAGAACAAGGCACATGCACAAATAAAAATAAGTAAAAGACAGATGGAGGTAAATTTGTGTATGAGGGAGAATAATGCCCCTTCCCCCATTTGCCAATGTTGTCCATGTTCTAATTCTTAGAACCTGTGAATGTGTTACCATATGATGGCAAAATGGACTTTGCAGATGTGTTTAAGGACTTTGACATGGGGAGATTATACTAGATTATCTAGGTAGGTGCAACTAATTACATAGGTTCCTAAAAATGGAAACACTTCCAGGATAGGATAAGAAGGAATAATAATCAGAGTCAGAGGTAAATGTGCCTGTGTAGGAACATTTAGAGACATGCGACCTTGCAGGCTTTGAAGACGGAGGAAAGATCCTTGAGCTAAGTAATACGAGCAGCCACTTTATACTGAAAAAGGCAAAGAAATGGATTCTTTCTACAGACTCCAGAAAGGAACCAACCCTGCTGACACTTAGAAATTTAACCCAGTGAAACATGTTCAGACTTCTAACCTACAGAACTGTAGATAACAAAATTGTACCATTTTAAGTCACTAAGATTCTGGTCATTTGTTACAGAAGTGAAAAAACTTCTGCCCTTGACTGCCTATGTTCTATTCTCAAAATAACATTTGGGTGATCTTATTAAAACAAAAAACAGATCATGTCTCTTTTCTACTCAAAATCCTCCAGTGACTTGGCATCTCAGTTGTAGTAAAAACAAAAATTTTTGTAATGACCACTATTTCTTCTGACTTGATTTATTCCATCTCTCTCACCATGCTATAGGCACACTGACCATTTTGCCTTTTCTAGAACGTATGTGGCCTTAAGACTTTGTAACTGGTGACTCTATAACTGAAAATCTCTTTCTTCAAATAGTAACATGACTCACTTCTGTACCTTGTATAAGTCTTTGTTCCAGTAATAGCCATCAAGCAAATTTTCCATGACCACAAGTAAATTGGAATTAAAATCCCTCATTTCTATCCCCAGAACTATATATTCAATTTTCTTGCTTTTGATTTGTCACACTTTTACATATATTACACAGCATTTTGCATATATTTTACCCATTTATATTTATTATTTTTCTCCTTCCATTAGAATGTAAGGCCCATTATGGCACCAAGTTTTTTCTGTTTTATTCATTACTGATTCTCCAACATCTAGAATGTTGCCTGGCACATAGCTGGTACTTAATATATATTTATTGAATAATTGAATGAAAATGATGCTGACATTAAAAGAGGAAATAACCTTGGATATTTACTCACTTTTTGATGTCATAATGACACTTATATTCAATGTAATTCTGGTGTAAGATTTTTGAAAACAACATATAGCTCTATATACATACCAGGAATTTAATAGTTAATCTTGGGTTACTTAGACACACATTATTCTTTCTCTAATTTAAGATCTCTCAGTTCTTCTAGCTTATTTATCAGAAACTTAACTTCTTAGCCTTGGTACAATATATGAGTGTCTATGATTATGAGGTTTGCCTTGGCACCTGTTTATATCACTTATTTGGTCTTGTTAAATTGGTGTATATTTAGTTATATGTGTGTTATTTTTCCACAGCCTCTTAAATTCAAATGCATTGGACACCAGTTGTAATTCCTTTTTTACCACTAACAAATGGCATGGTAACCTCAAATATAGTTTGTCAGCATGCACACACACAAACACAGTGTTTTTCAATTGAATTTCTCTTTTTCCTTTTCCATTTACTTTCATTTCAACTTCATTAAAAAGTTCTAACTGAGGGACAACATGGTAGAGTGAAAGACATCCCCAGATCTCTCCCCTTAAAACAACAAGCTGAACATCTAAAACTCAACAAAAAACACCCAAGCACATCTGAGTGTGGGATCTGTGCATAAAAGCTACTACAGGTCAGAATCTCAGATGTCGGGCAGTGGACTGGGAGAAATAAAGATGTTGCCTCTCTCAGCCCCTGGAGCTTCCGGCAGGAGGAGGGGGAGGAGAGAAGGAGCATGAGTTCGTTCGGGGACTTCCCTTAACATTCCTGCCTGAGATAGCTGTGAGCTCCCCTTGGCCAGCTGGCTGCAGGGCCCAATCATTAGGGCAGAAAGCAGAGAGAGGGCCCGAACCACAGAGGAACAACAGCTGATTTTTGCCAACCAGCCATAGTTACAAAACTGAGCCTGAGCTTCATCCCTAACCCCTAACCCAGAGGGCCCCTTCCCTCATACCCTCTGAGACTGATCACTGCAGAGCCCCAGGGGAATCTGAGCAAATGCTGCCAAGACTGTCACTGACACTGACAGGGACTGACACTGAGGGTAGTGAGCATGATTAAATATCTACAAGAAAATTTAAAAAGCATTATTAAGACTTTATATAAAGTAAGGATCCAAGAGGCTTAGATGCCACCTACTGGAAACCAAAAGTGCCTTCTTTCCAACAGGCTAAAGAGAGACCTTTATATAATAAATTTTCTTTGTGGAAAAATAACAGAACACACTTCTATTAATGCCCAGGCAGAGAAATAGTCCATTAAACACAATGAACAACCAAGGTAACAAGACATCTCAAAAAGAAAGAGAAAAATCTCCAGAAAATAAGTTTACAGACATAGAAATATGCGACTTAAATGACAGAGAATTCAGGATGGTACTTCTGAAAAAATTCAATGAGATCCAAAACAATTCAAATCAACAATTTCTGAAACTGTAAAAACAACTAGTTGAGCAAAACAAGGAGACCAAATCCCTCAAAAACAACCAAATAGAACTTTTGGAGATAAAGAAAACACTGCAAGAGTTGAAAAATGAAATAACAAGCTTGGGAAACAGAGTTGACCAAATGGAGGAAAGGATCAGTGATGTTGAAGACAGAAATCTAGAAACAAATCAGAAGGAAGAAGAGAGAAACTGAAGAATGAAAATTAAAGAGAAATTCAAGAACTAGCTGATATCATCAGGAGAGGAAACATAAGAATAATGGGCATTATTGAAGGTGAAGAAAAGGAACAGGAATTAGAAAGCATTTTCAGACAAATAGTTGACGAGAATTTTCCAAATCTAAAGAATGATCTGGAACTCAGAATTCAAGACGTCAAAAGAATATCCAATTATTTCAACCCAAAAAAACCTTCACCAAGACACATTGTATTAAATTATCAAAAACCAACAACAAAGCCAGAATTTTCAAGGCAGCCAGGGAGGAAAAAAAACAAAACAATAACTTATAAAAGTAAACCCATTAGATTATCCTCGGACTTCTCAGCACAAACCTTATAGGCCAGAAAGGAATGGAATCAAATATTTAAACTACTAAGTGAAAGGAAATACCAACCTAAAATGATATATCCAGCTGAATTCTCCTTTAGATATGAAGAAGAAATTAAGACTTTCCTAGACATACAAAAATTGAGGAAATTCTCCACTATGAGGCCTGCAGTAAAGGAAATACTGAAAGGGGTCAGTTTATCTAAAACAAAATGACAAAAAAATACATAATTAAGAGTAAAGTGATCATTGGGCAAATAGAAGCAGAAGAGTGCAACCTGTATTAAGGACAGGGCATTATAAGCTTAAATAATAATAAGAGAATTGTTATAGCAAGATAGTAATGAATATTCAGCATAAATAGGGACAAATTGAGATAACAATGACTGAAAAGGGCAGGGGGATTCAAAGATTCAAATTTGCAAAGGGGAATGGAGATAAGGCACGTGCAGAAGAAAATGGACGACTGTATATATATAACTATCTTTTACATATTCATAATGGTAACCACATGCTAAAGATTCAAAACTGTTGTATATAATATAAAACAAGAAGGACCAGAGGGAAAACCCACAAAAGCCAACCAAAATAAAGAAAACAGAAACACAAGGACTAGGAAGCACAAGAAACACTGAGCTACCAGAAAGCAAAAGATAAAATGGCTATAAGAAGACCTCATATTTCAATAATCACCCTAAATGTAAATGGATCGAACTCACCAATAAAAAATCACAGAGTTGCAGAATGGATTAAAAAACAAAACCCAACCGTATGTTGCTTTCAGCTCCAAAGACAAATATAGGCTCAAAGTGAAAGGCTAGAAAATGATATTTCAAGCAAATGAAATAACACCCTTAAATGACACATTAGACCAACTGGCGTAATTGAAATATACAGAGCCTTCCATCCCAAAACAGCTGCTTATACATTCTTCTCTAGAGCACATGGAACATTCTCAAGAGTCAACCACATACTAGGACACAGAGATAGCCTCAACAAATATAAGAGGGTTGAAATCATACTAACCATATTCTCTGCTTAATGCTTTGAAACTAGAGATCAACCAAAGAAATAAATCAGGAAGAACTACAAATACATGGAGATTAGACAACACGCTACTGAAGAATAACTGGGTCATAGAAGAAATAAAAAGAGAGATCAAGAGATACATAGAAGCAAATGATAATGATAGTACGACATATCAAAACTATTGGGACACCGCAAAAGTAGTCATAAGAGGAAAATTCATATCATTACAGACCTATATCCAAAAACAAAAACAAGCCCAAATAAATATCCTAATGCTTCACTTTAAAAAACTAGAAAAAGAAGAACAAATGAAGCCTAATGTCAGCATAAGGAAATAAATAATCAAAATTAGAGCAGAAATAAATGAAATTGCAAACAACAACAACAGAAAAGATAGAAAAAATAAATGCAACAAAGAGCTGGGTTTTTGAGAAGGTTCATAAAATTGACAAATCCCTAGCTAGACTCACTCAAGAAAAAAAAGGAAAGGACACAAATAAACAAAATCAGGGATGAAAGAGGGGAAATTATGACAGACACCACAGAAATACAAAGAATCACACAAGAATCCTATAAAAAAGTATATAACACCAAATTTAATAACCTAGAAGCAATGGATCAGTATTTAGAAAAATATAATCTTCCTAGATAGAATCAAGAAGAACTGGAAAATCTAAATAGACCAATCAGCAATATGGAAATTGAAACAATCATCAAAAACCTAACAAAAAGTAAAAGTCCAGGATCAGATAGCTTCACCAGTGAATTCTACCAAACATTCAAAGATTTAATACTTACTCTCCTCAAACACTTCTGAAAAATCAAAGAGGAGGCAATTCTTCCAAATTCATTTTATGAGGCCAATATTACCCTAATACCAAAACCTGGTAAAGGTAACACAAAAAAGAAAACTACAGACCAATATCTCTCATGAATACAGATGCAAAATCCTAAATAAGATACTAGTGAACAAAATACACCAACATATTAAGAAGATTATACACCACAATCACGTGATCTTCATCCCAGGGGCACAGGGATGGTTCAATATACACAAATCAATTGTATACCATGTAAACCAATTAAAAGATAAGAATCTTATGATCATTACATAGATGCAGAAAAAGGCTTCGACAAGATACAACATCCATTTATGATCAAAACACTTAACAAAATCAGTAAAGAAGGAAAGTACCTTAACATAATAAAGACTATGACAAACACTTACCAGCATTATACATAATGGTGAAAAACTAAAACCCTTCCCTCTAAGATCAGGAACAAGACAAAGCTGTTCACTATCACCCCTCTTATTCAATACAACATTGGATATCCTAGTGAGTACGATCAGACAAGAGAAAGACATCAAAGGTATCCAAGTAGGAAATGAAGAAGTCAAACTGTCACTATTTGCGGATGACATGATTTTCTGTGTAGAAAACCCTTAAGACTCCACAGGAATACTACTAGAAGCAATAAGCAAATACAGTAAATTCTCTGGATACAGAATCAACATTCAAGAATCCATAGCATTCCTATACACTAATAATGAAGTGTCAGGGAAAAAAAAGTGGAAAAAAATAATTCCTTTTACAATTGCACCAAAAAGAATAAAATACCTAGCAGCACATTTAACAAAACAAGTGAAGGACCTATATAATGAAAACTATAAGACCCTATTAAAAGAAATCGAAGAAGATACAAAGAAATAGAAAGATATTCCGTGTTCTTGGATTGGAAGAATCAACATAGTTAAAATGACCATATTACTTAAAGCATTATACAGATTTCATGCAATCCCCATCAAGATCCCATCAGCATTTTTTAAAGAAATAGAACAAAAAAATCATCAGATTTATATGGAAGCATAAAAGACCCCAAATTGCCAAAGCCTTCCTGAGAAAAATGAACGAGGCTGGAGGCATCGCTCTGCCTGACTTCAAATTATACTACAAAGTAACAGTAATGAAAAGGCAATGGTATTGGCAGCAAAACAGACACACGGACCAGTAGAACAGAATTGAGAGTCCAGAAGTAAACCCATATTTATATTGGCAAATAATTTTCAACAAAGAAGCCAAAAACATATAATGGAGAAAGGAAAGCCTCTTCTACAAATGGTGCTGGGAAAACTGGAAAGCCACCTGCAAAAGAATGAAACTAGACTGTTGTCTATCACCACACACCAAAATTAACCGAAAATAGATTAAGGACCTGACTATAAGACCTGAAACGATAAAATACATCGAAGAAAACATGGAACTAAACTCAAAAACCTTGGACTTAAAGAGGACTTTATGAATTTGACCTCAAAAGGAAGGTAAATAAAAGCTAAAATAAGTGAATGGGACTACATCAAATAAAAAGCTTCTGCTCAGCGAAAGAAATCGTCAACAAGGTAAAAAGGCAAACATCTGAATGGAAAAATATATTTGCAAGCAAACCTCCAATAAGGGCTAATATTCAGTATATACAAAGAATTCATACAATTTAATAACAACAAACAAATGATCCAATCAAAAAATAGACAGTGAATATGAGCAGACACTTCTCCTTAGAGGACATACAAATGGCCAACAAATATATGAAAAGATGCTCAACATCTCTAGCTATCAGGAAAATGAAAATCAAAATCACAATGAGATAGCATATCACACCTGTTAGAATAGCTATAATCAACAGGACAAGTAATAACAAATGTTGAAGAGAATGTGGAGAAAAAGGAACACTTATACATTGCTGGTGTGACTGCAAATTGGTACAGCCACTATGGAATACAGTATGGGGTTTCCTTCAAAAAACTGAGAATTGATCTAGCATATAATCTAGCAATCCTTCTACTGGGTATTTACCCCAGAGACTTCAAAACTCGTATCAGAAAAGATATTTGCACACCGATGTTCATAGCAGCACTATTCACAGTGGCCAGGATGTGGAAGCACCCAAAGTATCCTATGATAGATGATTGGGTAAAGAATCTGTAGTACATATATACAGTGGACTATTACTCAGCCATAAGAAGAGATGAAATACTGGCATTTGCGACAGCATGGATGGACCTCGAGATAATCATGCTAAGTGAAGTAAGCCAGACAGAAAAAGTTCAAAATCATATGATATCACTTATATGGGGAATATAAATCTAAAATCAACAAATGAACAGGACAAACAAACAGAGATTCATGGACATGGAATATAGACTAGTGGTTACCACAGGAATATAGACCAGCATTACTAGTGGGGTGGGGTAGTAGCAGGGAGGTAGATGGGGTAAAAGAGATCAAATACAGGATTTAGGGGGAGGGTGAAGTGGGTAAAGGGGATCAAATATATAGTAGCTGAAGGAAATTGGACTTTGGGTGGTAATCACACAATAGAATATACATATGTCAAGTGATAATGTACATCTGAAAATTATATAATTGTATTACAATGTTACCCCAATAACCTTAATTAATTTTTTTTTCTTTTTAAATTTCCAAGCCTTCCTTGGAGTTTGTCTCTCTGACTCACCTCAAATTAATATAGGTATTGTTTATTTGGTGGGCTTATTTATTTACTATATCCAATTTAAAGAGATCATTACTGTGTTGGTATTTTATCATGAAACTTTATAAGTAAATGCCGTCCTTCTCACTAAGGAATAACTCCAAACCCTTCTGTTATCCGCCATTTGGAAGTGTTTCTTTTCCCAATTAGGTTTTTTACCAAATGTTGTTTTTTTCCAAAAAATAATTCTGATGAGTCAGGGTATTGAGACTAATTTATAACATAAGGGTGACTGTGTTTTGTATCTCATAGCATCCAATAGAACTAGGTTTTAAAAGGAGCATTAACATCATTATCTCATATAAATCTCACAACAGTTTAGAGGCACATTAGGGTAAAAAGTGACTTACTCACTGTGACTCAGGTTTATATAAACCAATTAAGGTTAAATAATTGTTTAAGAATTTGAGGTAATGGTGAAGGAGGTGAGGTACTATTGTGTTGTACTGTATGTGATGCACAGTATTGTTATGCCGATCTGGAGTCTTCCAAATAGCCATGTTCTTTTTCTACAGTAACCCCAGGTAGATGTTACCTAGTATTTGCTTATATATTTACACTGGAAGAAAGTGCAATTCTTTAGACGCAATGTGTTCCATTGTTAGTTATGACTTATTGTTAAGCAGCTCTTATACTCAGAGGAACATAGATGGGCCTAGAGGATATTATGCTAAGTGAAGTAAGTCAGAAAGAGAAAGACAAATATCATATGATCTCACTTATATATAGAATCTAAGGAACAAAATAAACAAACAAAACAGAAACAGATTCATAGCTACAGAGAACAAACTGATGGCTTCCAGATGGGAGGGAGGTTTGAGAGTTGAATGAAAAAGCTAAAAGGATTAAGAAGTACAAATTGGTAGTTATAAAATAGTCATGAGGATGTGAAGTATAACATAGGGAATATAGTCAATAATAGCATAATCATTATGCATAGTACCAGGTGGGTATTACTTCACAAATTATATACATGTCTAACCAGTATGCTATACACCAGAAACTAATAGAGAATAATATTGAATGTCAACTTTAATTGAAATGTTTTTGAAACTCAATGTTTCAGTGATTTTCACACATTGGTCCTAGTTCTAGCTTCTAAAAAATACTTTCTTTTCTCCTCCACTTTTGACAATATAAGTAACAAGACTATAGAGGTACAACTCTGGTAAAGAATTTCCATCTTGGTGTGACAATTCCATTAAAGAAGAAAATAGTTAAATAAGTTACAGAATAGTGTTTCTCAAATAGCAGGAACATACTGACATTATGATCTCAGGGAGCTGAGGTACTGGAATTAGAAGTTTGGTCATATTCCTCTGGTATTTTAAACAGATGAAAGATTGAGAGTCACTGCTGTAGGGAATGATATCTATTTCTTCAAGGAGAAAATATCAACTATATTGGACTCTTCATTTCTCCACTTTTGAGCTCTGGAATACACATCTTCTGAATGCCCCCAATGTCAAGGTATCTCGACCCAAGTCCTTGCTCTTTCCTTGAGCAAGAAAACATGTCTACCTGCTGAGGGAAGTTCATAGTGACCATTAATACTGTAACTCTCCTCCTAAATGCAAAAAAATTTTATGCTAAAATATATACTAACGAGAGTTTTTGAGTGAATAGATTACTAGTTTTCTGCTGCTCTCAGAACCCCATGGTTGTCCTCTATACAGAACAAAAAATATTTTAGAACTGAGATTTTTTCACTCCCAACACCTGCAAAGATGTCTCTGCTGGGTGTTTTTTAAGCAAGAAGGTTAAGGAGAACCTGCAAGTGCATCCAAGACTGAGTTGACTAGTGTTATCAATGCAATGCTTTAATGCTCAATAAATTCACCTTAAAACAGTCAACCAAACACTTTTCTGTAAAACAAGCTTCTTAGTTAATATCTTATCTAGTGATTACAGAAAATAAAAAACATTCAGTTGTAAATTCACCTACATAATTTGATTTAAGCATGTTTACATTCTATTTTACTTTGGAAACTATGTTCAGAGATTATCCAAAGAGGAATGTAATAAAGCAAACAGAATATATATATTTACTTGAGTTATTTTTATGTTAAAATTATGTTCCAAATTTCAAAACCTTAAGACACAGTCTAAGAGACTATTTTGTTTTATATTTTTTATAGAATGGGGACCTATTTCTAATGTAAGTGCAATAAAAATCAAATAACTATAAAATTATTTCTAGAAGAAATTTTGTTAAGGAAATAGTTATTTAATAACATATTAAGGATAATAACTCATTCAGGATCATGTTCGTTATACATTATTAACTTATAAAATTATATCTAAGAGTCTAAAACTGGTTATACAGATTTCAAACATGTTGTTTAAGAAGGCTGTTTGGTTCTTTACAATACAGAGTATGAGCAGGAAAAAGACAACATCCAAAAAAAGTTGGTTAGATTTTCTTGAGGAGAAGGAGCAATATAGTGTCATTTCCCTGGTCTTCTCAGTAGTACTATAAATGAATCTGAAATGTTTTCATTATTTTTATATACAAATCATTTTGGACTGATTTTTAAATTTTGGTGCAACTTTAAGTCTCTCCTGATTCCTCACTTAGAGTCAACTATTCCTTTCTTAGCTCTCATAACATTTTATTGATTTTAAAAAAACATTTTTGTCAGCTCTGCACTGTGATTTTGCCACCACATATTATGGAGAGCAGAAATGGAAAGGTTAAGAAAGAGAGTCAATTAAAAAATACTAGATTATAGTAAAAGTAAAAAGTAAAAAGCATCTACTCTTAGCTATGGAAATACTTAACCATGAGAGGCCAACTCTAGTCAAAAATCAGAATCCAAGAAGGAACCATAAAAGAGTTGACATTAAGAATTCAGTCTTAAGGTATAATAAAAGGGACTGCAGGTACTTCTGAAAGAGAGGTCAGCTTGTTGTAAAATCAAGAATATTGTATGAGGTGGATCTGAAAATCAAACAATGTGATGGACATAAGTGAAGCTCAAAATTTAGGTTGTAGTAAAATAGTGAACAATTTTGTATGCCCTGCTAAGAAGGTTAGACTTTATACTCCATATATTAGAAGTTTTACATGACATTCACCTTCCCTAGAGTAGACTGTCTTAGGACACTGTCTATCTGCATTTACAGGTTTTGAGCTAGACTCTATGCCCCAGCATGTACCTCAATTCACAGCACATAGTTAATATCTGGTAAATATTTGTTGAATGAATGTATGAGTACATGAATTATGCATGAGACCTGATTATTGCTAGGAAGCAGAAAGGAATGTGTCATGTAGTATCCTCAGAACAAGAGGAATAGAAATGCAGAGTTAAAAGCAGCTTTGCCTTAAATAATTTTTAAATGTGAAAAAATGAGGACCATTAGAAAAATAACTTAATGTAGAAATTATCATGACTTTGTTCCAGTTTGGTAGAATATATACAATATACAATATTTATAAGTTGCATTTAATTAAGATGCATAGTATTTTTATTTTAATCTCCTTTTGGGATGCCAAACTTCTTACTGCCACTCTAAACAGCAGCTCTTTATAACAGAACTAAAGAGAAGGAAAAATATCACTTTTGTTTGAGATCATCTCTGCTAACCCTCATCCCTTAATACTTAGCAACTATTATTTATGTTTTGCCCTCTCTAAAAAAATTCTCTAAAAACCGTAGATGACATGTCAGTAAACATCACAGCAAATGCAAATATATTTCTTTTAAGAGATAAATCAACCAATCAAATGATGGGGAAATGTACAGGTATGGAGTATTTTATATCTGGTTTTGAAAACTTGGTTCTTAGATGTGGAATGCTTATTTCAGAAAGAGAGTGAAACTGCTGATGGCCCATTATTTCTTTAAAGTTAGGAAGGCATTTTTACGAAAGCACCCCATTCAACTCTAAAGTACATTTGTAAAAGAGAAACTGCCATTATTTGTAAGAACTGCAAATAAACTCCATTTTGTCATTTTAATTAGCAGAGAACCTGGTTTCTACTTCAGAAATTGAAAACTGGAATGATTAGGAATCAACTAACATTTGGAAAGTTGTCATAAGGACTTGGCTGTCAAAGTAAAGACTAAAGGAACTCCACTGATTTCACAAGCCTTGCTAATCTGCATTTACAAAGAGGGTGGACAGTTTAGGGGACCCAATAGGGAGGGAAATTTGAATTTATCTTGGGATTTAAAATAAAGATATAATTATTTCCTTTTTGTTGTGTATTATTCAACCACAAACCATTACTGACAAATAACAGCGCAGTGTCTACCTTCAAGGATACCCTTCTAAGGGATGTGGATCTAAGAATGAACATGATGTTGCCCCTACTCTCAAGGAGGTTAAAGGATTATTTTGGAGATAAACAATTAAGTAGGCAAATATAATAGTGTGAATGTGCATTTAAAGGGAAAATAATAGAGAACCATAGGAGTAGCTATGAAGAGTCGAGCTATCTCAACCAACCTGGGTCTAAGGAGTCAGGGTAAGATTCCAGAGAAATAAAGTCTAAGTTGAATCCTAAAGACATGTAGGAGCTATCCATTTAAAGGAGGTAAGCAACAAAATAGCAGAAAACTCAAACTTTGAAAACTTCAAACTGTATAATGTGGCTGAAATATAAGGTTCCAAAAAATGCTGAGAGATGAAGATGAAGGAAAAAGTGGAGGACTGTACATGGAGGACAAGGAATTTAAAACATCAGAGTAAGAAACCGAATTTGGACTTTAGCTACAGTCGTAAGACTGGATTAAAAAAGGCTAACATGAGTCAAAGAGAGTCATAAGGTTACTGCAATAGTTTAGGTGAAGAATGATGGACCTCGTTCACAGCCATGGTGGAGAAATCAAAAAGAATATAAGAGAAATAGAATTAACAGTACTTAGTGATTACTTAGAGGTGAGGAAGAAGTTAAGAATGATTTCTAATTTCCCATGCGAGTGGTTGTACATTCTTTGAAATCTGGAACATGAAAGATGAGTACGGAGGCTGGTATATGGGGTTGGTAGAGAGGAGGAAGGAGAGGATAAAATGAGTTCACAGACTCTGAAAAATCTAGTGAAGAAGTTCAAGACATTGAGTTTAAAGTAAGTAGTTTATACAACAGCTGTGAATAATTAGAAACAAATTAAGGAAAAAAGCCTTCTGCTTTTTATATTGTAGAGTTATTATTATTATTTATCTCTCAATAAAAAATGTGAAAAACAGATCTTTGAGTTCCAGAAATATTAAATAGATATTTTGTAGTCTTTGGCTGAAAGTCTTTTCCAAAATGCTAGTTTTCTATAGTTGAAAAAATATAGGGTAAACTTTATTGCAACTCAAATCATTTTATTGAACTCATATTTTACTGTGTCAAACTGTTGTGCAGTGAGTTTCACACTTAGATTTAAAAGTAGTTTTGTTATTAGATTGCTTTATGTTATTCCATTTAACTTTATCTTGGCATATTATAGTTGAAGGAATTACTTTTCTATAATACTGTTGTTTGTTCGACACAAGAAAGTTTAGGCTAGTTCATTATTTCCAGTGAAATTCAGATTATATTTTATATTTATGTATAGAAACTAGTCAATAGTTAAAGTCAAATGAATCATATTGATTAAAATGAAGTAATAAAAATATTTTTAAATATAATGTATTTGGGATTAACATTTGTCAAGTAGTAACTTTATCCCAGGGGTCATGGTAAATGTTTATCTATTATTTATTTATTATTTATTTATTTATTGCTATAGTTTATGTGATATAAAAATATTTGGTTGAATTTTCAATTAATGCATAATTTATATACAGTAAAATGCACTCTTTGTGTTATATAATTCTGAAAGTTTTGACAGATACATACTGTTATTTAACCACCACAATTAAGAAAGAAAATGAACTACATCATTCCCAAAACAAATTCTGTGACCTTTTACAGTCAAGATCTCCTGCAGCCCTCAGCTCTTGGTGAACAGTGGTCTGTTTTCTGGCTCTGTAATTTTTTGTATATAAGTAGAAGCATATTGTATGTAACCTTTTGAGTCTGACTTCTTTCACTTAGAATAATGTATTTGAGATTCTTCCATGTTGTTGGGTATGCCATTCTTTTGTTCATTTTTTATTGCTGAGTATTATTCCATTGTATGAATGCACTATAGTTTATCATTACCTAATTGAGGGATATTTGGAGTATTTTTTGGTGATTACAGACAATGTGGCTATAAATATTCATGTATAGTGTTTAGTGTTTAGACAAGTTTTTATTTCATTTGAGAATGTTGAGTGAGTGACAACTATATATTTATTTTTATGAGGAAAAATAAAAACCTTTTATTTTAAAGTGACCGTACCATCTAATATTACCATCAACAATCTATGGGAGTTCAGGGGATTTGCCTTCTTTACAGTGCTTGGGTATGTCAGTATATTTTGCTTAGACAGCTAAAAATGAGAAAATCAAAACTAAAAAATAAAATAAAATAAATAAAAAAATAATTTTTATATTTGCTTTCACTTATGCTTTTGCTAGCACTCTTTATGTCTGGTAACAGATTATTTCTGAATTAAGAACTTTAAAATTTTCCTATAATGTAAGAATACTGATAATAAATTCGGTTTATATTTATACTAAAAAGTCTATTTTCTCTTAATTTTTGAAAAGTATTTTCACTGAATATAGAATTCTTGGATGACAGCTCCTGCTCCCTTTGTCATTTTAAAGCTGTCATTCATTCTCTTCAGCTTTTCATGGTTTCTAATGAGAGGTATACTATAATTCTCATCTTTGTTCTTTCTATGCATAATGTCACTTTTTTCTTTGTCTACCTTTAAGATTTTTTCTTTATATTTAGAGTGCAAATGTTTAAATGTATTTGTGTCTACTTTTTTGTTTGTTTATTTTTGTATTTATTACTTATTTCTTCTTTAAGCTTCTGTGACATTTATTAACTTTGGAAAATGCACATTATTGGCCATTATCAATTCCTGCTGTGTTCTTTCTTCCTTCTCTGGGATTTACATTAAGTGTACACGAGATCATTTGATATTTCTCCATATTACTTAGATGTTCTGCTCTTTTTTTGTTGTTATTTCACTCTTTTTTTTCCTTCCTTTTCAATATGATTAAATTTTATTAACCTATCTTCAAGTTCACTGATTCTTTTCTTGGTTATATCAAATTTATTAGTAATATTCTCAAAGAAATTCTTTATCTCTCTTATTTATCTTTAGTCATGTGTAAAACAGAGCGAATAATATTAGTTTAATTTCTGTAATAGCCATTTAGAGTTTCTGTAGGAATTAAATGAGTTAACATAGATGAAGCCTTTAGAACAATGTTTGGCACATAATGATCTGTAAAAATTAACTAATATTTGTTGGTTGGGAAGCAGACCAATCTGTAGAAAAAAACAAAAGTAGCTTTCTATCAGTGATCCCAAATATCCACTGCTTTTTCTTAAATCTTAGAATTTTTATAAAACTTAAAAGAAATTAAATTTCATAAAAGAATAACTATTAGATAGTATTGTTTTATCTTTCAAGACAACAAAAGAACCTAGAAGAAATTGTAAAAAGCACTAAAGGTCAAGATTTTTTGATTAGGAATATTCATTTTTGTTCTTATTTTCCATTATCTGGAGGCCAGGAAATTGTTTACAATAACCCAAATCTCACCTCCTTTCCAATTTAAATGGTTCCACTTTGAATCCACTTCAGATGCATAGTTTTATATTTTTATATTCATGACATGCTATTTATTTTTTTCTGAGCTTGCCTTGCCACCACTTACAATCAGAAAACCTTCAGATAAACTACACAGACACTTGAAAATTAATTATGCAAAAGGTTGAGGAGGCCATTGAATTTTTTAAAGAACACTTTTAGCTTAGATCTCAGTGGTTATATGAATTAATGGCCAAGTTTATTTCCCTCTTTTTGAATAATAAGCATATCTATGAAAGAAATGAGAAAGGATTAATAGAGAGAGAACTTTAAAAAGTTTTCTGGAAAAAAAGTTTTCTGCCTCATGATGCTATTCTTAATAGTTCTGAAGTTATCAAGTAAATAAACATCTTGTAAGAATCACGTTGATGTAAATAGTAAATCATGGATTTTTAACATTTCATTACTTCTTTAATAAAAAAAAAAAGCACAAATTTCTGGCTGTGAATTTAAGAGGTTCATCCATAGTAATAACTATGAATTACAAACAAAAAGCTGAGAATTTTCCATTTAATCAAGTTTTAACAAATAATCTATTGCTCTTCCACCATATCGTCACATTAATTAATTTGGAATTACATGTTATAATCATTGTGATTATTGCTTTTGGCTTATGTGAAGAGCCTCTTTAGTGAGTGTTAGTTTTTATTACAGGAAGTAATAAAACAATGACAGTTCATTCCAGGTATTATCTTAACCATCTTTTTGTGTGGCGCATAAAAAAAAACAAAATCTTTTTCTGAAAAAATGAATAAATCCTTAGTAGCTAAGACATTAAAGTAGATCATAAAAAAAAAAAACATTATTTCCCACAGATTTTAAATTATCCACCTTATCTATTATCTTGAGAGATTAACTCAGCTGCTGGAATAAAGTATGACAGGCTTTTTTAAAAGACATTTGCTTTCTGACGTGTCAGGGGTAAGGAAACTATTCATGACTTTGAGGTACTTTGAGTATTAAAATTGTTATGAGGATTCATATGAAATAATATGTGAAAGTTTTTAAAATAGTAAAGCACTCCACAATTGTGATATGTTTTGGGTTATGACATGTTATTAATATTTTAACAGAGTACTGATATAATCAGATTTATTTTAAGATGATTAATATGAATATGGATTGCAGCACGGCCTACAGTGAGGAGAGACTATAGGCTGAGTGACCAGAGAAAAGGCTATTTTCAATAAAGATTATTGGCTTGTGAGTTAATCAATGGGAAAGGGAAGGACAAGACAAACAATATGGAGGTAGGTAAGTTAGGTGATTATGAAAGTTTCTTGTATTTCTCTTTCATTATTTTTCATTCTTTGGTTTCTCTCTTCTTCCTTCTGATTTATTTCTAGATTTCTGTCTTTGATATCACTGATCCTTTCCTCCATATGGTCAACTTTGTTTCCCAAGCTTATTATTTCATTTTTTGACTCTTGCAGTTTGTTCTTTATGTCCAGAAAGTCTATTCAGTTCTTTTCGAGGGATTCGATCTCCTTGCTAAAAACTCATTCTGCTCATCTAGTTGTTTTTTTCAATTTCTAAAATTGTTGATATGATTTGTTTCGGATCTCATTGAGTTTTTTCAGAAGTACCATCCTGAATTCTCTGTCATTTAAGTCACATATTTCTATGTTTATAAGCTTATTTTCTGGAGATTTTTTTCTTGCTTTCTGAAAGTCCCTGTCACCTTGGTTGTTCATGGTGTTTAATGGATTGTTTTTCCACCTGAGCATTAATGGGAGCGTGTTGTGCTTTTTTTTTCCCCAGAAAGATTTATTATATAATGATCTCTAGCCTATTGCAAAGAAGGTGTTTTTCTTTTGGTTTCCAGTAGGTGGCATCTAAGTCTCTTGGATCTCTGCTTTATATAAATTCTTAATAATGTTTTTTTTTTCCATATAGATGTTTAATTACGCTTGCTACCCTCAGTTTCAGTCCCTATCAGTGTTAACAACAGTGTCAGTAGTGTTTGCTCAGATTCCCCTGGGGGTCCACGGCATTCAGTCTCAGAGGTTATATGGGGAGGGGCCCTCTTGGTTGGGGGATGGAGGCTGCAGTTCAGCCTCAATTTTGCAACCACGGCCAGTAAAAATCATGTACTTACTCTGCCATCCTGCTTTTCTGCCATCCCTGTTTCTCTGCTTTCTACCTTGATGATCAGGCACTGCCACCAGCCATGTGGAACTCACAGCACTCCCAGGCAGGACCGTTCAGGGAAGTTGCTGCACCTTCACCCGCCCCCCCCCCCCCCTCCTACAGGGAGCTCTGGTGGTTGTGAGAGGCAGCTTCTTTGTTTCTCCCAGTCCGCCACCCAACACCAGAGGTTCTGATCAGTGGTAGCTCTTAGGTGCAAATCCCACTCTCAGACATGCTGATGTGCAATTTGGTGTTTTTTGTTGAATTTTAGATGTTCAGCTTACTGTTTCAAGGGGAAAGATCTAGGGATTGCTTTCACTTCACCATGTTTAATCCAATGTTTTAAAGCTTCTTTTAACATTGATACTGTTGATTAGAATCTGATAAAAAAAAAAAATTATGCCTCACCGTTCATATACACACAACTTTATACAATTTTATCTAAAACCTTCAAACACTTAAACTTCATGTAGAGTGAGAGAGAGGCAAGTGCTAGATAGCCTAGAGGTTTGGTCATAGGTATGTTTGGAAGAATGATAAGTTCTCAATAAAAGTAGAGACTGCCAGGGGACTTAAAGGTGAGGGTATACAAGAGGTTTGGGGTAGAAAATAGAGAAAGTATAATAAATTAGATTTCAGATATTTTTAATTACAGAGGCTACAGGATATATAAGGGGAGATATTTATCAGGCCTCTTTCTCAGGGTCCCGAAGCTCAAGAGAGAAGTAAATTCAGAGAGTTAACTCTAACTTTGGAAATTATCTGCATACAGGAGATTAATGTTGGGATTTGAAATCTGGAGTAGTTCATTTCTTATCTTTTGAGAAATTTATTTTTTTAAACACCAAGGATTAAACCAGGATTTGAGTTGTACATGTCCAGGTCCTTATTATGGGTTGCACATTTCTAGGTCTTAATTAGAAGTAGAGCACTGGTTTCCTATGAGCTGGAACAACAAAACAAAATGGCATAGCTAGAACAAAAAAAAAAAAATCAAAATGTTAGCATTATAGTGGAAAAAGAAAGCCAGAGATCAGAGGTTAAGGATCAGCAGAGTGGTGCAAACCATCAAAAAGGAGGCTGTAATTAGTCAAGGTATGAATATGAAATGAATTAGTTCAGAAAAAGATGAGAACCAGAGGGATGAATAGGATGAGGTTAGTGTTTCTGGACTATTGCTGAGAATACAGCAAGTTGTTAGGAATCCCTTTTTAAATATATTGAGTCAAATTTGATAGCAGAAAATCAGCCCATCTTTCGTCTTCACTATTTCTCTTCAATGTCTCCCTTAGATAGATTTTTAACTATGTAAAATCTCAAAAGACACTACTAATCTTATCTATTCTTATCGCTAGATAAAGTTTTCTTCTATAAGTAGTGGTAACTTCATTTTCTTGAACACAGACAATGTTATCTTTTTTCTTAATTGAATTAAAACAGAAAAGATACACAAGCCATAAATGTACTTCTTTTAAATAATATTATTTTTGATGTCTTTTTTGTTAAATTTTTACATAACCAAAAATTTTTTTAAAAATATGTTAATTAAACAAGTTTATTATAGTCAATAGCAATAAATCGTAAGATATTTTGGTCCAAAAAGCATTAAAGGGAATCTGTTTTACAAGTGAGAAACATTTTTGTTTATGATAAATAAGATTCGATTTGTTTTCACTCACTTAAAATATTTTAACATATTAATGAAAGGCAATTTGGGAAATCATATCTGCTTTGATATTGGTAGAGTCGTGGTTTTTTAAACACCATCAGTTCTGTCAGTAGAATCTGAAAAATGAAACAGCATTTATTCTTTATTTAAAGAATCAATTGCCAAAATGTGAAAGTGTGTGAGTTTCAATTTATTCAACAAATATTTACTGAGCTCTCACCATATGCCGGGGACTTTTTAACCTATATTTTTCTGAGAAAGCTGGGTTAGTTCTAACTATGAGGCAAATAAATTCAGATTACGAGTATAAATAAGGTTTACAATAAAAAGAGACAATGTGAAGCAAGAACCTTTTACTCCTATAAGAACAAAATTAAATTGGGTCTAGTTACAGATACCTCTCACTGTGATCTAAAGAAAAAAAAATGATACATTCATTTTCAGTTATTCTTCAAAAGATTAGATCTCTGAGTACTAAACTATAAGAATTTCTAGGTTAAAATTAGTTTTAGTTTTGATATGTTATTTCATAGCTCTATGACTTAAAATGCAGGGATACAATTGGCAGTTAAAGAACACTTTTCATGACTTCCCGCAAACACTTGGTATTATTAAAATTCTGAGGGAAAGAGAAGAAAGTCCAAAATGAGATGTGTCCAATTAAGAAATAAGCTGTGAGAACCAAAACAAAATAAATTTCTGAAAAACACAAATTCATGCTTTTAAAAAATATATATCAGATTTGATTTTAAATTAAGATTATTCTTTCTTAATATCAGTTTAGGAGGTATAAATATGTAGAATTGCAAACTTGAAATTTGTGCCTAGGCTGCCATTCCATTGTCTGTCAAAGATATATCTTTACTAGAAAAGCAACACAATCTAATAATTCTACAGTGTTTATTTATGTTTAATTCGAAAAACCATTTGGCATATTGGACGTCTTATTTTCCATTGCTTTCCTCAGTGAATAAAAAGTAGTATTTTACCATTTTGTTATTATATAGCAAAAAATACATGACTTTTGGAGGGAGTCAGGCAGGTCTTTATTTGATTATTATGTCCTCCCCATAATATTGCATATAATCTTGGCCTAGTTATTTAAGTTTGGAGAGCTTCATTTCTAAAAAAATAAAAATAATAGAAAAAAAGCAAAGCAAACAAAAATTTCAGAAGCTTGAGTATAAAAAGGAAATAATCCATAGAATGTACACAGTGCCTGTCAGTTCTTTCTTTTTTGTGTCAAGTACCCAGTATTTATAATTCATCCATTCATTTATTTATCCAACCAATGAATTCAATTCAGTCAATGAATATTGAGCATCTACTTTGTGCCAGACAGTGCATTAAGCACTAAGGAGGCAGCAGTAAAATAATCAATCAATCAGCCAATCAAAAGCTCTGCTATATGGTGCTTATATTTTTATTTGTAAGATATTATAGCATACTTATTAAGAAAATTAATCATGTGCTTGCCTCTGAAATTATAAACATACCTAAGATTATAAAATTTCCTTTCTCTAAATCTACCTTTTATTTATTACTTCTTTCCCAAATTAAGCCCTTTTAAGTTTTCCTTCCAAGTACAATACTTTTTCATATGTCTACCTCTCTATTAAGCTTGGACTAATTTAGATGGTTGATGAGGAGGGTATACAAGCGTGTGAATTTCTACCCTCAAAAAGCCGAATGTCATAGCAAAGAAAACATGTAATTATGGGTAATAGCCCAACTTATATGATAAAACATAATCACATGTTAAATAACAAATGCGAATATAGCCAATGAAAATTCAAAGAAGGGAGTAGAAATAAGTCAATAGGATAACTAAAATCAACTTCAAAAAAGAAGTGGCATTTAATTCAACTGTAAAGGAATGGTAAATTTTAGATGCATAGAGATGTGGAAAACAATCATGAAAGGGTAGTTTTTTTTCTCTCAGGTCCTAATGCTCAGCTCTTTAATTAATATTATTCTAGTTGCACCAGATTTTAATAAAACACCTTGTCAATTTAGCAAACCACAACGTGGAACATAAGTTTTTTGTTGGTTTCATCAATAAATTCAAATTTTCCAGGTATCATTTTTATTATTCAATTTATTCAGTCACAAATGAGAAAGATCCCTACAGCTCTGTTTTTCAGTAACAGACAGGATACATAGTGTCCTTAGACTATAGTCGGGCAGGGTCCACCCTTCTCTACCATATAAGCCAAGAGATAAGGTATGTGTCCATAGCCTTTTGTGAATTTGTTATGCCTAACAAGCCTCAGTTCCATCTACTTCAATAGTTAAGCTCGTCTGTCTAAGTTAGAGATGCATGCAGTTTGCAGTCTTTGTTTGATTCTGACATTCTCTCCCTCTTCACACCAGCAGCACACATTGTCCTCTGTGGTGGTTTCCTTACGCAACTAAACATTCCAGGGTGTTGTTCCAAGAGAGGTGTTTTAACTTCTCTTGGTAGGCCATTCTCAGAGTACTTTCTGAAAGCATGCAATGATTTAGAAAAACTTGTTGGCTCAGAAGATGTGGGACTCTGGCTTTGATTTATTTCAAAGATAATTTCTAAATATTTAGGGAAGGATAGCCTGTTTCTCTCTAACCTTGGTAGTCCCTCCATACCAATGAATCAAAGTGCCAATGAATCAAAGTGTTTATCCTCCACTCCTACACATATACATACATACATACATATAAATATATGTGTGTATAAATGTGTGTGTATGTAGCTATCTGCCTAACTGTGATTCTGGATATACAATATTAGGTATATTGTCCAAAAATGTCCTTTTCCAATAATTTTTATCGAGGAGGCAAATAATGGAATTTCTGCCCAGATTTTTGGCATGTGGCTTTTCTTCTTTATAGTTTGTGACACTGTAGCCAGGTTTAGGTCTGTTTTCATATAGTTGCAGGTATTTTAATGAGAATCCTGGGAGACATTAATCAATCTACCTCCGTGCTGGCTAGAAAGTTGCTCCAACTTTCATTTATGAAATTAGGACCAGCTACATAATTTAAGAGGCCTAGTGCATAATAAAAATGTGGGGCCCCTTTTCTAAAATTCTTAACAAGAGACCATGAAAAAAGAGTGTTAAAACAAACATAGAGACCCTCTAAGTCTAGACTCTGTACACAAGTTGCATGCCCATGAAGCTAACACAGCTTAAAAGTTCTCTCCAGCTTTGGGTCTGATGCTGTTGTCTTTTGATGTTCCTTTTCTCTTTCCCAAAGCTTCTCTTATCCTTGACTGTTTTCACTCCTCTTCTTCCTTAAGCCTCTAAATATGTATGATTAGATCCAAGATTATACCTTTAATTCACTGATATTCTTTTTCTCCAGTGTAATTCTCAGAAACCCCAAATAGTTTAATGATTTCAATCACCTTTTTGAAGATGACTCTAAGTTTAATATCTCCAGCTTTCATGGTTCTCCTAACTTTGAGATACTAATTTCTAATTGCAAACAGACATTCACACTGACAACTGATATGCCTATAATGGAATCTTTTTATCTTAGCTCTCAAACTGACTCCTTCATATGAATTTTACTTACTTTGACTCTGAGTATTCCCTCTCCATGGCTTCACAAATCTAAGTAACAATCGACTTTTTTTTTTTTTAATTTGAGACACTAAATCATATTTTTCTGACATTTTCACTTTTTTATTTTTATTTTGGTAATATTGTCTGAATGCTTTGAGTACTTAAAAGTTGAAAAGGTAGGGGGAGGGAGTTGAGACAGTATAACTAAATAATACCTTGACAAAAATGAGTTAGAAAAATAGATGAAAACATTAATAATACTTTTTTTAAAGCTATAATAAGCTAATATTACCTTTTTTCTGAAACAGTTGAGAATAAGGTGCAAACATCATAACCCTTTACTTTTTAGTATTTTATTATGATTTTCCTAAGAACAAAAATAATTGCTTAGATAATGGTAGTTTAGTTATTCATTTCAGGACGTATATAACATTTCTATATAATTTAATCTAGTCCAAAGTTCAGATTCTAACTTTATTAATTAACCCAGTATTGTATTTTATAACATCTATCTATCTATGTATTTTTTTTATAAGAGCTAATAAATAACCATGACTTTTATCCAGTTGTCATCTCTTTAGTCTCCTAATGAAAGATTCTCAGCCTTCCTTTGTCTTTCCATACATGGAAATTTTTGAAAATTTTAGGCCAGTTATTGTTATCAAATGTCTCTCAATTTTTTAATCAAAGTATACTTGCCACATGACATTATATTAGTTTCAAGAGTACAAAACAGTGATTCAATATTTGTCTGTATGAAAATATCACCACATAAACTTATATCATCTTTAAATCTTAGATGGTACACTTGATTTTTATTTTTGGTGTTAAATTCTAGGAAACATCTCTGTTAAAAAATTGACTGAAAATTATTTTCACATAATGCTTTTTTGTATGCTGAAAAGAGAAAAAACATAATTTTTACAGTGTATAAATAGTGACCTGGAAGACTTTTTCTGACATATCAAGATTTTTTAATCAAATAAAAGCATTCTGTTTATGATTAAAATGAAGTTACAATAAGAAATTTCTCTGATCATTTGAAACAGAAATATTATTTCTTGTCTCCTATAAATTTGATCCAATTTCACATTGATGCTAAAACAAACTAAATGGTGTTAGGCTTTCATTCGTGTTATACATTCTGGTGTCTCATTTTGTTTACTTAGTTTTGTTCTTGCTGTGAATGACCATGTTATCTTAGTTGAGCTGTGTCATTTTGCCAAGGACAAACTCAGAACATTTTCTACATTTAATCAGTATAAGACATTCAATTTTGTTTTGTCTTGTTAATTTAAGGAAAAACAAGCTTCAACCTTTGAAAGTATTTTTGAAAATAGTCTTTGTTTTTTAACTGTTAGTTTTATTTGGGCATTTCATATAACAATAAATTGCCAAGGTTGATATATTTTACAGCTAGTTAATGCAGTATTTATGGGCTCCACGAAGAGAAGGGTGTGTTTCGTTTTCTTCTCCTAAGAATTATTTTTCTGTTCTGCTGATAAAGTATTTAGAAGTTTATTCCTATCCCAAGACATTCATCTCAATTATTTGAATTGACTCCCTGCAGATAACCCTTAATATGGAATATCATTCACTTATAAAATAGTTGCTGCAGACATTTGCCAGTGCTCAACCTAGCAGCAAAGATGTGTAAAAACCATTTCAAATTATGCACACACAGAGAATATCACTATACCGTAATGTTTAGTACTATGATTTGTCTTCATTTGCTCTCTCTGCTTATCTAATCTTCTAAATCAGCAGAATTGTCATGGCTAAATATTTGGAACATGTAGTAGTAAATTTGTTTGCCTGTTAAACTAGATGAAAGAGTAAAAGGTATACATTTGTTAATTTTCCTTGGGATTTCTGTTTAGATATTATGCTGATTGGTCCTATAATTTTTTACTGTTGTGATGATGATGCTGTGGAGCTTTGCTTAGAACAAGCAGAATAAAATACAAGCTATTGAAAAGCTGGGAAACTACCATTTTTTGTAAAGTACATAAAAGGTATTTATATTTTATGTTATGAGAGAAGCAGGTCCTCTGAATTTTTAGAAATAGGTGAATTATTTTTGAAGTCCATGGACATCAAAGCATGCACGTTAGAGATAAGGTTCAGTGATGAAAATACTGAGTCCCCATGTGATGTACACCATCAGGCCTCCAGGTTTTTGCACAATTAAAGCTCTCTGCTCTGGACACCTTATTCTACCTTTCTGATTGCTGGTGAGAGTCCTGGTTTTCACTTGATGAGCCATTTGTCAATATTCAGTTCAGGCACATCTTTCTCTGCGAAATCCTTTCTAACATCAATATCCCTATCATCTACACATTTTAACTCTCAAACTCTTACCCCATATTTTATTTAGGAATATCTTGAAGCTCAGTAAAAGACAACAGTTTTGTGATATCTCTTGTTCTACCACTTTAGCACTAACACTTAGTAGCTATATGGCTACTTTTTGGTGTTAAGCTCCAGGAAACATCCCTGTTAAAAAATCAACTGAAAATTCTTCTTAAATATTAAGGTTTGGTTATGAAATAGTCTTGGTTCATAAAATAAGCTTTTCATATAGTAAATCTAAGTTATGAAATATGTTGGAAAAACATTATTTAGACTACTAGTTTTCTCCCTTGTATAAAAGAAAATACCTGTAGGATTAGGAACATTTTAGATAAAGAAATAAGAGACAATAAGTGAATGGTTACTATTATTAAGTCATCTACCACAAAGTCTGTTTTTTACGAAATTCTTGAATACAGAGTCTAAAACTAATTCACCTGTATATTCCCTGTATCTATAACAACCCTGGCACCCAAGCAATGTTTAATATATATTTATTAAAATAAAACATATAGGATATAAAATAGTAATATGTATTTAACTTTTTTTATTACTGCTTGATGGACTAAGTCCAAAAAGAGATGTTTTGTGTTTCATCTAGGTGTTTAAATCTGTCTTAATAATAATGAAGATGAGTTCACAATAAAAGTAATAGAGCTTCAATGCCAATGAATTTAAAGGACATTTAGGCTTTTAAAATATTAGTTTGCTTTCACTTTGGCTATTAATTTCACTGAGTATAACTAAAGAGACTTATTCACAGGACTCAATGAGAAATCCATTGACCAGATGGATTCACCCTAAGGTCATAAAAAGCCAGGCTTCTTATAACTATATAAGTGGCTTCACTCTTTTCTTGTGTCATGAAGTGTTTTATGTTTTTTTTCTGTTTCTAAATATGAATTAAAATCTTGCCAAAAGTTCTTTTTCTCTGACAGTTATTATATTGTCCTCTCAAATATAATAGGAATACTTTATCCTGAATAAAGTAATATTCATAATTCAGTATTTGATTTTGTAATATATAAGTGAACCCTGATGAAACACTTCTTCAACCCTTCCTAGGAATAGATATGTTGTAATTTTTGAATTAACAACCTCAGAGGTACATATACGTACATACACACACATGTGTATGTGTGTGTGTGCGCGCACATGTGTGTGTATTCTCAAGTATCTCCTGAAACAAGTATTAGAGACTGTGCCAACAAATTGACTAAACAGAAATATACCAGCTGGATAATGCATTTCTAAGCCAAACACCTGCCTCTTATATGAGCAACCACAATTTGCAATGCAGAGAGGTGTCATATACACTGAAAGTAAGAAAGAGAGAGTGTTAATTAAAATAGATATGAAATTGATTGGAGATGAAATGAATAAATAAATATTTGATAAAAAGTAAGCCTTCATTTTTCTAGCAACATTTGTGAATGAAAACAGGTTGTACCAGATTTTAAAATTTATAAAGTTACTGTAATTAAGATTGTGTCATATTGATATGGGAAGAGATGAAACAAATAGACAAAAATGTGTGTGTGTGTGTGTACACATACACATGGGAATTTAGTGAACAATAGAGATAGCTTTACAGCTAGGGCAGAAAAGATTATTTAGTCAATAAACGGTGTTGAAAAATTGATTATAAATATGAGATAAAATTTTTATTTTTATTTATACTATTTCCTAAATAAATTTCAGATATATATAACACCAAAAGTAAAACCTAAATAAAATTTAGAAGAAAATAGAAGCAAGTATGTATGGCTTCAGGAGAGAAAATAGTTTAAAAAATAAAAATAAAAAAAAAAAAACAAGACAAAAGTTTGTTGAATTTGACCTCCTCAAAATTAAACCTTTAACTTCAACCTAAGATGCCAGGAATAAAATTAAGACACAAAACACAAACTGAGGGAAGATTTTCAGAGTGTATTAAAGCATATAGCATTACTACTTATAATATATAAAAGTGCTTTGTAGAAAAATTAGGTAACAGATTTTAAAAGATAATTTGCAGAAAAGAAAACCCATGTGGCCAATAAGCACCTGAAAAGAGGTTCGATGTAACTAGTAATCAAGAACATGCAAAATAAAACAATAAGACATCATTAAATAACCATCATGTAGGTACAAATTAAGGAATCAACCTATATTGATGAGAAACTGGAGAAACAGGAATAGTCATGCCCCACTGGAAGGAGTGTTCAGTGGTATAAGCCTTGCATTTAGTATGGTTTAAGCTGCTTATGATATTTGACCCAAGGGATCCCAGTTTCAGCTATCTGCCAAAAGTAAGTCGAACATGATCATAAGCACAAGGAAATATGCACTATAATGTTAATTGCAGCATTGTTTGTTTAAGAAATTATTACAAACAACTTTAATGTTAATTATAGAAAAATGGATAAGCAAATTGTGACATACTCAAAATTAAATAATTGAGGACAGAAAGAATGAACCAAAAAAAAAAAAAATGAAAGAATGAACTAGAGCTAACATATATCAATATATATAAATCTCAGAAATTTAATTTTGAGCAAAACTTATGTTACAGAACGTTATGCAATGTATGATATAGATTATATAATATTTTTAAACTTGCCAAAGAATTATACATATTTTTAGAACACATATACATGAAGTAATGGTAATTAAGCATACATATAAAGGAAAAACATCAAAATCACCTTATAGTAACCTTGACAATGAATTTTGAAAATGGATTCAAAGGGCATGCAAGATTCTTCAATTAAATTGGTACTAATTTACTCTAAGATTTTTAAATTAAATATAGCAAACTGTTAAGATTTAATAAAACTGAATGAGTCTCAGTGTGCATTATCTACTCTACAATTCTATAACTTTAAAAATAGTTCATAATTAAAAATGCATCCTTTTTACAAAGAGTTTATTGCTCTCCCTTTAAATATTAATGTTGTCTAGATAGTTTAAAATTTTGATTTTCAATACCTGGTGTCTAGTTTCAGACCACCAAATAACCACCTCCACAAATGACACACCCAAAGGACAGACTTGGCAGACACTAGAGCCCCTGCACAACAGCTCTTCCACTGTGGTCACAGCTAATCTTCACAACCAATCAGCCTGAGGGGCAGTCCCTCTCATTGATGTGAGAATAGCAATCAAGGCTCAACTATAACAAGAGAGCATGCACAACCTACACAAGAGATACTCCTGGGGTGCCTGGCTCAGGTGACCAAGAAAGACTAAGCCACTGGGTTCCACAGGACAGCTACTACAGAAGGCCAATCTACTAAGACTAAGAGACACAGTAGCTCTACCTGGTACATAGAAACAAATACAGAGAGGCAGCCAAAATGAGGAGACAAAGAAACATGTCTCAAATGAAAGAAAAAAACAAAGCTCCAGAAAAAGAACAAAACAAAATGGAGACAAACAATCTACCAGATGGCGATTTCAAAACACTGGTTATAGGATGCTCATGATCTCAGTGAGAGCTTCAACAAAGAGATAGGAAACATAAACATGGAGATAGAAAACACAAAAAAGAGCCAGTGAGAAATGAAGAATACAATAGCTGAAATGGAAAATACATTAGAAGGAATCAACAATATGATGAAGCAGATGAAGCAGAAAGTCAAATCAGTGATTTAGAAGATAAGGTAGCAGAAAACACCTAATCAGAACAACAAAAAAAAAAATGAGGGTAGTTTAAGGAGCCTCTGACACAACATCAAGCATACCAGCATTCACATCATAGTGATACCAGAAGAAGAAGAGAAACAGTAAAGGATTGAAAACATATTTGAAGAAACAATGACAAAACCTTTGCTACCCTGGTGAAGGAAATAGATATACAATCCCAGAAAGTTCAGAGAGTCCCAAACAAGATGAATCCAAAGAGACCACCAAGACACATCATAATTAAAATGCCAAAGATTAAAGACAAAAAGAAAAGCTTAAAAGCAGCAGGAGAAAGGCATCTAGTTACCTACAAGGAAGCTCCCATAACACTGTTAGCTGGTTTTTCAACAGACACTTTGAAACCAGAAGGAATTGGCAGGAAGTATTCAGAGTTAAAAAGCAAGGACCTACAGCCAAGATTACTTTACCCTCAGAGCTATCATTTAGAATTCAAGGACAGATAAAGAGCTTCCCAGACAAAAATAAGCTAAAGGAGTTCATCACTATCAAACCAGTATTACAAGAAATGTTAGAGGAACTTCTTTAAGAAGAAGAAGGAGGAAAAAAAGATTAAAAATATGAATAATAAAATAGCTATAACTACATATTTATTAACAGTTATTTTAAATTAATTAAATGCTTTAATCAAAAGACACGAAGTGACTGAATGGATGAGAAAATGAGACTCTTACATATGTTGTCTACAAGAGACTCACTTCAGGTCAAAAGACACACACAGACTGAAAGTAAATAGATTAAAAATGATAGTTCATGAAAATGGAAACAAAACAAAACCAGCTGGAGTAGCAGTAGTTATACCAGACAAAACAGAGTTTAAAATGAAAGGTATAAAAAGAGGGACCCAGTAATTCCAATTATGGGTGTTTATGCAAAGAAACTCAAAACGTTAATTATAAAAGACATATGCATTCATATATTCATTGCAGCATTATTTATAATAATCAAGATATGGAAGCAACCTGACTGTTTATCAATAGATAAAAGATAAAGAACTGTTACATATATACAATGGAATATTTTTTAACTATAAAAAAAAGAATGAAATCTTGCCAGCTGCAGCAACATGGACGGACCTAGAGGGTATTATGCTCTTTGAAATAAGTCAGACAGAGAAAGGTAAATATCATGTGATTTTCCTTATATGTGAAATCTAAAAGAAATAAATAAACAAATAAAAAATAGAAACAAACTCATAAATATAGAGAACATTTTGATAGTTGCCAAATTCAAGGGGTATTAGGAGGATCAGTGAAAAAATAGAGAGGATTAAGAAGTACAAATTGGTAACTACAAAATAGTCAGGGATGCAAAGTATAGCATAAGAAATATAGTTGATAATATTTTAATAACTATATTTAGTGTCAGATGGGTGTTAGATGTATCAGGGTGATCACTTTGTAAGTTATATAAATGTCTAATCACTGTGTTGTACACCTGAAGCTAATATATTATTGTATGTCAATTGTAATAGAAAAATAAAAACTTATTTAAATAATGTAGGTGTGCATACAAATTTTAAAAAGGAAAAAAACAGAGAGAACAAAGTAAAAGCTTTATTTTTTTTATGACCTAGCCTCATAAGTAATGCAGCACCCTTTTTACTATATTCTAAAAAAAAATTATATTAAAAAATTACACATGTAAATGTATATGTATACATATAAATGTATACATGTATAAATGTATATAGTATACATGTAAATGTATATTATTGAGGAAGAGCAAAATATGCCACCCCAAAATATACCACTTTGTTGTGTTGATTATTTGAATTAAAATTACTTAAAGAACAGCTGGTGAAAGAACATTTTGACCCTCCTTTGTCCCCCTGAAAGCAGGAAATAAACCCTCCATGTGAAGGTATCCTTTCTATACCAGGAGGATAAAAGACACCCTAAGCAAATACGCCTTTGTGTTGCCAAATATTCACAAATTATTGTTTCTTGGTCTGAAGGGTATAAAAGCTGCCTGTTTTAGTCACGTCTTTGAGCCTCAAATCTTTGGAGTCCCCACATCTTCAAAATTAAATTTTATTCTCTCCTGTTGATCTACCTTATGTCAATTTAATTATTAGATCAGCCAAAAATACCTAGAGGATAGAGGAAAAATGTTTCTCCCCTACACTATATAACATATAAAGCCATATAAATACTGTTAAACTGAAATGTACTTATATATTTGTCTTTAAAAATGTATCTTGCAAATAGAAATGGGTTTCATCTCAAAGGATGCCCATGCAAACCAATTTTCATTAAGTGCAGCTATATTTATGAAAGTGAAAGAAAACATTTTTCTGGAATTTCAAGATGATTTTCTCATAGAAGGAAATTATGAAGTAAATAATTATGCTAAATAAACATCAAATATGTATAATATCCTTTGATTTCAATACATCTCAAAATATTTCTTACAGACTTAATTTTTAATAATTAATAAGAATTTGTCAGGAATAATCTTGTGAATTAAAAAGAAAAAAAGATACTTCTATTCTTTAGTTTTGTAAGCCATCTCCATAATGTCTGTATCTTTAACTCCTCTCCAGACTACTGTTTGGGCTCTTAGACTCCACAAACAGCCTTAAGCAGACCTCCTGGGAAAGTCCAGCCAGAATTTAATATGTGATCATCCTCTCACCATAATATTGCCCAGAGCTGTACTTTCAAAATCACATAACTGGATTTGTGCTTGAAAACTTGATATCAGCAGTGGTCAAAGAAACACTTTTCTGCAAAAGTTTAAAATTTTAGTTGACAATGCTGAATCTCAATTTGCTAAATTTATTCTGTGTAAAATAACTTTCAGACTATTTGGTTCTTCATTTTTTTTTGCAGGAAAAGTCTTTCTTCCTTTTGCTTTCAATACATTAAGCCACTGGAAGATTAAAAAGAATTCTAAGATATCATGGAAGTAGCAATTTCAGAAAGCAGTTATTATTTCTATGGATGGTGAAGTAAGGGAAGAGGTTAAAATTATAAAAACTCACTTGGATGAGGGACCCCGTGGAACTGAAACTCAGGCCTCTGAAGAGTGGGTGCTGCTCATCAGGAGCTGGTGTCACTGAGGGATCCAGGATGGAGCTGGTTCCACAAGTATTGGAAAAACTGCCACAACTGCTGTCATAGGACAAAATTGTCACCACTGAGGTGGAAAGCCAGAACCAGAGTGGACAGGAATCTTACAGGAAACCCACAGAAAAGAGTGGGTTTCTTCTTTTTCTTCTAGCCTTGTAGCCTTCCCCTAGCTTTCTCCATTGGCACACCCTAATTCAAATGAATTGGCAACGCTAAAAGATGTTTAGTAGAGTCACAGTCCCAGTACAAAAAGTTGGAGTTGAAACCAAGAAACAATAGCTTAATAGTTGTCATACTGTCTATATTAACATACAAAGTAAGAGGCTGTCATTCTAACGGGATCTAGAAGCAGAAAGATGTAAGACCCAGAATTTTCTTGATGTTTTTAAATCCTCTAACATTTTGACATTATACACATCCCTCAGGATTGTTTAATCAATAAATTTTATTTAACTCTTTTAAATAAAATTCTCCACAACCACTTTATAAGAGGTACTATTCTGAGCTAAAGATAAAATAAACTGTTCCTTTCTTCAAAGAATTTAAAACCTAAAAAGCAAAATTAAAAACATATTGTATATAAATCACTAGGATAATAAAAAGTCATATACTCTAACAATACAGAGATCATAAGGTCTTCAGATAGTTCTGCCAATTCTTTAAACTAATTGATAGAGGATATCAAAAGGCTAAGGAATTTTATGGGAGAGACCTCATGGTCTTGAAGGATGGATAGGAGTTTAAAATTGAATGTTGGCATTAGAAGAGCTTTATGGATAGGGAGAATGGCATATTAAATTTGGGCTTGCAGGAAAACAAAATATATACTTAAAGTAGCAAAAAATCATTAAATTTGTGTTGACTATAATGTTGATGTAAGAATATTGAGAGAAAATTCTGGAGAGTAAATTAAGAACCAGACTATGAAGCTTTTTAATGCTATGTTAGCAAGCTTGTTATTTGCTTAGTGGATAAGCTACTGGAAAATTTTGAGCAAATAGGTAAAAAGCTCACAAGGTTAAGCTAATGGCTGTGTGCAGTTTGAGTCAGAGGAGAAAGAACATACTAGCAAATATTGAGGAAGATTAGTAATGAAGCTGAACTAGCAAAAAGGAGGGAATAAGGGATCTGAACAAAATATATATTTCTTTCCATCTATTTTTTTCTATAGTGAGCCTTCATTTCTGCATAAGCTAGATGAGGTGCTAAAAATGTGTTCTATGTAGGTGGTTAGCCTCTGCTTTCACATTCATAATACAGCTGTCCCTTACCATGTTATTTTTAAGAGCTATAAAAATAGGCCAAAATCAGATATAGTTTGAATAGAAAAAAAAAAAAAACATAGGAATATCTCATGTTAAGTCTCATTTCCTGATTATAGTATTATATATGGATTAAATATTTATAATATTAAATATGAGAATAGTGGACTGAAGAATTTTATTTAGGTCAAGTATAGGGATGATATCAACTCATCATTTATAAAGGATAGCATTATAAAAAAAGATTATAACACACATATACATATATGGATATATATATAATATATATAGACACACATACATATCTGAAATCATTAGTGTTAGAATTTCTGAATATACAAGTTAAATTAGCCCCAACTAGTTTCTATGGCCAATAATTCTCATAAAAATAAACAAGAAAAAGTTTAAGAAAATTCTTTTCTTCCTTCCTTCCTTCCTTCCTTCCTTCCTTCCTTCCTTCCTTCCTTCCTTCCTTCCTTTCTTTCTTTCTTTCTTTCTTTCTTTCTTTCTGTCTTTCTTTCTTTCTTTCTTTCTTTCCTGCTACCATGTTTCTAATACACTATCTTTTTCTTCATGAATTAATTCATTAGGCATTAAAGAAATTTAACATCTAGTCTCTTTCTCCTCTGTTGTATGTTTTATCACTACCTCTTTGCTCATTTGCTATTCTTCACATGATCTTCCTTATCTAAGCTTAACTCCATGTTTCCCTTTATACACACACACATATACACACAGACACACACACACATATTTCAATGTATATTTAGTTCAATACATATATATATTTGTCTCTTACAAGCTGTATAACTTTGGGCAAGTAAATAAAGCTCCTTGTGCCTCTAGTTATTTCATCTGTAAAGTAAGATTAAAAGTATTACCTCCCTCTGTGATCAATTAAAGATGCATATTTAAATCCTAAAGCAACTGCTGAAAAAGTTAAATGAAGATGAGTAGTTATTAACTCAATAATGGACATAGAATACTAAAAAATTAGCTAACCTAAAAGAAGGTAGGAAAAGAAAAAAAACAGAGAAGGACAAATACAAAATAAATAGCAATAAGGTAGATTTAATCCTTACTATAATATTTATGTAAAAATATAAACTATATACAAACACTTCAGGGAAAGGGCAGAGAGTGACATAATAATGTCTATAAGTAACCTATTTTAGATATAAAAATGAAGATAGTTTAAAGTAATGTAAAAAATGCAAGCTTTAAACACTAATAAAGAAAGCCGAAGCAGTTATATTTTAAATTAAATAAAAATGAAGATTTCATAAATCAAAATTATAGAATGTAGTTAAAGTAGGCTAAGAGGAAACTTAAGCTGTAAATATTTATATTAGAAAAGAAGAAAGATCTTGCCCCAATTATCTAGACTCCCATCTTAATAATCTAAAAAAGAAAAGAATTAAATCAAATTATGTATAAGACAGAAAATAAAATAAAAAAGAAAAATAATGTAATAAAAAATCTTCTACCTAGACTAATCTACATAGACTAATCAAAATAAAAAGATAAGACGTTATCAATATTGTTAATAAAAGATTTGTTACTTCGAAAATATTATGCGGAACAGAAGAAACTAGAAACAAAAGACTGCATACTGTAAAATTCCACTTATGTGAAATTCTAGAAAAGACAGATTTAACCGAGTAAAGAAAGCATATCATGCAGCTGATTTCCTGTAGGTTTCTTTTTAAATCATATTTAAGAGAGTTATCCTATTTAAATCATATTTAAGAGAGTTATCCTATTTAAATCATATTTAAGAGAGTTATCCTATTTCAGAGCTTTTTCCCCTTCTGGAATGTTTACGCATAACTGATAGCAGGGCCAAAACCTTTATTTTAGGGGGAAAGAGAACAGTGCCATGAATTAGTTCTTTATATCACTATGTGAGACTCTTGATTTTTCTTACTCTCTTGATCTTTCCAGGCTCTGGCCATCTCTTCTATTGTTTTCAGACTGTATCACACCAGTATGGGTTTAATTATATCAACTTGATCAGGTAAATTTCTTAAGTACAAAACTGTATATTGGTAAACAATAGTGACCTACTGGTCACTTATTTCTTACGGTAAAAGCTAAAGGAATTAATAAAAAAAATACTATCAGCAATATAAATATACATATTTAACCAAAATTGTACTATGGTACCACAGAAATGCTGCTATGAATTGTTCCTGGCATTTGGGAAAAGAGATTGGAGCACCCTTCAGCCATTGAATTAGTGATTTCCTAATGCTGGTCATGAATTTCCTCAGGCAAAAAGGAAATCCATGACTCATAAATATCTCATGTCTCATAAATATTTATTTACTATTGTGATGGCTTTTATAGAAAAAAAGAGGAAGCTCATAGAAATGAACTCTGTCTCACTCCAATAGAAAGTGACCCTGGGCGCTTTATAGCTAAATCTCAACTCATAGCATAATCAACTACTGGAAAGTAACTGCAGGATATCAACAGTCCCAGTGTATGACAATTTAGGGTACAATATCTCCAGGTCAGCTAATATGTCTCATAACTTTAAGCACAATCTTAAACAAAGCTATTAGTAGTGGTTGAATTTGTCATTAGAATATTGTTACCAAAAGGCAACTCACAGGTGCACAATGTTAAAGCCACTCCATAGGCAGGGAACTTCCAACATAATTTATTTCCCAATATGTCATTCCTTTCCAACTATCCACATACCTCTCTCTCTCTTCTCTCACCCAAAGGTACAGAAATGAAATATCCTCTTCAGTTAACTGCAGGCCTACGACAATCAGTTCTCTAAAGCATTCATCATAAAAGAGGGATGATGGACAATCGCTAGCAAAGCAGACACAGTAGGAAATAAATGAGATGTTCTCCACACTACCACCAAATAACATAAACCAAACACCAACAGCACTGTCACCCTAAAGCAAAAACCAGGTATTTCAAAGATAAATGTGGATTTAGTCTTGTAAATGAGTTATATTTCAATGTGTTCATTTAACTGGCAAATACTTTTTCAGTTCTCATGATTGTACAAAATATAAAATGGTTATACAACAGACAGTTCCTGCTCTCGAGGTGCTTATGGTTGAGTGAAAGAAACAGGATTAGATGTCAACTGTGAATAGCTGCTAAAGGGTCATAGGCTATCTAATACAATGGGAACCACCAAGAACACAGTTATCCTGGATTTCAGAAGTCAATTTAAGACTTCCTGGAGAAAGAGATACTTAACTAAGGTCAAAAATTAATCAGGAGTTAGCCAGGCTGAATAGAAGAAAGGGTAAGAAAGAACATTCTCCAGAAGAGAATGCATCAAGAGTTCAAACTTCAATCAAAGGGAAGGAATCAACCTTCGAGGAATAGAAAGGAGTCCAACATAGGACAATATATATATATATATTTTAAAGCAGAAACATAAAATTATGAATAGATAGATAAATATAGATAATCTGGCTTTACTTTTCTACTGTATAAATCAATGTCTCACTTTTAAGCATCCAAATTTTGAAAAGTATATTGAAAAGTCTGTCCTCACATCTCTTGCCTGGATGATTGTTTCCTGCAATAATCTGACCTCCACATCCCTTGCTTCTCTACTCTCTCCCCAACACTAAGCCAAGGGGTTTCTTTTCAAAATGCAAATTTGATCACGTCACTCCCCTGCTTAAACCCTTCAATGTCTTCCCACTGCCCTCATGATAAAAACCACAAAGCCTAACTAGTGCCTGGGTGGGCTGATCCCTGCTCATCTCTGCATGCTCATGTCACTGTATACTCCCCTTTGATGTCTGGCTTCAGCTACTATGGCTTTTTTTTTTTTTCAGTTCCTGGAAAATACAGTGCTCCCTACTGCAACACGGCCTTTGCACAAATTGTCCTCTTCACCTGAATCCAACTTCTGCCTTACTTTTACTTTATTTATTCTGGCTTTTCTCAAATATGCCTTCTTTGCAAAGCCTTCTTAACTACTTACCCAACTACCCAAACCAAGGATAGTCAAATCCTTGTATTACACGCTTTTATAGAGATGTATAAGCTCTCTTTTATAACATTAATTGGCATTTTATTTATATATATAATTGTATAATTATTAGATTAATGCTTGTTTCCCATAGTAAGTCATCATAATCAGGACAGAGACCTTATTTGCTCAAAGAGCCAAAGGGGTAGGGACTCTTGTTTTCCTCACTACTGTACCCCAGCTTTCAGCACTGAGCTTAGAACATAGTTTGAACTCAATAAACATTTCTTGATTAAAATAATTAGTGTTATATTCAAGAAAGATAGCCTCAAGGCAAGGTTTTAAAGGAACTGTAGGTGCAATTACAGAGAACAGGACTATTGAAGATTGCCCGGCAGTCAGACTAACAAGCAGCATAAATAAAACCACAGGCGAAGGTGTGTCTATGCTTCTGCAAAACCATCTCCACTTACAACACACTGCCATGATTTATAGCCCCTTCTCACATTCACAGAAAAATTCTGTTGTCCTTGGCCCTGGAAGAAAACTGAAGAAGCCATTTTCTGATTGCCCTGAGTCCAATGTTCCTGCTGGAGAGTCTTGTTATTTCTGAGTGCATGTCATTTTTACTTAATGTAGGTATTGCTTTAGATTTCATCATTGCTTATCTTTGCAACACTAGGGAGGCAATAGGAGAATTTGCCACAGTTTGGGTATAGGAAATATTTACTATTTTTAGGCGAACTATGCAGTGTTATAATACAATAAAAAAAAAAAACAATACCTGGAATTTGACGGTCCAGTTTATATTTCTATTATGTAATCAACTCTCCATGAACTTGTGCAAACTACTGAACCCTTAGATAAAGATGACTATCAGAAAGGATTTCCTCTAAGTATCTTCTAGCTGACAAGTACAGTACATAAGAATCATTACTGAATTCTCTGGGAGAACACTTTTTTAATCACTTATAGTATCACAATATTGTATTTAGATATAATGTTTTTTTAAAATTTATAATGTAATTTCAAAACAGCCTCTTGACTATTGCCTCGGAAAGAGAAGTTTAATGAGTTTTCATATACTTAAAACAGGTTAATTTTATTTACTTTGATATATTAAATCATATATTTATTGGGTATTTAATTATGCTGATATTAAAGAAGGGTAAAATCAATTCATAAAACATTGCATTGGGCTAATTTCACTGGAAAAGTACCATTCAGGTTTAATTTCTTTCTTTCTTTCTTTTTTTTTTTTTTTTACAGTTTGGTTTATTTTGTTTTTGGCAATATGAATCACTGTTATTTGCTCACTTTATCTCTTGCCATTTCCCTCTTGATGTAAGAGATAGCATAATGATACAGATCCTCCTCTTAGCATTACTATTAAAATCTCCATTGCCCTTAGGCTTGTTTGAAACAATTACCACTTTTTGGTTTATAATAAAATTCCTTTAAAAAAAAAAACATGAGAGACCATATAGCAAAGGTTTTTTTTTTTTTTTTTTCAATTTAGTTCAAGATGACAACCTGAGTCTACTCATTTATGTTCTCTACTCCTGAAGAGTCCATTAAAAAGAAGTATTTATAAGCTAAAATTTTATGTCAATAAACAAAGACTGGACTCATTAACGAACTAGAAATCTCAACAAATTTATGGAATATAGGAAAGTACATGAATAAAGGTAGACTGGAAAAGTCACCATCTAGAATATATTCCGAGGACCCTGCCACTGAGTAGGAAGTCAGCATGCCTACAGAGCCTCAAAGAGTCTCCAACTCAACAATGAGAAATATTTGTAATTACTTCAGGAAAAATCTTATCTTGAATTGCATACTTAATTCCTATACTTGTAACATGCTTCTGTTTAATATCTCCTTGGTTTTCTATATCATTTATTTCAAGTACCTATTCTAATACCATTTTTTCAAACAGATATTTCTGAACCACTTTATCTAAACAAGAACTAACCTCATTCACTCAAACCCATCACTCCGTATCTATTCCTCCACCCTGCTTTAATTTTCTTCATAATACATAGCATATGATATTTTTATGTTTTAATTTGTTCAAGGCCTCTCTTGCAAAAGAAAGTAAACTTCATAAAAGCTTGGAATTTGGATGTTTGGTTAACTAATTTGTAGACCATTAATAACAATCTGTGGATTGATTTTGTGAATGAATAATTGAAATGTGAATATGAACTTCTGAGTGTGAACGTCACCCCATCTGCACACTTCCCTATTACAATATTTAGAATATCTCATACCCAAAAATCTACTCCCAATTTGGCAGTGTTAGAAAAGTGAGTTCTCTGAGGAATGAATAAAGGGCCAAGAGCAAACTATAGTAACTAGTGTAGATTTTTATGTTTTGAACATTGAAAGGTTTCCCAATATAATGGCTGGTTCCCATCAATACCCCCAAGTCCACAAACTTCCAGTCAGCTTATTTGCTTCATTCTTAAATGCAATGATCATCAAGAATTGCCATATAATTGAATAAACTATATAGGATAATAAAAATTAAGTAGATCAAGCATCTTACTCTAGAATAATCAAAGAAAATGATATGAAAATTTAAAAATCCAATTCATGTCCTTAGAGATGTTTGAGAAGATAGTGTATTAAGACCATTCGCAATGACATAGATGTACGTAGAGGTTATTATGCTGAGTGAAATAAATCAGATAGAGAAAGATAAATACTACATATTTTCACTTACATATGGAATCTGAAGAACAAAAAAACCAAACTATTCAAAAACTGACTCACAAATTTAGAAGATAATTGGATGATAGGCAGAGGGGATAGGGGGTTGGGGTGAAGTGTTAAAGAAGTACAAATTAGTAGTTGCTAGATGGTGATGCAGATGGTAATACAGTTATCATTAATATATTGGCTAGGTGGAAAACCAGAGAAGAGAAGGAGCAATTAGGGGGATTGTGTTATAAACTATATAAATGTCTAACCAATAGGATCAGCTGTTAAAAGAGAACAAGAAAGAGTTCTCTGAGATTAAAGGATGGTGTCAGAGAAAGAGAGAGAGAGAGAGTGAGAGAGAGAGTATATATATATATAATGGAAAACTAAGAAAGAATTTTAAATTAGGTTAAAAGCACAAAATATAAGCATAAAAAAGAGACTAAACACTTTAAGAAAAAAAATAGTTAAAAGCTAGCATTTTTTCAGAAAAAGGAATGAATTTCAAGTAATCAGTGAGTCAGAAGCTGTAACACATTAGAAATATGGTTTCTTCTCCCATCTTCTGAACACACACACACACACACACACACACACACACAAACATACATGCACACACACACACAGAGACAATCTGGGGATAAAAACTGTACACAAAGGTATATACTACTATGAAGCAAAGTAAAATTTAGCAGTTACTGGTGCAGTGCTGAAAGGAGGGTCCATGTAACATTCTCTTGAGCTCTGGAGCAGGAGAAGGTAGGGAAATGTAATCACCACACACTAGCTCACCATTGAACTCTATCCTTATAGTCATGAGAAAAAAAAAAATATTTCTTGTTTTTTAACTATCGAACTAAATGTAGACAAACTACAAAATATTTAAGTACATTTATCAAATGTAATGTAAATGTTATCGAATCAGCACTAATGAGGAAGAGCAAAACTATAGCTGACAAAATTGGAAGGTAGGTAGGAAGTTATAGAAAGAAAAATACTGTGTGTAAATGTCTTTATTTTACAAAGTAGAGAGTCAAGAGATACTTTGCCTAAAATAAGAATTAGAAATATAATATTTTAATTTCAAAGATTATCAATAGAAGAAAATAATGTCACAATATTACTGTAAAGAAATGAAGATGTATGTGGGCTAAATCTTAATCTATAAGAGGAGAAAGTCTTAGTGTTTGAATTGATAAATTAAGAGAAAAAAATAGATATATTACTTAGAATTATGGAAACATCTACCAAAACTAAAAATAGAAATGGTTAATAAGAGTTTTTTAAATTATTTTTTAAATTCTTTATTATTTTTTCAATTAATGTTGGGAAAATGTTATATTGGTTTCAGGTGTACAACGGAGTGATTAGACATTTATGTAACTTTTTGTATATATCACCTCATAATTTATTTTACCCCAATAAAGCTAGTACCCGTCTGATGCCATACATAGTTATTCAATATTATCGGCAATAGTCCTCGTGCTATACTTTATATCTCTATGACTATTTTGTAACTACCAATTGGTATCTATTAATCCTTCCCCTTATTCACCTACCCTCCAAGCGCCCTTCCATCTGGCATCCATAAAAATGTTCTCTGTATCTCTGAGTTTGTTTCTATTCTGTTTGTTTATTTTGTTCTTTAGATACCACATATAAGTGAAATTATATGGCATTTTTATTTCTCTGTCTTACACCACTCAGCACAATATCCTCTAGATTTTTTCATGTTGTTGCAAATAGCAAGATTTTATTTTTTTTTATGGCTGAGTAATATTCCATTGTATATATGTACCATCTCCTCTTTATTCATCATCCATTGAGGAACACTCAGGTTGCTCCATATCTGGACTATTATAGATAATGCTACAATGAATATACGGATTCACCTGTCCTTTTGAAGTAGTGTTTTGGGTTTCTTCAGATAAATACCCAGCAGTGAGATTACTGGGACCTTCTTTGGTGCTTAGTATAGCTTTTGTTTTAAAGTCTATTTTGTCTTGTATAAGTATTGCTACCCCAGCTTTTTAATTTTGTTTTGTATCTATTTTCATGAAATATCTTTTATCCCTTTACTTTCAGTCTGTGTGTGTCTTTCAATATAACATGAGTCTCTTGCAGGCAACATATGTAAGGGTCTTGTTTTCTTATCCATTTGGCTACCCTATCTTTTAATTGGAGCATTTAATTCATTTACATGTAAAGTAATTGTTAATAGATATGTAGTTATTGCCATTTTCCTATTTTGATTTTTTCTTCTTTTTCTTAAAGAGGTCCCTCTAACATTTCTTGTAATACTAGTTTAGTGGTGATAAACTCCTTTAGCTTATTCTTGTCTGGGAAGCTGTTTATCTGTCCTTTTATTTTACATGATAGCTTTGCTGGGTAGAGTAATCTTGATTGTAGATTCTTGCTTTACATCTCTTTGAACATCTCCTGCCAATCGCTTCTGGTCTGCAAAATTTCTGTTGAGAAATCAGCTAGCAGTCTTATGGAAGCTCCCTTGTAGGTAACTAGATGCCTTTCTCTTGCTGCTTGTAAGCTTTTCTCTTTGTCTTTAACCTTTGGCATTTTAATTATGATGTGTCTTGGTGTGGGTCTCTTCGGGTTCATCTTGTTTAGGACTCTGTTTCCTGGGCTTGTATATCTAATTCCTTCACCACATTAGGGAAGTTTCTGCCATTATTTCTTGAAATAGATTTTCAATTCCTCACTCTTTCTCTTCTCCTTCTGGTACCCGTATGATGCAATTGTTGCTATGCTTGATGTTCCAGAGGACCCTTAAACTATCCTCTTTTTTTTTTGGATTTTTTTTTTCTTGTTGCTGTTCTGATTGAATGTTTTCTGCTACCTTATCTTCAAAATTGCTGATTTGATTCTGTTTTATCTAATCTACTGTTGATTTCTCCAAAGGTATTCATTTCAGTTATTGCATTCTTCATTTCTGATTGGTTCTTTTTTATGTTTTTTTATCTCTTTGTTAAAGCTCTCACTGAATTCAACTGTTTTTCCTCTAAGTTCATTGAGTATCTTTATAACCGGTGTTTTGAACCTTGCATCTGGTTGATTGTCTCCATTTTGTTTAGTTTGCTTTTTCTGAAGCTTTGTTCTGTTCTTCCATTTGGATCATGTTTCTTCATCTCTCAATTTTTGCTGCCTTCTTGTGTTTGTTTCTTGTATTAGGTAGAGCTGCTACATCTCTCAGTTTTAGTAGGGTGACTTGATGTAGTAGATGTCCCGTGGGGGCCCAGTGGCACAGTCTCTCTGGTAACCTGAGCTGATGCTTCAGGTGTGTTTCTTGTATGGGTTGTATGTGCACTCCGGTTGTAGTTGAGCCTTGCTTACTGTTTGCACATCAATAAAAGGGATTGACCTTTGGGCTGATTTGTTTAAGGGCTGGCTAGTGACTATAGTGAAGGAGCTGTTGTTCAGAAGCTGACCTTAGAGAGCAAGATTCACTTTAGTAGAGCTCTGTGGTCTGATCGGCCTGCCCTTTGTTATCCTCAAATGTAGCCCAGGGTGCTGCTCCAGCTCCATCTGAAAGCAGCCACTAGGAGTGGAAGCCCAGGTCCATCTGAGAAGGTCTCACCTCAGGCCAAGTTCAGCCTCAGCCTGTTCCCTACCTAGGGCCACCTGGTATGAGCCACCAAGCAATTTGCAAATAGCCACCACTCATGTTGAGCTTGGAAGTGCCTCAAGAGGCCAAGTCATAAACTGAGGCTGGATGTCACTCGTGCTGGGCTTCGAACTGCTCAGCAAGAGATACAGGGCATGCTGAGGTCAGATGCTGCTTGTTGAGGGTTTGTGAACTTTTGAGAGATTTTAAGAAAGACCACAATATGAGCTAAGCCAGATCATTTTTGTGAAAAAGACAATGGAAAGGACTTGGATGGGTCCACAAGTTGGGAGGGGCAAGGTCTCAGGGAATCATCAGGGCTGAGTGATCAGTGTTAGTCAGGTTGATAGAGACTCAGATATGGCAGCCACCGGTCTCTGAATTCTGGGTAAGCCAGGGGAAGGGTGCTCAATAAAGAAACTAGATTCTGCCAGCACTTCTATCTGAACGGAAGTTGCCCCTCTATATCTTGCCTTGAAGCCAGACTATTCAGTTCCTCCCCATATATTCTGGTGCCTTTTGAGCTGCTCTCCAATCCTAGTGCTCAGAGCAAGCGAGTTTGTCATGAGGTAAGTCCATGTGTGGACTATTTAAAAGGAATACCTGGGAACCCCACAGCCCTGGATCTCACTGGGTCACAATCTCCACTGGTTTTCACACCAAAGTTGTGAGAACTTCTTTTCTGGCATTGGAACCCTAGACTGGGGAGTCTAGTGTAGGACTGAGTCTCCTCACTCTGCTGGAAAGGACCTTTGCAGCTGAGATATCCCTCCTGATTCTCAACCACCATAGGCAGGTATGAGAACCAGCAAGCTCCACATCTCCACACCTCCTACCAGTCTCAAGGAAACTTTTATGTGTCCTTAGTTGTAAGACTTTTGTTCAGCTAGACTTCAGGAGATTTTCAATGGTGGTTGTTCTGTAGTCTAGTCGTAATTTTAATATGTTCACTAGAGGAGGCAAGCACAACGTTTATTTACTCTGCCATCTTGACTGGAAATCTAGACATGATTAAAAGTTTTGAGAGGAAACAGAATAAAGTCGTTTCCTACTATTTTATTGTTTTAAATGCACGTGAATTCTTTTTGATAAATTTTAATTAAAATAATATTTTTAAAAACATACAAAAACCTTTTTATCAAGTTCAAGAATACTAGAATGAATGAGCATTCTTTTTTAAAAAATAAGTTATGATAAATAAAAAGAAATATATTTGTGTGCAAGAAGTATACAAGAAATTCCCATTTTGTTTACATTTTGCCTATTTCCTCCATTAAATATATGTTCCTTTTGTACATAAGCACACTAATTTTTTTCTGAATCATTTGAGAATAAAATGCAGACATTGTGTTCTTTTACTTCTAAATACATCAGTGTATATCTCTTAATAACAAGGACATACCCCTACATAATTATAGTACAATTATCAAAGTCAGAAAATTTGGCATCAACACCTTGCTATTATGTATTTCAAAGTTCACATTCATATTTCCTTAATTGTTCTTATAATGTCTTTTATAGCTAGCTATATTTTTTTCTAGTTCAGTATCTAATCCAGGATCACACATTGTGGTTAGTGATCATGTCTCTTTAACATGGAATAGTTCATCAGTCTTTATCTTTCATGAACTTGACATTTTTTAGGAGGCAGGCAAGCTATTTTATAGGCTATCACTCAATGTGAATTTGTTCAATGTTTCCTCATGATTAGTTTCAACTTATGAATTTCGGCAAGTATATCACTAAAATAAGGCTGTGATCTCATTGCATTTCATTTAAAGGCACATGTTATTGTTTTGTTCCATTAGTGGTGACACTATTTTTGGTCACCTGGTTACGATAGATGCCTTCCGATTTCTCCATCATAAATTAGAATTTTACTCTGCAATTGCTGAAGAATTCTTTGAAATTTTGTAAATATCTTGTTTCTCATCTAATTTTATCTACTAGTTTTAGCATGAAATATAGTATTTTTCATGGTAATGAGGTAAAAGAAACTTTTCAGGAACAATAATCTTTCTTTCTTGTTTCAGTATTCAAGAACTTTCCATTAGTATTCGACCACTTCAAAATAATTATAAGCAGATTTTAAACTACCAATGTTGGTTTCATATTGTTATTTGTAATTTTTTAAAAGGTGTGTCTTCTATATTTACATTTAGTAATTTAGGATATTTTTAGCAAAAGATGTATAATTAGTTGTTTCTAATCATACTCCACTGAATAATTACAAAGCCTAAAATAGAGGCTATGTTAGTTTTCATGTGTACTTTGAAAAGGATTAGTACTGTTTTTCTTATCAATACAAGTACTAGAAATTTCATCTTCTATTTCCTAATAATTAGGGGATGGGTTATATCATATGAAATTTACACAATAAAACCATCCATGACTACCTTGTTTTGAAGAAAGAAAGTGAAACAAGATAGCAGATTGATGTCATCACTATATGAAGTTGAGTAAAATAACAATAATTAGAAATAAAATAAAAATTCTCAAATACAAGGAGCGGAACAATGATAAATGTCCTTAGAGGAAATGACTAAAAATAAAGTATGAAAATTGAATAATTTTACATAAATGACTATATTAGATTATTTTAATAGGTAAATATTCTACAAACTTAAAACTGTTAGTTGTAACAAAACTATTCTCTATCAAACTTATACATAAGTATAATTGGACAAGTCCTAGAAAATGTGAGTTTGTCTTAAAGTAGTGATTAAAAGGAAAGATTTCTGTTTTATAAATGTATAGCATAGTATGTGGAAAAAAGACAGAAAAAGACATTAGCGAAAAGCTTTGGTAAGAAATGCAATAATGGACAATTAAGACTAGAATAGTTAATAGATGTAATGAGTAAAGGAGAAAGCAGTTAGAAGAACAAAATATTGTCATTCTGGAAAATCTGTAATATGACTGATGGACTTTTTAAATGATAAAGGTGATGTCAGTTTTATCATGGTAAGATTCAGGAATTGACACCATAAGCAGGGAATATAGCTTCTAAGCAGGTGGATAAAAGGACAGAGATATTGGTGCTGTTAACATAACACTAAGTCTTTCATGCAGATGAATCTATGGCAGTCCAGAAGACCCCCGGGAAAAGCAGACATAGAAGGAGGGCACAACAGCAGAGATTTCACTTCCGGTACAGCTTAGTTAAAGCGCAGACAAAGAAGAAAAGCCATTGGAGACATTTTAGTGGCTGGAAGACAAATAAGTGAAAGCACCATTCTCAGATCTTACATTGCCAAATTTCTAATGATTCTCTCCTTTTAATAGCGGTTCAGTCTGTCTCTTTTCTCTATCCCCACGGCCTATTCCCAGGTGCAAGCCTGAATCATTTCTTGATCAGTCAACTTGGGGTCTCTCTGCCTGTAGCTTCCTTGACCTTTCTCTCTCAGTCCATTTGCTACAGTGCTAGGTTATCAGAATGATCTTCATAAAATGTTCAGCTAATCAAAGCATTCACTTGATTTAAATTCTTTACTGGCTCCTTCATGCCTTCACATTTAAATCTAAATTATGATATCAGATTTACTACTCAAAATTCCCCAAATCCCTACACTATTAAATATGTTGGCCCTTTTAAAAATGCTAGATACTTTGCCTCTTCTCTCTTCCTTACCTGAAGAATTTCTATTCATCCTTAAAATCTTAGATCAACTGTTGCCTCTAGGAAGCCTTTTCTCAGAATCTGGTGTCCTTCCTATGTACTTATGTAACATTATGAGCTTTCTCAGCTATGAGAATGGGTAAATTCCCTTATTTAAATTTAAATGAGTTTGGATTGGATTTCTGCCGTTGAAATTAAAGAAGACCTGACTAATTCCCCATGAATGGCTTAAATCAGGGGCTCACAATAATTAAGATGAAAGTGTAACTATAATAATTCAAAGACTAGGCTTCTTCCACTTCACCTGTTACATATTCCAACTGTTTCTACTCCTTCATTCCCTTGTATTCCTGGTGTCTATACCAGGAATAGATGAACTCTCTTTGAATTGATCAGGATTGTGAATCTTTCTATCACTCTCCCCACAGATTCTGAATCCTTCATGCAGGCCTAGAAGTGTATTACTGGGATAGGACAGGCTTGGAGAGAGGGATGCTTCTAAAAAGCAGTTTCCAACAGTAAAATAATACATTGTCTCTAATATTCCTCAGACATCAGGTAAAGCAGACATGTAACAAAGGCCTCCATTTAGTAGATTCTGTTGCTTGTAGAGTCCATCTTATCTCTTGTAACTCAATACCAACTTATAATTTTACATTGTTTATCCTCCTTGGAACAACTGAGGAAGCCTTATAGTGGTTGTCATTAGGTACTGATATTTTAAAATCATACCCTTGAGAAAATGAAGGTCTCTAGGGCTTAAGCCCGTCATTTACATTCTAATCAATTCTAATCACCAGGGAATTTGACAAAACTAGACTCACTCTGGTCCTGCTGAATCAAAGTCTCTGAGGGTGAGGTCTAGTAATTTTCATTTTTGACCAATTCACCAATTGGCTTAAGTCTGTAATTGGGCATTGCTTCTACATGCTGTGTGCAACTATGAGCTTATTAGTCACTTAATATGTGTCTGGGTTATCAGATCCAGTGTGACAGTATCATAGTTCTTGTATTCAAGTAACTCTTATTTTACTTAATAATGGCTCCAAAGCACAAGAGTAGTGATACTGAAAATTTGGATTGCCAAAGAGGAGTCACGAAGTGCTTCCTTTAAGAGAAAAGGTAAAAGTTCTGGATTTAATAAGGAAAGAAAAATATTGTATGCAGAGGTTGCTAAGATCTACAGTAAGAAAAAATCTTCTCCCCATTAAATTGTGAAGAAAAAGAAACTCATTCTAGTTTTTCTACCATACCTCAAACTGCAAAAATTGTGACCATTGTATGTAATGAGTAGTTAGGTAAGATGAAAAAGGCACAAAATTTGTGAGTGAAAGACATGAAAAGAAAGCATGTTTCAAATGATGGCAATTTGTTGCACCAAAAAGCACTGAGCCTATACAAAGACTTCAGCAAGGGATCCCCCTGAAACGAGTGACACCAAGCCATTTAATGCAAGGGATGGGTACACAGATTCAGGAATAAGTTTGGACTGAAAGATGCAAATACCACTGGAGAGAGAAAGAAAGATAGAGAAACCACAGTCACATAACTTTTACTACGGTATTTGTTTTAATTTTTCTATTTTATTATTAGATGTTATTAATCTTACTGTGACTAATTTATAAATTAAATCTTATCATAGATATGTATGTACAGAAAAAACATAGTATCTATAAGGTTTGGTTCAGTTCTATCTATAGTCTCAGGCTTCCACTGGGGCTCTTGGACCATATTCCTTGCAGATAAGGCAGGAATACTATAATTCAAAAGATTAAGTAAATAATACATCTGTGATATGAGAAAATAACAGTAGAACAAAACTGATAAAAATGTCTCATGAAAACACAGGTCAAATAACACTTTAGAGTTACAGAAGATGGCAATTCTCTTTTCCAAAATCAAATAAGATAAAGCATTCTCTTACAAGGTTTCCAGGATGAATTTTAAGAAAAAGTGAAATAAGCCTTAAGGAGAAGCACAAATTCTGTGAATTTAGTGAAATGTAACATATATTATAATTTTATAATTAAAATTTTTTTGACTTTTTCCTTTATTTATTTTATCATGTCTGAAGGCATAATAGGGAAATGTATTGAGAAAGATTAGTTCTACTGGAGTCAAAAATTTCACATCAAAGTATGCAAATATCTGGTAGCTTTGCTTGGTACAAATGTAAAATTTGGAAAGCTAGAATAATGGATGCATATGCCTTCCAGTCAGGTTAGATGCTGGAAAATCTAGAAAATCACCAAAGGATTCTTAAACTCTTTATTTCTACCTTGAGAAAAAGGGAATAATTTTCTTAATAATCACATTTTTCAGGTATGAGGTAAAAATAGTACTTTGGCTGTGACATATGAAACAAAATAGGTAATCAAATCACACAAACTATGAGATATTTAGCTCTGATGTTCATGTTTTCCATTACTTTTTTTTGCTTAACTCACCAAAACAATGAACCTCCTCCCCTTTCTCTACTTCCTGTATACCTTTAGCCCATTATTTCTTTTATCTGTTTTATATGATTAGGAGCGTAAGGTAAACATGTGACATGCCGAGAGAAGTTTTAAAAGCAAGCCTTTATTGGGAGAGCACTCCCAGGTGAGGTTCTCTGATCCAGAGAGGAGAGGGGCCAGAGAAGTTGCGCCCTGGGATGGGAGGGCATAGTTTTTACAGGGGTATGTGGGGGTAGGGTATAACATGGGGAATGTCAATTGAGCATCTGGATTAGGGGATTAGGGCGGTGGCACCAGGGTTTTAGGGTGGGCCCTTGTCCGGATTCAGATGTCAAGCTGGGAAGCTTACAGGCAGACTCCCACTGACCTAACAAAGAGATCTTTGGTTAAACAAACAAACAAGCAAACAAACAGAACCAACCTACACTAGTTTATCAAAAAAGGGGATATCTACTATATGGATATAGAGGCACATGTGATATTCAAATTATTTGACAACTCTGAAATAACCTTCTCTGCTAAGAGCCTTATTCTTCAACTATTGTATATCAAATGTTTCGTCTTTAATCCCTCAGAGTGTTTATAAGAAGATATTTTAAAAATTCAATTTTACTACCAATGTCTCCAAGATGAGTAAGACCGGAGGATAGAATATATTTTAAAAATGACTACAGCAGGTGCCAATCAATTTGAATGAACTATAATTATAAACAAACTGATATTGCTGTACTAGCATATTCAGCTGAATTCCAACCGTATATAAGAATGCCAAATGCTAACCAAGGCTACGGCCATAGTGAGCGTCAGGAAAGGAATGAAACCTAGTACTGAAAATCTATTGAGACACCTCCATTCCTCATAGCTGCACTTGTCTGCTTGCCAATGTTGTGGTGCGATCAAATCCAAGACCCACGGAGCCAATTGAGATGAACTGTGAGCCTTTATTAGCCGGCCGGCAATTGACTCTCTACCATGCAGGGTTAGAAGAGATCAGCCCCGAGCTCCCAGAAGAGGCAGTTTATATAGCCACCAGCATATCCCTGAGGAGATCACCACACCCTGGTTAACAGTTGGCCGTTAGCATATCCTTGATCAGATTACCCTGGTTAACAGCATCTCCCTGATCAGATTACCCTGATTAACAGCATCTCCTTGATCAGATTATCCTGGTTAACTGCATCTCCTTGATAAGATTACCACACCCTGGTTAACAGAATCAGAAGTAAATATTTAATACTGGTTTAGTGGAAAATTGTCCACCCATAACAGCCTACTTCACTCTTCTCTCTATAGATGAGGTTCTGCTTCTTAATCTGCATGACAAGTAGATAAGAAACACACACAAATTCTCAACACAGAGCTATAATTTCTTTATTCAAATCTAGAATTTCCAGGAGAAAGTGTTGTGGCAAGATCAAATTTAAGACCCACGGAGCCAACTTAGATGAATTGTGAACCCTTATTAGCCAGCAGGCAACTGACTCTCCCCACTAGAGAATCAGGCCTGAGCTTTCAGAAGAGGTCATTTATAAAGCCTACAATTACATTAAACAAGCAAGCAGGCTTACAGAAGCAGGAGTTAGTCATTAGCATATCTTTGCACAGGATAACTACACCCTTAACATTAGCATATCTTTGCACAGAATATCTCCTAGAACTATACCCTGGTTAAACATTAAACAAGCAAGCAGAAGTTGGCCATTTGAAAATCCACCCCCCCATTCCCCGCCCCACCTCTGCCCCTTCCTTAACAAAAGTAGCTGGTTATCCCAGCTTAGGACAGATGATTTTCTCCTAGTCCAGTCAACTGTGGCTAGGAGTGCTGTATCATATTTTATAAAGATGACTATATGGGATTCAAGTGGTCATTATGCATTTGTATTTTATGTACCATGAAATTCATTTCTTGTCTTATTTTTACTTACTCCTTTTATCTTGATTCATTCATATACTTATATTATTATTTTATGAAGTTCTACAACCCTTCTTATTTTTCTGAAGTTGGTAATTGTTTCTCAGAAATACTCGATATCTTTGTTAATAGCTTTTAAGTTATGGCTAAAGAGCCTATTATCTTGGATACTTGGTTTCTTCTCTAGAGATGTGCCCCACTCCACCCCCAATAATTTCAAGGAAAATTCAAATAAATATAAGCATCTATCACACCAAACATCATTCCAAGCCATGTGTTCATAAGTGACTAATCTTTTAAAGATGGTCCTGAGCCAATAACTCAGATAACAGAGGCAGACTGTTGTGTTTTTCTGACTCATATATCAATTAATTCAGATGATATTTCTTAGGGACAATAGCTATAAGCTAAGTATCAGTTACATGGTAGAAAGGATGGATGAATAAAATACAATTCCATCTCTAAGAGAGTTTACATTATAGAAGGTAAACCTTAAGGAAACGTAATTTTAATGAATGTGATAAATGTATAATAAAAGTAAGCAAATAAGAAGTATATGGTGTATTTAATAAATGACAAGATATGGCTAGAGAATAGAGTTCAAGATGTAGGGAGAAATGTGAGATAAAACTGAAAATATAAATAGATTGTAAATGGTTTGAGATCATGCCAGGGAGCTTGAATTTAATCCTAAGAACAATAGGGAGCCATTTGAGGAAAATAGGCACTTGACCATTCTCATTATAGAACACTATTACTCTGACAATAATGTAAAAAATCAATTTAAAGGGGTGGGTGAACTGAAGGCAAGAAAACAAATTAGAATCATAGGGTTATTCAGAAGAAAGGGAACAGTGGCCTGAATAAAGATTATGACAGTAAGTAGGAGAGAAGAGAATAAATGTGAAGCATATTTAGAAGTTATAAATGAAGGAAATTGGTCATGATTGGATGAGAGGGTGTGAGTGAAGGGAAAGACAAAGTCGAGGATGATACCCAAGTAAACTGACAAACATGATAGGAAAGGTCAATAATTACCATTTAACTAAGTGTTTTCGGTCACCTTTATTGGCATTTGTTTGCATATTATAGGATAAATTTGTTTCTTCTTTATCAATTTCCTTCTATTCAAATGATCTCCTCTTTATACTATTCTAGTCCTCATGGAAAGCATGATTTCGCTGACCTTTTTGCTGACAGCCAGAACTGCACATGTATTTTTCATTATAAACTAAAAATATGCTGTGAAATGCATATTTTAAAGTATTTGTATTAATACTTTTAGTAGCAGTGCCCTGGTATAACTTTTCTAAATTGTTATAGAATAAGAGCTGCAAGTTAAAACGCTTCCCCCACCTGGTGGCTGTCAGGTCAAAACAGGAAGCTGGGAGAATGTTACCAAAAACAAAGATTCCACATATTCTCTCTCTTATTTTAACTTGTCAATTGAGTGAGCAATGCCCTTGCAGCAGTGCTGACCCCAGGCATATTGTGGATTACATGTTTTCCATGGTAGTTCTCATTTGCCTAGCCTATATTATTTGTCTTCCTTTTTAGGGTATCGTGTTCTAAAATGTCAAGGGTTTCTGCTGATTGCTCTATCTGGACATGAGAAACACATGCACACATACACACAAACACTTCTAGGTAAAGCTTTAGAGTAAAACATAAACCATAAGGACAAACAGATGTAGTACATTCATGTTTTGTGCGGTTCCCCTAGCATTCTACAGATAGTGTGGATACGGCACGGCATATGGATGGAGAAAACATTTTGGAGGTGCTTGTGATATCAGACCCTATAAGCAACCACCTACTTCATTGTTGAGTCAGATTGACCTTATATTTGCATATTTTAAAAAAAGCTATCATTGTGTTTTAGTCAGTAAATTCTAAATATACTGCTTAAATGCTAGTTGGGTTAATAATAATAAAAATAATAATAATCAGCTCTCATCTATTGAAAGGCTTAACACATGCTAGGTCTCTTTTTGTTCCTATAGCTCAATAAATTTCTCCCTATTTTAAGACCTAGAACTATGTGTTGTTTCTCCCTGGAACCTCATTGAAAATGGGGAAGTTTTCTATCTGTTACTTGTTGCTTCCTCAACAGCTGAAACTACCTTCAGTGCACAATATACACTCAAGAAATATATCTGAGTACATGAATGAATACTGTTCATTGTTTTATATATATTTATCTTTTCTCCCTGACCACACTAAGACAGGAACATGATAAACTCTGTTCTACAGAGGACCTAAAATTCTAGAACCTAAAATTCTAAGTATTAAGATATTACTAATAAGACTGAATGAATGACTGATTGTTAATGAATATCCAAAAAATATGCAAAATTCAAAAGAACAGCTTTAGGAGGTGTGTGAGTTTCCTATACCAGCCACAATAATGTAACCCATACTAGACAGCTAAAACCACAGCAATCTTTCTCTCAGAGTTCTAGAGGCCAGAAGTTTGAAACCAACGTGTCAGCAGTGCTATGCTGTCTCTGAAGGCTTCTGCTGGCTCCAGGCATTACTCGGCTTGTGGCCGCATCACTCAAAGCCTGGTTTTCATCTCCACATTACTTTCTCCTCATCTTCTTTGTGTATCTCTCATGTTTGTGTCTTATAAGGACATTTGTCACTGGTTTTAGGGACCACCCTGAATAATCCAGAATGATCTCAAGATTCTTAACTTATCTTTTCCAAATAAGTTTACATTTTCATGTTCTGAAAGTTAAGACAAGGACACATATCTTTTGGGGGTCACCACTTAGCCCACTATAGGAGGCATGGTGTAGTAGAATGTGTACAACATTGGAGCTGGGCATACCTGGATTCGAAACCCAGCTCAGATATTTACAACTAGCCTTTTAAATGTCTCTTGACCTCTCTTTGTATCACTATATCTGTTTTTATGAATTACTAAGAGTATTATGTGTAATAATGTATAGAAAAAGAATAACAAAATGTCTGGTCTATTGTAAATATTCAAAAAGTGTTTTAATTCCTCCTCACTTTGTAAGCACCTGAGTGAAGGTACTTAATTAGTTCAAGGTTTTCTTCAAAATACTAGTTTTAAATTTTACAGTATTTTATTGGCTATTTCTCTTGTCTAAATCTCAGGAATTCTATCACTATGGAATCTTATAATCAAATTTATTAAATAACATACTTTTACAACTAAATCCAACAAAAGCCCTTTAGAAATTATAACTAGGCTTCTGTCCTTAAGAGTTTGAAGTAAACATTTATTTTGGATATACGATGGGAGTTACAAATAAAAAGGATTGGCCATTGTTCCTTAGCATATTGCTGGGTGAAAAAAACTAAATGGATCATAAATACATTATTATGTCTTCTATAATGTTGTATTAAAAAATAATTTCTATGAAATACCAGAGATGCTTGACTTAAGTCCTTATTTTGAACATGCCAAGAATCCAACAAGATAGACTATTGTTAGAGCAAAATTAAATGAATATTAATGAGATTTAATATTTCAATAAAGGCATAATATAGAACTTTTAGACATGTAAAACTTCAAAAATATTTATTTATATAACAAATCAATTAACGTAAGTTTAGTGGGGTAGGCTTCAGAATTTCATAGGTAGAAATAAGATTGATTTCTATATTGTATACTGCTCTTCAAAAATTATATAGGTATCACCAAGAAATCATGCTTAGCACCATTTTACCAATTTATTCATCAATGAAAATATTCATGATTATAAATGAATACCTATTATATTTTGAACATTGTACCTGGTGAAAGGAAGAAAAAGAAAGAAAGAAAGAAAGAAAGAAAGAAAGAAAGAAAGAAAGAAAGAAAGAAAGAAAGGAAGGAAGGAAGGAAGGAAGGAAGGAAGGAAGGAAGGAAGGAAGGAAGGAAGGAAGGAAGGAAGGAAGGAAGAAAATCTTCCTGGAAGGTACAGTCTAGAAAGGGATAGAGACATGTAACTAGATAAATTCAATATGGTATGCTAAGTTTAATACTAAGATACATAATAGCCTAGAGGAGAAAGGAAGTAACTCCCCTGTGGTTCCAATGCCTAGCAGAATGCTAGGCATAGTAACTACTCAAAAAATAGTTTGTAGGTGAGTAAGTGATTGACTTGGAGTGAGTTTCAAACAGCAGACATGTCTGAGTCAAAAATATTGAGAACCTAAGCTAGGCACTTTTAGGTTGAAAAGAGAATAGTTAGGTTTCTATTATTTGATTTGTTAGTATATGGAGTCTTAGCACACGCATAGCTGGGCTTTACTGAGAAATAGGACCTGTCTTGGGATCCAGAATTAGCTCTAAAGAACCTCAGCAATATCTTTCAAGCTAATCATTGTCATTGTTTTATTTATAAACTCTTCTGATTCCCCTGCTCTCACCAGCAACTTTTGCTAGTCTCTTTTTTCTTTTTCTTCTTTTTTTAAATGTATTGTTACATCTCTGTGTTTCTTCTCCATGCTACTTACTGTGCCTTTTCTGTGTATCTTACCTTTAATTTTAAAAGAGAGTCTCTATTCAGTAGGAAGCATGTATAATGTGCAGAATGAATATTCAAGAACAATTTATACCCCACTGCTCAGTCTTTATAAGTTATTTCTCTGCAAGCCTGAGAAAGTTATTGACCAGAGTATAATCAAATATGTATAAGAAATAACTGTGGACATGGCACATCCTCAGAGAACTATTTCATGTGCAATATAATAACAAAGGGGATGACCAATAATATTATGAGAACGACTGAAATAAAAAAACTTCTTGTGGTATCCCTGAGTTATACTTGCAACAGTAATAACTATTCTGTTGAATACACGATTGTATATTCAGTGCTGTGATAGGCTTTTCATTATATTATCTCAATGAATTCCAATCTAATAGTAAGAAAACAGGACCTCAGAAAGGTTAAATGACTTGATAACGGACAAAGGTGGGATTGAATTTAGATCTTTTGACTCCAAATCCTATACTCTAATTATGACGAGAGAGAGAGAGAGAGAGCGAGAGAGAGAGAGAGAGAGAGAGAGACCGTGAACACAGTAAGGATTTGTATTGACTTGTCTTTCATCTTGTGAAAGAAAGGAGCATGAGGTAGCATGTCTATTTATGGATCTCTAAAAATGATTTCTAGTCAGGTAATCTTGTAAAATTAAAGAATGCATATATAACTTAATGAATATTTAAATGTAATAAGAACTTCAGATTCTCCTGAAACTAAGGTATTTCGGTGACAGTATCAGAAGAGGACTGACACCAAAAGGATGAGAATTGTTACTATGGCAACTACCAGGCTGACTCATTCATAGATAACTCCTTAAACTTGTGATATGACATGAAAGAAATTGCTTGAGGTTTTTTAACATTGTACCAAAATATGCATTGCTCCATGCAGATGTGAAAATGCGTCAGCATAGCTGTTTGTTCTCCCTAAGGCACTCTATGAAGTTTTTATGCAAGACCTTCTCTGTCCTTCAGTCTCTCCCATGTTCAGAATGGGGAAATGGCTCCAGATGAGGTGTGAAAAATTGGAGGGAACTCAAACTGCTCTTCCAAAATAAAATTCTGCTTTACGATTGCAGAAACCACGTTAGGGGCCACACCAATTGTGGATCCTTGACTTATACTCATGTCTGGCTATTCAGTTTCTAATATGCTTCAGAGTTACATGTTAGAAATAAATATTCAAAGCCAGAAGTAATTAAGTTGAAGAGACAGGAAAACACACAGTAACAGACAGCAAAGATAATAGAACTGTCTTCCCACTCCCGCACCCCTCGCTTTTTTTTTTTTTTTTTTTTTTTTTGGTATTCAAGAAAATGCGTTTTTATAGGCAATGTTGAGAGAAGTTTCCAAGCTGGCATTACTTTTGCTACAGTGAAAAGAGAGTACAAAAGGAAATTGATAAAATAACAAATGATATGAATGGAGACAAGGACAGATTGTATAGGACTAATGAAGGCATTGACATTGCTCATTTAAGAATTTGAAGAATGCTCAGGGAATGCTCAAGTCACTGTTTCTCAAATTGTGATCTGAGAATTAATAGCATAATACTCTCCTTGGAAACATCTATCAAAAAATATAGATTTCAGGACTGTTCTCCTCAGAATGCTATTTGGTAGCCCAAGGAGTCCTGGTGGTATTTATGTACATTTACTATGAGAATCATCGATCTAGCCAACCCACTCATTTTACCAGATGAAAGAATTCCCTGTTTGGGAATTTGATTTCCCAAAGATTATCTGTAGGTTTAAAATCTACTTCTCCAGATCCTCAGGTTATTCTCATTAGCAAACCAAGTTTCCCATATGAATTTTTTAAAGGTAACATATTTAGTAAAAAATTTAAATAATGTAAAGCTTAGAGGATGACTAAATTAATACCTTCTAAATATGTTTAAAAGAGATCTATTGGAATGTGGCTCCACAATTCAATTAGAAATTTGATTAACTATGTTGTGGGTTATTTAAGGCAATCTCTTTATCTTGTCCATTTTTTTTTGCTGATGCCTAACTTTGAAATGTACATCTCCCCTAGAAAATAGATAAGGCAAACTAAAAATAAATAAAATAATATAGTTTAAAAAGTGAGTTTTACTTGTCATTTATATCTTGCACTTCACTTGAGAAAACAGTCTTCTTAGCTAAAGACTGGAATTTTGTTAACATGGGTTTGAGGGTTTATCTATAAATTTTGATAGTTACACTATTCATATTCACCAATATCCCATCCCTTCCCTTGAGTGATACTGGATCAACTGTTCTGCATTCACACACTGAAAGCATTTTGGCTTTTAGCTTATGGAAAAAGAAAGATTGATATGTACCGGACTTCAGTCCTAAGCCCTTGTATTGCCTCAGTCTATAAATTAACTTTGATAATCTTACATTTAATCCCATTGCCATTGTGTTGATGAAGACTCATTAATCTGTTTCTCTCATATCTCCACTCCCTTATAATAGCTACAGTATTTATACTTCCACTTCAAGCACTTCAAATTAATATCCATACCAAACACATTAACTTTTACCTAAACTTTGGTACTTCTCTAGCACTTACATTTTTTCTTCATCTCCCATTACCCATGGCAACCATTTTAAGTCTATTCAGTTTCTTGTCAATGTTTTATCCCTACTTTTCCCTTATACTATCACAGCTCCTCTGCCCCCATTCAGGCTTATAATATGTTTCACATTTACTACAATTTTAATTTTTTAAAAAACTGGGCTGCCTTACCCTTATGGAGTTCACAGTCTAATGGAGGAAATAGAGGAACACCCGGACGATTTCCTTGTAGAGTGATGCAGACTGTGAAGATAGGGTGTTATAAGACCATATAGGAGGAGCCAAACTTAGACATTCTAGCTTCTGACTAGAGAGCAAAATGTATAATTTGGCTTCCAATATGAGGTCAGTATCAGTAGAAGGTAACCAGGCAAAGAAGCAAGAAAGGAGGAATGAGTATTATAGGCCAAGAAGACTTCATAGCAAAAGAAAATACCTGTGTTTAAGGGACAGAGAAAAGACCAGCATGGCTGGATGACAGAGTAAAGATGGAACCAAGTAGGGCAGCTGGAGAGGTAGGAACAGAGGAAGCACATTTTTTTGCCTTTAAGGAATTTGTATTTTTATCCTTATAACATTGAGGGGCCATCAAAAGCTGAACCTTGGGAGCAAATGATTATATTTGCAATTAAAAAAAATGAAATACCACTTTATCTACCACAGCAAATGGGTTAGGGAAGAGCAATACTGAAAACAGAAGGCTAGCTAGAGCCTATTGCAGTAAATCTGATGAGAAATGATAAAAGCCTAACTAGATTACAGCAACTATAAACAGAATAAAGAGACATTTTTATGATATAAAAACACCAGGTTTTATTCATTTATTTAATGTGGGAAATAAGGAATAGAGTCAAAAAGATATCCTTAGTTTCTGATCTGATCAACAGGGTGAATATTGTACCATTCACTGAGAGTGGGAGTGAAGATGGGGGAGGAGATTTAAGGGTGGGTGGGAATGATTCTATTTTGGGTTCTGGGTAGTTCCTTCTTTCAGCATTCTATCATCTTGGTGCTAGAGGCATAGAAGTAGAGCATGATAACTCATACCCTCAACCAGTTTATGCTCACCCACTTCTTTTAGAGTATTTGCAAACAATCTAAATTAAGAGATCCTTAACCTCTAGGCATGTGCTAACTTTGCTTGTCATTTTACTGTCACTTAGAAATAATTTCTAGCAAGGGAAGTATAGTTGCTACCATAACTAATGATTAAGGAGGTTTCTACTTGAAAGTGGTAAAATACTTTGTGAATGACATTATACCAACAGAAAATTATCCTTCCTGTACTCCTCAAGAATTATTATGGGCAAGAAAATTGTTGTCTTTCCTTCAGCTAATATGTGAAGAATCATCCGGAGCAGTGACAAACAATTGAATGTTTTTAACATTTTGTGGGGATACTATGGCACACAGATAAGAGTGTGGCAGTGGTCTTCGTTACCATCTCCAGCTGATGCAGGGGTGTTTTTGGATAAAACATCAGAGAGGACTGAAAAGTCTACATTAGAAATGAATGTTAATGATTAATTGGCATTCATAAAATAGCACGGTAGAAGTCAGTCTTAGGCAAGAGATAAAAGCCATGTCTTAGGATGAAAACCTTTTGTGCTAGTAATACATTCCTAAGCCATTGTCTGTTATGTGACACAGTGGAAAGAAATAGGAATTTAAAGTAAGACAGAGTTGGGATCAAATCACAGCTCTGACATTTTCCAGCAGAGTCACTTTAGGTATCCTTAAAACTCAGTTTCATCTATAAAAAGGGAATATTAATTTCAACTTCATAGAGTCATTGTATGGTTTAAATAATATAACATATAGAAAGCATCTAATAAAGTTCTGATCATGTAGTTAAACTTTCAGTACTAGGCAGCTCTTATTAAAATTGATACTTAGCTACAGAGGAAAAAAATATATATGTTATGCATTGCATTGTTATGTAACATGTTTTAAGCTGCTTGACTATTTATTCAATTATAATTTTTACAGTTTTTAGGACTATTTCATACATCATTTTAGCAGACTTGTTGATAGTTTTTTTATCCATTACACAGAAAAAAAGACTGATTTTCAGACTGTTTGACAAATTGGCTCTAAGATGACAAGATTAATAAGCAATGAATTGAACTAAATTCCAATTCTCCCAGTTCTATTTTAGCCGAAGACTTAGTCGATAGCTCAATTTGTTTTAGCATGGTGTTAGCATGGAGGTTTTATTCCTAGTTGGGTCCAGTCCGTATTCTTAATGCAAATCTGTTTAGATATGCACGTTAGAGACAGGCAAAAGGAAGAGTGAAGCTACATCAGAGGAAAATTTAGTTTATCAGAATGATTAGCTTTAGAATTCACAAACCATTTTTCTACACTGCCAAAGAAATTCCTAGAGTCTGTTTCTCTCTCTCTCTCTCTCTGTCTCTCTCTGTCTCTCTCTCTGTCTCTCTGTCTCTCTCTCTGTCACTCTCTCTCTCTCTCTGTCTCTCTCTCTGTCACTCTCTCTCTCTCTCTGTCTCTCTCTGTCTCTCTCTGTCTTTCTCTCTCTCTCTCTCTCTCTCTGTTGTTTCATTGATATAATGTTGCCAAGGCCCTTCTTTGCAGAAATGTCTGCCAAGTCACTTTTTAGCCAGGTCCAATCAAAAACCAATAAAAGTTTGAGCAGATACTCAAAGAGTTTGAGCCACAGAAGATGGTCAATATGATATTTATGTAGCTCTTTGGTTCTGTAAGCCTGACTTTAAGACCTTAGTTCATGCTTTTTATAAATTCGAATTTAGTTGAGTACTTAGAAAATGATGGTACCAAAGGAGCAGCCTATGGTTTTATTTTTATTTTCTTTAGCAAGTTATCATATTAAGCTTCAGAGAATGGGATCATACTATTTGTCATTTTATCTATCCACTTATCTATCAATTGAAAGAGATTTATTGTAGCATTATTTTCATTGTAAAAATTTTGAAACTTCAGTGACTGTTAATAGAATTACAATTAATTTCCCTATATAGTATACTGTGTAGCCATTAAATGGAACAAGTTATATCTGTATTCATTGATTTTGAGAAATTTCTGTGCTGTGTCATTAAGAAGGATTCACAGAAGTGAGCATAATGTAATACTATTTTTTTTAAAAAAAATGGAAAATGTTTTATTTTTATGTTTATGTGTTCCTAGATAATAGTATGTGTGAGAGCAAATATACAAAATGTTATCCACCCAGTTACTAATTGGTTAGTGAAAGAGAATATAATGGAGGAAGAAAAGTTGACAAACAACAGACAAACAGACAAATAAATAGCCGTGGGAAAAAAGGTAACAATGCTCATGATAAAAAATAAAGTAGTATATATAGAATAATCTCATTTGCAAAAAAAAAAAAAAAAATGGAGATAGAATAGATACCACTAGATTTTTTAGGAATGAAATGCTAAAGTTGACATTTGGGCCTTATAATTTGCTATCAGTTCCTCAAGGACTCCACAAGATCATTACCCACATCTCTCTATAATGATAATTTGATGGATAATTTGATGGAAATCCATCTTCTTTTTAGAAAAAGGAATAAGTTTTCTGAGAGTGATCTAAGGATTTCTTCTTGGGAAAGTAAGTAAAAGCTCTAAGAGATATCAGAAATACTTGATTCTTGAGAGAAATATTACTGCATCCATTATAATCCCTCCTTGTCCAATTTATTATTTTGTTATGCATTACTAAGATCTCATTCTCTTTCAACAAAACAGAACCAGACCTAGAATCATTGCTTTTGACTGCTCCTGTTTAAGCCCCATAGACATTATAAAATCACAAGAGAAAGCTACTTTCCTGGGCTAGAACATGATGACAACTTTATTCATCTCTGCTAATAGTGTGTGTTTTGATAGAATCTTGGTTTAATTCTGATTTCCATATTCTATCCCAACTTATCTCACTTCATAGGTTGACATTCTGGAGTTACAATGCATATCATACACTGGTTACCATTTTGGTCAGTATTAATAGTCCAATTTAGGATTGTCCACCTAAACTACCACATTTCCAGTGTTTTCTATATATCTGATTTGATTTCTGCTCTTACTTAGATATTGGAAAAAATGGAATCACTAATTTTCTATGAATCTCTAGAACCAAGAAACTTTAAAACACCTTGTGTGTTATATGAAATTAATTATGTTGTTTTAAACGTCAGAGAAGTTTGCGAATCCCCTTCCTGATGAATTAATCATCAATCTAATATTTTTTGATAGTATTGACTATTGACTAACACAAATGAGCTTGAAAGTTTCCTTGGATAGAGATCCATTTTTAAAACTTTGCTATAAATAGGTTTATACTTCCAAAATGCTAGAACTATCAATGAAATTTCATTTGATTTAACTCAAAATGTCTATTAATTATTTAGAAAGTCACTACTAACTTATTCCTAAAGAGTAAATTTGCTTTAAACTCCATAATCTCCCAGTAATTTGTCAATTTTCTATATTAGTGGGAATATTAGATTCATTAATCTTGAGTGGTTCATGGAAATTCTGGATTATTAATTATTTATTTAACTAAAATAAATGCATTATCTAAGGATAACCACTTTTTCAGAATTTAAGATGTGTTTGCACTAACATACTTAGTACTGATATCTAATACCTGCAAATATACAGCTTTACTTAATTCACATTCAACTAACATATTTGAGCAACTGCTATCCACTGTAACTATGTTAGGGCCTAAAAGCATAAACCTTTGCCTTTGGAGAGCTCAAAATCTAGTGAGACAAATAATTACAAAATAAGTACTACAATTAGTAGAAGAACATTGTGGGAACTCAAAGGAGTGAGTGACTAATCCTAAAATTAAATTTCCCAGAGGTTGTATTCCTTTCTCACTATGAACAGTCTCCTTAGAGAGCTAATCCATTTCTAGGGCATCATCTATCACTTGTGACTCATAGCTGTTTCTCCCTAGCCCTAGTCTGGCCCACAAGGACTTACTTGACAACTCTACATGCAAATGTTACAGACACCCACAACACAAACCAGCCCAAGATAGATTAGTCATCATCAGCTGCAAATCTTCAATTCTTATTTTTATCTATCTACTCACTTAGGTTAGCAACTCAGTGGTGATCCTTGATGCTCTCATCTCTCTAACCTTTCATATCAAAAAGTTACTAAATTCTGCCTTAACTATTTCAAATTTTTTTCCTCTTCTCCACCTCCCCTTCAGTGCTGTTTTAAGTCAACTTTTGTCTCCTTAAGTATGCAGCTGCCAATAAAAAAAAAAAAAAATGGAACCACTGTGAGTTCTCTGAGTATTTGAGTTGGAGGAAATTTCATGCAGGGATCTGATTACACAGGTGATAGAACTAAAGAGCCTACTGAGGACAGTGAGACAGCTTGGAAATAAGCAATGCTGAGTCTCATACACTGGCCTATGAGTTTCTTGAGACAGGCAGAGAAAATGTGTCATTCAACTTTTTCTCCTCAGCATCTAGCATAATGCAATTCTTTAAAAATAGTAAACAATCATTATGTGTTGACAAAATGAATTAGTCACTCGAATAACCTAAATTTTTTTTGACTCAAAAGTCTCTAGAAAACTGTGACTGCTTTAGGTCTAACATGTCAACATATTGTATTCTGGAAACAACTTGAATTATTTGAGAATCTGATTATTCAGATTCTAGAATATAAGAAATTTAAACTGTATTTGTATGACAAAAATTTTATCATATCCATTTTAATAAATTGAATTTATTGTATAGAAAAATATTTTTATATTTAAAAAATCTTCACAGCTTCTAAAGTAGATATTAAGTTAAAATGCTGAAATTCTTTTTTTGCTGTAGTCTTAGTTTCATTTAATGAGACTCTCATGTAGTTCATTATTTTGGAAGACAAGTACATACTTTAGCTGTCATATCAATGTCATCTGTATTTGATGTATTGCAATGTGCCCATGTGATTTCTTTAGATGATTCTCATTTGGTATAGACCCATAATTCAATGTTTTTGTTCACCCACAAGGTTGATTAATTCCAAAATTGTTCAGAACACAGCACAAGACTGACAAAAAAACCTGACTACACAGATGGATAAACCAAATGGGGCTATTTAGAATGAGACAAAGGTAAAAAAAGATTATGTTCTCTGAGGACACAATTGGTGAAAAAAAGTTAATAATAATAACATAGGCTTTGGCAACAATAAGAATATCTATATTTTAAAGATATTGCACCAAAACATGGCTAAGGAGGAAGCAGTACAAACATATACAGTATGAGTAATTAATATAATATTAGATGATAAGATAAAAGATTAGAGATTAACAACAAATCTATAAATATAATAATGAATTTCTGCTGCAGAATATACTTAATGGTGACCATTATATACAAAATATTTATTTTAACTGGAGGATCTATTAGATACAGATGTTGTATGGTTCATTTTAATTATAACTTAAATTGGTTTATTTATCAGGACATTTTTTTACTAAATTTTGTTTTCATGAAATGCAAGTTGTATGGGTTTGGTTTTGTTTGTTTTGTTTTTTTTTCCCCTGGTCTTATAAGAGATATTACTTATTGCCAACACATACACTTAATCTCCAGATTACTTTTGTTGAATATTGTCATTGTGTTTGACAGAGGATTGTCTCAATAGAAGTAAATATGTTTTTCTTCTCTCTTTGCTCTCTTAGTTAATAAATAAAAGCATGTATGTCTCTTTTTTACTTTTTTTTCTTTTTGTTAGTCATTTAACATCTCTGGATATCAGATTTCTCATAATAACTTCTTTTTTAAATCAGGGTCATAGGCTAGATGATTGTTTTTTCTGGGTTTCCTTAATATGTATAATTATTGCTTAATGAGATTCTGATATGGTTGTTGATCAGTATTATTAATATGGCTCTTTCTGGTTGAGGGATATAAAGATTAAATCAACTTAGCACAATGTAAGTGGAGTTTGTTATAATGGGACGGTAGAGCTCATAAGAGGTTGAATTGTTGAACATGTCCAGACAGACCTTGCAAGAAATAGGAAGCAGAAAATCTTCATAAACTTATTTGGTCTTTCATTCTCTAACAATGTCAGACACCCTCTATGGCTATTTTCTGCTACTTTCTCCATTTTCTTTCTTCCTCTATAGGTTGGCTTCCTCTTTTTTATTCATAGTCTCTCCTCTCATATAACCTCATAATAGCAATGCAGCCCTAGTTCTATGTAATTATGTTTGTACTTGGTCTTACATCCCCTGTCTCAGATCCTTTATCCAACAGCAAATTTGTGGAAGAGGACTCTGATTGGTTCATCTCATTTTTCTGAGCCAGGCATGGGTTTATGTCCTGCCTATGAATCAACTGTTCTTAAATCAGATATCTACTTTACATTTTCAAGGTAGAGTGGGAGGAGGATAATGTGATATATAAAATTTGGTCTTACTCAATCAGTAGGGGCTGTAGGCTGGGCAGTTTCCGTAAGCAAAGGAACTGTGGAAGCAGTAGGCAATGTTTCATAGCTATACTACATTCAGCCTTTGGAAAAATCACCCTTAGCTTTGGAAGAGCAGATCTCAAGTTCAACTAAACCGGCATACATATTTTATAGAAAAAAAGGGATTTATACTTGGAATTCCTTAGAATGTATATTTAGATTGCTCAAAGATAAAATACAAATGTGTGCAAGAGAACTTGTTCTTTCGAAAAAATTAAATTATATATATGTATATATATACATATACATATGTATATATATACATATACATATATACATATATATATATATATCCTTTTTTGAGAACAGTTTGAAAAAGAGAGATTGCTCATAAGATCCTTTTGAGTGGATGCAATATTACTAGATGTTAAAGCAATATTTTGTCTCTTTTCTAACAAATTAGTCTGAAATGTGCTAATTGTAGAGGCAGCTAATAAGGGACTCTCACATTTCCAGCCCACTATGAAGTCTTCTTAGAGCTCATTCTGGTAAAATAAATATCTCAATATAGTTGCCTAAAACACATTTTTCCCCCTCTTCTGATGCTAAGTAATTAATGGATTTTTACCAGATTATTTCATATGGTAAAGTTGCAAATCATAAACTATCTAATGCCACCATTCACAAAGTTTTGAGAATTATGTTAAAATCTCAGGGTAGACACATTAATATACATATTTTTCATGATAAACAGTGATAACAAATTTTGATTTTTTTTTACTATTACTAAAAAGAACAAGACTCTCTAAGGCAGAGTTTCTTAACCTTGGCACTATTGACACTTTGAGCTACAAAATCCTGTACTGCGGAGGCCATACTGCACAGTGCATTATGTGGGGAGCATCCTGGCCTCTACCCACAGATGCTAGTAGCACACAGTATTACTCCCAGCTGGAACAACCAGTCTCCAGACATTGTAAATGCCTTCTGGAGGGCAAAATCACCCTGAATTTAAAACCATTATCTAAAACAAATGTTTTTATTCCTCAAAAGATTGACCTTCATTTTTTTATAAACATTTTCTTATTCCTTTAAACATTTTTAGATTTAAAAAGTGTGTCCTTTTGTAGTTCAGTTGAGCACTCCAATTTGCTATCATCTACCTTGCTTTTCCTTAATGAATCAAATTATCTCATGCTTGAATTAGCCTGACCAATTTCATTAGCAACCTCAGTCCGGTTAATCCCATTAATTTGCCTCAGTGTCAAAGAATCCCCTATGGCCTATAGTTTCTAAGTATGTCACACTTCCTCTCAAAGGGTAGCTTGAACACTTGAGAAATCTAGTCGAACATTTGTAAATATACTTAGGAGAAAAATATTTTTAGTGTTTTGGCCAAAGTATTAATACCTTCGATTTCTTTCTGAAAAATTTTTCATCTTCCCTGGTGTGCTCTCACTTTGGACTAATGAAGAATTAATAGAAAATCTGTTGTATAGGAAAACAAAATTCAGCAGTTTTAAGCCTCTTTTCTACCATCTAAAAATAGGATACAACAAAATGACATCATAGTCTTATTATATTCAGATGTCATTGTTCATATTTATATTAAGGTACAAATACAATAATTTATTGAAAATACAGTAATAATCTCTCAAACATGTAAATCATTTTACAGAAAATGTGCCTTTCTCAGAAGGTTCTAAGACCAAAATGTGATAATAGCTATAAAGAGCTATAAAAACCACAGAGCACAGAACACTCTCCAGGAGAGTTAGTTGTCATGCATGTGGTATAATGCAGATAGTACAAAAAGACAAGATTGCTTTGTTTTAGGTCTTTCCATAATATTCATTATCACCACAATTATCATTATCTTCAAAAAGCTTTTATTAAGGTATCAATCTCTTATGTCTATATTTCCATTTAGCATAGAATTAGATCCTATATTAGAATAATAATCCTAGAAATGCATAAGAAAAAAGTTCTGAAGAGTACTTGTTCCACATCACCCACTTCTAAATGTGACATGCTAGCATACATAAGTTTTCACTGAATTAATCCTTATTGCAAAAAAGGTGAATTAATTTATAATCATGATGTGCCTTTCAGTCAATATTTATTGAAATCAAAGTGAGTAAAGATCTTATAATATGTGCATAGTTCTCTCCCTACAGAAAACGAGTTTCCCAAAAGAGAAAGGAAAAATGTACATACACACACACATGCAATCACACTCACACTCACATACACACACACTTAAATCTACACAGATCACTCATGCTTACATTATTTTCTCCTTTTTAATTGTTTACTTACCACAAACTCATATTTTAACTATAGCATTTATTATTTCAGTATTATTTTACCATTATAATCCTTTATAATTTACAATAATAAGTTTTTCCCTGTCACACAGTAAAACTTTTTAGGAGAATATGGAGTAAAGATTTTATCCTATGGAAATCCCCATAGCACTCATGAGATTCTGGAAGCTAATGGATATTTAGTACGGGTACTAAAACCTGTATTCCATTGCTCATTGTGTTGATGCCCATGGCAAAATTTACAATAACATGTCTTTGGCTAGTTATTAATTTTTTACATTGGCTGAATTACAAACAAAAACCCAACACCAAAACTTACAACTGATCAGATAATTGCTTATTTTCATGCTCAAAGATGTCCTTCTGCCTGCAGGTTATTTTATAAACATCTCTTTAAAAATAGAAATGCTTATGAAAATGAATATGTACATTCCAAGTAATTTGAAAGTATGATATAAATCTTTAAATAGCAATGAACAATTTTGAAGATAATATATTTGTTTAGTATATTACAGTTTCTAAAGTACCTTCACCATAATTTTCACAAATGATGCTCACAGTAAGCCTGTAAAATGCTATTATATTTATTTTGGAAATGAAGCATTTGAGATACAAGGGTTTAAGGTAGTTTTTCACGGTTATATAGCCCTACATGTAGTACATATTGGAATCAAGGTAGTTTGGACCAGAATCTGTACAATTCATTTTTCTTCAAAAAGGTATGACATAAGAACTTGAAGAGGATGCAAATGAAAATGGTAGGAATTGAGAAGAGAATTGTATATAACTCTGTGGGCTCTTTTTTTGTTGTTAAATGAAAGTAAAGTAAAAGGTTAAGATCTTTCAAAGGAATATTACACGATTAAAGCAAAGAACAAATTTCCTTGTCATTGAACAAGAAAAAGTAGCTTTTAATTATTGCAAGATGGTTTCTGAGTAAATGGTGCAAACATTCTTGAATACCATAGTTAAAGGACACTGATAGTCATTCTGAAGAATGAATATTTTGCGTTATTTTTTAAGATTTTTTTCAGAAATGCAAATATCCATACAGAGATCTAGATAAAGGGCAGTTTGCCCACATTAAGGCATGATCTGAGTCAATGTTTCTCAACAAGTGATAACAGTACATACCATGATGTGCAACACTAGGAGTACACAGACATTATGCAGAAGTGATGCAGTATTTTCTTAACTGATGCTAAAGTATTCACAGAGTCACTATTGAGAGATACCTGTCTTAAAAGAAAAGAGGAGTCATTTTTTATCATATGAGGACTCACATCTTAAAGACTATGATTTCATTGCTACCTCTTATTTTTTAATGGACTGTTACACTTTGTATTAATAGAGTTCTTTAAAAACAAACAATTAAAACTTTAAGATGACTATTCCTCTACTATAAACTCAATTCATTAATTGAGCCCAAATCTTTTTGTCTCTTACTACTAAGGGAAACCCAGACAGAAATAAATAAATAAATAAATAAATAAATAAATAAATAAATAAATAAATAAATACATGCAAAGTGATGTCCTTAGTGTAATCCTTTACAGGAGGTAAGGAAAAAAAATTCAAGTACAAACTCAACTTTGACCTCAAACCAATTCCCGAAACAATGCAGGAATGAAGTGAGAGGGATTGAGAAGTTATATCACCTACGTCAGTTCTTAGGCCAAATAAATATCTACATCCAAGTGTGCTTTATAAACTACCTTTCAGAACTGATAGATAGGTTTTCATTTTCTAGAAAAATTCAGATACTGGTAATTGATAGCCTATATAAGGCAAATAGCAGTATTCATTTCAAAAGACATTTGTAGTTGGGGAAACATCCTCTTCTTTTTAAAATAATTAATTAATTAATTAATTTTTGTGATGACATTGGTTAATGAAATTCAATAAGTTTCAGCTGTACGCTTTAACAGTAAGGCATATATATGTTTACACTGTGTGTTCACCTCCCATAGTTAGATTTCTTTCTGTCACCACCTATTTGACCCCCCTTACTTCATCTACCTTCCCCTTTCCCTCACCCCCTACCTTCTGGTAACCACTAGTCTATACCATGTCCATGACTCTCTGTTTGTCCTGCTCACTTGTTGCTTTTAGGTTTATATCTCACATATAAGTGATATCCTGTGGTTTTCAACTTTTTCTGTCCAACTTATTTTGCTTAGCATGATTATCTCAAGGTCCATTCATGTTGTCTGATCTCAGAAGCTATGCAGGGTTGGGTCTCATTAGTACTTGGATGAGACATCCTCTTTTTTTAAGTGCATCCATTTTTAGTTATTATTTAGCAAATGTTTCCCTCCCAAATACAGCATTGTAAATATCACAACCAGAGGTCAACTTCTGTAAACATGGGTCTCCCAGTATAATTTCACTTTATGACCTTCCCCATGATATCAATACCTTAACTGTAAACACTAAAATTCAATTAAATGGATTTACTCTATGTTGGTGGAAATGCTTGTGCATGCATTCAATTATTGTTCTAGTACTCCTAACCTATTGATTGCCCTATACTAGAAGATGCAAATTTCAATATATACAAATGTATATATTGTATATATACAATATATACAATATAGCCTCTTAGGGAAAAGCAGGATGATGAGTCTCTGGGCATCCACAATACCATATGCTATCATGTTCTTAACAAAAGTTCTCAGAGGATGATGATGATAATAATGATGATGATGATGATGATGACGATGATGATGATGGTAAAATTATTTTTTTGGTTTCATTTTTTCACAGGATTATACACTCACCATGTATTTCCAGCAGTCTTGGAAAGACAAAAGACTTTCTTATTCTGGAATCCCACTAAACCTCACACTAGACAACAGGGTAGCTGACCAATTGTGGGTACCAGACACCTACTTTCTAAATGACAAGAAATCATTTGTGCATGGGGTTACAGTGAAAAATCGAATGATCCGGCTGCATCCAGATGGAACAGTTCTCTATGGACTACGGTAAATGGCTTTGTGTTGCATGTTTTACTGTTGTTGTTAGGTCTTATGTTTTCCCTCTTGGAAACTGGCAGAGGGGAGAAAAGCAAGTAAGAGGATATATAGATGCTTTCATCTGTATAATAAAATTATATTAAAGTTCAGAAAATCTTTTTTTGGAACCATGTGTGCTATATATAGGCAACTTTGTCCATCAAAGGTAAGTGAATTATTTGCCTTGACTTTCAAATAATAAAGAGTAATAAGAAGATGTAGCTTCACCAGACAGATTTCCTATCTAGATTATTGTAGAAGTTATATATTTTTTAACCAATTGCCTGATTATCTCACTCAGCCAGACTGAATCAAAATGTGTTCTAGATATTTGGTATAGTTATTTAATTATGAAATGGAATTGGAAAACAATATATTTGAAGAAGTAGGAAAATATTTGTAGTTACTTTGAGAAGATCCATAGTGTTTTTCTTCCCTTAAATCTCTATGTTTTAGCTTTTATATTTAGGTATATGATCCATATTGAATAATTTTTGTGTTTAGTGTGAGGTAAGGGTAGAGGTTCAGTTTTTCCCATATTGCTAACAAGTTATTCCAGCACCACTTACTGAAAAGTTTTCTTTTTTCATTAGATTGTTTTGATGCCTTTGACTGAATAAGTGGAGGTCTATTTTGGAGCTCTATTCTGTTCCATTGTTCTATCTGTCCATCCTTAGGCAGTATCACAACATTTTAGTTGCCACAACTATGTTAAGTCAGGAAGTCAAGTGTTGTAAGTAGGTCTTACAACTTTGTGCTTATTGCTTAAGATTGCTATGGATGCTCTAGGTTCTTTATATCTACCTATAAGTTTTAGAATCAGTTTGTCAATTTCTACAAAAAAAAAAAGGCCACTGGGATTGCAATCAAGATTGCATCAAATCGAATCTATAGATCAGTTCGAAGAAAATTCACATCTTAAAATTATTGTCTTCTAATCCAGTGGTCCCCAACCTTTCCAGTACCAGGAATCAGTGCTCCTATGAGAATCTAATGCCTGATGATCTGAGATGGAGCTGAGGTGATGATGCTAGCGCTGGGGAAAGTCTGCAAATACGGATAAAGCTTTGTTTGCTCACCCACTGCTCACCTCCTGCTATGCAGCCCTGTTCCTAACAGGTCACAGATTGGTACCAGTCTGATGCTTGGGAGTTGGGGACTCCTGTTCTAATTCATGAACATGATGATATAGCTACATTTAGTTAGGTTGTCTTTAATTTATATCAGCAATATGTTTCACTAGAGTGAGTTTTGTTCTACTTCTTTACTTTTTTGAGAATCAAGTATAAAAGAGGTATCATACACTTATAGAGGTCTATTATTAACCTCATGTAGTTAAGGGTTTTTCATTTTTAGGTAACAATTTTAGGCTTCCATTTTTACAGAAGAAATATCTAAATTTTGACATACATATTCTTTTAAGATGTATAGAATTTTTTTTATTGTCACCTTTTGTGATCCTTTTGAGAAGCTGATTAAAGCTATATGCCTACAAGGCCATGTAGCCTCCAAATTTTCTACTATTTTAGAGTGTTCATGGTCCCCTTTAATTTTCCTTCCTTATATTATTAACTCCAAGCTAAAACTCCAGCTAAAAACTAAAATCATACAATTACTCTCTGTATGTTCACCAATACCCCGAAAACAATATGCAAGTAGAAAAAAATATATGTGATAAAACTTTTGAATTTAACCTAGTGGTTGGTTATCTTTAATATTATTGCTGAACACTCTTCAGACTTTGCTCCCTTCTATTATTAAATCTTCGGTCTTCTATCTCTGTTTGCACCTTCCCTTTAGATTCCCTTTAAGTACCAGTCCTCTCACAGCTTTGGTTTTTCTACCTACTCATCACCCATTTACTATTCAGTCTCCAAAGCCATGGGTCCCACCTATACTACTTTTCTAAAACAGCTCTTTAAAAAGTAACCAACACCATTGTTACTTCTCGATCTATATTCTTGTCTTCTCTGAACAATTTAAGAGTGATGACTGAACTTGACTTCAGGATTTCCAAAACCCAGCACAATTGTTTCATTATTCTTATTCTTCTGTCTTTTTGCTGTTCAATTACTGGCTCCTCTTTTGCCTCTAATAGTGAACTAGAGGAATTTCTATCTAGCTTTAGCCAACCCATTGAATTTAAAAGCTTAAATATTTGAAATTCTTAGCCATTGAATTCAGAAAAAATATTTGTAATTGCTTATTGAGCATCTGTATCTGGACATCCTACTAGTTCCTCCTGATATGACTCCTATTTCATATTATCTATTTTTCCTAAAATCTCCTCCTTTCCCAGCTGCTAACAAAATCATTATTATCCTAGTCAATAGGCAGAAATGTAGACATCTTTGACTTTATATCTCTTTTGTCCCTGAGATCCAATCTGTTGCTTTTACTCTTCTGTATCTCTATTTCCAAACTATTTCCATCACCTAAACAAATCAACATGCTCACTATATGTAACTTCCTGGCCAATTTCTTATCTCGATTTCTTTCTTTCTCATTACTGCCATCTTATTCTTCCTACATTACATGTCAAATTATATCACTCCTGCACCAAAAAAGAAAAAGTCTTCATTGTCCCCATAAAAATTATGTTTTCACTTTTCTGTCTGGAATCTAAGACCTTTTATATATAATCAAAAAGTTTTCCCACATTATTGTCCATTACATTCATCTACGAAGCCTAAACTTTTGTAAAACAACTTATTTCTCTAAACACATCCAATACATTTTAAACTGAAGAATGTTCAGTTTATTGCATGGATCATACTTATATTTAAAAAAAAATTAGCTATTTATCAAAAATTCTAATTTAGCTGAGTGTGCTGTACTTTATCAGGTGATCCTATGGACCTATGAAAATACTCTCACTTTTCTATCCCCAAAAACTGTATTCCCCACTCCATTACTTTCTTTCATGTTACTCTTTTATTCTTAAAGTTCTCTAAAAAAAAAATCCACAAGTGTTTTTGCAATCTTCCTAACCAGATGAAACTCTCTCATTTTATACCTTACTTCACTTTAATCTTATAAAGGCCTGAGATATTTGTAATATCTTATGATATTATATCTTTCTGTGTCTTAGAGAGTTATTTTTCTGTGATGCAAAAAAGATTGTATATTTGTTGAAAATGCGAACTCTATTTCCTTAATCTTTCGATCCCCTTTCTCAAACCTAATAAATGTTTGAAAAATTGAAATGAAAATTTATAGGATGCAATCACCTGACTCACGATAGTTGTCAGCTACAATTTTTCCTACATCTAAATGATGGCTTTTAACCAAAGGGTAATCATCACGATTAGTGACCAGATCTGCTTTGTCTCTTGTCCAAACAGGATTCACCTGGCTGCAAATACTGATTCTCTCCAAGGCCTAGCCCCGTAGGTGCTAAAAAAACCTGTTTATCTTTTCCTGAAAATGGCAGGCACAGAATGACTTAATTCTGGGAAGGATTTAGCAGTATGTTTAACCTCCTTAAACTGACTTTTATATTTGTTTGTTTGGGATTTGTTGTTGTCGTTGTTTTGTTTTGTTTTGTTTGTTTTTTGCCTTTCCCTCTTTACCCTTGCCTTACCTTTCTTTGGGGGGGAGGGGCCGGGGGGGAGTTTTACGATGCTTGTTTCTGCATCTCATTCCAAAAGTGATCCCAGACCCAAGTGGTTTTGAGGGTCAGTATGAGAACGAGGAGTAAAAAGCCTTTTGGCCCAATACTGGCTCACACTAGTACTCAATAAGTGTGTTATAGAGTGTGAATGTGGACTTGTGCATGCACAGTAAGCATACACAGAGTAAAATGTACATATCACAGTATTTCAATTAATAGCGATTGCAACTGTAGCATGGAATTTAACCAATACCCAGATATATAAATAATTGAAACTGCAAAATGCATCAGACACTATGCTAAGTACTCTACCTATATTGTCATATTTAATCATGACCATAACATTATTAACTATGCACTATTATTATGCTAATTTTACAGATTCCAACACTAGAAGATCTAAAGTAACTTTGCCTACCTCATAATTAATTATTTACTTTTTAAACGGTCCAAACTGGTATACACATTGCAATTGCTTGTTGAATTATCTAAAATCTCTTTTTTTCTAAATGTTTCCTATTCCTTTATTACCCACCCCCACCCCACCCCCCATTCCCCTAGTAACTTTTTTTTAATCATGTTATTTTTGTGGTTACATCCTCTGGTTATCAACGTGTTCCTCTATATGTGTTCCCCATATCTGAGGCTTGATAGATTTAGATATGTTGTGCTTTGGCAAGACTACTTCATAAGTCATATTGAGTATTTCTATTGGGAGACATAAATCCCAGGCTATGTCTGTTTTTGTGATGTGAAAATTGATGAACAAACAGATTTAGGCATTGACAACCTGATCTATTTCTTATAATAATCCCATTAATGTATGTGTAATTGTATTAGTTTGCTAGGGGTGTTGTGCAAATTATCACAAACTAGGTGCCTTAAACAACAGAAATTTATTGTCTCACAGTTCTGAAGTCTGTTGCAGGCTGTGAGGAAAGGATGTGTTGCAGGCAGGCCTCTCTCCTTGACATGTAAATGACCAACCTCCTCATGTCTCTTCATATCACCTTCCTCTGTGTGTAGATGTGTCCCCTTTTTATAAGTACATCAGTCATATTGGCTTAGAGTCTACCCTGATGATCTTACTTTAACTTTATTAACACAGTAAAAGCACTGTTTTGAAATAATTTCCAATTCTGAGGCACTGGAGATTTGAACTTCGACGTGTAAATTTAGAGGGACACAATTCAGGCTGTAACAATAACAGTCTCTGGTAATCTTTGCCTAAACTTATTTAGAGTTTGTAAAATGGCAATATTCAATCATTCTTGCCTTATTTATTAACATTCTTCTCTAAAGAACTCTTCTTCATCAACTATTTGGTAATCCTCAGGTAAGGTTGGATCAGTGAAGGAAAGATCAATGCTTGATCATTTCCCTTTATTAAGCAGTTTTCAAAATAACAAATTATTTCTCCAGAAACCCCCAAATATGACCACTGGGGTTTGATATTTTGTCATTTTTTTTGGTGTTTGCTTACCATTATGAATTCACAGGTTATAACAAGTATGTCTGTTTCATTCCACCGCAGCTATTGTTATTTTTGATTCTTGCTTTGGCTTATCTTTGGCCATGGCAGCCCCTCTAAATTGGCTTTGAGTTCTTTAACATGACCTCAGTAGTTACTGATAGCTTTCTCATCTTCTGGTACACCAACTTGTATATTTTTCATCCCAGAAATGGAGAAAATATATCATGAATTCATACTGATATTTCTAATTCAAGTTTAGAATAATAGCTTTTATTCAGCTTCTTTGATTTAATATTGATTCAAAAAAAACCCAAAAAATAAAAATATAATAATATTTTGTTTCTTTTTCATTGAAAATATTGATTCCAAATGTGTTAGCATAATTAATTAGTTTATTTTATTAAATTGATAATTATACACATATTAGTGTACATATAAAATAGCTATAATAGTTTTAAAATAACAAAAAAACAACATTATTGTTACTAATGACATGATTACTGAAACAACTTAAGATTTCTTTTAGTGCTTTTTTGTTTTTAAGATATATCTCATTACAGACACTGATTAAACTACTCTGTTTTAAATTGCAGTTTAAGTTTCAGTTTAGGAATAGTTCCTTGCTATATTGTTAAGTTACTATTTTACTTCATTTTACTTTTAGTTTAGATTTTAAAATTGCATTTAGTTTAATTTTATAATATTATTAAACATTTATAGGGTTCCAAGTCACACTATGAAACAAAAGAAGTCTTACTTTGCTGTTCCAATCCTTTCCCACTTCTTTTCTCTCAAAAGGTATTTTCATTTGCTTTGTGATTTTCCATCCATTTTAACAGACATGTATATACATATCCCCACTTTTGCTAGAAGGTAGAATTGTAAACCCACCTGTCTTTACTTCGTAAAGTGATTTTACAAAGCTGCAATAAATGTTAAAAGTAGAGTATTAACCCAAGTCTTCTCATTTTAATTTTACACTCTTAGCCCTTGCACAGAGCAGCTTATTACTGTCCTGAGCTTTTCTTTCCCTGCAAGTCATTTCTAAGAAGACAGTTTCGTGTATGATGCTTTCACTTCTCACCATTAGAGAAATAAAAATAACTGGTGGGTGCACAGCATAAATGGGAATAGCTCTGCCAAATGTGCGAGCTTTTAAAACTGCACAACCTTGTCATGTTCTCTAACGCATGCTCATAACTCCAAATTCCAAAGAGAATCTACTAAGCTACTGGTTTCAACAATGTAGCCAAGGTTAACCAGAAACCAGTGGCCTGATAAGGATGAGGAATCCCTACTGTATTTGTTAACCCAGCTTTACTGCGAATCGATTTTGTTGATGTTCTTGACAGTGCTTGACTATGGATTGTATGTGAGAATAAAATCAATGGCTGCATATATTAATATAAAAGAACGAGAGAGTTTTCCACTGTTCCTTGGAGAATTATCTCATCTTGGTCTTCATGATAAAGCAAAGTAAAAAGTAAAGACAATTATCTTGATAATGTAGATCCAAAGGCAGGGTGGGGGGGTCGGGGTGGGAGGAAGCCCACAACTATGGATTTTCAAAGCGGCTTTGAAAGTCCTGAATATTTCATATTAGCTCTTTATATTGACTGTAAACCGTAAAAAAAAATTATTTCTCTCTCCTTACAGTCTTTCCGTGTATAGAGGCAGTTACTATTATATTCAGGAGTCCTGGTCAGATCACACAGGGCTTATTGTGAGATATGTTGTCCAAAAATATCATTGAGTTGATTGCAAAAAAATAAATATGTGGGCTCATGTAGCGTTTATAGAGGGGAGCTGGCTGATATTGACAAATGCATCCTGTTAAAAGAAAGAAACTTCTTACTCCAAATGGAAAAGGAAAAAAAAAAAAATCAGGCCTTGCATAAAGAATAGGTAGTTCACTTTATTACAAAGAATGCCTGATGATTCTTTACAATTGCCGTCAAAGAGCACAGTATTGTTTTTCCCCTCACATTGTAGTTGACTTATATTTTAGAGTTTTCACTAGTGGAGTATAGAAAGAGCTATTTAAAATGTTTTTGAGTGAAAGGGCTGTATTTTTGTATCAAAGTTTTTATTTTTATTTTTAATGTTTTTTATTCATCTATATATGGAAAAGTTTATAATAAAATAATGTTTGTTAAGGTCTTCTTTTTGGTAAATATGGTAAAATACTGTGATTATTCAAATATTAAATGATCAATTAAATAATTGTGTGGTTATTATAGCTATTGTGTGGCCATGTGATCTGTGGATGTGTCATTATAATTAAACTAAGTAAATTAATGTAGAGCAGTGACCATAATTTATCTTAAAAAGAGCCACAGCTTCTGAAATTCATAACCTTGGTTGAATCTCTTGTGGAATAACACCAATGTAGAAATCTCAGGAAAGAAAAAAATAACAAGAGAAAAAAATGAAAAGAGAAAGAGGAAAGGAAGGAGGGAAAGATGGAAGGAAGGAAGGAAGGAAGGAAGGAAGGAAGGAAGGAAGGAAGGAAGGAAGGAAGGAAGGAAGGAAGGAAAGAAGGGAGGAAGGAAGGGAGGGAGGGAGGGAGGGAGGGAGGGAGGGAGGAAGGGGGAGAACAATGAAGGAAAGGAAAGCCAAATATCTTAGAGACATATTATGAATTTTAGATACTAGTTATACTATCACAAACAACACCACTTCCAAGATATATTAGTTTTGACAACCATTTGTGAATTTCTTGAAGTAATCTTCTATAGAATCCTCAATTTATTCTATTAAGCCATCAATTTCAACTTCAGTATTTTGCTACCACTTACATGATTTTTGCCACAACTGCATATCATCTAAAAATATTGACTCATTTTTTACTTAAAAATATATGTATGCGTGTATATACATACATATATTAAATATATGTATGCACATATGAATATACATGCATACATATATTTTTAATAAATGTATTTATTTAAATTAGTTTTAAGTATACAGTACATTAGTTAGACATCGATAACGTTCATAAGACGGTTCCCCCAATTGCTCCCTCCCTCCCCGGCTCTCCATTTAGCCATCATATTACTGCTAACTGCATTCCCTCTGCCATGCTCCCTATGCCCTACTATCAACTACTAATTTGTACTTCTCTAATCCTTCACCCCATTCTCCCAGCCTCCCAACTCCACTCCCCTCTGTCTGTGACCAAATTGCCCACTATATTTGTGAGTCTATTTTTGATTCGTTTTTTCTTATTGTTCCTTAGGTACCACATATAAGTGAAATCATATGATATTTATCTTTCTCTTTCTACTTATTTCACTCAGCATAATAACCTCTAGGTCTATCCATGTTGTTGAAAATGGTAGCATTTCATTTTTTTAATGGCCAAATAATATTCTGTTGTATATATGAACCATACTTTCTTTATCAAATCATCTGTTGATGGGCATTTAGGTTGCTTCCATATCTTGGTTATTGTAAATTGTGCTGCCATGAATATTGGAGTGCATAGATCTCTATGAATTATTGTTTTGGTTTTCTTTGGATAAATACCCGGAAGTGCAATTGCTAGGGCAAAAGGTATATCCATTTTAAATTTTTTGAGGAACCACCATACTACTGTTTTCTATAGTGGCTGTGCCAATTTGCAATCCCATCAACAATGTATGAGGATTCCCTTTTCTTCGTATCCTTGCCAACACTTGCTGTTTTTTGATTTATTGATGATAGACATTCTGACAGGTGTGAGGTGATATCTCATTGTGGTTTTAATTTACATTTCTCTGTTAATTAGCAACCTTGAGCATCTTTTCATATATCTGTTAGCCATCTGTATTTCCTTTTTGGAGAAATATCTGTTCAGGTCTTCTGCCCATTTTTTAAATTGGATTGTTTGGGGGTTTTGCTGTTGAGTTGTATAAGTTCTTTATAAATTTTGGATATTAACCCCTTATCAGATATATCATTAGTGAATATCTTCTCCCAAACAGTCAATTTTCCTTTTGTTTTGTTGATAGTTTCCTTTGCTGTACAAAATTTTTAGTTTGATGTAGTCTCATTTGTTTATTTTTTCTTTTGTTCCCCTTGCCTGAGAAGATATATCTGAAAAGAAATTTCTGTTAGTAATATCAGAGAGTTTACTGCCTATGTTTTCTTCTAAAAGTTTTATGATTTCAGGTCACATATTTTTAAAGAAAACTTTTATTAGCTCTGAATGCGAGAACCATTATTTTTTTAAAAGATTAAAATACATCTAAGCTAGTAATTTCATTAAAATTTAAAAATGCTTATGCATGTTCTATTTACAGCAATCTTCATTTATAGAATAAAGATAATATTATCTACCTTATGAAACATTAATAAGATTAAATAAGTTAATTGCAGCAAAGGATTTAAAACATTCTCTGACACAGTGTAAGGGGCTGATGAGTATTGATTTATCTTCTATGAAACTTGTGGTATATGTATTACACATAGATAATAAATTCACACTAATGACATAATAATGAGTATTATTGAAATAAAAGAATACATTCTCTTTACCAAATGTGTGAGGCACTACGTTTTTAAAGCTTTCAGTGTTATGTATTCCAGATTGTGAAATGGCCACCCTAGAAACCACCAGTTGGCTATATTGCAGTTCAGCTTCTAATTTCATATACCAAAGGGAAGCTGAAAAGTATTTCTCAAACTTGAAATTCCACCGTGATTTGTCTATTAGAATAATATTAAGCCCGCTGTGTGATCTTTTTCTTATTAAATATTATGACAGTATAGCCTTCCAGATGTGGAGTAATCATTGTTAACATGATGCTTATGTATCATGTCATATCCCATCCCATTATGAAAGTAGTAGTCTACTTTAGGACAGAAATGTCACAGAGGATTTCTGTAAGCATATGTGCCATTAAAATAAAATAAAAACCATATTCTTAAAGGATGAATATTTTTTAAAAAATATTAATTTTTTATATCAACCCAAGTAATCTCATTGGCATTAATCGCACACATTTGCAATCAACTTAATATTGCTTTATTAAGTAGTAATAAACAAGTAATGGGACAAAGTACCATAATTTACTAGAATTAGTGCCTCATCCTTCTGAGGGTCTCACCCAGAAAACACATTTTGGAGAAAAATTATTTTTCTATATAATTCGCTTCCACCACCACTCCCCTCTCCCCTTGTTTGGAACAATGAACACTGTTTACCCAAGTAAAGCAAAGCTTCGTTCTTTATCGAACGTAGATGGTTCTATTAAAGGAGTAGCTCTTTGTCCACTGAATTAGTACTTGCTTTTCTGTGCCTTTTAGGAAAATTTTAAATTTATCTTTCCTAAACCTGTTTTCTTCTTTTTAATAAAGACAGGTATGGAGCTATTGGGGTAAAGCCAACCTATAATGAAATCACACAAAGCTGGAGCTGATAGAGCCCAATCCATTTTCTTCTAATTGCAAAGTAATGATAGACATTTTAATAACAATAACAAATAATGTAAATACAATTTTTATTTTTATTAAATCCTCACATTTTTATTACTTTTTTCAAACTTGTATAAAGTTGCTTAAAGTGGAGATTTGTTCTTCCTAAATAACAAAGGATTACTGGAGATAGAGAAAAGTATTGCTCTAGAATCTAGATTATTACACTTCAATAACTAAAGCAAAATTCTAAAGACAAATAAGTGTCACTTAGGTATTATGAGCATATATATGTTATTTATATATTTCTATCTTGTTAATTAAAAGGTGAACAATACCAGGAAAGAGAAACTTCATCTCTTCGGGCTCAAGACTGTTTTATTCTCAGAAATGACAGCCATTGGTCCTAGGGCTTGTCAGCTTTTCAATGTCTTATAAAAGTATTTGAGACATGAAAAGCAAAATTTAATGGCTCCAAAATAAAAAAGAAAGCTGTGAGATTAAAATTACAATTATTAATTGAATGTCTCCAAATGTCTTGAGATTATATCTACAAGTCACTTGCAGATAAACAAACGATAAAACTCAAAATTACATAAGTCATTTTAAAAAGCATATTTGCTACATTTGCTCAGGGATGCCTTAAGCCAAAAGAATGCTCAGAGACTTCATTCAAGCTTTGGTTAGTTTCGAGTTTTCTACCTGTTCTCTTCCATTCTTTTCGCTTTTAATTCTATCCTGAAGCCCACTAGCAGGTTCGTTTTCATAAAACACCATTTCATCACATCACTCTTTACTCAGGCAACTATTGACTCCCAATTACGCACCACATCATGTCTATACTTCTCTCCAGATATTCACGACACTTCACAATTAGATCTACCCTTGTTCACACAGCCTCATTTAAGATTTTGTGCAACCATGAAGCCTTACACCACAAGTGTGGCTTTTCTTTCACTTTCCCTAATTGCTAGATTGATTTTATTTCCCAATGTCTATCCAATCATTCCCTTTCTTTTTAACTCAACAATGAAAAGTCTTTCACTTTTTTTTCTAACTGTACGTTGCTTATATTCCAAGATGCAATTTAGAGATTACCTTTTTCTTAAATCTTCCATAACTACTTCAACCTCCACAGATCTTCTGCTGTGTAGTGAGGGATATAGCACTTGGAACCTTTCATAATAAAGCATTTACTTATAAAATGTCTTCTCCGATGAGCTTTGGTTCACATATGTTGGTGTCATCTCCGCAAAAGTATGGATTCTTTTTGAGAACAGAATCTCTTTCTTATATTTCTTTCCCCACTGTGCATACCACAGTTAGCACATACTAAGCAAATGGTACACTTACCATTTTACTTATTTACTTTTAAACCTCAATTGAGCTTTTGAGTATATGTCCCTGACTATGGTTTTATGTAGTCAAGTTTGCTAAATTTTAAGAAGAAAGCTAACCCCTTATATGAAAATAAAACCTATATAAAAATGGAACCCTTACATGCAAATGGTTAATCTTAAATATTTAGGATTCTTCCATGGTTCATGAGTAAAGAAAGGACTTCCTACTGAGAGTGTAAAACATGTTGAGATATGGGTGGTTTCTCTTCAAAGTAATTCCCTCAGGAAACTATATACTTATCCTTCAAAGTGTTTCCACAACTTCTTTTTAGGGATTTTGTTTGAACTCTTGGTTATATGTTTAAATACTCAGGGTGGTGGTAAATTGTTACCCTGAAGGTAATTATTAGAAATAAATAAAAGTGGAGATAAACTTGTAAAAAATATTGTTAGCCCAAAACTGGGTGCAACACATGCCCACACACATGATTTTTCCTATATATTTCATTAAATAACTATAAATGCAAATTACAAATTGGAAAATGCTATTAGCCAAGGAAACACAAATGAAATAATATTCTATCTCTTCAACTGAATCACTTTTAAGAGTTTAAACTTATTTGTATTTCTTATAACCATTGTTTAGTTCGGATAGCATAATATTAATAGACCACGGTCAAATAGAACTATTCAACTTCCATCTTACTTCTGTTCTATCAGGTAAGGAAAATAATATTCCATTTGAAATGGTTAAAGCAAACATGATTAAGAACTTATTGAAAATAAGATAATTAACAAATTATAGAGTTTTTACTTATTCAGATAAAATGTATTTAAATCATTGCACTGATAAATTTGTTCAGTTTAGATTTAGGTTATGAAAGAAATAGAGTAGTCAATGATGAGTCTAATGTTTTTGACCTGAGGAACTTCAAGAACAGAGCTGAGAAAACTGTAGACAAAATAATTCTTGGGAGAAGTTAAGCTCTGTTTTAAGGGTATTATATTTGAAATGCCTGTAGACATTCTAGTGGAGCAGTTGACTGACAGATGCAAAAACTTGAAATCCATGTCTTTTGCTCACAAATTTAGTGTCTTTTTAATCTTACCTAACTACTCATTACATACAATGGCCACAATTTTTGCAGTTTGAGGTATGGTAGAAAAACTAGAATGAGTTTCTTTTTCTTCACAATTTAATGGGTAGAAGTTTTTTTCTTACTGTAGATCTTGGCAACCTCTGCATACAGTATTTTTTCTTTCCTTATTAAATCCAGAACTTTTACCTTTTCTCTTAAAAGAAGCACTTTGTGACTCCTCTTTGGCAATCCAAATTTCCAGTATCACTACTCTTGTGCTTTGGAGCCATTATTAAGTTAAACAAGAGTTACTTGAATATAAGAACTATGATATCATCACACTGGATCTGATAACCCAGACACATATTATTTTGTTTTGTTTTTCTCTTACTCTTCTTTCATACCAGCCTCTCCATCACTAGGAATTTTTAGACAGAGTTTAGAGGAGTACAAATGTCAAAGATGGTGCAAATGGGATTCTAGCCTTGAGCGTAAGTTTGATTAAATGGATTATTAGGTGTACTATAACTCTACATTACTATATAGATACCAGAAAGATTATTCAGAGATTAAAAGTGTATTGGAATCAGACAGTCCTTAAATATAATCTATAATTATCCAATATGTCAACTATATGACCTAGGACATGTTAATTAAGCTATCTATGCCGAAGTTGTTGTTGGTTTTTGTTTGTTTGTTTGTTTGTTTGTTTTTTAGTAAGATCATTATAGTACTAATGGGGCAATATTGTTGAGATAATTAAATGAAAAAAACACTTAAAATGCATAGCAAAGTGTCTGTCATATAGTAAGCATTCAATAAATGGTAGCTATTCCTATGCTTAGAGACTGCTCTGTGGGTTAAGAGCCTATCTCTTTAAAGTGTTGTTCCACTTCCTTGGGAGATGCTGCTGCTTTCAAGATTAAATGGAAGACTCTTTCATTGCCCTTATAGAATCACTTGGATTACCTTTGATGATATCTGTTCCTAGCCTTTTAGAATCTCTAGGTTTGTTCAAACTGGACAATGAAGAAAAATTTCATCCTTTTATATGCTCTGAGTTTTTTGAGTCATTGGATTAGTGAACCCAGAGAAGAATAAAGCCATTATCTTGGTGCAGGAAACTCTGTTATTGCTCATTATTTTCAAGTATTATGTACTTTTGTCCTTTGTGTCACAGAATAATTCTGTACCGAGGAAACTGTATGTGCTGAAAATATAGAGTCATTTTATTCACCCCATATAAAAAGGGCAATGAGGAATGCTATTTTTAGAAAAATATAAAGAGTCTTTGAAGATCAGCTTCCTTTGTGTCTTTTATCTAGAAATACACATGCCAAATGAGATGCCTAGAGATTTGGATTCTGCTAAGAAGTTCAAGAAAATTAGGAACTATAGTTGAATATAGCATTTATAGTTTAACATAGAGAAAATATAATGAGTTGCTTTGTTTGAGATTCTATTTCAAGTTCTGTTTTTATCTCCATTTTTATTGTTAAGAAATGTTAAATGTTACTACTTTATGATTGTGAGGATAATGGGCCATACTTTTAAGTCATTTACTTTTTCCAAAATGGAAGTTTTTCTTGTTTTCAATGTCTAAGAAGAATCAAAAGGAAACAATAGCAAAATAATTAGCCTATATGATATATCCTAAAGAAAGTGGATAAGCAATATCCAGTTAAACAAGTGTGATGTCATCTCTAGAATACCCTAGGATCTGAAATGGTACTGTAGAAATCTTTTGCCCCTAACCTTCAGCAGCTCAAGAACAAATTTGGGAAGAGTCACATAAATGCTCACTAGTCTGTGCACTGACTCTATTCCCTGGTTTTCTTCCTTTTTCCTAATTCTACTGGAGGAATTAAAAATGTGCATTGGGATAAAATAAGTCCAGACTCTAAATCATGGTGCATTGATTAAGACAAGGTCATGAATTCAAGTTAAAGTCTGGTATGTAAGGGAATATGATTCTTTTCTGTAAGCTAGAGCCCCTGATGAGCATCTAAATGTAGCAAAGCATGTTGTTTCTCTGTTGTATATCCTGTATTATCCCTCCATTCCAAATGTTTTACAGAGTGGAAATTCTTTATTATGCTAGCAAGAATTTAGGAACAAAATCTTAGGAATCATAGGATAACAAAATGGGTAATGTGATTGCTTCTGGAGTTAGAATACTAGGCCAAGTCAGCTAATATGGCAGGTGAAGTAAGAGATAATTCTAATTAAATTATCTAGGCCTCTAAGGTGACCATGCCTCTACTTATTGCGATCTTGAAAGCCTGTGCTCAAGAGCTGAGAGACAGCATTATGCAGTGGTTACAAGCACACACTCATTAGTAAAACACAAAAAGGTTTATCGTGGCCTTGCCGCAAGCTAGATGATCAGCTAGATGTCCTGGAGCAATATTCTCAAACTTTGTGAATCAGTTGTCTCCTTTGAAATGTTGAAATTAAAAATAGTAGTTATTTTATAGGGTGCTTCTGAAAATTAGGGGGGAAAATGCTTGTCAAACATTTATTATAGAATATTAGTAAAGATTCAACAAACAAGTACTGTCATTACTATTAGCTGGTTTGTTATTTCTACCCCAAGATTCTTTGGTGGAAATAAAAGATATGGTTTATCCATTAGCTTATCCATTAGCATATCAATTAGCTTATACATTCACTTAATACTTCACTCTACAAATACTGTTAAGAAATCACTACACTCAAGGTACTGTGCTAAATGCTGTTACAACAAAAATTTTCAAATCATTTAACAAAAAAAAGAAGAAGCTGTTGCTCTATATTTGAAATATAGAGTGAAATGTCTTGTTTCTAGTGTTCCACTATTACCCAGCAACATGGGAGAATAAGAATATAAACACTGAATTTGATACAGCAGTTCTAATTCTAGCTACCTGGTATATTACCTTTCTGCTCTTGAATTGTTACTTAATGTGTCTCTGTGTTTTAGTCTCCTCACCCATGAGAAGGCAAAAATAATAGTGTCTATCCCTTAGGGTTGTTAAGACAATTATGAGATATATGTGAGGCATTTAGTACAGTGCCACTTACATAATTAGTGTTTATAACTAGCTGCTATTGTGATTGTTATTATTATAATTATGATTACTGTTTCCACAAGTATAAGATTTCACAGTACTTATTTTCTTTGTGTATTTGGTAAACTTTGTTTATCTGAACATCTTCAAAGGGAAATTACTGCTGCAAACATTCTGAGATAATGCAAACATTAATGGCCTCAGAGTAGAGCAGGCTTATGGAAACTTGTAAGAATGGATGGCTATACCCATATTTGGCTTAGGGCTTCTTAGTTCAGGACTCTGACCCTGATTGGATGGCCAAGTTTCCAGCCTTTTTCTTGACTCTACAGTATGATGCAGTCTAGAATGGTGATTCCAACTAGAGCAGCAACTCAACACAGACATGATCTTGGGAGTACAGACATTTGAGCTCCTGTATTTACTTAGACTCTATGACTAGAGGCACTGATAATTTTGCATGCAAAAGTAAAAGACTGTCATTTTGAAGGCTGAAAGTAACGTGTGAGACATTTCCTAGGATGTCCCAAAAAATCGTGAGACATTTCTGGAGTATTTTTTTATTGGAGGAAGGGTAGTGATAATCAAATATGCTATTGATTACTATTAATGCAATGCATTTTAAACTGTAGGAAAATATGAGGGAGCAAAGCATGAGAAGTATAGATTCATGGTTTTACACAACAGAAAATAAAGAATGGCATTCAGATTTTCAAATATTTTCTAATTGTCTTAATTGACGAGAAAATGATCCAGTAGAATTTCATATTTACAAAGTGGTACCACTCACATTGCAGAGTCCCTTTTATGTTTAGAAAGGAAGACAGTTTTGCTTCTTATGTGCATAAGGATTATTTAACTCAGAAGATAAAATCTTTCTTATTTCACGGCATAGTGAGTATACTTAATGTGAAAGTTTGTTATAATTCTCTGGTCCTTGTTCGTTAAATTTTAAATGTTATATATAATACAAAAGTTGATGCAAAAATTTAACTCACTTCTTCTCATCCATATTTTTTAGCAAGGTTCGATTTAGGAAAATGGTGTAGCTTCATTCATATTGAAAGCATGCAAGAAACTCTACATTTGATCTATCTGCTCTTTTACTTTAATCTCTTCACCTAGTCCTCAAAATCCTTCAACTGGAAGTGTTGCCTTAATTGTTATTCCAGTTATGGATCCCTTCCCAATTCACCCACATTAGACTCTTCTTCAGTTAGGTTGCAATGACTGGCTGCTAAAATGTGGTTCTCACTACACTTTAAAACCATCCACCACCTACAGAAGGCTGGTGGCCACACTTGGTCACTCTAATAATCTATTTTTTTATTTCCATTCCTGGGCACAGGAACAGCATTGGAGGCAACCACTCTCATCATCCGCTCTCTCTCTCTAACCCCATCACTCTACCAAAACAGCCATCCTTTTAGTTATTAGTTCTTTTTTAACTACTACACTCAATGAGTATGGGTTATGTTGCCAACTATATTATCAGATTATTTCACTTCATACATCTTCAGAAGATTATTCACAGGCAGTAGGTCACTGGAGATTCCTCTGGTCCTCCCAGAAAAAGGTTACCTTCCTTTTCATGGTCCTTTTTCTTCCTCCTAAGTAAATTCCGAGAAGGAAATAAGACTACTGCTTCTTGGAAAATTGTTTGTACCACCTCCCCACCATGAAGTAAAAGGTCACATCTTATGTAAAATAAGTCATATAATGGAATAAATTATATTTCAGCTTCAAATCTAAAGGTCAAGATTCAAATTTCCTGACATAAGATATATGGAACCATCCACTGCTCATTCTCTTTGTTGTAAAAAATAGTATGGTGCATTATTAAGTGGAACAATGGAATCATACAACACTGCATTCACATTCTACTTCTTCCTATTTATTACCCATGAATGTTCGGGGTAGTCAATCTCTTGACATTTCAATTTCCTCATCTGAAGATGCTAATAACACCAACTCCCTCACAAGATTTTTATATTATGTTTCATTGTATGTAAAGCATCTGGAAAACAGTAAGATTTCAATAAGTGGTAGTTATTGACCTCTTACAAAAAAATATAATCTTAAGGAATAGAAATTGATCAAAAATTGGCCATAAATACCAACTCTTAAGTCTTGGAGCAGAATTCCTTAAAGCTAACAGCACCAAGATTGCTGCTCTCTTTGGAACATGGTCTTTCTGTTCAGGTGCCTCATGAAGGAGTACCATGTGTGGGTATGCTATACTTAACCGAGTGAAAACATCAAGTGATGTTCAAAACTAGTCACTACTGGCCTAGAGGTAGCTTTTCCCAGAAGGTCTCTAAAGTTCTTAATTGAATGTCTTCTCAAATACTTATTGCAAGAATCCATAATATGGCACTGAAACTGAGCACATCTCTCATAAAACTTTAACAAAAATAGAATTTTGATTGACATTTCCTGAATGTGCTTTCAGTTTTACAAAGCCAAGGGACATATTACTAAAGTAAACCTGGGGAGTCAGTTCTGAGCTCTCTTTTGTAATCACTGTAGTTAAGTGTTCCTTCAGTTGAATGTCAGAAAGTTAATAACCACGGTGTGCATGAGCATATGAGCATGCAAACTATCAGTCCATGGACCTCAAATCACAGAAAGGTCCCTATATTTAATTTTTAATTTGGCTGAAATTGGAGAGGCTTTGTAAATACTAATTTATGCAAGAAACTTGTCCAAAACCATTTGGGTGGTCTCAAATGTAATATTAAAAATTCTCTAACAACTCAGGGGATCTAGAGTCTAGTAATAATAAGACACATCAGTGAAAACGATCCATACACTTTGGAGTTCTCATGAAATTATCCATATTTGTAACCAATTTATTTGTCTGAATTTTAAGGGACCCCCACCTACCTCAAACTGACAGTTATGTGCAGACAATAACCATGAAACTCAGAAATTATCCATCAAAGAAAAATAGCTTAGAAGTAATATCTTACTTAGTAAGCAATAACATCTTCAACTAAAGAGGATCACATTAATTTTATTATATTATTTATTGTAGGTTCCGTTAGAAAACACATTTAGTAATGTTGTTGATCAGCTCTTAAATGTGCGTTATCCAGACTATGAACTTGTAGCTAACAATTGGATAGATTGCTATACTTTATTGAGTGCTTGCTATACACTATGCATTATGAAAAGAGTTTTCTTCAATTATCGTAGAGCATTCTCACAAAAATCCCTTTTAGGTAGATTAGTATTCCTATTTTAAATTAGGTAATAAGTAATTTTCAAAAAGCTGCACATGTAGCAAATATTGGAAGTGATATTATGAAGAAGTAGGAATTCAGTGTTTTTAGCATTCAATTTAGTTTCTGTATGAATTTCTCTAATCTACATAGTATGCTTACCTACAGGTTACATATGGCCCTCGCAACAATCTAGTTTGTATATAAGAAGTTTATGTCAAGAGATATTAAGATAACATAGCTTACTGGTGGCAAAGGTAGAACACAAGTCCAACTTTCATTTCAACTCACTCAAAATTACTAAATTTTAGAAATTAAACTAAATCTACATTGGGAAATAAATGTTTCTTTAGTAGGACACACTGCATGCATATATATATGTGTGTGGGTATACACATATGTATGTATGTATGTATGTATGTATGTATGTATGTATATATGTGTTATATATTATACATATATATTAACGATGACTGTAAATTAACTATATCCTGAATAAATCCTTGATCTAACTACATTTTGTCACTTACATTGTTACTCTCTCCCTAATAAGAGCCACACCATTTCTTGCCTGAATATGCCTGCCCTCATTCCCTCACAACAGCAGTTCTTTGGGGTCACAGATATTTCTGAGAAGCTGGTATAAGAAATTATCTTTGCACTATACAAAAATAATACGCATGCATTTTCACATGGTCATATGCACAATTCAGTTAGAAATTTCATGGACCCTCCTAAGTTGAGATTCCTTTAAGTTCTGAGCTCCCCTCCTCAGTCTATTAGATTCACAGCAGCCATGGTGATATTTAATACAGAAGACAAGTCATGTCACTTCTTTACTAAAAAGCCTTCAATGACTTCTCACCTCATTCACAAAAGAATGAGGCACCACATAATCTGACCACAGGGTACTTCCCACAGCTCATTTTCTCCCTGTTTCTTTCAATCATTTTACTCTCGCCATAAAGGCCTTCTTGCTCATATACACCAAGCTGGGTCCGCGTACAACACTTTTTCTTACTATCTCCTCTGCTTAGAAGGCTCTTCCTCCAGATGTCCACAAAGTTGGCATCTTCACCCAAATCCCACAATGCCATCTAATCATAGAGTTCTCTATCACTCGCTCTTCTCTTGCCCTGATTTGTTTTTTGTCTTAGCAATTATAACCATTTTTCAAATTGTGTACTTGCTTGTACTTTGATTTTTGTCTCCAAATACCAGATTATCAGTGCCCTGAGTACACAACTTTATTTTGTTTACTGCTGTAATCCTAGTGACTAGACCATAATTGGTACATAGGAGCACTGATGTAGTAATTGTTGGGTGAAAGCATAAAGAAAATAAAGGACTTCATAAATAAATGTGACACAAAATATAAATATAAATGAGTGTCTTCCCAGTCAAATTAACTATTTTTTAAAAATAGATACTGAATTAGTTTATAAACCACTCAATGAAGTCAATTTCATTACTTCATAGTCACTTTAGAATTTTTTTAATGTGTGATGATATATATTTTTAGACTGATAACCCATTTTATTCATCAGGTGCATCTCTGGTTAATTTTTCACCCCAAATCTAATTGACTTTCAAAAGAGAAAATACTCTTTTGTGTGCCAAGTTATATGATGCTGTCCTTGTTGCACTGCAATCAATAGTTTCCTCCAGAACTTCTTATATATCAAAAAGTATTGTTACTCTTAGAGCTCATTGGCTTGTCAGAAATTCAAAATACTTTAGAAGGAAAAATCAAGAAACCATTCCCTCTGTTCCCTCTTCTATGATGTGTGACATTGCAGACTGATTAAAAAAGTCTTTACTTTGTTTGTTTGTTTCTATATTTTTAATAATTTAAAAAAAATTTAATTACAGCTGACATACAATATTATATTAGTTTCAAGTATACAACATAGTGATTAGGCATTTATATAATTTACTAAGTGATCACCCCGATAAATCTAGTACCCATTTGACCATAGATAATTATTACAATATTATCGTCTATATTTCTTAGGCTATACTTTACATCCCCAAGACTATTTTGTAACTACCAATTTGCACTTCTTAATCCATTCTCCTTTTTAACCCACCTCCCCAATTCCCTTCCCATCTGGCAACCCTCAAAATGTTCTCTGTATCTATGAGTTTGTTTTTGTTATGTTTGTTTATTTTACTTTTTTAGATTTCACATGTAAGTGAAATCATATGGCATTTGTCTTTGTCTAACTTATTCCACTCAGCACAAAATCCTCTACATTCATCTATATTGCTACAAGTGGTAAGATTTCATTCTTTTTTATTGTCGAATAATATTCTGTTTTTTCTTTTTTTTTTTTTTTTTTATGTACCACCTCTTCTTTATTCATTCATTCATCCGCTGATTGATACCCTGGTTGCCTTCATATCTTGGCTTTTGTAAATAATTCTGCATTAAATATATGAATTCACATGGCCCTTTGAAGAAGTGTTTTGGGTTTAAAAAGTATAAAAGAAGTATATTATTGATCCAAGGTAGATTTCATTAAATAAAATTTTATTAATTAACATGTTTAAAGATCACTGATAGTACCCAAATAAAATACTCAAACTTCCTGCTAAATTGGTATGTAACTTTCTTATTTATATAAATACAATCTGTTTTGGGTTTGGGGGTTACAAACCCAAATGTCAATCTATATCAGGCAAATAACCCTATGTATAACTGGTTATCAATTCAACAAACTTCCATGGAGCACCAGCTATATTCCTGCAGCATTACCAGTTGCTAGAGATACAAAGTTGAGTAATACATACAGACATATTTAGAGGGAGAGAGAATCTGGAAAAAAAAATAAAGGCAGTGCAATATACAAAGTACCACAGGAGTGAAAATGTACAAAATAGTATAGAACTACAAAGTAACAGGAATCTAAGTCTTCCACGGAAAATGAAGAAGAGCATAGACATTTTTAAGGAAGGTGACATTTGAGCTTAGTTGTGAGGGATGCTAAAAAAGGTTGCCAAAAGGAGAAGAGGTCAGAGGAAGGAAACAGCTATCAGGGCAATGGAAATACTTGAACAGTCTTGCAGTTGATGAAGAATACAGTGTTTGGATTAAGAGCAGGAGTCGAGCCTATGAAGATAAATGGAATCTTACCCATAATGTTATAGCGGTGATGAGCAATCCAATTTTAGAAAATAGGCTCATGACTGTCTCAGAATTGTTTTTGACAAGGCCCTTTCTAGGAGCAATGTGGAAGATGGAGTATAGCAAGACTGAGGCTGTGTCAGATTTTTGAACAGGAGTGTTATTAAGAAGCTAGGTATTTTTCTACACAAACTCAGAGTCTGCCTCCTGTATTACCCTAGATTATGAGTTTCTAAAGATACAATGTCTAGTCTTATTCAATTGTCTTTCCGTAGGACCTAGCAGAGTTTCTAGAACTGTAGCTACTCAATAAATAATTTTTGACTTGAAGCAGACTGTTGTGTTGTTTTATTAATGCAATAAGATTCCAGGCTCAGTTGTACGACACACTATAACACAAAGATGAAGACATCTATAAGCCTTTCACTAGTATCCAGTGGCCCATCTTTGGTAAGAAATATATACTGACTCTTATAATTCAAGACAACTGCATTGAAAAATGCAAGAAAGCACTTCAGGCCACTTTGGTCTGCTCTCTCTCCCATTTGATCTAATTCCCTTAATCTTGTACCTTTCCTAGGTTCAGTGAGTAGAATAGTGTGAAGATACCTGATAAGATTTCTCTGAAAAGGCAGCTGGGGCCATTTTGGGGAAAATTTAGTTAAGAAAATAATTGTATGTGTCATATGGTATATTTTTCTTCAGCTTACCTAACAGTGAAGGTAATAAATACTGCCCACCCATTCTGCGCTAATCCTATTCAATTCTATCTAATTTATTTCAATTGGGGTGAATTTTTAATTGATTTGGCAAATGAGAAGCATAACTCTCATGTATTGTGCACAGACTGTAAACCAATATATAGTATGTGCCAATAGCATATTATCTTTTTTTTAATCTTTTACAAACCTGATCATCAACACCTGCATACATCCTCCATAGGTACTTTTGAAAGCCATCATAATCATTTTCAAAGTCTTTGAAACTCCTGACTTCAGGGCACAGTGCATATATTCTTTGGAGAACAAAAGAAAAAAGAAATGAAACTAAAATTCTGAAAGGCTAGGTTGGGCAAGGCCACAAAGGTAATAAGAAGTGGGACCAGGATTTAAACCCCAGCTAATCTGACTCTTAATTCCGTGGTTCTCAAACTTTACTTTTCCTTCCAGTTTTATTGAGATATAATTGGCATATAACACTGTATTCATTTAAGGTATACAACATAACAATTTGATATATGTATACATTGCAAAAATAATTCCCATGAAAAGTTTAGTTAACATCCATTACCTCACACAGTTAAAATTTTTTTCTTGTGATAAGAACTTTTAAAATCTACTCTCTAGCAACTTTCAAATATATAATGCTGTTAACTACAGTCACCATGCTGTACATTAGATCCTCAGGACTTAATTATTTTATAACTGGAAGTTTCTACCATTTGGCCACCTTCATCCATAGGTTTCAGCTCAAATTTCATCCCCTCAGAAATTACCATCTTACCTGAAACAGATCCCCAGTTTTTTTTTTTTTTGCCCCTCAAACTATCACATAATGTTCATAAAAACAGGAAATCTCCTCTTCCTTAATCCTCAATTTTAATCACACTCAGTCACTAGTGAAATGTGCTCATGGAACACAGTTCACACATATTTGTTAAATTTATAAATGAAAGCTGAGCAAGATCAGACTAAGAAAATGTCAGCAGATTTGATAATTAGTAAATTGTTGGCACCCTTAGATAAGAGTGTTTTCAGTAAAGTGGTGGAAGTGAAAGAATACTTTGAGGGAAATTAATTTAATCTAAGTGCTCTTTCAAAGGATTGGCCATGACAGAAAAGTAATTATGAAGAAAGAACCAATAAGCAGGAGAGTGGGAGGCTTAATTTTAGGGTCTTAAATATTTGAATATTTCTGTGAAGAAAGAGTAAAGGTCAACAGCATGAGAGAAGCTAAAAATACAAGAGACGAAAGAGTTAAACTATTAAATAAATAATAAAACTTAACTTTAATAACAATAATTTAAATGTAATTTAAATGACAACCCAAACAAATGATGCAAGGAGAACCCCCAATCACATAGAGAATGTTAATTCACAAACTGAAAAATCACAAATTGTAACATACAGTCATTTAATGAATTTTAAGCACCTAAATTAGTTATTCAATGAACCTATTATTTTACCAACATATAATTCACATTTTCTTTTTGTTGTTGTCTTTGGAATTTTTTTTTTTATGTTTCAAGTGTTACCCTACCAGAATCGGGATAAAACATAATTTGGAGAGGTTCTTGAAAAAGAGATATTGGGTCCCTGTGTCTTTAATGCCTACTTCACTATCAGCCTGATGAGAACGGTGTGAAAACCAAGATGTGTCTGCACTAAGGAGTGCAGCATTGTGCTGATGACTCCCTTTACATGAGCTTTTAAAAGCCATTGCAATCATTCTTTAAGGCTTTTGAATCACCTGACTCCAAAGTACAATGAATAAATTCTTTTGTGAAAAAGAGAAAAATGCGATTCAGTTTCACACTAATAGAAAAAGTAATACCTTCCAGGGGTGGCTCCATAGTGTAGTTGTTAGCACATTTGCTTTACATGCAGAAAGTCCTGAGTTTGTGCCCCAGGAGGAGCCATAGGCCTGATCTCGGATGTGCGTGCCAGCACTCCCTTACCTCCACCAGCGCCAGGCCCCGCGGAGCGCTGAGTGCGCCAGGCCCCTGGTGCACAGACAAGTGTGTGGAAGGAGACGCTCCACCTTCAGAGATCCAGTTCTTTAAAAAAGGGAGACGCAACATCCATAGGTCAGGGGCCATTAAAGAGGGGGAAAATAAATGAATGAATGAATGAATGAATGAATGAATAAATAAATAAAATATTTTTTGAAAAGAAAAAAGATAATTTTTTAAAAAGTACATTCCAGTCTGTAATTTAAGTATTAGCCATTATATGTTTTTTCTTTATTATATTATTGTTTTTGATGTTCATACTATTTCCAAATGATTTAAAGTGGCTTTTGGATTAAAATAGTTTGTATATTTTAAAAAATAAAACAGAACAGATTCCAATTTAAGATAACAAATCATTTTTTTTAATTTATAATAGTTTTCAATTACTCATTTATAATTAAATGTGTTATATTTCTCCCTCCACATGGTAGACACCTTGGAATAAAAGATTTTACTCTCCAACTATGCACTATAATCTTACGAGCAGAATATTTTGCAATATATTTGCAATATTTTAGTTTATTATAAAGTTTTTAAAAAATCAAAATTGAGGAATATATAATTAATGATGGATTCAATCATCAAGAGACCAAATTAATATTAATTGCAGTTGACTTTATGGAATGAAGTTCCAAAGTACTGTTCTAAGTAATTTATATGTATTGACTTGTTTAATCTTTATAACAATCATAAACTGTACCATTTTTACCCCTATTTTAATAGATGAGAAAACTGAAATATAAACCAAGTAAATAACTTCAACTTTACACATCTAAGAAGTAAAAAAAGTAGAAATTTAAACCAAGGTGTTCAGGTTTCAGGGTCCACACCTAACACATATGGAGGAATTTTTCAATACACATGGAGCCAGCACTTTATAAACAAACACACGCTTTTAATTCTCCCTACAGCTCCATGAGCTATGTGATATCATCTATTTTACAACTAAAGAAATTGGGACTTAGAGTCAGGCTCCTTACAATCTGCAAACGGTGATAATTTACTTAATCTCTCTAAGGCTCAATTTTCTTATTTGTAAAATGAGATAACATTAAGTATCTCATAGAGTTTGGGGGGATAATTAAACTAAAACATACATATAAAGTGTTTGGCGAGTAATAGATTCTGCATAAATGACCTTTTATTGAAGATGTTACCTAAATCTGTTTCCCCGGGTGTATCTTTCTCAAGGACCTAGAAGCCATTCCTTTAAATTGTAACCATCAAGAAAGACAAGGGCCCTATCTCCTAGTCTCTATGAAGGGTAAGAGCCTAACTTCCATAAGTACCAATTAGCAAACACAGATGGCTTAATTACATTGAGCAACCTCACCAATAAGGTTCACTAGTACTTTTCCACTAACTCGCCCCAGGGTTTAAAAACTCTTCTACCTTTTGTTTCAATGGAGTTAATACTTTAGTTAAGGATTAACTAGTTAAAACTTCTCAGTCTGTCTCCCTACTGCAAGTCTTGAAATTAAGTCTTCCTTGCCTGTTTAAAAATCAATCGATCAAAGTTTTTTTTCCATAATGAAATAATAATTTATATAGAAAGCACTGAATCTAAACCTAGTTTGTCAATATGAATTTGTGCAAGGGGAATGTTATAGAAATGAGATTATAGAATATATGTGTGTATGTGTGTGAGTATTTGTGTAGAGTATTTTAATTAAATTATCGCCATGTTCCACAATTCTTCATTAGAGAGTTGGAATCTTCATCACTTGACAATGATAAAACAAGATTATGCAAAATATGATATCTGACTGCCATTTTTATGAGCAAGAAAAGGTCAACAGCTTCTTTTTATCATCTAAATTCCATGCAAAATGCATTATTTCAGACACAATGTTCAAGAATGAGATACAACAGATGATTATTTTGAAAGTGACAGCATTAAACTACACTGTTTCTCTTTAAATTTTCACCAGTCTCATTAACTATAAGATGGTTTGTGTTGACTCCAGTACTCTCATCTCAATCTCATTAATAAACTGCTTTTACTTCTCGCAAAATTCATGTCAAGTTGATTAAACCAGGACATAAGTTCAACAGTGTGGAATAGAATTGATGTTATTTTGTCAAACAGTTCTTGCCTGGAATCAGAAAATAACCTGAGCCATGTATTCCAAATATGAAGTGTATTTCTTTAGCCAGCCTAAAAACCACACAATAATGTACATACTCCTTTCAGCAAGCTTGCATATTTTTTTTTTTTTTTGTCGACTAAACTCTATTTGGAATGAGTAGTTGTTTCTGCCAGTCTTCGTGTTTTGCCTTTTCCATTTGACATTTCTGTTATTAAAAATGAGTGAAAATACATTAAGCTATTATTTGGGGTTATTTTACAACTTCTCATTCTAGAACTATTGTATTCAACTTCAAATTTTCCTTTCGTTTGCTTAATTTTTAATAATACACTGAGAGTTCTGTGTTATTATGACAAAAACTATTATGGTGAGTCATCAGGTGGATGTTATTCAAACCAGTATATCAATGTACAAAAGTTACCAAATAGAAGTATATTCTTAAGCACTTAATAAGATATTTTATTGAAGACCTTCTCAATGAGGGCATTTCTAAGAGTCGCTGCAGGACTCAATGAAAATGCTATCAAGAGAGAAGGTTTGGTGTCAGTGAGAACTTGAGCCATGATTCTCCAAGATGTGGTACAATTGGCATCTCAAAGATATAAAGCCCCTTAAATAACCACAGCCACAGGCTAAGAAGAACTGGTTTGGGAACAGGGCAGAGGCATAACTCGGCTTTTGGAGATCAAAAGCTATATAATTTAATATATAATTGCAAAACTTCTTCTAGGCTCTTGTAAAAGGTTCAGTGAAAGTGAGAGGTCTTTAAATTGAAGTTTCATTAGTTTCACAGTGAATCCACCTCTTGACATTAGGTGGGCAGAGGTGGGTTAGGTGAGTGGTGACTGCGCCCTACCTACATAAATTAATATTCAAAATTATGATTTCTAGTTTTTAAATAGCCTATCTCAATTTTAAATTAAAATTTTAATTTAAAAATTAAACTGTTTAAATGTTAGTAAGGATTAAAATTTTGATAGAACTCTATATCCACAAGGACTTAAACCTCTAAATGTAATCAGTCAGTCAGTTATTTATTTGTTTGTTTGTTTAAGCCAACAGTGCTAAAAGTAAGCACTAACTAGGCTCAGGTCACAGTCTTGGAGACCTTATTGAATTATTTCATTATATCTCTCAGTAACAGGGAAAGAACATGATTTTTAAAAATTTTATTGTTGAGAAATAAGACAAACAATTTAGGTAATTTACCTAAGGTCATCAGTAATTCAATAGCAAACCCCATCTGTCTAATGTCAAAGGCTATGGTCATTTCTTTTCTGGCCCCAAATACAATAATGCTTCTTTGGTATAGTGTAAATAGGAAAAGTAAAAGCAGACTATGATAGACATTTTTAGTTATGTAGAAAACTTAAAGATATATAATAGTAGTGAATATTTTAAAAACGAAATTAATAGCATTAACAGCTATTTATTTGCCAAATAATGTATCCTAAGAGATCTCCATCCCCCACATGAACGTAACCTTGGAAAGCAAGGGCTATGGATCTATCTATATACATGAGATTAACTCTCAGATATACTCCTGACAGATAATTCTTGAGCAGAGAATAGATTATTTGCTAGATTGAACAATTTACAATGAGATAGAAGTGAATTCTCACAGGCCGGGGTGTATGGTCAGCTTTTCTAATAATTTGTTTTCAAGGACTTTCAAAACTGTTCACAGTACTTGGTCCTGGGTCTTCACCAGGTTCATACTCTGGTCATATTATGCCCCAGGGGAAAGCACCAGGGAGATCCATCGCTGGTTAAATCTAGCCTAGAATCTTGGATGCTACTTCGGCAGCAGGCCAGGTAAAGCACTGAGGGCTCCATGTATACACAAACAAGGAAGCAAGACAGGTACAAAAATAACAGTCGAAAAGATCTCTCTTTCCCAGAATAAGCCCATACTCTCCCTCAAAACCTTCTTGAGTTTTGGTTTACCAGAGAACTGAGGTGTCCTGGGGAGAAAATGTGTGAATAGGAACTAGAACAAGATTCAGACATGTTGTTAGAGTTTTAGGAAAATGCATACCCAAATAAGCTACAATATGAGTATTAGTTTTAAAACAACAACAACAACAACAATAACAACAAAGATAACTTTTGTCAGCATGGCGTTTTAAAAATAAATATTTAGGTAACTTCCATCTATCAAATTATGGTGTAGCCAGAATAAATACGGTCTCAATTTATTTCTGTACTTCGTATAAGCATTTTACACTAAGTGCACTGCAGAACATTTGCTTCCTTGTCTTCACACCCACTAGAATGTGAGCTTCTTGAGGGTAGTGTTCACGATTCCTTCTTACTTGTAGCCCTTGTGTGTTTCACACAGAGGCTCAGTGTGTACTTGTTGAGTTACAGTGTAGGCATTGAATCACAGTGAGATTTAAGTAAGTTGTATGGAGTAGCAAATCAGAAATAGACAGAATTAGAACAAAGTCCATAACTTCTTGGCCAGGGCTATTTTAATAACCTACCGTAACAGCTAGGTGTCCTCTGGAGGCGGCGAGACATCACTGAGAATGGCTAGAGTTCTCTGAGGCATCCAGAGTTATCGAATGTGGAAAAGTTGTGTTGTATTCTACACTATTTTATTTTTCAGCAAAGCCCGGAATTTCTTGCATGTATGTTTAATCTTTAGTTGGTTTTGTGTCATTTGAGTAAATTTGTTCATTGGGTTTTATTTTTTCTGGATTACCTTTTTATTAAATAGGCTTTCCAGGCTCTGATCTCTTCTACTTTGCCCCCAACTCATTAATGGCAATGTGACACAATAAATAAGCCCCATCTGCTAGCCCATTTTTGTTGACTTAATGGAATGACTCGTTAGAACCCTTGATTTACTTTAACGTTCACAGCTAAACCTGATGAAGATAAATAATACTAAATTGTCCAATTCTCCAGGTGAATCAATAGTGCTGCTGTTATATTATGGGCTCTGTCATAGTGCTTTCTAAGTCATATTATAAAATGCCTGAATATAAAAGCCATTATTCCCCCATGGGAATATGGTCTTCTTGAAGTGAGAGACCACATCTTGTTCACCTATTATTTCTAAGCCCTAGTCTAGTGCCTACCCTGGAATATATATTCAATGTATGTTTATTTAAGAAAATTAATAATATATAATTAATAATATATAACTATTAAAAATAGTTATATAATAATATATAACTATATAAAATTAATAATATATAACTATTTTGCTCATTTATACTATACCATTTAATATATAAGCCTCTTGTGATTTTTGAATAATTTTATTCATAAAAAGCACCTGTAATATTTTTCCATTCTGGGTATGTCACTCAGTATGCCAGTCTGTACCACCAAGTCTAAATTCTGTCAACCATACCCTTCTCAAATTAAAATGCCACCCTAAATACTTCTTAATCACAGCACACACCAACTCCCTCTATTTTCCCCTTTTTAGGCCCCCAACTAGATGAACCTGAATACCATGACAGGGCACTGGAAGGAGGTTGTCCTGAGGTCACAAATGTTGCCAGGCATGAGAGTCTGCAAAAGCTTCTTGTCTAGTGGAGTGAATTCCCATGACATACATAATAGATCCACAAGAGTTATAAGAATTTTATACTAGCAGTAACATTGCCAACTTGGACTGAAAGGGACATAGGTATAGGACAAAATGAAAGAAGATTCTTAGCTTCCTAAACTCTAAGGCGAGAAACAGGCTAATGCTCAGCTGCAACCACATGCTGCCTTTCATGATAAGGAAAAGATGATTCTGGGGGCAGGGGCTTGGGTCCAAACTGTGGAACCTGAGACCACAAAAGATTATTCCCAAGGTTTAAAGCTTAATGAAGTTTACTTTGGTTGTATTCCTTAATTTCTTTTTTGAATGGAAACACTTAACTTATAACTGTTTTCCTATGCATGTCCCACCATTATTTTGGGAGAGCAGATTACTTCATTTCTAGTTTCCCAGGTCCACAGATGGAGAGGATTTTTTTTACCAAAGATAAATTATGCCCAGAACCTCACCCATAAAAATTTTAGATGATATAGCTGATTAAATGGTGAACTTTTGCACTGGCAAGATTTTAGACTTGAGTTTATGCTGACATGTGTTGAGCCTTTTAGAGACCTTGAAATGGGTTGTGTATTTTGCATACGAATCTTTTGAGCCAGAGAGAAGATTATGGTAGGCTGAATAATGCTTCCTCTCGCCAAAAGATGACCATGTTCTAATTTCTAGAAGCTGTGAATATGTTACCTTATATGGCAAAAGGAATTTGTGGATGTGATTAAGCATCTGGAAGTGGATATATAGTCTTGATTTTTCATTGGACCCTATGTAGTCATAAAGGTTCTTATAAGAGGATGGCAGGAAGGTCAGAGTCAAAGTGATAGAACATGAAAAAGTCTCAACCAGGCATTGCAGACTTTAAAAATAGAAGATGATCATTAGTCAAGGAATGTGAGTGGCCTGTAGAATCTGGAAAAGACAGAGAATCTCCTCTGGAATCTTAGAAAGAAGCACAGACCTGACGACCCCTTGATTTTAGCCCCATAAGACCAAATTTCAGACTTCTGACCTCCAGAACTATAAGATTATAAATTTGTATTGATTTAAGCTACCAGGGTCTTTTTTTTTTTTTTTGTATGTGTGTGTATTTTATTACAGAAGCAATAGAAAAAACCCTAGAACCTCATTTTTCAGATTTCTCATTCTGAAGGGAATGAAAATGGCAGGAAGAGAATAAGACACTCATCATTAAAATGTAGTATATTTGTTGTAAATTCTGCTTAATGAAACATGATGATGTCAATAGCCATGAGGAATGTGGGGCATTATCTGAAGCACAGTAGTTAAGACTACAAGGTTTGGAGTTGGTGCTGAATGTGAATTCCAACTTGGCCATGATCTTGGAAAAGCAAATTAATTTTCCTTCCTATCATCTAAGTTTGCTGATTTTGAAAAGAGAGATTTGTATTCCTACCTCATAACATCAATGTATAGATTGACTGAGAAAACTCTGCAAATAATTTAGCATGTTGCTGGCTCATGAAAAGCACAATCTGAATCATCTTTTTTATTTATTCATTCAGGAAGTTTACTGAGTACATAATATGTGGTAGGCACTTTTTCACATGTTGAGGATAAAGCGGTGTTCAAAAGGGATAAGTTCTTTGTGGACCTTATATTTTATTTGAAGGGTTATGTTTTAAACAAGATAAAAATTTAAAATATTTTACATATTACATAGGAATAAATGTTCAGAAGAAACATAGAAGAAGGGAACATTGATGGTAGCTGGATGCATGTTTATTTGTAAATGGCAATAACCCAGTACTGAAGGAAAAGCAGATGAAGCAGGAAAAAAAAAAAGTAGTGTTCTCGTTTCACGTGAAGGGAAATGATATCCACTGCACAGGTGCAGGGACTGGTCTTAGAAAGTGACACATATACCTCATCTACAGTTAGAAGATAGGATACAGTAGATGAATATAAGCAGTTGGGTAGGTGTATATGGTGTAAGTTCTCTTCTGATGGCTTCTATTTGCTAGGCCAATAGGTAGGTAGGTCATCAGCTGAGAGTAAGAAGTGTAGAGGAATGTTTGATGTTGGGAGAATAAGCCAGGAGTAAGAGTCATCCATGAAAAAAAGGGAAGGTTCCTAGACAAAACAAAGGAAGGAAGATTGGTCAGGTACCATAATCCAGCCCATTTTGTGATTATGAATTTAAAGTGAGATCAGTCAACTTAGTTATTGTTTATGTCTGTCCATTTTGGACTACACAGATGGATGCATGGAATTTGTAGATAAATAGATTTAATAAAGATCATACTCTAGCCAAAGTAATTCAACAAAAAAAGAGATTGGTAAGAGAGTTGAAGATATATGTAAAGGAATGATTGTAATGATTGAGCGGAGAATAAAATGTGGGTATGGAGGGAACTGAAGGCATGTGAAGGGAAAGACTTAAAGTAAAGGATCAATGGATTGTTGGTCCTGGAGGGGTCAGAGGATTGTTGGAAATGAAGTACTAGAAGGAGCAAATTGAAGCACAGGAGAAGGCAGCTGGAGAGTATCATATTTGCATTTGAAATACAGTTGTTTCTCATGACAAAGTCAAGAGTATGACTGACAGTCATCTGAGATAGGGCGGATAACAAGATTATTGGAGAAGATGGCAAGGTGCTAAGAGCCCAGAACATTGGATGGATCATCTATCTACATGGATATTTAAGAAAATGGAATATGAAGTCTTAGAAATGTCTTATCAAAAAAGGCATAGTTTTTTGTTTTATACTTTCATTTTTAGTAAAGTCATTTAATACCCTATAGCAAAGTGACTTGTCTTTGACAAACTCCATTTACAATTACTACAGTCAAAAACAAAAGAGAGTTTTATATACCTATACTTTATATTGTGGAAATGACCACTGGATAAACACTATTAATAACAGAAGTGTCACCCTGAATTCAAGCTCTTTCTAGATAACTGAATTTCAGAGCTTTTCTCAATGCAAGGAAGTGAATAGTTGTTAATGAACATGTGTTATCATATTAACACCTAAAGTCACAACTTTAGCTAATTTTATCTAATGTTAACCACATCTTTAGAAAGTGAGTTCTAGGACATTAATTTATCATCAGCCGTTTGCATAATATAATGTATGTACTTAATTTCTTCCCATTACTTTCAATTCAAGCAAGCTGAATGGTTAATAATGTATTAGCCAGCTAGTGTAGTCATTAAACAGTTCTACAGTTTAAAATATCACAATAATTAGATGTAACTACATTTCAACAAATAGAGATCACTGATATTTAATTGGAGAAATTTTTCTTACCTTGAATAAAATGTCTAAAATGTCTAAATGTATCTGCTCTAAACTGTACAATATCTTTTCAATATTTTAAATCTTGTGAAAGTGAAAATAACTGAAATTATTAAAAGAAAAAATTATCGACAAATAAAGGAGATAATTTCATATAGCATGTTATCTAGTATTTTTGAGTGGAATTTACCAAACAGCCAATACAGAAATTCTCAATAAAGTGTTGAAGTTCAAAGAGAAATTCCTTCTGCAAAAAAAAAAAAAAAAAAAAAATTAAAGCTAATTTTACTTTTGGACACTCACTGCTATGGAATAGCTAAAGTTTATAATATTCTTACCTAGCTTTACTGTTGATACTTTTTAATCTAGAGCCTACAAAAGACCATAAGACCATTTATTCATGCCCTCCCTCCACAAGAAATGCTCTGTCTCTTGTCTCTTCACCCTCAACACCCTGGCTTCAAACTAGCCTTCATTCATTTAATAAGTATTTGTTGTGTTTTACAAGTACATAAACTATTTTAGTAGTCAACTTGTTCCTGTGGGAAAAGGGGACAATAGGAATACATCCTGAGAACAGAGCTAGTGAAAGGGAAAACAAGCACAGAATTGACATGACTATCTCAAAGATGTCATTTTCTTTGTGTGGGGCAAGCACTTAAATGTATCCAGGAGTGATCTACACAGCCTTCTTAACCAGTGTGAATAACAATTCTTTCCTAAGAATGGAAAAACTCTTAGAAATCTTCCAGGAGCTCTCTGTACTTTATCAACACTAGTTCTTTTGAACTGACCGTCCCTTTACAAAAAGAAAAGCAAACACTAGCTGCCTGGTTGGGTGTCAGCTTATGTGAACAGAAACCCATAGTATTCATCAACACTCAGTATAAAAGCTCCAGAGGTCTGTTGTATCACTCATTCTATCTCTGAAAGGACACAGGGCCATAGTCTATGAAGCAGGCGTGCAAGGCTAAAAAGAGAAAAAAATGAGGCCTCTGCTGCCTTCACTTCCCATGTGGATATCCTCTAAGCAGGATTCCTGAAGAAAAATGCTTGTCTCTTGGGTTTTTAAATATGTCATTTATCTTTATTCTTTGGCAGACTACATAATTTAAGAAAATAAACAATCCCAAGTACTTCTAACTAAGGAGAAATTATTTTCCCTGCCTCCCCACCATATAGTCAATGACTACAATCTATCTCCTGCCCTCTCATCACAGGAAGTGATTTGTGTGTATCTACTTTATGAAGAGTTGTTCAACACATAAAAGCATTGTGATGTTTCATATTCACTGGTCAAATGCCACTAACTGCCTCTACCTAAATCTGAGCAGGAGGAACCATCATTTTTATTATTTCTGTCAGTAACTGAGTTTCTCCCCCCAATCAAAATCACTTCTTTTCTGAATACTCAGACACATTACACAAACAATGATGGGGTAGGAGCAAAAGAATGAGTAGAAATTTTTGAAGCAAGTAAAAAAAGGGAGTCATAAAGAAGTGGGAATATCTGTTTCTGCTGTTATAACAATCATTCCTTCCTGTTAGGAACCATTTTAACACAGAAGTGCCCTGGTTGCTGGTGGCAACCCTCATTGGTGACACACTGATGGCATACAGCATATTTTTCCTCCGTGGTCCCATGGGCACAACACCAGATTGCCATGCATATTGATTTTTCTCTCATCCCATCGAGACATCACAGCTGCCCCCTCAGAGCGTAGGTGCAGGCGAAACTTCACTCCTGAGACAGACAAGTATATGCTCACAGCATTGCTCTTGGAACAACCCCCATGATACTCTGACACTTTTCAATTTACTCCTCTGGGGTTGAGAAAATGAAAGCTAAATGCTCAGAGGACCTTAGACAATTCTGAAGAATAAAAATAAAACAGCTGTGTTAAAACCAGCTCAATAATTTCTTTTTGCTTTGCACCTTCCTTTTCTGAAACTGTGGCTGTTAAAGATACTGAGACAGAGAAAACTGAATCTGGCCTTGAAGTTTAAGAGAGGCAGATGCATCTGCATGTAAGTGGTAAATCACTGTGGTCATCATTATGAGATGATTAAATTATCTGAACTGATTGCTTGCATAATTAGCGTTCTAACACGTTGGGCCTGGGGTTTGTGGTTACATGTCTGGCACACATGTGGTCTGGTGTCTCTGCAAACAACTGGCTGCACATTGTGATTTCTCATAATTAGAACCACAGGCAGGGAATATGGTGACAAACAGCAATGATTACACAAACGTTTTAATGTTTCCAGGGCTACTAAATTACAATAATGCTTGAACCTTAGACCACAGGTCAAATTATTATTATTGTTTGGGTAATTTTTCTGTGATTAGAGGGGATCATGAGAGTTCATTTTTCTTCTTAGTCTCCTCCCATGAGAAGCCCCCAAGCATACACATCAAAAAATGTGCTTATCTAATCAAACACCATTCCCTTAGCCCAATTTGGGCTTTAGTCTGCTGATAAATCAATAACCACACACAAAAGTGAAGTAAAAGAGAACCTGGTAAATTTCAGGGACAGCTTCCCGGAATTTCTTTCACTCACCATTTTACACTCACACAGATACAGATGTGTACATACAGATAGGCACACAAAAGCAGTCTTATCAGGATGCTGATGTATGAAATCCCTGTAGGAATAGACTCTACTTTTAAACCAAGGTTTAACTTCCAAATATTCCTGACAGAGTTAATACAAATCTGCACTGATACCAGGTTCTTTCATGAGAATTGTTTTTATAGAAAGAAGATACTACGAATGTGATGGGATGGAGAGAAAATGTGGCGGAAAAGATAAAAGCCTATTTCTCAATTCTGTAGGATATATCCAGCTCAGAGGAACTATGATTAAGTGACATGTCAAGATTTGGTTTATGTCACTTTCATAAAACATGTTGGCTTGTAAGAATTATGGAATATCTTTGATGTCAAAGTATTCAATTTTTCCTTGACTTTATTTCCTTTAAATTAATTTTGTCCAAAGAAAACACTTGAAAGTATCATGATTTCAAGTTTTAAAAGCAACCTAGTTTGAAGTTTCTGTGAATGTATGTTTTGAAATAGCTTCTGAAATTTTATAAAATGCCTCGTAGTGGTGGTTCTGAAGGTGATGCTCCTAGTATCACAACCTCTTGAAGTAGTTCCAATTCCGGTAACCACGTAGAACAGAGGCTAGCATTTTGCTTTGTTCATTGTTCCCCATCCCTTCTTTCCTCTTTGAGCTGCTGCATTAATAAAACAAAAGTAAAGTAATGAAAGAGAAGAAAATACCTTCTATGTAGTACTAAACCAAATTCCTTAAATTCTTCTTAAGGGAATTTTGTTAAATATAAGGTATTTGGGAGAGGTAAGTGATTTTACCGATTTTGTTAAGAGGTATCTTTACTATTCTCTAACTTTTTGCTCAGCTTATCTGTGAATCCTTAAAAAGAATAGCACAGACTCTATTTCCAGAGTTAGCTAAGACCTTAAATATAAGAGAACCATAGAGATATTCTTAGTAAAACACTACATGTTAGGATCACAGGAGAAAACAAAACAAAAATACAAAAACAAACAAACACAAAAAAACACTGACTGTTAAATTCATGAATTAAGGCTGTAGGATTGCTCTTTGCTAGGATGGGGCTTGTTCATCTTTTTTATTCAGACACTCCATTGGAAAACCATAATTAAGAAAGAAGAATTAGTTAATTTGGCAGGGGAAGGGAAAGAGCTAAGGTGAAAATGCTCGGTGCTAGGGTTTTGCCCTTGGTTGTTTTAAATTTATGGAGGCTCTAAATCCTGTCACAGTCTATAAATAATTTTAGTAAAGAATGCCAAGGATAGAAAGGGATTTCTCTACATGGGAGCTGGATGACATTTGATCTCCTTAAATACACAATGATCTCACACCTTTTTCAAAGCTTTACCTAGTCCTGCTCAAGTTTTGCAATTACACTTCAAGATATTAGCTAACAAAACATCTAAAATACATTTATGTCATCCTTATTTTAAAGCATAATGAATATAATTATTACAAAAATAAATAAAATAGCTAACATTGTTTTACCTCTTACTGTGCATAAGAAATGTTAATTCTATTATTTCACTTAAACTTTACAATACTAAAAATCTAGGTTTTATTATTATTCTCATTTTATTGAGGAACCTGAAGGATGGTGGTAATTTATCTTAAGTCATAGAGCTAGCAAAGACCAGTCAAATATATGATCCACACAGTCTACCTCACAACGAAACACATAGTCAACAGATAAACATAGGGCAAAATAGTTATATTTATAGTACATTTAGAAAATAGATTTTTATCTAATCGAATTACCATTATTGTTATTAGTATTTACAGATTACAACAGAAAGAAAGTTTTCTGAATTTAAAATCCTATTCAGAAGTCTGAAAGGCATTAAGCCACCATGACAATGCCTTCTGTGAATTGATTTTACATTATCTCAGCAATCTATGTTACTTTGAGATGAACTCAAACCTAACTCCTCCTTGATAGGGAAGAAAGGGAAAAGGTTATTATAAAGAGATGATTATAATTCACTAGTATATACCAACGATTTTGGCAAGACGTGTCAAAACTTGTAGCATCGTGGCACAACTTATACAAACTTTATATAAGGTTAGCTCATATATCTACCATCGATCCATAAAATTGATGTTAAGGTGACATTACATTTAACTTGAGCTTATTTCTGTTTCTCTTTTCTTTAAAATTCCAACTTCTGATTTTGTTTACTTAGTAGTATGTGAACTAATTAGATGATAGAAATAGGAAGCTATGTTAAGTTACTGGTTCTCCCCAAACTGGTTCCTGTTATTTACTTTTGCCACAATGTTCTGCATTTTTTTCACATTGTCTTTGCTTATTTTTTAAATAAATTTTAATTTTTTTCAGTTACAGTTGGCATACAAATATTTTATGAGTTTCAGGTGTACCATGTGGTGATTTATACATTTATACAACTTAAAGAAGTGATCACCCAGATAAATCTAGTACCCCTCTGACACCACACGTAGTTATCACAATATTATTGTCTATATTTCATATGCTGTACTTTATATCCCCATGACTATTTTGTAACTGCCAATTTGTACTTTTTAATCCCTTTCCCTTTTTCACCCACTTCCCAACCCCCATCATATCTTGAAACCATTAAAATGTTTTCCGTATCTATGAGTTTGTTTCTGTTTTGTTTGCTTATTTTGTCTTTTGGGTTCCACATGTAAATGAAATCATATGGCATTTGTCTTTCTCTGCCTGACTTATTCCATTCAGCAAAATACCCTCTAGGTTCATTCATGTTGTTGTAGTGGCAAGATTTTATTTTCCTATAGCTGAGTAATATTCTATTGTATATATGTACCATTTTTTCCTTAACTAGTCATCCATTGATGAACAACCAGGTTGCCTCCATATCTTGGCTATCATAAATAATGCTGCAATAAATACATGGATTCACATGTCCCTTCAAAGTAGTGGTTTTTCAGATAAATACCCAGAAGCAGAATTATGGATCCTTCTTTATCTCTTGTTAGAGCCTTAAATTTAAAGTCTATTTTGTCTGATATAAGTATTGCTACCCCAGCTTTTTGTTTGTTTATTCTCTTCTTTTCCATGAAATATCTATCCCTATATTTTCAGTCTGTATGTGTCTTTTGATCTGAAGAGAGTCTTTTGTAGGCAGTCTTTTGTAAAAGTCTTGTTTTCTTATTCATTCAGCCACCCTATTCTTTATTTGGAGGAGTTAATCCATTTAAATTGTTGCTAGATGTGTAGTTATTGCCATTTTATTATTCATATTTTTATCTTTTTTTTTCTTTTTCTTCTTCTTAAAGAAGTTCCTCCTAGCAATGATGAATTCCTTTAGATTTTTCTTGTCTGGAAAGCTATTTATCTGTCCTTCAATTCTAAATGATAGCTTTGCTGGGTAGAGTAATCTTGGTTGTTGATCCTGGTTTTCCATCTCTTTAAACATTTCCTACCAATTCCTTCTGGCCTGCAAAGATTCTGTTGAGAAATCAGCTGACCGTCTTACATGAGCTCCCTTGTAGGTAACTAGATGCTTTTCTCTTGCTGCTAAAGATTTTCTCTCTGTCTTTAACTTTTGGCATTTTAGTTATGATGTGTCTTGATGTGAGTCTCTTTAGGTTTGGGATTCTGTGCTTCCTGGACTTGTATACCTATTTCCTTCACCACATCAAGGAAGTTTTCTGCCATTATTTCTTCAAATAGGTTTTCAATTCCTTGCTCTCTCTCTTCTCCTTCTGGTACCTATATGATGTAAATGTTGCTGTTCTTGATGTTGTTCCAGAGGTCCCTTGAACTATCTACATTTTTTTAGATTCTCTTTCTTGTTGCTGCTATAATTGGGTGTTTTCTGCTACCTTATCTTCCAAATTGCTCATTCGCTCCTCTGTTTTATCTAATCTACTGTTGACTCTCTCTAATGTCTCTTCATTTCAGTTATTGCATTCTTCATTTCTGACTGTTTTTTTTTTTACATATTCTTTCTCCATTTTTATGTTTTCTATCTCTCTGTTAAAGTTCTCATTGAGTTCATCTACTCTTCCCCTAAGTTCATTGAACATCCTTACAACTAGTGTTTTAAAATTTGCATCTGCTAGATTACTTGTCTGCATTTTGTTTAGTTCTTTTTCTGGAACTTTGTTGTGTTCTTTCATTTGGGACATGTTTCTTTGTCTCCCTATTTTGTCTGCCTCCCTTGTATTTGTTTCTATTTATCATGTAGGTCTGCTATGTCTCTTGGTCTTAGAGTAGCCTCATGTAGTAGGTGCCCTGTAGGGCTCAGCAGCACAGTTTTCCCTGGTCACCTGGGCTGGGTGCTTCAGGTGTGTTTCTTGTATAGGCTATTTGTGTCCTCCTGTTATAGTTGAGCTTTGGTTACTGTTTGCACATCAACTGGGAGGGATTGACTTTTGGGATGATTGGTTGTGAGGACTGGCTGGTGAGCGGCTGACCCTATAAGGCAGGATTCAATTTAGCAGGGCTCTGGTTCCTTCCCAGTCTGCTCTTTTAGTGTCATCTTTGGATAAAGTCCTGGGTGGTCCTTTAGTTTGGTCTGAAGCTGGCCATTCAGTATGTTAACCCCAGGGGCTCCTGGGAAGGGCTCCAGCTGCAGCCTGTGCCCTGTCCAGGACCACCTGGCTAAAATTAACAAGCAGTCCAAAGATGGTCACTATCCTTATTAGGCTTGGAAGTGCCCAGGAGGCCAATCCATAAACCAAGGCAGGCTGCTGCTAGTGCCAGAGTTTCAAGGCATGCTGACCAGATGCTGCTTATTTGAGTTTTGTAAAACTTTGAAAGATTTTAGGAAAGTCCACAGCATGAGCCAAGACAGGCCACTTGTATGGAAAAGCCACTGGAAGTGGCTTAGGTGGGCCTGCATGTTGAGTGGGACAGAGTCTCAAGGAATCACCAGGGCAGGGTAATCATATTAACCAAGTCGATGGAGACTGAGATAGGCCCCTGCCAGTGTCTGCAAAGAAACAGTAGCTTCTGCCAGCACTTTTGTCTCAGAGTAAGCTGCCCCTCCAGCCCTCACTCTGAAGCCAGACAATTCAGTTTCTCCCTGCTTATCTCTGGCACTTTTCAAGCTGCTCCTGCAGTACTGGAGCTCAGAGTAAGTGAGTGCATCAGAGAGTAAGTTCACTCATGGGCCCCTTAAGAAGGACGTCTGCGACTCCAGTCGCCCTCTGCCTCACTGAGCCACAATCTCCACTGTTTTTTACAGCCAGAGGTGTGAAGACACCTCTTCCTGGTACTGGAACTCTGAGTTGGGGTGCCCAGTGTAGGACTGGAGCACCTCACTCTTCCAAGGAAATCTCTGCAGCCGAGACATTCCTCCTGATTTTTAACCACACCGCATCCCTACCCCTCCTACCAGTCTCAAGGTAGCTCCCTATTTATGTTCCCAGTTGTATGGCTTCTGTTCAACTACACTTCAAGTGACTCCCAATGAAGCTATTCTGCAGCTTAGCTGTAATTTTGATGTGGGTATAAGAGGAAGTAAGCACAATGTTTACCTATTCTGTCATCTTGACTGGAACCCTAATGTTCTGCATTTTATACCAGAAAAAAAAAAAGCAGATAAATTTCTCTATGAAAATGGTTTTCAGAAACGTATCATACAATTGAACGTAACTTCCACAGTTCTCATAATTATTCCCTTTTAGACTCTATATACAACTGACCAGTAGTCAACTTGGATATGAAATCTGGATATTATGGAATTGAAAGTATTATGCTTATATTTTGATCTAGTGATTTTGAATATGCAGCATTTTTACAGATCTTGATGAACGCATTCACAGCAGCCTATTATATGCACTGCTGTGGATAGATGATAAAGAAGCAATTGATGATGATGATGGATGGATGGATAGGTAGGTAGATGATAGATAGATAGATAGATAGATAGATAGATAGATAGATAATAGTGATGTAAAGAAGTGCCTCCTCTTCACCCACATGGTCAGCTATTCATTTATATTTACAAAGTTTTCCATTTTTATGTCATGCCTCTGTAAAACAAGGAACTCTAATTCATTTTAGCCCGAAATGTACTCTGATAAATTGTAATATTATATTTACTCTAGAGAGGTCATCTAGTCATAGAAAATAGAGTTCACTTGAAATTTAGTCTTTAGATACTTTTCTGGTTATGACTTCTTTAATAACCTCGGGAGAATTACTTAAACCTTACTCTGTTAATCTATGGATTTAGTTAGAATAATGGAATAATGAGTATAAAAATGGATTGTTCTGACATGTATGCTAATATTCTTAGAGCATTATTTACAATAGTCAAAAGGAGGAAACAATGCAAATGTTCATCAATAGTCTATGGCCATTCTGTTTGATCTCAGAAGCTAAGCAGGGGCAAGCCTGGTTAGTACTTGGATGGGAGACTACCTAAGAAGACCAGGTGCTGTAGGCAAAAAATTAAAAAAAAAAAAAAAAAGGGATCGTAAGCTGACAAGTTCCTTGCAATCTGTGAGGTCACCAAGGATCGTGTCATCAAAAAAAAAAAAAAGTCCATCAACAAATGAATGAATGAATGAAACAAAATATGACATATACCAATAATAGAATATTATTCAGCTATAAAAAGAATGAAGATCTAACACATGCTACAACATGGATAAGTCTTGAGAACATTTTGCTCAGTAAAATAACCCAGGCACAAAGGAAAAAATATTGTATATTGTTGATTATATAACATACTAGATTGGCAAATTTGCAGACACACAAAGTAGATTATATGTCACCAATGACTGAGGGGAAAAGAAAACAAGGAATTAATGCTTAATAGGTACAGAGTTTCTGTTTGGGATGATTTAAAAACTTTGGAAATAGATAGTGGTGATTGTTGTACATTATTGTTAATGCATTTAATATTACTAAATTAACATTTTAAAATGCCTAAGGGGAGGGAGAAAAATGGCACAGATGATACAGGCCTTGTTCATCCCTCTTGGAACTACATCAAAGTTGTGACAAAGGTACGGAGCAAACAGCAAGCAAAGTCACCTGGGATATAGATGAACAGAAGTACTACAACTAGGAAGAGAAATAATAAATCACCCTGCAAGGGTAAAAGGTAGGAGAGGGCAAAGATGCGCAAACTGCAGGGTCGCAACTGGCTAAGTGGAGCAGAGGTTGTGGCAGCAGTAGACAGCAGCTCCAGATGCTTCTTAAATGGGTTGTATCCTTTAGCAGACTTTCCTGGTGACGGACATAGTAGCTCTGAGCACCAGCTCTGGGTTGGCTGCTCTGTGAGCACCAGGGACTTAGAGGGGTCACTGAGTTGTTGGAATGAGGCCCAGGGGTGAGTTTCTATCCTGGGCAGAAGTGCTGGCAGTATCCATTGTCCCTCTGGTGAGCCCTTCCCCCTCCCTGTGTGCAGACTCAGCACCACAATAGCTGAGACATCATCAAACTGGATAACAGGTCACTTTTCTCAGAGGATTCCTTGAAACTCCACCTCCCTCAACTCATAGCCTCACCCAAGCCATATCTAGTTATGTCCTCTGGAGTCCAGTGCTCCTTGTTGGGCAGTGCCAGGATTCACACTAGTGACAGCTGACCTCAGTTTCTAGTGTAATTTCTTGAGGCAACTATAAGCACAGCATCTGTGGATTTACTGCTAAATCTTAACAGGTGGCCCTGGAGAAGCAGAAGCTAAACTTGGCCTGCAGCTGCATTTCTCTCTTAATACTATGCCACAGGACACGTACTACACAAAGCCACATGAATAAGACCAGGAGACTTATGAGCTTTTCTTAGCACATAGAAACAGGCACAGAAAGGCAGCCAAAATGTAAAGACAAAGAAGTAGAAACCATATGAAAGAACAGAATAGAGATCCAGGAAAAATGAAGTCAAGCAATCTAACAGATGCATAGTTCAAAACACTGGTTATAAAGATGCTCAATGAACTTATAGGAAATATAGATGAATTCAGTGAGTAATTTAACAAAGAGATTAAAAACATAAAAATGGAAGTGGAAATTATAAAAGGGAACTAGCCAGTCAGAAATGAAGAACACATAATCTGAGATGAAAAGTATATTAGAGGGAATCACCAGAGTGGGTAAAAACCATTGATACAGAGGATTAAGAAGCCAAGGACACTCGATCAGAATGGCAAGGAAAAAGAAGCCAAGACTAATAATCATCATTTAAGGAGCCTATGGGACACAATTAAATGTAAAACTATCTGGGTCATAGGGGTACCTGAAAGAAAACAAGAAGTCAAAGAGCTATTTGAAGAAATAATGATGGACATCCCTAACCTAATGAAAGGAATAGGAATAGACATACAACCCCAGGAAGCTCAGGGAGCCTCAAATAAGAGGCCCAAATATAATTAAAATGGCAAAATTTAGACACAGAGAAAAATTTAAAAGCAGTAAGAGAAAAGTTATTAGTTACCTATAGGGGAGCACCTACAAGACTGAAAGCTGATTTCTAAAAAGAAACTATGTAGGACGAACAGGCTTGGCACAAAATATTCAAAGTGATGAAATCCAAGATCTACAACCAAAAATTTTTTATTCAGCAAAGATATCATTTAGTCAGATAAAGAGCTTCCCAGAGAAAAATAAACTAAAGTAATTTATCAGCACCGTCAGTATTACAAGAAATGTTGGAGGAACTTCTTCAGGAAGAAAAAACGTATATCAAAAACATGAACAAATGTTCACAAATACAATGGAATATTACTCAGCCATAAAAATGAATGAAATTCTACCATTTTCAATCACATGGATGCTGAGTGAAATAAGTCAGACAAGGATAAATACCATATGATTTCACTTATATGTGGAATCTAAGGAACAAAAAGAACAAACTAATCAAAAACAGACTCACAAATATAGAGGATGATCTGGTGAAGGCCAGAAAGGAAGAGTTTGGGGGGCTGGGACTATGTGATAAAGGGTTAAAGAAGTACAAAAAAGTAGTTGATAAATGGTCATGAGGATAAGGAGCATGGCATAGGGAATGCAGTTAGCATTAAAGTAGTGGCTAGGTGGAGAGCCAGAGGAGAGAAAGAGCAATTAGAACAATCATTTTGTAAACTATATAAATGTCTAACCAATGTACTGTATGCTTTAAACTAATAAAATAAAATTGAAAAAGAAATAAAGAATAAAAGCAAAAACTCCAAAAAACATGAATATAGAATGGTAATAACTACATTTCTAGCAACAAGTACCTCATATGGAAAAGACTGAAGTGCTCCAATCAAAATATAGGGAGGCTGAAAGGATAACAAGACCCTTACATAGGTTGCCTATAAGAGATTCACTTCAGATTAAAAGACTCACACAGACTAAAAGGAAGGAGATGGAAAATATATTGCCTTGATGGACCTAGAGAGTATCGTGCTGAATGAAATAAGTTAGATAGAAAAAGACATGTATCACATGATTTCACGTACATGTGGAATCTAAAGAACAAAATAAACAAACAAAAAAAGAAACGAAAATAAACTCATGGCTACAGAAAATATTTTGAGGGCTACTAAATAGGAGGGAGGTTAGGGGGATGGTGAAAGGGCAAAGGGATTAAGAAGTACAAATGCATAGTTACTAAATAGACAAGGAAAACAGTTAATGCTGTAATAAATATGTAAGGGGGAAAAGGGGTACTAGATCTAGTAGGGTGATCACTTTGTGAGTTATATAGATCTCTAATCACTATGCTGTACAACTGAAACTAATATATTATCGTATGACAACTATAATTGAAAAAAACTCATCGAATTTTACAATGTAAATACCAGCAACTAATTGTCTATTATACTTCAATAAAGCCAGGGGGAAAAAAAGAACAAAACCAAAATTATGAAAAAATTTACCTATTTTACCACAATTTTAAAAATTAATAATGTCATTGCCAAAGACTCAATGAATTGTACATACTAAATAAGTAAATATTATAGCATATGAATTTTTTATCAATAAAGTTGTTAAAAACAAACCAAAAAATCGATTGTTCTAAGGTTCAGGTGGACATCAGTAACTGAAAGGGTGAGAGAGTGGAAGGGCTTAGCGTCCACACAGAGAGGCCGATGTGATATGGGAGTGAGAGCTGACACTGTTGTAATCACATAAATTGCAGGTTGCCTCTGACTCTCTTCCTGCTGAGCAAACCTCACATTCTGGTCACATTTTCATTTCTATCTTATAAGCAAGTTCATTCTTAGAAAACAGACCAGGCCTAAGGGCAGTAAACCAATTACTTTGTTAGGCTCTTCTTGGTACCATCCATGTTATTAAGAGTTGAACTGACTAGATATTGACCCCTGCTGTCTCTCTGGATGTGACTGTGCTAAGCCAAGAATGATATTGCTCAAATTTGCCTGTCTTTCCATTCAGTTACTCAGACATTATTTCAGGTCACAGAGTTCAACACATCTGAACCTTGACAGTATTAATTATTAAATTATTTTTAGAACTTTTTATGTTCACCCTAACTGAAAATCTCATGAATGCTTTATAACCTAAAAGCTTCCGTCATTATTTTCTTTTCACAAAAGAAAGAAAAATTCCAAAGCTATTAAATCTAATCTCACATTTTACAAGTTTGGATTCAAATTTGATTTTATATCTCGAGTTCTTCAGTAATTAATTGCTGTTTCTAAATAAACCACATCTCCTGACATTCTTTTTTGTTATACTATTTCTTTACCATGTAACTACAATAATATTATCATAGTATTCATTGCATTGCATAATTTTTAATATGTCAGTCTCCTCTAGGAGACTATACACTTCACAGTGGCAGGGACTGTAAGCTATTTATCTTCACTTCAACCAGAGTAACTGGCCTATAGTAGATGCACAAATAAGTTTTTCTCAAATGTATCAATTATGAAAAAATGGATTAGTAAATGATTAACATTGAAAGCATCCATTAGATAAATTCTTCACTAAAAAAAAAAAAGCATTTTGGTGAAAAGGTATCCAGTTTTGTGACTAATAAGATATTCAGTGAGCCAGTCATCAATCACATGTGTAGAGATGCGCAGATATGCTTTCTTGGAATCCCTTGCACCATCTTCAGCCACAGAAATTGTTTCCTTACTGATTGTGCATATATATTTACAGTCCAAAAGTTTTGGTCTTATTAAGGAACAGCAAGACATTGCTTTGCAAAATAAGCATAATTTTCTACTTGTGGGGTAACAGAAATGTGTCAATGTCTGGCTAACTATTTTTTCTTCAGTTCCAGAGTGTTCTCTATTTACCTTACTCCAACTATTACTCAACTGATGTTCCATTAATATATACCAGGAAGAGAGGAATGCAGAACTTTCAATAGCATGCTTATTAATGGTAGGATTCTGTCACTCTTTTCTAAGAAATAATGTGTACTAAATACTCACTTCAGATTTTTTGACCCAATCTTCACTCAAATCCAATAAAAACTAAACAAGAGCTGAAATACACACAGAGGCCATAAAACATATGAGTGAAACAAAGCTGGAATGTATTTATAGAATGATGAATTATCCATATTAAATTTAAATAGCAGAGGAGAAGTCTCTCGGGGTTCTACAGATTTTTAATTTCATATGAATATTTGTATTTGATTCTGATGCCTGACTTTTTCATATAAGGCAATTATTTTTACATTATGGCATTTTCCCTGCATTATCTTTGTTCTAGAGTCTTAAATATAGTTCCTGGGCCTAATAAAAGCTGTTAATTTCAACTTCTGAATGGATAAAATTTAATAACGGGAATAATAAGATCTTCATACAGTAACAATGTACATTTAACTTTAGACGATGCATGTCATTCACTGATGATGGATTTGTTAACTATTTGTTGAGACTTTACTGTTAAACAATCACTGTGACAGGTGTTAAGGACAGAGAGGGAATAAATATAGTATTGTCCTAAAAGAACACACAGTTTAATTGTGGGAGACAGACAGATAAAAAGATATTTCCAATATTTGATTAGCAAAGATGAAAATAATCACGTGGGCTATGAAAGCATTTGGAGTGAACACGTAACTCAGCCTATGGGTCATAGTTAGCTTTCAGAAAGAGGTGAGTCATAGGAATTAGGAACAGAGAAGAAAACAAGGGCATGCTGAATAAAGAGACAGCATGTGAAAAGCCCAAAGACATAAGCAAACCAACCTCAGTGTCAGAGTTCTGAGCTTCTTTAACACTTAAGAGGATCTTAGCTTTAAAGCATTAGCTGACATTTTTGATCGGGCACTCTTTCTTTTCCACATCACAAGATTAGCCTGCCTTTTCAGGTTTTTTTCTGAGAATCTTAGTTATAACCCTTTCTTGTGACTTGGGTCCAGGACTAATATGAGTTTATGATACCCTTATCTATTCACTCTAGCTTGATTGTCCATTCCAAGTGAGTATCTAAGTGAGCATGTAGCAATAAGCATTTTCAACTGACAGATCTACATTACTTTATGTCTTAATATAAATGTGTTTACTTCATTAACTTACAGATATCTTGTGTATTAGGTATGATTTATTATAATGTCCACTGTAAAAAGTGGAGAACGAAGAAGTTCATAGATGTTTCTGACGGGAAACAGATGGCACACTCAAACTGGGTAAATGATGATATTTTAGTATGAAGACTACTTATAAATTGTAGACAAGATTTAGAACAAACCAACAGGAAATTGCGTGCTGTCCGGGGCTAGTAAAGTCAGGTAGGGAGCAGTTACCACACCCAGCCTGTGTGTTAGCATCTTATTTCCACTATAACAAATTACCACAGGTTCCTGGCTTAAAATAACTTGAAAATCTTGTGGTATAGTTCTGGAGGTCAGAAATATGAAATCAGTTACACTGTGCTAAAGTCAAGGTATGGACAAATAGGAGTTCTTAGAGATGCTATGAAAGAACCTGTGTCCTGGACTTTTCTAGCTTCTACAAGCTGTCCTCATTCCTTGGTTCATTTCTTCATATCTCCTTTTCTCTCTCTGCTTCCAGTCTGTCTTTGACTCCCCTGTACTCCTATTATAAAGACTTTAAAGATTTTGTTTAAGGCCTATTCGGATAATCTAGAGTTATCTCATGTCAAGAACTTTAAATATCTCCAAAGTCCCTTTTGTCATATAAGGTAATATTCACATGTTCTGGGGAAAATGGATATAGTTAGGGGGCTATTATTCAGTCTACCACACCATCAGAGAGCAAGGGAAGGAAGGGATTATCAGAGCCAGGAGAGAGCTGTATGGAGAGGACACCTGGTATAAAGTGTGGACTTCTGTAAAGTGACATGGCCTACCATGCAGATCCTCCAAAGAGGGATCTGGAAGAGTAATTATCATTTCTTCATGCTCTTTCTCCTCTGACCTCCTGCCTAGGTCTCCCAACTGGCCAAACTCAACAGTAACCAGAAGGTGATGGGAGCTCTCTAATGATATCCGTGCATGTCAGCATCCCAGATACAAAGCCAGGTGGAGATGGGTATAGAATGGTCTGTGGGGCAAACAGAAGACATCCAGCTCCTATCCTTTTGTAAAATTATTTTTAAATGTTAATTATTCTTGCAAAAAATGCACATAACAACACAATTTATTACCCTGAAAACATGAAGAAGTGTATAAAGCAGATGGAAAGTCTACCACCCAATCTGCCCCAACATCCTTCACACTCCCCTCTTTATACTCAATCATTAGGGAACAGGAGACACAAATTGTATGTATAGGTAGCAATAGCAAAGATTAGGTATGAAAACCTATTACAACCACAAACTTTTCAATGTTTTTCTTGATTCAAAGTTTGCATGAATGCTTTTTCTTCTGCCCTGGATTTCTTTTACCTTTATTATTTACTGCTTAAACTCAACTCATCTCTCAGGTATCACTACTTCAGGAAAGCTATGCCTAACTTACCAATATAAATTAGATGCCCACTCTATACCTCTTATATTCTTTTTTTAGAGTCTGGAATTTTTATGTGTAGCCTTTGCCATAACTGAAAAAGATATGTGAATTTCTGTATTTAATTGATTGAGTGCGTGTTTATCTCCCCACTGGTTTCTAAGTTTTAGGGGGCCAGATAGCTCCAGCCCCTAGTACACTGATTGGTAAATAGTAGAAATTCAGTGCATACCCAACTTAAAATTTCAAAGCTACAGAAAAAGTTCAAAGATCAGTCAAGGAAATTCATCAATATTTAATATATTTTTACATTTCTGCATTCATTTCTTCTCCCTCTCCCTCTTCCTTTCTCTGTTTAGCTAACTTGCTCTTGTTCTTTCCTCCTCCCCCATTTTTCTCCGCTTCCCTCTCTTTCCCTCTCTTCTTGTGAAATTTAGGTTCTTTTTTTTTCTAATTCAAACTATATTTAGATATCTGAAAATGTTTAACAATATTTAACTCAATCTGGAAAATTTTCTTACTGTTTTCATGATGGATACTGGGGAGACTATTTATTAGCTAAAGTGCTAAAGTCCTATGGTTCTCATATTACTTTCTTATATTAGCTTTGATTCCCACCTTCTAATCACTGTGAAATGCATTATATTTTTTCTGGGCCAGCAATAACAGGTGCATGTAATGATTTTTTTGGCTTACAAAATCTTATATCTGAAGACAGATTTTTTTCTGAGTCTCAGAAAGCAGTTTCTAAAATCAACAGTATATCAATATACTTTTTTATTTTGTAATCATTTTATATTTTGGTAAGACTTTTAACTTTCACTACTTTTGTCCTTTTTCTTTTTATCGCCAAGCCTTCAAGGTGGTTATCCATCTGCAGGAATCATCTCTTATGAAACTCTAGCCTCTGGTCCTATGCGTTTTCAATCTCCTTCCTTTCAGTGTTCTGAGCTAAAGTCTTGGTCCTATCCTCAATGTTGCCCTGTTTTGATGAGACTCTTCAGTCTGGCCTTAGCATTGTTTGTGTTCTAACACCCTAGGCCCTCATTGCCCTCTTCTTACCTGACTCTCAGCTAAAGCATAGCCTCTGTAGCTGGCTCCGTTGGCTTGGAAATATTTCCTTATTCATATGCAAATTGTAATTATGGTATTTTCTGTCTCCTAGTGATAGGCATAACTTAATTCCGTGTTTAAGGTGTTCATTAATAGGGATAGGTTATGTTCTCCTTGTGAATCTGTATTGTTTTTTGGAGAATGTATGGAGAAACTTAGATTTAGAAGGACACCCTATATCATGGGCAATGATAATTTCAATTGCATTTTTAAAAAAAGATATTAATAGCCTCTCATACAAAACATGGCTATAAAAGTGTCCAAGTGTCTATATTGTATTAGCTTATATTTTTATTATTAAATCAAAAAACCTTTTCCCCAAATTGATCTCAGACTAAAGGCCAGCCACATCAACAACAGTATCCTCCCCAAGTCTCATTTTGTTTCCAAAGCCATCAGTCAACAGAATTTCTCCATGACAGAAGGTTAATTAATATTGTGATAGAAATCCTCACATATCTGTTTTTTCCTTTCTTTTTTCAGGGATATACAGCAAAGTTTAGCTAAGCATATAACTTCCTTAAGTAAAGATTTCTTAGTTTTTCTTATAGCAAAGTATGGTAATGAACATGTATTGCTCAATGGGATATAACAAAAGTGCTACGATGTGACTCTGTAAGAATCCCTAAAAAGAATACGTACACTTGTATTCAAGTTTCTTCATTTCTGTTGAATATAATATCAACATCATAGCTGGAATTTAAGCAGCCATTTTAAACTAAGATATAGAAGTCTCACATGTTCAAAATGGAAAAGCAAAAGACAGAAAAAGCATGGGTTCCTGATAATTATGGAGTGGCCATATCTTTTTAGGAATCCTAAATTCCAGATTGCATTTAAGAAAGAGAGAACTAAGTATCTGTGATTTTTAATACATTGTTATTTTAGGTTTTCATTTATTCTTTTGAATCTAATTCTAAAAGCAAGCAAGGAATTGGGGATAACTATAGATGTAAACAACTGCTTCTGTACCAACTGTAGCTCCTAAATGTAGAACTAAAATCGCCTCATATAAATGGCTTATATAAGTATAGTTCAATTCTGAATCACCAAGAATAATGTTGTTTCATGTATGCATTGAATTGTCATATGTATTTCCTTCATCTTCTTATAGATGTGATTGGTCCTACGTCATAAGACACTAGATTCATTATATTAATTTATAATTACTATAATTTCTTTTGACTTTTTTCTTTAAAATCTCAGGTATGTTTCATAAGATTGAGTCTTTGATACCTTATAGTTTATGTTTTTATTAAAAATGAATTCATTTTCATTTTACATTCAGTATTGCTGATGGTTTATATAAGTTGATTCTGTATCCAGCAACCTTATTGAACTCTTGTGTTAATTCTAAGTTTGCCTGTAAATAACCTAATCCCATGTTTAAGGTGTTCAGTGATAGAAACATCACTGTAAGTTCAGTTATTTACTGGGCAACAACCAGTTCAAAAGTCCATGCTAGGTAGAGAAGGGAAAAAATTAAAATATAGATAAATAAATAAGATATAACCAGATCAGTAAAAAGCTTATATATTTTGATGTACTACAAGATATTATTTCTCTATTATTATAAATGAGAACAAAAATAAGAAAAATCAATTATATCCTTAAAAGAATCATTAATTTTGATTTTTATTCAGATATTTAAATAAATTGATGAACTTAATTATTATAATTTATTTAGATCAACACAGTAACTTATTTACAGGGCATAAGCCCACTTCAGAAATTTTTTCACACTGGATAGATGCTCAAACACTGCAGAATGGTCTTGGAATAAGAATGAATATTTCCTCTTCAGAAGCCAGGTCAGTCAAATTCTTCATTCATATTGGATGACACAGCTCCTCTCAAATTACTCACACAGGAGCTTTGCAACTGCATAAATTATTTCAAGTGGCTGATACCACATTCTATGAAATCTTTTACCTTAAGTGAATGGTTAGTATGCCTGTCTGTTATTGACAAATAGGAGTGAAATATATTAGTCTTAAAAAAAAATAGACATTTCAACTTTAAAAATAGAAATAAATAGGAAAAATAAACTATGAATAAAATTTTCGCCCTTTGAGAAGAGAGATGAAAAAATATGCCAGATTTTATGAGAAACTTTTCTCCTTTTTACAGTTCAAAACAAGCCTTTTCAGAGTGATTCAATTGTTTTTTAACCTTCAACTCATTTGAACTTTATTATGTTATCTCAAATCATATTGATAATATAACTTTACTGTATTGGTTATTTCAAGTATGCTCTATGGAAAAGAAAAGGTGTTTATGGCCTGTGTCTGAGACCAATATCAAAAAGTGACACACTATTATTTTATACTCTGTTTAAAAAAAACCATGGTGATTGTAGAAAACATGTGATGAGAAGGCCATGATTTTAATTAATTCTCCCCAGAATTAACCTTAATGATATTGTTGAGTTATAGGGGAACCACTTTGAACCTCATTCAACATCAGGGCTCTTTGTAATAAGACATGTTTTGCTGCCATTTTCGTTCATATGAATGATTTATCATAGTAAAAACTGTGGTCAGAGTAATATCTAGACCAGGAGTCAAAAATCACTCATAGATTTCTAATGGGACTTAGAAAACCTCAATAGCAAATAGACTTTCAAAAAAATTAATCAATCTTTCTAGTAATTGGGTAGTTAACATTTCACTGCCACTTGATTGACAAAGCTTTAACAAAGTCTGACAATAATATGTTGACAATAGGAACTCTCATACACTACTGAAGGGAACATACATTTGGGCCAACCACTTTGATAAGCAACTAAATTAAATCTAATAAGGTGAACTTATGCATTCTTCAATCCATGAATCCTGGCCTTAAGTTTATATTTTACATATTTTTAAAAAGAAATGCAAAGAAATGCTTGTCACAGTATTAAGAGTGAAAAAAAAAACCCATTGAGGACAATCCCAAAATATCTATCAACGAGAATGAAAAAATAAAATGTGATATAGTTATACAAATAAAATACTACACTGCAGATAAAATAAACAAGCTAAATTTATAAGTGCCAATATGGATTAATGTTTTTAAAAACTCAGTACATATAAAAAATATATACAACATGGAACGATTCACATAAATTGCCATTCAGGCTCATCTTAAGCAATGTGATTTCCCAGGTTCCCCACAGTTCAGCAAGGAAGAGCAATGTCTCCAAGGCAATTCCTTATTCTTCTGATACCACTCACTGGGAAGATTTCTGCAACAAACACTTTTTCTTTCTATGGGGCTGGATGCTAGGGCGTTCGTCGGGGAGGGGGGGGGGGGGGGAGGGGAGGGGGAGGGAGGGAGGAGGGAGGGAGGGAGGGCGGGAGGGCGGAGGAGGGAGGGGGGCGGGGGGCGGGGGGAGGGAGGAAGGAAGGGAAGGAAGCAGGAAGGAAGGAAGGAGAAGGAAGGAGGACGGAGGAAGGGAGGGGGAGGGGCGGGTATGGAGGGGATAGGGAGGGGAGGGAGGGAGGGAGGTGGGGTGAGGGAGAGGGGGGGATAGGGAGAGGAAGGAAGGAAGGGGGGGGGGGGGGGACGGAAGGAAGGAATCAGTTAAGAAGGAAGGTAATGGACAGGAAGCGGAAGGCATTCGTCCTTCCCCTTATTTCTTTTTTCTTTCTTTCTTTCTTTCTTTCTTTCTTTCTTTCTTTCTTTCTTTCTTTCTTTCTTTCTTTCTTCTTTCTTTCTTTCTATCAGCAACAGTATCCCAAGTCTTTCTAACATGTAAAAAAGTTTTTTTTTTTAATTTCCTTAACTCTTTCCCACCCCAATTCGATCTATCCCAATTAGATTGTAAGTTATGAGAACCAAAATGCTCTTAATTTACTATAAAATTTCCGGTAGTGTCTACAATAGTATTTTTTATTTGTTATGGCTGCATGCATAAATGATCAAAATTGAGGCAAAGAAAAGACCTACTATTTTTTTTTCAAAAATGGAATATGGAATATAGGTAGATAAGGGACATAGTAAAATAAAATATGTACATAAACATATATATGTGACTCTAATAATAAAATGATATTTAAAAATCTTGCTGAACTGTTTTATATATTTTTCTCCTTTTGACATGATTTTTATTTTTTATAGTAAACTTGATCATTAAAAATTCTATTGTGCTTTTGAACTTTTTTGTGTAAAGAAAGAGCTATGAAGAGAAATAGTAAAAAGTAAGGACATTATTCTTAGAACATTCAAGAACACATTTACAGACAGGAGCCTTTAGAACTTCAGGGCTAAACTCTTTATAAGAAAATGTCCATGGTCTGGGATGCTAGGATTCTGGTCCATGTGACTATAGGTTCCTTTTCATTTTAACACTCTGTATGTGTAGACTGTGACATTAGGACATCAACTCTTAACAGAGAATGAAAAAGAGTGAAAAGTTATAGATAATAAAGGGTTGAGAAATCTGTCTGCAGTGTAGGAATTTCCCTCCCACTGAAGGTAGAAATAACATCCTAATCCATAACAAATTTTTCATAAATATCTCCTTTGTAATTCCATCCTTTAGTTCTGAGGAGAAAATATAAGAAAAAATAATTCACATTTCTTCTCAAATAAACTAAATCTCTGAAACATGGTACTATTGAATATTAAATTCTTATAGCAGCAACTTAAAGACTTTATAAATTGAAAGTACTGTAGTTTATATGAGCCCTGTGCACCCAAAAAATAACAGTGGTTGAAAACTTCCCAGCTCATAATTTTGTTTCCGAATTCCCTCCACTATTTTGTGTTCTAGGAAATGGCCAATCACAAAGAACCTTTCTCTATGTGACTCAAAGTAAAACTCATTGTCTGCTCTTTCTCATGAATCTCCAAAGGCTCCAAATGACTCTTGTGATTAACTGCCTACTGTTAAAGAAAAGATTATTTTTATACCTGTTAAAACAGTAAGGAAGCCTTTATTCAAAACTATTGCAGTAGGGATCAACAGTATTGTAATTGAGAGAAATATAGCACTGAATCCAATTACATCAAAGAGAAGTGAAGATTTATAGCCAAGGAAGAGAGTTGAGGAGATCCATGAATGTAAAATTACTAAGAGGAGAAACCAAGTGCAAGAGATTCTTGTTAAACTGCCCTAACATGATTCTTGCTAACTGCAGGACAAACACTTAAATATCAAAAGTAAAAATGAGAAACTTGATCAGGTATTAAGAGTTATCAGTTGTCAAGGTGGAGGTACTTTGTTAAACTGGCTTAGTAGAATTTTTGCTAAAACTAGACTCAGCAAAGATGAATATGGAAAGCAAAAGTCAAAGGCCAAGTCCAGAAGAGGGCTTAGAAGCCTAATTAAAATTTGATCTAGGAGTGTTTTTGTCCCTCTACAAAATCCCAGGCTTCCCTTCCTTTGAGGCATTTCTCATTAGTGAATTTTCTCCCTGTCTGAATAAAATTATCTCATTGATTTTTTCCATTTGCTTTGTCTTTAACAATAACAGTTTACCTGTTTGAATTACCCTGGAGCAGAGAAGAGTTTCTCAACCTGAGCTCATAGAGAGGTTTTAGGTGTCCATACCTCTGGAACTGGAGACAGAGCTGTATGGAGGTGCAAATTGGGGGAGTAAAGACTCCATGCATAGTGTTTATCAAATTTTCGGGGAAATTTGTACCCCCATAACAATTTAAGATGCACCGATAGATGTTTTTCATGTTTTGTTTTGTTTGGAGAGTGGGATGAGATTAATCCTGTATGATTTAACTCAGAATGGAAGAGATCTATTCCCTGTTTTCCTTGGCAAGGTTCAAATTCACAGTACCTCTTTTCTCTTTTATTGAGACAAGAATAGGTAGTATGATAAAGTAATTGCAGAAATTCTAAGTGTCTTAAGCACTTAGAATTAATAATTCTATTCTAATTCAAGGAGGTTAAATAATATTAATAAAATACAGTTTAAGTAAAGTGGAGGTGAAGATATCTTTCTATCAAATAGTAAGCAATAAGATCTTATTCCATTTATATGGTTCTCATTGTCTTTTTAAGTTCTGACTTATTTTGTTAATCACCATGAACTCTTTCACACAAATCAATAGTTCATGCAAACCTTATTAGTTTCAAATTTCCCTGGAAGTTTTTGCAAGTATATGCTTATGCAGTGAATGTGAACACGTAACCACAAATATTGATAATCCAAAAACACAAGTATTTCGTTTTCTTTAAATCAAGATAAATCTAACTTCAAACCCTCATTCAAGTAGATTGGGAGAGAATTCAGTCTCATACATTTCAAGGGTTGTTTTCACTCCCTAGAAATGTACAACAGTGCAGCAATCACATTCATTCCTCCAACAGCTATTTATTAAACACTTGTTAGGTGAACAAAGCGGGAAGTAAAATAAGAAAATCTGTGCTCCCAAGAGCTTATATTTCTAGAGTAGGGAAATAGACAATAAAAATAAATGAAATATATGGTATTGTCAAATTGAAATAAATGCTGTGTAGAAAAATTATTTTGTGAATATGCAATGCTGAGTAGTGAGGGTTATGATTTAAAATAGGATATCAAAGAATGCCTAAGGATAAAACATCTGAGCAAAGACCTGGTGGAGGTGAGGGAGCAAGCCATTACAACATTGAAGGGAAGACATTCCAGGTAAAGAAATTGTGAATAAAAAGCCCCTGAGATGGAAGCCAGGGGCATTGTCAAGAAGAAGAAGAGCACAATATCCCACTTCTAAAAAGATGTTTAAAATCCCATTCCCTTTTGCTTTCCAAAAATATTCCCTCATTTCATTCTTATCTCAGAGTCCTTCCTTTTCTCTCCTCCTAGCATTTACCTAGTAGAATATTGTGAATGAGCTTCTTCTTCTTTTATAAAACTCAGAAACAAAGGTTGTCTCCAAATATTTCTTAGAATAGGGGTGAGATGCAAAAGAAAACAAAAATTGCAACCACAAATAAACATCTCAATATACAATTTTTCCACATTTATTTCCTCTGAGTCCCAATGACTGTACCATATAGATGTGGACAAAATGAAATTGTAGCTGTCAGTAATGTTTATATCTCTTCAAATATCCTCAATATTATTTCAGTGTTTCTGTTCAATGTTACTAGTTAAACCACATGACTGGAAGTGAATGTAGAATTACATTTTTTATTATTCAATATCAAGAGTTTGAGAGGGATCTCCTGGTACCTTTTGTCCTCTCTGCTCCTCTCTATAATTTCTTGATCAAGTTAAATCTGGCTCTGAAGCTTCACTTGTTATGTGGTGTTTGGGAAAGACAGAATAAACACAATATTCATTCATTCATGCAAAAATGCATTTCTTTAGCAAATAAACAGATAATAAACACCTCATGTGTGTAATGTCCTGGACTGGTAGGGATACCAATGACATAGATAGCAATTGCTTACATTTATTAAATATTGACTATGTCCCGTGTATCCTTCTACAGACAGTAGTTCACTCTTACCAATAATTTTGCTTTTTGATTTCATTTACCTGCAGGCAACTGCAGTCAGAAAATATTACATGGAAAATACCAGCAATAAATAATTCATAAGTTATAAATTACAAGGTGTTCTGAGTAATGTGATGAAATCTCTTGCTGTCTCACTCCATCCTACCTGGAAAGTGAATCATCCCTTTGTCCAGAGTATCCAAACAGCATACGCTATCCACTTAGTAGCCATCTGAGTTATCAGATCGAATGCAGCAGTATCTCAGTGCTTATGTTCAAGTAACCCTTATTTTGTTGTTGTAATTGTTCTATTATATTATTAGTTATTGTTATTAATCTCTAAGTGTGTCTAATTTATAAACTAAGCTTTATCATGGGCATGTTCCATATTATCTTAGATTTCAGGTATCCATTAGGGGGCTTGGAATGAATCCCCTGAGGATAAGGGGTAATTACTGCAGCTTGTGTCCCTTAAGACAGGTCTTCAGGAGACAGGATCTAAGATGGAGGTGTACTGAGGTACTATCAAGAACACTTGTAGCAGCGAGGGAGACAAAATGAGACACAAAGATAATCTGAACTACAGTGCTGTTGCAACAGAGAAATTGACTGATCCTAGAAGTGAGCCCTAGAACCGAGATGGCTTTGAGTTCAGATTTGTCCTGAATCAAACCAATGGGGTTGGTCTTTTGTACCTTCATTTTAACCAATGTTGAGGCAATGTCTTAGTTTGCTAGGCTGCAATAACAAAATATAATAGACTGGGTGGTTTAAACAACTGAAATTTATTTTCTTACAGTTCTGGAAGCTGAAAGTCCAAGATCAAGGTGTTGGAAGGTTTGGTTTCTCCTGAGGTTTGATTTCTCTCCTTGGCTACAGATAGCTGCTCTCTTGCTATTGCTTCACATGATCATCTCTCTATGTGTGTGCATCCCTGGTGTTTCTCTCTGTATGTTCTAATCTTCTCTTCTTACTGGGACACTGTTAAGATTGTATTAGGGCCCACCCGAGCAACCTAATTTAAACTTAAGTACTTTGCTATCTCTAAATGCAGTCACATTCTGTAGTTAAGGCTTTGTAGATAATTTCCTTGCATTCTACACTAGTAGGCCTTTAAAATGTCACTGATGTGGTAGCTCTTTGGATATTGGTAAGACTTTGGAGGGTCTCCAAAGAACTTGCCATATGATACCATAAAATAGAACTGGGCAGAGGGAGAAGCAGAACTGTAAGCAGCAGCAATAGGAGCCTCCATGTATTCCACAGAATGCTCCATAGTTGTAGGCTTTCAGAGTTGACTTTGCATTCTTCCATGGTGTTGAGCAGTTACTCATTGCCCCTGGTGAAGAGGCATAACCATGGGCAAGGCAGTTCACCTTGCTGAAGAACAATTCATGGAGAATGACTTCCAGGTGAGGCCTTTGGTCCTAAAGGAATATATGTGCCATGCACCACAGCATCCACTACAACATGAATTAATATTTTATTCCTTATAGCAAATATTAAACACCAACTATTTTTCAATGAGGATAATAACTTGTCTCAGATTATGTAACTAATAAGTGGCAGGTCTAAAACCAAACTAGGGGGATTACTTCTAACTACTATACTGTAAGACAAAAGAAAAGAAAGAAAAGAAAAGAAAAAAGAGAAGAGAAGAGAAGAGAAGAGAAGAGAAGAGAAGAGAAGAGAAGAGAAGAGAAGAGAAGAGAAGAGACGAGAAGAGACGAGACGGGAAGAGAAGAGAAGAGAAGAGAAGAAGAAAAGAAAAGAAAGAAGAGGAAGGAAGGAAGAAGGAAGGAAGGCAAGAAGGAAGGAAGGAAGGAAGGAAGGAAGGAAGGAAGGAAGGAAGGAAGGAAGGAATGGCCGGAATTAATCCATCCTTCCTCCTCCCTGCCTTACCTTGCCTTCCTTCAGTCCCGCCGTCCCTACAGTTCCTTGACTTCCATTCTTCAGTCCGTCCTTCAGTCACTCAGCCCGTCCCTCGAAGAAGAAAGAAAAGAAGAAAAGAAAGAAGAAAGAAAGAAAGAAAGAATTGATTTAATCCAAGTTTTCAAGGAGGGTATCAAGATCAGACATTTAATGGGAAAAATATTATTTTCATTGTGATGAATCTTTCAAAGCTACTATATCTCCTCCGACTTCGAACCCAAGTTTCTCTTGCAGATTCAGGGTTATGGCTGACCTAATGTTTCTCTGTGGTAAATGGGCTTTATTAAGCTGCCTCTCAAGCCAGGGAACACTGGGGCTCGGAGGACATTTCTTGAGGTCTAGAAGTCATGTTAATATATAAATGCATCAGCAGCAAGCAAGAACAAAGAAAATAGATGACAGGTAGAAATAGATAGATAGGTGATGATAGATAGATAGATGATAGATAGATAGATAGATAGATAGATAGATAGATATAGTTGAATAGACACAGCCCTACAGAGATAACTGATGATAGACTTGCTTATTAATTTTACAAAATATTTTAATATTGTAATAGAATTCCATGTTAGACTTTCAAAAATCAGGAGGAAATGTTCAATGGAATAAGAATTAAAATTTTAAATATATTTCTTTTTTATGAGCATTTGAACCAAAATAAAATATCAGTAGGTAATTTTTGATAGTGTTTTTGTATAATTGGATATTCATATAAAAAATAATTTAGATTTGTATTTCACATTTTACACCATAATAAATTACAACTAAAAAACTTCTCCAAAGAGGAAATGCAGATGGCCAATAGACATATGAAAAGATGCTCAAGGTCACTAATCATCAGAAAAATGAAAATTAAAACAACAATGAGATATCACCTGACACCTGTCAGAATTTATCATCAATAAATCAAAGAACAACAAGTGTTGGTGAGGATGCAGAGAAAAGAGACCTCTCATACATTTTTATTTTATTAAGCTGCCTCTCAAGCAATGGAAAACAGTCTGGAGGTTTCTCAAAAAATTTAAGATGAATATACTTTTTGACCCAGCAATTACACTTCTGGATATTTAACCAAAGAAAACCAAAACAATAATTCATAAAGATCTGTGCACCCCAATATTCATGACAGCACAATTTATAAAAGCTAAGATGTGGTAACAACCTAAACACCCATCAACTGACGATTGGAAAAAGAAGTTATGGTTCATATATACAGTGGAATATGACTCAGTCATTTAAAAAAAAAATGAAATCCTACCATTTTCAATGACATGGATAGACCTAGAGGTTATTATGCTAGGTGAAACAAGTCAGACAGAGAAGAAAGGCAAATATCATGTGATTTCACTTTATATGTGGAATCTAAAGAACAAAAAGAACAAACTAATAAAAAACAGATTCACAAATATAGAGGACAATTTGGTGACAGTCAGAGGGGAGGGAGGTTAGAGAGCTGGGAGAATGGGATGAAGAGTTAAAAAGTACAAATTAGTAATTAATAGATGGTCACAGGATTGGGCAGCATAGCATAGGGAATGCAGCTGGCATTAAGGTAATGGCTAGGTGAAAAACCAGAGGAAAGAAAGAGCAAATAAAGTGATCATTTTATAAACTATATAAATGTCTAACCAACGTATTATATACTTGAAACTAATAAAATACAAGAAATGTTTTTAATTAAAAAATTTAAAAATTACTCTGGTTCAGAATGACTGATACGAATATATTTTTAAAATGTTAGAAGGATGAACAGTTAAAAATGGTCACCTCTGGAGGGAGAAAAGTTAGTGGAGAGAGTAAGAAGGATGTTTAATAGTTTCTATATACTTTTGGATTGCTTGAATCCCCCTAAAATGATAATGTACTAATATATTATGTGTTTTTTAAGATGATAAAAAGTAATGAGCTTCCCGTCAAAAAAAGGAACATGTAATTTATTTTATAAAATATAGAAAATATAATACCATTTTTAAATGATACAGAAGATAGAGAAATGCAAGCTAGTCAAGGAGGGAGCAATTGAGGGGATCGTTTTATGAACTATATAGATGTCTAACCAATGTACTATATACTTGAAACTAACTTAAATAAATAATTTTTTAAAAAGAAATGAAAGTTTTAGAGACAAAATATGCCAGATTATATAAAGACATCTTTTTGTAAGGCAAAATGCAGTAAAATAAAAATAGCTGAGTAAAGGAAACATAACAGATAAACATAACTGATACTCTTTCACTATTGAAAATATATAGAAAATTGAGATTAATATGTATGGTCAGTATACAGATTCTGTTTAATAAATTATCAAAAATAGTACGCAAATGGAGAAGTATAGAAGCTAGCTAATTTAAGGGAATCAGCCATCATTTTACTAAATATTAAAGCTCTTTTAAACAATTTTAAATCTCATTGTACTTTGATTTTTTTAAAATGATTTTTAAGATACTCTAGTATTGGGAAAGATATAACAAATAGGTAGTCTTATAAATTTCATTTGACAACATGAATAAAGCCAGCCCTTTAGAAGTAATATGGCATTAAAACAGGCTGTGAGAATCCACTTATGGCCTTTGTCTAAAAGCTCCACTTCAAGGAATATATCTCAAAAAATAAACTGAGAATGGAAAATCAAGAGGATTCATTTACTTTGAATAAAAAACTGAAAACATCCTAAATTCTAAAAAATAGTAGAATAGTTAAGTAAAGAGTCTATTAATAAAAAGCAGTAGCATGAAATAACAAGTATGTGAACTGTGGCAATCCTAGGAAATGTTAATCTAAAATTATATTAAGAGAAAAAAGTTAACTAGACCAGAGGACTTATTAGATAGATAGATGATAGATGATAGATAGATAGATAGATAGATAGATAGATAGATAGATAGAGATATAAAATATTTCATCCAAAAACACCTAAATATACATTCTTCTCAAGTGCACATGGAACATTCTCCAGGATAGATTACAGGTGAGGCCACAAAACAAATCTTAATAAATTTAAGAAGATCAACATCATATCAAGAATCTTTTATGACCACAACAACATGGAACTAGAAATCAATTATAAGAAGGAAACTAGAAAATTCACAAATATGTAAGGACCAAACTGCAAACAAAAAAAAACAAAAAACAGTAAAAGACCCAATATAAACATGAAATAGATAACAACTTTTTTTCTTTCTTAATTTTTTCTCCAAAAGGGGAAACATGGCTAAAAGATGAGACACTAAGTCTTCAATTGTGGTAGGAATGGCTTTAGAAACATTAGTTGGGGATATAATAAGTTCGTGATCAGCAACTAAATTTGTGGCCCAGAGTATTTTATTTCTCTTGGACAGCCTTTTAAAAAACATTTCTATTGTTTTGTTTGTCCTGTTTTGTCTTGATATATTTTTTAATTTTTTGCTTGATGTATGACACACATACATTAAAATGCACACATACAGTTAAACCAATGTTAAATGTTTAACTTGATGTAGTTTCACAAATGTGTACATTCATGTATCTACCCCCAGATTAAGATATTGAATATTTTCAGCACCCTAGTGGATTCCTTGTAACTCTTGCCAAACAATAACCCACCCAAAGAGGTAACCACTATTTTGACTTCTATCATCATTTACTAGTATTGCTTGTTTTTGAACTCTGCAAAAATGGAATTATACAGTCTTCAACAATTTGTATCTATTTTCTTTTGAATCAGCATAATATCTGTGAGAATCATTCTTGTCGTTGAATGTTTCAGTAGTTTGTTCTTTTTTGTTGCTGTGTAATATTCCATTGTGTATATGTAACACATTTTAATTATCTATTAGTGGACTTCTTTGGGTTACTTCCAAGTTTCGGTAATTATAAATAAATTTGATTGTAAATGTCTTTTGTGAACATACACAGTCATATCTCTTGGATGTATACTTAGAGTATTCATAGGGGTACAATGGCTGAGATGAGGGCTAGGTGTATGTTTTGCTTTTGTAGATACTAGCACATTGTTTTAGGGGAAAAAATGAATTTGCAATAGGTCTATCTAGTTAGCAATGGGCCCCATTAGTTCTATAGCATTATTTATTTATATTGTTTACTTATAGTATTACTTGGTCAAAAAGACTTTTAATTTGTAATTCCAAACAGAAAAAGAACTTGGCAAATTGATTCAGCTGAAATTATAACCATCAAATTTTCAATGGCTAATGGTTTTTAAGTATTTCAGTTTAAAAAAAAAAAAAAGGCAAACTTTTCAAGTACAGTAAATCTATCTTCTCAGGAGCAAGATTACCTCAAAGCTAAGAGCAATATTGTTTATCACTTTCCCACAGAGTGGATGCAGACCTGTGCTCGCAAGCCTTCCTGCAGCAACTCAGCACTGGTCCTCACTCTCTGTGCTCTGGCACTGTCTGATGAGCCAACCTAATTGACCTTGTTCTCTCTGCTGCCACAGGGCGCAGCACCGAGGCCAAGGCATTCATCTCTGCACACATTTCTGCTGCAAGTCTCTTTCTTTTTCTTGTATTTCACTTAATAAAATTAATCACTACACATGGTACATTAGCAGTAGCAGCAGCTCAACTTTCCCAGATTTACATGAATTTATTCTCAGTGGAGAGATCAAGAGGTAATTTTTCAGTTGTTCGCCTTGTTAGAAGTTCCCATCATCTGATGCTGCCGCTCTATCTCAATAACGTGTTTATGGTTATATATTATTTGGAATGATTATTGCCACTTTGCAGGCAGTTACTAGGAGATCATTTCCAGATTCTAAATTTTTCTGAGCTAGTTTTATAAGAGTATGGGAGAGAAAGACAAAAAAAAAGGTAAAAGTTTTTAAAAAGTAGGCTAAAATGTAAAAATCTTGACTAATCATGAAATGCCTCTCTAATTCCCTATATCTGCTGTTGTGATCATCAGGATATTTCTCTGAGAGGCAAGAGCTGTGTTTGCCAATAGACAGTCCTCCTACACAGTATGCTTGCATAATAAATGGGAAATTCAGTTTTTCAAGTGACTGATATAAACATCGTATTGATCTAAGGCTCCAGCTACAAGAAAGGCAGTATCTCTGGCTGTCTATGCAAAGTAAGAGCCTAAAGATATTTCTGTAGCTACAAAGTGAAAAGACCTGAATCTAGAACCATCAAGAACTAGAATGTAAAGGTAGCTTTCCTTTCACAGCATCAGAATATATGGAGAGGCTAGGCAACTAATTTAAATGTTCAGTCTTTTACTCTTCTCACAGGCAAAATAGGCAAACAATAATAGCAACGTCATAGGACTTTGGTGGAGATTAGATGAGATCAGGCCTCTGAAGGGCATAGTGTGGCATCTGGCACTTAACATCATTCAATCATTAGCCATCATTATTATTTTGACTGTTATGCTTGCATTTCTTCTCCTTCTCCCTCATCCATTTCTATTCCTTCCTCCTCCAGCATCCAATTCTAACATTAAAAACATCACAAATGGTATATACTCATTACAATGGCCCATGTCACTAGAAAGAGTCACAGAAAGTAGATATATAGAACCTAACCCTTCCTAGTATATAATGAATTGGCATTCCTTATTTCCCTGGCAGATCACTTTCAGATTTTTGCAGTTCAGAAAGCTGTTACATTTCTTCCTGTATTTTAACTCTACAGCATCATTATAGCTTTACAGATTCTTTTTCCAGTGAAAGGAACTGAAAAATATTTCAGCACACAATGTTTTCTTCTGGTGGGTGGTGACAATATAACTTTCATGCTAAAAATGACATTTTTTCCTGAAGGTAATTTGGACTTGAGAGAAAAGTGTTAAACTGTTGTAGAATGTTGGGATTGGTGTTTTGATTCATTCCCACACCTCCCAGAGCATTTTAGCCAATTTAAATGATTATTGTGTTAGTGCTGGCTAGTGAGGAGAATGTCTGGGTTATTTGGCCTTGCCCATAGCACTGTAGGAGAATACCACAGATGTACCTACCCTACTATGAGGGTAGCAGCTTGACACACTGTAGGTATGATCTCGCTTTGACCATCCATATACTTTATTAGAAGAACTTCCAACAATCTTTGCTCAGTCTCCTTATGGAATATTGACAAACATTGACTTACCTTCTTCTCTTACATTTGGAAAACTAACCCTCCTCCAGAAAGGTCATATCCTCATTCACATAGCAATGTTCAAGAGTTTATCTCCAACTTTATCAATTTCCCTTTCAGCCCATGAAACATGAATCATGAAGGCACTGGTTAATATTTGTTTAACTCATGTTTTGTTTGCCTTGATAATGCAAAGAGACAAAAATTATAGGTCTGTTTCTATAAGGGTTTTAAATCTAGTATTCTCTGTGAGAAATTTCATAGGTTAGATTCATTTTTTTGTAATTTTTTCATATATCTAGTGTGCTCAAATGTAAAATGCACTATTTCCTGACATAACTGGTAATAAAGATATATCAAGTAGCCAATATTAATTTTTTTCAGATAGCCTACAAGTTTTGCTTATGAATTTTAGGTTCTCAGTTACTCAGAGGAAAAAGTAGGAAATGCTGATGTTCAATTATATATCACATAAAGCAATCATATAAAGAACTGACAGTTTTCCTTTGCTCCCTGGAAAACTTTTTAGAGGATTTGGACTTTAGTAAGGAATTGGAGAAGAGGTGGGAGCAAGGTTTACACATCTCTAGGAAAACAGGGAAATTGAGAGCCAGTTCTACCAGACAGCAAACCACAAACACCATAGTCACCAAAGTGGCACCACTCAATGCTACAAGGAAAACTCCTGAAAAGGTTAAAAAAAAATGAAATGCAATATTCTTAAATAGTTAGATAGTCTTACCAGAGTACCATTTTAGTATTAATTAACATATTTTTACCCTTGGGAGAATGAGGAGCATTGTGTATACAGCAGTCTTTTCATTAAAAGAAAAGAAAAAGAAAAATGCAGCATAGAAACAACTCTGGAAGGAAGTCTGAAAAACAATTGCCAGTAGTTTCCTTTGCTTTTAATTTTATACATTTCTTTATTGTTCAGATTTCTTACCTATTTAATATTTTTATTGAAATAAATGAGAGATTTTAAAAAATCACTTGGAGAAGCTCAAAGACAATGTGATAACAACAATAATAATATCAAACACTTTTATAGTGCTTACTATGTGCCAGACACTGTGCTAAGCATTTCATATACATCAACAATTTAATCCTCATAATAACCTTAAGAAGCAGAAACAATCACTATCCTCATTTTACAGATGATCAAATTCACACCCCTGGGAAGTGGGAAACCATGATTTGAAGCAAGGCAATGTGGCTCCAGGTTCTTGAACAAATATACTATCAAGTAACTAAGAAAAAAAAAGAAATAAACTGAGAGATGGTATGATTATGGTGTGATCCTTATGCATATGAGAAATTTAAAAGGAAAGGGAAGTTTATTAGTTGTTTATGTCTACAGAGAACTCCAATTGTAATATATGAGCTTTAATTAAAGCAGAAAAAATTGGAATTTTATGTATGAAAAATTTTACTGTCAGTTGAAGAAACTCTGGAATGGCAAACCATGACAGTGACTTTGAAAATATAGCTTTTTAAAAATTATAGAAAATACCTCTGTAGAGTAATTATGATAATTAAACTTTGTATCTTCACCATTACTATTATCTTCTTTGTGATGCAACATCTTTTGTCTTCTAATTCTTTTTCCTTAGTCTTATTTACAAATTGTTCCCTTCCAATGATCAAGCATATTCGAATGCCTTAAGGGATAATATCTTGAACACTGCCCACTCTTTTTTATTACAGTAACAATTTTATTTGATCAGCCCCATTACTCTTGCAAGGATGAAATTAAAATGATTGAATAAAACATAAAACAAATCATTAAGGTAGCCTATGTGAAGTACATGCAGGAAAACTAATAGATTTCTGAAGCTTAGATTTTTAGGACAAAATTTTCCAGTACATAAGGAAAAGGCCATAATAGAATTTGTAAAGAAATATCATAATAAAATTTCTTTAGTAAAATAGCTAAGAGACTAGTAATTGTATACTTTATCCAATATGTTGGAACTTATCATTAATGCAATCTAGAAAATGAATAATATCTCTGACTTTATTAAGGTTAGAGTAGCAAATGAGCTGACCATGCTTACAAATAAAAAATACAGACAGTTCTGGTCAAGATAGAGGATTGGAAAAGCACTGTGCTTATATCCTCCCATGACTACATCAAAATTACAAGTAAACTACAGAACAGCCGTCATTAAGAACCCCCTGAAGTCTACCTGAACAGAAGTCCTGTTACTAAGGACATACAGAAGAAGCCACATTGAAACTGGTAGGAAAAGCAGAGATGTTAAACAGGCTGGTTACACACTCACTGTGGCAGTTAAGAAACAGGAGGGATAGCTTGACTACAGAGGTCCCCCCAGAGAAGTGAGGGGTTCCAGCCCCATACCAAGCTCCCCAACCCAGGATTCCAGTGCAAGGAAAAGAGGTTCCCATAATTTCTGGCTGTGAAAACTAGCAGAAATTGTGGCTGAGCGAGATGGAAGGCTGCTGGAGTACCAAGCATTTCTCTTAAAGGGCCCACACATGGACTTACTCACTGACAGACCCACTTTCTCTGAGCTTCAGTGGTGGAGGCACTGGACATACAGAGAGGAACAGAATTATCTGGTTTAAGGGAAAAGACTGAAGAGGCAACTTTCTCCAAGGAAAAAAAAAAATGTGGAAAGAAGCCCTTCCCCTATCCAGTTTATAGGCATAGGTGAGCACCAAGTCTTGGTGTCCATCAATTTTATTAACACCCTTCACCTTTTCCTAGAGATTCCCTGAGACTCCACCTCACCCAACTTGCAGGGCCATCCAAGCCACTTCCAGCAGCTTTCCATACAAACAGCCTATCTCAGCTCATTCTGTAAATTTCCCTATAATCTCTCAAAGGTTCATGAACCCCAAGTAAGCAGCATCTGGCTTTGGTGTGCCCCATACCTATTTCTAAGCAGTCTCAAGCCTGATATTGGTGGCAGCCAGCCTCAGTTCATAGCTCAGCCTCCCTCAGGCACCTCCACAACCAGCGCAAGGGGAAGCATATGCAGATTACTCTGTCACTCATGGTAGGTGGTCCTGGGCTGGATACAAGCAAAGGCTGAACTTGGCCTGCACCAGAGCCCCTCCCCAGATGCCCTAGAGCCACACACCTGATATCTAACTTCAGACTACACCAGAGCACCACCCAACCACCTCTACAAACAACATACCCAAAGGACAGACTTGGCAGGCACCAGAGCAATGCTAAAGTGAATCCTGCACTAAAGAATCAGTCCCTGAACAACAGTTATTCTACTATAGTCACAGTCATTTTTCACATCCAATCAGCCTGGGAATTATTCCCTCCTGTTATCATGCCAATAGCAATCAGGGGTCAGCTACAATGGGAGGGCACACACAAGTGGAGTACCTGACTAAGATGACTGTGGAAGCTACGCCACTGAGCCCCACAGGACACCTACTATATAGGGCCATTCTAGCAAACCAGAAGACATAGTACATGTGCTCAATACATAGAATTAGACACAGGGAGGCAGCCAAGGTAAAGAGACAAAGAAATATGTCTCAAATAAAAGGACAGGAAAAGCTCCAAAAAAAGAACTAAATAAAATAGAAACAGGCAATCTGCCAGATGCAGAGTTCAAAATATTGGTTACAGAATGTTCAAGGAACATGGGGGAACAGTAGATGCTCAGTGAAAACTTATACAAAAAGACAGAAAACATAAAAATGGAGATAGAAAACAAAAAAGAACCAGTCAGAAATAAAATACAATAACTGAAATAAAGAAGTTATAAGAGGGAATCAACAGTAGATTAAATGAAGCAGAGGATTGAGTCGGCCATTTGGAAGTCAAAGTAGCAGAAAGTACCCAGTCAGAACAGCAATAAGATAAAAGAATCTCAAAAAAAAAAAAATGAGAATAGTTTAAGGAGCCTCTGAGACAATACCAAAAGTACAAACATTTGCATCATAGGGGTACCAGAGGGAGAAGAGGAAGAGCAAGAAATTGAAAACCTATTTGAACAAATAATGAAGGAAAACTTCCTTAAGCTAGTGAAGAAAATAGACATACAACCCCAGGAAGCACAGAGAGTCCCAAATAAGATGAACCAAAAGAGGCCCACCCACACCTAGATACATCATAATTAAAATGCCAAAGGCTGAAGACAAAGAGAGAATCTTAAAAGCAGCAAGAGAAAAGCAGCTCTTTATGTACAAGAGAGCTCCCATAAGACCGTCAGCAGATTTCTCAGCAGAAACTGTGCAGGCTAGAAAGGAAGGGCACAAGATAGTCAAAGTGTTGAAAAGCAAGGATCTACAACCAAGATTACTCTATCCAGCAGAGCTATCATTTACAATTGAAGGAAAGATAAAGAACTTCCCAGACAAGAAAAAGCAAAAGAGGTTCATCACCACCAAATCAGTATTACAAGAAATGTTAAAGGAACTTATTTAAAAAGAAGAAAGAAAAAAATTAAAATATGAATAATAAAATGTTAATAAGTACATATTTATCAATAATTACTTTATATGTAAAAGGATTAAATGCTCCAAATAAAAGATAGGGTAGCTGAATTGATAAGAAAACATGACTTTACATATGCAATGCATTCTAAGAGAGACTCACTTAATATCAAAAGATACACACAGACTGAAATTAAAGAGATAAACAAACAAAAAAACTGAGGTAGCAATACTTATATCAGACAAAATAGCCTTTAAAACAAAGACTCTAACAAAAGACAAAGAAAGACCCAGTAATTCCACTTCTGGGTATTTTCCAAAAAAAAAAAAAAAAAAAAAAAACAAACAAAAAAAACACCAAAACACTACTTCAAAGAGACATGTGAATCCATATACTCATTGCAACATTATTTACAACAGTCAAGATATGAAAGAAAAATGCCATATGATCTTACTTACTTATAGAACAAAATAAAGAACAAAATAAACAAAACAGAAACAAACTCATAGATACAGAGAACATTTTGACAGTTGCCAGAAAGGAGGAGCATTGGGAGGGGGTGTAAAAAGGAAAGGAATTAAGGGATACAAATAGGTAGTTACAAAATAGTCATGGGATGTACAGCACAGCATAAGGAATATAGTCAATAATATTGTAATAATTATGTGTGGTGTCTGATGGATATTAGATCTGTTAGGGTGATCATTCATAAATTATATAATTGTCTAATCACTATGTTGTACAACTGAAACTAATATTATATTGTATGCCAACTCTAATTGAAAAATTAAAATGATTAGAAATCCAGCTTTTGCTTTCATTAATCATTTGTAGTTTTTTTAGACTCTATTTTGTTTATTTCTGCTTTGATCTTTATTATTGTCTTCTTTATACTCACTTTGTGCTTTGTTTGTTATTCTATTTCTAGTTCTTTTAGGTGTAAAGTTAGATTGTTTATTTGTGATTTTTCTTGTTCCTTGAGGTAAGCTTGCATTGCTATGGATTTCCTTCTTAGGCATGCTTTCGCTGTGTCCCATAGATTTTAGGTTGTTGTGCTTTTGTTTTCATTTGCCTCATAGTATCTTTTGATTTCCTCCTTGATTTCATTGTTAGCCCCATTCATTGTTTAGTAGCATGTTACTTAGTCTCTATGTGTTTGTGTATTTTTCAGGATTTTTTTTTTGGTAATTGATTTCTATTTTCATACTATCGTGGTCAAAGATGCTTGATATAACTTCACTCTCTTAAACTTATTGGCACTTGTTTCATGACCTAACATGTGATCTATCCTGGAAAATGTTCCATGTGCACTTGAAAAATAATGTATATTCTGCTTTTTGGGGGGTGAAATACTCTAAAAATATCAATTAAATTTACCTGGTCTAATGTGTGATTTAATGTGCTGTTGTTTCCTTGTTGATTTATCTGTATGGAAGATTTATCCATTGATGTCAATGGGTGTTACAGTTCCCTACTATGACTGTAGTACTGTCAATCTCTCCCTTTATGTTGTTTAATATTTGTTTTATGTATTCAGGTGCTCCTATGTTGGGTGCATAAATGTTTAAAAGGATTGTTCCCTGTATCATTATGAAATGTCTTATTGGATTAATCCCTATATTATTATTAAATGTCTTTTTCTCATATTATAGCTTTTGTTTTAAAGTCTACTTTGTCTAATATAAGTATGGTTACCCCAGCTTTTTTTGATTTCCATTTGCATGAAATATCTTTTTCCTTCCCTTTTAGTCTGTGTATGTCTTTTGATCTGAAGTGAATCTCTCACCCAATGCATATGGGTCTTGTTTTCTTATCCATTCATCTACCCTATGTCTTTTGATGGAGCATTTAATCCATTTACATTTAAGTGATTATTGACAGGTACATTGTTATTGTCATTTTATTATTCACATTTATGGTTTTTCCCCCCTTCTTCTTAAAAAATTCCTTTTAACATTCCTGTAATGCTGACTTAATGGTGATAAATTTTTTTAGCTTTTTTTTTATCTGAGAAGCACTTTACTTCATCTTCAATTTTAAATGACAGTTTTGCTGGGCAGAGTAGTCTTGGTTGTAGGTCCTTGGTTTTCATCACTTTGAATATCTTGTGCCCATCCCTTCTGGCCTGCAAAATTTCTGTTGAAAAATCTGTTGACAGTCTTATGGGAGCTCTCTTGTACATAATGAGCTGCTTTTCTCTTGCTGCTTTTAAGATTCTCTCTTTGTCTTTAACCTTTGGCATTTTAATTATGATGTGTCTTGGTGTGGGTGGGCCTCTTTTGGTTCATCTTATTTGGGACTCTCTGTGCTTCCTGGGGTTGTATGTCTATTTCCTTCACCAGGTTAGGAAAGTTTTATGTCATTATTTCCTCAAATAAGTTCTCAATTCTTTGTTCTCTCTCTTCTTCTGGTACCCCTATGATGTGAATGTTAGCATATTTGATGTTGTCTCAGAGGCTCCTTAAACTACTCTCATTGTTTTTGTATTCTTTTTTTCTTTTTGCTGTTCTAATTAAATATTTTCTGGTACTTGGTCTTCCAAATGGTTAATTCCATCCTCTAGTTCATCTAATCTACCATCGATTTCCTTTAGTGTATTCTTCAGTTATATTCAGTGTATTCAGTTATATTTTTCATTTCTGACAGGTTCTTTTTTATGGTTTCTTTGTCTTTTTTTACAATTATCTTTTTGTTAAAGTTTTCACTAAATTCTTTAAGCATCCTTATAAGCAATGTTTGGAACTTTGCATCTGGTAGATTGCTTGCCTTCATTTCATTTAGTTCTTTTTCTGGAGTTTTCACCTATTCTTTAATCTGGGATGTTTCTTTTTTTCCTCATTTTGGCCTGCATCCCTGTGTTTGTTTCTGTCTATTAGGTAAATCTCAGTATTGACAGGGTGGCCTTAAGTAGTAGGTGCGGGGCCCAGTCACACAGTCTCACTAGTCACCTAAGTCAGATGCTCCAGGAGTGTCCCTTGTGTGGGTTGTATGTGCCTTCTTGTTTAGTTGAGCCTTGTTTTCTTTTGGCACATCAGTGAGTAGGACTGACCCTCAGGCTTACTGGCTGTGTGGATTGGCCATGACTACTAGTATACTAACTACTGTACAGAGGCTGACCCCATGGAGTGGCATTTGTCCCAGAAATCTCTGGTGCTTGCCAAGACCAACCTTTTGTGCTAATCAGGTAGTGCTCTGTTGTTGTCTGAAGCCATCACTGGGTGTATTGGTTTTGCAGCTTCTTGGAAGAGGCTTATGTGCATGCCAAGGTCAACCACTGCCTGTGACCATCCCAGGGCTATCTTGTAGGAGCTACAATGTGATCCATGGTTGGTCACTGCCTGTCCTGAACCTGGGGATGCATGGGAGAGGCCACGTTGTGACATAAGTCTGGCTGTCATCAGTACCAGGCGTGGAGAAGCTCAGCAATAGACCTAAGTCACTCCAAGACTTGCAGCCACCTGCCAGTTGCCTATTAAGGCTTAGCCACTGAAAGAACCTCTGGCGGTATGTGATTTGGGTGAGATGGGGTCTCAAGGATTCACTAGGGTGGGTCACATATTGTTCACCAAGTTAGTGCACATTCAGATTTCGTGCCAGTACTGAGTCTGGGACTATTTAAAGGGCTCGGAGCACAGTTTCCAAGGTCAGACACCACCCACGTGGAGCCCAAAGACCAAGAAAAACTGCAGCACTCAACTATAGGCTACTTGGGAGAAGGACTCAACACAGGGACAATAGTGGCTATCTCTCCAGTTCTTGCCCTAAAGCTGCTCAATTCAGTCTTTCCCTATATGTCTCTGGCACCCTCAAGCTGTTGTCTCTACACTGCAGCTCAAGGTGAGTTCCTGGGAGTGAGAGAGTCTATGCACAAGCAATGTAAAAAAACTCCTTGGTTTTCAGCCACCTTCCATCTCACTGGGTCAGGCAGAATCTCTGTTGATTTTCACAGCCAGATGTTATGGGAGATCCTCTCCTAACACTGGTGCTCCAGGCTGAGGAACTCAGAGTGGTTTTGGGACACCTCATTCTTCAGCGGGGACCTCTGCAGCCGAGAAATCCCTCTTCCTGTGAGACCAGATTCTTTTGCATCTCCACCCATCTTACTAGACTGGATGTGGCTTCTTTATATCCTTAGTTATAAGCCTTTTTTCATCTAGTCCTCAAATGGCTCTCCAAGTTGGTCGTTCTATAATTTTGTTATAATTTTAATGTGGGCAAGCACAGCATTTACCTGTTCTGACTGGAACCCTAACGGTTTATAGCTGACTTTGATGACACTGGCCTGGGACCACACTTCAAGAACCATCAGAGTAGAATGATGTATTGGACCACTGCAGGGACTGTGGTTTGTCATTGATGAGTAATGCAATGAGCACATATCAGAGATGAGCCAGAAGAGAAAGTAAGAACCAAGACTGTGGAGAAACTTACACAGCTACTGAGATAGGTATAATTTTTTAGTTAGCCTAAGATCCAATTTAGAAGGTTCAGTTCTGTAGGAATGGATTTCAGAGCAGAAAACCTGAAGCTAGGTTGACCAGTTGAAGAGTTGGTGTAATAAACTAGAGGGGAATAGAGGAGGGCTTGAATTAAGTCAGAGTGGAGATGAGCAGAAATAGACAGAACTTGATGATGCATGAGGTCAAAGAATGGAAGAAACCTAGTTTGAAGATGCTCTTCAAGGACTCACAATCTACAATAAACTATATAGTTCTAATTATATGTTAAAATTATTTTGAATTATTTCATATATTTAAATTCATAATGCAATAGAACAGGTTTGAAAGAATTTAGTACTTTGACTACTGACTATTTGACAATCTTTATTTGGTAAACAATTTTCAAATAATAATAATGATAGATAATGTGAACTCATCGCTTCATTTATAATAGGAACTGTACTACAGACACCACTCAGTATTTTATTTAATTAGCACCACGTCTGTAGTTATACCCACTTTACAGATCAGAAAACCATGGCTCACAGGCTAAATTATTTACTGTTTCAGATATCTTCCACTTGCCCCTCCAAATCCACTCTCCATTCTTTTCCTCCTGCTTTCTGCCCCAGGAAGTTGACCTATGTGCACAAGTTTCCAGTTGGGTTTAGCTAAGGGGAGAACTTGACAGAACACTAGCATCAGGGAACAGAGTGAGATCAAGTTTTATTCCCTCCTCCCATGTTGTATCACACTGACTATGTTCCACAGCGAAATGTCACAAATTATCTGAAAGTGGCACTTTCTTCTTCCTTTCCAGGAACCAGTTCTTTCCTATTTCTCTTTAGGTTTAGGGGAAGTAACAACTCTTCTCTTTTTTCATTAACTTTATTGACGTGACATTGGCTAATAAAATTATATAGGTTTCAAGGATATAATTTAATAATACATCGTATATATAGTGCATTGATGTTCACCACCCAAAGTTAAATTGTCTTCTATCACTATATATTAACCCCATTTACCTTAGCAACCTCCCCCCATCGCCCTTTCCCTCTGGTAACCACTAAACTATTGTTTTTGTCCATGAGTGTCTGTTTGTCTTGTCCACTTGTTGCTTTCTATTTTATATCTCACATATGAGTAAAATTATATGGTTCTCAACTTTTTCTGTCTAACTTATTTCACTTAGCATGATAATCTCAATATTCATTCATACAAATGGCAGTATTTCATCTTATCTTAGTAACAGCTCTTCTGTTCCTGGGACTGGGTCACTGTACTAGTTTTCATAGTTTCTTTACAAAGTGCTTACAGTTTTAAAATTAATCCTTTTATGAAATTGTCAACAAATTATTCTACTTTGGCAATCACAGAACACAGGTAAAATGTAGGGGATTCAAGGATTCAAAATCCTACAATCTGACTGCAAGCACCAAGCTTCTAGAGTGCTGGGTGGAGTGGAGGATAGAGAGGCAAAAGAGAGGGAGAAGGAAAGTTGATGAGGTGGGTCTTCTCTTCCATATTTTGAAATTGCCTGCAGAGAAGGGCAAACAATGACCATATAGTTAAATAGATTTCTACAAATCAAGAAAAGCTGTGTTTGAAAAAGACTAGTGAAAATCCATTCTCTGGCATCTTGACTGGTTTGACTACTTGAGGAAGAAAAAAGTCTCTACCCAGTCCTCAACAACTTTATATGACAGAAACAGTCTGTTTAAAAACAGGTAGGGTCTAAAATACCACCATTATGAAGAAAATAAGTGGCAACATTTGGTTTTCTCAATCTCACACCTTACTCCAGTATCTGATCCTTCTATTAGCAAGATAGCAATTAAAATCATGTAGTAAACAAAATGAGACAGGATGGAGTCAAAGCTTCTGTGAGGTTTCTGAAGAAGCTACTTAAACTAACAACTTTGTACATGATGTATATGACTATTTTCCAAAGGATGAGAATACAGTTAGAGAATGAGAAGCAGCATTCTAGATAACATCACTTAGTCTCTCATATTCATATTTTGTTCAGTTAAAATTTCTAATTTTAGAAATTTCTAAATTTCTAATTTCTTGCAATGTGTAGTATCATATTCCTGATTACAGAGTGTCATAATATAGTGATATACACAGTTCTATGTAACTAAAGCTAATAGACATGAAATCATCAGAAAACAGAAGGATGTTCAACTTTCCAGAACTGATTGGAATTGTTAATCTGAGTTCAAAGAGTGCAGTCACAGCCAAGATATCAGTTCCATGTGTTTGTGTTAGTTTTTGTAACAATGTAACAAGCCACAAATCCCATTCTAACCCTAGATAAATTTAAGTTATGTACTTACCATTTTACACTTAAATATATTATTTCCTTAATCCAGATATCAAAAGCTATGGGGATGATGCTATAAAATTAAATGTTAGATATTGAAAACAAACACAACAATGTGACCACAATTGAGAAAATAATAAAAACTTGGAAAATTGAGAACAAATGAAAGTTACTAGCTACAGAACATACTTTATTTTTTTAAGAAAATTGTAAAGTGACAATAAATACATACACAATACAAAATAAGTTTAAAAATTCAGAATTTTAAAGAATGACAATTTACTAATCAAGACCTGATTTCCTAATGAATTACAATATTCAGCATAGTTAATTTATGTGCACAAAATATAAACATATTTTATAAAATCACTGTGATAATCAGATACAATACATATATGGGTAAAAACAGTTCAATTTATTTCCCCAGAAAGTGTTCTATTAAATTGGAAATGAGTACTACACTAATACACTCTAAAATCTAGACCTCTTGCCTCTCAGCCCAGGGTTATTATCACTCTAGTAAATTTCTGTTCTGAAAAATTTCACAGAAACTATTAATAAAATGTTTTTGTTCCTAGGTCCCTACTTAACTTTCTGCCTACTCCCTTAGCTTTAGTCAAGTGAATCTATTTCAGATTATGCCCATATGCTACTGAATGGGACTTTCATTACTGCCATCAATGTATTCAATCCAGTACCTACAGGAAAATTGATCATACAGCAACAAACAACCATCTTTGAAACAGTCACATTTAACAATCTCAGCATGCCTCTGTTGATTTACTTTCTGACACAAACAAATCTAACCTTCACATTGGGCAGGAGGATTCCCTAGACTGCATAGAATGAGGCACAGTTATCCAAAATTCTAAGATTAATGATTTGGATAATTCATCATGCTTATAATCATATCATGGCAAATGAGGTAAGAAAAAAAACAAAATACATGTGAATAGTGAAAAAAACAAGTTTCATGTCTAAAACAAGTAATTTTTCCCTGCAATATTTGTAAAGTGTATTTGTATATTAGAAATAACTAATGTTTATTGTATCCATTTAGGAGCAAGGCACTGTCTAGTATTTTTGTTTGTTTGTTTCATCAATCCTCTAGACAGTGGAAGGTTTTGTTTTGTTTTTCCTTTATTATTTCATTGAATTTACTCAACATTTTACAAAGTAGGTATTATTAACACCAATCTATAATAAGGCTATGGAAGGTTAAATTATATGCTCAAGGTCACATAACAAGTGGTCTGAAACAGAAGTCAAATTCACGTCCAAAAGGTTCTAGAGCAACATTGGGTTTTCATTCTACAAACTTCCTCAGTCCTAGCTCCCTATTCTAGTGATATTCATATTACACTTTGAGTACTATCTCAATCCCAACTCCTTACCAAACCTTAGATAAAGGTTGAATTTATTTCAATTATAAATAATGAGAAGGGACTTAAAAAATTAATAAGAATCAGTTTTTTAAGGCAAAATTAAATCTGTTTTAAAGCATGAGTAGAGAGATTTAGTGGAGGTAAGAGGGATTTCCTTGACCTCTTAAAATGACCCATCAGTGGCCACCTTCTCCGTTAACACATAGGCAGTCAATGTGAATATGAGGACAAGTCAAAGAGGACACCATGAAGGACAGGTGATTAATATTATCTTGGAAAGAAAGGGCGGAGGCTAATCAATGCATGTGTGACTCGGCACTTCACTTTGAAGTTTCCCTAAATATCAAACCACGAAATTGTTTCAAAAATGAAATTTTTTGAAATTCTGGTTGAATATGGAGTAATAAACACATCAGTCTATTTCTTCCCACTCCTTTAACATTACCAAAATGAAAAGAGAGAAATAATAGCACTACAAGCCCTCAGTGAAGAAAGAAACAAATAACTGGATAGGAGACAACAGCCTAGAGGAAAGAAAGAATGTGGACAAATGTTTGTAGGTAGGACGCTGATGAAGGAGAGGTTACTGACTTAGCTAAGAAAGGAAATCTAAACTCTTACATGTCTACTAAAGTAGGTAATGATGAAGTAAAAGATAATACCCCTTAGAACCCAAGATCAACTTGGGTTCTAAGAACTTAGCACAATGTTTCATGAAAATGTCAGAGTAGGGCTTAGGGTTAAAGAGAGCTGATTAGATGGAATGGCTTAATAAATAATAAGATCTAGGTTTGTTCCTGTAACTTTTGCAACTAGGCAAATAACCCTCCGCAACTTTCAGAAGCTAGACGAGTTTTATTCTCTCAAGAAAATAAACCAGAAAATTTGGATTCATGATTTGGACTCATGATGAGACCATGGTGAGTTACTCAAGAGAAAGGAGAGAATTAAAATTTTCTGTAGTTTCATGCTGGAACTCCCAGCCCTATTCTCACACCTCTGCTCATAGACCACTGACACACCAGGATATACTGTCTAAAGATTTGTCTTTGAAAACCTACCATTAGTAAAACATAGGATGATGTCTGAACCCAAAGAACAAACCTCAAATGCAAGCCATCAGCTGTGAAGCCATGAGCAACTTTTAAATACCTCACTCTTAAAATGAACCATCAAACGGTAATGGTAACAGCAATTTGAAGAAATCATTCTATGTGAGACACATGGTGGGGGGAATGGAATTTAGAAGGAAAAGAGGCAGCACAGGGACAAAAAAATAATTAAAAAACTAAAGTATTTAAAAGTACATCCATGGAGAAAAAAAGAGATTGTATCCATAAAATGCAAATAGGATGCTATTTTTAAAACAACAACAACAAGAAAAAAACAGATAATATAAAAATTTTATAGCTGTTGGGAAAAAATGTCAATGAAAGAATAGAAATAAAAGTCAAGAAAGCCTCAGAGAAAGGGGAATAAAAAGCAAACAGATAGGCAAAGAGAGAGAGAAAGAACTAAGAAATTCAATTGTTAAGAGATCTACCATCAAAACAATAGTGCCATAGAGAATGGAAAAAAAATGGGAGAAAATTATCAAATTAGTTCAGATAATCTTCACAGATTGAAAAAAGTTAGTTTCCAGGTTGAAAGAGTCCTGCAAATTCCCAGATCAGAAAATAAAGAAAACCCACCTTAAGACTCATCACTATGAAATCGCAGCCTCCTGGAGATAACAGATTCCTGAGAGATCCATGGATGTTTAAGTCATATCCAAAGAAAAGGGATCAGAATAGCATCTGACTTCTTAACAGCACAATTAAAATCTAGAGTTACTAGTGGAGAAGTACTTCTAAAACTTTGAGAGATAATGATTTCACTCAGAAGTCTATGTATAATAAATCATCTATTAAATGTGAAAGTAGAATAATGTTTTCTCATTTTATTCTAGACCTAGAAAAAGTTACCTTCAATTGTGCACTTTCTTAGAAAGTTGCTGTAGAATGTGCTATAGCAAAATAAAATAATAACTAAAATAAATAAAGTAATAACAGTAGTAGCAATAGTGATAATAATAATAAAAAAACATATATGATATAAGTAATAGGAGAACCTAAGAGGAAAGACAAAATGAAGTGTGGGAAGTCTGACAATGACTGATGTGCTCCAAACATGCAGATCAAGCAACCCAGACTCAAACAGAAACAGCTATGAGAGGGAATGACTGGGCCGCAGGCATGGAGTGGGGTGCTGTTTGGGTACTTAAATATAGTATATATATATATTAAATATAGTGTATATATATATACTATAATATATATATATGTCTCCATGTGACCAATTATAATGGCATTTAAAAATGCCGCAAAAAAAATTTTAAATGAGGCAATTAATAAATCAAAAAAACACACAAATTGTACAAGAAAGGAAATATAATTATAGCACACTACTTGGCTCACAGTGGGCGATATTTATATAAGCATAACAATGCAAACATTAACCTCTAATTGAGACACACACACACACACACGTGTGTGTGTGTGTGTGTATGTATGTAAATTATGTGGGAAAAATAAGGGAACTGGGTATAAGACAGCTAAATATTCAATCATGATAAGAGGAAGGCAATAGAAAAATCAAATAGTGGTTGCAGTATAATTATGTGTGTGTGTGTGTGTGTGTGTGTGTGTGTGTGTGTGTAGATATTCAGTGTTTGTCTTTAGTTCCTGGCACAGAGCTTTAAAAAACCTTCAGAAATTCCTGAGTGATGGGAGTGTCTTTTGTTATTCACAAAGAGCCTTTTTTCAACCACACCTGAGTTTATACTAATGTGAAAGCAGAGTCCCTAAATAGCTTCAAGATCAGGGATGGTTGGCAAAAATAAATAAATAAAAACAAATAAACAAACAAGTAACCAGGTGTCTAGAGCATTGGAAATTTCAACCCCATGATTAATCGATCATGTTTATGTAATGAAACCTTGATAAAGGCTCTAGACAATGAGAGGCTCAGGGAGCTTCCAGGCTGGGGACCACATTGATGTGTAGGGAGGGTGCTTTGCCCATATGCATAGGAGATGCATAGGAGAAGTCATGGAAGCTCTGAATTCTCCTTCCTGTTCCACCAAGAACTATGCGCCTCTTCCATCTGGTTGTTCCTGAGCTGCATCCTTTATAATAAAACTGTAATTGTAGTATTGTACTTTGACTAAGTTCTGAAAGTTGTATTAGAAAATTTTCCTACCTGAAAGAGGGTGTTGGAACTCTCAAATTTGTAGACAAGGAAGAAGTATAGGTGGCCTGGGGACATCCAGGATTCTTAACTGGCATCTGAATTAGGAAGAGTCTTGTGGGATTCGAGGTACTAACTCCAGATATAACTGAATTGTGAGACACTAAGTTGGTATCAGAGAATGGGATGTTTCAAAGCAGTAACAAAAGCGTAACATTTTGAAATATAAAAGTTAGTACCAGAAGAAAAAGCTAAAATGATTCAAATTTATTTTCTCCAGAGAGCCAGATTAAAGGGTAGAAAAGAGTGGACAGGGTTGCTTTATTTACTTAAAATCTTTTAAATTTGTTTACTATGTGCATATATTACATTGATAAAAATGAAATTTGATTTAAATAATTAAATAATTAATTAATTCATTTCTAAGAGGTGAGGGTATCATTTTATTTTATTACTCACTAAGTTCTCCAAATTATATTTGCACCATATTTATTGAGTATCTGACATTCTATGCTCAGTGGGGAATAAAAAGACTTTGAGAATGTGAAGAATGATTGAGAAGAACCACATGAAAAAAAAAAATGAGAGAATAAATGCAGAGAAATATACGCTGTAATGTTAAAAACTCATTATTGTTATTCTCCACTGTCAGAAGTAGGTGTTTTTTTCTACTGGACAAGTTTTCAGAACCTATTTTGGCATATTATGATTAATTAAATAGAGATTATAACTTGCATTATATAAATTATCACTTATTATACAAAAGTACTGAAAAATTATCATAGTATGTATCAAAAATCATTTTGTGAGTATGGCAAGACTCATGTTTTATATAAAATATGAACCAAGGCTGTTTTATTTTCATGCCTAACTCCTCATTTGGTATCCACTGTTTAGGTTAATATTGGAGTTGTGATCTGTGCTACACTTTGTTTTGATGGTCTCCAAGATCATTGATTTTGGTTTGGTGTTACGTACTCTTCAAGGTTTACCCAGTGAAGTTTAGATTGGTTACTTTTTTTTATCCATTTACATCAGTCTATTTATTAATTACAGCTTGCAAGAAGAATGTACAGATACATTTTTCTTCACTATTTAAAAAATTCCCAGAAGGACTATAACTCTGCTATGGCAAGGCTGAAACTCCCTCATCCCAAACCCTTTCTGCCCCATTGAAACAATGATTTTCATTATGGACTTTTTTATTAACTTGAGGTTTCTCAGGCAAGTATCATTTTTTTTAGTACAGAACAGACATTGAAACATTTAACAACATAAAGCAGGATTTTAATGGGGCATAATCATATTATGAAAAACATTGTGTAAACATTTTATAAAATCTTCTCAGTTAGTTGCATCAAGTAAGAGATGAGAGCCAGTCGGGTCTAAAGCTAGGGTGGGAGTTTTGGCAACACCAACAGTTAAGGTAACTAGTAATGACACTACCCTCAGCCAGAAGTGCCCTGTCCTTAATGGTCCTTTCCCCCTCCTTATTCTACCTTTACTTCTTCTTTATTTCCCATCACTCCTGTCTCCCCCATTCCCATTGCTTTTTCGGGCCAAAAATACCTATTTAGCAGGTGTTATGTGTCAGTCCAATAAGTAGTATACACATATGGATCTTAACTCATTAATCTTCACTGCAGCCCTATGGGATGGATGTTATTTCTATTACACTGATTAAAAAACAAAAACAAACAAACAAAAAAAAAAACTGAGACACAAGATGAACTCCCCAAATTCACATAGCTAGAAAGTCCATGTTCTTTATCTTTACATTATACTTGTTACTTATATACTGCTTAACAAGCCTGTTCTTCTGAGGCACCCTTATCAAACCCCTCCCCTCAAGATTCTTCTCTGGTGACTCTAAAAGAAACCTGACAAATTTCATCTTCAAATAGTTTAACCAAATTGGTCAGACATTTGTCTGCAATGCAGTTGTTAGTTTCCCAGTTTTCCTTCAGATTCTTAGACCACTTCTACCTTCCAAAGCAATGTGGAAGGTTGTTACTGACAAGTGAGGAGAAAAAGATTTGCTGGATCTGAATTCACCCATGTGATATGGCTGTTTTGGCTTTAGCTTCAGGGTGCCTTTTTCCTAAAGCTTACTTGTGCTTTATAAGCTGATGTGGGCAGACTGTTGTTCCTAAAATGAGGAATAATTCTTGCCTATTAGCAAGTGAGTTTACCTCCAGGAAACCACTGTAAGTCAGTACAAATAGAAGAGTTTCTGCAGGAGCCTAAATTAACCTGCAGGAGCCTTTCAGCGCTGCAAGCAATATTACTTTCAAACACAACAAGGTCAGCCCAGTCACGATTTTGGCTCTGCTTCTAAAGTGAAAATGATTTTTGAAAGAGAACTTGCCTGTTGCTTTATGTTGTGGAGAAGAAAAGAAATATTAATAAAAGGTGACTAATGAAGTACTAGAAGACTTGAAAACAGAAGTTTTCTGATTAGCAATGCAAAGCTGGAATCATGTCTTGTATTTGTCGAAGCGGGGAACATAAAATCCTGCTAACCTATTCAGCTAGCTAAAAGGTTTCCATGACAACTGTGGGAACTTGGAACATTCAGTACTTTTATCTTCAAAAATAACCTTTCAGTAAAGCAAGAGATTGTTAAAAGCACTAACCCACCTCACCTTTCCAGTCTAAAGTAACTACCTGACCATTATCTTAGTCTCTTACTACCCTACGAAATTTTCAAACGGTCTCTTTGCCCCACAGCATAGAAATAAAAATTCAGGTAAACAGCTCAGAATAAACTGTTTAATCTCGGCAGATTATAACCCTTTACTTTTTGCCATTAGTTTTTCCAGAAGAAAGAGAACTTCTGTGTAAGAAATTATAAACATAAAAGTCATTTCTTCTCTTCTTTTAAAGCCAATCAAGTTGAAAATAGAAATACAGTTATCTTATAAATTTTTTTCTGAAAAGCCAGCAATACATGCATGATCATAGTAGATAATATAGGAAAATGCTAAGAAAAAAAGAAGCATTCATTAACTCATGACCCAAAAAGCCTAACTGTGGTTAAAATTTTTATATATTCCTGACTAGTGTTTATTATATCAGATCTCTTGTTTGTTCATTTTTTAAAATTTAACCATTCTTTAAGTTGGATCCACAGAGATAAGCTTGAATCTTGGAGGGTTTATTGCAAAAGCAAAAACAAAAACAAAAACAAAAACAAGACACATATTAGATAATCACTTAGATGGCAGTGCCTCTAAGACTAACTTCATGAAGAATGAAATGAATACTCGATGAACTTAATGAATACTCAAATGTAATTAACCTTCATCTGTGCATTTGGCATTTATATTTTTTTCCAGAAACAGACTCTATTGGTCATCATCCAACATGAAGCATCTCTTTCCCTTGCTTACTCAATTCTTGCCTAGGTGGCACATTTAGTTTCAGGTATCACAAATTGCAGAAACCTCAGAAATCTTACTGGACCATTTCAACTTTCCTTGCACAGAATGCAGTCTCAAAGACCCTTACCAGTATATCTTACACACAATCTGATATCTTATTTTACCCAGAGATTTGTCACCATCAGAAGTGGGACAGTAGGGGTGGCTCACCACAGGTGCATACAGTGAGCAGGAAGTGGGGAGGAGGTATTAGAGAGAAATTAGAAGCAATAATTAATAAATAAGGCCAATTAAAATTCAGCCTGCTTTATATATTACCACAAAGGTCCAGCAATTCTAACCATAAGGAATAATATTAATACTCCTCCAAAAATATTTTTTACTGATCTACATTATAAATATTTAATGAAGATGCTGATGAATTTTACTAAAACAAAATATTTTTTTAAACTTCAAATTAGCACCTTTCAGTTATTCCCATTTTAATAAACTTCGTGATTTACACGGGATTTAATTTAAAGACTCCTTGTGTGGTCAATGACACAGAGAATTAACTACACATTTTCATCCCTCTCAGAAGGAAGTTCTATAGGGTTCAGAACCATTCAGGCTCACTTTGGGTGCAGTTCATGTATTCAACTATATTCTATACATTTCTGCACTTAACCAGTAGATTTGAAATAACAGTGGTAGTCAAAATGAAGAAACAGAACTTGAGTTACTTCAGATCTGTCATTCTATGTGCAAATCATTCTCTGAAACAAGGAAGTCAGTCTTTGGAAGTATTTCTGCACCTGCTTTCCCTCCTTCTTTTCCAAAAAATATGTACTTTAAAAGCATTAATTTGTTATTTTTTTCTTTTTTGTACTGTAGTATTTATTTTAAAAATTTACTTTAGCTTATTATTATTGGCATGTATGTAATCATATAAAAAGTTCATGATCAAAAAAAATTTTATTATTCATGTTTTTTTCTGGCCATTGTTACTGTTTGTTACATTTCATGATTATTACCAAAGATAATTTTGTCCTCTAAAAGAGGAGGGAATATTTTAAATGATGCATTTCAGATGTCAAATACTCTAGATATTCCATTGTCTATCATGTTTTAATCATTAAGTATGTTAAGTTTTTACTATAAACTCTATTTTACTATAATAATATTCTTTTCTCCGGATATGACAAAATTTATTTAACAATCTTTTATTGGACAATTAGCTTATTTCCAAGTTTTCTCATCATTAATATGTTATCTTGCACATCTGTACAAATTTTATTTCTACTTTCTGACTTTGCCTCAGTCTAATTTTATGGGACTGCTTATAGGCAATAAACAGGGCCAAAAATTATAGAGCAGAAGCACCACAATCGATTATCCACAAACTAGGTGATGTGAATCATCACTTAAGTGAACTCTAGCTTATTCGATAGTTAATCATCCACAAACTAGATATCAATAATTTAGATGACCTACCTACAGCATTCAAGAGGGGGAAAAAATGTTATGGTGCATTGGCTTTAAAAAGCCTTAAGAATCTCTCTTTTTTAATATACAGTCTATTATTTATGTGCAGTATTCTTGAGCATTTCCATCTATCATGTTATGCAGAAGCTTTGCAGAATAAAATCCTCCCAGGCAGTTCCTAGTCATCTGGGGCATCCTAATCTGCTATATTTATTCATGTTTCAATGCACATACTAAATAAGAAATTGTCAAGATGATGCAAAGGGCTATTGATATTCAGCTTTGTTCTTAAGCTCCGAGTCAGGTAACATTTCTCTGGATAGTTTATTTCCTAGAAAACTTTTGTGCAGAAAGTAAGGAAAATCCAATGCACCAAGGAAGTAGCCCTGCACAAAAATCACAATGTAGTGTATTTAGGAGAGGATTTTTTTGTGAGAGACAGCACAGTCACAGTTAAAAATTTGCTTCTAGTGCCAGACTACCTGAGTTTAAATCCCACTGGCTGGTTTGGTGACCCGGGGCTAGTCAGGGCCTACCCCAGGCTCTGGAATAAAACAATAAACAAGCTATAGTTCCTGTTCTGATAGAAACTTAAAGTTTAGAGAGAGACAATTAAAAGGACCATTATATGAGAGAATATAGATCAAGGCGCCCCACCCCCTCAACCCCAGTATATCTGCCAGTTATGATTATTTATTATTATTGAGATTTATGTTACCTCCCATTTTATATATATATATAAGTGTATATATATATATACACTTATATAAATGTTTGTGTGCACACATACATACATCGAAGATAGATTCTCTCTACACACATATATACACATACATACTAACATTTGCATACATAAAAATATATATTTTTTCTTTCAGGAAAAATGGATGGATGTTTCTTCCATCTCCCTTTACTATTCAACCCTCTTTATTATTTTTTTCCTTATTTCTCAGCTAAGAGTTCCTGGCTCAAATCCAAATTCTACTTCTTGGCAGTTTTTTGACCTCTGCCAAATTTACTTAACGTCACTAAATCTCAAATTCTACTTCTTGCCAGTTTTTTGATCTCTGCCAAATTTACTTAACATCACTAAGTCTCAGTTTCTTCATCTGTAAAATGAAGATTAAAAACAATATACTCTCACAGGATTTTATGCAGATTATAAGAAATAATGTATATAAAATGTTAAACAGTGTGAGGCACATAGTTAATACTCAATTAATATTACAATTAGTTCTTAAATTACCTCAGTCAATATAAGACTCACCCACAGACTCAGAGCCCATTATTACCCTCCCTCTGGGATCTTACAATTATTAGAAAACATTTGTTAAGTACTTACAGGGCATATAAAATTATCTGTGCATGGAAGAGGATTGTTTTCATTGGCTGTCTATGAATTATTAGATATAGCATGTTGGTTCCAATTACTGCATGTTGCCTATGTTACCTAGATAGGGAGCTTTTTTCTCCACATACCCTCACTCCTACAGGTATCATATGACCCCAGTGCTCAATGTCAGCATGTAAAGAAGGTTGCTGCCCACACAAGTATCTTGAATCAGATGAAGGTTTGAGCAACATTTTAGGAACACAGGCAGGCATCACTCCTGCAGAAAATTTAAAAGACAGTACATTGACCACTCTCAATGTGGAATTCTCATCAGTGGGCCATGAGAAGGAGAACTGAAACAAGGGCTTTATCCTTGCTGACTCACAAGGGCCATGCTGTCTCATCCCCAGTGCTCCTCACTGACTAAACTTTCTATGTGGAACTTAAGGAATCGTTCCTTTTGGACTTAGCTACTGTTCAAATGACCAGCCCCATTTGGCTTAAATAAGATTGCATTTTTAGTCAAGGGAAGAGGTCAACAACTGTTTTCATATCATGCTTGAAATAAAGCCTTTGAAAAGTGAAAGAGTTAAAATTTTGACAACTGTGTTCACTGAATCTATTTTGACAATTTCCTTTTATGCTAATGAGTGGTTCACATGCAGCTCCCTGGGCAAAGGGGTGAGAGAGGATTTCATGGTAGTAGTCAATGAAGCATGGGAAGAGAAAAACCACAAAGGATCCAATTTACCTCTATTTCCTCTCTATATCTATAGCAAGTTACCATTGGTAAGAAATGACAGAGGAGCAAGCACACCAGAGTTGTCTGTCCATTTGTAACTAATCCCACTCCTAGTCCTACTGAAAATGGAGTGCTTAAACAATCACCACATTGCTGGAGCAAAGAGGTGAAGGGTTAAATTAGAAAAGGAAGTCTCTGGTAGTGGCTATGACAACATACTCTTGAATCAAACAAAACAAAGCAAAAAACCCTGGGTTTCTATCCTCTTTCAGCTACTTAAACTAAATGACTTGGGTAAATTACTCAACCTCTCTGAAATGTGGCTTCCTCAGTTGATAAAGTGGATTATAATGAAAGTTATGACCTCACAGGGTTATTTTGGAAACCAAATAAATAAGTCTTGGCATACAGAAACAATCAGTAGATGTTAGCTTCTGCTACTCTTAGGGGGAGATGGATGGAGGGATATTTAAGTCAAGAAGACTACCATATCTGTGCTCCGCTGTGTCATTCTGTATTATTAGGATCCCAATATCAAGAAACCAGTAGATGCCTTGTCTGATGTCAGAAACTCATTTTTTATAGTGCAAAATTCATATTTTCAAGCCTTCCAGAAACTGTTATAGAATGAAACACATAAAAGATTCATGCACATTCGGCAGTTACCTCCTAAATAACACTTCTCAGGGGATTGATTAAGGAATTTAATTTAAACCAACAGAACCAGTAGTATTCTTGCTGATCCTTTGTGTAACTGTGTTAGTGAATGTAAATATACATGGACAGGCTTTGGATATTCTGTGATTCTTATAATTATCTAGTTCAAAGGAAAGCAAACTGATTATCATACGCATGAAACTGAAAAAGGAAAAGTTCTGTTCTGTGTCAACAGTAGGAGGAAAGGTGATTTATGATTGTATAGAGAAAATAATCACTAACATATGACACATGGAAGCAAATTGAGTGTGTATTTTATTCTCAAGTTTCTTTGTTCAAACTATGACCAAAAGTAATGTTATCTAACACAATCCCTGCACTGATATGTACATTTAAGAAATTAAATACTAAGAAATAAAGGGGTCAGAATACTTTTCTTTGCTGCACACTGAGCAGCAAAGAGTTTTTCTTTTTCAATAATATCTTTCACAGAAGTTTAATATATAATAAATAAAAAGTAGAAATTCTCTGGTTAAAGTATAGAGTACATGCCTGAAATTCTGACCTTGTAGCCTTCCCATCAGTCACTAGAAATTGACCTAAATAATTCTTTGTAATCTAATGACTCAAAAGAACATAGTTTGAAAACAACCCATGTGATGTATTACTTCATTACACATTTTTATTCCATTTTACTTTATCCTCACAAAAGCTCTATGATGTAGATCTTTAACACCCTCATTTTATAGATGAAGAAACCAATATTCAGAATGGAAATATTTTCCAAGATCACTCAGCTTACGAGGTCTAGCATTTGGGTTCCAACCTATATCTTCTTGCTCTAAAGCAGGGTTGTTAACACCAGCACTGCTGATGTTTTCAGCTGGATAATTTTTTGTTCTCTGGAGTGGTCCTGCACATCATACCATGTTTAACTGTATCTTTGGCCTCTGTGCCTACTAGAAGCCAGTAGTATACCACCCCTGAAATAACAATCAAAAGTGTCTCAGGATATTATGAAAAGTCTCATGGACTGAGATTAGAGGCTCGAAATGACCCTAGGTGGAGAACAAGGGGTCTTATTCTGGTATCCATGGTTCCCTGGAAGGGATATATAGGATTCTAGGAGTCCTTGAGCTTGATGGGAAAGATTTACATATTTATTTTCACTAAACTCTATCAGAAATTTAACATTTATTTTCATGATAAAAGTAGGCAACAAATATTAGTGAATTATCAGTACTTGTGACTTCTAACCAATAAAAAGCTTTGATATACCAGATTTTTTTCTAATTCCATTTATTGTACATATTTAAAGTATCACTCAAAATTAGAGTAAATGACTCTAAGTACTACTTAAAAAGTATGGTAGATATTGGTTCCAGTCAAGATGGCAGAGTAAGTAAATGCTATGCTTGCCTCCTCTTAAAATTACAACTAAACTACAGAACAGCCATCATTGAGTCATCTGAAGTCCTACAACTGGGTACATACATAAGAAGCCACTTTGAGACTGGTAGGAGGGTGAAGCTGCAGAATGGACTAGTTCCACACCCACGTGTAGCAGTCAAGAATCAGGAGCAATATTTAGCTGTGGAGATCACTCTGTTAGAGCAAAGGGTCCTGGCACCACACCGGGGTTCCTAGTCAAGGGTTCCAGTATCAGGAAGAGAAGTTCCCACAACTTTTGGTGTGTAAACCAGTGGAAATTATGGCTGAGTTAAACAGAAGGATGCAGGAGTCCCACTCACTCCTCTTAAATAGCCCACACGTGAATTTACCCACTGACAAACTTACTTGCTCTGAGCTCCAGTGCTGGAGGAACAGCTCAAAAGTCTCCAGGGACATATAGGGAGAAAGCGAATTGTCTGGCTTCAGGGAGAGGGTTGAAGCGGCAGCTCTCTCTCAGACAGAAGTGCTAGTAGAGGCCTCTGTTTTGTTTTTTTTTTAAATGTGCCTTCACCCCACACAGCCTGCAGACACAGGTAGCCACCATGCCTGAGTCTCCATCAACCTGGCTAGCACTGGTCACTCTACCCTGGTGATTCCTTGAGATCTAGCCTCACCCAGCTTGCAGGCCTACCCAAGCCACCTCCAGTGGATTTTTCATACAAATGGCCTATCATGGCTCATGCTGTAGACTTTTATAAAATCTCTCAAAGGTTTACAAAACCCAAACAAGCAGCATCTTGCCTCAGCATACTCTGTATCTCTTGCTGAACAGCCCCAAGCTCATTACTAGTGGCAGCCAACCTCAGTTTATGGCTTGGCATCTCGAGGCACTTCTAAGCCTAGCATGAGTGGCAGGCATTTCTGATTGCTTGGTGACTCTTGCCAGGGGGCCCCATGCAGGGCAATGGCTATAGCTGAACTTGGCCTGTGGCAGTGCCCCTCCCAATAGGCCCCAGGCGAGCATGCCCAGTGGCCTGCTTCTGACTAAGCCGGAGTACTATCCAGGACTGTATCGAAGACAACACACCCAATGGGTAAACTGAAAAGGAACCAGAGCCCTCCTAAAGCAAATCTTGCTCCATAGAGTCAGCCCCTCACTGGCCAGTCCTCACAACAAATCAGCCCAAGGGTCAATTCCTCCCATTCATGTATGAACAGCAACCGAGCCTCATCCTCAACAGAAGGACACACACCACCCATGCAAGGGACATACTTGAAACACCTAGCTCAGGTGACCAGGAAAGACTGTGCCACCACCCTTACAGGATACCTACTACATAAGGCTTTTCTCCTGAGACTGAGAGACAAAGCTTCCTTACCTAATATATAGAAACAAATGCAGGAAGGCAGCCAAGGTGAGGAGACAAAGAAATATGTCCCAAATGAAAGAATAGGACAAAGCTCCAGAAAAAGAACTTAATAAAATGGAGACAAGCAATCCAACAGATGCAGAGTTTGAAATGCTTGTTATAAGGATACTCAATTAATTTAGGGGAAGAGTAGATGAATTCAGTAAGAATTTACATAAAGAGATAGAAAATGTAAAAATGAAGATAGAAAATATTAAAACCAACCAGTTAGAAATGAAGACTGTAATAACTGAAAGGAAGGATACTTTAGAGAAAATCAACAGTCAATTAGATAAAACAGGATTAAATCAGTGATGTAGAAGATAAGGTAGCAAAAAACACCCAATCAGAACAGCAACAAGAAAAAAGAATCCAAAAAAAATTGATAGTTCAGGGGCATCTGGGACAATATCGAGTATACCAACATTCTCATTATAAGGGAGCCAGAGGGAGAAGAGGGAAAGCAAGGAATTAAAAACACATTTGAAGAAATAATGGTGGAAAACTCCCCTAATTTGGTGAAGGAAAAAACCTAAAAGATCAGGAAGTTCAGAGAATCCCAAACAAGGTGAACCTAAAGAGGTCCACATCATAATTAAAATGCCAAATGTTAAAGACAAAGAGAGAATCTTAAAAGCAGCAAGAAACAAGCAGCTCACTATGTACAAGAGATCACCCATAAGATTGTCAGCAAATTTCTCAACGGAAACTTTGCAGGCCAGAAGGGATGGGCACAAGACCATCAAAGTGATGAAAAGCAGGGACCTGCAACCAAAACTACTCTGCCCAGCAAAGCTATCATTTAGAATCAAAAGATAAAGAATTTCCCAGACAAGAAAAAGTGAAAGGAGTTCATTGCCACCCAGCCAGAATTACAGGAAATGTTTAAGGGACTTCTTTAAAAAAAGAAAGAAAATAGAAGAAAATATCAAAACTATAAATAATAAAATGGCAATAGCTACATATCCATCTACAATTATTTTGAGTGTGAATTGATTGAAAGCTCCAATAAGAATATAGAATGACCAAATGGATAAGAAAACAAGACCCTTATATATACCAACTACAAGGGACTCATTTCAGATTGAAAGATACACACAGACTCGGGATGAGGGGATGGAAAAAGATATTTAATGAAAATGGAAATTAAAAAAAAGGCTGGGTTGGCAATATTCATACCAGATAAGACAGACTTTAAAACAAAGGCCATAATAAGAGACGAGAAGGTCCCAGGAATCCCACTTCTGGGTATTTATCTGAACAAACCCAAAACACTACTTCAAAGGGACAAGTGAATCTATATGTTCATTGTAGCATTATTTAAATAACCAAGATATGGAGGTAACCTAGATGTCCATCAATGAATGAATGAAGAAGAGGGGTGTGTGTGTGTGTGTGTGTGTGTGTGTGTGTATTTCGAATGTGAATTGATTGAATGCTGCAATCAAAATATATGCTCCAATCAAAACATACACACACACATACACACACACACACACATATACACATACATACATATGATGGAATATTATCCAGCCATAAAATAAGAATGAAATCTTGCCATCTGCAACAACATGGATCAACCTAGAGACTATAGTGATAAGTGGAGTAATTCATAAAAATGTCATATTTTAATTTACACTTGGAACCTAAAGAGCAAAATGAACAAAATAGGAACAAACTCATAGATATAAAGAACACTTCAATGGTTGCAAGATGGAAGGAGCATTGGAAGGGGGTGAAAATGAAGAAAGGATTAAGAAGTATAAATTGGCAGTTACAATATAATCATGGGGACTTAAAATATAGCATAAGGAATGTAGTTAATAATATTGTAATAACTACGTATGGTGTTAGATGAGTACTATATTTATTGGGGTGATTACCTCATGAGTTATATAAATGTTTAATCACTATGTCGTACAACTGAAACTAATGTAATGCTGTATGTTAACCATAATTGAAAAAAGTTTTTAAATTATTTTTAAAAAATTATGAAAGATGTTTGACCCATTGTCTGATCTTATTTACTAAAATATATATATATTTACTTTATTAAATTTTGTTAACTATATTATTTCAAAATAATTGTTTTTCTTTTCTTTACTTTTTTTGCATCTATACATTTCCTGAGAAGACGTTCATAGGTTTAGCTTGACTGTGAAAGGGATTTATGACACAAAACATTTACAAACCCTACTCTGAAACTCTTGTATCTTACCACCTTATATTTGGGGAGACAAATGAAAAGGTTGTTTAATGGCTAAAAGCACAGGTTTTATTCCACCTGCACTCAATTTACTGGCTGTAACCTTAACCAAGTTAAATAACTTTCTAAACCTCAGTTTCTTCATCTGCAAAATGAGAATAATACTAATACATACCTCATAATGGCTTTAATAAAGTTAAGTATTTATGTGCAGTGCCTGGCATATAGTCAGCACTTAAAGTTACTATTACTGCTTTATTACTTTATAATATGGCCTCTGTTCAGATATAATTGTCTAGTAAGTATTTTGCCAATAGCAGTGATATTGACAAAGCACAAATATCTCTGAAATACATGCCAGGGAATAATAAAATATTGACATTAGTCTCTCTCCTGTCTAGTTGTGGTTAGCATTTTCCATTTGCAGGGGTTGTATAAGAAATTTGTTTCCTCAAAGAGGTATTCCAAAGTGCTCAAAATTGTATTTGTTCATAGACACTGTGAGGATGAAAACAGCATTTTTTTTTCAGTGCTGCACTCGATGGGTGAAAAAGTGGTAGGACAAATGACAACAGAAGCAAAAACTAGAAATTGTTGGACTGGGTGGAATTTCAGTCTTCAGGTTTCTGCCTCTTGCCTGCCCCTCAGTGCCAATTACCAACAGACTCCTGCTGGTCACACTTTTTCATCCCTCCTCAAATCTCACTTGAAAGAATTGCTTTTCTCGTATGACGCCAACTCATGATAAATGCTCACAAAGGCATGACAATTTCAATTGCCAGACCATCTGGCTACTGGATATTTCACTGTGTTTTTAGAGCCAAAAGCTTCACCAGTTGCCTTGTTTCTAAGGAAACAGAAGCTATGGTGACAATTTGTGACTTAGATGAACTGTCTTACTGCTCATTAAAGATGGCTTCTGGAGGTCAGCAAGCACAAGCTGTACTTATGTTCCTTCAGTCAGAGTCCTAGGTACTACACTGCTCATATTCATTATTCACTATTCTTATTTGCATATTCCCTCAAGGAACCAAACTGAAGTGTTATCTGAGCATAGGAAAGTCTTTATTCCACTCTCTTTCTTTGGGATGGATGGATGGATTGATAGATGAATGAGTTCAAGTATTCAGTTCATCAGTCAACAAATAAATAATCAGCACTTAAACATCAGGTCACTTCCATGCTTATTTCAGGATAGTCCAATTTCCTTAGTTTGGTAAATAAATTAACAAAATCCAATGATGTTCAAACTACAGCAACTCATTATTGGGTGAAATTAATTTCACAAGTGGTGACAAGTGTTTTTACAAATGAACAGAACAGAACAGAGCAGAGCAGAACAGAAAAGAACAGAACAGAATGGAAGAGACAGACCAGACCAGAGCAGAGCAGAACAGAGCAGAACAGAACAGAACAGAACAAAATAAACTAAAGTGCATTCTAAGTATTAAGGGTAAATGTTGCTTTATGAATCTTAAATATTTTGTGTGTTGTGTTGAGTTGAAAGTTAAAATGCATGTCTTGTTAGAGAATGAAGTTAAGAAAAAGTTTGAAAGACACTGACAACAAATGCCCTTTAATACACCTCCCAATTCTATATCTAATGCTACATCAAAATTCATTTTCTAATCATGCTTCACCGTTTCAGTTCTCCAAAAGCTCACATTCTCCTGTGCTTCTAGACCCTTGCACAACATATCTACCATTTCCTGCCTCACAGCTCTTTGTCTTACCTATATCCCCTATAGTCCCTTAAAGGAAGCCTCTCTCATCCCATCAACCTGGGTCGAATTCCTTTCTAAGATCCTGATGCATCCTAGCACATACATATTTTTTTAACTGATATTTACTTGTCTTTCATCTTTTCAAATATATTCTCTTGAAGATCACAAGTACATACAATTGGTTGCTGGAGTTGCAGCTTTTAACTTCCATGGGTGACTATGAAAAGCAACCTAGCCTGAAAAATGATCTAGTTTAGTGTTGCTAAAGTGCAAGATGCTTATCAAAGGTGGTGGTACACGGGATAACTTTTATCTAGAGTGCATGCCAAGGAACATTAAATGAAAATAATGTTAAATAGTATTGAATAACACAGTGAAGAAATTATTGCCTTCGCAAATTTTATCTTTCCTTCTGATTGCAAAAGGGACAAAAATCTTTTTGGTGTGTTAAAAGATAGAGCTTTTTTAACTAAAATTGTGATTCTCATACCAATATAAAATGAACACGTGTAAAGGATTTAACTCACTGATTAAAAAGGGAACCAGTAAGATGTTACAACTAGGTAAAAAAAAAAAAAGTTCAAAGGACCCCACACATCTAGAAGAATAAGGGATGCTGAGATAAAATTACAAATAGATGCAAAATGTGTCTATCCATGGGGCAATAATCAGTTTCAATTCACTTGACGCAACTAATTTGAATTTCCATGGATAAGATCATTTGCATTATCATCGTTCTCTACAACTTATTGAGTTGTAAAATAATTCAAAGAATAATGAAAATCTGAGATAAGATACAAGGTTATCTTTTTGGTCCGTTTCAAAGTATTTCATATTTTTTCCCAATTGGCACAAGTTCTTCATCTTCCTCCAATTATTGCTACTCTTTGTAACAGAGAGTAAGCCTCTTTCTCAGAGACTCTGGAATGCAGCAATAACTAACTAAAACTTAATAATATTGGTTTTTAATGATCATTTTACACTTATATTTTATTATTTACAATAAAATCATCTTTATTCATTGTACAGTATGTTTTTTGTTAAAAATGTATTAATATCAAGAGTCTATTAAAGGAAAATAATAGGAAAATTACAACACAGTAATACAAATGTTATGAGGCCATATACATGTTGGTTGGGACACTTAGAGCCAGACTCTCTGCTATCAAGTGACCAGATAAGTTATTGAAGCTCTCTATGCCTCAATTAGTTTATCTGTGAAATAAATATTATAATATTATCATCTCCGTAATTGTGAAGATTAAATTGGTAAATACTTAGAATAGTAGTTATCATTATTATTTCTATTATTATTTGAGAAAATTTGTGACTTTTTTTATTAGTTTCAAGAATACAGTACATTGGTTAGATATTTATAAAGTTTATAAAATGATCCCCCTAATTGTTCCTTCTCTTCTTTGTTTTTCCACCTAGCCAATATATTAAGGCTCACTGCATTCCCTATGCTGTGCTCCCCATCCCCCGGCCATCTATCAACTACTAATTTGTACTTCTTTAACCCTTCACTCCATTCTTCCAGCCCCCCAAACCCTCTCTCCTCCGACTGTCACCAAATTGTCCTTTAGATTTGTGTGTCTGTTTTTGATTAGTTTGTTCTTTTTGTTCCTTAGATTCCTCATGTAAGTGAAATCATATGATATTTATCTTTCTTCTCTGTCCGACTTATTTCACTCAGCGTAATAACCTCTAGGTCTATCCGTGTCGTTGCAAATGGTAGGATTTAATTTTTTTTTTTAATGACTGAGTCATATTCGATTGTATATACAAACTATAACTTCTTTATCCAATTGTCTATTGATGTGTATTTAGGCTGCTTCCATATCTTGGCTACTGTAAATTGTGCTGCTATGGATATTGGGGTACATAGATCTTTATGAATTATTGGTTTTGGTTTTCTTTCGATAAATACCCAGAAGTGCAATTGCTGGGTCAAAAGGTACATCCATTTTTAATTTTTTGAGAAACCTCCAGACTGTTTTCCATAGCAGTGGTACCAATTTGCAATTCCATCAACAATGTATGAGGGTTCCCTTTTCTCCACATCCTCGCCAACACTTGTTGTTCTTTTATTGATGATACCCATTCTCACACATGTCAGGTGATATCTCATTGTTGTTCTAATTTTCATTTCTCTGATGATTAGCGACATTGAGCATCTTTTCATATGTCTATTGGCGATCTGTGTTTCCTCTTTAGAGAAGTATGGGCTCAGATCTTCGGCTTAATTTTTAATGGGATTGTTTGTTGTTTTGTTGTTGAGTGTATGAGGTCTGTATATATTTTGGATATTAACTTCAGATGTATCATTAGCAAATGTCTTCTCCAAAATAATCAGTTGTAGTTTTGTTTAGTTGGTGGTATCCTTTGCTGTACAAAAACTTTTTAGGTTGATATAGTCTCATTTGTTTATTTTTTCTTTTGTTTCCCTTGCCTGGGAGATATATCCAAAAAGAATTACTGTTAATAATATCAGAGAGTTTACTGCCTATGTTTTCTTCTAGAAGTTTTATGGTATCAGGTGTTACATTTACGTCTTTAATTCATTTTGATTCTTTCTTGTATATGGTATAAGAAGGTGGTCCCATTTCTTTCTTTTTCCTTTTCTTTTTTTTTTTTTTTTGCATGTATCTGTCCAATTTTCCTAATACCATTTATTGAAGAGACTGTCTTTACCCTATTGTATATTTTTACCTCCTTTGTCATGTATTAAGTGAGCATATAGGCATGGATTTATTTCTGAGCTCTCTATTCTGTTTCATTGGTCAATGTATCTGTTTTTATGCCAGTACCAAGCTGTTTTGATTACTGTAGACTTGTAGTATAGTTTTGTATCAGGGAGTGTGATACTTCCAACTTTGCTCTTTCTCAAGATTGCTGTGGCTATTCAGGGTCTTTATGGTTCCATATAAATTTTAGGATTATTTGTTCTAGCTCTCTGAAAAATGCCATTGGTATTTTGATAAGTATTGCACTGAATCTATAGATTGCTTTAGATGTTGATTCTTCCTACCCATGAGCACAGTATATGCTTCCATTTATTTGTATCTTCTTCAATTTCTTTTTTCAATGACTTATAATTTTCTGAAAACAGGTCTTCTACCTTCTTGGCTAATTTGATTCCCAGGTATTTTACAGTTTTCGACTCAATTGTAAATAAGATTTTTTTTTTTAATTTCCCTTTCTGAAAGTTCATCATTGGTGTATAAAAATGCCATTGACTTCTAAATATTTATTTTGTAACCTGCTACTTTACTGAATTCATTGATCAATTCTAACAGGTTTTTATTTTCGTGCTGTCTTTAGGGTTCTCTCTATATAGTATCATGCCATTGCAAATAATGAGAGTTTTACTACTTCCTTTCCAATTTGGATACCTTTTATTTCTCTTTCTTGTCTTATTGCTGTGGCTAAGACTTCCAGTACAATGTTGAAGAGGAGCAATGAAAGTAGGCATTTTGTCTTGTTCCTGATCTTAAGAAAAATACTTTTAGCCTTTCCCCATTGAATATGATGTTAGCTGTGGGTTTGAACTTTATTATATTGAGTTATGTTCCCACTTTGTTGAGAGTTTTTATCATAAATGGGTACTGGATTTTGTCAAACATTTTTTCTGCATCTATTGATATGATCATATGGTTTTTATCTTTTAATTTGTTAATATGGTATATCACATTAATTGATTTGTGGATATTATACCAACCTTGCATCCCAGCAATAAATCCAACTTGATCATGGTGTATATTTTTAATGTATTGATGAATTTAGTTTGCATCAATGTTCATAAGAGATATCGGCCTGTAGTTTTTGTGTTTTTTTAGTAACATCTTTGTCTGGTTTTGGAATCAAGGTAATGGTGGCCTCATAAAAGGAGTTAGGGAGCCTTCCCTCTTCTTGAATTTTTTGGAATAGTTTGAGAAGAATAGATGTTAATTATTCTTTAAATATTTGGTAATATTCACCTACAAAACCATCTGGTCCAGTACTTTTGTTTTGGGGGAAGTTTTTGATTAAGGTTGTAATAATATTATACAAATAACTGTATTCTGGAAATACTGGAGTCTATAATAACTAGGTTATAGGATTGTGTTTTTTTGTTAACACTCCTGAGAGTATTACTGAAGGACATCAAACTTCTTATAGTTTTTCTATGCTAACGCACAGAATCTGTATTTCTCTAATTCCTCCCAGCTTGCCAACAAAAACTCATCAATATTGTATCAATCCTATTGACTTTCAAATCCATTGATCCTCCTACAAACAATGAGTTCAGTTCCCTCCTTACTGAGCTTAGAATCCATTGTCCATCACTATTATTATTCATTTACATATATACTCAACTCCCTTATCTCCACCCTTTAATATTTGCCTAGAAAAGTTTCAATTCTGATTAAGTGCAATTAAATCCATGCTTGTATGAATGGAGGAACATGACTAAGAGAAAAACTCCTAACAATGACAATTAATTAAATTATAAATGTTTAACCAAACTTTAAGAAGCCCTCAGCACAGTCCAGCAATACTACTATATTGTCTTAATCAATTGACTATCAGATGCTCAGAAACTACTACTACACATCTTTGCTTCTCTCCTCAAGTCTTTGCTACCCACTCCATCTTCTCACTTCTGGCAATTGTTCTTGCTATATTTCACAAAGAAAGAAGAACAATCAGAAGAGAACTACCACATTGTTCTATAGGAGGCAAATCTGCCAAGCCCCTGAAAATATCCCTACATAGATTGACACTTCCAGTTATGGCAAATGAACTGCTGCTATTTTAGTCATCTAAGGCCAAGATCTCTAGGTATGTACTAGTTTCCACCCCCTCCAGCTACCCAGGTACTTTGCTCCTACAATTACTCTTTCACTTCCTTGCATCACCAAATTTCCCTTTTTCTTTTAGACTATCCCTTACGGCACACAAACATGCTGTAATATCCACTTTGACCTTGCACACTCTAGCCAGCACCCCATACCTTATGTCAAAATCACTGGAATAGTTGCCTTAATTTCTTCAAGATATCTTAACTATCACTCTACCTGTCAAGATCACCAGTGAAACCTCACCTTGTTAATTTCAGACGAAAGTTATCAAAGTTATCTTCATCTTCATCTTTATCTTACTATACCTCTCAGGAACATTTGACTCAAACTCTTTCTTGAAGCATTATATGTTCTTCTTCTGAGAATGTCACACCTTCTAACCTCTAATTATACCTTCCTAACTGACTAATTACTTCTCAGTACTTATTGATTTTTCATCCTCTGCCAGATCTATGAATATCGAATATCCTTTCTGTCCTAAACATTTTTCTCAATCTTCAACCAGTTATATGGTTTGTAATATCATCTATATACTGATTATTCCCAAATTTCTATATCTGGCTCTGACCTCTCCCTGAACCCCAGAATTGATTATTCACTTGTTATTTAAAATTCCACTTTGAGATCAGTAGACATCTCAAAATCAATGCGTCCAAAATAGAATGCTTAATGATCCTCTCTGAATTAGTAAAGATACAGATTAGATTTATGTATCAGAAGTACACTGCTTTAAATAAAAACAAAGTTTATTTCTTTCTTACATAAATGTCTGGATAAGTGTCAGTGTCAGACAGAGTACAAACAGGGTTATCATGAGTATTTGGGAATAAGGGATTTATTAAAGAAATAAAACTTTACTCACATTGGGGAGAATGTGAAAGTTAGAGTTCAGTTAAGGATGCTGGAGCATCAGCGAATGGTCTCTAATGGTAGGTCTCCTGGAGCACTACTGTAAGTAGATAAGTTGGAGATTACAAGGGAATCTGGGAAACCAGATACTTTCAGCAGCCAGTGTGGGAGAATGAAGGAGAAATAGCGAAAGACTCTATAGAAATGTGTTACATTTGCTGAGCTCTCACTTCGGTAGGTCCACAGCGAAGTATCTATTGGTGGTATTGTGGCCACTGTTGGTCAATATGACTAGCAGTCATGAAAATAGTTAAATGCAGAGGAGGGGCAAGCAAGTACAAAATTGACTCTACCAGTAGCTATGTACGTAGGAAGAGCAGGGGCCAAAGAGGACACTGAGGACAATACCATCATTTAAGAGATAGACAAACCAGAAGAATTTCATTATAAAAAGAAGAAATGAGAAAGTCGGAGAAAAGGGGAACCAAAAAGGAGAAGTAGAATGTAAACCAAGAAAACTGAGTTTTATTTTTATGAAGCTGTAAGCCACCAACAGTATCTTGCACTTCAGAGACATTCAGTAAGGTAAGAACTGAAAAGTGGCCATTGAACTTGGCATTATGACAGTCAGTGGTGACCTCTGAGCACAGAAGGCTAAGTGTAGTCATTGATCTTCATGCCAAGAAAAGCATATAGACACTATTCCAAGAAGGGAAGGAAAGAGGAAAGCAATAGCTAGAACAGGAAGCATGGCCAAGGGAATAGTTTTGTTATTGTTATTTGTTTTTGTTGTTTATTTGTATATCTGTTTGTATTGCAAAGTCTGAAACATTTTCATAGATTATAACCAAGGAAATATTTCAGCAAAGGGTAAATAGAAAGTATGAAAGACAGATAGATAATGGACTGATTAAGTCCTGGGTTGACGCGAAGGAATAGGATTGTGGAAACAGTTCAGAATTTTATCTCAAATAAAATGCTAAGGATGGGTATATAAGGACTGTAGGAGAATGAAAAAGATTTAATTTTCTTATTGAGCTCATATGCTAGGCAATCTTATATGTGGTTGCTATCATTCAGGGAACTTAATAAGAGTAGAGAACATTTGGAATTGTTGCTTGAGTTCAATAGAATAGAGTTCACCAAAGACAATTTAAAGAAATGCAGAATTAGATTTAGGACATGACTCAGGTTGACAACCATGTATTCGTATTGAAACTGTCCTAGACAGCTGTGTCACATTGTTCTTCAGCATTTGATCAAAATATAGAGATAAACTGTCAAGTTGCTCTCACCAAGATTAGTGTTTTTCACAATAATGAAGTCAACCAGTTAGGATGAATTCAGCTTGCAAAGATTAGAAAATGAACTAGGTCTAAAGAAAGATGAGTCTATTTTTCTCACATAATGAACTCTAAAGGCATATGGCTGTGGACATTGGTTCAGCAACTCTATGAAGGTAATAAAACCAGTCTTTCTGTAACACTGTGCTTTTGATCACATTTTCATTTGACCTAGAAAAATAGAAAGTAGAGGAGGGATGGTCCCAGTGTTATCAGTGCCTTTTATTAGAAAAGCAAAACTTTTCCTAGAAGTTCCAGCAGACTTCCCACATCTCGCTGACACACATAAGGGGAGTTCCCCAAGTAGTCAGGGGGAGGCTGGTAAAGGTTTAGTGTGTGCCAACAAGCAGTGTCTACTCTTGAAGGATTCAGAGGAGTCAAGCTTAGAAAAAAAAGAGTAATTCAAATGATAAATCATTGATCTAGATAAAGAGAGAAGTAGGTAATACCTTAACCAAGTAATTTCACTGAGCATCACAAATAATAATATAAATGTATACTAAGTGCCTTTTGATTTGAACAATAGGAATTATGTAATGTCCACTAAGTGTTAAATCTGAATATAATCTTTAAAGACAATAAAATTAATCTAGATCATGAGACATTCTACAAGATAACTGACCTGGACTCTTTGACTATGTCAATGTCCAGAAGGAAAAAGAAAGGGATGAAGGGTTAATATAGGTTAAAGACACTAAATTGTTATAAATTGTTATTGCAATGAAATATGTTTGGTTCTTGATTCGATTCTGGACATTTTTTTAAAGTAATAGCTATAAAAATTATTTTTGGGCTAACTGAATAATTTTTAATATAGACAAGCTGTCCGAAGTTAAATTTCTTACATGTAATAATAGTTTTGTCATTTTTTTTTAGTGTGAAATATTCTTGTTCTTCGAGGATTCATGCTAAAGTATTTAGGCATAAAGCATCATGATGATTGAATTACTTTCAAATTGTTTACAAAAATACTATATATATATATTCTATGGTTATACACACATACACAGAGAGAGAGAGAGAGAGAGAGAGAGAGAGAGACAGAGAGAGAGAGAGAGAGACAGAGAGAGAGAGAGACAGAGAGAGAGAGAAATAGAAAAAGAGTGAGCAAATGTGATAAAATGTTAATAATTGGTGAAGCTAAGGAAAGAGAACACAGGTGTTCATTGTACTATCTTTTCAGCTTATACATACGTTTTTAATTTCTCTAAATAAAAAGTTGGAGAAAAGAGAAGAAAAGAGAATTTTGGAGTTTCAGATTTTTTATACGGAGTTCTGCTCCAATTATTCTTGATGTGAACATGAATGTAGGTGGTTGAATGTGAAGGTAGTGTTCAAAGTCATTTATATGGAACATGCCATAACATAGTTTTTAAAAACCTGAGCTCTAGAGCCTTACCTTTCAAGTTCAAATCCTGGCTTGGCAATTTATTGTACAATCTTAAGCAAGTTCATCAATTTTTTCATCTGTGAAATAGGGTGATAATAGTACCTAACTTGAAGATTGTTTGCAGATTAGATGAGATAAGCCATAGAAAATGGCAAGTTTATAGTAAAGTAAGTGCTCCATAACTGTTGGCAATTATTATTTAGAAGGTCCCTAGTGTGAGGCCAGAGGGATAGGAAGTCACGCATCTTATGGCAGGCTGAATTATAACACCCCCACCAAGATATTCATGTCCAAATCCTTGGAACTTATGAAATGTTACCTTTTATGACAAAAGGGACTTTATTGATGTGATTAAATTAAAATTTTGAGTTGGGACTATTAACTTAGATTATTCAGGGAGGCCTAAATGTAATAACAAGCACCCTTACAAAGGAGGCAGGAGGCTTAGTGTGAGAGACATGATTATGGAGACAAAGGTCAGAATAATACAAAGAATAAAGAATGGTCATGTGCCAAGAAATACAAGTTATCTCTAGAAGCTGAAAAAAACTGATTCCTCTTTAAAGCCTTCAGAAGGACTGCAGCTCTGCCAAAAACTTTATTTTAGACTTCTGACCTCTAGAACTACTGTATGATAATAAATTTGTGTTGTTTTAAGCCGCTATGTTTGTAGTAATTTGTTACAGCAGCAATAGAAAACTAGTACATATCGGAACATGGAGAACATTGAGGTTGATGGCAAACTCTGAGACACAGAAGACCTAAAGTGATTATAAACAAGGGATGAAGCCCAGGAAGTAATTAAGAATAAAAGATTGGAAAAGGAACACAGCTTACGAATAATATATGCACCATAACATGCAAACTCCTTATCTTTTATTCTGGCCAGATATTGTTTTTTCCTTTTTTTTTTGGTGTGGGGGGGGGGAGGTGGGGGTGGGGAGAGGATGGTTTATTTGTTTTTTGTGTTTTTATTAACTAAGCTTATTTCTATTTGTATTAAGAAATAGTAGCTGAATCTCTGAAGCTTTAACTTATCTTTATTTGACCTGGACTACTTAATATTAGGATTAGAATAATGAGTTATGAATCATTTCTAGGTAGCAAAGGGAAACAAGTATTGTTCCCTTCTCATATAATATTTTTACTTTAATTTTCTTTCTGTGAGTTATACTGGATTTACTTGACCTACATCTAAAGAATTAAGACTATAGTTTTACTACCTACACTCTAGCCATAGTTAATGTAGAAAAGTACAATTAATTTATAACAACTAATGTAAAGATACAATTACTTTAAAAAATTAATGTAAAATGTTTTTTTAAGAGCCTTGCTTAAACCTGCCAAATGGAATTGCTTATTTGTGAACCAGAAAAACTTCTTAAATTTTCTTGAAATTGTCTGATGGTTCACATGTTCTTCCTTGAAGTAGGCTTTTAACACAGTACAGAAGGTGCCTAACGGAGACAAGCCCAGTTTCCCACCAGGGCATGTTGAATCAAGGAGGGTGAGGTCTGTCGCGCTCTGTCCCCTGAGATTAACAGGTTTACTAGCTGGAGTCTGAATATTAGACATGCTGGGAAGTTCTTGAACTGCCAGCCTCAGCCCTTCCACAAGCAGGAACAAGCATGCAAAAAAGGACCTCATCGCCCACCGGGGGAACAAACACCAAAGTCTACAAAGCAGGAATAAACGAGAAGAATTCTGCACCAATACATGTCCTTATATAATTCAGTTTAGTGGTGTTTTCTCCCACACATTGGTCATATCTAATAACACTCAATCTACCAAATTCATACTGGTTTTCAATACTTTACTGTGTAGGAAAGAATATCTGTAATTTTTATGTTCCTTCTTCCTAGCAGAAAATTATTTTTCCCTTTTCTCTCGATAGGGCTTGTATTATATAATTCTAAATTACTTATATTAATTTTTCATGTAGCATTAATATTGCTTTTTTTCTAATAAATCCTAAAAACCAGAGCTTAAGTGCTTTTCCAGCAGTGTTCTTTTGTCAAGATCCTATAACCAAAGCTAAAGAGCAACCATGATCTTTATATTCCCGCTTGGTTCATGTCAGCTTTTTGAATCTAATTGTCCTAAAGATTGGACTGTGAAAGGGCAAAACAAATGGTATCATAATTTTAAAAAGGCATTTTTGGAGATGGTTTTTCCCAGACACGAAATAAAACTTTAACTCTTTAAAGAAGAAAAATGATAGTTTTAAAAATATTTAACTGAAAAAAACATAAAACAATGGCACCTCATAAGATGTGTCAGATAGTAACAGTTTAGAATGGACAATAGAGTTTAGAGGTCAGCATCCCATGAAGAAAGTATCTCTACTCTCAGCATTTGTAAATAGACCTGCCTCTTTCTAAGAATGTCATGTAAAGTTTCCAATACAAAATGAGAGTAGCTACAGAGAGATTTCATTCCAGGTTCTGAAATAAAAGAGTCCTGATTTGTCTACAGTTATGCCACCCTGAACATGCCCAATCTCGTGTCTAATCTCAGAAGCTAAGCAAGGTCAGGCCTGGTTAGTAATCTCTAGATGGGAGACCACCTACCACTGTAGGCGTTTGAAATAGATAGATGATAGATAGATAGATAGATAGATAGATAGATAGATAGATAGATAGATAATAGATAGATGATAGATAGATAGATAGATAGATAGATAGATAGATAGATAGATAGATAGATAGATGATAGATAGATCCTGATTTTTAAAATTTGAGATTATAAAAATACATAATATACATTAGACCTTGGGAATGTGCATAGCACAAGGACTATAACTGGTGTGCTGTCCTCATATCATCAGAGATCCTTGACTTTCATGACAATATGCTCCCCAGTTCTTAGAAAGATAAAAGCTTGTTTTTCTCCAGATCACATTCCCATGAGATTTTCAGGTTACTACGCATAGCTTCTCAATATAATTATAACTGAAGATTTATTTCTTATTTAGACAGCAATTTTTTACTGACTGAAAACTCTCTAAAATGATTTTAAAATTAATGGTTACGTTTCCATATATCGCATAAGATGGATTGTTACACAATTTATTTGTAAGCATCTGGTTAATTCTACTTTCCTCTTTGAATTTATCCAAAGCATATACTATCTAGTTACCAATCATTACTTCCTTAGACCTCCCCGCTTTCTCTTCACTTCCATTTCCACTACCAAACAGTGGTAGTTGGTTTACACAGGGGTTAACATCTAAGCTCTAGCATCATACTACCTAAGTCCAAATCCTTACTCTAGTATTTTCTAACTGTATGATTTTGGCTAGTTCGATAGATCTTTTTCATCCTCAGGTTCTTTATGTCTAAAATAAAATTGGCCTTTTAGGTTGGTTGTGAGGATTAAATGAATAGTACAACATATGTCTGGTATAAAGTTAACAATTTTTTAAAATTTCTTTGGAGGTCCATTTTTCACCCAACCACTCCTAAAATAGTTTTTCTTCAGTGAAAATAGTATTTTGCATTGAGATTCAATTGCCAGGAGAAAGGAAGGAAGTAAAGTAGTCTCAGATAGATGATAGATAAAACTCATAAGAAGTATTGAGCATAAACAGTAAGTCAGTAGTACACGAAGTATAGGCAAAACTCACATGATAGTTAAGTATAGATAATAAGTAAGCAAGTAGTTTGTGAAACATAGCTAGAATCCATAAGATAAACTCAGTGTAGACAATAAATTAATAACATGTATGACACATCAAAGAAAAAATAAATAGAAAAAAATATAACTGTTTACTTACTGGTAGAAAAGCATAGAAAGATCAAAATCTTGATCATCAGTTGACAACTATGACACCCCCAAAATTGGCCACCCATTAGTAATACCCAAAAGCTCCTATTCTGGCCTCACATGTACTCTACCTAATAGACACAAATGAAATCCATGGCTGTTCAAGGAGCTAATTGCTAAGACAAAGCTGTGGTTAGATGTAATTGTCCCTCTATATCTCCTTACATCTCAGTGACAGAGAGTACCTTCTGTGGGCTACCTTGATTGAACTCAACTCTAGTCCTTGTAATCACACCATTAGTGGAGAAGTCTGAGGTGGCAAAGAGAGAGAGGACATATGAACACTGTATGTTCCAGAATTCAGGCAGTGAGATTATTATACCCACTTGTGTCTTATCCTAAGTCCTATCCTTGTGCTATGCACATTTCTTTTGCCTTCCTTCTCACTGTGTTTTAAATTGACTTAATAGGTCATGTGATACAAGTATTTTAATATTATCTGTGAATTCTTCTGTTCTTTGACCTTTAGGAAGCATGCTTATTATTGTACTTGAAAGCTACCATGGCATCAAGGTAGTTTCTCACATGATGCTTGATCACATCATGTTCTTTCACATGCTTTTAAACATGTTTTATTCTCTCTACCTAGAATGTTATTCCCCCAAATGTTTTCTGTGAATTATTCTGCGAATAATGTTTTAAAACTCAGATAATACCAACCCTACTTTTAAAGTCTTTCTGTCTCTGCTCTTTGTTTTGGCACTGTTCCCTACGTTAGACAGCCTCTAAAATAGATCTCAATGATTCCCCCTTCTGGTATTCACACAATGTGTAATTCCTTTCCCTTGAGTATGGCTGTGCTTAGTGACCCACTTCAAGTGTGTATAGTATAGCAAAAGTGATAAGATGTCACTTCCGAGATTATATTTTGTAAAGACTCTTGCTTCAGTCTAGTTGGCTTTTCTTGCTATTGCTCATTTGCTCTAATGAAAGGCAGTTGAAAGTTGTCCTATGGAAATGCCTATATGACAAAGAACTGAAGAAGAGCTCCAGCCAACAACCAGCCAGGAACTGAATCTTACTAATAACCATGTGAGTGAGCTTAGGAGAGAATCTCTCACAGTTGAGCCTTCAGATAAGACCACATGCTGAGCTAAAACATTGATTACAACCTTGTGAAAGGCTTTGAGGTAGATTAAACCCAGATTCCTGGTGTAAAAAGAAAATCTGTGAGATAACACATTTTGTTGTTTTAAGATGCTAAGTTTTGGTGTAAATTTATGCAGCAATAAAGAACTAATACAATCCCTAACACACAACTACTCTAATACTAATGACAGAGCACTTGACATACTATGTCTGTGTAACCAATGAGATTATTTGTACCTTGATGCTAGTGATATTTTCCTAAGGACTAGCAGTTCTTGAAATGTATCAAGTTTATGACCGATGTTTAGTGATTTTGAGACTGCTCGTAATAATTAATTTAATTATAATAATAATATCAAGCATCTATTGAGTCCTTGTCCTTCAAGGCAATTTTCTAAATGCATTGCTGGTATTATTTTATCTAATTCTAAAATAAACTCATGTTATATTGAAGGAAACTAAATCACAGAGAAATCAGGTAACTAACCCAAGGTCAATAGCTAAAAAAGCCTGGCTGTGAAAACAAAGTCTACCTAAAGCTCACATTCTTAATCTCAAAGATTACATCCAAATCTTATATTTCTAATATTATATACACCTTATGTGCACCATATCTGTTTTGCTTTTACACACATTCACCAACATAGTGCTTTGCATAAAGAGGATCAATAAATACGAGTGAGTGAGTGAGTGAGTGAAGAATCAGCACCAGAGTTTTTGGTTCTTATTTTTTATCTTCTGAGCCAAAGAGACATGCATATCAGCCATAAAGGAATTCTCTGACTGTTCCCTGAGGATCCATTATCATCTGTGATGATGTGAAACAGAGATCATCGGTCCACAGAGACCCTTTTAATCCCTCCTTCTGTCTGAGTGATAACAACAACAACAAAAAAGCCATCTTTTCAAGTCTTTATTTCTGCATTTTTTTCTTCATTTTCAAGCTATTATTTTAAATATTCTTACTCAGGGGAAAAAAATGTGTATTATCTCTTTGAAATAAGATCCAACTGACATAATAATCTTACTACATCACAGTTGGAAGTCGAACCTGAAACGATGGTAATTACAGATCGAAGACTTTGCAGTTATTGTTGAGGGTGGGTATTTCTCATAGATTATAACAGACCAAATGATATGAAAAACCTATACATTGCATTCTCAACCTTCAGCTTGCATTCTGGGAAAATTAGTTAAACTCCGACACATAAAATTTCTTTTTCTATTAGTCTTTTATATGTGCTCATTATGGTAAATTGGCCACTCCCTAAAATAGCATGTGCTTTATTTTTAAGAGTTTAGTCTACCAATTAGTAGATTCAACTATGAAAATTATAGAGGAATGCTGGGTGAGCAATGGAAGCCCAAGTATATTATAAGACAGTTTGCCAGCCTTACTGCATCTATATATAGACTAGGTTAGTGAGTTAAGCCATAAGAGAGACGAATCGGCCAAAAATCTGACCACACTAGTTCCTCTGCCATTTTAGCCTTGGGAGTTTCATAGACCTCTGCATTAAAACTACTGCATTACATGACCTAGAAGTAGAAATGAGATAGCAGTGAATAATGGAAGTCCTCACGGAATGGGATTCAGTTGTGCCAAGGTTAGAAAGATCCAGTAAATGAGGTATTTGGCCTCAAAATACAGCAATAAATGCTCTACTTTGCAGTTTTATCTAGAAATAAATTTCAATGACACACGTGAAGCCAGAATGAGACCTTACTCTCTAGATAAAAATTAATAAACTAAAACTGTGGATAACTAAATGCTTTAAAAAGTAACTGAAATTATGACTGAAAATACTATACTATTTTTGCTTAATATCTTTAGGCAAAGCATTTATAGGACTCAGATATATCTAGGAAATATATGGTAATATAGTAAAACTAGAGAGAACTATTTGGTGAGATTTTTGAACAGTGTTCCTCACAAGGTTAATATATTTTATGGAAAGCAAAGACATGGACAAATTTTGAGGGACTTTCTTTAAAGCCTACACTTTTTGAAAGGTTCATAGTAATAATATTTTATGTATATAAACTTAATATCTTTCATCTTGACAACTCTTCATGTTCAGGTCTTATAAAATTACTAAGTGGTTTTCAAGGGTCTTCTAGGAAAATTAAAAGATAGTTTTATAGGTAAAAAATATGTAGATATAGATGTAGATGCTGCTATAGATATAGACATACATCCAATTCAAGAATGGCAAAATCAAAAAAGTTTTCAGAGATCTAAGCAGTTGATTAAGTTAGGGTCATGGATGCCAGTTTTGTTGCCTTTTTTTTTTTTTTAATAACCAAGGACATAATAAAGTTAATATAAAGCACAGAAAATTAAAAGACAGAGTCTTTGCTACCTAGGTAACCAATTACACAGAAGGCAAAGAATAATCTTCTACACTGTAGAAAAAGGCATTAATAAGTAAATAGAGTAAGTAAACCCACCAAAATTTGTCACACTTTGCTAAAATTGTGATACATTTGAGAGTTTATTTTCAGACTCAATTATTATAAATCAAAGCAAATAAAATTCACTTGCTGGGATTGTCCTTTCATATTCTGGAACATACACGCAACTTAGTGTAATTTTTTTCATTTTTTATCATGAGGTCTATGTAATTAGACCTATTTTCATAATAACACTAAGACGTTAACATGCAATGCATTCATCACCGCTCTCTTAAATAAATCAATAAAAACATGATAAAATGGTTTTTTTTCTTATCTGTTTTAGTATTAAAGATGGTAAACATGGATGGGATTTAAGAGTGTAAATAGATCTGGAGACAAAAGATTTTGAAAACCATGGTTTTAGGATAAAATTATTCCTTTTACCTTGAATAATAAAGACACTTATACAGATGTATTTTCTTGTTGCTTTTACCCTAGAATAGTCAGCCAGCCCTGTTAATTATAACTGCTAACCAAAGAAATGAATTTGTATTTCACAAAGAAATTTAGGGGGTGAAAAATTGAAAACTGTCTCTCATGTGTAAGTTTCCAGCAGACTAGCAGATCTCATAAACATACATAACACATTTTTACAGACATCTACATCCTTTTAAAGTGGCAAAAATAAACATTCATTAACATACCCCAAAGCTAAAGCTTACTCCATAGCATAAAAAACTATGAAGCAAAGGTATATAAATTTAAAATTATGCTTAGTAAAAAATGTGAAAGGATGCTATTTACTTCAAAATTGTTCTGGCACCCAATGATTATGCATTAATTAACACAGTTTAATATTAGTCCAAGCCTTTAAGCTAAATATCATTATCTTCAAGCTGGCATAGTACAAAACAGAATTGCTGTTAAAATATGGTTTGTCAGAATAATGATTCAATTTATTTGAATACGAATTTACATTTTTCAAAATCTTAAATATTATAGAAATTAGTGTTAGTATATTTGATCAGAAAACCTGTATAAGTCAAGGCAAAGCAAATGAAAGTAGAATAAAATATATGCTTCCCTTATACTTAATACTGATCAGTCAGAAAAGATAACTATTTTACATTAAACTAAAATTATTAAACTAGGTCCACTTACCAAAGATTTACCTTAATTAGGTAAACTTGGACCCATAAAATGTTTCCATGTGAACTTTGATAAGAAAATATTTTAAGTCTAGAAAATTTAAAATATTAAAAGTACAGTATTTCTTATTTTCAGAGAATTTAGGAAATATAACGACATTAGTATTTATTTATCTAATAAATTAATCAAGACAGAGCCCTTTATATTAAGAATTTATAATCTAATTTATTAATACTTTCATAATGAGAGGTAAAGTTCTTTCTGAATTTTATTTTTTATTTTTATTTTTTAATAATTAATTAATTTTTTAATGGTGACGGTTAACAAAATCTAGTAAATTTCACCTGTACACTTTAACAATAAGGCATATATATATTTGCACTGTGTGTTCGCCTTCCATAGTTAGATTTCTTTCTGTCACCACATATTTGACACTCTTTACCCCATTCTACCTCCTGCTTCACCCCACCCCTTACCATCTGGTAACCACTAGTCTATAGTCCATGTCGATAAGTCTCTGTTTGCCCTGTTCATTTGTTCTTTTAGGTTTATGTCATACATAAGTGATATCATGAGATTTTCAGCCTTTTCTGTCTAGATTATTTTGCTTAGAATGATTATCTCGAGGTCCATCCACGTTGTTGCAATGGCAGTATTTCATGTCTTCTTATGGCTGAGTAATACTCCGTTGTATATATGTACCACAGCTTCTTTAGTCAATCATCTATCATAGGACACTTTGGTTGCTTCCATGTCCTGGCCACAGTAAATAATGCTGCTATGAACATAAGTGTGCAAAATGAGTTGTCAAGTCTTTGGGGTAAATAACCAGGAGAGGGATTGCTGGATCATATGATAAATCAATTCTTAGTTTTTTGAGGAATCTCTATACTGTTTTCCATAGTGGGTGTACTAATTTGAAGTCCCATCAGCAGTGTATAAGGATTCCTTTTTATCCTCATCCTCTCCAATATTTGTTATTACTTGTCCTGTTGATTATTTCTATTTTAACAGATGTGAGATGGTATTTCATTGTAGTTTTGATTTGCATTTCCCTAATAGCTAGCGATGTTGAGCATCCTTTCAAATATTTAATGGCCATTTGTATGTCCTCTAGGGGGAAGTGTCTGTTCAGGTCCACTGCCCATTTTTTGAATGGGTCATTTGTTTGTTTGTTTGTTTTTGTCATTGCTGTTATTGAGTTCTATGAGTTCTTTGTATATTTTGGATATTAGGCCTTTATTGGAGGCATTGCTTGCAAATATATTTTCCCATTCAATGGTTGTCTCTGTACCTTATTGATGATTTCTTTAGCTGAGCAGAAGCTTTTTAGTTTGATGTAGTCCCATTCATTTATTTTAGTTTTTACTTCCACTGCTTTTGAGGTCAAATTCATAAAATCTTTTTTAAGTCCAAGGCCCATGAGTTTAGTTCCTATGTTTTCTTCTACACGTTTTATTGTTTCAGGTCATATAGTCAAGTCCTTAAACCATTTCGAGTTAATTTTGGTGTGTAGTGGTTGACAATAGTCTAGTTTTATTATTTTGTTGGTGACTTTCCAGTTTTCCCAGCACCGTTTATTGAAGAGGCTTTCCTTTCTCCACTGTATGTTTTGTGTTGAAAATTATTTGCCCATATAAATATGGGTTTACTTCTGGACTCTTGATTCTGTTCCACTGATCCATGTGTCTGTTTTAATGCCAATATCATGCCCTTTTGATTACTGTCACTTTGTAGTATAATTTGAAGTCAGACAGAGTGATGCTTCCAGCCTCGTTCTTTCTTCTCAAGATGTCTTTGGCAATTCAAGGTCTTTAAGATTCCATACAAATCTCAGGATTTTTTGTTCTATTTCTTTTTTTAAAAAGCCAATAGGATTTTATAGAGATAGCAGATCATCCAAATAGAAAATCAATAAGGAAGTAACAGCTTTAAATTGGGAGCACAGATATTAATAAGTGTTATTTCTCTTTGGTGTATGATTCCCTTTATCATTATGAAGTGTCCCTCAGTATCTTTCTTTACATTTTTTATTTTGAAGTCTATTTCATTTAATATTAGTGCCTCTACTCCCACATTTCTCTGAATGGCATTTGCTTGAAATATCATTTTCTATCATTTCACTTTGAGTCTATATTTGTCCTTGCAGCTGAGATGAATCTCTTGAAGGTAGCTTATCGCTAGATTTGTTTTTTGACCCAATATGCAACTCTGCACCTTTTTATTGGTGAGTTCAGTCCATTTGCATTTAGAGTGATTATTGAAATATGAGGTCTTCTTATAGCCATTTTATCTTTTACTTTCTGGTAGCTTAGTGTTTTAAATGTTTCTTTGCCTTTGTTTTTCTGTTTTCTTTATTTTGGTTGGTTTTTGTGGGTTTGGCCTCTGATTCTTCATGTTTTATATTATATACTTCAGTTGTGAATCTTCTGTGTGTGGTTACCATTATGAATATGTAAAGGATAGTTATATGTATATAGTCATCCATTTTCTTCCGTATGTGCCTTTTCTCCTCTCCCCGTTGCAAATTTGGCTCCTTATTGTTTAAGCTTATAATATCCTGTTCTTCGTAAGGGTTGCACTCCTCTACTTCTATTTGTCTAATAGTCACCTTACTCCTAATTTTATATATATATATATATATATTTGTCATTTTGTTTTAGGTGAGTTGACTTCTTTCAGTATTTCTTATAGTACAGGCCTCGTAGTGGAGAACTCCCTCAATTTTTTTATGTCTGGACAGGTCTTAATTTCTCCTTCATATCTAAAGGAGAGCTTAGCTGTATACATTATTCTAGGATGATAGATTCTTTCACTTAGTAGTTTAAATATTTGATTTCATTCCTTTCCGGCTTGTAAATTTTGTGCTGAGAAGTCCAGGGTAATTTAATGGATTTTCCTTTATAAGTTACTGTTTTCTTCTCCCTGGTTGCCCTCAGAATTCTGTCTTTGTCATTGATTTTTGATAATTTTAATACAATGTGCCTTGGTGAAGGCTTTTTTGGGTTGAGATAATTTGGTGTTCCATTGAATTCTTGAATTCCAAGCTCCAGCTCACTCCTTCAATTTGAGAAATTCTCGTCAACTATTTGTCTGAAAATGCTTTCAAGTTCCTCCTCCTTTTCCTTGCCTTTGATTAATGTCCATTAATCTTATGTTTCCTCCCCTAATGTTGTCAGCTAGTTCTTGTGTTTCTCTTTCATTATTTTTCATTCTTGTATTTTTCTTCTTCCTTCTGATTTATTTCTAGATTTCTATCTTCTATATCACTAATCCTTTCCTCCATTTGGTTGGCTCTATTTCTAAGCTTGCTATTTCATTTTTCAACTCTTGCAATGTGTTTGTTATCACCAGAAGACCTATTCTGTTATTTTTGAGGATTTCAATCTCCTTGCTAAAGAACTCATTCTGTTCATCTAGTTTTTTTTTTTTTTTTTAATTCCTGAACTTGTTGATAAGACTCATTTTGGAACTCATTGAGTTTTTTCAGAAATACTGTCCTGAATTCTCAGTCATTTAAGTTGCATATTTCTATATCTATAAGCTTATTTTCTGGAGATTTTTCTCTTTCTGAGATGTCTTGTGACCTTGGTTGTTCATAGTGTTTAATAGACTATTTTTCTACTTGGGAATTAGTGCAAGTGTATTCTACTTTTGTTCCAGAAAGAAGATTTATTATGCAAAGGTCTCTCTTTAGCCTGTTGCAAAGAAGGTGCTTTTCTTTCGGTTTCCAGTAGGTGGCATCTAAGCCTCTTGGATCCCTTCTTTATATAAAGCATTAATAATGTCTCTTTTTTTCCTTGTAGATGTTTAATCATGCTCGCTACTCTCAGTCTTAGTCCCTGTCAGTGTTAGTGACAGTTTCGGTAGCATTTGCTCAGATTCTCCTGGGGCTCTGCAGTGATTGGTCTCAGAGGGTATGGGGGGAGGAACCCTGTGGGTCAAGAGTAGAGGCTACAGCTCAGCCTTGGTTTTGCAACCAGGGTCAGTAAAAATCAACTGTTGTTTCTCTGTCCTGCTTCTCCACTTTCTCCCCTGATGACCAGGCACTGCTGCCAGCCACATGGAGTTCATAGCACTCCCAGGCCAGGCTGTTCAGGAAACTGGTCACATCTGCTCCCCTCCCCCTCCTCCTATGGGGGCTTTGGTGGCTGAGAGAGGCAGCTTCTTTATTTCTCCTAGTCCTCGGGGTTCTGACCTGTGGTAGCTCTTATGCACAAATCTGACCCTCAGATGTGCTGATGTTCGGTTTGGGCGTTTTCTGTTGAGTTTTAGATGTTCAGCTTATTATTGTTTTAAGGGGAGAGATTAAGGGACATCTCTCACTCCACCATGTTTCTCCAAACTCTCTTTTTAAATTTTAGCTACAAAGACATTTAGAGTGCTTATAAATTCAGATCTACACTATTGCCACAGGTCAAAGATAAACATAGAAACATGAAAATTCATGTTACAAATATCAAACAGCTGCTTTAAATTCCACTGGGTACAAGATTCTTAATTGACTTGAGCTCAAAATGGACAAATAGATAAAACAAACAAGAAAAGACTAACAAATCAGACTCTTGTCTCTTATCCAACAGAGTGTGCATATCTAAGTCCATAATCCATTAACCTACTCACAGAAATCATTAAATGGTCAGACCATGAAACCAAATTCTCAATCACTATTGTCACTAATGGGAAGTAACTTTGTGGCTGTAAGCAAACCAGAGACAAACAAACAAACAAAACACTAAAAATCGATAGATGAAGTTGATGAGAAGAACAGTCAGAAAAGTTTTAGTCTTGGGTTTCACTTTAAAGTGAATCAGTAAATACATATTTCACCTCTGGGAACCAAGAAAAGACATGCCTGAGTTTAAGTTGCCTATAAGGTACCCCTCTCTGGCAACACATTTCACCTGCTTCTGTTAGGTAACTCCATTGGTCATCTTGATAGACTGTCTCCAAAACTGTAAAAGGGCAATCATTTTAAAAAGATAAAACCACACAAAAATATAAAACAAACATATATCAAAGATTTCAATTAACTTATTAATGAGAGAACTAGTAAGATGTCTCACCTAGTTCCAAGGGAAATCCAAGGATGGATGTACTGAAAAGACATAGCACACTGAAAAGAATTTACAAATGCAAACTGACAAAACTGGCCAGTATCCACCAAATGATAACTAATTATCATTGCAATTCTATGGATAAGAATCATTTACGTTACTATTATTTTTCTATAATATCTGGAGTTGCAAAAGAGCAATTAGACAATAAAAGAGGTGAGATAACCCTGGCTAGATAAAACAACTGGTAAACTTTTTGGTTCATTTCAAATTATTTCACAAGTTTTCCTGCAAAATGAGAGATAAAGTCCTTTCTGAATTAGAAAAAAAAGAATGCTTATAAATCCAAATCTACACTTTGCCATAGCTCAAGAGTAAATATAGAAACACAAAACTGTGGTCATAATATGTTTTCCTCCTCTGATATAACAGATTTCTATTCTGACCCAACAATTCCCAGCATGAAGGGATGTCGAAGATTTGGGAAGATAATATGTGCAAAGTACCCAGTGCTGTCTTTCCACTCTCATTTTTCTATTTGCAGTATTAAATGTAGCCTGTAAATTTCTATATTATATAAAGCAATTTATTCATAGAATATTTGAATGTGAAATTTTAAGGAATGATTTTTAAGAGGGGGATCTTTACATTTCTATCAGTAATACCTTCTATTTACATAAATGATATTATAAGTTTTGAATGTTTTTAAATATACCATTTGACATAAGATTATTGACAATTAATTAGTACAAGATTCATAAATATTAAATTGATAAAATGCATTCAAATATTTTTGCATATTCAAAATTCAGATATCTTTTTCTATGATATTATTATATGGAATGTTAAAAATTATTAGGTTTTATATGTTTATTGCACAATATTTTCTTAATAAATAATTAGAATTTATGAAAAATATTTACTAAGTATAGAATTTTGCATTACTTAGTAGGATAATGGTTTCCATCAAAATATAGTTCTAACTTAAACATTTTCTTAGATAATAAGACTGCATCCTTTATTCATTTAAATAGTCAAGGTATTAAAACAGTCTTTTATTCAGAGCAATTAATTATCAAAGTTAATTGGAATATTCAGGTTTCCATAAACCTGAAAATGGTCACTATGAATTTTATTATTCTCAAGGATAATAACCAGAGAAATCACTTTATGTTTATTGTAACATAGGCAAAGCTGTGTGTGTGTGTGTGTGTGTGTGTGTGTGTGTGTGTGTGATTTCCCTTGTTAAGGAGAATATATTTAACTTCAGCAATCCATATAAGAGCTCATACATATCATTTCTGAATAAAGCATTTTAAAGAATGCCTTGTTTTGTTATTTTTTTAGTTTAAGGAATAGTGGTATGAAAGGGAAGATGGAAAGAAATGTACATCTATTTAGTATGAATTTCTAGTGACTAAAATTTTGTTTAAAAAGAAAAAACTATCTTAAAAAATCACTTGTCTTTAAAGAAACTAATCACAGCCATAACTATAAATTATGTATTTGCATACAAATGGATTTAAACATAGATAAGTGTGCCTTATTAATATTCAACGGAGGGTAACGACGATAGTTAAAATTATCCTTAAATGTTGAAGGTACACTATTTATATACATATATTTTACAAATGTGAGAAGAACATCATGTTACTTCTTATTACAAGATATTTTTGCTTCTTTTTTTATCTTCATTTGTTTTAGTTTCTAGATTATTTAAATATCCCTTCATTTTTCTTCACCTTTTAAATTGAAAAATCAGCCAGACAACATGAATTATTATTATTAACTGCAAATGAAGTTAGAATTCTAATGATGCTGATGTAAATTTGATGTTTTAATGATTAAAAACAAAAATTCTTTTATGCCATGTAAATTCATCCTTTTCACATAGGAAAATCCAGGTGCTGGCTCATTCAACGTAAGAAGGAAGACTGACACAGACTAAGCACTGAAGACTACTTTCATTCATCCTCTTGGCAAGAACAATCCCTATTTTGCTTCTAGAATGGAAACCAACTTTGTGTACTTTGAGGCCTTAATCTATCTGAACTCTCAATAGCAGGGAAATAAAGAGTACCTGAACCTATGTTTATATTTGAACTATTTAATGCAAATACCAATGTTATAGCCACTTCTCTCTTAAGCTACAGAGCATCTAAATGTCATAACAGATGAGATATTTGGCTTAATTAACAGATATTTGGCTTAATTTAAGTATGCTTTGAGCACCTTCATGGTCCTAGAAATTATCCAACCAAAAATATCCTATGGCTATTTATTTAGCAAATGTACCCAAGGTGATTTTTAATAAGAAATTGAATCAGAATGAGGGAAATGGATTTTTATCCTAAATTTGTATTCCAAGCAACATTGGCATAGTTTTTTTGTTTGTTTGTTTGTTTTTAAATAAAGACAGCACACTAGTCTTTTTCTGTTTTGTTTTGTTTTGTTGTTTTGTTTTGTTTTGTTTTAGAGAAGTAATGATTTCAGTGTTTCCTTAAAGTTACATATTAACTCCATTAATTGACAGACAAATTCTGTACCAGACACCAGGCAGGACTCCCTGGTATACGAATCATTGCAAGATCATTTCCCTTGTAGCACTTACCATGTATTCAAGCAGTCACATAAGAAACAAGTAATTAAATAAATGTATAATTGCAAATTGTGATGAGAAATGTAAGAAAATGTATATCAGTTTCAAACAAAAAGATCTATATAAGTTGATGGATTTCTTGACTGATGGGACTCATTTCACAAGTTTATAATCATTGTTTACTAATAAAGGACAGTTAGGTAGTCAACTTGAGAGGGAGAGAAACTTTGTATTTCTTTACTTTTTATGGTAATTCTGGGATAGGGAACAGGAAGATGGTTACAACTAATTCAAAACAATATTTAAAATAAGTGCGTAAGTGGGTTATTTAGGGTAGTGGTCCCAACATTTTTGGTGCCAGGGATCAGTGCTCCTATGAGAATCTAATGCCTGATAATCTGAGGTAGGGCTGAAGCAGTGATGCTAATGCTGGGGAGCGGCTGCAAATACAGATGACGCTTCCTTCACTGGCCTGCCTCTCACCTCCTGTTGTGCAGTCTGGTTCCTAATAGGCCACAGACTAGTATTGGTCTGCAGCCTGGGGTTGGGGACTCCCAGTTTGGGGAATTATCTAAGAATAATTCCAAGGATATCAAAGGATATCCAAGGATATCAAATTGGAGCATAATGGAGTGATTAAAAATATTTTAAGGAGATAAAATGATATAGATGATAGAGGCTCTGTTCATCCCTCTGGCAACCAAATCAAAGTTGTGATGGAAACAAGGAGCAAACAGCAAGGAAAAATTGCCTGGGATCTAGATGAACAAGCCATACAACTTATGGAGAAATCCTCTAAAAAGCCACCCTGCAACAGCAGAAGGTAGGAGAGGGAGAGGACATGAAGACTGCCTGGTCCCGAACAGCAGAGTGGGACTGAGGCTGTGGAAATGGCAACTGCAGATGCCTCTTAAAGGCGCTGTGCCATGAGCAGACTTTCCCAGTGATAAATTGGCTCACTCTGAGCAACATTGCTGGTTCATCTGCATGCAGGGGACACCCAGGATTTACAGGGAGACTCTGAGTTGTCGGAGTGAGGGCTGAGGCAAGACTCATTCTATACAGAGTGCTAGAGGATGCAGCTCCGACATAGCCCTGATGTTATCGAACTGGATAACAGAGGTCATTCTGCCCAGAGGATTCCCTGAAACCCCACCTACCCCAACTCGCGGCCCCATCCAAGCCAAATCCAGGGAATCCTCAGCAAGACAGGTGCTCCTTGCTCAGTAGCACCTAGACTCACCCTGGAGGCAGCTGGCCTCGGTTTCTGGTGAGGCCTCTTGAGACAACTATAAGCACAGCATCTGTAGATTGTTTGCTGAATCTTAACAAATGGCCCTGGAGGGGCAGAGGTTTGGGCTAAATTTGGCCCTGCAGCTGAACCCCTCTCAGGACTGTGCCATGGGACACGTACTACACAAATGCACACTAATAAGACTGGGAGACTTAGGAGCTTTGCTTAGTACATAGAAACAGACACAGAAAGGCAGAATCCATATGAGAGAACAGAACAGAGATTCAGAAATAATGGAGTCAAGCAATCTAAAAGATGCAGAGTTCGAAACACTGGTTACAAAGACACTTACTGAACTTACGGAAAGTGTAGATAAATTCAGTGAGAACTTCAACAAAGAGATAAAAAACATAAAAATGAAAAATGGAAATTATAAAAGGGATCCAGTCTGAAATGGAATTTACAAAGGAATTAAATGGAATAAACAAAGAAATAAAGAAAGTGAATAAAGAAGAGGATCAAACCACAGATATAGAAGATGGGGAAGCCAAGGACACTCATTCAGAATGGCAAGAAAAAAGAAGCAAAGACAATAATAATAATTTAAGGAGCTATGAGACACTATTGAAGGTAAAAATATCCATCTCATCAGTGTACCAGAAGGAAAACAAGATGTTGAAGAGCTATTTGAAGAAATAATGATGGAAAAGTTCTCTAGCCTAGTGAAGGAAATACTCATACAACCCCAGGAAGCTCAGGGAATCTCAAAAACCAGGAATCTATATAGGTCCACACCGAGACGTGTCAGAATTATTTTTTTTTTGAGGGTTTTATTTTTCATTTTTTTAAATTTATTTTTAGGCTAGGCAACACTTGGTTGACCTCACAGATTACAAGGACCTTGTCAGCTTACAATCCCTTGATTTTTATTTTTTATGTCTACAGCACCTGGTGTTCCTAGGTGGTCTCCCATCCAAATACTAACCAGGCCAGACCCTGCTTAGCTTTGGAGATCAGACGGGATCGGGCTTGTTCAGGGTGGCATGGCCATAGACTGACACATCATAATTAAAATGCCAAAAGTTAAATACAAAGAGAGAACCTTAAAAAGCAGCAAGAAAAAAGAAGGTAGTTACCTATAAGGGAGCACCCATAAGAGTGGCAGCTGATTTCTCAAAAGAAACTATGCAGGACAGAAGGGCTCAGCAAAAAAAAAATATTCGACATGATGAAGACCCGGGATCTACAACCAAGAATACTTTATCCAGCAAAACTATTATTTAGAGTTGAAGGACACATAAAGAGCTTCTCAGACAAAAATAAGCTAAAGGAATTTATCAACACCAAACCAATATTACAGGAAATGTTGGAAAGACTTATTTAAGAAGAAAACACATGTATCAAAAACAGGAGTAAAGGATGGTAACAACTACATTCCTATCAATAATTACCTCAAATGAAAAAGAATTAAGTGCTCCAACCAAAAGATAGAGTAGCTGAAAGCATAAGAAAACAAGATCCCTACACATGAAAAGGAAAGGGACGGAAAAAGATATTGCTTTGCTAGACCTAGAAGGTATTTAAGTCAGAGAAAGACAAATACCATATGATTTCACTCATATGTGGAAGCTAAGGAACAAAAAGAACAAACTAATAAAAAAAAAAAAAAAGACTCACAAATGTAGTAGACAATTTGGTGATGGACATAGGAGTGGGAGAGTTGGAGGGCTGGGAGATTGGAGTGAAAGGTGAAAGAAGCACAAATTAGTAGTTGATGGATGGTCCCAGGGATGGGGAGCATGGCACAGGGAATGCAGTTAGCATTAATATGTTAGCTAGGCAGAGGGCCAGGGGAGGGAGGGAGCAATTGGAGGGATCATTTTATGAACTATATAGATGTCTAACCATTGTACTGTATATTTGAAACTAATTAAAATTAATTAATTATTTTTAATGAAAAAAAATGTTAGTATGCTGCCCTTTTTGCTTCATCTTTCTTCAAAGAAAATGACAAAATGCTAGACATAAGAAAAGGAAGGGAGGAAGGGGGTAGGGAGAAGAAAAAGGAAGGAAAGGAAAGAGGGAGGAAGGAATGGAGAGAGGAGGGAGGAAACAAAGCATGAAAGAGGTGAAGAAGGGAGAGAGGAATTTCAGAGACTCCAACTCCATCTTCATTGCATCCTGTCTCTTTTTTTTCCTACCTCTCTCCCCCCAAACCCTACATACTATGCCAAAATTGCCATGTGTATCATTTCAATGTATATTTTTGCATTTTACTACACATATGCACATACACGCACATGCACAGGCATGACTGCCTAAAAAATATAATTTAGGATTGTAAATTTTAAGTAAATATAATATTTTTGGCAGGTATTCTTTCTGATTTCATTTTTTTTTCACACAACACTATGTGAAGAATATCCATGTTGATACGTATAGATCTATTTTATTCATTTTAACTTCTGTTAAGTAGCCCATTGCATATGCATCAGAATTGTATATCCATTTCACTTTGCTGGAGGGTTGGCCTTTACCCATTTTTGCTGTTACAAGAATGCTTCATGAACATATCTATCATGCCTCCTTGTATGTAAGTAGGCAGCTAGATGTAGAATGGCTGGGTCACACTGAGGCCTCCAAATTTTATCTATTTAACTTTGTTCTTATAAAATCTAGTATAAAAAAGTTAATTATATTTTGTAGCTTTATTTATACTTTCTAGAAGCACTGGGACATAAATTATATTTTATTATAATTGCCATATCTAGAATGCTTCATCATTAACTTAGAAACATATAAAATCCCCTTCCTATGTTTGTCTTCTAGAATACATGATCATTTCTCACTTAGCTTAAATTTGATGGTGTTCATTATGAATCCAAAAAAGCAACATAAGCTTTATTTTAGATTTTTATTTCTATAATTTATACCACAAAAAAAAATAACAGTGAAACTATGAAAATACATGTCAACAGACATGTTAAATTGAACATCTATTTATTCACCTAATTAATTAAACAAGACAGCAGCAAAGTTAATCTGTAATGGGACTCTTTTCACTCTTACCTGATATTTGGTAAAATTTGGTTTTTTAATCATACATTGATATATGACTAATGATTTTAGTTTCTAGTGAAAGAATGATTCCAAATAGGAACTGTAAACAAATTTACTAAAAATACTTTACTGTGCTAGTAATCAAAAAAATAAATTGAAAGTACCAATTTTCATCAACCAAGGAAAAAACAACAACAGTGCAGCATTCAGTTAAGCAGTAGCAGAGGGAAGTTAGTATTCCTTTGCGTTATAATTTCAGACTATCCTTTAAGAAATTAATTTGTCCATATATATTGTAAGAATCAAAATATATGTATCTTTGGGTATAGTAATTCTACTTATTGAGTATCTATCGTAAAGAAATAATCTAAATAATGGTAAAAAGTCAGATGCTCATGAAAATGTTTATTTTAACCTATTTTAAACTGATAAAATAGAAAACCACTTAAATGTCTAACATAAAGTATAATGTTTTCTACCAAAAAAAATTAAAATCTTGATGCCACAGAGAAAAATGTTATGATGTTAAAATTTAATGGGAAGAAAAGGAAATCTGGAACACAGTTACAAACATGTAAAAAGCCAAAAGAGATTGGAAGGAGACATTAAAAGTAAATATACCACAAAGCTAATAATTGTTGTGCTAGAAATATTTCCCACTAATTTAAGAGAATTTAAGTGTATTATTTTTTTTTAAAAAAAAAGAATTATGTTCTCGAGCCTTCCTCTCATTCCCATGGGAGCTGGAAATTTTGCCCAATTTCTCTCCTGCCTTACTTGTATTTGTTTTGGATTTTGTTTTATTTTGTGTTATTTCTCAACAGAAAGCCATGTCCTAAGACAATGCAGTATTTTAATGTTCTATCACTCTTGAACCTTCTCTCCTTCAGTAATACTATTTCAAGATTACTCTGATTATCTTTTAGTTACTGTGTTGGTTCTTTTTTCTGGGAGAAACCATTATGTAGCAAAACAGTAGAGCATTTTTGCAAGTAAGCCAAAAAAATTAATAACTGTGAAAGAAAACCCATATCTTCACTTTACATCCTAATTCTGTCTGAATCCTGCTTAACTATCCTGAACTTACTGATTATTAAGTTATGGCCTTCGACTCAAGCTAAACATTTTCTTTGACCGACTTTTTAATTTCTAAGTCCTTCTCCATTGTTTAAAGGCTTGTTATTATTTTAATTCCTCACAATTTGTCTGCTACAGAAATTCTTCATGATCAAGATGTTGAGAATAAAGATGGAGAAGGTAGCCTTATTTTTTTATTCCTCCTAACACATATCTCAGCTAATTGTTACTAGAAAACATTAAATAGGGTAGAAATTTAAAACTTGCTCTTATACTCCAGAGGTATATAAATATAGTGACATAATTTGGGAAAAAATAATCTGTCTCGAACTCAGCCAGACATTTATGGTAAAACATAACTGAGATCGGCATTTGATCCTTGACAAAGGTCTATTAATTACTACTGCCTTATTATTACTTTTTTTTTTTTTTGCTCTCCAACCCCCAGCCACTCTGATTTATTAACTGCTTTTCATATTCACAAAGTGGTTCATGAGTCACCTGATGAGCCCAACAGAAATGAATAAAAATGAGGCCATTTACACAACATTTGGCATGTAGCTAATTACCTGAAAATGAGTGCTTGGGATTGCACTGAGAAGAGTGTCATTAACACTCAGCACTAAGAGCACAAAACAGAGGGGGAAGAAAGCAGAACCTGAAATGAAAAAATCAGAAACTAAAACTATAAGAGCAGTAATGAGTGTAGTATGGATTTTTAAAACATCACCAAAGAACACTTAATGATGTCTTCCCATGGAAGTATGGTTAAGAAAATTATAGGGCATCTGCATAACAGAATTGAGAATTCATTAAAATTTTGTTCATGAGAATATCAATGACTTAAGAAAATTCTTACCAAAAAGTTAAGCAAGAAGCAGCAAAAGAAATTATTAAATACAGTATAATTTCAACTTTATTAAACAATATACTTAGAAGAAAGGAAATTTTTCCAGATGTTTTACTATGATCATGTATTAATTTTTAAATGTATTTTTATTAATAAATTTAATGTATGTATTTTTTAGAAGCATGTAGTTTAAAAATAATAACTAAAAGTTAATTGAGCGACTCCTATGTAGCAAGCATCAAACTTGCCTGTGAATATAACAATCCTCTTCTCTATACTTATTCTATGCTGCATCACACCTGTTGTGGTGCGATCAAGTTTAAGACCCATGGAGCCAATTTAGATTAATTATGAGCCTTTATTAGCCAGCCGTTGACTGACTCTCCCTACAAAAGAATCAGCCTCCATTAGCCGGCTGGGGACTGACTTTCCCCACTAGAGAGTCAGCCCAGAGCTTTCAGAGGAGGTCGCTTATAAAGCCTACAATTACATTAAACAAGCAAGCAGGTTTACAGAGGCAGGAGTTAGCCATTAGCATATCTTTGCACAGGATAACTACGCCCTTAACATTAGCATATCTTTACACAGAACATCTCCTAGAACTATACCCTGGTTAAACATTAAACAAGCAAGCAGAAGTTGGCCATTTGAAAATTTCTGCCCCTTAACACACCTACATAATATCTCTGTTCATGGAATATTCCAAATCAAGTTTAACACGTATTTGGTCCAATTGCCACCAACAGACTGAGTGTAAGATTGAACTCTCTCTCTCCTGAGTGCTTTCATGCTTTCTTGATAATGTAAATATTTCTCTGATGTAAAATATTTGGGTTTCTACAAAAATGGCAAAGTAAGTAAGTAAGTAAATAAATAAATAGATAGATAAATAGCTAAATAAATAAATAAATAAATAAATAAATAAATAAATAAATGAAAGTTCCAAATGAGAGATAAGCATACCCTACTGGCATATTTTATGAAACCAAGAGATAGTGTCTCTATCTTGTATTTTCTGAGAACTGATAATACTAAAATAAAATCAAAAATTTTTTGACGGCATGAAGGTGCAGTTGGATATTTTTAACTACTGTAGCCTCAATGCTCACAGTATTGTCTGATTCCTGGCAAAAGTCCTCTATTATTTTTATACTCATTATTGACTGGGGAAAAGATATCCTGAATTACTGACAACTAAAAGAATGCTAAAAATATATGGTAAGGTCAACTTTTTTTTTTTTTTTTTTTTTTTACTGCTTGTGGGAGAAATTTTACTAAACCAATTGTTCTCTGCTTAGACTTGCCTAAAAATAATAACTGGGGAGAAAATAAACCTTACCTCTTGAACCTAGCATAATATGAATTTGAATCCCAGTGCTATCCTTTTTTAAATATGTAAACTTGGAAACATTTTTTAATCCCATGAAGTGTCAGTTTCTTTATCTTTGAAACTGGCATTTAAATGGCATAAAAAGGCTATTTTAAATAATAAATAACGCATGTGTGATAACCAAAATAAAGGTCATCCAAGGATAGTCACCCCCTAAATCTCAGGACCTATGAATATGTTACTTTACATATTAAAAGGGACTTTGGAGATGTGATTAATTTAAGGATTTTGAGATGAGATTATCTGGATGGTCTCAATGTAATCACATGTATTTATATATGAGGAAAGCAGGAGAGTCACAGTGAGATGTGAGGACAGAAGTGGATATTGAAATGATATTTCCTAAAGGGTTTATATGATTTGGCCATCTTTGGCTTTGAAGTTCTGAATTGGTTTCAGAACAGAGTTTGTGCTGAATTGGTTCAATTTATAGAATACTGTGCCATGAATGCTGCCAAGATATGGAATTTCACCCCTTTCCAAGAATAAAAATAGAACATTTACACAAAGATTTACTCTGTGGGGGGAGAGGGTGAGAAACTTTGCTTAAACAAAAATTTATTGTCATAACAATGCAAAAAGCTTCAAATTAAATATTCAATATGACTTTTAAAAATTTTTTTGCTACCTTATCATTTTGCTTCCCATACCTAAGTTCCTCTTAAATTTCAGAGTTTATCTCCTCTTGTTTGCTTGTTTCATACTCTCAGGATTTCACCTTCAAATACCAAGGTATTTTTCTAAACACAGTAGCCTACCTAAAATAACACATATTTTTTTCACCACCCAGTAAATGTTAGATGGGGAGGGGAATCCATATACTCATTGATTGATTATAACTTAGGCTAACCAACCCATTTTTCTCATCAGTTTCTTTGGGTGATATACTTCACATGGATTAAGGGTGCAGCCTAGAGGCCAAAAAAGCCATTGTACAAACTTTACTAAGTGATACTAATTACGATCTTATAATTGGTACTCACTATCAACCACACCAGTCATACAAGTGTGGTTAGAATTCAGCATTTTCAGGCTTTTCCCCCCTTTCCTTTCTCATGTTCTTTTAATACAGATTCTATTAAGTTGTACAGTTATGTTCTACAGAGGTGAGGTTTAAAACTTGAGAGTTCATCCCCATAAAATTAAAAATTATAAGAAAATCCCAACCTCATTTATATAATTTTGTCCATTTATTTAAATTGACATTTTTATTTGCATAAATGCTCTCTATATGTACATACGTGTACGTGTGTGTGTGTGTGTGTGTGTGTGTGTGTGTGTGTGTAGCTAGATTTTAAGTTACTTATGGGCCAGGCAGGATCTTCTGGATTGTGTTTTGTCAGCAATGAGGATTACGCTACCCTTAGACATCAACTATACATGATTTGTAATTACAGTGACTCAAGGTCAATGATCATGCAGCATATAAATGACTACTACAGCAATATGATTTCTGTCCATTCCCAAGTATCATGGGACTATAGTTTTAACTGTCTATTATAGTGTTCTGACCTAACCTTCAAAATGTCAGTAAATCAGATTATAATGTAAGCTATTCTAAATGGGTTTAAAAGAAGACGGATGAAGGTTATACTATTGTGAATCTATTTGTACCTCTGAGAAGTCTATGTTCAGAAAAAAAAAAGGTCAGTTAATGCTTTTGCCTTTAGCTGATACTATTGTACTTTCATTTGCTGTCAGTCTATAATAATATTTTCATACACTCAGAATGAATGACTTGAGTATGAAAGTTAAAAAAACGAAATTCAAAGAACACTCTACTCTCGAAGTTCTCAACCCATTCAGTTTTGTGATCTTTGGCACCTTTGATTACAGAGAAGATTTAGAATATTAGGCTGTTTCAGCCACAATGTGAGTACATTTTCATGTGAATGTGTTAATTAATTGCAAAGATGACTAACCACTGCTGTGCAATTACTTTCAATGAAGTAAACAAATGGAAAAACAGGGTGGGAGCAGTCATTCTCAGAGGTGTTCACTGTTGTTTCTTACCCGGAAGACAGAAGAGATGAATAGAACTATGACCAAGGACACCTCTTTTTTTTTTTTTTTTTTTTAATTGATGATCTTGGGAATTCCTTCTGAGCATTTTTTTTCCTCATAGAGTTCAAGGCATCTGACTCATTTAGCCATAAGCATTACAAAATCTAGAAATGCCAAACTCTTAAATTAGCAAAGACCGATACTTTGTTGCATAAATTTCTACAGGCCACAGTGTGAATTTATGAGTACCTTCCTGCTCATACTAAAATATTTTGGGAGAGTTGGCACCTAATTCAAATTGGGCCAATGAGATTCTCTTGAGAATTTGAAACTTGGAGCAAATAGAAGGAAGTTGTTTCACTAATGTCAGTGCTTTCCAGAGAAATTCAGGCACTTTCTACAGCTCCAGTTCCTGGAGTTGCCTTGATTCCCCCTCCCTTTCTTTCTTTCGAAGTAGAAGTTAACTGGTCCAGGAGATCATAGCTGAAAAGATACCAAGGCGTGGGCAAGCCTCCAGTTTGATATATGATTTCCCAAGGTAACATCAATTAGATTTCTTATATCTGTTAGTTAACGAATGGATTGATCATAATGGGTAGCAATAGTAAATTCAGTTACGCTTTCCAAAAATTAGGTTTTTTACTACTTACAACTGTAGGACCTATACACATGAGACACTCAATATTTATTTTACAGACAATGCTTTGTTAGCTTTTCAAATTGCTTTGTAAAAACTCCCGAACCTCACAACATGTGAATCAGTGGTGTAGTTTACGATTTTGATGCTTGTCCTGATTTTGATATGATGTGGTTAACTAGCCGGATGACAAGTGTCTGAAAATGAGGTCAATTAAGTGAGATATGCGGACTAATAGGACTCGAATGATATTCTCAAACATCCCTAAAGCTCTTTAATAGTCTCACAAATAATATTCAATTCTAATTTTATGTTTAAATATTATAATTATTTTAAACTATAATAAGAAATAAGCACACTACATTGCATACTGTTACATTTTAATGTATTCAAGACCACCGCAATATTAACCTAGGTAGCCAGGTTAATTTAATTTATGCAGAGCATGGCACACTTTTACTTTGAAGAAAATAAGGCCTCCTTTTAGTCTATCATTAAGCACCTACTAGAGACCAACCACCTACAAGTGTATCTGATCCGTTTGTAAAGGTGTCATTAGTTATAGAAGTGGTTACTTGGCAAACAGGGTTTTTTTTCCCCAATAACTCAGGGTAGCCCATGGCTGGTCATGTAAGATTTTTGAAGCAAGTGTTCCACTATTTTAGGATTTTTCTCAATACTATACAAACAAAACACAACACAAAAATACTTAGTGTTAAGGGAGATTTAAGACCATAATTATCATAATCCCTGCTTTCAAATTTGTGTGCTCATTAAAATAGATGTCAACATTTGAATTTATATGGTACTTATATATTAACAAAATATAGCTTTTAGTTATTTCATTTGTATTTTATATGTTGAAGTTCTCTCTAATATTTCATTTAGTAAAATTTTCCTCAGAGGAAAATTGTTTAAAAATCAATTTCTCAACCTCAGCACTACTAACATTTTGGAATAGATAATTCTTTATTGTTAGCACTTGTCGTGGGCATCGTAGGACATTAGCAGTATCACTGGTCCTCCACCCGCTAGATGCAAGTATCTCGTTTCCATCACCAGCCTGACAATCAAAAATGTCTCCAGATATTGCCAAATGTCCCCTGTGAGGAAAAATTGTCCCTGGTTGAGAAGCATTGGCTAAGTCATAGGATCATAAAGTTGGCCACACTTTAGTAATTTCTAGAGAATGTTCATATCTTTATAATTTTTATTCATAAGCAGCTGTTAAATCAATAGTATAGAAAAATAAATAGATAATTTTTAAAACATTTAAAAATATTTATTGGGTTGTCTCATTGAGGGTGTTTGAAACACCATGTAAGCCATAAAATAAATTGTATTTTTAGACAACAAAAGATAGTTATGATATATTGTTAAATGAAAAAAATTAATTCATATGATTAGGGGAGCAGAAAGGAAGAAGGAATCTAGCAAAATCTTTTCATGTGCTAAATTTTGGAACACAACCAGCCTTCAAATTTTTTGTAAAATACTTTGAAGAATTTTTTTTTAATTGAACTTTAAATTTTTTTACTCTTGCCTAATGCTCAAATAAATTTGATTAAATTGACCAACGTCCTGTCTAAGAAAGGCTGCTAAGGGAATGTCCCAATGTTCACACAGTGAACTTTCACCTTTTATAAGGAAAGCCAAAGAGAAATTAGAATGGGCTCGGGTTTTTTCCTGATAATGTTTTTAAGAAGGTGCCTATTAGGTTAACACAAATGACCAAAACAAAAACTCACCTTGGCAGCCTCAAAAGCAAAATATTTTCTCACTCTGTGACTGTAATTGAAGAAATACAAACAAGTACATTTTGTAAGATAAGATAAAGTTTCTATTCTATTGGTCACAAAAGTATGATTGCTTCAAACTTACAAAGACAAAGCAAAAAGACAATGAGAAGGACAGAGAAAAGACCAAGACAGAAAAATCAAAGACAAAAAATCCCCAAGTGTTCCAGGAATTCAATTTATATATCATTCTTAGTTTCTATAAATTACAGTTCGAAGACTTTGTTTACCTATTTTTTTTTTGATGGTATGAGTATATGTAACATGAAAGTATGTTACATGAGAGTATATAACATGAAAGAATGAGTATATGGTGAGAAAGGCTGCTGGTAATTCCTAGCCTTTGATCCATAGATTTTCCATAGTTTTAGCTATAGGAAATAAATGATTTTGTTTATTTTGTGATGGGCATGACTTAAAGATTGTTTTCTCTTAAGGGTGTGGGTAAATGGTTTGCTAGTTCTGTAGGTTTCCTCAAGGTCTGGCTGCAGAGCCGATCAGCACGTTGTAGTTTCTGAATATAGCTTGATTTAACATTTAGTTCTCTTGCCTCCTCCCTACATTTCTAGGATAGCATTTTTGCATCATGGTATACTACCTGCTTAATATAGACAGACAAGTGTCTCCAAGATGAATCTGACAGACCTCTCTAGTAGTGGGAAATGTGAGGTACCAAAAGTTATAGAGGATAGATTTGGGTTTTGTTTTTGTTTTTATTGTTTTATTATTAGTTTGTAGCAGGAATAGAAGGTAGGCTTTGGTGCATAATGTAGATGTCTTACTTCTCGTAAGGAGAGACTTGCTGCAGATACTGGCAGAGGCATTGCTAGAATGCTAGTAAATATAAGAAGGGCCATGGGATTATAATAGTTATAGTAATGACCGTCATTTGTGGAGCATACATTCTCTCTGCCATCGTATTCAGTAGATGTTTTGATTGATAAGGGGACTGTGGCTCATTGAGATAAATTAACTAGTCCAAGCTCACACTACTAGTGAGTGGCAAAAAGACTCATGCACTCTGCCTGCATTCAAAATCTTTAATCACAAAATTTTTATGCCAACTCGTAGACATCGTTCAGGGCTAGGAAGCCTGGAAATGAAGGTCATCGTGTTTATGAAGCTATCTTTTTTCTCTCATCCTGACAGAATTACAACCACAGCTGCATGTATGATGGATTTACGAAGATATCCTCTGGATGAACAAAACTGCACTCTGGAGATTGAAAGTTGTGAGTTACTTGGACAGGGGAATGAAAAAGAGAGATGTTTGCTTGACCCAATTAAATTTATCCTTGCACTGAGTAATTGGTACTAGGATATTTTCAGCTACAGCTATGCTGCCAACTTTTCAAGGGGTTCACAGTCTAGTGACATTTTCCCTTATACCGGTGGCTCAAGGGTCATTTCAATGCAGTTATCTTTTTGAACCATTAGGGAAAGTCCACTTAGTTGAGCTGAACAATTTATAAACTCATGCTTTCTCTTTCTCAGAGTAGAGTTTCTCCCAAGGTCTCCCAGTACCAAAACTGTATTAATAAGGAAGAAAAAAATACTTTAATAGGTAAAAAATTATGAGATTGTTTGTGGTTTCATAGTCTGTTCACCCAAAGGATTGTAGATTGTTGTCTTTTAGAAAAACAGTATGACAGAGTCTTGTGTTCATTTGTCTTTCTTCATAGGAAGAACAGAAGCATAAGTAGTATTCATGAGGCCTGTGCTTCGGGCCAGAGACTTGATGCATCTCAGGTCTAGTAACTAATTCCGGTTTGTCTTCTTGGGCTGATTTGTATTGATTACTTTCTTAACAATTTGAATCTTTTAATCTCTAAGTTTTAATCTGATAGACTATCTTTGTTTCATTGTTTATTAGCCATCAACAAGCAGGCATTTGAGCCCATTTACTGTGAATACCAGGCTTAAGCCATTTCCTGGTTTTAAGGAGCACAGAAAGGTGCAGTAGCTAATTCGGAGCATTAACATACCACTTAATAGATAGAGAGAAATAGAAAAATATGTATCTAGATCAAAACACTTTCCAAATTTAAGTATCAAAATAGTAAAGTAAAATGGGAAAATTCCAGGTGATCTCATAGTATTATTAGAGTAAATGTATTCTCAGTTGTCTAATTATTAACTAATTACATTAATTTTCTAGTTTTAGTGAATATAGGGATAGATATAAATATGCTTATATAGCCATAGATAGATGACAAAGATAGATATAGATATAGATACAGACATAGACATAGATTAGATTAGAAAGAAAGAGATGAGAAAGAGAGAGATGACAGACAGAGAGAAAGAGAGAGAGAGAGATTCAGATATAGACATTGATCTACTACCACTAGAACCTGGAATGAACAAGAAAATTCATGAGCTATTCTTTAATTAATATTAAAATGCCTTATATAAATAAGTTGGTTGATAGGTATTAATGTGTGAAATATTGATAGTAACATCTGGTTTGTGTCAACAACAACCAAAACCAAAAGGTAGAAATGAAATATGAACCAAATCATTTATTAATGGCTAGCAATATTTTATAAATAAGGCAGAAGTTTAGCTAAGCAACTAAACCATTAGCTTTTGGAACTGACATGGAAAGAAAAGGATAACTCACAGGTTGCCTTTACCCTTGACATCTCTTCCATTGATTGTGATTTTTAACCTTTGCTTCTGCTGGACTTCATTAGAATATGACATCCTCTCAAAATTCAAAGATCTTAGGGTTTGCATCACTCACTTAAAGAAGTAATGAATTTTGACCAGTAAATTGGCAAAAGGAAAATTATCACTATTTATTTTCTCCCAAAATGCATATTTTATTTTATGATACATACTGTTTTTCTATTATAGGTTTATATTTTTCTTTAAATAAGCAATTTACTTTATTCATATTTAGAAAATAGATGACTTTTAGGTCCATGTATCGTATCATATAATGACAAAACCAAAACTATAAAAGAGACAGAAATAAAATATAAGTTTTGTGGGGCAGGAATGGGGGAAGCACAAACAGCCAGATAGTCAAAAGTTATCATAAAACGGTGTCAGGCAATAGGGGTGACCCAGGCATATGATAATCATTGTGACGATTTAGTAAGATGTAATCAACTGTCTGGACAGATGGATGAGGCATAGTAACGGGGACCCTAAAGTCAGCTAATGTGTAGGAATGCAAACAGATGGTGGCCATCATTAAAGTGATCCAACAGCAGGTCATAGAACTCGTGTCCCTCAGAACATTTATGTAAAGCTAAACAGAAATTCAGATTTGTAATAATCTGTATAATGACAAGTCTATAAAGGCAGGAACTTGGGAGAAAGGGGGAAAAAATACAGAACTGCTTTCTAGTTGCCAGACCAAAGGTAGGCATTAATATAACACTTCTGTAAAATAAGTATTTCTAACAATATTTAGGAGATGAAGTATCTAAGCTCAGAGAAGTAAAAAAAACTTACCCTGGGGCACAGGGCATGGATAGTGGTGAAGTGGGGATTCAAATCCAGATAATCTGACTATCAAAGATTACTGTAATCAACAGGTGAACAAGGAGCAGAACATCAATGATTAGAAGTATAGCACCGACTGGAACTACTCTCAGCTAGGCTGAGGCTGCTGAATCAACCAACGACTAGTCTCTATGTCCAAAAATTATCCCTAATAAAGATTAAAATAGGTTCCAGAAGCTGGGCAGAATTTTGCTTTTAGGCCAAAGGTCAAATGATTCAACTGTAGAGAGAGGGTAGTCTGTGGATGCAGGAAACCAAGCAGTCCTTAATTCCAACATTGCTAACCTAAAAAAACATTTCTTAGCCTTAATATTTTGCTTAAAATGTATCCCTTTCTAACAATAGATAAAGCAACGTGAAAAGATCTTAAATATTGAATAGTAATTCCAAGTGATAGAGTAACATATGGCAATACTGTGAAGTTCAAATGAGATTTACTTGTTCTTGCCTAAGTACAAAATTGATATGTTGCAAGAAAAGTATTAATAAATACTGAAACTGTTATCATCTATTTTTAACTCTTCATGAAGAAACATGTGTCGCATTATTTACTGAAACAGCTCTCCCTTAACTGACAATTTATGAAGACTACAACTGAGCTTTAAAGTGATTACAAAGGAGAGGCTCTAGTGTCAGTTGGGAAATAAGAATAATGAAGCATACATTCTGCCAGTGTAAGTTTGAAGCAATCATACTTTTATGACCAATAGACTAGAAACTTTACCTACCTTACAAAATGTATTTGTTTGTATTTCTTCAATCATAGTCACAGAATGGGAAAATATTTTGCTTGGTTAGGTCCTGTAATACAAATTAAAGATGTTTTGCTTTTCTTTAATGTCATCTAATCAATTAAAATTGGAAAGGCCATAAAGCCTTGTTAAATTGAAAATTAGTTGAACTTGGAGCAGATTAATAGCTTCATAGCCCTGGGATACTATAAAAAGAGTTAATGGCATATAGAAAAATCAATCAAGGAATTTAATGTTAAGAGGGTTTGGAATTTGAAATCAATAAAGCTATCATGTGAAGGTTTGATAGCCACAAGCCTCATGGACATATAGAAAGGGCTTGGGATAATAATTATGGAGGATTCGGATACCTTTTTCCATTCTCTACAGCAATAATTGAGGAAAATCTCAACCCTAATCTCACCTCTAGGTATCAGCAGATAGTGTTCCCTCTTGCTACACCCAAAATAGGTAGAAACCACTTCCGGCCTGAAATCTCTCAGTGGACTCACTTATCTTCTTCTAAACTTTTTTTATCTTCACCATTCTAAGATAGCTCGCTTGTATTTCAAAGGAAAAGATGCTCTTATTTTATAGCCTGACCCTTGCCCATGTGTTCAGGATTCCATCTTTCTTCCTCCTCTGATAATTGATTTTCTCAAGTTCCTATATACCTCCACCTCTGATCCTTTAGACCTCAATCTCATTCTCTATGCTACCTCTTACTCACAGCCTAAAAATAAATAAAAAACTCTTATCATAAAACATCTCTACTTTACTCCCAGATCTCCTCTTAAACTTTTCCTGATCTCTTACTATTTTTTGTTTCTCTGAACTACTTAAATAATGGTCTAAATCGATTATCTAGTCCTCAACTTCCTCTTAACCAACCGTAATCTGGAACTTCCCTACCCATCTCCTACCTTCACAGACACTGTTCTCAGAAAGGTCACAAAGGAGCTCTCTTTACAAATAAGCTTTAGCCCAGTGATCCCCAAATTTATGTCTCTAGCTCAGAACTCTTCTAAGCCCCAGGTTTATGTGCACAGCACTCTTCTTGGTATATCTATTTTTATACTTCAAAGGCATCTTAAACTTTATTTGCTCAAAACTTAACTATCAATTTTTTCCTCCCAAATGAGTTTCCTTTCCAGTATCCTTAATTTCACTAACCAATCAGAATCCTAGGATTGTTAATGTGTTCCTCACACTCTACCCATCCAATTTATTGTCAAGTACCATTTATTCTTTCAAGATATTTATCAAACCCTTCTGCTTCTCTCCAACTTTACTGCCACCAAACCACCACTACTTCTTATGAAATCATTGTAGCAATTTTTGCCTTCCGCACATTCTCTACCCAGGAGCCACAATAATCTTTGCAAGATATAAATCAGATCATATTATTTCTACATTTAAAATTATTCAAAGACTTCCCATTGCACCAAAAGAACTCTCCACGCATCTTAATTTGACTTTCAAGCTCCTGTGTGACTTTCCTCCCTCAATATTGTCATTCTCACCTGAAGCTATCTTGCCTTTGCCTACTACACTAAACTCAAATGCCATGGATTCTGTTTCTTGCAGATCAATATTTCTTCTATCTCATTATCTTTACAATCTTGTTTCTTTGAGCTAAAATGCTTTTGCTTATTATGGATTTTGGCTTTCTTCTTCTCATTCTTCAGTTCTCACCTGTGACAACACCTCCAGCCTAAATTAGAAACCCCTAGCTATCCTCTTTCCAAATTCTGTTAGTTTCCCATACAGCATTTAGTAGTATTTGTATGCTTCCATATTTACTATTTCTTCTTTCTGTGGATTATAAACCCTATGAAGTAAAGGATCATTGTTTTGTTCACAACAGAATAATTAAAACCTAGTCTAGTACCTAATAATAAATATTTGTGGAGTGAATATATGATAAATTTCTTGGCTTCAAACTTTTCAAGCCTTTTAAATTTTAGGAGATAGAGGTCTGGTTTTAATTTTCTCAGATAAGATTTAAGGCAGAGATTTTTTTTTTTTACTTATAATAAAATATACTTTCATTTGTACAATATGCTCTAAAATTATCTCAGAAATTTAAGATTGTAAATGTGTCATCCAAGAGACAGGGAAAAACCTAACGTTTTAATTACTTTAGGCATTTTAACGGGATGGTAAATGTGATGAATCACTGTGAATTTTTTGTTTGTTTACTTGAATCATTAACTGTCTGCATCCCTCTTGCCTGAACCACAACCAATTTATGAAACGAAGGTAACATTTAGTGATACTTGGTTATTTTTATATTTGTTTCCTGCTTTTTTTTTTAAGGTTTGGAAACTTTTAACTTAGTAATTATCTTAATGTATTTAATTTCGTGACCCATGTCCTCAACCTATCTTTTAGTCTCAGAATAATAATTGTATTTAAATTGTCATAGTAACAACATGTACACAGAAATGTTAAGCCATAATCATGTTAGAGTATTTCTAAAATAAATTGTTTTCTTGTTCACAAAAATGGCAAGTAATAAGAAAAATGTGTCTACCTAAATAAAATGCTTTAACTTAACTAAGGAAAATTCCAAGAAAATGTGAGGTTTGCAGAGTTGAAATGCTAATAGTTACATTAACACCTGGAAATAAAAACAAAAGTATAGTGTTCATATATAGATAGGAACAGTTCTACAAAATCTCTCCCTGTAAAATCACATGTGGAGAATTGCATCCAGTTCTTAATGCCCATATTAAGATAAATTTTTTCAGAGGAAGCTACCAAGATATCTGGGAAGAAAATTTGGGGAAGCCATAACAGCCACGGCTGAATGCTTTAAATGTTATCTTATAGAAGAAAAACCTTATGTTTGATGTTGTTCATTGTATTAGTCTGGATTCTCCAGAGAAACATAACCAGTAGGACATGTATAGTGAGAAAGACTTTTATAAGGAATTGGGTCATGTAATTATAAAGGCAAATAAGTCCCAAGATCTTCAGGGCGAGTTGACAAACTGGAGAGCAGATGATGTAGTTCTAGTCCTAAGGCCAGAAGACTTGAAACCAGGGAAAAAGTGATGTTTCAATTTGAGTCTAAAAGCAGGAAAAAGCTGATTTTCCCAGTTCAAAGGTAGGCAGGAAGTGTTCTTTCTTGCTCTGAAGAAGGTTGGTCTTTCTGTTTTATTCAGGCCTTCGGGTGATTGCATGAAGCCTGTGCACATTAGGGAAGGCAATCTGCTTTACTCAGTCTGCTATTATTAGTTAAACGCTAATCTCATTCAAAAACACCCTCAGAGGAGCAGAAAGAATAATGTTTAACCAAATATCTGGGCACTTTGTGGCCCAGGGAAATTGACACATAAAATTAACCCATTCAATGTTAAATTTGAACACATTCAATTCAGTCCAACTGCATTTCTTAAGAGATGACCACATGTGTTCTATGTGCTAAGTGCTGGTGATACAACAGCAGCTGAATAGGTAGGTAGAAGTTGCAGGAAGGTTGATGTAGAATTAATAAGAAAAATACTTACCAATGAGCCAAGTTGCCTATTAATGAAATATGTTGCTTAAGGTTTCCCCTTAATTAATCAAGAGACACCTTGATTAATTGGAAATGGCAGCCTAACCAGCATTAAGGTAGAAATTTCTCATTGAGATGCCATAATGACAAAATCTTAAAGATCTCTTTCAGCCCTGAAATCTAGAACTCTGGGAGTTTATTCTCTTTAATTACGTTGCCAGTTAATTGCTTCATGTGCTTGCCTAAAATATTGGTTCTAAAGTGATCCCGATTTAAAAAGGATATTAGAATATAGAAAAAAATATTATGAATACATGAACATCTAAATACGAGGAAAATGAAATATAGGGCAATTACCAGCAAAGCCTTTGAATCATTCTTACTTTATTGCTGCCTGCCAAATCATTAATTCTGATCTAAAATAGTTTAAAAATAGCATCTAAAACATGCCTCACACTTTCTATTCATGGACGCTAAACACCAAAAATAACAGAAGTAAATTGAACTTCATGAATGATTCATAGCTTCCTTTGCTTTATGTCTCCATTGTCAAGGAAATTAGCAGCATTGGATATCTCTTTGGATAAATTTGATTTTGCCACATTCAGTAGACTACTTAATGAAAATGAATATTTCACATTTATGTTCATAGAAATGTTAATGAATTTTAGTGCCTGTAGCTTTTTTGATGAGCAGAAGAGTGGGTGTAGGAAAGAAGAAAATATTTTCTGAATTAATTTATTCCTTTTCCAGACTGCTTCTTTGAAACTGGGAAGAAAAAAAAAAAAGAACACTCTTTCCAAAAAGTCTCTGATATTTTAAGTTATAAAATGAAAACCAGTGAAGGAATCAAGTTCTTTCTATGAAAATTAGTTTTGCAATTAACTTGACTATAAAGTTAACCTTATAGCTGTTCACTTCAACCCTATAGACAGTTAAATTTATTTTCCATGTATGGATAAGTGGCTGTATAGATGAGAATATCTCTGATTTACAGATTATATTTCTGGAAGTTTCTTCCCTCATTGGTGCTCTGACTGATGACCATTTTCTTGCTAGCTTCCAAAAAGGAAATCAAAATAAAGCTTATTGTTTTGCTTAAACTTTTTAGCTATTAATCAAACATTTAAAGAACATTTTATAATGGACTTTTGATGTTCTAGAACTGGATACTTTTATTAAACTAAGGACTTTGGTTCATTTGGTATCCAAATTTATTAATAATGATAGCTAATAGTTATTGATTATGTATCATTCGCCATGCAATTAACCAAGATTTTCCACTGAGTCTTCACCAAAACTCTATCGCTCTACTCCCATTTTATAGAGAAAGAATTCAAAGCACGAAGATAATAATTGCCTCAAGCCACAACACTGTAGTCGTCCAAATGGGATTTGAACTCAAGCAATCTGACCTAAATACCCCCACTGAAAGCTATGGAAAGATCATCCAAACAGAAAATCAATTAAAAAAAAAAATCATTCTTAAGTGACACAAAGACCAATTGGACATAATCAATATCTACAGAGCCTTTCATCCCAAAACACTAGATTATACATTCCTCTTTAGTACACATGGAACATTCTCAAAGATAGACCATATTTTGGGACACAAAATTAGCCTCAACAAATTCAAGAATGAAATAATAGCAAGCATATTATCCCACCTCAATGCTTTAAAATTGAAGATCAACTGCAAAAGGAAGTTTGGAAAAATCAAAAATATGTGGAGATTAAACAACATGCTGCTAAAGAATGACTGGGTCAAAGAATAAATAAGAAGAGAGATCAAGAGCTATCATATGAGAATACTATGAAAGACTATTTGCCACCAAATTCAATAACCTAGAAGAAATGAACAAGTTTTTAGAAATACACGACCTTCTTAGGCTTAATCAAGAAGAAATGGAAAATCTACATAGACCAATCAACAGTAAGGAAATTGAAATGATCATCAAAAACCTCCCCAAAAAGTACAAGTTTAGGAACAGATGGCTTCACCAATGAATTCTATCAAACATTCAAAGATGATTTAATACCTATCCTTCTTAAACTATTCTAAAAAGTCAAAGCTTTATCCTGTATATTATAGCCTCTTAAAACTCCTTTTCCATTGTGTTCTAATAAAATTTCTTTCTAGCTTCTCCAGGGTGTGTGTGAGTTGGGTGACTATTAGGTATGTCCTATCTGGATGGAAAGTAGACACAATTGAGCACAAAACAAGTTTTAATTGGTCTTTCTCCATTCTACCAAATCTCTAAATTTAGTTCCTAGTTGGGTATTTATTTTTCTGATATTCTTGCCAGTTAAGCAGAACATTAATAAAATTTAAGAAAAATCATTATTTTACAGGTTACTTCTATAATCGCAACAGATCACATAATGGTCAGAAATCCTCTCTCTTCTAAATGACTTACACATACTATTTTCCACATTATTTTCTGTAGTGTTAGACCTGACTACAGTGATGCTTTAGTTTCAAAGTCCATTCATTACTCATGATTGTGTTGCATGAATACCTATATTCTTAGAAATAGACATATTCTTGACTTGAATTGTTCCACGAACCACATCCACATAGGAACCATGTAACAATATACATATATAATTTAGTTTTCACTTAGGTGTCAATTTTCACATTTAAATTGGCTTATTCTTATCTTTAAAATCAAAGCTTTTTGGAGTGATGTCAGAGCATGGTGATGTGAGAGGCCCCCTTGATCTCTCCCCTTGAGATTACAACAAGTTGGACAGCTATACTCCAACAGAAAATTCCAAGCCTACTACGAAGCAACAATAATGAAAACAGCATGGTATTAGCAGAAAAACAGACACACAGAAAAGTGAAACAAAATTCAGAGACTGGAAATAAATCTTCATATGTATGGGCAAATAATTTGACAAAGGAGCCAAAAACATACAATGGAAAAAGGAGAGCCTCTTTAATAAATGATACTGGGTAAATTGGAAAGGTACATACAAAAGAATGAAACTAGACCACTCTCTGTCACCATACACCTAAATTAACTCAAAATGGATCAAAGACCTAAATATGAGACCTGAAATAATAAAGTACAAAGTACATAGGAAAAAACATATGGACCTCTGTCTTAGAGAAGATTATATGAATTCAACCTCAAAGGCAAAGGAAGTAAAGAGAACACTTAAATGATTCTCATATTTTTGGAATCTTTTTTCTTGTTGCTGCTCTGATTGGATGTTTTCTGCTACCTTATCTTCTAAATTGCTTCCTCCTAAGGTATTCTTTATTTCAGTTATTGCACTCTTCATTTCTGACTGGTTCTTTTGTGTTTTCTATATCTGTTTTTAAGTTTTCTATCTCTTTATGTAAGTTCTCATTGAGTTAATCTACTCTTCTCCTAAGTTCATTGAATATCCTTATAACCAGTGTTCTGAACTCTGCATCTGGTAGCTTGCTTGTCTCCATTTTGTTGAGTTCTTTTTCTGGAGTTTCATTCTGTTGTTTCATTTGGGACATGCTTCTTGGTCTTTCCATTTTGGCTGCCTCCCTATGTTTATATATATATAAATATATAAATATATATAATATTTTTATAATATTATATATATAATATTTATATATTATATATTTAAATATATATAATATATATATAATATAATATATAAATATATAAATATATATTATATAAAATATATATAAATATATAAATATATATATTAGGTAGGGCTGCTATGTCTCTCAGTCTTAGCAGAGTGGCCTTATTTAGTAGGCATCCTATTGGACCCAGTAGCACAGTCTTCTCTGCCCAATTGAAGCAGGTGCCATGGTGTGTCCCCTATATTGGTTGTGTGTTCCCACCTGTTGTGGTTGAGCCTTGGCTGCTGTTTGCACATCAGTGGGAAGAATTGACCCCCGGAATGATTGCCTGTGACTACTGGCTGGTGACCACAGTAAAGAAGCTATAGTGTAGGGATCGACCCTAGAAAGTACAATGTGCTTTATCAAGGCTCTGGTGTCTGTCCAATCTGCCCTTTGAATGTGTCATCTTCGAATGTAGGCCCTGGAGGTACTCAGGCTCAGTCCAAAGCTGGCTACTGAGTATCCTGGGAGAGATCCCACTACAGGTCAAGTTCTCTGGTGATTCCCTGAAACCCTGCCTATGAAGGTCAAGTTCAGCCACAGCCTATGCCCTGCCCAAGGCTACCTGGCATAAGCCACCAAGCAGTCCTCAGATTGCCCCCACCATGCTGGGCTTGGAGGTACTTCAAGAAGACAAGTCACAAACCATGGTCCGCGCCACCAGTGCCAGGCTTATAGCTTCTCAGAAAGATGTACAGGTCACACTGAGGCAGATGCTACTTGTTTGGGTTTTTTTTTTTAAATATTTGAGAGATTATTAGGAAAGTCCACAGCATGAGCCAAATCAGGCCATTTGTATGGAAAAGCCACTGGAAAAACTTGGATGGGCCTGCAAGTTTCATAGGCAGGGTTTCAGGGAATCACCAGAGTAGGGCAACCAGTGTTAGCCAAGTTGATGGAGACTCAGATATGGTGGTAGACTGAAAGTGCACACAAGGACGGAGCAGGGCTCAACAAAGGAACAGTGGCCTCCATGAGCATTTCTGTCTTAGCAAAAGCTGTCCCTCTAGCACATGTCCTGAAGCCAGACAATTCAGTTCCTACTCATATGTCCCTGATGCCTTTTGAGCTCTCGCCCCAACACTGGTGCTCAGAGTGAGTGAGTCCATTAGTGGGTAATTCTGTGTGCTGGCCCTCTAAAAGTAACACCCGGGACTCCCCACAGCCCTCCATCTCACTCAGCCACAATCTCCACTGATTTTCACATCCAGATTTTATAGGACTTCTCTTCTGGTACTGGCATCCTGGGCTGGGGACCCTTGTGTGGGGCTAGGATGCTTTTCAAGGGGGACCTCTTCAGGCAAGATATTTCTCCTGATTTTTAACTGCCACACATGATTGTGGGATCAGCCCATTTAGCTTCCCAGCACCACCTACCAGTCTTGAGGTGGCTTCTTCTATAGCTCCAATATAAGTACCACATATTAATATAAATGCAACCAATGAAACATTAATTTTCAAAATGATGTTGTCTATGGTAAATAGAGTTATCTACTTGGGAAAGAGAGGCATATGCATCAGCTGCTTTAGTAATATTCTCTATCACATAAAAAAAGAAAAAAGATAATTAAAATTTATACTTGAATGAATGCATATCAATAGGCTTTCCAGGACTAGTTTATGAAACTGAAATCAAGCAGTCTATTTTTTCAACTATAAAAAATATCATAATAATTTCTATATTCATCTTCATCTCCCTGCTTCCTGTCTTGTAGGAACTGACTATACTCATTGGATTATATAAAAGGCCAGATTTGTCACAGAGCTTGATGACTGCATCGATTCCAAGTAGATTGTATTCCCAGTACTTAGATTCTGTAGACCTACAAGTCAGACAAAAATTTCATTGAATAGATGTGAAGAGCTGCCTACTCTTGCCTTGAAACTGTCAGAGTGGAAACCCATCACTTATCTGATATGCTCCCTGAGAAGCACTGTCAAATGTTCATGTGCTTGAGGGTATCTTGTTAAAATTCATTCTGGTTTAATGAGCTTGGGCTGGGGTCTGAAAGTCTGCATTTCTAACATATTACCTGGTGATACTTATGTTATTGGTCCATGAACTACACTGAATAGTAAGAATCTGGAGTAAAACAAAACAAACAAACAAAACTGTGTTTCTTAATCTACTTTCCTAGTCTGTTTGTTTCTCACCGAGATTTAAATGATTAGCTAAACCCCTTTGCCACACTAGTTGCTCAGAATTTGATTCAAGGGAGTTTTAAGTTTTAAAATTAATTGAAAGAGAAAATAATATCCAGGTGACCTGAATAACTCCCAAACACTGGAATCTAAACAGCTTATATTTTGTTAAATACCTTAAGTGTGTAACATCTGTTGCTTACTATTTTATATGTGGGAGATTCCAGACAAAGTATGTCAATAGTACTATGAAACCCACATTAAAAATAATACTTTGGCAAATGTTCTGTATGTAGAGCAGATTTAGTTTTAACAAAGAAAGAATATTGTAAAATATTCTAATGATTTTTACTTGACTTTACGTCCACTAACTAGAGATTTTTAGTAGAAGGAACATAATATTGTTACACTTCAGCTATCTAGACACCTGAGATTTAATGAGTCACTCTGAAGAATGCAAGTTTGCCAGACTTTAACTATTTTGAGGTGGATCTTCTTCAATAGAGAATTCTAAACATTATTTATTCTTTCTTGATGATTCAGGATTACAACTAAACATCTTTAATGATGTGTTGAAGCTCTAGCTTCATCCAAGGCGAAGGCAGTTGTAAGGGATTTGCACTCTGATCCCCATGGTGACCTTAGGACCTGTACTTTGCGAGTGTTTTCCTGGGAGGAGTGATGATGTGTTTCTACATAATTAACATGTTAACAAGAAAAGATCCATCTCTAGTCAATTAGGCAAACTCAAGACAAAGATGTTTCCCTAACATAATTTTCATTTTAAGTATCCTAGTCTCTAGGGATCATTATTAGCTCTATCATAAATCATTAGCTTCAAAGATTCAGCCATTGTCCAGATCCTCAGTGTCCACTTCCTCATCACTTTCTCCATCCCGACTATCATGGTGATGAGTTCTCAGATCACCTGCTTTCACTTAGTATCCACTTCTGGAATTTTAATGGTTTTTTACATATAATATCCTATTCTTAGTATTGCTGCCATTATTCTATTTCTTCCTCTTTAAATCTGTACGTGCTACCTATGCCAAAACGGTATGTTGTTATTTTAGAGGGAAGATATTTTACATAATTATCATCTAATATTAGATTGGAGGTATTAGGAAGTATCTCCCCCAAGAAAGAAAAAAATTATATTATATTTTCCCTATTGTCCTGATTATTTACTTCAGACCTTTAAACTAGTGACATAGTCAAAAGGTCAAGCCCAAATCTGCTAAATTTTCTGTTTTCTTCCTATATTCCATGAAATTTAAGAAGTATTCTTCTGTTACTGTGATTGCTGGTCATAGTTACTCTTCTTAATATTTTATTTTGAAGAGTATTTCATGCATAAACAACATTTTAAAAATATATCTTTTGTTCCATTCGATGCCGAATAACAGTATTGATGATGATGATGATGATGATGATGATGATGACAAAGTGCTAGGATATAAGTAGCAAAAGCTAACACCAAAACATGCTGAGATAGAATGTCTCAGATACTATGCTCGCTTGCCAAAATTTAGACCACCAAAAAGGCAATTCACCTGTGTCAAGGTGAGCTATATGTTGAATATATGTGGAGGTATAAATACATGCAGAAACTTTAAACATGACAGAGATGACACAAGATACCAGCTCTAAGACTTATACAGCAGTCCACTAGAATAGGTGTCCTCAACCTTCTGGCCACAGACCAGTACCAGTCTGTGGCCTGTTAGAAACTAGGCCACACAGCTGGAGGTGAGTGGTAGGCAAGCAAACAAAGCTTCATCTGTATTTGCAGCCAATCCCCAGCACTAACATCACCACCTCAGCTCCACCTCAGATCATCAGGCATTAGATTCTCAGAGGAGCACCAGTCCCTAGTACCAAAAAGTTTGGGGACTGCTGTACTAGAATTCACATGAAAAGCATATTTTTGTAAGTTCTGTTCTAGATAGTCAAGATCTATATTTTTAAGTAAGGTGAAATGGAGTAAATGATCATTGCAGAAAAAGAGATGAAAAAGTTAAAATCTGAGGTAGAAAAATAATCTGTATGTAGGTTAAAAGAAACTAAACATATAAAGAAAAGAGAAAAGTTAACTTTGGATTGGCAGGTGACAGCAATAGATGACAAGAGATTAAAAGTCAGAAGTTTCTTGAAAGGAGGGAAGGGAATAGCCTAAAAGAGACAATGAGAGTCACTTAATACAACTCCCAGTCCCAATACCAGAAATATAGAAGGAAAAGCAGCTAGTACTTTGAGAGGGTTGTTGAGTAAGCTGTATTTGTAAGGGAGAGCAAGATTTTGGTGAGAACAAGTCATGTAGACCAGGAGGTTGAGGATAGAGGGGATTTTGCTTAGACTGGGCCATGTGTTCCATTGAACTGTGTGTTCCCTTGGACTGTATTCTATCAGACAGAGCGGGAGGGTTTGGGGAGTAATGGATCCTTATGGCATTCCATTAGGACAACATGTAAAGTGCTTTGTACTTAGCACTTAGCACATTTTAACTATTCAATAAATGGTGGTCACAATTATTATCAAATTAGAGGGCAATCAGATGTTTGGTACCACCCTCTCCCAAATTCTGAACTGTTCCAACTTCTGTTGTATTGGTTATGTATACTGCTTTTCTTCAGTTTTGCCACACTTGTTATCACTCTGGTTGTTGCTACTGTTGCTGTCAATGTTATTGTCACTCTACTCTCTTCATTTCTAACCATTTTCTCCCATCTACCTTGGATTTTTACCTTAAAAGACAATTTTTCTGTATATCATCAACCAAAGCCCTCTTCCTCTCTTCTCTTAAACTGACTGTGACAGAGTGCCAGGAATGACTACTTATCTTGCTCTTCTTGGCCCTATTTGTCTAGTTCTAGGTTTCCAGATGTTTCTGACTCTTTCATCATTTACAAGTGTTTATTATGCATATACCATTCCTGACACTTTCAGTGCTTCTAGGTTGACAAGATGACTATATCATAGTCCTAAAGTAGCACTTGTACAGAAGCATGAATGTCATTCTCAAGGGGTTCAGATTATTAGAAAGTAGATCATTGACCATCAGCTAAAGAAACACTCTGTTGGTATTTTAACTTAGCATTAAAGTCCAATGTACTTTTTGTCAGGTTCACAGGTCAGTGACTCAGTTCTTTTTAGGTTAACTTGGGATCTCTTGAAAAGACTCTGTGGACACATATCTCTCCCTGTAATTGGCAGCTTAAAAACAACTACTGGTTTCATCATATTTCTGTGCATCTCACTGCTAAGCAGATTAGTTTTCAATATTCTTTTGTATGCTCTATGAAGCACCATGCAGATAATTGCTCAGCCAGCTATACAGACAAGGAAGTGATGTGACAAAGAATTTAATCCATAGTTCTTCTCCCTAATTCTCGGGAAGGAAATGTTCATTATTTATTGCATTTGATGAACTATGGCCCTTAAATAACTGTAGATAAAGCTTCTATTTCCTTAAGGGAAAAAAAAATGGGTTGGGGAATCCATCATTACATTTTTAAAAATGTATTCCTTTGTAAATTTAACAGTCCAATCTCTATCTAAGAGTTTATGGAATCAAGCAGAATGTCAAAAAAAAAAAAAATCTTTAGTAATTCAGATACTCACAACTTTATTTATTTACCCGTAAAGTTTCTAGAGTTGTTATCATGTATTATGAACTGTTCTAGGCAAAATAAAGCTCCTGTCCATGTGTACTTTAAAATCTGTCATGGGGGAATAGAAAATAATAATAAAAAAAATGTCGCTGATATAAAATATAATGCAGAAGTATAATATACTGTGACAAGGGTGCTGAAGATAAGAAAAACTAGATAGAGGGAAGGAGGAGTGTGTGTGGTGTGTGAATATATACAGACACATATGCACAGTGTTTTGGATCAGGAAGTGATAAAGCCAATAATTTTAAGACTGCTCAAGGAAAGATAAACTCGAGTGTACCTACATTTCATAAGCATGAAAACTTGGCACTGAAGTGTTGCTAGATCTGTCCAATGCCATGACGACATTCAGCAATTCTGAACTGCTGGCTCCTGTCTTCTTCTCTTGCTCTAGTCTATAGCCCTGTCTTCCCTCAGTGCAATGACTAAAACAGTCTGCTTTAAATAAATCACATGCATGGAATCCTAAACATATTTATTTAATAACTTCAGGATAGTCTCACTGCCAGTGAGTATGTAGAATTAGACGTTCTCTCTGTGGCTTTGAGAAGCTTATTTGATGTGTTCTTGCCCAATTACCTCAAGATAAAATGTGATTACAACAGTGACCCTCTGAGTGAAGAGCATTTACACCTCCATCCTCATGGTCTGACCTATGGCTCAAGTAGTTGGAGAACTGTCTAATACTGGAGCAGAAAATGTTTCCACTGTAGTCCCATGGAGTCTCAGCCCTGCAGTATAATGTTCTCTCTTAGCCACAGCCCTTTATGTCAATGGACCACTCTGGGCTAGGTCTCATGGTGATGTGTATACACACAATGAGTACAAAGCTTAGGCTCAGGGGTAGTAGAAATGCTTCAATGCTTTGGAAATTACTTTTATTGAATCTATCAATCTCCATTATAATTTATGTTTGACCAATTATGAACGTGAGCCTAGAGAATAATACACACACACACACACACACACACACACACACATATACATATACATATACATACATGAAATACTTTCGTACATTTTCATTTCAGTCCCACAACAACCTATTGGAAAAGTAAGATAGTTGTCATGACTCCCATCATGCTAATGGAGTCACCAAGCCCAAGAGAAGTTAAATGAATTTGCCAAATATACAGGGTTTAAAAGTAGCTGAACCCAAACTAAATTATAGGCAATATCTGTTTAAAATCTGTTCTCTTCACTATAGGAAATACCTATCAAACCAGCTTTTTCCAAGGAAAAAGATAAGACACTCTGGAAAACTTTATTGACTCTCTTAGGTCTGAAAGGTTTTTGCAAATGCTGAAGAGCAACAGTTTGTTAAATATTATTTAAATGGCTTTTTAAAAATCTTATTGTTTTCCCTCAAAGTGCTAACTATAACTCAGTTTATAGAAATTCATTTAGTCAAAACTTAGCATTCTCAAATTTAACATTTAAGATTCTGTTGCCAGTCAAGTTTCTTTAAGGTAAACAGAAGGGCCACTCAATATATTCAAGATATTAAAGTCTTTAATATAGAAAACTAAGAGCATACAAAGACTGGAAATGCTAATGAGCAGAGGTTTCTTTAACCAATCTCTGCCATTTCATTGTTCATGCTCAAGGATTTCTAGGAAGTTCTCACCAATTACCTCTGTCTCTATAGTAAGGTAGAGGTACTCAACGAGCTCCCCAGTAAGTAGCTGTCCATATCTCTGGCAGCAATTGCCTCCAGAAAATAATGGCCTTTCCTCCTGCATCTTCTAAATCTGATACTAATGCCTCTCTTTGGAAAACTCTAACCTGGAAAAGGAGATTCTGTTTCTAGCTTCGCTTAAATGATACATAGAGTGGTGATGCCAAGTTGACAATAAGCAATCTAACACAGGCATGTCACAGTAATCTCAGAATTTCATGTCTCATTATTTATAAGTTTTCTGAAGTACAACCTGAAATCCTATGCCCTAACTGGCATAGTAAAAGAGCAAACCACACAGCCAGGGAGGATACCTCGTCATTCATCCAGCTTCCCTTCCATGCATTCAACAAACATTTGATACAATTTTTTATGTGCAATGAAAGAAAAAAAAAAACAGACATGAACCCAGTCTTTGTGGAACATATATCTTAATAGGGCTTTTTCCTTAACTTTATTGAATTTGTATTTGGGGGTGAATTTATGTTGTTGGGTCATTCACAAATTTGGGAAATATCTAGAGGCTAATATTACAACTTTGCAGAATCATCCAGTTCAGTCAAAAGAATGACCCAAAATATCCACTGAGTCATCAGATGTCATTTCTTGATTCATAGCATGCTCTCAGGAAATTATCACAATAATCTATAATAGTATAACACTTTGTACTTATTCTCTAACATTGTCTTGTTTTGCCATCACAAAACATCTTACAGATATTGGTAAATATTTTTTCTCTTTTCATTAATAAAAAACAAAGACACGGAAAGGGACAATAAGTTATTTATCTACATTAGTTACCAATGTTGGACTTGAAAATAGGTTTTATATTTTATCTCTCAACTTATGGTTCTTCTATAGTATCCCATTACCTCTTTTGTACTAAAAGAACTGGGATCAGCACTGCGATGTGTGAAATTTTATAATTAAAAAATCCTTGGCCTTCTAAGTTATTTTTATTACCCACTCGTAATTATTTTTCTAGCTTAAATTCTTAACTGAAGAGTCTGAAAGTGTCCTCTTCTTTGTTTAATGGAAAAAAATAGCAAATTTCCCTTGGACAGAGCCCTTCTTTTCATCCCCTGCATATTCTGCAATAAATAGGTCACCTGGTCACACTCATATCTATGATTAGTTTATTAAGTCATATCTGTCCCAAAATATCTGCATCTGGCAAAAATCCTCTTAGGAAACATAAGCACTTATGACAAAATCTTAGAACCAGATAGGACACTGAAGTTTATTTAGGCCAATTCTCACACATAGAGAAGAGGGGAGTGAAATCCTGAGTCTCAATGACACTGAGGTCAAAATCACACAGCTAGTTACTTAAAAGCAGACTTGTGTGCAGGAGTCTGGTTTAAAGGTCAGTAAACTGCTACACTGCCAGTATGTGGAGGATAGAAGAAAAATTTTAGACTATTTTTTGGCTTAAAACCAAGTTGTAGAGATATAAAACAATGAAAGAAAAACACAATGCAGGAAATAATTGCTAAATAATGGTCCGTAAACTATAATTGCTATAATTCACTGAAGAAATAGATCAAGAATTTATTTTTAATCTCCACTTCATTCTACAAAAGATGTGAGGCACCTCACAAAAATACTTTCAGTGCAAAAGGTTTAAAGTAGGCAGATATGATAACCAGAGCAAAGGGAAACTATGAGCAGAAAAATTATAAAGCCATACCTACTATCAGGGGTGAACTACACAGTTGAAAGTAGTGGACCACAGATTTATCACTAAGTTTTCTAATGGCCAAGGCAAAGTAAACACAATTAATTTGTAAGATTCAAATTTTCCAAAAGACAAAACCTAATTTACTATTCAGTAGTATTTCCCCAGTAGGTATTCGGAAAGAGAGCACTGAGTTTTCTCCAGTTCTTTCTTACACTATCCATCGGTGTGGTCTACTGGCATAATACCAAAGTGCAATTCAGTAAAGCAACTCTATTTAACCCAAAATGATGTTGCTGTAGGATCCAGCAACCTTGCGTTCTGGCTTGATTCAAAGGCCTCATTCAGAGAAATGGACCAATTACCTTACCCTCAAGCATTTCTTCTAAAATATTAATTATGGCAATATAGAAAGCAAGAAGTTCAACATTGTAATATCTGGGCAGTGTCTATGGTGCAGATAATCTGTCATGCTGGTTGATGGCTGCTCCATGAGATTGGAGAATCCACCAAGCATACGTGAGAGTCGTTAAGGGCATCTGTGAAGATACAGGAGCCTAATTGTCACGTCTAATGCTTTTGTACAGAGCCAGATAAGATCAAAATCAAACCCACCCAACTCAAAAAAAAAAAAAAAAAAAACACAACTCTTTCTGTTTTGAGAATAAAACAGAACTGAGATCAGGGTTAGAGAATTCAGGAATGGCTTCGATAGAGATGGGACTTGAACTTGGACAAAGAGTAAAGGTGAGGAAATTTTAGACTACAAGAAAATCACATGATCACATAAGGGGGTGGTTGCAGATAGGAGATGAATGAGTTTCCCATTGAAATTTGTGACTTTAAAATACAACAACAATGGAACAAATTTAAACACAAAGCTTGATTCTTTTAAGGAAATATTGCCAGTAAAAAGTTCTTTAATTTAATATGACAGTACTAGTTTAATAGAATTTTGAGCCGATGAATTCTGTATTTGTTTTGATGACCTTTGCTAATTTGTTGAATGCTGTGAAAATCTCCTACAGACTTTCTAACAGTTCCAAAGCTAAAAATAATGACCTCACTGAAGATTCTGTCAGCTAATCTAATGCAAAGAATGACTGACAATGACTGATGGGCTCTGATTCCTCAATAAAGCTCAGAAATTTGAAGCTTTTATGTCACATATATACCAGAAAATAATGTCTACACTTACTAGGGAGCATACATAGGGTCAGAGGGAGCAATAAGAAGTATTGGTTATTATAAATAAATATTGTAATTGCATTAATATGTAGTTGTAGACCATGTGCCAAGTATTGTGTTTCATATACAATACATATTTCATATTATCCTCATAACATCTCTATGAAGGAAGAATTAACACTAGCTTCTAGATGTGGTAATAAAGGCTCAGCAACTTTAAGTAATTTGTTTAAAAATACACAGCTAGTTAATTCCAAAGACTCTGAATGCAGATCTTTCTGACTCAAAAGATACATAATATAGATTCTCTACATAATATAGATTCTCAGCTCTTTAGAAACTGTTGCTTTAGATTATGTTACTAAAGCACTTTGGTTGACAGTATAAAGCACAATAAAGAAAATCAATTCCTAGGAGAAAAATCATGGAATTTGAAGATTAACTGATAACCTGTGGGATTATTAACCCAATCTTCTAATTTTGGTTATGAAATAGCAAAAAGGGGTATTCTAGAAAAATATAGCTGGTTAAAGGAGAATCATACCATACCATCCAGTTCACAGACCCATGCATCTCAACACTGCCTCCTGCTGTTTGCTCCAAGGCAATCAACAATTAGTTGAGGATGAGAAAAGAACAGACTGGGTGTAAAAGGAAACCTAAACTTTTACCATATTCTTTAGGGTGCCACCCTGGTATGATATGGTTCGAATACTAAAAGCTAGTATTCTGAGGACCAAGAAAATATTAAATAGTGATTGTTTATCATTTTAAAAGGGAAAACATCAAAGAATATATAACTAAGTTAAAATCAAACTTATTGATATGTTTCAGGCCACCAAGGATTTGAGTTCAGCAATTAACAAGAGCAAAACTGCTAAGGTTCATGGCTGGACTGAAAATTTCTTGAAATCTTAAGAGTCGGTGGGGTATCTCCAGCCTGTCACTGCCACTAAACATTCTGATGAGTAAAACTATCTGGATTATGCTATTTTTCAGTACCTAGTGAAACATTTATTGACATTGTTATAATTTACATCTGATCTTACCAAAATATGTGACTTCCTCTCTTTTCTGAACAATCGAATATCTTCTCTTAGAAACAAATATTTTCTAGAATTGGAATCAAATAATCAGAAATGTTTGGTTAATTACTTCATTAAGCCACTCTGTAGCTAGATAACTGGCGAACCAAAGTAGAGAGATCCCAACGACCCCTAACAGTTTCCAGGCTGGGGACGGTGACAGGCATTTATCAAAGACTTACACCAATAAAGGTAAACATTGAAAAAATAAAGTAATGATATTTATATATGCTTCAAATTTTAAATTTCTATGTGTTTTAAATTTTAAACAGTATATGAAGTTTATATATGAATTTAATTAAACATCTCAATTTTGTAAAAAAAAAACGGGGGGTGTAAATATTGCTATGAAGTAGTCTATTAAAGGGTAAATTAGAAGGATTGGATTTATGGAAGTCAAGAGAGTTGCCTTGAGAATATATCTATTGTTTAAAGATCTAAAAGATGTATAAGGCATTAATTAGGCAATGAGAATAAACATTCCAGACAGAGCAGACATTAAATTCAAGACTTATGGCAAGAGTGATCTTGGCAAACGAGGGAAGAAAAGACCATTGTGTGAGTTGAAGCTAGAAATGTTGGTATAGGACTTACTTGGCATGATCTTGTAGGAGTTTTGTCTTTATCCTAAGAACACTGCATCACTGGAGAATTTTTAAACTGAAGAAAGGAGGACTCACGTGATAAGATTTTTATGTTTGAAAAAATCATTCTCTAGCTGTAGTGTAGAGAATAAATTGATGCGGGCAGAGAAAGCAAATAAACCATTTTGTTAAAAAATATCAGAATGGACCAGGATGAGAGGATGCTAGCCAGGACTGGGATAAAAGTGGAAAAAAGCAGATAAATGCAAGGGAGAGTTAGAACTTAAAAACAGTTGGGATTTGGTGAAGAATTCAGTATGAATGGGAAAGATGGAGGAATGAAGAATGACTCCTACTATTTCTAGGGTATTTTGCTTGTATTAGTGGATGATCAAGGATGCCATTTGCCAAAAATAGAAAAAAATGTAAATGTTTTAGGTTCTGAATGGGGGACAAGGAAGAAATTACAGTTTAATTTTAGATGTATGATACAGATATGGAGCACAGAGAGAGGTCTGCCCTAATGATATAAATTTGTGAATCATCTGAATAGTTTTATGACAATTATATAAGGATCAGTGAATTTCCCTGAGGGGTTAATGTAGAGTAAGAAATGAAGAAGGTTTAAGAGGCCTGAGGAACTCTAATAGTTAATGATTGAGTTGAATACCATGAGAATGGAAAAGAGACAGAAAGGAATAGCCAGAGAAATAAGAAGAAAACCATAGAGTGCGCCACTACGAAGGCCAAAGAAAGAAAGTAAACTTTGAGTTCAACAAATCTGACCTGAAAAAATATGTGTAGGTTTTTTTCATTGGAAGGATTACATAGCCTTTTAATCAAGTTCAAAATGCAAAAATCCTCAATAAAATATTAGCAAACCAAACTCAGTAATACATTAAAAATATATGCCATGATCAAGTTGGATTTATTCCTGGAATGCAAGGTTGGTTCAATATCCACAAATCAATTACTGTGATACACCACATTAACAAATCAAAACATAAAAATCATATGATCGTATCAATAGATGCAGAAAAGGCATTTGACAAAATTCAGCATCCATTTATGATAAAAACTCTCATCAAAGTGGGAATAGAGGGAACATAACTCAATATAATAAAGGTCACATATGGCAAACATACAGCTGACATCACACCCAATGGGGAAAGGCTAAAAGCATTTTCCTTAAGATCAGGAACAAGACAAGAATGCCCACTTTCAACACTCCTCTTCAACATTGTACTGGAAGTCTTAACCACAGCAATAAGACAAGAAAGAGAAATAAAAGGCACCCAGATTGAAAAAGGAGTAAAACTCTCATTTGATGATGACATGATACTATATAGCGAGAATTCTAAAGATTTCACCAAAAAAAAAAAAAAACTGTTAGAATTGATCAATGAATTCAGTAAAGTGGCAGTTTACAAAATAAATATTCAGAAGTCAATGGCATTTTTATACACTAATGATGAACTTTGAGAAAGGGAAATTAAGAAAACAATTCTATTTACAATCGCATCGAAAACTATAAAATACTTGGGAAACAAATTGACCAAGAAGGTAGAAGATCTGTTTTCAGAAAATTATAAGTCATTGGATAAATAAATTGAAGAAGATAGAAATAAATGGAAGCATATCTCCTGTTCATGGGTAGAAAAAATCAACATTGTTAAAATGGTCATGCTACTCAAAGCAATCTATAGATTCAGTGCAATCCTTATCAAAATACCAATGGCATTTTTCAGAGAGCTAGAAGAAATAATCCTAAAATTTATATGGAGCCATAAAAAACCTCAAATGGCCATGGCAATCTTGAGAAAGAAGAACAAATTTAAAGATATCACCCTACCTGATATCAAACTATACTACAAGGCTCCAGTAATCAAAACAACATGGTACTGACATAAAAACAGATATATTGATCAATGGAACAGAATAGAGAGCCCAGAAATAAATCCACACCTATACACTCATTTAATATATGATAAAGGAGGTAAGAATATACAATGGAGTAAAGATAGTATCTTCGATAAATAGTGTTGGGAAAATTGGACAGATACATGCCAAAAAAAAAAAAAAAAAAAAGAGAGAGAAGCTAGACCATCTTCTTACACTGTATACAAGAATAGACTTAAAATGGATTAAAGACTTAAATTTAAGACCCAAAACCATAAAACTTTTAGAAGAAAACATAGGCAGTAAACTCTCTGATATTACTAATAGGAATTTCTTTTCAGATATATTTCCTAGGGCAAGGGAAACACAGGACAAAATAAACAAGTGGAACTATATCAAACTAAAAAGTTTTTGTACAGCAAAGGAAACCATCAATGACATAAAAAGACAATCTACTGTTTGGGAGAAGATATTCACTTATGATACATCTGATAAAGGGTTAATATCCAAAATTTATAAAGAACTTATACAACTCAACAGCAAAATACCCCACAAATGACTCAATTTAAAAATGGGCAGAAGACCTAAACAGATACTTCTCTAAAGAGGAAATACAGATGGCTAATAGACATATAAAAAGATGCTCAAGGTCACTAATCTTCAGAGATATGCAAATTATTTTTTTTCACAATGAGATATCACCTGACATATGTGAGAATGGGTATCATCAATAAAAGAACAACTGTTGAGAAGGATGCAGAGAAAAGAGAATCCTCATATATTGTTGATGGGATTGCAAATTGGTACAGCTGCTACGGAAAACAGTATGGAGGTTCCTCAAAAAATTTAATCTTTTGTCCCAGCAATCGCACTTCTGGGTATTTATCCAAAAAAAACCAAAACAATAATTCATAAAGACCTATGCACTCCAATATTCATGGCAGCACAATTTACAATAGCCAAGATATGGAAGCAACCTAAATGTCCATCAACAGATGATTATAGATAAAGAAATTATCTAATATTAAGTAATATTCTATTGTGTGTGTATATACACACACACACACACATATATACACTATTCAGTAATATTCTATTGTGTGTGTGTGTATATATATATACACACATATATATACACACAATAGAATATTACTTAGCCATTAAAAAAAATGAAATCCTACCATTTGCAACAATATGAATGGACCTAGAGGTTATTATGCTGAGTGAAATAAGTCAGACAGGAAAAGATAAATACCATATGATTTAACTTACGTGTGGAATCTAAGGAACAAAAAGAACAAGCTAATCAAAAACAGACCCACAAATATAGTGGACAATTTGGTGACAGACAGAGGGGAGGGGGTTGGGGGACTGATAGAATGAGGTGAAGGATCAAAGAAGTACAAATTAGTAGTTGATAGTTGGACACGAGAATGGGGAGCATGGCACAGGGAATGCAGTTAGCAGTAATATGATGGCTAAGCAGAGGGCAAGAGGATGGAGGGAGCAACTGGGGAAATCATTTTATGAACAATATAGATGTTTAATCAATGTACTGTATACTTGAAACTAACTCAAGTAAATATTTATTTTTAAAAATGAAATAGAGGATTTTGAATCACAGCTCTTATACTAATTCTCAAACCTTAGGCAGTTCAGTCTTCATGATATATTTCTCTAATCAAAATTATAAAAATGTCAGCTTATTTTTATACACATTCAAGCGAACTTGTGTGCACGCACCTTGTAGCCCTCTCACATGTAGTAGTCTTTGCTTCTGTTAGCTGTTTATCAACGTTAGAAATAGTTTCTGACTTTGTGTTTATGAAAATGTTAAGGATGGAATATAACAATCTATACTTTTCAATATACTTTTATAATATGCTTTTATTTTTTTCATAGAGTATAAGAAGTTTTTTGCATAATGACTGCAATTTGTTTTATAGGTCTCAGTTATATTAATGCTTGGAAAAAATTTATTACTTGAAACCAGTTCTTATTTTCTCATTATTTAAAATATTTTCCTCTTGGGCTTACATTATAGATGTATATAATGAGATTTTAAGATATTCATTAATTAATATATATCCCAATCTATTAAAGACTGGACTTTCAATATACATTTCTTTAAGTAATTTAAATATATGTGTATGATTTTAATATATCTAGTCTTAATTTATACGAAAATAACAAGATTTACTGGCCAGCTTCTCTATAGCATAGTAGAAAAGGCATGATATAAGAATCAAATATCTCTAGGGTTGATCCCAGTTTTGCTATTAGGTCTGGCCATCATTATGATGCCCTGTGCCTCATTTGCTTCATCTGTGAAGTAAGGACAATAATACTTATCTCATAAGGTTGCTGTAAGAAAATATCTACCACATATAAGTATTTAATAAGTGTTAATGTCTTCTTAACATCACAATAACCAGGATAATAGCCTCCAGAAAGAGCAAAAATTTCCACCTGAAATTGTAACATAATTTTACTGTGTTGTAAGCTGTTAACTAGCATATATGCCATCCAGAAAAATAATAATATGTTTTTCAATATATTCAGAGTGCTATGAACCCTAATGACATTGATAATAAATCAACTCTGGGTTTATGGTCACCTCATAGCCATTGAGGTGAAACATTTTATGATTTGGTCAATGTGAACGATTCACTTCATTATAATTTGAGAGAAGAAAGTGATATTTTTCCTGTACTAGTTTTCAGGAAAAGATACCCAACTGAGATATATCAGTAATGATATATCAAGTGAATGAATAAGTGAAATGGAATGAGACAAAAGTTCCTTCCCATATTTTAGAAAATTTATATAAATATTAAAGATTATGCTGATTTTGCAACCTTTGCAGCTCTGTGAAAACCAACGCCTGTCATTCATTAACTCAACAGATATGATGCCCTACCACAGAACTACCATATTAGTTGCCATGACAGTCAAAAACAGAATTATGTCTACAGTCTCTGCCCTAGTGCTAGGTGAGAAAATCGCGAACCAGATAATCATGAGATTGTTTCCAAAGCCAACCAAAAAAAGTAATCTTCCTCACCTGATTTTAAAAAATCTTTTCTGGTGGTTCATTTTCTTTCTAGTGTTTTTTAATTAAGCAAGGACTACTAAAAAGTATAAAAATGTAATAATGAATTTCATCAAGGCCCTTCCAATTCAGTGTTTTTTCTCATAGTGAGGTTAAGACACATTTTGAGAGAGTTCATGCTAAGTAATTCCTTTGACATTTCCATCACAAGGAAACACAAAACTTAATTATTGCTAACTTCTTTTTAAGGTGAATAAGATTAATCTTTAATATAAGTTAATGCTTTCGGAACTCTTCTTGATATAAATGCCTTGAATTTGTCTTCCAATATATAAAAAAATATTCCTTTTCCCACCTTGACAGGTGAAACAGTAGAGGAGAAAAGACACCATTTCCATCAGTTACCTTTCTTCCTTATAGTAATATGGGAATGATAATACCTACCCTGAAATATCACTGAAACTGGTACACGGTTGACATTCACTTTCTATTTTTATTTTTATCAGTAATACATGTACATGGTTTAAGAATTCAACAGTTTTTCAAAGCCTATTCTAAAACAGTAGTCCCTTGTCCCCTTACGCTTCTCATCTTCCTCCATTCCGATTAACCAGCATTAACTTATTTCAACTCTTTTAATTTGTTATTTATTTTCGCATTTCTAAATAATGTCACTGTACTGTTACTTCTTAATTTGTCAGGTTTATACATTATACCTTTTATCACACACTCCCACATCACACACGCACACACACACACATGCACACGCACATGCACACACACACATTTTTTCTCCTTCAGCTCCCTAATATTGATGTTTAATAATCAACCAGTATCCGCTAGTATTAAGACATTGAAAAAATTCTCTATAAATTGGAAAATAGTGACTTCTCTGAGGTTCCCAAGTGACACCTCTATTAGCTCAGCAATAGAACCCCCAGATATGATCCTTCCACAATCCAGCAATGAATACAGTAATGCCTGGCACAGCAAAATGCCCTCAGCATTACCCAGTGTGCAGTATGCCTTGGTTTATGGCCCATATTAGACCAGTTGGTAAATATTTAATATTTTTAATATGCTCTCCAGTTATACTGATATTTAATTTTCACATTATTACAACTCTGTGAAAATTGTTCACAGCTGAGCTCTTTGGTATACTATAACTAAATTCACTTTCCTGTATAATTTTGCCTCCTCCTCATTACAAAATTATCCTCAAGCTCTGTTCTAGGTGTATATCTTTTCTCAAACACACAGGTGATCTATCAAATTAATTTTTCTAGAACCATCACTCCCGGAATTCTGTTCTCTCACTCCCATTGGAACAAATTGCTCTCCAGGTCTGCCTGCACAACTGTCATCTTAGGACCTCCTTTTCCTTTGTCTTAGAGACTTTTTTGTCTGTTTTTTGTATGGGAGCCTCTGTTTCCTAAATTCCACATATCACCTTCCTGAATTTACATACTGTCCTGGTAGCTTCCTGAGAGTGGCTACAGGGAAGATAAAATTTTTAATACCTTGCATGTCTAACAATGCCTACATTTTTCCCTGACAATTGATTAAATTTTTATGTATAAAGACTCCCATGTAAGAAGTTAGTTAATTCCTCTCTCATTTTCGAAGGCAAGATTCCAGTGTCTTCTAGCTTCTGAAATTGCTATTAAGAAAACCAATGCTGTTCTGATTTTTGAATCTCTATACGTAGTTTTTTTTGTAGCATTTTAAAATATTCCATTTGCTCCCTAATATTCTAAATTTTATAATGATGAGGCTTATTGTGAACCTTTTTTATCATGTTAAGTACCAGATAGAACTTTCATTCTGGAAACACTAGAATGTCATGTAATTGCAATCATAAATATCTTATTTAATCCATTAGGGCTGCTATAACAAAATACCATAGGCTGAGTAACTAAAAAACAAAAATTTATTTCTCACAGTTCTGGAGGCTAGGAAGTCCAAAATCATGGTGCTAGCAGATTTAGTGTCTTGTGAGGGCTCGCTTCCTGGTTCATGGATAGCTATCTTGCTGTGTTTGCACGTGGTAGAAGGGGCAAAGAATCTTGTCCCTTCATGTCTCTTTATAGCTTGATAGCTCATTTCTTTTTAACATTAATTAATATTGCATTTATGAATATGCCACAGACTGTCTATTTATCTATCAAAGGACATCTTGGTTACTTCAGTGTTTTGGCAATAATGAATAAAGCTGCTATAAAAATTCATGTACAGGTTTTTATGTAGACATAAGTTTTCGACTCATTTTGGTAAGTATTAAGGAGCACAACTTCTGGGTAGCATGGTAAGTATACTTAGTTCTTTAAGAAACTGCCAGCTATCTTCAAAACTGGCTATAGCATTTGTATTCCCACTAACAATATCTTTGTTGTTTGTTGTTGCTGTCGGTGTTTTGGGTTTTAGGTGTTTACTGGTATCTCGCTACTGTTTTAATTTATAGTTTTCTAATGACATGTGATGTTGAGCATCTTTTCATATACCAATTTGCCATCTGAGAATCTTCTTTGGTGAGGTGTCTGTGCAGATCTTTCACTCATTTTTTTTTATTGAGTTGTTTGTTTTCTTAGAGTTGAATGTTAAGAGATTTTTGTATATTTTAGACACCAGTCCTTTATCAGAAACATGTTTTGCACCACTTTGTTTTTAAATTATTTTAATAGGTCTGCATTTACATAATTAAAAAGTAAAAACAAAATTAGAAAGTAAATATTGAGAAATCTCATCCCCCCACACACTTCCTTCTAAATTCATTCATCACTTCATGATTTTTATTAGTTCCTTATTTATTCTTCTGGGTTTCTTTATGCAAATACAAAATATTTGGCTTCTGTGCCCAATTTCAATATGTAGAAGGAGTTTTCCCCCACCAACAAGCAATTTTCCAAACACCAGCTGAGTGTCTAAGACTTCAACTCAACTCTGACACTATCTACCCAAAGACAGCATCAAATTCCACAGATAAAGGGGCTCAATCCCACAAGACCGTCCTCTACTTCAGAGGTCAGTCACAAGCCCAGACTGATACCTGTGCTTCTGACAAATTGACTACAAATTGTAAGTTCCAATGACACCCTCCAACTCAGTTTGCCAATTGCAAGCCCCAGTTGTTACCTGCACCTCTCACAACCCCCTCCTTGGGTTCAATAAATTTACTAAAACAGCTCACAGAACTCAGAAAATCATTATGCTTTCTAGAGCATTGGTTTACTATAAAAACATATAACGCAGAAAAAGTCAGATGGAAGAAATACATAGGGCGAGATATAAGAAAAGGACAAAGTTTCCATGCCCTTTCCAGGCAACCTGCTCTTCTTGAATTTCCATTTGTTCACCAACCTAGAAGCTCTCCAAACCCAGTCTGTTTGTGTTAATGGAGGCTTCATTATATAGGCGTGATTGATTACATCATTGGTGATTGATTCAACCTCTAGCTCTTCTCCCCAACCTGGATATCAGAGATGGAACTGAAAGCTCTAATCCTCCATTCATGGTTGGTTCTCTTGGCAACCAACCCCCATCCTTAAGTGCTTTCCAAAAGCCATCTCATTAACATAAACTCAATTGTGGTGGAAAAGAGTTGTGTTATGCATAACAAAATATCCATTTCACCTTAATGGTTCTGAAGCAATTTCGGAAACTGAGGACAAGAGACTAAATATAATGACAAAAGATGCTCCCATTGCAAATATATATTTTTATTATAAATTATAATATCACACTAAAATATAATTATATGTTTTTATTTTTCCCATTTTTTTTTTTTAACAAAAGTGGTGTTCCATATACATCATTTTGCACCTGGAATTTTCTCTTAATATGTTCTGGGTATTTCATCATATTTTATCATAGACTTAGTCTCCATTTTTTTTTTGGACAGTGCATCATGTTCCACTGTGTGGATGTACCATAATTAAGAAACTCCCTGTTGTTGGACACTTGTCACCCTGATTTTCAAAAGTACCTGGCACTCCCAATTGCCAAGATTTTCTGAGGCTCCATAATGAAAATTAAGTGTTTCTTAGCTTTCTCCCATTGTCAGCTTAGGTTCTGATTTTCTTAATTGTGCTAGAACAGTTTCCACTTGTCCATCTGCTTATGAGCATCCAGAGTTTCTTTGGTTAAGCACTTACTAGCACAGCAGTATCATCTTTAAACTCAAGAAGCACTTGCTTGGGTGTCTAGATGTCTTTGAATGAATTCACTCTCACCATGTATACTTCTACTGTACTTTCCAGCCTCTGATTGCATTCCTTCAGAATGAAGATTCAGTTTTCACAAGTGAGAATAATCTTAGAAAGAATTAAAGGTTGGGAGTAGAATTGTTTACTTTTTCAGAGACTAAAAGAGAAAAACAATATGGTCTGAAGATTTCCTGGGGTTATTAAGCAAGGCAATACATTTCTTTTTACGGCTCTGCTTTCCTATCTGTGGCTATAACTATTAAAAAAACATTTCTGTCCCTGGATTTCAACTCAGTAGGCCTAATTACTGTTTTCCTAATTTATAGAAATTGTTAACACCATTCATGCAGATACATCAAGGGCCCTGAGGGAGCAGTGCTTCTGCTGTATGCTTAAATCGATCTAGTCATTTAGTTCATCAACAGTGTGAGTCACAAAATGGACTTGTCCCAAGTGGCTTTAGAGCAGCAGTTGAGTGTGGACCCTGCAGTTCCTTAAAATTTTGGTCTCTAAACAGGTTTTTTCAAGGAGCGAATTTTAGGCAAAGATTTTTTTTTAATGACCATGGCAATCAGGAACTGACTCAGTCTTGTCTGTCATGCCCTCTCTTGCTGCGTTTGTACTAAGGACAAAGGAGAAATGAGAAAGTGCTATGTTTAGTAGTTAGAAAGTACTTGTCCTAGGTAAGACAGCCTTTGTACTACTTAAGTGATGAGGGTGCTGGTATAATTTGCCAGAGGAGAATGGGCTATAAACCTTAATAAAAATACTTTGGGAGGTGTTGATCTAGTTGTTGTTTATTTAATTGGTTCTTTTATCTAGGAAGATCCCGTTATGTAATGTTCATTAATGATGTCACCCTAAAAAAAAAATTAAAAGAATTGACACCTATTTGTTGTTTTTCTTTGGCTACAAGCCTGATATAATTGTCACCATTGGAACCAATAGGAGTTTGGTGTGGCCCCAACGGTAGGGGGGTGAGAGAGATAATGATGGCACAGCTGTGTAGTTAGCATTTTTCCTCAGTTCTTCCTCAAATGATGGCAGTGAAGAATCACAGGTCATTGAGATTTAATAGTTTTATCAAAAGTATATTTTGGAATGCCAAAGAATGCCCCTAGGGAGGCCCATGGAGAAAGACAAAGTATATCCCAAGGAGGTAATGGTCTCAGCGCTGTAACCAACATAAACAAGCCAAAATGGGTACAAAGGGGCAAAAAGGCCACAGTAGGTGACCAAAAAGAGAGAGAACCAAGAAAGGCAAAAGGGAAGGGAAATCAGAAATGCATAAAAATGGGCAGGACCATCTGCCTTATATTTTGGCTGTAGTGAGTGGTTCCAAAGGCATTCCTAATGATTGGCAAGTGAGGTGATTTTGATTGACACCTGGCTGCTATATTACTCTTCTTAGTGCACATGTGCTTACTCAAAATTCTACTATTATTGAATGCTCTTTGGTCGGACTCTAGGCTGGACCCCTATTCCTTTGTTCCTCCTGTCGCTCATGTCTGACTAGCTACCTAATCAGATAAAAAATATTGTTTTATTGGCCTTTTTGATACCTCTTAAGGCTAAGGAATGGTTACAATAGATCTCAGGTTTTCCCAGTCCCACACTACATATATAATATATTATTATTACAATAGAGCTTACAGCTCATTATGTCTAATCCTCATAAACATCCTTCAGGGTCAGTAATTTATTGTTACTTTCGGTTTACAAATGGAGAAATGAAGACCAAGTTAAAAAACATGTCAATGGTCACTACAGTGCTAAGCAGAGGCCAAGTTACAAATTCCATTCGTTCTGATTCCAAAATTCATGTTTTTTGAATTTTTTCCTAACAATTATAATGAAATAGCATAGGTAATGAAATAGCGCTAGACATGTGACACCTGTCACATCAAATTTCCTAAACCAACTTAATACAGACAAAAAAGCTTGAGAAGTTGAGGCATAAGAGTATGGGAGTTATGTTAGGCATCAGTAGTTGAGGAAGAAATGGAGAAAAGACTAGAAAATAATCATTATAAATAGATATAAAGGAAGGAGTTTCTGTGACAAGCAGTGAACTGATTTTAAATGTCCATTCATATATGTGGCAAATGTTGGTCACTTTTTGAATGCTCAGCATTTTCTTCTTTAAGTTCTCAGTGCAACCCAGTTATTAACTATTTTACAGATGAGGAAACTGTGAAGTTTAAGTGGCTTGCTCAAAGACATATTGCTAGAAAATGGCAGAGCCAAGATTTGAACCCTTGGCATGCCTCCAAAATCATTCACTTGGTCACTAAAGTTGAATGTATAATTTAGGGGTAGTTTCTATCATATTTTTTTAAGAATATAAATGTCTATAGGTAGTTGTATTAGTCAGGGTTCATGAGGCACAGAACAAGTGAGGTGTATGTAAAGAGATTTATTTTAAAGAACTGGTTTACCAAATTGTGAATACTGACAAGTCTGAAGTCTGTAGGGCAGGCCAGCAGGCTGAAGCCCCAGGGAAGAATTAATGTTGCAGCTCAAGTCCAGAGGCGGCCAGGAGGCGGAATCCCCTCTATAGGTACCTGTATCCAAATTTCAACTTCTCGTAAAGACATCTGTCATCTTGGATTAGGATCTGCACTAATAACTTCATTTTAATTCAGTTACCTTCATAAAGACCTTATCTCCAAAAATGACCCCGTTCTGAGGTACTGGGAACCAGTTAGGACTGTAACATGAATTTCAGAGGGAACATAATTTAGCCCATAACAGTAGTAATTTCAATGCAACATATTGGAAAACACCCTAACGTAAATGTAGTCTCAGGGAATTTCTGAGTTTGGATGCTACATCTATAGTTTGTTTGGGAGACCCCCTTAGTTTTTAAAGACCAGTCCTGCCCACAACCCGCCCACAGTCCTGCTGTCAAATATTACCTGTAACAAGCGTCTCCTATGTGCTAATTAAATAACTTGGGGGCGATGATGCCCAGCTACTTGGAAATTTCAGATCGTGTTTTCCACAAGAAATTCCAGAACTAGTTTCCTAGTACTTAAACTCATTGGGAGAATCAAATGAAATAAACTGCATTATGACACAGTGAAATGGTTACACAAAATATTCTTGTTCAAGAATTAATGTCTTTTGGCTAGAATCTCAAAGGTCTGTCAAAGGTTTCAGACCTTGAGGGCTTCAGGCAGCATTGTGAGGTCTGAAGTACACCTCTTAGCAATGAACATCATGATGGGGAACATCTGTCTTTTTTTCTGAAGATTTGTTATTCAATGGTTGCCAGTAAAGGTGAATGTTTGGAAAAGCCAACTTAAGGCTTCCATTGGTTATTTAATAGCAGCAAAACCACTTTGCATTTGTAGAGTGCTTTGTACTTTTCAAAGTGCTTGCACATGCATTAGTTCATTTCATCTAAATGGTCCTTGATTGGCCTAAAAGTCAAATCAGATTCTCAACGTGACTAAGGATTTTAGAGAGCACTTTATGAGCTGAAAAAAACATGACCCAGAGTGAGGAAATTTGCTATGAAAGCATTCTGTAAAATAAAGGCACCATTATTACACAAATTTATAAATAGTGAAGCTACTAAATTAAATCCTTAAAGGAATTGTTGAGATTATCCAAAGAATTTCAATGTCTTATTGTTTATTTTGTTTTTAATATCATTTTCTGTAGGGCTAGCTCCAATTCTATGTTATTAAAATTTTTAGACAAAAACTTGCCTCTGTTCCCATTCTACTTTACTGTTATTAGCCAAGCTCACATATTCCCTTTAAAGAAATTCCGAGGGCAATTTGTGGTCAAAAGATCCTAAACTGAAAATACCACAATTAGATAGGGCCTGAATATTTCCCTTTATACAAAGCAGATTTCCCTTTTAAACAAAATAGTGATCTGTGTTTCTACCTGAGTGTCTTCTGCACCAGACATGAAGTAAAAATTAATTTCTATTTTGTTTCACGTCGGGAGCCTGTTTACACTGACCAACATTGGTGGGAGGTGGGGGGATCACCTAATTCATTCAAATATAATCGCACGATGTACAATAAAGGCATTGGCTCTTTCAACTCTCTACAGGAAAGCTTTTAAAAAAATAAACACATGCAGCACAATCTTGAGGATCATCTTGTTATTCTGCTGGTGAAGTCTGTGGCTACAGAGACATCTGTCATTGGCATAAGGAAGATCGTTTTTTTCTGAAATACAAAGCGTACAGAGTAGATCATTTTTAGGATTTCAAATCTAAGAAATAACTTATTCTTTGCCCTTAATTTGTTTAAACGATTGATTGCAAGAGTACTGTAATTCAGAGTTGATTGTTTTTCTCATTTATTTGGTGTTCTGAAATAAAAATGAAATCCAATCTCTTAAAATATGTAAGGAAATAGCTAATTTCATGTAACGAGTGTGTAAGGAACTGCCTATGTTGATAATATAACATGCCTCTATTCCTGGATTCTAATTACTATGTGTAGTCATGTTTCTGTTAGGGTGAGAGTACAGATAAAACCTTGCTTCACAGATACTTTCTGCTATTGATTCGATTGTACAGTTCTATTGGAGCAAATCCTAATGTCCTTACAGTTAGTCCAACAAAGAGCATCCCTCCTATTTAATGTAAAATGTCTATCATTACAAAGGGGACTCTACTTTAGAATCTGAATTTTGAATCAAAACTATTCTCTAAATATTATACGTGTTATTACATGCAAAGTAAAATGGAATTTTGAGTCAAGAATCCATACATTTAAGACCCAAAAGTCACTTACACATGAAGCTCTCTGGCAGTTCCAGCTGTGATAAGATAAGAAATAAGAATATTAACAATTTTTACTGAGTGCCTGTTATGCACCAGACACTATTCTAAATGCTTTGTTCATGTTAATTCATTTACTTTTCACAACACTTTGATAGTATTATCATTATTTCTATTTTATAAATGAGAAACTGAAAACATAAAAATTTTAAGTAACTTTACAAGTATCAAACAGAGGTAAATATAGAAGCCAGAATTCAAACCTAGTTAATTTGACTCCAGAGTCCAGGCCAGTAACCACTATACAATGTGGACACTCAAGAAGCTAGTGGCAAGAAGGCAACATGGTGCCTTACATGGTTCATTGTGTCTATAGGATTAAAATAAAACAAACTAAAATGAGGAAGTCAAGAGAACACCGATAATTTTATTTTATTTTATTTTATTTATTTATTTTATGTTTTTATTATTATTATTATTTTTGTCTCTAACAACAAAAGAAAATTTTCCTAGGCACTAAATGAAAACATGCCTATGAAGATATCTTATAGGCTTGTAGTAAACTAGCCAAAAGTATGAGATAAAAAAATATTCCAGATTCAGGGAGAAAGAGCAATTTATGCAAAGAACCCATGGCAAGAAGGAATGTGGATATTTGAGAATCCGAAGCTAAAGCCAGAGTGGCTGGACTCAGAGAGAGGGGAGCCTGAGGAAGAAGAGGTTGGAGAAGAGAGGAAACATTCCACTCAGGGCTTTGTAGATTGTGTTAAATAAACTGTTTGGAGGTGGTAGGACCAGAAGCCAGGCTGGAGTAGAGTGACTGGTTAATAAAGAAATGCAGGAATCAAAAACAACTCTGTAGAAATTTGGCTACGAAGCAGAGGAATGAATTAGAGTAGAAGCAAGAGAGAGATAATAGAATAAAGAGAATGACCTCAGACATAAAATTCAAAACTCCAGCAATAATATCTCGGAATCTGCCCACATTTCTAGCTATCGATTGCACATAGATTTATAATATTTGAACATTTTTGAAAGGATGAGTAGTTTATAGTTTATCATGAAATTTTAAAGGGCCATAGACTTCTTTTCCTTTCATAGTGATCCATTAACCTGGCCACTATTTTAACTGCACAGGAACCCTATCCATCTAGATACTCAGAAGACAGAACGAAGTGCAATATAGTTTCAGTTATTGTCCATCTGTTGCTTGGGAAGTAAAAGGAATTACCTTCCTTTAAAGGCACCTAAGGCACAATCATTTAAAAGTCTTCAGGCATCAACCATTCATTTTCATTTTTTATTAAATATTTATTAAACACACACTATGTACCAGCTATTGTGTTTGATATTGAGAATATAAAGGTGAAAAAGACATAATCTCTGACATCAAGATATTTATTTGATAAAAGAAAAAAATGCATGTAAAGACATTCCACTAGCACATTATAAAATAGCATAAAGAAATATGCATAAACTGCTATATAGAAGAGATGTATGAAGCACTAGACTGAAAGAAGAGAATATGCATCTAAGCATGAGAGAGCACTCATGCATCTTTGGGGCTCAATCCTGAATTATTTCCTGAAAGTAGGAACCCCTAAACTGATTCTTAGATACTGTTAACAGTTTAAATTTACCGATAAATTATGATGTGCCAGGTAAAGTGATAAGCGTTTTACATCTCAAGCAATAGGTATAATTTATTATGCCTATTTTAGAGATAAAGAAATAGGGACAGAAAGTGTTTAAGTAATTTGTTCATGATAGAACTATCTAATGAGTGTGAGAGTTAGGATCTAAAGCCAGCCTCCCTCCAGAGCCTATCTCCTGTAGCACCATGTTATATATACTGTATACTATGGATCACCACATGCCATGACATATAGAGATTAACCAAGCGCATGTGTGTTGGTAATGGTGAGAAGGGCAGTTCCCAGGTCTGAAAATCGGTCCATCCATTTTACTCTTCTCTGTTTTTAATTTCACTCTGATTACAGGATGATGAAATAGTTATCTCAGGGTTAAAAAGGATATTTGATGACTTTCCCAGGTCATTTTTAAGATATTAGTTAGCAGGGACATATTATAATATAATCTATTACTCTGGTCCTCAGTTTACCAATAGAAATAGAATGAACAACAGATTCTTTTCATTTTAAAGTAAACTTTGGTAAGAATGGCCTGGAGGATAATTTTCCACTTAGATTAATAAGTCCATTTTGACAAAAATAGCTCAATCCTGCTCCTTCCCTAATGACTCCAAGTTAGGCTCCATCACACCACCTAGCAGCCATGGCACTTGAGGCACCATAGGTAATTAAAACCAATGTAGGCTGTGAAGAACAAATAAAATGATCATGAAGGAGAAACAGTGTTCACTTTGACAGGGGTAGGTAGACATTAAGATCAACCATGACTAGCTTTCAAAATACTGAACCAGGAAAGAAGAAAATTCCATCCGATGATTTGGGGACCTCAGTAACAGTCCTGAGATCAAAGGAGGAAAGAGGCTAATTGCCTTCTCACCAGTGCTATTCTTATCTAATCACTGAAAATAGAAATGATCTAAAATCGCACAGTACAAACTACATGTGTTGGGAAAACAAGATAACAGAGGCTTTAGCCTTAGAACCTGCAAAAGACTAGATATTTATGTCCCTTTAAAACTTATATATTGAAATCTAATACTCAATGTGCTGATATTAGGAGGTAGGGTCTTTGGGAGGTGATTAGGTCGTGAAGATGGAGCCCTCATAAATGGGATTAGTATACTTAAAAAAAGAGAACCTGGAGAGCTCCTTTGCTCTTTTTGCCATGTGAAGACACAGCAAGAAGATGGCACTCTATGGACCAGAAAGCAAGACTTAACCAGACGCTAAATCTGCTGACACCTTGATCTTGGACTTCCCAGCTTCCAGAACTGTGAGAAATAAATTTCTGTTGTTTGTAAGCTACCAACCTTATGGTAGGTATTCTGTTATAGCCTGAATAGACTAAGACAGGACTTCAACCAACAGAAGAGGGTCTAAAAGAGACTGGTACTGCTGTGGATTTTTTGAGAATTATAGAGTGAATATTTTAGGAGATTATTTTTCAATAAACTGAGAGGTCATTGAGGGGATAGTAGAAAAGTGACTGAGGAACAGTTGAGAGAAAGGCCTTAGAAGGTTCAATTTGTTTTACAAGTTTTCTTCATGTTGCCAAGCTTCTTGCTTTCTTATAATGACAAAAGCAAATTGCAAAATAAAGAAGAAGGAAAGAGGGAGAGAGAGGAGCAAGAACATTATAGGAAAATAATGAAGGCAGAGAAGAAATATAAGGGGCAAATCAAAGCATAAAATTAAGTCTAAAAATAAAATAAAGAAAAATCTTAACCTAAATAATATAAAGTTTATTAAGGATAAAACCTAAAGAATAAAAGAAAAGAAAGATTAAACCCAGTGATTTTTTTTAAAAAAAAAATTGAAACATGAAAATAAGAGGTGTAAAAATTTAAAGATAAACCAAACATAAATAAAAAAGATAAAAAGGCTAGCACCAGTGAGATAAAATACTAGAACCATAAAAGTTGGAGAGATGAAAGGTAAGAGCTAAAACAAATAAATCCAAGTTAAAACCAATATTTAGAAGCCGAGCATAAAAATTTTTAAAGGCTGATTAATATTTGTTTTTTTCCTTTAAACAGAATAGAAAAAAAAAGAGAGAAAGAGAAAGCTAAGACAAGGGAAAAACAAGAATCCTGAAGAATTAAGCAGAACAATCTAAAATGAAAACAGAGAAAATATAGTCAACATATACCATGACAAGAAATTTTAAAAATAATATTAGAATGTTGATTTATAACATCAGCATGTGTTCTTGAGGTAATGAGGAAACAAAAGCAATAAGCCAAAGAAGGGAAAGAGATAAACTTTTAGTAAACCATACCTTAAAGTGTACCCTTGGTTTCCATCCATCTTTCCACCTCTTCGGTCCTCATGCAAAAAAAAAAAAAAAAAAAAAATACAGGCATACCTCAGTGACATTGTGTGTTAGACTCCAGATCACTGCAATAAAGTAAGTTGCATGATTTTTTGGGTTTTCCAGTGCATAGAAAACTGTGCAAATCTAGCATTAGGTTTAAAAAGTAATATAAATATCTCAATTAAAAAGTACTTTATTGCTAAAAATAAGTGCTAACCATCACCTGAGGGAGATAGCTGGTTGAGGGTCTTACCTCAAAGTTGATGAAAATCCAATATCTGTGAAGCTCCATAAAGCAAAGTGCAATGAGACAAGGTATGCCTACACTATTGTTCTCTAATCTTCAGTTCAGCCTTCTTCAACTGCTTACAACCAGAAACAGACGGAGCCTCAGCAGTTTAAGTATGGTAAGTCCTAGGTAAAATTACAAAAGATAATCTAATTTTTTTAAAATCTGTTTATCCCTTCAATATCCTCCTACTTTTTAATCTATTATTTATTCATTAAAGAATTGCCATTTAGTTTGAATTAATTTAATTCTAGCATTTTCAGGATAACTTTCATTTAAAAAAAGGCCCACTATAGAAGTATTCTGGATAGGGATCATTTCTTCCTATCCTGGGTTTTAGTGGTTAGTGACACCAGGAAGATTCACGTTAGATGTCTCCCCTTTGTTACATCTCTAACCCACATCTCTCTCCACCTTTCTTCACTCTGTTCTGTGCTATAAGAGGTTGACTTTCATGGACCATGTCCCTGGGCTTGCTTACTCTCAGTCTTCTGGCTGATTTTATCAATGGGAAGCATGTACAAGATATTGGATACTGAGAGGAGAGAGATCAAGGTATCTATTTCTGTGGTATCCTCACTGCCATGAATGGACTCTACCTCTCTACCAAGGCCACTGGGCCAGTTAACAATCTTATGCAGGATTCCTCTGGCTTCCGAGAACAGCTAATCTGCTCTCTCTTCTTGACCCTTCAGTCCTAAGAGTGGTTAGTAACAGGCTCCCAGGCTGTCCCTGGCTCTGGAATACTTGGCCATCTTTCGTTGGTTTCTCTTAGTCCTGTCACTGGGTTGTAAATAACCCTTTTATTAACTTCCAGCATATAATGTGCCATCTGTCTTCTGCTGGGACCCTGATTGACACAGTAGGTAAAAGTACGTCATAGGAAAATTTAATTTTGGCATTCTCTACTGTAACATTCAGTGCTCTCCTACTACCCATAGGCTGCCAAAAGGTCTCCATTTTGACATACCTCCAGGGCCATTGCATTATTTAGAATGGGTCTGACTTCCTCTTCCATACAAACTTATCTGTATTTTGAACCATTTTTCCAAGACCCAGATCTCTCTAATGTATATACAGGTGAATCATTGTAATAACCTCTACCAGAAAAAAAATTGGCCCTCACTAAGCTAGCGCAGTTTCCTAATGGCCCTCAAATTACATCAGAATGAATTATTACATTAAAAAAAATCTTAACTAGCCTTTTTCCTTCAGTTTTGTCCTCCATCCATTAATATCTCCATAAAGACATTTTTATTATGCTACCCCCTGGTTTTAAAAGTCTCAATTACATTAATTGTCCATGGGATAAATTCAGCCCTTTGAGATTCACAATCTGGCTTCAAAAAGTCTTTAAGTTTGTCCACCACACAGAGAGTCTAGCATTAGGAGAATAACATAAAGTAGAGTGAGGAAAGAATCTGAACACCCCACTTTCCAAAAACATTTTCTCCTTGTATTCTTCATTAGCAGAATAATAACATCCCATGACAAGGATGGACTCCTCCATGAGATGGCATCCATAATTTTTCTTTGACTTTGGCTTCTATCATGATGAAAAGTTGCAATGTTTACATGCCTAGAACAGTAGTACTGTGACTTATGCATCAGAATTTACCTAACTGATTTCAAAGCTGTCAATTTTCAATTTCTATTGCTTCTTAGACTATAAAGCTGCTTTCAGAGATTTTGTGACATTAGATTGTGGCATCGTAAGTGGGTCATTACCTGGAGTACCAAGGTCTCCCAAACCCAATGCAGCATTCCTTCAGCAAAACCTGAACATACCCAGCAAGTATATTCTGACTTCCATCGTTCTAAGCCTCTTTATTTCCTTCCCTGAAGTGTCTCTTCCTCTCTGCTTATCTGGATATCATTGGCACATGTCATGTGCTAAATAATTAGTAAGCATTACCATTATCATTATCTGCCATTCAAAACCCATTTCTAGCACTATTCCCTAGAGATCTTACTGTTGCCCATATACTACATTACAGCATGTTTTTCTTAATACAGGTCAGGTATCTCTAATTAGAATGTAAGTGCTTTTAGGGAGTGACCATGTCTGACATTTCTTTGTATCTCACATCAGCACACCACTCTAGGAATGGACAGAAAATAGCAGCTAAACTCAAAGCTTCCTCTCCCTATGAAAGGCAGCTCTAAGGAGGCAGACCTCTCAACCTGACAGAAAAGGGATAACTTTACTGCACTTCTCTTATCTGCTCAGAGACCCTGCACTATTTAAGAAAAAAAAAAAAGGTGTTGATAATTGACCTTCTACTTGAATAGAGTCAACAAATGCAGGAAAAGTCTAATCAAGTAAACGTTATTTTGTCTTAAAAACCGCTTTCATGGGCTCTTCTTTCCAGCAAATCCCTTTGCTGTGCAACTGGACAGCTCTTTGTAGTTCCCATCAGCCTTAATCCACTCACTGTTCATCTTGCCATGTTGCCATATATATATTAAGCAGGACACAGATTAGGTTGCAAGAACAAATAACCCCACAATTCACTGGCTCAAAAAGACACTTGTTTCCCTTTTGTTTAAGAGTTCAGAAGTAGGCGGGTGGTCCAGGGTGAGGAAGAGGCTTGGCTCCAAAAGCATCTTCAGAGACCTAGGTTCTTTTCATCTTTTGGTGGTGTCATCCCCTAAGCAGGTGACTTTATCGATGTCAAGGCTGGCTAATTATATCCACATTCTAGGTCACAGGAAATAGGGGAAAGGGAAGTGGAGGGCAACTGATTCTCCTCAAGCAGTCTTCATCACCCAGGTAAGGTATTCTTCTTAAATAGTGTCCTAGAACCTCAGGCAGTCAGCCATAGTTAAGTATGGAGATCAGGGAGGTAGCCTATGCTATGAAAGTGGAAGCTCCAAGCCCAGTGTCATATCACTACTACCATACTGAAACCTAATACCTTTATTTATAAACACCTCAAAACATGTCCTATGATGCCTCTCAGTCCCAGTTTGTGGGTATATGCATCCTCAGTATGAGTTATTATATAAATATCATGTAATTGAATGTGTCAAGAACTGCCATGCTCCCTTTATCCAGTCTCTTGGCCCTGTATCTAAATTGTATTATCTACTCTGCAGCACCCATGGGCTCATGCCTAACACTCTAATCCAGTAGTTCTTCAACTGGGGCACTTTTGCCCCTTAGGAGATACTTGACAATGTCTGAAGACATTTCCAGTTGTCATAACTGGAGAGGAAGTGCTTCTGGACAAGGATGCTGCTCACCAACCTACCATACACAGGAGAGGCCCCCATGACAAAGTATCCACACAAAATGTAAGAGTGGCAAGTAGATTGTTGCAATTGGCAATGTGCCTTTTATCCGCATTTTGGCTTGCTTTTTTCACCATACGCTGCTTCAGATTCTTATAAAAGCTAATAGTCTCAGTGGTCTATGACCACAAAGATTATTTAAGTTGATTTTTTTTTAGTAAAATAAAATTTTATTATTTTTTAGGAAATGTTTAAAATTTGACCTGATGACTAACGAAGAATGAATATAGACAGTTTAGTGAGTAGAGCCCAGGACTGCAGACCAATTTCTTGATCTTGTTCTGCTATTTATCTAGCCATGTGATCATGAACAAATCTTAGCCCTTTGAGCATTAGTTTTACCTATCAGTAAAATGAATTTGGACTCATTTACTTACTAAATTTTTGTTGTGTCTAGATCCCAGTTACAATATTTGTCACGTCTCTTTCTTTTCTATTTATACATACACACACACACACATACACACCCTTCTTTTTACAAAAGAGGTAATTTCCTCAGTTAAGTGTACATTCCCTATAATTAAGCCAGTATCGGTTTGTAGCAACAGTTAAGCTAACAGTCAAATCTATCCATATCCTTACCAAATTCTTTTACTAATTTGAAACTTTCCATTCCTCAGCTTCATTGTGTGAGCTCAGCCGACTTACACTCTCTGGGCCTTAGTTTCCACTTGGCAAAGTGAAAGAACAATTTTCAAATTGCCTTCTAGTTCCGATAGACTTTGCCTATCCAGAACCTCATCTAGGCTAACCCTGCACCCTCCTAAGACTGTTCGTTGATTGGTTTCATGAAAATATAGTAATACACACAAGTGAAGATATCAGCATTAAATAAATTGACAATAGGAAAATGCTTATCTTTTTATAACTTCGAGAATAAAGACTGACCATAAACATGCAATAAATGGTGGTTATTTTGTGACTTTATCTTTGCAATCCTTGTTTTTCTTTTTTATTCTCTTTTACAGCCCACACTAAATGAAACAGAGAGCAAAAAATCAAAGTTAGATGTATCACAGAGATGTTTCTCTTAAGTTTCCTAAGTAACTCTCTCAAACCTGATTTTTTTATATCAGAAAAAAAGACACACAACATATTATGTTTGTCCTCAAGCTTTGTAAAAATGGCTGTTCAGGATTTGGTAAAGCAAATCGTTCTGTATCCTGCTAGTTTATCTTCAGTTTAAGGATTTATCATGGGATACTTTAGGCGATACTCAGAATAATGGTCAAATTTAAATTGGCTAAAATTAAGGATTATGATGAAAGAAACTTCACGATATTTGTGACTTCTGGGTTTCTGGGAAGGTGAAGTGTTTATCAGGTGACCTGCAAATGTTTTATATGTTCCCAAGTGGGTAAACATCTGGAACATTAGAGGCAATCAGCAGTGGTCAGTTGCTTGTCTTACAGGGTCTCCCATCACAACATAAATTAGTAGTTGCCTCTAAATTCTAGGGTTTGACATCCCAGGGACACTACCAAGCTGCTTATAAGTTGATCATTATAGCAGACAGGAACAAGTTCTTAGGAGTTCCCCTAAGGAGTAGGCAAAACTTTCTGCCACATTCTACCAACTGAATTAAATTTACTTTGTGTGAGGCAATTGAGATTATCACCTTATAAATCTTTTTAGGTAACTGGTTAACTGAACAGTCAGAACTTGTTGGATACAAACAGAGAGAAGTTCATTTTTCCTCTCTCTAATTTCGACCCCCAATGTGTTGATGAATCCCTTTTTTATCCTTGTGTCTCCAGCCAGTTCCATAACTGTCCACTTTCAGTTATTTACCAACAAGTTCGGTCTTGTTTAAAAGTCAACATGGATGGACCTCGAGATAATCATGCTAAGTGAAATAAGCCAGACTGAAAAAGTAGAAAATCACATGATATCACTTATATGTGAGATATAAACCTAAAGGCAACGAACAAACAGGACGAACAAACAGAGACTCATGGAAATGAATAATAGACTAGTAGTTACCAAAGGGTAGTGGGGAGGAGTGAGATAGCTGGGGTAAAAGGGTCAAATATCAGGCGACATTAGAGAACTTTTTAAAAATATAAATAAATAAATAAATAAATAAATAAATAAATAAATAAATAAAAGTTGGTCTCTTCTCAGTCACCACTCTCCCCTACCCTATAACTGGAGGAGTTGCAGTAGAAGGGAAAGGTAAGTCTGTGCTATTCCCTTGCCTTCCTCTCTGGGAGCAGACATTAGGAGAAGGAATGTGCATAACAGAAGAGAATAGTCTTTGCCTCATGACTGAGTGACTGCTCCTCCATCTAGCCCAGTCTGACTAAACGGGCTCTCTGCATGGCAACTATACAAAAATTACCTCTCTCTTTGGGTTTATGAGTAACTTCTGGAGAGGTGTGGGCATTCCTTACCACATGGTTCCCTGATATGAAAATAAACAACTACTATCAATTACCATCCTCCCACCAACACCCCCCCCATACACACACTCGCACAGACACACACACACACATACACACACACACCTTGACCCTGAGAATCACCAAACCTCTTTTGCTGGGCCCACTTGCCCTTCAGGCAGCCCTTTTAGATGGTCCCTTTGAGCCACTGGAAACTTAATCTTGCTAAACAGTGGAGGGCAGGTTGCTCCTCTGTTGTCCCTCTTTCTACCCCCTATAGCAATCTCACATCCTTTCTTTGCAGGCACAGGGACATCTCAACGAGTCTGTGCCTAAATAAACAATCACTGCTGGAAAGAGGTTCAAAGTGTCCCTTTCTTGCAGGTATTCCCAATCTTTAAGAGGAAGCCATAACATTCGCCACTAACTGACAATTCAGCCCTTGACAATTTTTTCAATCAGTCCTTTCCTCTTTCACTTCCTCTTTCTTCATACCTCCTTTCCTTTCTTTCTCCTTTCATTCTTTTTATCTGGGCTGGTGTGGGAATGGTGATTGAAATGACAGCATCTGCTGCCTCTCAGTACACCAAGAAAGAGACATGTAGTCCCAACTGTCTGTGGTTATTTTCAGAATGTGAGGTACTTTGTATCCCCTTTGCCCTAGTTTTGGATTACATTGCCAATTGAGGGAAAAATGGAAAGTCGCACTTGTAAGAATTTTACTCTCACATCATCAAATCATTGGACATATCATAGACTCAATAACTGAGCAGTACAATTGTCTACATACAAAGACCATAGTCTTTAGATATATACCTGGGTTTAAGATCCAGCTCTATCTCTTAACCTGTCATGTGATTTTAAGGCACAGTGCTCAATTAAGGATCAAGTTTCTCATCTCTAGAATAGGAACAATATCAACCTTGAGAGCCTTGATTTGTGACTTGTAAAAAAGTATTCATTAAGACACATTATTTAATATTTTCATTAGATTCACAAGCAATATCGTGAAAACCATGTGCAAGACACTGGGTAAGGAAAGTTTGGTGTCTGACTTCAAGGAGTTCATGATCTAATATAGAGACAGACATGTAAAGACATAATTATAGTACAATGTGGCAATTTTACATTCTACTGATATGCATTTATAAATCTCCAAGACTGTGTGCATTACTGCACAAACTTTTTGAAACTGGGGACATTAGTCTTTTAGGGATTTTTTTCCAGAACACCAATTAGCTGTTCAAGGAAATGCAGCTTAAAAATTACTATTATAGTGGGAGTGTCTCCATAGTGTAGTGGTAAGTATGTCTGCTTTATATGCAGAAGGTCCTGGGTTTGCACCCCAAGTGGAGCCATGGACCAGGCCCCAGGTGCATGCCACAAGTGTGTGTGTGGAGATGCCCCACCTTCAGAGATCCAGTTCCTCAAGGGAAACAGCAACATCCACAGGTCAGGGGTGGAAGTTGTGGGGTATGGAGAGGATTAAAGAGGGGGAAAAATAAAAATAAAATTTACTGTTCTAGGTAATAAGGGATCATTAAAAGATCCAAGCTGGGAGTGATATCATCATATTTGTATTTTAAATTAAACATTCTGATAAATGTGTAGAAAATAAATTTGAAAGGATAAAAATTTGAGTATTTAGTGAACACAGCTAGGAAACTGTGGAAGCAATTCAGGAAAGAAAATATGAATAGAAGTAAAATAATAAAGACAGTAAAAGAGGAAATTTGAAAGCTTTTATGTATTAGATGAGGTAAATATATCAGTGTGAGAGCTACACCATGCTACAGGTCAGAGATGCACACCAAAATCTCAATGGCTTACCACAACAGAGATTGCTACTCTGTTTATACTAAATGTCTATCATATGCTGATGTGGGAGAGAGGTCCTGCTCCACTAATTACTCAGGGCCCCAGGTGATGGGGATTCTATAATTTTATAGCAGCACCTCTTAAAAAAGAGAGTTTCTGGGTCATTACAGGAAGAGAAAAAACATGGAGATTGAGACACTGGCTTTGGTCTGAAATAACCTTTTACTTTTGGTTACAGCCAACCAATCAGAATTAGTTACATAGCCTTTAATAATTGCAAGTAGTCCAAAAAGTGTGACCTCTCATAGGAATGAGAGGAAAATCAAATATTGGTAATAGCATTCACAGTCAGTGAAGAAGAATCAAGGATGTTTCCTATGAGTGATGAAGTAAATGATAGCATCATGTAATGGGCACATGAAGATAATAGAAGAGGGACAAATGTTTGGAAGATGAGATGATGACTCCCATTTTTGAGCATTTTTAGTTTTATATGCCAAAGGAATTTTCATGAGGATAACATGTATATTGTTGTAAATTTAAAGTCTAACTCTTAAAAGAGAATTCTATCCTGGAAATAAGATTTAGAAATAATCTTTAATACTTAAAACCAATGGTGTAAGTACTATCCAAGAAGAGTAAGATGTTCCCTAAGGAACATCAGAGTTTTTTGATTTAAGAGAAAACCCCAGGAAGAAGACAAAAAAAAAAAAAAAAAAAAACTGTTAGGGACAGATAAGAAAGAACCCAGAAATGTCATTTCAAAAAAAAAAAGAAAAAGAAAAAAAGAAAGAAAGGAGGTGGGGGCTTGTGAGAGAAAGTAATCATCAACAATAAACACAACTAAGAATTCAGGTAATACAGAGGCAAAAAAGGGCCCAGTTGACTTGACAGTTAAGAAGCCATTGATTTCACGTAGAAGATAACACAATATTTACCTTTCATTTAGCATAATGTCCTCAAGTCTCATCCATGTTGTCACAAATGGTAGGATCTCCTTTTTTTAAAAGCTGAATGAAATTTCATTGTATTTATACTACTTTCAAACATGACAGACATCTATGTTTTTTCCATATCTTGGTTATCGTGGATAATGCTGCAATGAATATGAGGGTGCTAATATCTCTTGAAGATCTCGATTTCATTTCCTTCAGATATATACCCATAAGTAAGATTGCTGGACCATAAAATATTTCCCTTTTATAATTTTTGAAATAATCTTTATTCTGTTTTTATAATGACTATAACAATTTCAATTCCCACCAACAGCACATAAGGTTTTCTTTATTTCCACGTTCTCGCCAACGCTTACTTTTGTCTTTTTAATAATAGCTGTTTTAACAGGTATTAGGTGACATCTTGTGTTTTTGATTCACATTTCCCTGATGATTAGTGATCTTGAGCACTTTTTCATGTACCTGTTGGCCATCTGTATGTCTTCTTTGGAAAAACGTGTATTCAAGTCCTTTGCCCATTTTTTAATTGGGTTGTTTGGCTTTTTGCTATAGAATTTATGAGCTCCTTGTATATTTGTTAATATTTGTTTATTAACTCCTTATTAGATATATGGTTTGCAAATATTTTTTCCCATCCCATAGGTTGCCTTTTCACTCTATGAATCGTTTGTTTCCTTTGCTGTGAATTTGAAATACTTCTTAGTCTTGCCAGTTGAAAATCACACATGTAATGTATTTTTCTTCTTTGTTGAATTGCAAAATAAAAAGAAGCTAGTTCAGAGAGGTTCATAAAAGGAATAGAGACACAAATCAGGCTGACATAATTTGACCAGTGAGAACACAGTGAGGAATTGGAAGAGGCTCAGGAAGTGAAGTTTTACTTCTCAACACCATGAGTCAGTCAGTCAGTCATTCGACCAATATTTAGTAAGGATATATTAGAGTGCAAATGAGATGTATGATCTTTCTTCTCTTGAGATTTTGCTCTAGTGGATGAGTGTTACATTTTCTCCTCGTTGTTCCTGTAACATTTTGTACATTCCTTTATTTTAGCACTTTTAACATCATATTGTAATTACTTCTTATATCTCTTAAGAAAATGAGCTCTTTAAGAATAAAGGGGAAAGATTTTATTGATCTGTTTATACCAAAAGCTCATCACAACGCCTGGCATAGTAAGCCTGCAATAAATTTTTAATTAAATTATTTAATCCTCGCAATTCTGTGAAGTAGTTCTAATTAGCCTCGTTTCACAGAGGAGGCTATTGAGATTCAGGGTGGCTGCGATTTACTGAAGGTCACAATCTGTAGGAGGCAGAGCTGAGAGCAGAATCTAGGTTTTGGATTCATGTCTGTTTCTCTTCATCACATCAGAACTGCTTTGACATTGTTTCTCCTGGGGTGATGGGTTCAAAATGACTTATTCATTGCTTTTCAAATTCTTCATTCTAGTTAAGATTACAGATTAGCAGTGCAATCTGAGATGTAAATAGCACAACAGATCAAAATCAGTCTGAGGATTCCCATGTTGCCTAAACCCACAACTGTTACTGGGCCTTGAGCCACAGCATACTATTAACCATATGAAATTACTGTTTTAGGTCCAAAAAAAGCCAAATATCAGCATTTTCATGTGGTTCAACCTAATGGGGTATAGAGTAATTCTTTCTATAGTATGAAACTAAAAGTATAAACTAATAATATAAATTAATTAGTATAAAACTAAGCAGCGTGGTGAGGAAGAAATGTTTTGGGCTAACAAGGTTTCTAACCATGTTATTTAAACTTTCTAAACCTCAGTTTCCTAATCTTCATAATGAAGATAATAATCTTAAATAGCTATTGTAAAGAATGACTGATGTGGTCATGTGTGTAAAATGTCTACCTCTAGATCTGACCCATACATGACACTAAATCAATGGCAGTTATAATTCTGGTCACAGAGGAAGAGGAGGACATGGGTGATTTTAATATAGGATATTTCTTTAACCACTAGTATTTATTTTCGGGGTTTATTCTGAAGTAAGATTTCTAACTTGTTATACATATTTTTATGTTATTCTTCTGGAATTTCTTGTGATTATATGTATTACTTGCTTCAGAATTAAAAGACTCACCCCCACTATATGGAACATCTAACCAGATGTCAATACAAGTCATCTGCCAAATAATACCTTTTAGTAAAAAGTAATCTTCAACAGGGAAGAACTAGCCAAGCAGTAGGGTTTCAAGGACAAATATTTATATGAACTATCTCAAAGAATTCTCAGGAGCATTGACTGGTCTAAGCTTTAGAAAAGTAACCTAGCCAAAATCTTCCTTTTGAAATGAAGATTAATAACCAAAAGTGGCTGCTCCAAACCCAATATAGATAAGCAGCCAGAATTATATTCACTTCCAGAATTCTCTGGTCAGCAGCATATGGACTAAACCAAATTATCTCTGAAAATCAGAAAATAATAACAGTATTATTTTATTTAAAAATCCATAGTTTAGTATCATGCACTTTTGGAAATTGAGGACCCATCTATATAATTGAAAAAGGTCAAAATGGAGATTCCTCAGGGAGTAAAAGTAGTTCAATCTACACTTAAATCTCCAAACATGTTGTTTTATGTCATCTAAGTGTACATCTTTTTGATAGAATTTTCATACTGTTAGCGTTGGAGTGATCAGAGTTTCAGTAACACACTCACTTCTAGGTCCTTTCACTGCCAAAGAAATGAATTTTAACTTAGTGAATATGAGAAATATTTGTTTATTTAAAACAGTGTGAGGTAGAAGACAGGTCAAGCCTAAAACCAGCTAGCCATATGGAAGTGAGTTTACGCACCCCTAAGGAGAGGGTACAGGTTACAGCCAAGGAAGATGGTGAGCTGTAACCCATGGGGAAGAAGAGGTCTGCCTTATATTTGGCAGCCATAATAGGGTGGTCCCAAAGATTTTCCTAAGCAAATGGCAAATGAGGTCACCTTGATTGACACCTGGCTGCTATATAACTTTGCTTAGCGCTCACACACTTACCCAGAATTCAGTCTGTTATAATTAGATTCATGAACTTCTAGGCATAGTCATGATATTATGTTGCTATAATAAGGCTGAATTTATGAGCAGTACTTTTGCGCATAACTGTGTTTGTAGCTGGTTTAGGCCAGCTAAGACTATGAACCTCCTTTCTTTTGTCTCTGGGGATGCAGGAAGGATTCTCTAACTATAAGTAGGGTGTTCTTTGGGCTGCCTCCAGGCTGGGCCCCTATTCCGTCGTTCCCCTGTTGCTCATGTCTATGGCCCTTGAATATTCTATAGAGATTGGGTATAAAACTAGACTTCATGATCTTTGTACTTTTTCTAAAGATACAGCTAAAATGCGTAAGAATTTAAGTCTACAAACTAAAATGTGTCAAAATGCAGTCTTTATTTTCTAAAACTTAATTTAATTTTAGACTGTATGGCTCAATCTAACAACTTCCACCTATATTCTCTTAAATCCAGCAATTAATTTCTCAGACACTTCAGTAATATCAGAGTTGTTTCTATCTTCCTGCTCTTCCCCCTGACATTGACAGTGAGCTCAGAGGACAGACACCCAGGTAAAAGCTATCAGGAGTATAGAAGAGATGCACCTTAGTCAATTCACACTTTAGTTGTGACACCCTTCCCCATGGGGTTCATTCTAGGCTCTGGGGGTGCTTACAGACACATTGGTTCATGGGGTTGGGGTGGGGGTATCCACCTGCCATGCTCAGTGTGTTGGGTCGTTGGCCTCTGACTGGCCTCAAGTTACCTCAGCAGTAACTTTTCCTGTCTGGGGCTCAGTACAGGTGAAATCAGTCTCACTCCCATGGGGACTGGGCATTCTGTGGATGCTGTCTCAGTTCTCACCCAACTCTCTAGTACTAGTAATGTGCCCAAGACTTAACTGGGTCTTTGTTCCCTATGCCTGCTGCATCTTTCCAATGAGATTACCCTGAGATCTCAGAGGACCACGGGTTCTCTCATAGTGCAAGAAACAGATAGAATTGTCTCTGGCACTCTGCAGCCTTAACAGAGCATATTGCCTATTCTCTCAGATGATAGAATGGAAAGCCTTCTTTCCAAGTCTTGCTAGCCTTCAGCATAAGACGCAGGATCTGCTCAGATCCAAAACTTTAAGAGGCTATCTAGCATCACACCCCGCATCCCAGAACCCAGGTTGAAGGGACAGAGGCTGACACAGGCTTCCCAAATTCACATCTCACTCTTTCCTCTTTACTTCTCTTCCCACATTTACCTTCCTTGAAGTCTCTAACTAGTGTGTGTGTTGTGGGAGTTCAGGGTGAAGGGAATTGCAAAAGTTTGCATGTGTAGACATTCTTCTATCTGACTTTCAGGGCAACATCGTTTAAACCAAAGAGTCAAAAATTTTGCCTGCTTATTATTCAGGTTCCCCAAGGGTCCCTTTCCCTATACCCACCCCTAGTCATGTGTGACCACAATCTTATTGTCTAGGCCAGAGGTAAAGATGAGGCCCTTGTATTATAAGTGAAGACATTCCACTTGCAATTTGATTACAGAACATTCTATATCTTCCTTTCCCAAAAGTTCTATCTGCTTAGAATGAGATCTATCATTATGAACTATTTGTCACATCGTCAGTACAAATAGTTTCTATATGAAGCCACAGCATTCTATAGCTATTGGCCAAGGTTTCTCAGCCTCAGCACTATTAAAATTCTGAGCTGGATATCCTTATGGAATACTGCTGTCCTGATCATTGTAGGAAATTTAGCATTATCCCTGGCCTCTACCCACTAGATACTAGTAACACCCATCCCCAGGTTGTGATGACCAAAAACATCTCCAGATGTTGCCAAATATTTCTGACTGGAGAAAGCATCCTCAATTGAGAAACACTGCTAGAGACCCATTCTGAAGCAACACATACTGACTGTGTGATGCTTCTAAGTATTTTGATCACAGACTGCTTCTAAAAAGCACTTCACAAAATGACCTTTTTTTATCTTCCCTGTGAGTCAGAGAGTGCAGATTATTAGCCCCATTTCCACAGACAGAAACTTGGAAGTACTTGGCTTTCACAGTCAGGTCATGGAAGTCTGTACTTTCATTTTCCCCCTCTGAAAAGTAAAAATGATAATCACCGTTTTTCTTCCCCTGCCTGAGATGAGGCAATAACTAGAGAGCAATGCCCTTTCATAACTGCTGTTACCAAACTTCTGCACCAATCAGCTTCAAAGACGAATTTAACTTTGTCTTCCTATTTCATGGACCTCAGAAATAAAGCCCTCAACATAAATAAAATGGCAGCAAGGCACATGTTTCATCAATGTAACTGCCAAATTACATGGAGTGAAAAATCAGTTCCAGCAAAACCAATAATAATTGGATAGTTGTTTTTCTGTGTCATACACAGACACAATGCAATTTTTAAAACATAGATATTAATGTGCCCAACGTGCCTACCACAGTAACCTTTGTGATACCAATCTAGCATTTGGGAATGAGTGCAGTTAAGCTATAAAAACAAACAACTGTGAACTGTCAGTTCTACAACACTCTATTCACATGGATTCCAAAGGCCAAGAAATTATACGAGACTGTATAATAGTTTGTGAGCCACGAAAGTACATGGTCTCATATTGCTACCACTATCCAAGCTGATCCAAAAAAACATGAGATATTTGAAGATGGCTGAGAAGTACCAGAGAAATATACCTTGTTGGGAAATAAAATTCACCTTTTTTAAAATATAAGAGCTTCCTACTATATGATTATTGTAAATTATTTCAATACATCTGTAAAAACCCAGAGCAGGGACTATATAACTCTGTAACCACAAATGGGGAAAGCATCAAGTTGAGAAATTGAATTGAGTAGGTCTCAATAAATGTCATTTGAATGTGAGTGAATAAGAGATATGGGACTAAAAAACATATACCTTAAAAAAAAATTCAGGAACTAGGCAAGTAAGTTAATAAAAATTTAAAATAAACTCTGAGCTAATAGAATAGTAATTTTTAATTTAGTGTATTTTATATCTACTGGCTGCATAAACATAACTGAGAGCTATGAAGAATGAGTCCATGTCACTTACTGCAGATGGATATTTGTTAACTCATATGCATAGCTAAAATAACATAGACTGTCCTATTCAAGATGTTAGTGAAAAGATTATTACTTAAATATTAAATATAACAAAACAGCTTATTTTTTATAATTGCTTTAGTAATCAGAGTTGCATGTATTTAAATATAAACAGATTTCTAGCTGAAAATTTGAATTTGTGGCAAGGTATATTAATCACAATTGTTCTAGTATCATTTAATATAAATTTTAAAATAAAACCTGTGGATATCAGGGTTCCAAAGCTAAAAGCATCACAAAAAATCTAAAAATCCTGAAGCTGAAAAGAATACAATTTTCAGACATTATTCTGAGTCAGAGACTGTGAATCTGGAAGGTCTTGAGTGCCCTCTAGGGGTTATTTAAGTAATTTTCAAACATTTGACGTTGACTACCAAAATATATTTGGGCAATTTTAGAACACAAAAATAACTAATTGAGGTTTTATTTTTAAAAGCACTACATGTTTGTCACAGCCATGCTACCCTGAACAAGCCTGATCTCGGAAGCTAAGCAGAGTCGGGCCTGGTTAGTACTTAGATGGGAGACCACCTAGGAAGACCAGGTGTCGTAGGCATAAATAAATAAATAAACGAAAAACAAACAAACAAATAAATAAATAATAAGAGATTGTAAACTGACAAGATCATTGCAATCTGTGAGGTCAACCAAGGGTTGCCTCGCCAAATGAATGAATGAATGAATGAATGAATGAATAAAAGCATTACATGTTTACTACATAAAATATTTGGAATAAAAAAATCACTTATAATCCTAATATTCAGAATAATCACTATTAACTATTTTCATATATATTCTTGGTTGGTTATATGTACACATCCACATACATTTTTATGATTTTTTTCCCTCTTAAAGCATACTGTAAATGTTTTATCATGATTGGTTTGAGTGGAGTTTTTTAATTTAATGTATTCTTCAAAAATGTATTTTATTGACAAATCACCATTTCTTATCATTGGAATTTCTTGTTGAAAAGTAACACTCTCCCCCAAAAAAAAGAAAAGAAGAAAAATTTAAATAAAACAAAACTCAGTAACCACTCAGGGTGGATCCATAAGCAATAAAATTAGGATGTGCATGACTCTTCAAAATAAAAACACCATAAAGATATTCTGAAGAATATTTCACATTTCCAATAAAAAGTGGTCATTAAAATAAAATTAGTCAACTGGAGTTATCATTTAAACTATTACTCTATGGTTTCCAGCCATTAATAACATTGCCGAAGCAGTAAGATTAAAGTAATACCACATTTGAATTAGCTAGATAATTGCCTTGGTTTCTACTTGTTCATGGTCTTATTTATCCTCAAAGATAGTTTATACTTTAGAAAATAAAACTACGTGTAGCATATTAGATGCTTGTCGAAATCGGGCTAGACTAGACCTGGTTTTGTTTTTCATTTTTTAAAATAATGATGCATACCTTTAAGGATGCCAAATAGATGAGACATTCTTTAAAAAAATATGCAATCTTAAATTGGATTTTAAAACAATCTTAATCAATATTCTGATATTGACAAACGAGATTCTCTGCTTACAGAGTTAATTTTTTTTTCATGTGTTCAAGTGAATGTGGTCACTCCACTGCTTAGAGAATACAGGCATAAAGGCATTTGCCCACAACCAAACAAGTGTTTTACAGTGAAGAGAGGTTTTGATCTTCCTTTCTAGTGGGTGCAGAAATTACTGGCAGAGAAGACATTCAATCACAGTAACTCTGAGACCTTGCTTGAGGTGAATTAAACAAGCAAGGCCCTCTCCTTTTCATAATGGCAATAGTAAGCAAAAAGCTCTCTCAGTTTTTGAACAGAGATTTCTCACCAAACTTTGTAAAGAGTACATGTTTTATTTGGTTGCAGTACTGTGAAATTCATCTTTTTGAGAAAGTTGTACCTAGATCTTGGAAGAACTTAGGAAAAAGATTTAACAGTCACAATTTATTTTCATCTTTTGCCCAAGTTTTTTTTTGTTTTTGTTTTTGCCATTTATTTTTTTTTATGATGAGAGAGTGCAAGGAGTTTGGGTGTTCCCTAAATATACAGAACGTTTAAAAGGGTTTCAAGAGTATAAAATAAAATTTGCATAAATATCTCAGAAAAAATCTACTCCATGATTACTAATATGAAGTGGAAAGAGATGAATAAGAATTTTTTTCTGAAACAAATTTTTTGTTTTCTGTTTATTAAGACAAACTGTAGAAGGCTGGTGGCTGTTTTGAAAAAATTAATTGGCAACAAATATATAAGACAAGCATTTAATAATAAAATTTTAGCATTTCTAGGTGTGATGATCTTTTAATCTACCACTGATTTATACCATAGAGCACCAATTCTTATCAATGACCAATAACTTTCCTAAAACATATTCACCTACCTAAATTACAGCAATATTGCTCCATTAGCATTCTTAAAGGAAGCTGTACAAAGCAAAGTTTGTTACCATGAGCCTATAGACTTAAACTGGTACCTCAAATGGTTATTGGTGTCTACAGAGTGGAATCCACCATCCTATTGTTCCAGAAGACAAGAAAGGTAAATTCTAAGACACTTAGGCTGGTGAGGTTGAGTCTGGGCAAGATTCTAACCTGAGATCCTATAGAAAGGAAATCAGTAATCTATGCAGGCTGCTTAATTTCTCTAAACGCAAGTCAAAACAGACTTCACATTCTTATTTGATAGGATTACAAAATCAGTGACTCAGGGAAATATGATAAATGCAGAGATAAAGACTTGAGGCTAAAACAATTAAGCAAATATTAAATGGATAAATGATGGTGCCACCCTGCAAAATGCTGATTAAAGACGTTTGGTATCAACCTACAGGGAGAATGCCAAGAGAGGGTTTCAGGGCTCTGACTTCATCTGTGCCGTTCCACATTTGTCTCAGTCAAGAGAATAATGATAAAAGGCATGTTTATCAAATTTGAAGATAACATGAAACTAAGAGGGTGAGCAAATAAGGATCAAAAAAAATCTCAACAGGCTAGAACAGCTAGTCAAATCAAATTAGATAAAATTTAATGGACACTATATTAGATCTCATATTGAATCCAAAGGAAAAAAATAATAATGTTACTGTCAAAAAGCTAATTTGAACTTGTGCTGCTTTAATGGAAAACTGTTGACTAGAATAAGAAAAGTCTTGATCTTTGCTAGCCACTCAACCAAGAATATCATGAGTAGAATAGGTATGACATAAAAGACCAGAATAGGGTCAGACAGAGGCTTAGAGACCACTCCTCGACAACCAAGAAGACAGCTATTGAGTACAATCCACTTTGGCAGGAAGTTGGATCTTGAGAAATTTCAGGTGACTGGCTAGTTAAGAAGTCAGGGTGGGCCACAATCAGGTGAGAAAATATGATGATGGTAGTAGGATTTCCACCAGTGGGAAATTTAAGAGGAAATGGATATATTTCAAACAAAGAAAGCTCGGAAGGATATCTTAGGTAATACCCTACAACTCCATTGTTATCTGGGGTTCAGCCAAACCATTTTGCCATCAAGCACTATAGGCAAAATGTCAATATGCTACCAGTTTTTCAAGGTTTTTAAACAAATTGTTGGCTCCAAAATACATACATAAAACTACAATATTAAAATTAATATAACATGTTATCAAGGCAGCCGCAATCCAATGCTTTTATAGTGACATGTAAATTGTATTTAACATGGAATGTGAATACATTTTAATATATTTAATATACTGTGGAAAGGTGTCTCCAAAAGCAACAGTGTCTGGGGTCTAAAAGTCTTTAAATAGGGAGGACTTCGTATAGACAAGGATTAATGGACTAGGCAGTATTAAGCAATCAGATATGAAAGGGTGTTACTCTAGAAAACTCATTCTGAGAATTTATGTTTTGGCCAACCATTGGGGAGCCAAGGCCTGACTGGAGTAGGAGACCCGAGAATCCTGACTTTGTTTCTGATTCATTAGCTCCTGGTTCTGGCTGAAAATAAGAATGGGTCTTCGAGGGATACTTAAGATATCAGAAAACATATTTGGACACTATGTAATTCCTAATATGCTGCTGCTTAATTCCTAAATCAGTCAAGATTGTCTCAATGACCAGGACAGGATTAACCTGAGGAGAAAGTCAATGCAGGGCAAGGAGCCAGAGAACTCAAGAGGTAGAAGAGCAAGGTAGACATGCCACTTTTCAGTTTGGGACTCCAAGCTTCAAGGGTCATAAAGCAAACTGTAAACTACTGAGCAGAGAAGAGCTTCATAGACTGTGACTATCCTGAGAAAGACCAGAGCCCAGAGAAGAAAAAACTGAAAGGGATCATAAGAGATGTCTTTAAAAACAGAAGTACTGTCATGTAGAAAAGGTACTGGGTTTTTCTTCTACTAACACAGGGGGTAAACAAGGATCAGATGATGAATACTCTCTAAGAAGATAAGTTTATACTTATTCTAAGGACATCTTTTCTAATGATTATCTAAAACCTAAATAATTCTTGCATTGACTGAGAAAATAGCGAGATGGCCATCTCTAGGGACTGCACGATCATTCAAATGGTGGGTTGTCAAGTTTCCTTGGTTTGCTTGCTGCTTCTAAGGATATCATGGAGATACAGATATGAGGGAGGAACGTATCCAAAGTAGCCTTTAAAGTAAATGTTATAACAGATTTGGAGCCATCGGAAGAATTAGACCTTATTGGTTTTCTAATCTCGACAGGCAAGAACAGCTAGTCAAATAGAATTAGATAAAATTTAATGGGCACTATATTAGATCTCATAATGAGTCCAAAGGAAAAAAATAATGTGACTGTCAAAAAGCTAATTTGAACTTACGCTGCTTTAACTGAAAACTGGTGACTGGAATAAGAAAAGTCCTGATCTTTGCTAGCCACTCACACCAAGTATATCATGAGTGGAATAGGCATGACATAAAGCTGGTAAAAATTGTATTAACATGGGACCAGAAAAATGGTGAAGATGTGCTATTACAAACATCTAAAAATGTTGTCATGGAAAGGATCTACACAGCTACGATAGAAAAATATTGATAAATTTTTAATATTTCTGCCCTCATATGGAACGAGTAGGAAAAACTGGGAAGTGAAAGACTACTAAATTTATTTCAATAGGTCATTTCCTAGCCATAGTTGAAATGCTGATTAAGAGTGTGATTTTGCTTAGGTGCTAGTAATGACTTATGTAAACAGGAAGAGAACATACTGACTCCTATAACTGGACTGGCCACTCTCCACTCAGCATTTCTTGTTTGTCAACAGCTAAAAGAGAAAAGAAATTTTTCTCTCCTCCAACTTTTGAACAAAAGTCCTAGGTTTCTCTGTGACTGAACCAACTTGGGTCACAAGCCTATTTCTGAACAATTAATTTGGCCAGGGGACTGCTATAAACTAATTGTCTTAGACCTGGGCTATTGCTTAACCCTGAGCCAGTCACCAGTAGGAAAGACGATAATATTTTAATAATTGGCCTAAGCCAATCAAGCCCTACACAATGAAATCCGAGATAAGGCTATGGCTGCTCCACAAAGGGGAAATATATTTACTTAGGCCCACTCATGGATTTAAAGCATAAATTTCTGCATTATCTAAAACCCAGTTAAGTACGATTTTAGACCATTCTCCCTTCCAGCTCTATTAAGCACAGTGGGGAGTAATTTTTATTTCCAGATTATAAAATGCATCCAAAATGGAGTGTTTCAAATAGTAAAGAGGAATACTAACATCCAGATACTTCTGCACTTGTACTAGCTCCATGCATTCTCATCCACCGACACCAACTTAATTTTATCTGTACCACTAAGAAGTCTCCAGGGGCTGAGAGGAAAATTTGAGAGTTTCTATGTAGTTATTGTTGCTAGGAAACAGCATCCTTGCTATTCAAGTGTTCGGGCTTTGAGACACTGTGTGAAGTCACTGGTTCATAAAGGAAAACCTTTGGTAAATAGGCTGTTTAGGTGTGAGTAAATTGATGTTCTCTCTCTGTAGCAAATGTTCTTGTGTAACCTTTGAATAACAGTGTATTTCTAGGCCTCTATTCTTTCCTTTGGATCCAGCTGCCATTATTGCTCCCATGAGAACTCAATCTTCTACATGAAATAGAATGAGCATTTTTTCCCCCAAATAATCCATAATTATCTCAGTACCTTGAACACTAAGCCTAACTGGTTTAAGTTTTTTTTAAAAAAGTGCAAGTGAGCTTGGAAATATAGACCCAGACTACTGACCATATAAACTATTAAATAGCATTGAAATCTGCAGTGATCCGTGGCATTGAATTGTTCTGCTGCTCTTCAGAAGTGGGAGACAATGAGGGGTGCTATTTTGGCTCCTCCTTTGCCTTTTCCCTTTTCAACCCCAAACTGCAAACCATCTCTGGACTCTCGATCCAATTATTGCTTACCTGTTTCTTCCCTAGGATCCTATAATTCAAAAACCAGCTTGAGGCTGTAATTTATCACCTAGTTATTCAATAAGCCTAAAATTAACAAGCAGCTTTTTCCATTTCCTTGGTGCCCAGACCTACCTGTAAGGTTCCTGTGAGCAGAATCGTCTTAATCAAGTAATAATCTAGCTCAAGAATGCTACCAAATAAGTTACCTAAATCAGGTTACCGGTATGAGAAAATAAACTTAGAACTCTAAGCAGCAAACAACATTCACTAATTCATTGATTCAAAAATATGCATGGGATGCTTACTGTGGATAGAATCTGTTCTAGGCATCAGGAACTTTTTTAAAAAAAAGCAATAAAAGAAGGTCCTTGCTGTCAAACATAATATAAAGAGGAATGAAGGAGATAAAAGGCAGAGGTAAACACAAAGTTATGTATACAGATGAAATATTTGCATTATAAGATGTACTATATAATTGATAGGATCTCATCAAGAAAGCAGAAACCACTCAAGTTTTTCCAAAGGGGGATTTAATAGAGAGAATTGGTTACAAAAATTAAAAGGCCTTGAAAAGCAAAAAGTAGAAGTTAAAAAGGGTGCTAAAAGAGCAAAAGTCAGAAGTTGCTAACAGCCCTGTGCTGGAGCCCACAAGTCTGAATCTGCTGCCATCCTATTAGAGGTGCGGCGCTAGATGTTTGTGGTGTTGCCAAAGAACATGCTGCCACTTCTTCATCTGTGAGAGTCTGGAATCACCCCACTGCCCTGTCAGCAATCACAGGCAACCGTGACACCACCACATTGCCAGAGCCAGAATCAAGAGCCTTTCCTCCCTCTTCCACCTCTCATCCTCAGCCAGTTATTTTGAGGGCATCGTTTAACATGAAGCCAGAGAGAGCCTAGCCCCATGAGTACAGAGCAGTGTGTAAAAAGCAAGATATAAAACATCAAATGAAAGCCTGGCACAAACCACAACAGAGATTTTCATGTAAAGCACTGGTAATCCCAAACCTGGAGCAAATAATTCTTCCCTAGAAGAGAGAGTGTATCAATCCAGTTTCTTTTGCAGATAACAGAAACTCATTTGGCTAGCTTAAACAGAAAGAGATTTAAAACAGAGAAGTGGTGCTTACAAAATTAAAGGACTGAAATTGTGAGCTCTAGGCTGGGCCACTAGAAAAGACTCCCAGAACCCTGTGCAGACTGGCCCTCCCAGGTAGCTGACAGCGCCACCACAATCAGGAAGCTGGTGTTCAGGTAGCTCCCACCACCATATTGACTTGAGGAGCACAAAAGCTAAAATCGGAATTCCTGGTTCCAGACTATATGAGTTGCACCAACAAAATGAGTGTCTCAAACACCACCTATGAGATCACTCACTCCATCTAATTCAGGAAACCTAAATCATATCCATACCCTTAGTTGCAAGAAAATCTAGGAAATGTAGTTTTTAATCTTTCCTAAAGACAATTAGAACACATGCTAAAGGAAGCCAATCCACACAGTACCTGCTACAGAAGGAATTTTGTGTTGAAATGTATAACATTTTGCAAGCTCCAAGAGGACATGAGCAATGTTAGTTTTATTCACCACCATAATTCCAGTACTCTTCCATCACTTGGCACATATTGAGTAGAGACATCTGCATACATTAGTGCCTGCTTGTCAAGTTAAGGTTGGTACACAAAGCAAGAATCCCTGATGATAAGAAGCAAGAATCCAATATTCTATAAAGTTTTATTGGATATTGACTATATGCTAGGAACTTGGTACATAAGCTGGACACTGAGGTACAAAAAGGAATGAAAACCAGTCCCTGACTTCAAGTAACTCAGAGTCTAATGAAAGAAAAATAAGCCAAGTAAATTTCAGCATTGCTCTGTGTGTGCTTGGTTCAAAGCAAGCACGCTGTCGAATTGATGAAAGTCAATTGGAATCAGAAAGGACTGTGACTAGTTGCCTTGAGTATCTAACTATACTTCTTCCCACATTCAGTCATGACTACCTAACCTTTTTATTCCTCTCAGCCTAGTTTTATCCTTCAAGATGTTATAGTGTTTGTACATATTCAACTTTGCCTGTAAATTTCAGTTTTCTTGCTAAAATTAAGTTGCTTATTGAGTAAACTTTTTGAAGTAAATCAGTTTCCCACTGATATTATCCTACCTTTATGTTATTCCTTCTATATGCTATTCCCTCTGGCAGGCTGGCCTGCTCCAACCATCTGGCCAAATCCTCTGCAAATACATCTCTGACTCCTTCAGATTAACAGTTTTCTGAGACTGCTGTTGAACATCGAGACCCTGGAAAGCAGGGCCAAGTCTAATTCACTGTAGGCCTTTGGTGCCTAGAATAGTGCTCGATCCCAAGCAAGCAGGTACCTCTGGTGTACAGCACATAGAAGCTAGCATGAAACGCTGTTCCATCAGCCCTGTTTTTAACGCCTACTTATATACTGGGTTTAAGAATTTCCTCCCTGACAAATACTTACAGTTTAAATATTTTATGTTGCCAGCTAAAAGGAAAATCATGTGCAATCTAGCTCAGAATAAAACAGCTATTTGTTTGTGAAACATGAGTATCCTAAGAGAGTTTAAGTTTGGGATATATTGTCCTGGCTCCTTAAAAGATTTTTTAAAACTAAACTGTACTTATTTTAATTCCATCTATCTTTTTGAGTAAAAAAAAAAAAAAAAAAAGCTTACTTCTTATGTCATCTTCCTAAATGAATGATGCCAAGGCATTTTGCATCATATAAAATAGATCCTTGGGAGAAATTTCTTCCAGGCCTGGCATCAGCACTTCTTTCAAGCCAATTGGATCGTTTTTACTTCATGGACACTGTGAACTTTTTAACTGATCTGATTTTGTGGTGATAGACACTTTTATGTCTCTGAAAAGAGACAGATCTGTATGCCCCTGGAGGCTCATTCTCCTCTTCCCGGCAGAGAGAAGACTCAGCAGATCCAAGTTAACTGGACAGAAGCAGAGGCTGGTCCCAGCTGCTGAGTTCATAAGGCTATGCCTTTATTACTAGTTCACCTCCTCTACCAGACCCTCCATTGTCACACAATCATGTGATCATACAACTGTCTATCTAATCCTATAAAAAAGTACAATATTACAAGGCAGGGCTTGTCTCTTCTGAAATCATAGCTACAGTGCACTTAGTCTAACTCTAATGAGTCTAGGCAGTAGGATAATGAGAACTTTTGGGGAATTTGTGCTCCACTATGTCTCTGCAGCTAAATTTTTCCTGAATGAACCCCATTCTATAGTCACACTGGTTGTATGAACTTGAAACCTCACATCGGAGAACATTGCTCACATGTAGAACATCTTCAAGATTCTATGATTTCCTTATTTTAAATTTAATGTTTTGATTTAAAAATATATTGGTTCAAAAATCAAAAAATTTAAAAATATATAGTGAAAGTTTTCCTTCCATGCCTATTGCCCATCTACTTATACTCCCCCCAAAAATATAATTGTTAGTTTGTTATCTGACCCTCTAGAGTTTTTTTATGCATATATAAGCTTACACAAATGTATTTTTGCTTTTCCCAGCTTTTTATACATGTTAGCATGTTATAAATATCATCATTCTGAATTTTGGTTTTTAAAATTAAAATTAGCTTCAGATAATTTTTTATATTATATATAAAAACTTCCTCATTTTATGCTTTATAATAACACATTAATGTGCCATAATTTAGTGAACCACTCCTCTATTACACTGTTTTAAATATTTTGCTATTAGAAACAGTGCTGTAATGAATAATCCTGTACAGATACTCTTCACAGTTGTGGAATTTAATCTGTAGGACAAATTTCTAGAATAGGAATTGCTAGGTCAAAAGGTATATACATTTATATCTTGATAAATAAAGCTATGGTGAATTCCATATGGGTCATACCAAATTATACTTTCACCAGCAGCATATGAGAGTATCTGCTTCCCCACATGCTCAGCAATACAATGTGTCATCAGTTGGCCAATTTTTTCCAAGTGATAAAGCAAAAAATTGTATCTTAATATAGATTTAATCTTAATTTGCATATCTCTTATTATCATTGAGGCTGGGCATTTTTCCTTTTTCAGTGAACTCTGTATTTGTATCCTTTTCCCACTTGTCATTAGGTTTTTGGTTCTTTTCATTTTTTTTTATAAAAGCTCTTCATAAATAAATAAAATTAACCTTTATCTGTAATACGTACAGCAATTATTTTTTATTTCTTATTTGCTTTTGATCTTTTATTTTTCTCCATAGTTTTGCCTTTTTCAGGATGTCATATAGTTGGAATCGTATAGCATGCGGTCTTTCATATTGGTTTCTTTCACCTAGTAATATGTCTTTAACTTTCCACCGTGTCTTTTCATGGGTTGATAGCTCATAATTTTTTAGCACTGAATAATATTCCATTCACCTACCAAAAGACATCTTGGTTGCTTCCAAGTTTTGGCAATTATTAATAAAGCATCTGTACACATCTATGTGCAGGTTTTTGTGTAGAAATAAGTTTTCAACTCTTGGATAAATACCACGGAGCACAATTACTGGATTGTGTGGTAAAAATATGTTTAATTTTTATAAGATATTGAAAAAATATTTTCCAAAATGGCTGTAGAGTTTTGCATTCCCAACAGCAATGAATGAGATTTCCTACTGCTCCAAGTCATCGCTAGTATTTGGTATTGTCAGTGTTCCAGATTTTTACCAATCTAATAGATACGTAGTAGTATCTCATTATTGTTTTAAATTGCATTTCTCTGACAATATATAATGTGGCGCATTTTTCATATGTTTATTTGCCATATGTATATCTTCTTTGGTGAGGTATCTGTTAAGGTCTTTAGCCCATTTTTAAATTAGGTTTGTTTTCTTATTGTTGAATCCAAAATATACAAATTGTTGAATACTTCAGATGACAGTCCTTTATAAAATGTGTCTTTTGCAAATATTTTCTCCCAATAATGGCTTGTTTTCTCATTATCTTGAGTTCAGAAGTTTATAACTTTATGTCAAATTCTCAAAAAAAAGATTTGAAGAATCGGTCTTACAAACCCATACCCAAAATCAGTATAAATCCTCAATATGCCAGAAAGTCTAATGGAGCTCTTTCTAAGTTTAATAAGTAAGGAGAGTCTCATAGCCTCTCAGACATCAAGAGATATATATAGATAAAAGTGTATGTCTTCTATTTTTATGCCTATACTTGGAATATTATAAAATAAGTTACCGAATACGGAAGATTACCCTATTGAGAGAGGGAAAGTTCTTGGACCTAGAAGGATGATATAGTTTAAAGAGAAATAAAATAAAATAAAATAAAATAAAATAAAATAAAATAAAATAAAATAAAATAAAATAAAATAAAATAAAATAAAATAAAATAAAATAAATTGTAATATTTACAGCAAATAATAATCTCTATAGAGTGGCAAAAGTAACAAATACAAAACAGTTGTGAGTTCAATGAATTCAGAAATAAGAATTCAAAAAAAAAAAGCTTTTTGAAGAGAAATTAGAAATTTTTAAAACAATAAAGTTAAGTCAGGTTTATTTTCCCTCAAAAAAAAAAAAGGAAGCATAGATTGAATTATCTTACATTCTTACAGTGATATGTTGATGGTGCCTTGGCATTCCACTTCTAAATTTTAAATATATTCTTTTTTTAATCTCTTCAAAAAAAATTTACTAGCTTTAATTAAAAGTAGGTCAGCATAATGTTTATTAAAATTTACCTTTGAAACATAAGCCCTAATAATTCTAATGGAAAATGATTTAATTGTTTTTTTTTTTATTGGAGATGAATAGAAATCGAAAATAAATTTAGATCTTCTTTATTTCTAGCAGGTAGAGACAAATATAGTTTTCTATATGCCTTAAGGAATTTTTAAATTTTTAAATAGACACATACTTATTTTTTTAATGCAAGTTACTCTTAAAGATGACCATAGTCCAGCTAGACCCCTGGCAAGTAGAAGCAGAGGTGGAAGGGGAAAGAGAACAAGCTTTGGGGTAGACCCTTCTATTGCAATCTACAACCCTTCACACATTCCCCTTAAATTAACTAATGCTTGCCCTCACGAGTATTAAGTTATAAAATTATCACCAAGAATTCGTACAGTTCTTAAAATTTTCACCTATAAACAATAATCAGAATATATGAAGCTTGCATACTTTTTTAAAAAAGAAATTTATATATTTTTTAAATGTCTCAATCCTTTAATTGGTATGTGTACATTTGGTCTTTAATTATATTTCATTTTTTACCCTTTCTGTTTCCTTTTTAATAAATACATGCTCGATTATTATTGTACTTGTTGTTAGATTATACATAATAAAAATCTATGTCCAGGCACCTGGAATCCAGCCATCCCCCAAAGAGTGCCCATTGGTAGACACGAGGAGAATAAACATGCAGCAGTGATATCAGATTTATTACTGAATGATCACAGAACTTATGTCCACTAAAGCAAGATTCATCCGTCTTCTCAATGCAGCCACAACCAACCCATCAGAAGTTGCACTCAACATGAGCCCTACATAGTGTACTTATTTACGGCACTGTCATCTTACCATCACTTACTAGGAATTTTCTCTTCGACTCCTAGTCGAATTTCTAGACCAATTGAATTAGATTTAACTATGATATATTCTTGGTTTCAGATGGCTATACCACTGATGACATTGAGTTTTATTGGAATGGAGGAGAAGGAGCAGTAACTGGAGTTAATAAAATTGAGCTGCCTCAGTTTTCAATTGTTGACTACAAGATGGTGTCCAAGAAGGTGGAGTTCACAACTGGTGAGGATGTTTCCCCAAAAGTGCACTAGGAGCACTATGAAAGAAAGAAGATGGTTTCCACCAAATGATGATCTGATTTTTTTTCTGATTGTTTTCAACTCAGGGTCATATCCACGACTGTCACTAAGTTTTCGTCTAAAGAGAAACATTGGTTACTTCATTTTGCAAACCTACATGCCTTCCACACTGATTACAATTCTGTCTTGGGTGTCTTTTTGGATCAACTATGATGCATCTGCAGCCAGAGTCGCACTAGGTAATGCATTCTCAGCACAGCAGAGAGCTGGGGGGATTTAGCATCAAACAAAGAACCAATGTTAGGAATGATAGGCAAGGGCTTCTCTCATAGCAAGCCATAGAATGAGATTACATAAGAGTACTCGATAATAAAACATCTAAATGTAAGCACTTACAGAGTGAAAGTTTTACCATGTAATATCTTAACATTTTACCAAAAAAAAAAAAAAAAAGGTCTTAGAGTATGTTCAACACAATAAGTGCTTCTTTGAGTATTTTTTAAATTCTCATTACACTTATTTTTACTAACTTTGTGGTGATTTTCTCTTTGGTCCTCGTTTTTTACAGTGGAGAACATTTATAATGCATATTCTCAAATGGATTTCGAAAAAGCAAAACATCATGATTATTAACAAGCTATGTCAACTGTTGAGAAATACTATCTCTCAAACGCTAACTAAAGTTAAATCATTGATCTGAGTGTCCCTTAAATGGCGCTCATTGCAGTTGACTAAGGAATATGCAATTTATGAGCCATATTAATGATTTGTGATCAAGACAAAATTAAAATGGTTTCCTTCCTGGAGGAGCAAAATTCAGGATAAATCTTGCCATGGTTGAGTAATTACTGCAAGTTGAAAGGCTATATTAAAAACTTTAAACGGTTTTTTGGAAAGTTAGAATGAATAAGATCTGTTTGATGAATCAGAGCATGTGTGGGTCTTTCTCATTATTTGATCATAGAGCCATTTCAGTTATCACTTTCTGGGGCTTATTCTTATGCATGTGCATACCACACACACACACACACACACACACACACAAGCATATTTTTTAACTAAGCTAACGTACACATCTTTTCTCTTCTGAGACTACTGAACTGGATTAATGATCATCATACCCCTTCACACCTAAACTAATTGTCATCTCTACAGCTCATTTCCAATGGCTGAGAACATGAGACTCACAAAGTTAAGTGCTGACAGCCACTTACTAACCTTTGAACATTCCAAGACTGAGAAAAGTAAACAAATAGTTTATCATATTATATGTGTGATATGTATCTACACATAATATTCAATGTGAACATGGGTATGTGTATGCTATGGTTAAGGAAAAACACTGAATGATGTCCATAGCAGGGAATAACAATAGTCAAGGTCATGAATTGTGGTTCTCTTTATACTTCTATCCTCAAAGCTAATGAATGATATTTGATATTTTGATTAGATATATATCAGCATATAAAGGTATTGACTTAACATGTTCTTTGAAATGTAAAACCCATAATATTTTAAAACTTATCTATGTAGAAAAGAGATTTATTTATTCATCTATCTTGCTTAAAAATTTAAACCAATGAGTAAAAACATACATGCATTTAGTGGAGTTTTAAATGAATTGTTTGTTTCTGTCAAAGATATTAGTTAGAATTGTAATAGGTGAAATTTAAATTTTTATTCAAAGAAATAATGGCATTTCATATCAGTGAAGCACAGCTGAATTCATCACTGATCTAAACCATTTTAACTTGTATAGTAGTTTTGACTTCCTACTTTATCTGTTCTTCTAAAAGATAACTAGTCAAATCAGGAAGTCTATCTAGAATAATCTGATTGGAAAATGAGTGCTAAACTTATTTTTTCCTTTTCATTTTCTATCTTTATATCCTTTGCAAGCTTTTCTTTGTCTGTAGTAATTCATTTCACATTTCCTGCCTTTATTTTTAAGGATCACCATCGAGTGCCAGACTTTACTTTCCCATCTCTCTGCTTTTATTTTAAATGCCTTTGTTTAACATTTCTTTGCCTTTTTCCCCCTAGCTGAGTAATCTACAGCAAAATAACTAACCTAAGAATTTTTAAAACATTCTGTTTATTCAGCTATAAAAAGAGAATAATATATCTGCTATATCATACTCAACAAACTGATAACAGTCATGTAACTGTTTGAAACTGTAAAACAGTATACAAATGTGTATTTAATATTAGTATTACAACTCAAACTATCTACCTGAAATTTTAATTTCTCACTTCTTGTTTTTTCTCAATTATCATTTCATCATCATTATCATCACCACCAAATCTTTATTATGCAGCCACACAAACATTATATGGTTAAGAATGCTATATTTAACAAAGTAGATGAAATAGAATCTTCCTTTTAAGAGCTTACAGTCTTAAACTTCTTTAAATATTTCAAGTTGAATTTTTAAAGAAATCTTATTCTTGACTCCAGAGAACTAACTCATTGTAGGCTCTGGAATCAAGAAACTAGAGGTAATATTTGAAAAACCAAAGCAACAAGATTATATCTAACAAATACATAAAGCAAATGTTTGATGTAAATCATACTTTCTTATATGTTATTTCTTTTAATTTTATTTCACTATAAATGATGCTTCTTATTTTAAACCATAATACTGTCTTTGTGACTTGAGTATATTACAGATTTATGATATTACGTAGATCTCTTCAAACTAGTCACCAACTTTCAGTTTGCTTGTAGCTGCTGTGGAGATAAGAATCACATGGACAAATTTAGGAGGGAGACGAGAGAGACAAAGAAGAGGAAAGAAGGGCATATAACAAAATGATAGACATTTGACATTAGACCTTTCCAACTACTTTTTTCTTTGTGCATTATTATTTTTTTTTTTAAGGGAGATGTGGTCTTCAACTCTCCATTAATAGTGTATCCTATTTTATAATTTTTCATGGAGTATGTAGGGTGTCTGCAGCTTTGTCTTCCAAAATGTCTCCCCTTTCTGTCCAGTTGTTTATTGCATTACTGCCATCATTCTGGGGCCCCAATCTTAGAAAGGACAGCTTAACAAGTGTGTTCAGCTAAACTGTGTCTTTCTGTCTCACAGGAATCACCACGGTGCTGACAATGACAACCATCAGCACTCACCTCAGGGAGACCCTGCCAAAGATTCCTTACGTTAAAGCAATTGATATATACCTGATGGGTTGCTTTGTGTTTGTGTTCCTGGCTCTGCTGGAATACGCTTTTGTAAATTATATCTTCTTCGGAAAAGGCCCTCAGAAAAAGGGAGCTGGCAAACAAAACCAGAACGCCAATGAGAAGAACAAACTAGAGATGAATAAAGTCCAGGTAACGTATAAAATATTCCTAACAATACTCTTCTTTATCTTTTGCTTTTCATTGATGTTCAGGACTTCCATTATAGAAAAAAGAGAACCAAAATATTAGTTTGTCTTAAATATGGCTCAAACAATTCTTCACTTTACATATTTGAGAACAGAGAGTTAAAGAAGTTAGGTTAAAGTTTATACGGATTAATCACTTACCTGAGCCTCAAACTCAACCCAAAGTCCATTATTCTTTATCCTAAACTATATAGTTATAAAACTACATATATACATACATACATACATACATACATACATATATATATATATATATATATATATATATATATGTTTAAAAAATCCGGATCTGCTTGATCAGTAAGTGAGATAACTAAAAAGTGAATAAACTCTCTACTCCAAAGTGGAAATGAGGGACTATACCACAATGCTTACCACCACAGACTGGAATCACACTGCCCCAACTGGATTCTCAGCTCAGCCACTCACTTGACTTTATAACTTCAGGCAAATCAACCTATGTAACTTATTTAACATCTGCTCTTAAGGTCATCGCCCATAAATGAAGATTATTATAGTATACCTATCTCACAGAGTTGTTATAAAGACTGCATGAGGTTTCTTTTTTTTTAAGTCTGGAATATAATATAATAAGTGCTCAGTAAGTATTAGTTATTATCATTATATATAAGACATTGTCACTCTTTATCTTTTGCTTTTCATTGATAGATCTAATGACCTATGCTGTCACTGGGCGGAATTAAATTAAAATTAATGCTCTGTTTATTTTTTTAAATGTCTCTGTAGCCTCTAACTCTATGCCATTTTCATTGGAGTCTATTTAAAATTATGTACATTGAAATACTGTATCCACTAGAATTGTTTTCAAGATGGCACACAGGTGACAACTCAAATATTTATTCATCTAGCCACTGTCTAGCTAAATTGGGGGTACTGCTCTGAACAATACAGAGCTCCTTACCTTCATGGAATTTAGATTCTAATGTCAGAACACAGGCAATACACAGACAAACAGTATTAAGAGGATAATTTTAGATCATAGTAAGTGCTATGAATAAAGTAAAATAGATAATGGGCAAGAGAATGGTTTGGTTCAGGTTAGAGAAAACAGGGAACTTTGATCAGGTGATCAGGAAGACCACTTTGAAGAATTTACCATTCGATCTGAGACCTAAGTGATGAGAAGTAGCAACAATGCCATGTTCAATCTAGGCAAAGTAAATAACAAGTACAAAGGCTCTTAGGCAGTAATTGTTTGATGTCTTAAAGTACTGAGAGAAGAGCAATGTAGCAAGAGCACAGAAAGTGAGGGAGAAAATAGAGTAGCATGAAATGGGTTGGGGAATCAGGCAGAAACCAAATTATGAATCTTCAAAGTGTATATACCTTCATGTTCTTTACTAAGATATCAAATTGGATGAATACTGTCAGGTAATTAGAAAATTATAAGCAAGGAACATACAGATTTAGCCACATGATCAAAATCTAAAGCAACACATTTAAATAAATTTTTACTCTTGTATGAAACACTGTGCTTGATGCTGTGGGAGAAAGGGTAGGCACGGAATTTGCCCTCAAGAACTTTCTAGTCTTGCTAAGAAAAAAAATTATACTTTTTTGAGGTGACTGGATTATAAAATGAGACAGAACAGCATTTATTTTGAAGAATATATCTGAAATGCCAGTTCTTTTCTATTCCCATCCTCATCTCAGTTGCCTTCTGAACCGACTAGCAGGCTGTCTACATAACTTGGAATGTGTGTTAACTGATATATCCTGGGGAAAAGCCCTACATAAAAAAAGTGGTATAGGTTCACTGGTAGGAAAATTCAGAAGATATGAACTAGGTGGACACTCAAAAATAGAATTGAAAAGGTAAAAAGGAGAAAATAGGGCCTTTCAATTGTCTAGAAAAGCAATGTTTTCTGGAGAGGTAATTAAATGGAAAGGCCAAACAAAGTGAAATTTATTTATTCCTAGTAAATAAAAAGATTATAAAGCACATTTTAACCAAACTCTTTGGGCACTTGCCATGATTCCACACCAAAACTTTTCTAAGGTGCTAAGGGACACATAAGGGCAGAAAGAAAGTCTCATATGGCGTATCATATCTAGATGTATAATATATATTGCTCTGAAAAGGACTTAGTAGAAGGCTAATAAATAAGTAAAATGTTCCCATTTAACTAATCTTCACTTTATAAACAGGGTATTTGAATAACACTGTATTTACACAGAGTAAGATTTCACTGGATCTCAAATCAGGGAACAATTCAGATGAATTGACTTTTTAAAATCTGAATTTCAGGAGAAATAGTAGAAAAAGCCTTCAATTGTCAGGTGAAGCACTTAAAAAAGTCCACCGAAAGATAGACTTGGATATTCACAAAATTCAAAGTCAAATCATATTAAGTCATGCCAGAGAAGTTTGTATCAGATTAAAAATTATAAACCCTGAGCAAAGATTTTTTAAAATTTGCTGGAAGACATGGAAGAGTAACTGAAAACAAGCAAAACCTAGTAAAAGAATCAACCCTCAAATGAAGGGAACTATAGTGCATGACGTCTGTGATTATAATAGTTTTTCCCCTACAGCTACTCAGATTTTCCAGTTTCTAACTTTCTTATCATATTCTAAAACCAGGGGCTCAGACAATGTGTCAATAACAATGCAAGTGTATTATGTCATCTCTTCAGAGTATCATCTCCAGCAGTTAAGATAATAATGAAACCTGCATGGTATTAAAAAATGCTACCCCCTGGTTGAATTTAAAAAAAAAAATAGAAAATGATATTAGATTTTTTCTTTCATATAATGGTTGAATGATTTCCCCCTTTTTTTAGATACTCACAAACAGTTGAATTCAAATGACATATATGCTGTGTTCCCAGACAATTTTCATCTTAAGGATCCCTAATATTTGTCTTGGTATCCTGGAACATAGAGTGGCACGGATCATTTATCACATATTATTTTTGATAGCCTTGGTTGGGCGATCATGTCAAGGGGTATCTGCACTGAAGCCTCAGAAGTGCTTGCTGTGACTTGATTTATATTTCCACCAGCTGTACTGAAGCATCTTTTCATGAGTACAGATGCTGAATCCAGACATTAAGAGAGTTTCAGCCTCCAAGGTGATAAAGACTGTAGATTTATGAACCCCTCAGGCATCATTTAAAACTAGAAATGGTATTTAGAGTTTTCAAAGATAGATTTCACAGTACAACTAGGTTGTAAGTAAGCTACTTCTCTGCCACTTTTATACTAACCTGGAATGTATATCATTATATATGCTGGCCACAATACCTACCCATTTGCATACGGATCCACCTAAGATGGAATGGTTGCATGAGTGGTCTGTGATGAGAGACTGATTCAAAGTTATTCTAAGTCATGGGAGACATTGCTGGAATCTGCCAAAAATTCACACCACATGTGCAGTTGCAATTTCAACAATCAGGAAATAGAATTTTCTCTTCAAAATCAAATACTGATACTGTAATCTAGTCTATTTCCCCGACTCTTATTTTTCATGGTGAGTCATCTACAATTTTAGACACCTATACTTCAGACAAATTTTTAACTGTAAATCAGCTTTGTATTATAACAAATTCTAGGATACAGAGTGCATCAGGAAAGCAAACAGCTCTATTTTTTAAGTCTATGTTGGAACAGCTAGATATCTATATTAGACTCTGAACCTAGGCTCAGGGCCCCACAATACTGCCTCATCCTCAGGCCAAATGGGACACTTACCTCAGCCTTTGATAAAACTGTTAACTATGTTAGCACAGAATCTTAGATTCTAGAGAAATCTGCCATGACAGTTTATGATCTTCTTTAGCTCTCAAACCCCTTCCCAGATCTGGCTTGGTTCACCCTTGGCTTAATTCTATCTAATCTCCAGAGTCTTCAGCAGTCTAATTTTCCTTTCCAAGAATCTCCAAATCTCTCTCTTTCTCTCCATTGCCCATTTTATTCTATACCCGAACAACAAGGACTGTTTTCGTGAACAAGAAAAAAAAATCAAACTTACTTAATTGACTTAAGAAACAAGAACGGAAGGGGGATTTTTTTTTGCCAATACAACTGAATGGTCCAGACATAGTTCCAGTTCAACATACGCTTATGTCCAGATGTTCAAATAATATCATCATAAAACATCTCTCTTCATCTCCTAATTCTGTCTTCCTTTACATGGGCTTTATTTCAAGTAGATCCTTCTCTCATGGTAATCCCACAACTCCAGAGTTTGTAAGCATCAAAGCTCTACAACCCCAGCGCAAAAGTTCTTTCTAATAGTAAATAGTCATAACAAAAAAGTCCTAGGATTGAGTCTTTTAGGACCAATTGGAGTCATATTCTCATGCACAAATCAATTTCTCTGACCGTGGAAAACACTAACAGCTCAAATCTGGGTCACATGCTAGTTCCTAGAAGATGCAATCAGGCCCACCTTCACCCCACACACCAAAGGAAGTCAGGGCAATGCTATCAGAGGAAGGGGCAATAGTATCAGCCAGGTCAAACCAATAGGCGTTCATCATAACCCATCTCATACTTTTTACCTAAAGGAAAATATCCAAATTCCTTAGTGTGGGATCCAAGGCCCACCGTGATCTCATTCTGCTTTCTTCTTCTGCCTATTATTCCTCCCTCTCTCATTCACCAACATACACTTTGCTCCAAAGATAAAAACTTACAGTTTTCCCAAATTGCCATGTTCACCCTTTAGAAACTTTGTTTGGCTTGTTCTCCAGATTCACCTCTTGACGAATGTCTTCCCTCACTCCTCAAGCTGACTTGGTGCTCCTCTTATAGTTTTCCACTGAACCCTATGCTTATCCCTATCTCTCTTTTAATTTAACTAATATTTGATTTTAATTTAACAAATATTTAATGAGTCTATACTATGTGAATACTCTCTATGCACTCGGGATACAGATAGCAATGACTAAAACAAAAGCTTACATTTGGATGGGAGAAACCAATAGTGAACATCACACACATAAGCACACATGTAATGCCAAGTTATAATAAATTTTGCAAAAAAAAACAAAGTAGACCTAAATATAGATACTGTATATTCTATATTTGATATTCCAATGCCTGTCACAAAGCCTACCACAAATCAGGCACTTAACTGTCTTTTAAAATAACAAACCAAGTACAGATTGATTACAAAACAAGTAGGCATGCTCTTAGACTTCATGTGTCATTAGGAACTTTTTTCCTGTTAGATTCCTACATGAAAATACAAAAATGTTAAGCCATTTTTAAAGTGAGAACTGTTTGATAGCTTCTAAAATTAAAATATATATATATATATAAAACAAATATTTTCTAATGAAGAATATTTATTTTTTGTTAGGGACAGTCACTGGTAACAATGCATGTATATTATTAACAGATTACTTTCAACCTGTGTTGACAGTTTAAGTGGTCCTAATGTATCTTTTCCCTGAAATTCGTACCTTAGAATCTAAGCTAATTGATAATTCCATTCTGCTTTTAATCCATAATCTTCTCCAGTTATGAGGAATAAAGTAGAAGTGCTGTATTGATTGTCTTGGGAAACTCTGGCTAATGCGGTGAAGTAGATTTCACCTGATGAGATACAGTAATACAGACTTAACCACTTAAGTGTAGTATTCTACAAACCTCAAGATGTTCACACATGTATTGACATTATGCATTCTAAATATCTCTTCAACTATGCGAAAGCAATCATTCATTACTGTGACCATTCATTACTTTTTCTATACCTGAAGAACAAAACATTGCTAATGAGATTTTGGGTGAACATTTTAAGAGGATTCACTGAAGGTGAATCTGAAAAATTATCCTTATTTGCATAATTCAGAATTGAATGAATTTGCTGGTTATAATGTATTTTATATTTAATTCTAAAAGGAATCATCTCAAATACTGGGACGGTCTAAGCAACCAGTGAGTGCTTCGCTCATGTGGAAAATGCCCTATGTATAGCTTTTGTTTTCTTGTTTCCATCATTTTCTACTCGAAGCTCAACAAATTCCCACTAATATCAACTTAAGAAACTATTCTCCAGCCTTCATGTCATGTATCACTCAGGCTTTAACAACACATATTTAAAATTAATTATTAATTGTCTAGAAGTAAAGTAACTGTTTTGTAAATTTTCAAGTATGTCAGAACCAAGTAGGACACTTGGAATGCTTGTGTAAAATGCAGACTGGGAAGATTTTAATCTAGAATGAAATGAGCCCAAACCTGTATTTTTAACAAGCTCCTCAACTGACTCAGATTCACAGTGATGTCTGAGAACCACCATCCTAGAGATTCTAGCTACTCAGGTGTCCTTGGCCACTGAAACCCAAGCAGAGCTCAGAGAGATAGCTCTAAATCTGAGTTTTGGAGTTCCCTATTCTGCAGATATTTATCAGCCCCTCCTTAGAAGAATCTCGGGCTTGGATCCGGAAGAGTAAGGGGAACATACAATGACAAACAATTGCTGCAAAAAGGCAACTGCCCCTCTGGAGCTCACATTTCAGCTGAGGTCACTGACAAATGGATAAATAAGTACATGATATAATGATGAATGATGGTAAATGCAGGGAAGAAAAAAATGAGAAATTAACCAGGTAACAACCTGGCCAAGAGCATTCCAGGAGAGAGGAACAGTGGGTAAAAATGCCCTTTAGGAGCATCAAGGGACAGTCAACAAAAAGTTGATGTGCCTGGAGCAGTGTTTGAGGGGCAGAGTGGTAAGAAATGAGGGCAGAGATATCTGAAGGCACCAAATCACACGGTGCTTTGTAGATTCAAATGAGAAATTTGGATTTTATTCTGTCTCAGGAGGTAGCTAGAGGATTAAAACAGAAGAGACATGATCTCTTATATCTTAAAAAGATCACTCCCACTGCTATGTAGAGAAAAGACTGTAGGGCTGCATTCCTGGAAAGAGGAAGATCAATTATGCATCAAGAGGTGAAGGTGGGTAGAAGTAGTCAGAATCAGGATGTCTTTAAAAGTAGAGTCAGTAGAATCTGCTAATACATTGAATGTGAGAAATGAGGGAAAGAAAGGGATCCAGGAATAATTTATCTACCTGAGTAATGTTCTAGAAAATTGACAATTGTTTCATTTTATCTTTATCTTCTCTATTTATTGAATAATATAATGCGAAGTTGTTTAGATTTATGTAGGCTTGTACTTGACTGCTTCTCAAAATATTTAAGTTTTCACTTCTTCCACTAATTGTCAAGATAAGCAAATAATTTCCAGCAAAGCCTCTCATCTCTTCCTCCTCTCCTCTTCCCACCAAAGAAAAAGGTTTTAGGAATTTGAAGCTAAGAGAATGAGGGTTGGCAGTCCTGATGAGAACAAGTGCCTGACAGCAGCAGCACGTTATGTGAGTACGTTATATGAGAAGGATGGGCAGATGGAAGATGTGGCTCTGAGGCTCTCGATTCTCTACAAGTGGAGGCAACCAGTCCCTCTCTCAAGCTTCATTAAGTAGATTGCAGGTTTCTGGAGGGCAGCTCTGTGGCAAGCATCATTTCATGTGGCTTCCTGGTCTGTACTTCAGACTCACTCAATAAATATGAATTTAATTAAATTGGCTAGCAAGAAGGAAATAAATTTATGTTTGCAAAGTAGATTGAATCCAGAGGTATTTCTCAATAGGGCTTTAAAACTGCCACTGAAAACAAGATTATATTTTATTCCAATTACACTGAAATGAGTTTTGCTAAATTTATATATTGAAAATATCCAAAACAATTAAATTCAGTGAGTGGCAACATTTCTCACAGCCTAAGGCACTGTTTGAAGTTGTTGGAGGCAGAGAGAAAAAGAAAATGAGAGGGTGGAAGAAAGGTTAGACTCAAGCTAGAAAAATAAATTTGTACATTTGCTTATGGTTTCTATTGAGGGAAAAAATACAGTCATCGCACCAACGGTTGCTGGAATTTAGTCATTTGAAACTACCCTCAGAAACAAGCACTTGGAGGATGTCAGAAACATGGCAGAGTGAGAGATGTCCCCAGATCTCTCCCTTTGAAACAAAAATAAGCTGAACATCTAAAACTCAACAACAACAACAAAAACCTGTACACAAGCATGTCTGCACGAGGGATCTGCAAATAAGAGCTACCACAGGTCAGAACAGCGGATTCAGGTGGTGGACTGGGAGAAACAAAGAAGCCGCCTCTCGGGGCCAGAGCTCTCTGCTAGGGAAGGGGTAGGGGAGAAGATGTGGAGGATTCTCTCAATAGCTGCCTGAGAGAGCTGTGAGCTCCACACACTGGTAGTGCCCAGGGATCAGGGCAGAAAGCAGAGAAGTGGGGGCAGAAGAGAAGTGAGGATGGCAGAGAAGCAACAGTTAATTGTTACCAGCCTAATTTGCAAAATACAAGGGTGAGCCACAGCCCCCATCTAGGGTGCCCCTAACCAAAAGGGCACCTTCCCCCATATCCTCCAAGACCAAACACCACAGAGCCCGAGGGAAATCTGAGCAAATGCTACTGAAACTGTCACTATCATTGACAGGGACTGAGACTGAGGGTAGTGAGTGAGACTGAATATTTATAAGGAAAAGAAAGGTATTTTTAAGACTTTATATAAAGCAGGGAAACTAAAAGAAAAACACCTCCTTAGCAACAGGATAAAGAGAGACCTTTATATAATAAATCTTCCTGGAATAAAAGGCAGAATGCACTTCCATTAATGCCCAGGTGAAGAAATAGTCCATTAAACACTATAAACAACCAAGGTGACAAGGCAGCTCAGAAAGAAAGAGACAAATCTCCAGAAAATAACCTTACAGACTTAGAAATATGTGAATTAAATGACAGAGAATTCAGGATGTACTTCTGAAAAAACTCAATGAGGTCCAAATAATTCATATCAACACTTCCAGGTATTTGAAAAAAAACTAGATAAGCAGAATGAGCTTTTTAGCAAAGATATTGAAACCCTCAAAAAAAAAAAAACCAAATAGAACTTCTGGAGATGAAGAATACATTGAATGAGATGAAAAATGAAATAGCAAGCTTGGGAAATAGAGTCGACCAAATGGAGGAAAAGATCGATGATATCAAAGAGAGAAATCAAAAAATAAATCAGAAGAAAGAAGATAGAAACTGAAGGATGAAAAAGAATGAAAGAAATATAAGAACTAGCTGATACCATCAGGAGAAGAGGCATAAGAACAAAGGGCATTCTCAAAGGGAAGGAAAAGGAGCAGAGATTAGAAAGCATTTTCAGACAAATAGTTAACAAGAATTTCCCAAATCTAAGAAATGAACTGGAGCTTGGAATTCAAAAAATCAACAAAATACACAATTATCTCAACCCAAAAAGGCCTTCACCAAGACACATTGTATTAAAATTATCAAAAATCAATGACAAAGACAGAATTCTCAGGGCAGCCAGGGAAAAGAAGACAGTAACCTATTAAGAAAAACCAACTAGGTTATCGTTGGACTTCTCAGCACAAATCATACAAGCAAAAAAGGAGTGGGATTAAATATTCAAACTATTAAATGAAAAGAACTACCAGCCAAGAATAATCTATCCAGCAAAACTCTATTTTAGATATGAAGGAGAAATAAAGACCTTTCCAGACATACAGAAATTGAGGGAATTTTCCACCACAAGGCCTGCATTACAGGAAATACTAAAAGGGGTCAGCTCACCTAAAACAAAATGACAAAAAAAAATACATAACTATGAATAAAGTGACTAGCAGGCAGATAAGAGCAGAAGAGTGCAACCTTTATTAAGAACAAATCATTGTAAGTTTAAACAGTAAAAGGAGATTTGCTATTGCAAAATTGTAATGAGTGTTCAGCATACATAGGTGCAAACTGAGACAACAATAACAGAAAAGGGAAGAATTCAAAGATCTAAATTCTCAAAGGAGAATGGAAATAAGGCACATGCAGAAGAAAATGGACTACTATATGTATATAACTTTAGTTTACATATTTGTAACGGTAACCACATGCCAAAGATTCAGAACTGAAGTATATAGCATAAAACAAGAAGGACCAGAGGAAAAACCTACAAAACCCAAACAAACAAATAAATGAAAGACAGAAAAGAATAAAGAAGCAATAGAAACATTGAACTATCAGAAAGCAAAAGATAAAATGGCTTATGAAGACCTCATATTTCAATAATCACCCTAAATGTAAATGGACTGAACTCACCAATAAAAAGGCACAGAGTTGCAGACTGGATCAAAAAACAAAACCCAGCCATATACTGTGTGCAGGAGACACATCTCAGCTCCAAAGACAAATATATACTCAAAGTGAAAGGGTGGAAAATGATATTTCAGAGGAAAGCAGGAGTAGTGGTACTGATATGGAATAAAATAGACTTCAAATAAAAAAAATAAAGAAAGATACTGAGGGACACTTCATAATGATAAAGGGAATCATGCACCAAGAAGACATAATACTTATTAATATCTATGCTTCCAATCAGGGAGCTCTGAAATATGTAGAGCGATTACTAACAGAACTAAAAGAATTGAGGAAACAGACCAAAACGCTATCGTAGTAGAATACCTAAATACCCTACTGTCAGATATTGACAGATCATACAAACAGAAAATCAATAAAGAAGTAACATCTTAAAGGACACACTGGACCAAATGGACATAATTGACATTTACAGAGCCTTTCATCCCAAAACAGCTGCTTATATATTCTTCTCTAGTGCACATGGACCATTCTCAAGGATTGACCACATACTGGGAAACAGAGATAGTTTCAACAAATATAAGAGGGTTAAATCATACTAACCATTTTCTCTGATTATAATGCTTTAAAGCTGAAGATTAACTGTAAAAAGAAAGCAGGAAGAACCACAAATACTTGCAGATTAAACAACATGATGCTGAAGAATGACTGGGTCAGAGAATAAATAAAATGAGAGATCAAGAGATACATAGAAACAAATGATAATGATAGCACAACATATCAAAACTTTTAAAACATGGCCGAAGTGGTCATAAGAGGTAAGTTCATATCATTACAGGCCAACCTCAAAAAACGGGAATGATCCCAAATAAAAAAAACAAACATTTTATCTTAAAAAACTAGAAAAGGAAGAACAAATGAAGTCTAACGTCAGCAGAAGGAAAGAAATAATAAAAATTAGAGTAGAATTAAATAAAATTGAAAACAACAACAAAAAATAGAAAAAATAAATGCAACAAAGAGCCGGTTCTTTGAGAAGGTTAATAAAATTGACAAAGCCCTGGCTAGACTCACTAAAGAAAAAGGAGAAAGGACACAAATAAACAAAATTAAGGATGAAAGAGGAGAAATTATAACAGACACTGCAAAAATACAGAGGATTCTAAAAGAATACTATGGAAAAAGTACATAACGCCAAATTTAAAAACCTAGAAAAAATAAATAAGTACTTAGAAAGATACAACCTCCTAGACTGAATCAAGAACTGGAAAACCTGAATAGACCGATCGGCAGTATGGAAATTGAAACAATCATCAAAAACCTACCAAAAAGTAAAAGGCCAGGACCAGATGGCTTCAACAGTAAATTCTACCAAACATTCAAAGAAGATTTAATACCTGTTCTCCTCAAACTCTTCCAAAAGATCAAAGAGGAGGCCATACTTCCTAACTCATTTTATGAGGCCAATATTACCCTGATACCAAAACCTGGTAAAGATAAAGATAATAAAAAAAAAAAAAAAAAAAAAAAAAGAAAGAAGAAAGAAAAGAAAAGAAAATTGTATAAAGACCAATATCTCTCATGAACACAGATGCAAAAATCCTAAATAAGATACTAGCAAACTGAATATAGTAACTTATTAAAAAGATTACACACCACGATTGAGTGGGCTCCATCCCAGGGGCACAGGGATGGTTCAATATACACAAATTGATTAATATGATACACCACATAAAAAAATTAAAAAATAAGAATCATATGATCAGATCAATAGATGCAGAAAAAGCCTTTGACAAGATACTGCATCCATTTATGATCAAAACAATAAAATCGGTATAGGAAGAAAGTACCTTAACTAATAAAGGCTATATACTACAAACCCTCAGTTTACATTATACTTAGTGATGAAAAACTAAAAACCTTTCCTCTTGATCAGGAACAAGACAAGGCTGTCCACTATCACCACTGTTATTCAATATAACATTGGAGGTCCTAGTGAGTGCAATTGGGCAAGATCAAAATACGAAAGGCATTTAAACAGGAAATGAAAAAGTCAAAACTGTCTCTATTTGCAGATGACATGATTCTCTATATAGAAAACCCTTAAAGACTCCACAAGAACACTACTACAAACAATGAACAAATACAGTAAAGTTTCTGTATTCATAGCTTTCCTATACTCTCATAATGAATTGTCAGAAAAAAAGTAGCGGAAAAAAATAATTCCTTTTGCAATTGTAACCCAAAGAATAAAATGCCTAGGAATAAATCTAACAAAATATGTGAAGGACCTATATAATGAAAACTGTAAGATCCTATTAAAAGAAATTGAAGAAGATACAAAGAAATGGAAAGACATTCCGTATTCTTGGATCGGAAGAATCAACATAGTTAAAAAGACCTTATTACCTCAAGCATTATACAGATTTAATGCAATCCCCATCAAAACCCTGTTGGCTTTTTTTTTTAAAGAAATAGAACAAAAAATCATCAGATTTGTACAGAAGCTCGAAAGATCCCGAATTTCCAAAATCATTCTGAGGAAAAGAATAAGGCTGGAGGCATCACTCTGCCCAACTTCAAACTATACTACAAAGTGACAATTATTAAAACAGCATGGTATTGGCAGAAAAACAGACATACAGACCAGTGGAGCAGAATCAAGAGTCCAGAAGTAAACTTATGTTTATATGGGCAAATAATTCTCAACCAAAGAGCCAAAAACATACAGTGGAGAAAGGAAAGCCTCTTCAATAAATGGTACTGGGAAAACTAGAAAGTCACCTGCAAAAGAATGAAACTAGACTGTTGTCTATCACCACACACCAAAATTAACTCAAAATGGATTAAGGACCTGAATATAAGGCCTGAAACAATAAATTGCATGGAAGAAAATGTAGGGAATAAACTCAAGGACCTTGGACTTGAGAGGATTTTATAAATTGGACCTCAAAGGCAAGGGAAGTAAAAGTAAAAATAAATGAATGGGACTACATCAAACTAAAAAGCTTCTACACAGCAAAAGAAACCATCAACAAGTTAAAAAGACAATCATCTGAATGGGAAATATATTTGCAAGCAATACCTTTGATATTGGCCTAATATCCAAAATACATAAAGAACTCAAACAACTCAATAACAACAACAAAAAAAAATCCAAGCAAAAAATGGGTGGAGGATCCGAACGGACACTTCTCCCAACAAGACATACAATGGCCAACAAACATGAAAAGATGCTCAACATTGCTGGCTATTACGGAAATGCAAATCAAAACCAGAATGAGATACCATCTCACGTCTGGTAGAATAGCTGTTATTAACAGGACAAATAATAAGCGTTGGAGAGGATGCAGAGAAAAAGGAACCCTCATACACTGCTGGTAGGACTGTAAATTGGTATAGCCACTATGGAAAACAGTATGGTGGTTCCTCAAAAAACTAAGAATTAATCTACCATATGATCCAGCAATCCCACTACAGAGTATTTACCTCAAAGATTTAAAACCCATAACTGAAAAACTATTTGCACATCAATGTTCATAGCAGCATTATTCATGATGGACAGGACATAAAAGCAACCAAAGTGTCCTACAATAGATGAATAGATAAAGAAGTTGTGGTACATATATACAATGGAATATTACTCAGACGTAAGAAGAGATGAAATACTGCCATTTGTGACAATATGGATAGACCTGGAGATAATCATGTTAAGTGAAATATGTCAGACAGAAAAAGTTGAAAACCCCATGATATCATTTATATGTGGGATATAAACCTAAAAGCAACAAACAAACAGGACAGAGACTCATGGACATGGGCAATAGACTAGTGGTTACCAGAGTGTAGGTAGGGAGGAGGGAGGCAGGTAGGGTAAAAGAGGCCCAATATGTGGTGACAGAAAGAAATCTAACTATGGGCAGTGAACACACAATGCGATATTTATATGCATTACTGTCGAATCGTACACCTGAAACTTATTGGATTTCATTAACCAATGTCATCATAATAAAAATAAATGAATTAAAAAGAAGAAGAAGAAAGAAAGAAACACCCTCATGAATTTTGCCTTATCCTTTGTATCAGTCAGGGTTTTTCAGAGAAATGGAACTAAGAGAAACAGAACAAACATAGATATGACAAAAGATTTTTTTAAGGAATTGGCTCCTGTGGTTGTGAAAAGTGGCAAGCCCAAAGTTCATAGAGCATGGTGGAAACCCAGGCAGGGTTTCTGTTACTACAGTCTTAAGGCAGAATTTCTTCTCTCTGAAAAACTTCAGTTATTCTTCTCTTTTTTCTCTAATCCATTCTGTTTATGATGTTAAGGTTTCACATAGTTTTCTCTCTTTTATTTTTTTATTGAAGTATAATCAACATACAACATTCTATTAGCTTCAAGTATACAACATAATGATTTAATATTTGAATATATTGTGAAATGATTATAGTAAGTCTAGTTAATATCCATCACCATTCATAGTTACAATTTATTTTTTTAGGCGAGGCAACCCATTGGTTGACCTCACAAATTGCAAGGACCTTGTCAGTTTACAATCCCTTATTTTTTAATTTTTATGCCTACAGCACCTGGTCTTCCCTAGGTGGTCTCCCATCCAAGTACTAACCAGGCCTGACCCAGAATTTTTTTATTGTAATGAGAACTTTTAAGATCTACTCTCTTAGCAACTTTCAAATATGTAATACAGTATTATTAACTAGAGCCGCCATGCTATACATTACTGGCCTAGGAATTATTTATTTTATTACTGAAAATTTGTACTTTTTCACACCCTTTACTCATTTCTCCCACCTTCCCACCCCCAATCTCTGGCAACCACCAATCTCTTCTCTGTATCTGTGAGCTTGTTTTTTGTTCGTTTGTTTGCTTGTTTAGATTCTCCATATAAATGAGATCATTTAGTATTTGTCTTTCTCTGTCTGACTTATTTCATTTAGCATAATACCCTCAAGTTTGTCCATGCTGTTGCAAATGGCAAAATTTTATTAGTTTTTAATGACTAAGTTATATATATATATATGTTTATATTTATATTTATACATGAATGAATAAAAAATATATATGAATGAAAGCTTAAGTGTTTATATATCTTGGATATTATAAATAATGCTGCAATGAACATGGGGGTGCCTATATATTTTTGAGTTAGTGTTTTCATTTTTTTCAGATAAATTCCCAGAAGTAAAATTGCTGGATCATATGCTAGTTTTGTTTTTTGAAGAATCTTCATTCTATTTCCCATAGTGGCTACCAGTTTACATTCTCATCAATAGTGCACTTTTCTCTACATCTTTGCCAACATTTGATATCTCTTATCTTTTTGATAATACCCGTCCTAATACGTGTGAGATGATATCTCATTATGGTTTTGATTGGCATTTCTCTGATGATTAGTGATGTTGATCATCTTTTTATGTATGTCTTCTTTTTAGGTATGCCATCTGCATGTCTTCTTTTGAAAAAATGTCTATTCAGATCTTCTCTTTTTTAATAGGATTGTTTGGGTTTAGGTTTTTTGTTTTTTGTTATTAGGTTTATATATTTTTGATATCAACCTCCCTATTGATACATAATTTGTAAATATTTTCATTTTGATGATGGTTTTCTTTGCTGTGCAGAGTTTTTTAGTTTGATGTAGTCCCACTTGTTCATTGTTTCTGCCTTTTGTTGCCTTTGCAACAAAAAACATCACCAAGACCAGTCTTGGCCAAGAATCTTACTGCTTATGTTTTCTTCTAGTTGTTTCATGGTTTCAAGTAGCGTATTAACGTTTTTAATTCATTTTGAGTTAATTTTTGTGCATGAATCAAAATAAAGGTCCAGTTTTATTCTTTTGCATGTGGCTATCTAGTTTTCCCAACACCATTTCCTGAAGAGACTATTCTTTCCCCACTGTATATTCTCAGCTCCTTTGTCATAAATTAATTGATTATATATGTTATTTCTGGGCTCTGTTCTGTTCCATTGATCTATATGTGTCTGTTTTTATGCCAATACCATAGTGTTTTGATTATTATAGCGTTGTAGTATAGTTTGAAAACAGGTGCATGATGCCTAAAGCTTTGTTCTTTTTCAAGATTGCTTTGGCTATTCAGAGGTTTTTGTAGCTCCATACAAATTTTAAGATTGTTCTATTTCTGTGAAAAATAACACTAGAATTTTGACAAGAATTGCATTGCATCTGTTGATTGATTTGGGCAGTACTGACATTTAAACAATATTAACTCTTCTTATTCATGAGCACAGAATATCTTTCCATTTATTTATGTCTCTTTCAGTTCCTTTCATCAGTGACTTATAGTTTTTAGTGTATAGGTCTTTCACATACTTTGTTAAATTTATTCCTAAGTATTTTATTATTTTTAATGTGATTGTAAATGAGATTGTTTTCTTAATTTTTTCTTTTTGATAGTTTGTTATTAGTGTATAGAAGCACAATCTCGAGGCAGAATTTCTTCTTCTCTGGGAAACTTCAGTTTTTGCTTTTAAGACTGTCAACTGATAGATAGAACAAGTCCACCTACATGATCAAGTGGAATCTCCGTTTCTTATAGTAACTGATTATAAGTGTCGATTATATCTACAAAATGCCTTCACAGCAACATCTATATTAGTGCTTGACCAAACAGCTAGGCATCATAGCCTAGCCAAGCTGACACATAAAATTAACCATCATGCCCTTTAACTCTTTACTCATTCATTCATTCATTCATTCTTTCAACAGATATTTATGGAATGCCCCCTATAGACCACTTTTCTCAGTTCTGGGAAAACAGTAGTGAATAAGACCAAGTCCTGGCTCTCCTGGAGCAAGATGCTAGTGGGACACTCAGAAGGAGGAATAAGTTAGATAAGAAGAGATAAAAGCAAGATCTCTGCTACAGTTATTCTGAAACTGAGACCCTTTAAATATCCATGCAGCGCTATCTTGTTTGCAGTTTGGTAGTACAGTCCAGAAGAAAATAAGGAATGGTGAATTACTTAAAATGTTTTACTCATTGTAATGAAATCTTAGCGGAAGTGTAATGTTAAGAAAAGAAATTGAACAAAATCACCAAGTTAACATGCTGGTTATATTTTTCTAAATACATTAAAAGCAATATATACAGCTATTTTGTTTTCATCATAATGCTACTCAATTTTTTAAAAAATTAGTTTTAGGGCAAAGAGGGTACTGCCTCCTTCTGTTATAAGACACTTCTTAACTTTTTCTAGTAAAGAACATGGTGATGTTTTTTTCCATAAGAATGTAATTGCCAATGGGTCAGGAAGCTTGTCTGTTTTGCTCACTACTATCTTCACAGGATCATTGTGTCTGCAGAATTTAAAAACAAGAGTATGATTAATAAGCACTGCCCTGAAGGAAGGAAGGAGAGGGTTCACCAGCCAGAAGCTGGACTGTTCTCCCACATCTCAGGTCTATGAGGTGAAATCCCAGGCTTTCCTTTATATGTGAGCCCTTCCAAGATTTGTCTATAGTTGTCAGGCCTCAAGGTCAGGAGGGAAAATGAGAGAAAGGCTCAACAGGCAAGGAGAAGGTGGAGCTCATAGTCATAGTGAAAAAAAAAAAAACTTTAAAAAGTCTGTTGAAAGAGAATTAAAAACCTGATTTTGAAAGAAGGCATAGCATTTGTCTAGTAAAACATTTGGAAACAATAGGAGATGGGGAAGTCACAGAGTTTGAACAGTAGGGTACAAAATTAAGAGTATTTATTAGTTGAGATCTTTGAATTTCTAAGACATGGGCTATATTGTCCTATTGCTTAGGGAGGTGTTTATTTCTTCATCAATGTCTGGAATAGTGCTGATATATTAGTAGGCACTCAATAAATATTTATTGAGTAAATAATGAGGGGATGAATGTATTATTAATATTTTAAACATTTATCCATGATCTGCCTAAAATTATCTCTTATAGAACAGAAAATGTACCTAATAGGGAGTGGGGTGTGGGTGAAGTATGATCAAGTCCTGGGGGATGTAAGCCTTAAGCCTCATTCTCTGCTACCTTTTACTAGTCATCTAAAGCTTGTGTCTGAGAGAGGGTTTATTTATTGGTTTTCCTGAAGCCTCAATAATAATTATATTTTTCTCAAATTTAGGTCCAATAATACTCTAAACTTAAAAATAAAAAGAAAGAATTAGTGATGTTGTTTTGAGGAAATAGTAGTTAATAGAATGCAGTCACCATCACCCCCAGTATTAGGCAGACTTACCTTCCCAGTCACTGGAACCACTGAGCAACTCCAGGCCTTACCCACTGACACAGCAGGTTCGACATGAACATCCCTAACTATATTGCAAGCAAGTCAGAGGGAGAGAAAAATCCTGAAGTCACAGAGCCAAGTATTCCTGTCTCCTCTTCCAAATGCAGCTATCAGACAGGTCAGTGGGGAGCAGTGAAAAAGGAGAAAGACAAAAGAAGCCGGAAGTGTTCCTCCCAAAGCTCCTGCCCTGGGGGCTAGAGTGAAAAATCCCTTACTTTATGGCAACAAAGGAGCAGAGAACGATTATCTCACTGAACAGTTATTTCAACATCAGCAACGTCTTAGGACATCCATCTGTCCAAGAAATCCAGTATGTTGACATTTTCATTTACTTCACTCCCTTCTGCTTCAGGGTTTTAAAATCTCCAATGTCTGGATCATGTCCAACTCAGATGTCAATATTTCTTTAATAAGTAGGCAGCTTTTGACCATTGCTGATGTGGAAGCAATGCACCACATGGCTCTTTGCTGCTTCTGAAGATGTGATAAAACAATGGCTACTTTCCCTGTGGATATTATTTTCAGAAAGCTGTGATAGACATGGATATAAGGATACCTTGAGTGTTCTTAATATTTGAGGCAAAGCGAAACTGCTCTTTCCCAAAGGACAGAGGTTAAGGCAGAGCCATCCAAAGATAAGGTGCACATGATTTTGCTACGTACTGTAATGTTCCAAACAAGAGAATCATGAAACAAGGACTTTGTTGACATCTGCAGTGAAGTAACTACAACATATCCACCTTCCCCTGGGGCAAAAAGCTTGAAGGATAGGGGATGAAATCTTACACCTCAGAAAAATTCATGAGCATGCCACCACACACACACACACACACACACACACACACTCACTTACACTCACTCAGTCACACTCACACTCACTGAATCTGTAACAAGTTTTAAGATAAAATCTAGACTATACGATAGAGACTGGAAATGGAGAAGAACTGTTATATAATACTTCTTAAATTTTCCTAATAAAGAACAATGTTGTTTTAACTACACAGTGATGAAATCAGTTTTCATTGGTACTTGCAAAAATAGGTTCGTTATTTTATATATCAAATCACTTAAAACTAAGATTTGTAGGTCAATTACTATTTCGAGCAATTTGCCCAAACTAATAAACCTCATGTAATTTATAAGTGCATTTGAGTCTGCACCAAGGTTAACCAAAATATCTTAATAAAATGTACTTCGTTTGCCATGATTTCTGTTTAATGAGGAACATCTGAATGTTTCACTGGCTGATTCTAAATTCTAGAAACTTGCTTGCTTAGAGCAATTTCATAATATAACTTAATGATGCATACATTAAAGATCAAGTTATTCAGTTCTACATTTTTTTTTTTATTATGTGTGCCCTCTGCCTGGAATATTCTCCATAATCAAAGACTCAAAAATTGAAAACAAATCTTTGAGATTACCTAGAGAAAGTTTTCATTTATAGATGAGGAAACTGAGTTAATAACAAAATCCAGATGAGAAAACAGTTTTCAACTCCTAATCCTTGGTTCTGTTCTCTATTCTTCTTTTAAGAGTCAAGATAAGCCATAGCTTCTTCATGAAGACTGCCTTGACCCTTGATGATTTATCACTTTTGCGAACATCTAATCATGGTCTATACTGTACCATATATCATTTAGTTAAAAACTCATGTCATTCCCAATATTATGTCTCTCTCTTCTATCTCCAAGATTGTTATAAGAAGGACAAAGTCCTTGTTTCATGATTCTCTTGTTTGGAACATTACAGTACGTAGCAAAATCATGTGCACCTTATCTTTGGATGTATTCGTCCCTTTCCTAATGAATTCAACATCTTGCTCCTTGTCACTTCAACTATACCATCTTCTTTAGTAATCTAAACTTTCATATGCATGTTTTTTTAACCATAGACTTACACTATAACACACACACACACACACACACACACAAACACACACACATTCTTGATACCTAACACTGTATCCGGCACATAGTAAACAGTCAATAAATGTTCGGTGAGAAAGAGGAAAAGTAAGTTAGTTCTTGAGGTTACTATGATCAGAGAAAGTACACAGGTAAACAGAAAAAAGCAGGATTTAAACGGAGACTTTAAGAAAACACATTAACATGCAAAGAAGAGGAAAAATTATATTTGAGACAAAGAGTATCCTGTGTTTTAATCCTAAATTGGGCACTTATCCTTTATTTTATCTTAGGCAATTTATTTAAGTTCTCTGAGCGTCTGCTGAATTAGTAAACTATCATATATTTCATAGTCTTGTTATGAGAAATAACTGAGATAAATTACACAGCAGGATCCAGTAATAGTAATTATTAGCAACAACAAAAATGAATAACAATTCCCTGAATAAAGAAGCCAGAAGTGCCCATGAGGGTATAGCCGGTAGCTCAGTTAGATTAAAACAAAATGCTTTGGAGAGGGAGATGATGATAGATGAAAATGGAGAAAGAGAGTGAGAGAGAGGCCAGATTCAGTCACTATTACTTTCTAACTACTCAAAGTTTAAAGCTATCAACTATATCACTAAATTCACTGTGGGATATAGTAAAGGCCAAGAGTTATAAAGTGGTCTTTTCTCAGTAAAATGCACATGAGTTTTGAATTAAGGAAGACATGGGTTGTAATCTCAGGGCTGGCACTTCCTAGGGAAGTAAACTTGAGGCAGTTTGTTGTTAACTATTAAAGAAATAATATATAAAAGCACCTACCAATAATGCTAGGCGCAATCATGGACACTATAAATCTTAGTTCTCATATGTGATGTTCCAACATCACATCCCACCCCTCCCCATACCTTTCTTTTCTTTCTCTCTTGTTTGTCTTTGCCTCCTCCTATACTTCTATCTTTCTTCATTACCTAGTTCTTTTCCCTGCATTCCTATAACTTGGGTTTCCGACAAATGATATTAGTCTCATTTGAAAGCATTTATGAAGCACTTAATATAAATCAGGTACTATGCTAACAACACCAGATTCAAACGCAGCTGCCTGTGTTGCCCTCGGAATTACTTAAAATCATTTGCATGAATGAACCATGTCTCTCCAGGTACATCAGCTACATCAGCTTGAAGTTAGACAAAGCCACATTGTAGGCCACATTTCTTGTAGCTGCAAAACTGTGTGTGTAGACATAGCATAGAGAAGAACCAGGAAATCTCTAATAGTAATCACTGAAATGTCAGGGAGCGACAGTGAATAACGGTGGAGAAACAAAAGTCAAAATAGCCAGACATATCTTTTTGACCCATGAATCCTACTTCTGGTCATCTAGCCTGAGGAAATAATTTTGGATATGCACAAATACTTAGCTTATAGATGTCCCTTGCAAACTTGTTTAACCTTAACATTTAACAGTAGATTGATTCGATTATGGTGTATCCATATAAACTATTAAGAAATTACGTCACAGAGGATAATGTGGAAAAATGACCAGGCTATACTGCTAGCTGACAAAAGCAGGTTACAAAGCAAAATATATCCGGTGAGCCTGTGTTTGTAAATATCTATGAATAGAAAAGAAGAATGGAAGGTTTGCAAGATATTAAAAATAATGGATTCTGAAGGTGAGATTATAAACTTTTACTTTTTTATTTCTTGTTTCTAGTTTTAAACATTTCCATGTACCACTTTTGTAAGAAAAATGCCCTACATGTATACATATATAAACAATATATGTATATATGTACATAATAAATGGTAGTTATTAATAACAAAAATAATATATAAATACAAATATAAATATACATAGTCTACACACATACACATTTTGTGACTGGAGATAAAGGATGGTTGGATGGATAGACAGATAAAATAGGTGATAGATGGCAGGTGAGAGAGAGGCGGGTAAGGGAAGGAGAAAGAGAGAAACGAAATGTGTCTCCTGGCCCAGGAGCCACGCAAAACAAGCTGTCTAGCGGGGCAGTGTTTAATAAGCCCCATGCGGTGTCATCAGTTACAGGTTAACGAAAACAAGTGAATATGCCGGCATTTGTGTCTGAGCGTGTCCTTTCTCCGTCAGGTCGACGCCCATGGTAACATTCTACTCAGCACCCTGGAAATCAGGAACGAGACGAGTGGCTCTGAAGTGCTCACGGGCGTGAGTGACCGCAACGCCACCATGTACTCCTACGACAGCGCCAGCATCCAGTACCGCAAGCCGATGAGCAGCCGCGAGGCGTACGGGCACGCGCTGGACCGCCATGGCGCGCACAGCAAGGGGCGCATCCGCAGGCGCGCCTCGCAGCTAAAAGTCAAAATCCCGGATTTGACTGATGTGAATTCCATAGACAAGTGGTCCCGAATGTTTTTCCCTATTACCTTTTCTCTTTTCAACGTCGTTTATTGGCTGTACTATGTACACTAAGGTCTGTCCTAATGGTTCGTGAACAACTACTTTCCTCTCCTTGATTTTTAACCCCACAGGTCCCCAACAGCGATACTGCTGTGCTTTTTGAGGTAAGAGATTCAGCCATCTAATTGGTTCTAGGTCTTGCATATCAATTTTATTACTGCACCATGTTTACTTCAAAAAAAAAATTTTTTTCCAGTCTACTGTGGTCCAGGTTATCAGCTCTTTCAGAGCTTATTAATTGCCATGTTTACAAACAAACACAAGAGAAGTACATAAGTAGATCCTGAGCAGTCCTTCCTAGTTGCCCTGGATTTTATTGATTTATTTTTTTAATAAGAATGAAAAGAGGGCCTAGCTCTCTGTGCACACTGCTTCCTGGTAAACTGTAACAATCTCATGCTGCCAAAAAATAACAAAATTTCCAGGATCTCAGAAGAAAAAACAAAGCCATTGACAAGTTACAGAATTCCAGGAAGAAGCAAAAACAAAAAGGAACCTCGAAGAGGAAGGTACTTTTCCCCAAATTCCCCTAACTCCCTGTAGAGGAAGTCTCAGCTCCACAGACTATGAGGGAGGGATTGGCAAGTGCTGATACAGGTTATGCAAACTCAATCTACCAGCTTCACCTCACCGTTAAGCTGGATATTCTGAAAAATGCTCTTTCTCAGACTTCCAGACTGAGTTAAAATTAACATTACAATTCAATCTGGTAACTGTGAGAACATTTTTCTTTTTTTCTTGAGACTAAGGAGTTTAAGTTAATGATTGTTTGTTTGTTTGTTTGTTTGTTTTAAATGAGCAGTCATATTCATTTCATGAGCCTGGAATCACTTGACGGGGCGACATGAAGCCATGCCATCACATTTCCCCAGTTCCTGCTCCAGAAAGAGTGAAAGGAGGAGGAGAGGAGGGCTTCAAAAAAGAGGATGGCGAGCAATTTTTGCTTAAGAAAAATGTAGCCCTTTCCATGAGGAAGGCAAGACTTATGTGCTGTGAAAGGGTGCCTGGGCAGTTACCTAAACTGCCAAATCTTAAATCAAATAGTATATATTTCTTAGCCTTCCAGAGAGCAGTATCTAATGGTGACAAGCTAGTTACACAGGCCTCAACTAGCACTTTATGGCTCTGCTCTCTGCGTTCTGCATTTCGAGATATGAGATGATTGCTTCAGGAAATGCACATGCACCTATTTTGGTGTCATTCTTCTCTGAGGTCAGATTTCTATTTTAAAGAAAACCTTCAAAATAGCAGAATCACATATAACAACAAAGACAAACTCACGGGCCTTCAAATATTTACACCAGCCCCTAAAGTATAGACCCTGTCTCTATTCGTTAATCACTGTCATTACTGCTCTACCTTATCTTGCTCATAGATTACTTTGGTCATGGTCATCACAGAAGGGGCATCCCTCAATAGCCCAACATATAATTATAAACATGTCCAATCAGCTGCAGTTGAGATTCATCCCAATTTATGTCATTAAAGCCTCACTAATTTTGAACTTGAGTATGTAGGAATTCTATATGTTCATTTGTAAGATTGAGTGAAACCTTAAGTTGGCCAAGCAGAGATAGAGGTGATTGGGACCTACTCCATTAATGTAAAATAAAAATTGAAGTATTAATAGGGATGAGTGCCTCATCTGATGATCTGGCTTTCTCCCTAAGGCCATGATGAGGGTCCATGTTTATAATAGCATCACCTGCTAGAAATTATAGTCCTAATTGAAAGATAAGGCTGAATTCCTAATGATGAGCCCAAGGAGGGAGTATTATAAGGTATTCTTTTAGAAATCAAGAGAAAAAGAGAACCCTAAAACAAGTGAATGGTTATGACTATAGATAACATAAATTAGTAAAGATATAAAAACTCTGGTTTAACTGAAAAAATTATCTCAGTGGTTTCATAAAATTAGTAGAGTATGGAGACCAAATTTTCACTTAGCTTTTAATTGTATAATTATAGTTCCCTGGTCAAGGAAATATCTAGCCTCTGGGGATAAAGCGATCGATCCATTTTGAAACTGACTAGTTCCTTGACAGGGAGAGATGCTTTGCCACTGTAAAATGCCCAAATAGAGTGGAACATGACCAAACCAGTCATCACATGGTTAATATCCCCAGTGCCCAGTGAGCACCAGGAACCACTGCATAGCCATTTTTTATTTTAGACACAGGAAGGGAGACTTGGTTAATGCCTAACAGAAATGAATCATTATGGTGTTAAAGTTCTTTAAAAAGTTTTTAAGGATGAAATGCTAAATCAGAAAGGAAATATCTGTAATCTATGTTCCTTAACAAAACAATTTTTCTTTATCTATTTAGATCATTCTTCTTGGAAAAGATTGAGGTAATTTATATTTTCATTATTATTTTCATCTTGCCTTAAAAGTCTAAAGAATTTGATGCCTGTAATTTAGATGTAAAATATCTCTAAGGAAAAAAAAAAGGATGTTTCGAATTATTGTATTTTAATCTTTGTAAAATGTAAAATCAGTAAGCCTGAATAATCCATCAGGCACAAAATGGTGTCACTGTATACCCTCCTGGACTATAGAGGGGTCACAGACACCATTATGCAAATCTGGTTAAATATCTCTGATTTTAGAGACAATGGTGACCAGAAAAATGGAGAAGCTGCCATATTTCTGATTAATGACCTCCGTCCCCAGTTCTTTCTTCTGGACACCTCTTAGCCAAACCCTCCCCTCCTTGGCCCCCACTCACTCTCTTTCTGCCTAAATCCCTTATTTTTCCCAAAATGATGTGCATAAAACAGGAAAGTGTTTAGATTTTCTTAAGATCCCTCAAACTGGTTTCCATTCCTGAAAGATTCAGATCATTACATAATAGAGGGGTTACTATTTGATTATTATTGGGTTATTTTCTTTTTGCCATGAAAATAGCCATTACTAAAGTGGTAGCAGAGGCTGAAAATTACATAGACTCTCTTACACTATGGGCATGTTCAGGGATCCCATGTTCACAGTTCATAAACTGTGACATAAATTGTGACATAGACTTAACTTGTGAGGCTCAGCATAATTCCCATCTTTCCTTTGATGAAGATGACTACTCATGTTCCTTAGCTCAACATATCAGGGGTGACATGTACATTACCCTTACAAGCTTTGTGAAGCAAAAACCCAGGCAAAGACATATTTTGGGCTTGATTTATCCAGGATTATTGCCTCCATCCTTTACATTGCCAAATAGAAACAGCAGACTGGTTGGTAATTCTGCTGACTAAATGCTATGTGTTGTCATGCATACCATCTTTATTGTGCATTACAATCAATGAAGGATACTGAAAATGGAAAGAGAAAAACGTGGTGCAGAGAATAAAGTTTGGTTTATGGATTCAAGGACAGGTTTTCCTTAAACAAACATTATACACAATACACAGAAATGTTGACTAAATTTCATCTTTCTAAAATCAATGACTACTTTATAAACTTTCATTTAAGAAAGCACTCAATTAAAATTTACCAAGTTAAACATAAACATATATATATAATGCTAGAAGGAAACAATCTCCAAGATTTCTTATATGGACAATTTTGAATAGTATCTTACCAAAGGGTGATGTGCCACAATTTTTTTTTCCTAAACTAAGTGTAATCATATATCCCAGAGAGGGGAAAAAGGCACGTGCAAGCATTTGTTCATGTTGGTTCAATCAGCAGTTACTGGGATTAGGAGGACGAGAAACAAACAAAAATATCTCGGTTTCCTGAAAGCGAACAGTGAACACAAAGGTAAACTTGTTAATGGAATGTAGAATATTATGTAAACTTCCTTGTAAATTCTGTACATAGTTCATTGAACTGTTCCCTGTTGCGTGGTGGTCCTCGGCTTTGGGTGAACGTTTGAAAAATCTGAGCACTGTAAATAATGTAAGCTTATAAGGCATTTGCTTTTATTCATGAAGTGAAATGACTAGTGACTTGGGCCCAAACCAGAATCTTTTTAGCTGTTGCTCTTTTTTGTGATTTTGTGTGTGCAGTTGTGTAACTCTGCCAGGTGTGTGTGATCACTGGCTTATGCCCCAAACCCACTGAATAGGACGGAAGCTGCCAGGAAGGCCGCACACCTATGGGGCTCAAGAACAGCGCACCAGCAGAGGCAAAAACTGTAGCAAGCTGCTCCTGGAAATGTACCATGAAAAGTAGATGTGTTTTTATGTCATATATGACTTCATATTTAGATACCAAATTATCCATGCTGTTGAGGGGGTAAGGAGTGGAAGAGATGATCAAATCCACAGGTAATCCAAAGCTTTATTTGCACTGATAGCTTTAGCTTTTAGCTTTTCCCTTCCACAATGTTTACCAGAACTTTTAATAAGAATAAAAGTGCATGGATAAGTTTGATCAGTGTAAACAGTCAAACGTCCAAATGACAGGAAGGAGAAAAGGAAGAGATAGCAGATAAAATTGATTATACCAACTGGCTGATTCATTTCTGAAAGATTCGGGGGTAACTACTTTATTATTTTTAAAAAGTAAAGAGAAGTATTGGTAATTCAAACGAGTGTTTTTCAACTGGGGACCTTGGATATGTTTGACATATGCTAGTTAAGCTTAAAAGAGAATCTGATACTTAACTATTCTCAAGTATATTTCCCCCAAGTCCTAATATTCTTGAAAAAATCTTCAGAATGGTGGGATATTATGCCATAAGATGTGTTTCCATGCAAACTGGCAGTCCCAGAGAGAGCGATAGTGGCTAAAGAAATTCAGATTATCCAATCAAGGAAAGTCATAGATTGCTTTCTTTGTAATATTTTAGGGTGCAGTGTCTTTCGTAGAGGTAAGAACTTAGCAAGACAGGGTTTTTAATGCCAGCATTTTAAATGCCAGGGGATGCAGGATGCTATCTTATGAGACATTTTGGTTCCAAAATGTGACAACTAGGGCCCACCATCAATTGAATAAGAAAAATGCCCTGTCTGAACTAATCAGGCCAATCAGTTTCTAGGTCCAGGATATAATGTGCTTTTCCTTCAATTGTACTTTTTCTAGTTAACTGAAAATAACTATGCTGACAGAAAACTTAATTGCAAACATTTGAAAAGAAATGTTTTTTTAATAGAAGAACTGTAAACCACAAAATACTAAAGTTCCTGGAAGAGTAAGGGAAAAATTTTGAGTCTGTTTTTTCCTTGTCTGCTAGACAAAAATTTTCTTATTTTAATTCCAGACATCTAAGAGTTGTTTGTTTTGTTTTTTTTCTAATCAAAAAGTCCTTGGTACATCAAAGGGCTCACAACCATCCATGATTGGCCCCTAGATACCTCACACATCCTGGAGCAACCAGTATTCATCACAAAGGTTTCAGCAGGAATTAAATGTGGGTAAAGTAGATATAGTATTTCTGAACCAGTAGGAAAGAAAACCATTCCATTGAATGACTGTACCTGCATTTTATCTGCAGACAGAAAAATAAATTAATTTTTAAAAATCAGTAAAAAAGTGGCCAAATAACTTCATGTATTTGCCTTAGGGTCACGGATTCACTAGCTTAAAACAGCCCAAGTTGGAAGCCAAAGGACAAATATGAGGAATCAGTAATGCTATATGGCTCCTACTTTTCCCTGGGTTTCCTTTTGAAGAAAAATGGAAAAGGGAAGATATTTTCCAATATAATTTTTTATAAGTGAAAATTATCAAAATATAATATGTGTGTCAATTTTGCAGTTTTGGCTTTGTAAAATAGATTACCTCTCTTGTGTTCATTCCTTGCCAGCACTATATACCATCTTGCCTCATGCCTTAACCCAATGAAATTGATTCATTATTTTTCCTCTTTCTTATTTCCAAACCTCTTAAGATATCTTGCCCATGAAGAGCTGAAAGCTTCAGCTTCTTTGGATTTGCATTACACACCCTCAACTGAAACCACAAAAATAATGAATTTTAATAATTTTTCCAAATTCCTACTCCTATTAGCTTTAAAAGGCCTCTGGAGGTAGCTTGTATAATCACAGTAGCCTCTTCTGAACAGCCTTGGGTTTTCTTTTCTGCCCTTTATGTAAAGAGTACATGTATTTACATAAACCTTCTCTCTCTCAGCCTAATTCAACATATAGTAGAAATAAAAATTATTAGCTCAAGCCTAGAAAAATTTTCATTATCTACATCAAATTTCTGTGATAAGACCTTACATTATAGTTGCAATATGGTGAAGTTACACAGTATCAATTTTTTTTCATCAAACTCATTTATCCATGCCCTCCTTCATTTACGTCATTTAAAAATCAATTCTATTTTTCCCAGAATGGCTTATCATTCATGTAGCACACCACTAGTTACAGACCATCTTCTAGGAACTTGACCCATTTCCTCTCTTCTGTATCTTATTTCTATTACAGATTTCCACCTCTATGTATCACTCTTCCTAATCTCCCTCAATCTTCTAGCAGACATTAAATATAGTTAGTAACTGGACAGGTCATAATGCTGTCTAAATTTCCTTCATAAAATATGTAAAGCATCTTTTTCCTCCAGATAGCATTTCTAAGAGAATAAGGAATTCTCTAAACATATGCCACGCAATGTGCCACCTAACTTGACAAGTTAACAATAAATGAGCTGTATGGAGGGGAGAGGGAAGTTATAGTGGGACGGAGGACATCTTGGAATTAGGACCTCCTGACCTGGCCCTTATGCTGTTTCTACCACTGCCCAGTTGTGTGACTTTAGACATGCCACCAAATGACCTCCAATTTCAAAGGAAATTTTAGAGAGGTTCATTTGAGGAGGTTCCCAGAATGATAGATAAGTACCGTGGCCTCTGCTGACATAGCCCTACAAATATAGTAATGCTCTTTGTTGCGTGTCTTTGGGAGTAAGCCTCTAGGGTGTCAAGAGAATCAAATTCAATACTTTTCATATTCTTTTAAAAAATATATAGAACATAATGTTAAATTGGCAGGCAAATGGCAAAAAAAAATTATCTTACAATTTTAGTAATGGTCTACAGTATAATATTTCTCATTAGGATCACTGGAGAACCAGACAACATGAATCAGTATAATCTCTATTTTTAGATCTCTGAAGATGTCTCTCGGTCAGCAAAAGCCATAGAATGTCCCTCGTGAGTGGAAAAGCCAACTTCTAAGCAACATTTGTGTAGTAATGCTGCTGCAGTACTCCTCAATGTTCCTCCCTTGTCCTGGACCGCATTGTTGTCTTGCGTCCTGTGAGTGAAGTAGCAGATAGGACTGAGCTCTCAAGAAGCAGCCTCCCATCTAGTTGGAAAAAACTCCAGGTCTTTAGAACCTCTGTTACCCACTCAATGCCCTTTTCTCCCACTCCCTCCCACCCTCCTCTTAACTAGTCAAATCTGCCAAATGTCTTAGGCACAGCCAAGACAAAATGGAAAGTTTACTTGTTAAATTGTGATTAGAATTTCTAGTGATTTATATTTTTAAAGCATGCATCCTTCGCATTCCAGCCTCTGAACCTAATTCACAATGCATTCCTGCACATAGATGTTCTCAACTTCCATTTTTACAAGATACCTGCTCTTTTGAAATTTTTATCAGAGAACCTAAAATTTTTCCCTTCCACGGCAGGCCAGTCTATAAATGGGATGGCCTCTTTTTTGTAAAGGTAGCCTAATGTTCTGCCCCTCTACCTCACATACCCTACAATAACTATTGTTCTAATCTTTCTATGTGCAGGTGTATTAACTCTTCTTAAAAGTCGCATGCTAAGAGTTTGTTTTTCTGGTTTTATGTACAGATGGTTTCACAGTTAATGTCATCTTTTTAAAAACAGAAGAAGCACTTTTAAGTCTTCAAATTCTCACCGACTTGAGATTAATACTAATATGTATATCAATTAGAATTCATCCAGATGCATGCAACTAAAAGTAACTTTAACAATCAAAATGTTACTATCTCATATGATAATAAGTTCAGAAATGAGGCGGTAACGGGGTTAATTATTTCAATTAGAACAATGATGTCATCCAGGACCCAGATCCCCTCCATAACCCATTCTTCCTAAGTCTGCATGTTATCAGCACCTGTTACGGCTGCAGAATGGGTACACTCATGCATTCATATCAAGTGACAGAAACAAGTACCATCCTTTCTTGGGTCTCCTTTCCCCAAAAAACACCCTCATTAGTCTTCTCTTTTGTCCCATTGGCCAGGCTTGCATTACACATCCATTCCTGAACCAGTTACTGGTAGGAGCAATGGCTTACAATATTGACGCCCAGAGTTGCCCAATGCCTGAAAAAAAAAAGGAGGAGAACATGTTAACAGAAAAAGAGAATGGCTTTTGGGTAGATATCCAATAATGACTGTCATACTTTGGTCTGAGGCATCAGAAAACACTTTTCCACTAATCAGAGAACACTTTTCCAATAATTTATGATTTAATCTTCACCACAATCCTGTGAAGTTATAATGACAATACCAAATATCTGGAAATAGAGGATCAAATAGATGAAATGATTTACTCAAGATCTAATAACTAGTTAGTGATGGAGTTAGTATTCAATCCCAGCTTTTCTTTGCTCTAAATGCAAAGCTTTTTCTACTCTACCACACTGCCTAGCTATAATCCTTTTTGCCTTGATAATCCAGGTTTTGGGTAGTTCAAAACTGAGTGGAGAGTAGGAGAAAAGATAATAATTTCCACTCCTAACAGCTAGATATTATGTATGCCCAGTAAATAGTCTTGTTCTTATTTTATCCTTCTCTTCCACCTTCCCCATTCCCGCACCTACCGCCCCCCCCCCCCACACACACACATACACACTAAAGCCTTTCATTCTTCTCTTAAGGAGAAAAAATAGCTTGCACAACAATTGAATAGCTTAAATTGTGCCCCCGTTCTTTTTAGATAACATCATCGTTTGGGGACTACATGATCCAGTTTATCTGAGACAGCCCCAGTAGTGTATAATTATCAACAGAGCCATCTTCTTTCTCAGAATTTTCCATTTACATAATAAATTCTATAGTCACACCAATAATGGGCTCTCATAATTCCCATACTTGGAGGGTATGGGAAATATTCATAAATTAATAGTAACACCTCGGAGAAAATACGTCTTGGCTCCCTATGGAATCATTTATGAAGTCTGATTTCAGTTTTCTCCAGTACTTATGCTCACCTTATTTCTCATTGTTACCCTTACTTAGCATCAAGCAAGAGAATCCTCAGGTTTTTCCTATCCTTCCACTGCAACGGCCACATATCATCCCAAAATTCTCTTGTTGCTTTCTTTGAACTTTTACATTTTATTTCCACTGCCCAGATTTTCTTCTTTCTAGCTCCTCCCCAATGGTGGATTATGAATCGGGACAACATCATTCAAAAAACCAGCTATGAGCAACTTTCTCTCATACTGTTCTCTCTCCTGCTAGCAATCTCTCAATTCTTGTGGCCACTTTGTCCAATAATAGGTATTTTGATTGTGTGTTTTCCAGTAGTTTTTCAAACAGAAGTTCTGCCTTCCTAAATAAAGCGTAAGGTCCTTAAGGGTAGATGCCCCATTTTCTAATTCTTTTGTGTTGCCTGAAGTATCTATTGTTCTGTCCAGGGTAGAAGGCCTGTAAATGCTGATTAAATAACCCACGCTGGTAATTGTGGTCATAGAGAAACACTTTTTCCTGAGGGGAAATACTTCAGCATTATAGAAAATACCTTGTGAAGTAGTAGGTGCCCTCTGTTCCTTCCCCCATGTTACATTAGTTCCATCAAGCATATGTCTACAATCTCTAAATGGATTTTAAAAATGCAGTCAAAGTTACAGTTGAACCCAGGTTGGGGTCTGGGCAAAGTGGTTACTGAGATTCCTATCTATTGCTCATGACTGAACAGAATGAACCTTTATATCCCCATTCTAGGTCCTACCAGCTCTAGCAGAATTTGAACTATCCATGCTAATTATTATTGCTTTTCCTTTATGGAGAAAAAAAAAGAAAAGAAAATTTTGCATTTAAAGTTTCTTTTTCTCCTCTTTACTCACATTTACCATATTAAATGCCTTAGAATCTGGGTTCTGTGGGATTTTTACTGTCAAAGCTGGGACTGCACTGCATCATTGGAACACTCCAGTGTGAATTCAAAGACTACTCCCAGAGAGCACTGCACACCAAATTTCGTTTCTGCCAAAAAATAAATAGAAGGTTTAGAACTGAGAAGGATGGGCTGTTCATGACATTTACCACTGTCCCTCAAGACTGCAAAATAGATGTACGGAGAAGAAATACCTTTTCTGCCCCTCTTCCTTTTAATTGTTAACTTTCTTGTCCTCTGGTTGTATTATTTACATATTTGCATAAGAAATATCATTTGCAAGCCTTACCTCAGAGTGGCAACCAGCCACCCCAGTTTTACTAGATAACATATTTTTCTACTTGATATTTCCCCAAATACATTGAATTGCAGTGTATCTGCTTTTTTTAAAGCTAATCAAATCACGTTAATCTGTTTCTTGTGTCTTTTTAAAATACTCATTGGATAAAGCTTGAAATATTTTCTATTTTGCAACAATACCCCTTAGACATTTTCAGGGAATCCCCTTGATTATCCTCACTGCAGTGTCATAGAAAACAGAATTATATATACAAGTGACATTTTATATTCAGAATATCCACTATTCTTCTAAATAGGGAACACTAGTGATTAGATGCATATGTTCATTAACTGTGTTGCTCAACTTATGTTAGAGAGGACCAGTAACCCTCTTGATAAAAACAACCATGTGGCATTATTGCAAGTCATTAGATTGCATGAGGTTTTTGGAAATTCCAAATAATATAAATGTTTACAGGAACCAGAATTTTTTTGAAGTCTTTAAATATGCTTTTTTTTTTTTTTTTTTGACCACCAGGAAGCATTTTGTGCCACTGTAATTGGAAGCTAATGGCTGATGTGAAATAATGTCATTGTGTCATTTAAAAAGGTTAATGGAAATGTAAATTGGAAACTTTAATATTGTATAAATACAAATAAAACTGTTTTTGAGAGAACTGAATCTGGATTAGGGTGGCTTGCTTGAAAAATTCTTTTGGTTCTCTATCATCTCTGAATAGTTATTTCACACTTTTAACTTTACCCAAAGAGACTGAGGCAGAGATCTTTATAGTCATTTAGGATGTTTGGGAAAGCAGGACTCATTAGCTTACAGAATGAGAAAATTACTATCCTGCCAGCAATGGAACACTTCTTTGGCTACTACCTCACCTAAAAGTTAATTAAAGACAAAAATTAGGTAAACTTTCCAAACCAGTCTCCTGCTATTTTAATTCATTAGCACCCTGTACTAAATAGCTGGGGCTTTCAAGAGCAGATGCTACGTATATACAGAATGAAGTCATAACTTTCGTTGCCTCTCGAAATTTCTTATACCAAACTCGCCAAATATGTTAGAAAGTGTTAAATGTTTTATTCATTGTTTTTAAATCTCCACTATTTAATTTGCTGCATTGTCTATTTACCCTACTACCAAATATGATTTAGCTAATCCATATGCTGATTGGTATTACACAGTTCTTATAAACCCTTTTTCCTTCTTTATTTTTCAGCAAATAGAATTCTTTTAATTGCAAGGAAACATAAATTACAACACTTTAATGTTCTTTTGTTCTTTCTACATAAGGATTTACTTTCTTATATAAGCAGATAATACTTTTATATATCTACCAGACCCCAAATAAAGTTAAATGGCAAGAATGAGTATTTCTGGAAACCTATAGAAATTTTAATAAATTGAGACAGGTTTAACAAATGTCAAGCAAAGGTGAGCTCCTTACTTTTATAATTCAAGTTTCTATTTTATATCAATATATGCTGTATTTTCTGATTGAAATTGTTCTGTCTAATGAAACTTGTGATTTCCTGTAGTTGCTGTTTACATTTGAAATCAAACTTTCATACAGTGTGCTTGATTGTACCCTTTCTGTTGGGAATTTGATTAAAATATTCTAGCCATTTCATTAATACCTTTTCATGTGCTTAAAGTATGTGAAGTTATGCTTTTGCTGTCTCAAAACCTATCTGTGGACAAAATCCATGAAGCTTGTAGACTGTGATTTATACACATGAAAGAAGAAATAGATTTCACTCAGTGAACCAGTGAGTAAGAAACTTTTTGGTAACCTCTGATTCCTGAACTTTTTATCCTTCATGGCCTTTTTTGTATTCTTAAATGTTCATTGAGTAATTATGTATTCTTGTAAAATGCAAAATCAACTTACATGCAATCAGGTATGGACACAAGACACACTTGTGCTCTCAATTTCAGGACTCACAGATACCCTAGCAGTCACAGGACTGTAGTTCACTCAGTAGCTGTGTTAATGATGTGGTTTTGCTATAAAATAAGTTTGTTTTCTTTATTTTGAGCTACAAGATTTTAAATGTTGCAGCAAATGAAAGAAAAAAAACATATTTGAAAGCTGTGTCAAAAACCATCAGCGGTACCTACAAAAGCCGTTGTGCAGCTTCTAAAATGTAGTTTATTGCTGTAAATATGTACTATTCATGTTAGCTTGTTTATTCCTAAAACACAAATAAAACTTTTTTAAAAATGCCTACATATAAAAAGCTTACTTTGTACTCTTTAAAAACATGCAAGATATCAGGCATATCTTTTTATAATCCTTAAAATGTTTAGAATTCTAATCTATTAATTGAGAACTTTCACTGTAAGATTTAATACTAAGTGAAATCCCTTTATTTGAAAGAAATTCTTTCTTTGTAGTATTATCCAACAATTGGGGTGAAAAACATACCAGCACTTTTCCAGGAGCTTATTTCTGTACCACTTAGACTTTTTCTAAAAATACATATATATTCTTTAAATAACAAACCTTACAAAAATTTGAACATATAAGTTTTTATATGTTAGAAAAAGAGAAATGAAGTCTTCCTGTATTAAAAAATGCCTAAAACAGATTTTCATAGCATCCATTTGTGAGGTGTGTGATGTCAAATTAAAAAAAAAAATCTCCACTGTAAATATTAGAGTTAGCCTACTTGTCAGTCTTTCCTCATTTGAAAACTTCCAACCTCCAAATTTATTTTCCCCCCTCAGACATAATATATTGGCAATAAAATAATTAACAGATTAAAGGTGTGAAGCTCATTTATCCCTTAATTTTTGGTTAGAACAGCGTTTCAATATGAGTCACAGGGATGACTAACATCCATCCAGAAAAATAACTGGGAATCAGTAAAGCCTTGGCCTTCAGTTTTCAGGGATTTGAGAGACATCCTACACTGGCTACTAATTCCAGAAGGCTATGTTATATGATGGAGAAATAAATGGCCATCCAGTTTTATTTAAATTGGAAAAGGTACAAACATATATGTAGCATGTTTAAGATTTGCTGTAACGATTCTAGGTAATAAGAAGCTAACATAAGGTAGGTGTATATCTGTGTTGTCATGTATCAACTAAGGATATGGAGAAATTGGAACCCTGTTCACTACTGGTGGGAATGTAAAGTGGTAGAGCCACTATGTAAAATAGTATGGAGGTTTCTCAGAAACTTAAAACTACCAGGAGTCCTACTTCCAGGTATTCATCCAGAAGATTTTAAAACAGGATCTTGAAGAAATATCTGCACTCTTATATTCATTGCAGCATTAATCGCAATGGCCAAGAAGTGGAAACAACTTAAATGTCCATTGATAGATTAGTGGGTAAAGAAAATGTATATACATACAATGAAATACTATTTAGCCCTTTAAAAAAATCCTATCATATGTTTAAACACAGATGAAACTTTGAGGACATTACAGTGAAATAAGCTAGTTATAGAAGGACAAATGCTGCATGATCGTACTTACATGAAGCAGAAAGCAGACTGGTGATTACCAGGGACTGGGGAGGGAGAAGTGGGGAGTTGCTGTTCAATGGGTAGAGTTCCGGTGATACAAGAAGAAAAAGTTCTAGAGAACTGCTGTACGACAGTGTACATAGATAACGATACTGTACTGCACATTTAAAAATTTGTTAAGAGAGTAGATTTTATGTTAGGTGTTTTTTGCCACAGTTAAAGAATGCAAAGTGGTATAGCGACTTTAAAAAAAATTGGCAATTTCTTACAAAGTTAAACTTAATTATGCAATATGATCCAGCAATCACAAACCTAGGTATTTATTACCCAGTTAATTTGAAAACCTGTGTCTACATAAAAATTTATCTGTGAATGTTTTACAGTAGCTTTATTCATAATTGACAAAAAGTAAAAACAACCAATTTCCTTCAAAAGAATGAAAAACTGTGGTACATTTATACAATGAAATATTATTCAGAGATCAAAAAGAAATGAGTTACCAAGCCACAAAAACACATGGAAAAACCTGAAATGCATATCACAAAGTGAAAGAATCCAGTAGAATCCCAATTATCTGACATTCTGGAAAAGGCAAAACCATAAAGACATTTTAAAAATTACTAGTTGTCTGAGGCTCAGAGGAAGGTAGAAAGGGATAAGCAGGTAAATCAGAGGGGATTTCGGAGGTGCTGAACTATTCTGTACAGTGGATACATGACATAAGATATTTGTCAAAACTGAGCACTGTTAAATAGAGTGAATCTTAATATATGCAAATTTAAAAGTCATTTAAGAAGTTGGGGGATCCCAGCAAGGAATACAGACGAAGGTAAACAATCTAACAAGTGTATAAAACAATCTCACTGAAGGGAGCAGTGGGAAAAAGTACTGACCTAAGTAACTTCAGAAATGATTGCAGTCTGTAAGACTAAAGGCAAAAGCAACAGCCCATAAATACCTCCCAAAAGGTAAAGTCATTTCCCACAGGAGTGCTGATTAACAATTCAGATAGTGCTGTGTATACACTGGAATTGAACCACTGAATAAATGGATGGTAGATGGTGGAAGTCAGATTTATCACCTCTGGAATATGAATTTATAGCTAGGAAGGGTAGCAAGCTAGAATGATCCATGTGATAACGGACTGGAGTTGGAGACAGCAAGATGAACTCATTTGTAGCTTAATATAAATACAGATGGTTATATAAAGAAATATTTATATAACAGGTTAGTAAACAGGTTAGTTTATACGCATATATTTCTTTGTTCTGTTAGCGGAGAGGGCCTAAAAGAAGCGACATTTCAGTAGCAATAAACACACCTAACTTGGGTTCTATTGTTCAGTAAAATGAACCAGGACTTCTTGGAGAGATGGCTGATTCTAGGACTGAGTAGGAAATACAAAGAGAAGCCTGGAACACCTTGTATTGCCAGAAAGTTAAGGAAATAATATAAAAGTAAATAAAACCCACCCCCGTGAACCAAGGTATGTCAAAAGAAAAGGAACCAACTGGTCAAAGCTGAAAAAAATTTTGAGTAATAAAGTTAGTATTGGATGATAACCCAAAGTATAAAATTAATATCCATGAGTCCATACTAAATAAACAATTAAATAAATTAATTACTAGGAGAAATGATACAAATCTGTACAGAAGAATTCCAAAGATTTATGTAGATACTCTGATCTCAAGGAGGAGGAGCACAACTCCCCATTCCTTAAGTATGGGCTACATATAGTGCCTTCCTTCCCAAAGGGTACATAGAGTATGGAAAAAGGAAATATAAAGAGTAACTTCACAGTGAAAAAAACCTGACAAACACTACCTCTGCCAAGTGATCAAGGTCAATGTCATCATAAATCCTGTTAATAGTATGTACCCATGATACATGATGTAAATCCACACTTTACCTCTGTGATCTTCTGCTCCAAAACTCATACACCCAGTCTAAACATGAGAAAAACATTAACTTCCATTAGAGGGCATCCTACAAAATATCTTACCCACACTCCTCAAAAGTGTCAAGCTCATTAAAAACAAGGAAAGTATGGTAAATTATCACAGCAAGAGAAGCCTAAAAAGGCATGACAACTAAATATAACATGGAACCCTGGGACAGAAAAAGGACATTAGGTGAAAACTTTTAGGAAGTCTAAATAAACTACGGAATTTAGTTAAAAACAATATATTGATATTAGTTCATTAATTATAATAAATTCACCATACTAATAGAAGATGTTAATAATAGGAGGAACTGGACTGGGGTATATAGGATCTGGGATCTTCCTGTACTGTCTGCTCGATTTTTTGGTAAATCTAAAACTGTTCTAAAAATATAAAGTCTATTTACAGAGGGGGAAAAAAAAGATAAATTATAGATTTGGGAAAAAACATACTTGTAAGACATATATATAGATGTGTGTATATATATATATAAATATATATATATATGATAAAGACTGTATCCACAATATGTAAAGAATGCCTAAAACTCAACAATAAGAAAACAATACAATTTAAAAATGGGCAACATATCCGAACAGATACTTCACCAAAGAAGATATACAGATGCCAAATAAGCACATGAAATGATGTCCGACATTTGTCATTATTAAACAGCAATGAGATACCACTACACACCTATTAGAATAGATGAAATTAAAAAAACTGACTGTATTGTGTTGTTAAGGAGACTGTGGTATAGAATGTAAAGTGGTAAAATCACTTTGGAAAACAGTATGGCAGTTTCTTGAAAAGATAATCATAGATCTACCAGATGATCCAGCCATTTCATTCCATTCATAAGAAAGCATACGTCCATACGAACACATATGCAAGAATGTTAACAGCATTCTGTGTGTTGTACTAGCCCTAAATTTTAAACCATCAAAATATCCAAGAACAGATGAATAGATACATTAGTTACGGTAGAAGTCTATAGCAGAATACTTCTCAACAATAAAAAGGCATAAACTATAACCCTATGCAACAACATGGATGAACTCAAAATAATGCTGAAAGAAGCCTGATCACATATACATAAAAAGTACATATTGTATGATTCCATTTATATTAATCTCTTGGAAATGTTACCGAATCTGTATCTTTAGCAGCAGGAAGCAGATTAAGGGTTATCTATGGGGAAAGGGTGCAGGATCAGGGATTACGAGGGTATAGGAAGCTTTCAAGAGTCCACCATCTTGACTGAGATGATGCTTTCTTGGGTATGCATGTGAATATTTAGCAGATTACATACTTTAAGTATGTGCAGTTTATAGTATGTCAGATTTCAATAGTGTTTAAATATGCTAATGTAGTGATAATGTGGTGAGAGGGGGACCAAAGTAGAACAGGAATTTTTCCTTCTCAGAGGAAGTACCATACAGAGAAGTGAAATTCAGAAGGACCCTAGATCAGTACTGTTTAAAGTGCTGGTCTACAAACTGGTCCATAATGACATTAGGAACTTGCACAAGAAGGTAAATTCGCTACCTCCCTAAGCACACTGTTTAGCTCAACTGTCATTTTTTTTTTTCATAACCAAAATTTCTCAGTGAAGAAAGCAGTACATTGATGAACATTCTGGCACAGGCTCCTCATCTAATCACTAACCTATAACAAACAGTTCATAGATTAGCATTAGTCTACAGACACATTTTGAGTAGCACCAACTAGATTCCACTCAGGTATTTATTAACCTCCCTAAGCCTATCATCTGAATGATAAGAATAGTAATAAATGCTCTGAATGCCTCAAATAACAGTCTGATGATCTAATGGGTGATGAAGCTTCCAAATAGCAGGTAGCAATTAATTATGTATTATTGTGTAATGTAGAAAGTCATCTGAAATAAAGCAATATATAAAAATGGTATTTTTTATTTGTTCAGAATGCTTGCTTTTAAAGTTAACTAAAATTAAAAATGACCTGTTTGCCAATAAAGTTGTTAACATCCCAAACTGTCAAATTCAATATTAAGAGTTTAAAACAAAAAAGAACATATATATGTAGACTTAGCTAATATTTAAATAATAATACATACACTACACAATGACATATATTCTTTTTAATCAGAGCATACTCTCCCAATTGGACACAGAAATACAAAAGTAACCATGTTATTGCATTTTTCCCATGTTCTAGTATAAGATTTTAGTTTCTAGAATTCATAACTCAAAACTGTTCACATACATTGTTATTTTTTTCTTGTTCATGTCTGAAGAGCTTCTTTCTCTAAGAAATTTTACATTTTATAATCTTTCCTTTGAAATGAAAAAGATATGGAATCTCCTGAGTTACATATGCAGCTTATACATTCTTTAAATGTGATTTTTAAAAAATATCACAAATTAGTCATATGTATTCATAATACACGTCCTTGCTATTCACTTACTTTGTTAAGAAAGATTCAAGTATATTTGTGCTTTGTATGTTTACATTACTTTAGAGCCTATTTTTAGTTTTTAATAAAACTCTATATCTATAAAGATTTCTCGAATATTTAATAAATGAAACAGAACAGTCATTATGAAAATATAAACCACTATTATAGCCTTTTATCTTTCATTTTCTATGCATTTCCTGTCAACCATGTAATTTCCTGTTCTTTAGGGAAGTTGATAATTTTTATCTTTGTAATCTCAATACTGCTGCTTTCTCAGCTTGCCTTAATAGTTTCTCACAGGTTTCTGAACACACAGTATTCACTCTGTCATATCAGTTGTAGCAGTGGAATCTGATAATGTGGGCATTGATCATCTCCAGTTATTTCAACTGCAGGACGACCTTAAAAAACAAAGCATGGGGGAGAATCAGTTTATACCAGAATGATGCCAATATCTGCTAAAAGAGATGCTTTGAAATCTCTGAAGAAGTGCCTTGAGAACTGATAACAAATACGCTGCACAGTAACTGATAGCAGGCACATGCCTGCCAGGATCTGTGGTTCAGAATCATTTCATATTTACACCAGGTCTATCATATACCCCTCAGATATTTAGCCCCATTCAAAGGCAAACCATTATGGTTACTGGAGCAGTCATCGAGGCACCAGAATATCTGATTAACTTCAGAACATGGAGGGAAGCTGTGGTACACCAGGGTTTAAAAAAGAAAAAGTCAAGAAGATTGGTCACTGGCACGAGAGGTTGGCAAGAATAACTGACTTTAATCACTGAAACTTCACTGCTAGAGAAAATGCTGAGTGATAACAAAGGAATACACGTAACAAAGGTAATTATTTTATTTCTTCCTGACAGCAGTAGTTTCTACCATTTAAATATTATTTTTCTCATTAATTAAACACTAGAAATGGTTACTGTTATTCAGCCATTCCCATGAAAAGGTAAAGCTTTTAGTCATTCATTAGTTCTATCTTGTCTTGACCTGATTTTGTCAAATATCTACAAGCTATATTTTCTTTCCTGCACCTAAAAAAATGTACTATTATTGTCCAGTTAAATAAGAAACTCTTTTCTTCAAAATCATCCTATTTTTAACCACAAAAACTCTTCAGAATCATCTAATTTCAGAGCCCCAAGGTAAAAAATTAATTTTTATCATTAATGAGCACTGGAGCAAAACAAATCTAGCTATTAGAACAGCACTACTATTCTTTCAAATATAACTACTTGATAAATTATGCTCAAAACTAAGTAATTAAAATTACAAGTTATAATTAATTTAATATCTCAAACTAGAGATGTAGAACATATCAACAAAGTATTTTTTTTACTTGACATAAAATATAAAGAACAAAAGAAATATTAAAAGAGAACTATGAGTGTTTCTTACATTGCTCTAATGATATTAATCAAAACTTAAATATTTTAAATCATACAACAAAATTAAAATAAATACCTTATTAGCTGCTTCCAAGGAATTTATTAAATTCTGCAGCTCTTCTTTACTCATTTCAACAGAATATGGTTTGATTTCACCATTTTCTTTTACATCTAGATGAAGGTTTAAAAGTGGCATTTGTAATGTGGCAATCTTGTCACTAGAAAGTGCAAGCTGTTTAAAATGAGATAACAGTAATTAATAAGCACTAAAATATATTAAATATGCATCAGAGCCTATGAATAATACATTTAAAAAATACTTGTTTGCTCTAAAGTATAGGGAAAGGCGGAGAAAATAAAAAAGTTAAACTCATGCCAAACTAACATATATTTAGAGAATGGAAAGAGAGTGAATAAAAGAGAGGACATAGGTTAGGATAGAAAGACAGCCAGTCAGCACATTGTGGCAGAAGTAGAAATCTAGAGCAGAGTTATGGCTGGGAAGTACATATGCATCTAATGGGTCCAATGCATCAAGAAACAGAATTCTTGAAGATACCAAGAGGATAAAAAACCACATACAAAGATACAACTAAAAATACCAGCAAACTCAGAAATAAAGATACTTAAATCATGATCAGCTAACTCTACTTAACTATTGATAACTATTATCAAGATGTCATCTGCAATTAGAGCTACTCAACAAAAACACTTGACACATTTACCTCATTTTCTATTCTGTCTAAAGAGAGTATCCCAGAGGAAATAAAAGAATCAAATACTCATGATACTAATATTTTTGAAACAAGCACCACGGCTTCATTGCCACATGGCAAAGTGAAACTCAATTTTTCTGGAATCTGAGCCAGAACAGCCCCAAGACAGCTGAATCTTTGGAGAGCTGCCACTTGAAAATTTATCTTGGGCAATGGTAAGGGACTCTTTCCCTAACAGCAAACCTCAAAAGATCTCTCTTGTGGTACATATATTATAGAATCAAATCCTCACATATCTCTTCTTTTCTCTCACTAAAAAACAGGACTCATCATGTCCAAGATTTTAAGTATCACCTTTAAATTCCGTACTTTACAGGTAACTCTCCGCAATATTTCTCATAAGTGTTTTCTCCGCTGATGCTTGAATACCGCCAATGATAAAGAACATGTTAACTCAAGAAGAGGTGAAAATAATTTTCAGATACTCATAGCTGTTAAAAAAAAAAGTTCCCTAGGTTGAATTCAAACCCATCTTATTGTAAATTATAGACTTTAACCTTTGTCCTACCCCTAGATGCAAAAGAGCATATATCTATTCCTTCATCTACATGACTTTTAGTCCTTTAAAGATAATTTTCACATTTCTACCAGGTTGTCTCCTCTCCAGGTACATGGTCTCAAGTGTTTCAAAGCAACTTCATGTACTATGATTTTAAGTTCCTGGCCATTCTTTTCTGGTTGGGCTCCAATTTGTTTAAGTTATCTCTAAGTCTGGCAGTCAGAACTAAAAGGACTATTAAACTAATTACATTAACTAAAAAGATTTAATGGTTGAAAACAGAATACATTAGAACTACGAACTCTTGCTTGAAAAACAGCATTTCTACCAACAAAACATAAGACTGAATCATACTGTTGACTCAAGCTACCCTTTGGTAAATAAAAATAACTAAATATTTTTCATATCTTCTATAGTAATGGTTGGCTTTACTTAAATGAAAAATCTTCTACTTAGGTTATCTCGGCTTATTTTATTTTGCTTTATTCGGTCCACCACTGTAATCTGCTTTAAAATAATTTAAAATTTTTAACTTTATCAAAACATATATTCTCTAGTTTTATGTCACCCTCAGATTTGATAAGCATAACATTCATAAAAATGTTGAAGAAGACTGGGCTAAGACCACAATCACAGAGACCTCCTTCTCAGCTAAAACAAATTCATTGGGTTTTGGTTATTTATCCAGTTATGAACCCAAATAACTGAATTATTTTCCTGCATTTTTCGCTGTTTTATCCACAAAGATAATATGAGACACCTTACTCAGGGCCATGCTAAAATCAAGAACCACAATGTATTTTTCTCCTCATCTACGTGTAGGTACCCTATAGGGGATAGAAACTTGGCCTGAAATTGTTCTTTATGAACCCTATTGATCAAGACTCTCTTTTCAAAATATTTTTAAATGCTGTTTTAATAACACATTATAGATTTTCCCCTGGAAGTAGAATCACGTTTTTCAATTTGGGGAAGGCTATAAGGTCTAGAAACTTCTGGCCAAAATTATACATTAAATATTTTTCTCTCATATATTATATATAAGGCAAATATATAATAGATAAGACCTGCTATTTATGACATATAATGATTCACACTCTAGTTGATTAAATTTATTATCATTATAAAGTTATTGTACATGGATATTTATAGTGTACTGATATCCAATTAATGAAAAATAAGTAATTTCAATTATCTTTGATACCTTTTGGGGACAATTTTCAAAATAAAAGAAATTTTAGATGTATAACGTCATAAAAAATGAATCTTTCTATTCAAAAAATGAAATAAAAAACATACATACTCATAAATAAGTAGATCCTCACCTTTAACTGCCAATCAAAATCCTGTAGCTGTGCAGAGGAAATATCAACAATTTCTTCTAACAGAGCCTGCTTGATTTCATCTTTCCTACTTCTCAAGCATTTTATGATAGCTTCTTGATGAAATGAATTTAATTGATTCAACTGCTGAGATATCTATGGAAATAAAAAGAAATGGTTAGAAAATGAGTGAAAGGACCTTCTTCCGTTTAAAATATAAATACATAGTTCCACTTTCCTTTCACACACCCTTTAAAATGGCAGTAAATGAAAAGAAAAAAAAACTACTTCTGTAACTATGAAAAGAACAAGATGAGAATGCATAACCGGCAAACGAGGTTTTAACAAATTTTTGTTGCAAAACAGAAAGTGAAAGAAAAGCACTGACTTATGAAGAGCATGGAGGTGAATACATCTGGAGACCGCTCAAAAAATAAAGCTGGTATCAATATATTAATATATAAGACAACATATATAGCCTTTAAGGAAAGAAGTATTACAAGAAACAGAGAAGAATGGCAAAAGGTTTCCTCAACAGAAATATATAACAATCATAAACTTGTGTGCACTTAATAACAGCTTCAAAATATACAAAGCAGCAAAATGGTACAACTAAAAAGAAATGAGTGATTCTACTTTCACATTTGGATTATGAAAAATTAATCTAATACCTCTCAGTAACCAATAGTGACAAAAAAAGTCATAGAATTGAAAAACTCTTTCTACTTAACCTAATCTACACACAGAATACAACACCCAACAACTGTAGAATATATATTATTTTCACTTGTATATGGAACGTTCACCAAAATGAACCATAGGCTGAGCCACGTAGCAAATCACAAAGGATTGGAATTATACCTTCAAAATCTTTGGGCCACTGTGTAATTTAATCATAACTGATTAAAAACAAGTCCAAATATTTGAAAATTAAGCAACATGATAACACAGTACTAGGTGAAAAAAGAAATAAAGACAACCATGTATAAACTCTTCCAGAGAAAAGGAATAGAAAAATTTACTTCCTAATTCATTCCATGAGACCAGAATAAAATTTCATACCCTGATGAACACATTATAGGAAAGAAAACTCATGGGCCAGTATCACTCAAATTCAGATGAAATAAGTTCTAGGCAAAATACTGGCAAATCAAGTAAAAAAAAAAAAAACATAAAAAATGATAATACATCATGACCAAGCAGGGTTGTGTTTCATTTTGCTTTTACTGGCAATGTAGGTGAGTTTGACATTAAAAAATTAATGCAATGCACCCATTAATTAAGGTGAGAAATAATAAATTCAGGAAATAAGCATTTAATAAAGTTCAATATCCATTATAATAATAATTCTCAGCAAAGAGCAAAGTAGGAGATGTAGGAAGCGTCTTTAAACTGATAATGGATATCTATACAAGCACACAGTTAACATACTAACAGTGAAGTAGTGAACACATTCTCCCTAGGGTTAGGAATAAGGAGGCACTACTTTCTTGTTTTTCAACACTGTCCTGATGGCATTAGCAAGTGCAGTGTTGGAAGAAAAAGAAATAAAAGGTATTAAAATTTAAAAAGAAAATAATTGTATACAAATTTTTTAAAATTTATAAACCATTGGATATAATAAATACATTTAGAAAAAATGTTGGATACAGAATAAGTATACAAAAATCAACTTTGTTGCTACATACTAGCAATAAACAATTGGAGAACAAAATTAAAGAACATCAGCAACATCAGTTACTTGGAAATAAATCTAACAAAATATTTGCAAGACCTCTACACTGAAAACCACAAAATAGTAGAGAGAAACTGAAGCTAATCTAAATAAATGGAAGGTTATACCATGTTCATAGGTAAGAAGGCTCAATATTGTTGATGCCAATTCTCCTCCAAATGATCCAGAGATTTATTGCAATACTCATGCTATGGACTTAGGTGTGCCCCCTCAAAATTCATTTTGTTAAAACCCTAACCTCCAAAGTGATATTCGGAAATGGGGCCTTTAAAAGGTAATTAGGTTTAGATGAGGTCATAAGGGTGGAGCCCTCTCAATGGGATCAGTACCCTTATAAGAGATACCAGAATTTGTTTTGTCTCTTTCCCCTGGCCATGTGAGGACACAGCAAGAAGAAAACCATCTGCAGTGAGGGAAAAAAGCCCCCACCAGGGAACCAAAACAGTTAGCACTTTGATCTTAGATGCCCTAGCCTCTAGAACTGTGAGAAATTAATTCCCATTGTTTAAGCTACCCAGTCTATGGTATTTTATTATGATAGCCCAAGCTGATTAACACTCCCATCAATATTCCAATAGTTTTTTTTTTTTTTGGTTAAAATTGACAAGCTCATTTTATCATATACATGAAAATTAAGAGGAGCTAGAATAATCAAGCCAATCTTGAAGAAGTACAAGGTTGAAGATCATCTACTATTAGATATCAAAACAATATAATGTAGCTTTAATTTTACAGTTATTAAGACAGTGTTGTTGGCAAATATAGACAAATAGACTAATAGAGTAGAATAAAGAGTCCAGATACAAAATCATCCATATATGGCCACTTGATTTACAACATAGGCTGCACAGTTATTCTATGAGGCAAAGATGGTCATTTAGATAAACGGTGCTAGGTAAAGTGGAATTAATGTGAAAAATTTGTATTTGACCCCTACTTCGTACACAAAGATTAATTCAAAATGCATCAGTAACATAAATGTGACAGCTAAAACAATCAAGCTTCTACAAGATAATATACAGAAACATCGTCATGACTTTGGCACATATATTTCTTAAACAGAGCATTAATACCACTAACCATGGAAAGAATCATTGACAAAATGGACTTGATTAAAATTTAGTGCTTTTGTTCACGAGAAGACACCGCTGCGAGTGAAAAAGCAAGCAACAAAGTAGAAGATATTTAAAATACATATATCTGACAAAGAACTCACATCCAGAATATTACCCACGTCAAAATTACAAACATACATAACTCCATTTTTTTTAAAAGTGGGCATCCTACACAACATGCACGTCCAAATGCTTTTCAACAAAAGTACTAAAGCAATTAAATGGGACGATACCTCATGACCCTGCAATTTCACTTCAATTGTTTATCCTAGAAAAGTTGGCCCATGTGTGTTCAAAGACACACAAATGTTTGCAGCAAGCATTATTAGTAAAAATGAAAGAGGCAACAACCTAACTGTTCATCAGAAGAGAGACAGAAAAATAAGTCCTACTAATTCCTATCATCAAATACTATAAGGGGTTAAAATACATAAACTAGATCTACATTTATCAATATTCATAAATCTAAAACACAATGTTGCATTAAAAAATTAAGAATGAATACATGTTACACAGTTAAACAACTCAAATAACTGCGTACATTGCTTAAAGATGAAAGACATACAATATAGAATATAAAACATGCACATCAACTTAACGAGTGGTGATATCCAGGAAAAAAATGACATACTCTGGTGATATTTAGGTATATTTGTAATGCCTTATTTCTAAAACAAACAAAACTGAAATACATAAATTAAAATGTTAACACCTGTTTGATTATGGTAATGGAAATATAGGTGTTGCTATTTAACTTTTGTTTTCTTCTATATGATTTAAATATTCCACAATTTAAAAAATACAAACAACCAAAAACAAAACTACAAAAACTCAAACTTCCACAAATTTTATACTTAAATGATGATGTCTTTGTTATATAATATATACTTAGTAATGATGGCCCTTGTATTATATAGTGCCCTAAAGACCAACTCAATAAAAAATCTGAACTCTAAATTATTTATTTATTTATTATCTATTATAAGATATAGAAGTGTAGAGTATAGTTACCTCTTCATCAGATAAACTTTTACCAACTACAGCTTTGAAAAACTTGGTAATATCTTCTAGAACATGTACCCATTCTGCTGAATCCCAAACACTCTGATAATCTTGGTAGAGAGGATAAGTTCGGCCACAGATGCCATCGATTATTTTGTGAAGAAGCTAGAGAGAAAAAAAAAGGAAAGAAATGTAATTATGAGTAAAATTATATAACAGATTTACCATCCTGTAGCAAACAAATGTTGAGAGAAGTTCATGTTATCTGCAAGAGCAGCTAAGGTGGAAATGCAACTATTTTTAACATTATTTTATTAACTAAAAGTTAGATCTTTACCAAAAAAAACCAGAATTTCTATAATTTTGTCCATGTTCAGAAGCTAAAATAATTTTATAGATACACTGTTGTTTTTCTAATGTTCCTGAAAGGAAGATGGTAAGTATAACAGTTTCGTCTTGGAGACCTTAGGCATCATACTTATACCAAGAACCAAAAAATAAAAAATAAAAGTATGACTCTTAAATCAAAGTCTTTTACTGTAGATCTACAAACTATATTTTCCTTTTCTCCATTTTTCACAACATTCATATTACTTCTTTTGGTCTCTTCAGTATCTTTCTCTTCTTTTGTTTTTACCTTCCTTTTTCTCTATCCTACCTTAATATCAGCAATAGGAATCCTAAGACACATACAACTCAACATAGTAATTAAGATTGTGTATTTCAGAATGCAACTGGCTAGTTTGAATCCTAGTTCCACTACTTACTTAGTTTTATCAAGTTATTAAAATGTTCTGTGCTTCTGTTTCCTCGTGTGTAAAATGAGGATAATATATATCTCCATAATGTTGTTTTAAGTATCAAATAAAAATACATGCAGATCACTCGGCACATTGCTAGCTTGTACAGAACACTTAAACATTGCTAGCCATTGTTATCATTCTTCTTATTATTATTTATTATCACTGTTCCTACTACTACATTCCATGTCTTTAACATATTATTAACTTAGTACCTACTATGTCAGCCCTATTCAAGGCAAATGATTATCATGGTTTCTTAGGGGATATTTATGTCTTGTAAGAACCAAGCCAAATAACTTGGAAACACATTGAAGCAGTGAGTCTTCCAACTCTATTCCCCTGGATCATATTCCACTCATTTTAAGTGATAATTCCTTCTCTATAACACCACACATATCAGAACAAAGACGAGCAACTGATGACCCCACTTCCAAATGATGGATAAAGCACTGTATGAATTTCCTCATTTGTAAAATCATAGAAGAGAGTTAAGATGGCTTTCTTGATCCTGGTAGAAATTAAGTTAATTCCCTCCTACCCTGCCCAAACTTTCCCATTGCAAATGGAACAAAGGAAGATGGATGGTCAAACTTGGGGACTTATAAAAGCTGCCCAACATACCCCTCTATCACATTATGTACACTAAGCACTCATCCCCACCCTTCATCCACTGTAAATGGAAAAGAATTGGGACTTAAGCAAAGCTGTCAATCATTGACACTAAAGGCCTGCCTACCAATGCTTGGGATCCAGATGACTGCCCCAATGATAAAGTTAGTTTTATGTATATTAATTGATTCCTTCCCTCGACAAACACTGATTTAAGAACCCACATTGGGCCAGAAACAACTCTCAAGAATTGTGGATATAAAACAAGTATTTACCCTGAAGGAGTTCAGAGTAAGATAGAGACTAGAGGCAAGAAGACCAGTTAAGAAGTTGTGTTCAAGGATAACTTCACATGGCCTGAATTGTTTGGGGATAGAGATGGTGGGAGTAAACATATTAACATATTAATTACAATCAAAGTGTTAGTAAGTAGTGTTAAGTCAGAAGGCAAACAGAACTACAGTTCCCAGAGCTAATGCTGAAGCTGAATTTTGCATATATTGTTTTCTTTCATGGGTTGACAAATTTCCCTCAGGTCTAATATTTGGAGCATTAAGTTTTTTTGCTTGAAAGTTCAAGGGAGGGAACACTTCTCAGTCAGATTTTCCTCTTATAGCAACCATTGGGTTTTTTTTTTCCTTTTACAGTTTTTGTACTTCTCCACGTTTCTCTCATCTTTCAAAGTCACTAAAATGTTGCTGCTGCCAAAAACAATATTTTATAAACTGCCAGTGCTTTTGGTTGTAAGGCTAAACACAGGAGCATAGCGTAAAGACTGGAGCCACCCGATTCCTGCTCGCTTGTCCAGCCCTAGTCTCCCAGTTCTGCCTGTTACTCCCATTTTCAGCCTCTAAGAACTATAGCAGGTCCTGGAACCCCCCAGGGGTAGGGAGGGTGGGAATGGGGGAGGCTGCCTTTCTTCTTCTCACCTTGGTAGCTGCTATTCCTCTGCCTGAAACATTCTCTCCCCTCTGGCCTTTCTGGTCCCTACTCATCCTTCAAGACTCAACCTAGAAATCTAGATGTTCCTGCTCTGGAAAACCTTCCCTTGCTCCCTTTAAATCCAGGTTGCTGCCCCTTCCGCAAGCTCATCACTGGAGAACTCAGTTTGGTTTCCTTACTAGACAGCAAGCTCCACCAGGGCATAGGCTGCATCTCATTTACTATTTTACCTTATTCCACTAGGGCACTTAGCACAGGGTAGACTTGAACAAAAAGTCGGCTGAAAGAATGAATGAGGCTTTTTCCAGGTCCTCACGAGCCAAGTTCTTACTAGATTGGAGGTGCCAACGTATATCACCTGAGGGAAAGGCCACCATGGACCACCCTACCCAAAGCAAGTCGCCCAGTTGTTGGTAGTACTTATGGTAGTACTTACCTTTTCTGTCTGTCTGTCTGTCTGTCTGTCTGTCTCTCTCTCTCTCTCTCTCTCTCTCTCTCTCTCTCGGTCTCTCTCTCTCTCTGGGTCGCCCTTCAGGGGGCCAAGTATGCTTTCTAGGTCACCAAAGTCTCCTCAGCACCTAGCACGGTGCACAGGGAGTTTTCGGAAGGTACGTGATGAATGAATGAAAGAAACTTATGTGAGAAGTTGCAAACTCCCTACTTGGCACTGTAAGCTTTCAAAGACTATGTAGCAGCTCCACACCCCAGCCCAGAGTCACTGGGTCCCGGGCCAAGCCAGGGAGCTGACGGGTCAACTCCACCAGCGAGCGGGTGCGGTCCCGCAGAGTGTGCGCACAAAGCCCCTCGAAGGGCAACTCCAAGCTAGAGTGCGGATGTGGCGCCCCAAGTCTCGGCCTCCTCAGCTCTTTAGAGGAAGCCGGAGACCGGCCACACGAAATCACACCCTTCCCTCTCCCCTCCACGGGCGACCGGAGCCAGCCCTGCGAAGGCGTCTCGGCGGACAGGGCCTGACTCGCACGCGGGGCGATCCAGAGCCCCTCGCCCCGCGCTGCCGCCACCTGCGCTCTCCTCACCTGCAGGCCCAGCTCGGCTGGAAGCTTCTGCAGCCGCCACAAGGGTGTCCCCTCTTCCGGCTCCATCCCTGGACGAAGCTGGAGCCTGGGTCACATGACTAGGCCCAGTCGCTCCTCAAGTGTGTGGGTCCCCCACGTGACTCTCTCCGGTGGGGCGGGGACAGACGTAGAGCTGCAGGAGCTCTTGTGCGCGTGCGCAGAAATACAGCCACCGTTTTCCCTGCAAGATCCTTTTCTACCTGGTGCAACATTGATTGAACACCCTTGTGTTATTACCTTGAAAGCAGATTTGCAGATCTCTCGAAGCAGTTTGCAACTTTGTTCAGAGTTCTATTCAACTTTTCCTGCACTCTTTATAAGGACTTCTAATAAGGGTAACCATAGTTTGGGGTGCACCAGGAGTCATTGTCTCAGAGGTTTGACATGTCTCTTACCAAAGAATCCTGATTTGGAAGGTGAACTGAGAGGGTTTACCGTGCGCGAGATTCTTTATATAGATTCTCCAAGAAAGCACTATTTTCTTCCTCATTCCAAGTAACAGATATGATCAAAGAAGTTACTAGGGTTTTCAGATTTAGCAAGTGAAAATAGGGGACACTCAGTTAAATATGATATTTCAGATAAACAATGAATAATCTTTTGTTATAAGTGTGCCTTATTGATTGCATAGGGCATACTTACAAAAATAATTCACCGTTTATCTGAAATTCAATTTTAACTGGGTGTCCTGCATTTTATCTGTCAACCCTAAAAGTCAGTTACCCAAACTAAGAGGCGCAGCCTAAAATTAAAATCAGTCAGACTCTAGAGCCACACTCAGTGTTGGACTAAACCTAAAACTCAATCAGCCTTTCTGTCATTTCTCTAGTTATTGCAACTATTCCTTTAATCAGGTGCTGGAGAATTCAGCGGTGGTACGACAGTCCCTGCCATCCAGAAATGCATATTACATACGAGACAAAAACAAGAATTAACAATCTAATATAAATTAAGTGTTTTCAAGTGGTGCAAAGTGATAAAGCATACTACAGAAGAGAAAGTATTTATTTTAGTCTGTAGGATCTGCTGAGAAGAATTTTTAATTAGTGACATCCTTCAAGTCTTAGCTCAAATACCCTTTCTCTACTCTGTGTCCCACGTCTTGGAGGTGAAAGCAATGTCTCCCTCTGAATTTTCATAGCTGTCCCTCACTTAAAATATTTATCACTTTCTACTTCTTAATATACGTAGTTACGTACAGCTCTGATTGTCCCAACTGAAACAATTGTCTTCAGACATTTTGTCTTTGTGCATACTCCCCAAGTAATAGTTAATGAGAAAGAATCTGGAAAACTACCTAATAAATGTCTGTCAGTAAGTCTACCGAAGGTAGAGTTTCTGTTTTCTAAGAAAAAAAAAAAAAACTAACTTTTATACATTGTAGTAGTTGGAATAAAAATATTTATCAAGCATCTACTATATGTCAAAAAAATTATATATTTTATTTCATTAATCCTCACTACAACCTTGTGTGGTGGGTATTATCCCAACTTTAAAGATGAGGAAACAAGCTTGGCAAAGTGATAGTGACCTTGTCTAAGGTCATGTAGGTAGAAGTTGCAAAATCACTGGTCTGAGTCTGGAACTGGTGGTCTCAGTATATATATTTCACCAGCCCTAATGAGGACAGAAAGAGATTCTAAGGTAATAAGACTTACCTAAGGCCATATGTCAGATTACTAAATAATGCAAATAGGCTCAGTAAGCAAGGCACAGAATTTAGTCTGAGGACACAGTTATAAAAAAAAAATTATAATTATTTCACTTTTTAGGCAAGGCAACTCTTGGTCGACCTCACAGATTGCAAGGACCTTGTCAGTTTACAATCCCTTATTTTTTTTTAATTTTTTACACCTACAGCACCTGGTCTTCCTAGGTGGTCTCCCATTCAAGTACTAACCAGGCCCAACCCTGCTTAGCTTCCGAGATCAGATGGGATTGGGCTTGTTCATGGTGGCATAGCCATAGATAGAGGACACAGAATTAGGCACTGATTTTTCTTTCAAGCAGCACTGGGTACCAAAAAGAATTTACTCTTTTCTTCGGAATTTGATTTTTTTTTTTCATTCTGGGCTGAAAGGAAATGGGAATTTAGTCTACCATGCCTTGGGGGAATCATTCATTTACTCATTCTTTAACAGACTAATAGTCGAAGGCTTGTGTAGTTGAACTCTAGTAGACAAGGCAGGAGAGGTAGAGATGTCAGAAAATTAGGCAGGAATTTTAATTAGCAAATTGACATGAACTAGTTTGCGTTATTAAATGGTTATACTCTGGAAAACGGATTTCCTTTAGAAAACCAGATCTCAGGGGCAAGAGTGAAATTGGGAGAACCAGTTTGGAGGATGTTCCAGACTAATCCTAACTATTATAGGTATTAAATTTAATATGCCCTAATTTACAACCACAGATCATAATATTCTAGGGGCTTAAATGATGGGTGGTGGAAGTGGGAATCAGGTACAAATGGAAAAGACTCAAAATATATTTTGAAGCTAAGATCTACAGAACATGATGGTAGGTTGTATGCTTTTGTAAGAGAGAAAGGTATAGAAGTAAAATCCAGACTGTAGGAGAAGGTAAAACATGTGTTCTCTGAGCCATCTTGAGATTTTAGGCCCTGAGAGACTGAGCCATAAACTATAGCTGCTACATTAGTGAAAACTTGCAAGGAACAATATAGTATACTGGTTAAGAGCACAGGTTGCAGAGTCAGACAGACCTGCATTCTGATTGTATCTCTGCCACTTACCAGCCACATGACCTTGGGTAAATAATCTGTGCCTCAGTTTTTTTTCTATTGAAGATGAGGATGAAATTACCACCCACCTATTAAAGTTGTGAAGTTCAAATGGAATAATGCATACAATGTGTTTATCATAGCACTTAGAATGTAGTTTCCTCATAGTAAAGGTTAATTGTTATTTTTAACCAGTAGCAGTACTACTTGGGCACAGGTAATGTGGAATCCTGGGAACAATGTGAGACAGATTCACATACATATACACACACCCATGCTAAAGGGTCTGGTGAGTTGCCTGGATAAGAAAAGCTAAAGAGAGAAATGGAATGTATTCATCCCTATGAAGTCCCATAAATAATTGAGCAGGGAGAGATGGATTCTGCCAATTATTCAGGCACAGGATGAGAGATTTCATAATCTGGGCCTTGTGGCAGAGACTGCTATTTGTCTCCTGATATCTGTGTTCTCTGTTACAGGTTGTGTCCCCCTAAATTCATATGTTGACGTCCAAGCCCCAGTACCTCAGAATGTAACATTTTTTGGAGATAAGGTCTTTATAGAGGTAATTGTGTTAAGGTGAGGTTATTAGAGTGTGCCATAATCTAGTATGACTAGTGAAAAGGGGAAATTTGAACACAGAGAGACACATAGAGAGAAGGCAATATGAAGAGGCATAGAGAGATGGTTTGATATTCCTAGTCAAGAGAGAAACCTGGAACAGATCCTTTTCTCAGCCCTTAGAGGGAACCCAACCTGCCAACACCTTGATTTTGCTTTAAGTCTTACCTGAACTCATTCTCTTCTTTCAATATTTTGCTAAATACAACAAATAACAATCAATGTACACTGATAGGAATTTATTTTCCAATCTTATTGCATAGAACTACAGCCTTAGCCTGGATTCTGGCTTTAAATTATCCAAGGCACTGCATAACGTGAATCCTCACTTTCAGCCTGCTGCTGGCCACTAAACTAACTACATGTTTTAGGTTATGTTTCAGCAGCTTTGTACCCCTCATACCACTTTCTGTATTGGTCAGAGTAGGTTAACTACTTTAATAATAGATCTAAAATATGTTTCCTTCAAATTGGGATAAACTAAACATCCTTTTACATTCCAGGGATATTTTTAGGTAATGAAAGAGCAAAACATCCTTTCATCTCAACTATGAAGAAAAAACTTTGGGTTTTTTTTACTCTTTCTTACCTGATGCCACGCGCTTACAATTGCTTCAAGTAGACTATTGTCCAAGATTTAAGAAACACTTCTGTTCCACAGAGTTACTCTGAGAATTTATATTCTCTATCATTGTGGTTGTCTTACCAGTAAATTACAAGTAACTTTCTTTTGTCCCTAAATTCTGGGGCTCACTCCTTTTATCCATGGACTGATATTAGTGTCAGTAATTACAATGTCTGACAAATGTTTGAGGAATTCATTATTCAGAGTTTATGACATCCTATATTAAAGGAAGTTGTGTGTAGTGTTCCACATCTGTTTTCTCAGTTCAAACTTGCTTTTCACATTATCTTATGACTTGAAGTTGACTAATTCCTTCACCTTAATTAGATATGTTGCAATAAGATGTGCTTAGATATTCTCATTGCAATCTATGTAAAATTACTCCTGTTTAAATTGTTGAGAGAAAAGGGCCTTTAAGTTTGAATAAGTTTATTATCTTATAACCATTAAAAGAAAATTTTAAATGTTATATTGGCATTGGTTTTATTACATTGAAAGAAGTTGTAAATAGCTAATTTGTAAAGATTCTAGAGGTTTTGGATTTAATCTTGTCTGTATAAACTCAGATATTTTGGCTGCTTAGAAAAACAGTTTCTTAGAAAGCTGGATAAATGTCTTGTTTCATTCTGGTGAATGTAATACACGGAAGGCTATTGCCTTTCTTTCTGAGCTTTTAATTAAGAAATGCTTTTAACACCTCCTTATTCCATGTTTTCTTTATCAAAAATATTCTTGTAGCTTAATCCATTTGAGTTCTCGGTTAATGAAATCTTTGAAACAAATAGACATTTTGACTTAGGGCAGTAGAGATCGCACATAACAGTTATTTCAGTGTAGCACTAAAAAATACAGTATCTTAAAAGCTCTGTAATTGCTCTGTTAAAGTGAAATCCTTGAGTGAACTGCAATTTTGGACCTTAGACGTAAAGCACTGTAATCTAGACAATATCCTCAGGGGTTGACAGTCTTTTCTAATGGCATGTCAAGTGCTCAATTAGTCTCTCTGATGAAGGTTCTGTGCATGTAAGACCTCCCTTTTCTCAGTTGCCACCTTTTTAAATCATTGTACTGAAAGGCTCCACATCTGTGAGCTTTTAGGATTTCAGTCAGTGGTTCTTAATCAAGATAGCACATTACAGTCACCCCAGGGAATGTTTTGAGTGATAATGCTTTTTCACTTTAAATGTACTACACTTGTTTTTTGAATAGTTCGGTAATTTCCACAACATAAAATCCTCCAAGTACAGTTTAGTAGAGTTTCCTAAATGTGTACAGTTACGTAACCATTACCACAATGTACGTTAGTTAAAAAAAAAATGCTTATACACACACACACACACACACACACACATGCACGCATGTATTTTTTAAGGACCTGGAAGGTTACACAACATATACATGCAGCTTCTGGAAATGTGACTTAGAGTAGTGTTGAAAGAGACTTTAGTGACATATATAACATTTTCTTAAAGAAACAAGAGATTGGAGGAACATAATCCAAAATGGTAACTGCAGTTAATTCTGAATGGTAGGATACTATAAATTTGCTTTATGTTCTTTATACTTTTCTAGATCTTTTAAATTTCCAAAACAAAACGAAAGTAAAAGCAGAGGTCCCATGACAGGTCCAAGCTAGTTCAGATGGAGGGGAGCTCACTATCAAGGGTGATTGGAGTCATCCTGGTAAAAGAATAAGCAGGATTTGGAAGGATTTGAATATCCATAGGCAGAAAGGGTGAGCATAGCAATTTAGTTGCAAGGAATCACATAAAACAAAAGGACAGATAATAATACCCAGTGTCACAATATATCCACAAGTGAGCAAATTTTTAAATCAAAATTCGATGCCAAGAAAAAAGAAATGTCCAATATGTACTATTATGAGAAATATTCAGATTCAAAGCAAAGCAGGTAGATTTTTCTAAGATATTCTTCTGTTGGCATTTTTGCGAAATTATAGAGCAGAGCAAGACAAAACTAGAACTCAAATAATTACAGTGTTTGAAGCCAAAATAACCTCAGAAGGTATCTAATCTCACTTCCTTTTACAGAAGAAGAAATTGAAGCTCTCAGGATATAAACCACCAGTGGTCAGGTCCAAGCCAGACTCTGACTATCCCAACAAAGTCATTTAGAACAAAATTCGATAAGGCTAATTATATCTTGACTTCCTTCTATAGTTACCCACTTGATATGCTGGAATGTAAGGAAAGTGCTCACTTCGGCAGCACATATACTAAAATTGGAATGTAATGAAAATGATGAGTGGAAGTTATAATGTATGCTCTAGATAGTAAGTTTTTAAAATCCACAGATGAAACAGACACTTTTATAAATTCAGTTTTGTTAAATCCATTTTATTCTAATCTTTTTTATGTGAAGAAAGATTTTTTTAATCAAAGAAATTTTAGCATAGATTAAATTATGCAAATTTAGAGCACATAAAAAGATAATATAAGCTATTTTAGAATCTGTAAAACATGGTTTAATGGAGTACACACACTCAAAATATTTTTCATAATTCTCATAAAAGCCCTATGCCAATGACAGCAAATGGATTTTATGCAAACGTTAATAACCTAGTGAGGGACCAGGTGAAGGACCGCTCAGAACCTAGCAGGTCTGTAGAGCACACTTCCCATCATTAGTTATCTCTTTAAAAAAAAGAAACATAACAAAATTTAGCACTGTAAAAGGATTCATTATCAGCTACTTTAATGATAAACTCCTCTAGGGCATTTGAAATAAAATTTGATTTATGAAATGTTAAACACATAAAAGTTTTAAGAAACAACATTTTGATAAACTGAGAAATAAATATTTGTCTTGCTCTGTACTCATTGTGGGTTCAGTAAATGAGTCTCCTAGATGACAAATGGCCCAGGTTAATCTGAACATTAAACATTATACCCTGGGTAGACATAAGCAATAATAATTTTCAGAGGAATAGTCAATGCTAGCATGTGCCTGAAGAAGTGGTTCTAGGTACAGCAAAGGAGACAGTTACTTGAGCGTCTAGCCAGCATTCTTTTCTGTCGCTCAATTCTGCCTGTCTGATCAACAAAGGCAATCGTTAGGATATTTTCTAGATTTTCCCTTCAAATCTCAACTAAAACTTCAGCAAATGCCATGAACTTCCAGTTGGGAGCTTATCAATAGGTAAAGATGCTGTGGGCCAGGACCAAGCATGTGGGAACAGGGAAACCTGACCATCCTTACCCTTTTCGGTAGTGCTTGTTTACATATTTCATTCCCTTGCATTCCAAAAAGCCCTCGTTTGGCATTTTTTTAAAAAGTCTATTTTATTATTTGTCAACAGGGGCTTTCACAGATGTCTTGGCCAACTTTAGGAGATTATATTCCAAATTATAATCTCAGCCTCCAAAAGAAAGGAAGATATTGACTTTGTTTTAATTTTTTAATGTGTATTGACAGTTTAAGCAATCCATGTACCCACCTGTGATGGTTAATTTTATGTGTCAACTTCGTAAGCCACAGTACCCAGAAATTTGATCAAACAAATTTTCTAGATATTTCTGTGAAGGTAATTTTTTTGGTGAGATTAATTTTAAATTAGCTGACTTTGGGGAGTTCCTATGCACAAAGACAAAATGTCTGAAGACAATTGTTTCAGTTGGGACAATCAGAGCTGTACATAACTACATATATTAAGAAGTAGAAAGTGATAAATATTTTAAGTGAGGGACAGCTATGAAAATTCAGAGGGAGACATTGCTTTCACCTCCAAGACGTGGGACACAGAGTAGAGAAAGGGTATTTGAGCTAAGACTTGAAGGATGTCACTAATTAAAAATTCTTCTCAGCAGATCCTACAGACTAAAATAAATACTTTCTCTTCTGTAGTATGCTTTATCACTTTGCACCACTTGAAAACACTTAATTTATATTAGATTGTTAATTCTTGTTTTTGTCTCGTATGTAATATGCATTTCTGGATGGCAGGGACTGTCGTACCACCGCTGAATTCTCCAGCACCTGATTAAAGGAATAGTTGCAATAACTAGAGAAATGACAGAAAGGCTGATTGAGTTTTAGGTTTAGTCCAACACTGAGTGTGGCTCTAGAGTCTGACTGATTTTAATTTTAGGCTGCGCCTCTTAGTTTGGGTAACTGACTTTTAGGGTTGACAGATAAAATGCAGGGCACCCAGTTAAAATTGAATTTCAGATAAACGGTGAATTATTTTTGTAAGTATGCCCTATGCAATCAATAAGGCACACTTATAACAAAAGATTATTCATTGTTTATCTGAAATATCATATTTAACTGAGTGTCCCCTATTTTCACTTGCTAAATCTGAAAACCCTAGTAACTTCTTTGATCATATCTGTTACTTGGAATGAGGAAGAAAATAGTGCTTTCTTGGAGAATCTATATAAAGAATCTCGCGCACGGTAAACCCTCTCAGTTCACCTTCCAAATCAGGATTCTTTGGTAAGAGACATGTCAAACCTCTGAGACAATGACTCCTGGTGCACCCCAAACTATGGTTACCCTTATTAGAAGTCCTTATAAAGAGTGCAGGAAAAGTTGAATAGAACTCTGAACAAAGTTGCAAACTGCTTCGAGAGATCTGCAAATCTGCTTTCAAGGTAATAACACAAGGGTGTTCAATCAATGTTGCACCAGGCAGAAAAGGATCTTACCCATGTCTCAAATTCTTCCTGCCTTAAGGCCACTTTAGTCCTTAACATTTAAATAAAACAGTTACCACTCCTTCTTGATTGCCAGATTTCTCTCGCACTAAATGTGTGCTACCCTGGAATTTGCAATCCCAGCTGGTCACATAGCATTCGGTTTGCCATCTTTTCTCTGGACACTTCTCTTCAGGCCTAGACATTTCTGTCCAGTTCCCCAAACATTATTAAGAGGACATTTGAGCATAAGAGGCTTTTTTTAAAGATTGGAAGATAATACAACATCGAGATTTTCATCACATTTTTTGACATTTGTTGAAAGTGATATTTGTACAACCCAATGAGATAAACTAATTGATCTATATTGGTGGGGCTTGGTGTAAAATTTTATTGCATTTTCTTTATATAACAGAATTATAATAATATAATATTAAAGAGATATTAAAAACTTCGACTTTACCTAAAATTTCTTTGTAATGAATTTAACATTTTTATTGAGTATATTTTGCTTGTTTTGATAAATATCTTTGTCATGTAATTTTTTAGAGATATAATTCATGAACCATAAAATTTATTATTTTAAATACCCCTTTTAAGTGGTTATAATAGGGTTGTATAACCTTTGTCACTACCTAATTTCAGATCATTTTCATCACCCCAAATAGAAATCTGGTGCCCATTGTTCTCTCTCTCCCCAAACCCTGACAACCACTATGCTACTTTCTCTCTCTATGGATTTACCTATTTTGGCATTTCATAGAAAGGGAATTATACAATACATGGACTGTTTCCATGAGCATTTTTATATGAAGTTTTATGTTTGAAATGCTACATAATGGCTACATAAAATTTGGGGCAAATATTATGATTTATTTAAATTCTTGCTAATTACCATCAATGAGAAACTATTTTTACAATCTTACTGGAATTTGCAAGAGCTGAAATTATATTTAAAACTCTAATAGCCCTTGCTTTAATTAGTCAAACTATATTAAATTGCCATTTTTGGATGTCAAACTGGTTGAATATTGACAGTTGCACATGGTTCGACCAAATACTTCACTGAGAAATGTAATATTGAAATTCTTTGTGATAATGTAAATGGATTTTGAACCTAATTCAATTTTTTATGTCACGCTCTAACTTGCAGAACATACGTGCTAAGGTGCAACAGTCTCCCACAGATGAAAATGGAGTTACTCAAAATATGTGAAAAGAGAGAACTGAGACCAGGCCCGGAGAGTTGCTTGCTTAGCCTCCTCACCAGTCCCAACAAACATTCTTTGGGAACCTGGATCACAGACCTCTTCATCAGCTCCATGGGTTCCTTATCCTTATCCATGATGAGCTCCAGACCCCCACCTCAATTCCCCACTCCGCCCACGTGAGGAGAAATGAGGGTGGTATGGCAAGAGATTGTTTGTTTGCAGCACATCCTTAGCCTGTTGTTTGGGAAGCTCTGATTTGCAAGGAATGCAGTACCACAGAAAAGGAAACTGCTTAAAGGTGACTATGAGACATCACTTTCTTAAAATCTCTTGGTCATACTTGCTTAGGGAGTTTATCATTGGCCGTTTTCCATGTCTGGGACAAGGGTGTATGCCATTCCTCAGAGGCTGGATTCCATCTTCTCTCTAGGTGAAATTATAACCCACCTTCTACTTTCCAAAGCCCTCGGGCCCCTGCTTTCTCTGGCCAATAATTCTGGATACATAATATCCAGAAAAATGTATACATCTTTGTTTCAACTACATCTAAATTCAGACAAAAGCTCTGGGACCGACTTTTGTCTAAGTAAAGGACTGATCTTTTCTATAGGGTCATCATTGATCCATGTGAAGAATTCTGCTACTATCCTATTAATAGTTTTTTTCATCACGTTACAAACTGGATCAAGAAGAGGTATGTGGACATATATAGAACTCTGAGATCAGCTTGACTCTCTGCCATTATAGAGCTTCCCCTTTTGATGATTTGTGCAATCACTGAAGTAAAAGAGATTTTATAAAATTAAAAGCCGACTTGTTCTCATGCGGAAGAAAGTGAATCAGTTGATATACAGAGAAGGAAATGTAATTCCTCTTTTTAAGAAATGCACACACAGAATATTAAGGCCAATTCTACAACTGATAGTAATGATATTGATATATTCGTGTTTCTAACAAATACAGAATTTCTATTTTTAACAAGGCAGTTATAGTCATAGCATTATTTTACATTCTCCCAACAAAAATCACTTAATACTCACCTTCCAAATTCATTGAAAGCTGTGCTGAATAGTCCAAAATAGAATGTGGGTCCTCAGGGCTTTCATCTACTAGCTGTGCCATCTTGGGCTAGTTGCTTTATTTTTGCATGTCAGATTTCTCTGCTCTAAATGAACACTGAACTCGTAGGATTAAATGAGGTAATAGATGTAAACTACTTAGAACGGTGCCTAACATACAAATGTTTCGTTAGTGCTCAGTAAATTAAGGAAAGAAAAGAGAGAAAATCCAGTGATTAATTTATTAAAATCGGGACTCATCTACAAATAACAAGCCCTTATTGCTTGAGGCATTGATCTCTCTCTTTTGATCCAAAAGTTAGTCATAAAGCTGATCCTGGGAAATGTACTTATCTGTGCTTGAGTCACACTCTGGTAACAAAGACAGAGGAAAAAAAATAGTTGCTTATGAATCATGAAAAATCAGTTTGTGTGTCACCTTAGGAAACACTGGCATATGTAAAATATTTTGAGGCAAACAAACAAAACATTGTCTTTTGTGTTACATGTGAAGGCAGTAGCCTGAAAGAATGAATATGTTTCTTTTTAATATATGACTGAATAAGACGTATCATTGGTCATAAGAATCATGCTTACTATTTTATAAAAATGTTTTCTGATAAATTTTTAGTCCACTGCTGCCATGCTAATAATCTTTGGATTTGTTGAAGACAAGAGAGGGAAAAATAGAAGCCAGTGAATTGATAACTATCACTTAGAAGCAGCTATTATTTGCTTTACATAGTCATAAGTACTTTAGCGGCATGACTTGAAGTAATGTTAATAACACTGAAGTTGATATTATTGGAATCGTTTTACCTATGGGGCTTGGAGATGAAACTAAAGATCATATATCTAAAAATGTGCAGAGCTAAGATTTAAAGCCAGGTCAAACCTAGGTACTTGGCTTCTATGCCATATGTATCCTGACAATTAATTATAAAGCTATTAATATTGAGATATTAATTACAATTTTTTTGTTAGAAAAAACGAAATTTCCTTACATCTATATCATATACTTCGAATATTAATTTTTTAAAAACATCGTGAGAAGATAAGTACATAAAAATGGAATATATTTCTGAAATTACAAGAAAGTATATTTTAAGTTTGACAAATAACTGTATAGATTAATACTTATATTTTGGTAGCTAATGTGTTAAATCAAAAATTTTATGGATTTTTTTTTTTTTTTTTTTTTTTACAAAATACAAATAATCCTTAGGAGAAAAGTTAGATATTAGAGGAACATTTGCAAAAATGAACAAACTGAATCCATTAATAGTGGTAATTTGTAATGACATTTATAAGTATTTTAATTTTTTAAATTTAATTCGATATTTTAAATCATAAATGGAATACATACTCCTTTAGTCAAATGATACAGAAACAAATAGGAAGCTAGTAATATCCCCTCACTCTTCCATCCTTCCCCACTGAGTAAACAATTTTCATGTGTATCTTATCACATATTTTCTACATTTATATTAAAATATACAAATATAAATAATATATATGAGGATAAGTTGTATTTCAAAATGATTCATGTTATTCTGGTACTGCATTTTTATTTTTACTTAAATATAATGTAGATGTTCCTCTAAGACAATAATTCAGATTTTAGCCAGTGATCCTCAGTGCTTGCTGCAGATTAGAATCACTGGAGAGCTGAAACCCTCAGAGCTCCACCCCCAGAGATTCCAGTTTAATTGCCCTGGGTGGGGCCTTCACATCAGGCTCTCCAGTTGACTAGCTGTGTAGCTAGCTAAAACCATTGATTTAAGCAGTCCAAACAGACTGCAAATACCATCCCCCTTCCTGAATTTTCCTGGTATGCTTCCTCTCAGGAAGACTCTTTACTGGGACAACAGTATCCGTGCTGACTGGGGAAACTCTGGGAGGCCCACTTAAATTGTAAATGTCCTCAAGAAGGCTGGCTTGATAGGAAATTTATTCTGTCTTAATTATGTTAGAGACAGTCACTTGGCTGCAAAAAGTGCTACCAGGTCCAGGAATTTCAAAGGCCATATAAATGAAAGTCTGCTCTGCTAGGCAGGGTTTATTCCCTGAGTTGACTAAACTCTGGAGGTTTGCCCTTGCCTATAGAAGATTTCCCAAATTGGCCATCACAGGAAGCCACACCCAGAACTTGTTTCTCCCTGTCTGGGAGAGGCACCTTCTCACTGGGTGAAGGAACTTGTTTGGCCTCTCCAGTCTGGTCTGGAAGAGTTTTTAAGTCAGTGCCATGTTTGTCTTAGTGAGCTCTTCATCAATAGTGAAACATTTGTATGATCATTTTGTTTTCTTCACTCTCACTACACATTTGAGAAACTGGAAGACAGAGGCACCAAATAGGAGAGTCCCAGAGGTTTTCGCTTCTCTTTATTTTGTTTCAATAAGATAAAACAGTTGGCAGCCAGTGATTATTAGGTTTTGGTCTGAATTATCGCCATCATTGGTTTTGTCTTCACCAAATGCCCTTTCTCTTTCTCAAAGCACTTAGTTGCTCAGAATTTTTGAGAGATCAGACGTGTTGTTGGACTTTATTTAGGAGTGAAAAAAAATTTTTTTTAAGCCATGAGTTTTAAGCTAACACAGCCTGGCAGGTGTGCAGATGAAGACACATTATACTGAGTGAGGGAGAGAATAAAGGTCAAGGAGTGAGAAAAAAGACTAAATCGGAATTGTGGTCTTGTTCTCATTTTTTTTTTTTTAGTTACAAAATAATAACAAGAAATGTTTAGATTTGATCCCTTTACACTCCAAAAAATAATTGCCAAACATTTCAAGTCTTGGTAAATAGATGAACTGTTAAACAGAATTTCAGCAAAACAAGAATGAACCAAATTGTCAAATGCCGGCAACCTGTACTGTAATGTGAAAGTAAGCGGTAAAGCTGTAAAGGTCTGGGCCTCTGGAACATCTGCGCTGGGCCCACAGGCAGCTCTGTCCAACAGCTGGAGCCCAGAAGTCGCGGCAGCCAGGCTCCGCCCCCTGACGCCACGGGAGGCGGGGCGGCGGGCGACTGGCTGGTAGCGCGGGGGCTGCTGAGACCGCGGAGAAGGAGGAGCAGAGGGAAAAGGCGAGGAGTGGTCGCCGGCTCCACCCGGGTTCGGCTCAGGCTGGGCCAGCTGAGTTTGGGTGCTGTCTGAGAAGTGTTCTTTCTTTCCCCCTCACAAGGCAAAGGGTTGGCGTAGAAGCGTAACCTGTCTCCAGTCTTCGAATTTGTGCGTGGTTCTTCTCTTGCGTCTTGGGACTCGGGACCGTCATGCTGTGATGTGTGCCGAGGGCGGAATTGGTAAGGGTAAACGAGCGAACCCCTTTAACTGTTTCCCTGCCTTCTGTTTCACTCTCCACCCTCTTTTCCTCTATTTCTTCTCTCTTCCCCTCCCCCAGTATTTGTGTTCAGCTTTTATAAAGTGCCTCAAAATGGGACTTTAGGGCTGTTGCAGAACGAAAGAGAAGGGGTCAGAGGTAGAGAGAGAAAGAAAGACCGTTTTCAATCAGGTCAAAAGAGGTATTATTTTATTTATCAGAATGCTCAGTTTTGTGAAAAGGTAAGTATGGGCTCGCGCGCCCACACACACACAAAATCCTACCTTTGTCGTCTCATTTCGAAATTCAGAAGGTTAAAACTGTTTTGGCTCTGTCTCAAAGGTAATGAAAAGGATGAGGGTTGAAAAACCAGGAGTCGATTCCTTAGGAAGAAAAAATGTGTTTGTGTTGGCGCTTGCTCAGAAACAGTTTTTAAGGAAGCACGCAAAAAATCGCGTTCTTCCAGGCAAACACTAACTTTGCAGAACTTAATTGTTGTTTGGGGCATCCTTCATCTTATATTATAAAACAGGTAGTCACACTTTGTACAGCAGAGAGACATCTGGGTGATTAGTGACATCCTCCAGTCTGGAGGGTTGAAAGGATGTATTTAAACTACTCTTAATTATTTGGACACATTAACTCTGGTATTGAGAGTATGTCTAAATAAGAGCAAAGTTTATTCTGGCTTCATTTCACCTAGTTCTTTGCAAGGAGAAAAACAATTCTATCATCTGAGAGCAAACCTCTGACTCCATTCAACTTTGAAAGATGGACTCACAAGGACTGACTTTATCCACCAGCGTCAACATGATGTATCAAAAAAAAGTACCTCCAGAGGAGATGATTATTTTTAAATTTGGCTAGGTCACATTTCTGTGAAGAATACAATCATAAAAAATCGTTGCTGGCTTATTAAGAGCAAATATGTAACACATGATCATTGTAGCAGAGTAAACTTCATTCACTGCCCCAGTGTGAGCCCCTACAGCAATATACCCCAAAAGGTAATGTCTGTTCCTTCTAGACTTTTTTCTTTTCTCATTCCAAATACGTATTACGTACCTACGTGGAGATTTTTTTTTTTTTAGTCAAAATGAGATCATACTGTTGTGAAAGAATTTCAATCTAAAGTGAAACCAGAGGATACAGAATAGAAAAATCTCACATGTGTGTCCTCAGGAAAACAAAATCTAACGACTGAGAAACTGATTTTCAATAAATGCTTGATTTGTAGAAAACCGATAACATTGATATTTTCTTAAATATCAGGGAATTAATCAGAGGTTACCTCATATCAAACTTGCAGTTTTGCTCATAAACCATAAGCTTGTAAAAACCTCTGTCTCCAGAGACATGAATAAGAAATGACCCAGGCCAGGTTGGACTCACAGAATGGGCTTAATTGAGCTTTGTTTATATAACTGGAATGGTTTGTCTGCTTGAGGAATTTTCGAAGCTGACCTCCATTTGTTTTGATTTTAACAGACTCTAACAGAAGTCTTCCCACCTTACATTACTTGCCTATAAATATAGCCTACCCCAGACCCTTAGCGGACTTGCTTGTAGCTTGCTAGTTTGTGTCCCAAATTGCAATTCCTGTTATTCTCGATTAAAATCATCTTCCTAAGGAATCAACAACTCCTGGTTTTTCAACCCTCATCCTTTTCATTACCTTTGAGACAGAGCCAAAACAGTTTTAACCTTCTGAATTTCGAAATGAGACGACAAAGGTAGGGTTTTGTGTATGTGTGGATGCACGTGCCCATACTTACCTTTTCACAAAACCGAACATTCTGATAGATAAAATAATTCCTCTTTTGAACTGACTGAAAACAGTCTTTCTTTCTCTCTCTACCTCTGCCCCTTTCTCTCTCTCTCTTCTTTTTTCTCTTTTTTAAATTTATTTTTTATTTTGAGCTTGCCTCTTTATTTAGATCAACGCTAGACAGGTTTCTCCCATTATCCAAAAGTAAAGTATTCCTGTAAAGTCAAAATAGCATAAAGCGAAGAAGCAGTTACCATTAATTTATATGGGAAAAACTACTAAATCATACCAAATACTTTTAATTATATCCAGTTTTACACTAAGTGTAACACTTATGAGCTCTCAGGCTTTTCTGATACCTTAACGCTATATCTTGCTAATGGGTGCACAGCATAAATTGAGTTAAAGCACAGATGCTCACAAACTCAGTTTAAAGGTAAAAGAGGCTTGATGCTGAATGTGGTTCCTGGGGAAAGGGCTTGGCTAGGCCACTCTCCCTGCTGGGGTGCCTTTGCCTCTATAGTAGGTTACTGCAAAACAAAATCAGTGCTATTTTTGCTTTTTGCCTTTTCATAAAAGTGAAAATCTTTCTTTTGGTTAACAAAAACAGATATGAAATAGGTCTTTTGTAAAAACAAAGTGACGTAAAGCAAACTTTGACTAATGGGGGATATCTGTATATGTTGGAAAACAACAACGTTCTTCTAAACCCTCTCTGACTTTGGCCATAGAATCTTTGACCACACCAGAGTGGTCTATATAGAAACAACATTCTTCTTTTAGAGCGGCACAGAGGCTTCCCTGTTGAAGGAGTAATAGATCTAACCCTCTACGATTTTGGAGGACTACTTCCGCCAAAGATGATAAGGAGTTCTGTAGATGGGAGATAGCAGATTCTAGGCGTTCGATGTCTTCATCTATAGATAACCGGAGCTCTGAATAATATTTGTTGGAGAGAATGAGAGAGGTTATACCCACCCCAGCACCAGTGGTCCCGAGGCCTAGGAGTACCGCAAGTGTCACGGCAGTGATAGGTTCCCTTTTAGTTCTTAATAGTCTAAAGTCGCTTTTTGGGTCCCAAGTTTGTGAAAACTGTTCTTCTGTATAATAGGTTAAATGGGGAATCAACTGGACTAGAACACAAAATATAGCCTGATTGTTTTTGAGGAGATTACTATAAATGCAAGGTGTTAGTCCATTACTACAAGCCCACCATGAATTTATAGGGGGAACAATATACTTATCATCACGAGTCACTGTTGTGGTCTGGTTACATAGGTGTCAATGTGTGTGTGGGACTGTCCCAAGACACAGCCCATGTCCAGAGACAGATTGAAGTGTTAATCTAGCAGTCCCCTGTTGAGTCCATCGGCACTCATGATGGTCAGTGGTGGTATTAAAATCGCCAAGGACTGCTATGCCTTCATAGAAGGGTGGGCTAACATAACACAACCAACAGGATTTTGTAAGATTGGGGTTAGAATGATTTAAGGTAAGAAAAGTATGTTGAATAAGGGCAGTCATAGAATCTCTGGTGGTTTTAATCTTGGGTGCCCTGTTAGGGATAACAGGAGTGACAGGATTTGTAGGTTTTAGGGTGTCAGCAGCAAGAGCGGTAGTGGGGTCAGGTCTTTTTACAGGAGGTGGAAGCACCACGTTAGGTCCTATTGGGACAGATGGGGCGGGGCTGACTTGTAGCCTGAGCTGTATTATTCTTCCATAGTCTGTCCCACTCAGGTATTGCCTGATTCCGAAATTTTTCCCAGTAAGCCAATTATGACTTCTGCCTTTGTCCTTGAACCTGATTAGGAGTTGATTACATGCTGCTTAGGTCGATTTAAAGGGTGCAGGCTAGGGTCTAGCATAGGTCTATAGGGAGATGGCTTACAGTTGTTCTGTAGTCCAGGGTCTCTGATTATTTCAATAAGGGCGTCTCTATCAGTAGTTTTCCAAGACCCCTGAGTCTCACACCCCCAGGAGGCGCAGTAATATGCCTCTGCGCCCCCGCAAGTTTTAGCTCTTTTTCTGTCTCCTTGCGTATCTCCAGTAAAGTCATTGTCTATAACTCCTGGGTAAATGTGTAAGCCTTTCATTATAGAGCTGCTTCTTCCTAGCAATAGTCCAAAGGAATTAGGAGGCAAGGGGCCAAAGGTGCCAGTAGGCAAGGCCTGGATTCCCATCTCAGGGGTTAATATTGTGTGGGAGGCGGAACAGAGGTCCAATCCTGCACTGCCTGAGGTTGCTCTTGAGAGGTTTGAAACAAACCGTGGTTGCTGGGTGTCGGGGGAACAAACCGGATCGCCCCAAGGTTTTGTTTCTCCTTTGGGGCCTGGGGCTGGCTGCTCCAGGAGTTTCCCTGGTTGGAAGGCAGAGGGTTACCCTGGGCATCTGTTCTGGAGCGGCACAGGGTGGTCCAATGCCTCCCCCTCCCGCACCTTAGGCATAACCCTGGGGGTCTAACACGGCTCTGTCGAGGGGCATTACAGTCTTTAGCAAAGTGTCCCTCTCGGCCACAATTAAAACACCTGTTTTGTGGTGGGGGGCAAACATGACACTTTTTAGGGCGGCTCCGATGGCAAGGCCTAGCCGATGGTCAAAACCAATATCTGAGCAGAATCGGATGTAATCTGAAAGAGCCCCCCCTCTCCGGTGAGGACGAATTGCTCCCTGGCAGGCAGAATTGGCGTTCTCAAATGCTAACTGCCTTATGAAATCACTTTCAATTTCGGAGCTACCAAGGAATCTCTCTGTCACGCTGGTAAAGCGACTGATAAAGTCAGCATAAGGCTCATCAGGCCCTTGTCTTATGTTAGCAAGGGATGTAGTTGCAGCCCCTTTTTCAGGAAGTTTCCTCCAAGCTTTAGTGGCTGCATTTTGTATCTGGGCAAAGAGGCCGGATATTGGCTTTGAGCCTCATTGGTGTCATGTGGCTTGTTTCCCTTTAACATATCAAAGGTTCACCCTGCGTTTTCTCCATTGGCCTCTAGATTGCGGCGAGCGGTTTCTTTACAAATCTCAGAAAATTCTGACTTCCATAAAACAAAGTCTCCCCCAGAGAGGGTGGCTCACACAAGGTGGTACCAGTCATTTGGCGTGAGCCACATATCATCTAGACTGTCTAGAAGAGAGAGTGTAAAAGGGGCGACTGGACCATATTGAGTAACAGCTAACTTTAATTCTTTTAAGGTTTTAAATCCAAGGTGCTCATGATGTCTAACAGGGTCCCCTTCTTCCTCCTCCCCTTCTCTTTTTGGACCGGGAATTTCAGTGACCGGAAAACGGTTTAAAGACAGCCTGAGTGGGTCCCTTTTTATAGGCAAATTGGATGCATTTGAGACTATGGTAGGCGGGGGAGGGTCTCGGGTCTTCTTAGGGGTGCAAGGAGGTGTCGGAAGCTTGCCTCCTGGGGCAGTTAATTCAAGATCTAGTTTCCTCAGTTCTTTGACTAGGTCATTATGTTTTTTTTAAGTTGGATGGCTTCTCTAAGTTTTTGAATCTGTATAGTGACTTCTTTTGGGGAGAGGACTCCTCCGTGTGGGTAACTGCCCCCCAAAGCATGTGCAGTGGAGGGTAAAGCATAAGTAAAGGCGGGCATTTGGAAATGGTAGGGAAGAGGGCAAGACAATGGCCGCCCTGTTACTAGGGGCGGCCAGTCTGGGTTATGATATTTGGCGGCATCTTCTTTTAACTCAGCCTTTTCTTCAGGGCTTAAATAGTCATCATTACGTCTAGGCTCAGAGTGGAAAATTTTTAGAGAAGGGTAGAGATCTACAGAACACCCAGGCTTATTAGAGGAATCTGAACTAGGCATCTTAAAGGTTTTTTCCCATCCCTGTTATATCTTGGCATCGGGCGTGGAGTCAGAGGTATGGGTGGAGGGTATTTTACTATCGGGAGGCATATTTATTGAAACGGGGTCTTCTTGTTTAGAATAAGGGGAGTTTTCTGAAGTCTCTTTTTGGAGACCTGGCTCTAATGAGGAGTGGCTGCGTTCTAACTCTCTTTTTAAGAAGGACTCTCCCTCTTTTAAAATATCTCTCACATTATCCGGGTGGTGGCGGACACACAAAATGTCATTAATGGCATTCCAATATGAAAAAGCCGTCACTGGGACCTTTTTGGGGCCAAAACACTTATAAAAATCATTAAGGGCATCTCCTACCCTTTTCCATCTTTTCTCATCTATCGTGCCCTCTTGCGGGAGCCAAGGGCAAATATCTTTTAAAAACTCAAAAAACTGTACTAAATCTTTCTTTTTAACTTTGACTCTGCACGCCCGAAGGGAGTCTTTAAGTCCCTCAATAAATCTTTCCTGGACGCTGATTTCCTGTCCCACTATAGACAGGTAATCAAAGAGTCTCTAATGTAACCCTTACTCTTTGCGCCTTATACTCTTGGTTCTCCAGAAGCTCTAAATTCCTACTGTTATGTCTTATCCCATTGAGAAGTCGTCCGCTTACTTCTCGGGTCTCATTTCCGCGGGTCGGGTACTCCCGTGGTGACCGCTTCTTCTATTCTACTTGACTGGCCAGTCCTCTCTGGGGTCCGACTCTCAGCACAACTCCTTCAGGATTCTCGAGCCCCACGTTGGGCGCCATTTGTCCCGGCCCGCGGGACAGTCAACGGAGGTCCTAGGACTGAAGGAGAAGGGGGACAAGAGGCGCAAAGAATGGAGACAAGACAGGCTTTCTGATCAGGTTTCGTTTATTGTAAGTAGGGGGGTTACATATGTAGGGGCAGGTTTAAGGAAGGGAACATGTAGCTTTAGGCGGGAGTTACCTAATCACAAGACGTCTTAACTTCTTAACTTTCTTTATCTATCTTGGTAACGTGAGCAAAGCGCTAGCTGTTTTGAAAGGATTATACTATTGTCTCCAGTTCCTGGAACCTTATTCCCCCGGGCAATGTCAGGAAGAGCATTTATCTTTACAGGTCTGAGTCGTTCCTATATTTAGGCGAGGGGCTTCCTCTGACTTTGGGCAGCCTGGCTCCCAACATAAAATGAAGGAAATTATCAGAACTTAATTATATTTTATAATAAAACAGAGATGACTCATTATTAGACAAATGTACTTCTTAGAATCAATTTTAAAAATTAGAAGGTAAAAAAAAATGCCCACATATTCAAGCCTTCAGTATATGTCTTATTTATTGTCTGATAGAATTGGAAGTAGTCTTTTTAATGAAGGAAGGTCAAAGAAAATGCTATAAGCAAAATCACTAAGGAATTCTCAGAACTCAATGCATTGGCGAAGATGAATTTAAAACTTGTCAGTACTTGAGAAAAGTAGACCCGATTTATCAAATCTTGAAACAATTATGTGTGTGTTGAATACTATCATCATTCCAATAGTTGTAGAATATAACTTTGAAAAATAAATACATATAAAATATCATTTACTTAATAAATATTTACTAAGCTCTTACATATATTAGGCATATAATTGCAAAAATACCATTTTGGAAAATATTGCCAAGAAATATCATAATTTTAAAGACAAACTCTTAGCTCTGTATTTCATGTGCCAGCATACCCTTTTCAAAAGATATTAAAAACAGTGACAGATTGATGAACACCCCTATAGAAAATGATCCCTAGTGAAAAATAGATTTAAACAGGCAATTCACAAAAGAAAAACAATCTTGACTCTTCTAAGGTTAGAGTGCGAGGGGGATGTTCACCTCCTAACAATTGAAGGATACTCATCAATGCAATAAGTTACCATGTTTTCACACATCGTGTTAACAAAACATGGAAAGCAAATCAAAATATGTGAGGTTATTGGGGGAATGTTTAATGATCTAAAAAATATAAATGATGTGAGAAATGAAAAAAGTATGTTACACAACGATGTCCTCCTTTTGAAAAAAAAATGCAGTGATTATGTACAGAAACTTCTTTATAGGTGGAGAATAAACCAAATGTTAATAGTGCTTATGTTTGGGTGCTGTGATTACATATGATTTCTATTATTCTCAAGGTATTGATCTGTAGTTTCTGAAACGTCTGCTGTTGTTATAGAGATCCATCCGAGGTGCCTTTGGAAATCTCTAATGATCCCACTCCTTAGGTTACTGGTAAACTGTGTTCTAAAGCATGTTACTCTGTTTTTCCAATCTAGTCTCACTGCCTTTTTCACCCATTCCAGTGTATCTATCATACTTCTTACAAAGGTAAATGTCCATATCATACTGCACTTTCTGGAATATCTTTAATGATTTCTCATTTCCTTCAAACTAAGTATAAATTCTACATCTTAGTAAGTAACAACTTAATGTGGTTCTAACGTAGGTTTCCATCTTAATTTCCCGTCACTCCTTAATACATACATGAAACACTGGCCATATTGAACAATTCAGTGTTACTTAAATGCACACAGGGTTTTCCAGCCTCCTTGCTTTTATTCATAATATTTCCTTCTCTAAAATCTGCAAGTCTCTTCATCAGTCTAGACATTTCTCAAGGCTCTTTAAAGTGCTCTCTTCCAGGAAGCCTGCCCCTTCTCCCTTTCCATCTTCCAGCCTCGTGTCATGCCTTCTTATAAAACTTTCTGTTTCTCTAGATTTATATACTGCATGATTACCCTCGTTTTATCCTTTTTCTTGAATTGAATATTTTGACCTGTTCTGGACATGTTTATTCATTTTAAAAGTACTCAGCACTGTGCCTAAGACAAGGTAAAATAAATGAACACTAAAAGTTAAGCTCCAAGAAGGTAGAGACTTTTGTATGTTTAGTTCCCTCCATTTATCTCTCCTCTCTCTAACAGTGCCTGGCATATAGTAGGAGCTCAACACACTTTATTTGAGAGAATGAAGTTATTGTGCAATTTCAGGATAATAGCACTGTATATCATTTAATAAACCTCTTCACAAAACTTTGTGAGGTAGTCGATGGTGTTTACAATTGCAAATGTGGTAACTGAGGCTCAGAAGGGCTAAGAGTTTGTGACAATTGGCTGACTGAATCTGAGCATTAGTGTCACTTGAACTTGTTAAAGCTCATGATCTTTCTGCTAATTATGGATGCATTTTGTTGCTTTTCTGAAAATAGCTGATTATATTATCTCATTTTATAAATGTGTTTTGGAGGGTGGGGAACATTGAGTAACTGTTGGAATTGACCATTTGTCATGAATCCATTTTATAATTTCAGGGAACACCATCAACATCTTTTAAATACAATTTATAGCTTTCATCTATCCCTTATTGGTGTTTATATATTGGACTTAGTAATACTTAACTTACAGGCCTTGAGACTTTAAATATCTTTATATAAATAACACATAATTTATGCTTCATTACATTAAATCATGTGATGAATAATTTTTAGCTATCGTAAAATAATACTTTTCTGTGGAATATTTATAACATTTTAAGTCACTCAAATGCTTCCAGAAGTGTATCTTTAAATGGTTTTTAGAAATTAATAAATCTCGATTATACTGAAATATCCTTTTTATAGTTCAACTGAAATGATGTCTATCTTCATCATATATCCAGTAATGCAATATACTTTAAGAAGAGATATATGAATTAAAATTGTAGTCTATGACACCTTTGATTTATATTTATAGCTCAGGTTAATCTGCAGAACTTTAGAAAACATGTAGTCTACTGATTTCTTTGGCACTATACACACACACACACCATCATTCAGCAGCTAAATTCTTTCCATTTTAGCTACAAATAACTCCACTTTCCTATTACATTTTTCTTTTCTTTATTATTTTAAGCATATTTTTGCATTTTAAAGAAATTTTGTGGTTACTTATCCAGAAAATGATTGTGCTATTGTGTATAAAAAAGTAGTTTCACTATTATTTAAACAACGATATGTTGTTATATCTATTGAGAAAGAAGTTATTAGTTGCATGAAATATTATTTAATGATAATGAATTCATGGAGGAAACATATTTAGAAATTAAAAATAAGTCTCTTCTAAGCACTTTTGCAGTGTGTAGGTCAATGGTTTTCAAAGTCTGGTCCACAGACCAGAAGTATCACTTGAACTTATTAGAAATGCAAATTCTCAGGTCCATTGCAGACTTACTGAATCAAAAACTGAAAAGCATATGTGTGCCTGCGTGCGTTCACGTGTTTGTGTAGGTATAGGAGATGGAATCTGTTTTCACAAGCTTTCCAAGTGATTCTGATCTGTTAGCTTGAGAAAACAAGCTTTGGGTAAGATTTTCATTGATCAGGACATATTCACTGGGTCTTGGCAGGCAGGCTGGAGTTTGCCTTCTTTAATATGAATGAGTAAAGATAGCACACCAGGAAATTTATGTTCTTCTGCCAGTTTAAAAAGATATTTTGGCTCTAGTTTTCAAAATGAGCACCTATCTGGGGGCTAGCTTCATTTCAGAATTTACTTGTTTATCTCTTGGTTAGTGCTTTAATGTTCTTAGTTTTTGCTGCTCTAAAGTCTGGCCAAAAACATGTCAAAGTCTGTCTCGTGAGGAATAAATTCTGAAGAATTTCCAGTAATGAGAGAATCTCTTGAAGTTCATGCCTGTTCCTCTGCTGGATTCTATGTTCCTTAGGGTAAGAACCATGAAATTTATGTAGGGCATTTTATCATTTTGGTTGCAGTGCTTCGAAGAATGCTTGGCTGATAGCCTTTTAGTACCTATTTATTAAACAGATATAAGGAAAAGAGATCTCTGAACAGTGAAAATAGGTTAGACTAAATAAGTCTTGCTAAGTTTCTGTATTCTCTTTGAAAACCATTGAGGTTGTCAATTCAATTTATTTATGTTTATTAACTATTCTAAGGTAATTGAAAGTATGAGTTAAGTCTTGATAAAAGGAAATACTTGAGTGACCAAGGGAGAAACAAACCTATAAAATTAGACATGAGCATTAGAACAAGGAGCTCTTTAACTACTAGAAGAAAACCTATGGAGATGTTCTGAAGACCCTGAAGGCATCACTATATAGAGCACTTTTCAAAAATTGGTGCTTAAGCATTGGTGCTGAATTCTCAGAGAAGAAAATTTGTTTCAAATGCTATGTAAAATATAGGAAAATTGAGAACACATGTGAAATGACTTCCATCCTGGCTGAAATTGTTTTGATACTTACAGGGATAAATCTTAAGCTTTCTGAAAAAAAAAAATGTTACTCAGAAGAACTTCCTCCTAAGAGTTTTAGAACATTCAAATTGAAATACCACAGTTATTTTTAAAAGTAGACTCCACTTGTTTTATTTCCCTTTTTATGTCTTCCTGTTGCAGTCCTATTAGTGGCCGTTTTAGGGTTACATGCTGTAGATCTTAATATACTATAATAACTTTAGCATGCATTATAATAGCTGTAATGAAATACCATGAAATAACTAAGCTTATGTCACTTCTAGGTATTCTGGTCTTTACTGCATGTAAGAGAGATGTTATTTTATTTATTCTTTGATTCGCATGTTCATTCCACAAAAGCACACTGAACATCTCCTCTGTGGCGGACACTGTTTTAAGCGTAGGCTGCATTGGTGAACAAAAGAGATTGAAATTCCTCCTCTGATGGAGGGAGGATATAACAAAAGCTGAAATACAAAAATAATTATATGTCATTAGAAAGTGGCATAAGAAAAAATAAAACAGGGAAGGATAGGGATTGTTGAGATGAAGCAGTGTGGAGATGGAGTGAAAGAGGGGAGGAGTTATTGGTGAAAGAGAGGACTTTGGGAGGCAGATACCTGTGGCACCAACAGCTATTAGTACAAGATGCGAGCCTTTCGAGAGTTTTAAATTGTGGAATGCTGAGATCTAACTTAGGTTTTAACAGAAGTAGGTGATAGTATTGGACTAGGGTGATAGTGGAGGAGGAGATCCAAAGTGGTGAGATTCTGGGTATATAATTTTTTCAGTAGGGCAAACAGTTAATGAATTTGTTGACTGTGTGTGGATTTACAGGGAAGACAGGACCTCAGTATGACTCATAGGCTTTTGGGCTTAAGATCTAGAAAAATGAAGCTGCCAGCAACTGATAGGGCTAATCTGGAGTTTGGGGTAAGGGTAGAGGGGCAGGTTTTGGGGAGAGTACCAGGAGCTCAGTTTTTCACGTTACCAATTGGAGATGGGCTGCCTAATTGGCAGTCAGATGTTATGAGTCTGGAGTTTGGGGAAGAGGTTGGAGCTGGAGAGCAGTTATGTGGGGGAAAACTGTAGATGTTCTCTTTTGATGGTTTTGGTTTTCTCAGTAAAATAGAAACGAAGATCATCAGCAGGAAGAAAGTCGAGAGGAAGATACGGAAAGTTAGAGGAGAAAGTATGAAACAATTGTCTATTAAAATGGGAAAGTAAAGAAACTAAAAATGCTGTATTATTGCATTTGACATTGTACAGCCAACTTGTGGTTTATGGTCAATAATTAAAAGTGACACTAATCGGGCACGTTATATGTTTCTCTCTAGGCACTTTCAACCTGTAGGTATTGGAGCAAAGTAGGTAGGGACTTACATATAACTGATTTGAATATAACTAGGGTAAAGGCTTTGCCAAGAAGTGAGAGAGGAGCTAAGAAAGAGATATTGACCATAACATTTAAAATGAGTAAGCAGGGAAGTGAGGCCATACAGGAAGGAGGGGCAGTGAAAGATGCTTACAAGTCAGTTGCTTATCCATCCCTGTAGATCAGATGATACCGAAGTCGGGTCAAAAGTGAATCTTTTATTTATAAGTACATTTTATTTTTATACATCGAATCATATTTCAATTACATGTAAAGAGCTTTCTAATCAAATGTATTTAATGTTTTAAAATTAAATAGAATTATATGAACTTATTAATTTTAACAAATGAAGTACGCCTTTAGTATTTTCACACCTAAATGACTTGTTGAGATCCTTTGTACTAGTCCTCTTCTTTTCCCAACTCTCACATTCCTTGGTAGGCTGCCAGAGGCTGTGTACCTTCTGCCAACTTCTTGATCAAGTGTTTCTGCCCTATAACAGAGCCTTCTACTAGCAGCAGAGGCTTCACTCCGTCTTATATTTGGGTTAGGCTTGAGTAGCCATTTATCAATCTGGGCCATTTGGGTGAGTTTCTCCATCACTCTGAGCCACATTTTTTTTTTCATCCTTAAGTAGGGATAATAATATGTAACTTGTTGTAAGGATTAAAGTTAATGTATGTTTATTCCCAAGTGCAGATCTTGGCATATCTTTTTAAATAGTAGATACTATTACGCTTTTAAGTTTATTGAATTAATAATATTTTATTAGAATGGAGTAATCAAATCTCAAAGACATGCATTCTATCATTTTAGTAACATATTCTAGGAATATCTAGGATTACCAATGTCAAAACATAGTGTTAAAGATTGCTGTCATTAACATTTTAATCTATGTTTATGTTTTTTCAGCTTTAAGAATAAACATTAGAAACTCACCATGAGTATGGCTGAGATTTTTTTTTTTAGTTCCCAATACAGACACGCCTACAACTATAACATTTTTCCTGCCTTGTTTTATTTAGCTTTTTTTTTTATAATTCAGTGAGGTTTTTTTTCAAATATAATTGGCATACAATAATATATTAGTTTCAGTGGTTCAGCATGGTGATTAGAGCTCTATATAACTCACAAAGTGATCACCCACTAAATCTAGTACCCTTCTTTCCCTTACATGTTTATTACAACGTTATTAACTATCTTTGCCATGCTACACTCTACCTCTCTATGTCTATTTTGTAACTGTCCATTTGTACTTCTTAATCTCTTCACCCTTTTTCTCTACCCCCCCCAATTCCCCTCTCATCTGGTAGCCCTCAGAATATTCTCTGTATCTATGAGTTTATTTCTACTTTTGTTATTGTTGTTGTTTATTTTGTTCTTTAGGTTCCACATGTACAAGAAATCATGAGATATTTGTCTATCTGACTTCATCAGTGCAATACCCTCTAGGTCCACGACGGCAATATCTTTCCATCCCCTTCCTTTTAGTCTGTGTGTGACTTTTAATCTGAAGTGAGTCTCTTGTAGGTAGCATATGTAGGGATCTTGTTTTCTTATCCATTTAGCCACACTGTCTTTGGTTGGAGCACTTAATTCTTTTCCATTTGAGGTACTTATTGATAGGAATGTAGTTATTACCATTCTTTATTCATGTTTTTGATATATGATTTTTCTTCTTAAAGAAGTCTCTCCAACATTTCCTGTAATACTGGCTTGGTGCTGATAAATTCCTTTAGCTTATTTTTGTCTGGGAAGCTCTTTTTCTGTCCTTCAACTCTAAATGATAGCTTTGCTGGATAAAGAATTCTTGGTTGTAGATCCTGGGTTTTCATCCCTTTGAATGTTTTGTGCCAAGCCCTTCTGTCCTGCATAGTTTCTTTTGAGAAATCAGCTGCCAGTCTTATGGGTGCTCCCTTGTAGGTAACCAACTGCTTTTCTCTTGCTGCTTTTAAGAGTCTCTCTTTGTATTTAACCTTTGACATTTTAATTATGATGTGTCTTGGTGTGGGCCTCTTTGGGTTCATCTTTTTTGGGATTCTGAGCTTCCTGAGGTTGTATGTCTATTTCCTGCACCAGGTTAGGGAAATTTTCCATCGTTATCTCTTCAGATAGCTATTCAACTTCTTGCTTCTCTTCAGGTACCCCTTTGACCCAGACGTTTTTACATTTGATTTTGTCTTGCAGGCTCCTTAAATTATTTTTATAGTCTTGGCTTCTTTTTTCTTGCTGTTCTGATTGGGTGTCCTTGGTTTCCCCATCCTCTATATCAGTGGTTTGATTCTCTTCTTTATTCATTCTATTGATTCCTTCTGACATACTCTTCATCTCAGATAATGTGTTCTTCATTTCTGACTGGTTCCCTTTTATACTTTCCACGTCCATTTTTATGTTTTTTATTTCTTTGTTAAAATTCTCACTGAGTTCATCTACATTTCTGCTAAGTTTATTCAACATCTTTATAACCAGTGTTTTGAACTCTGCATCTGTTAGATTGTTTGTCTTCTTTCAAGATAAGCATGTTGGATTTTAAAATTCTAATTTGACTCTTCATCAGGATTGATATAAAATATGTCATTCACTGCTGTGGAGAGTACCTTCCCTCAGTTAGAGGCTGCTTCTGTGATATAGAGTAATGTCTTTGGTTTCTGTCTCCTCAGTATCAACCATAGTGTTTGGTTTTCAGGTCACATTTGTTCAGTGAACTGCAAATGAGTGGACTCGGCTTAAGCATTCTTTTCTAAAGATTCATAAGAGGCATATGCTTTATGAGAGTTGACCTTTTCCCATTTAGGCTCCTAAACATGATATAACTATATCAAAGAATTCTGTCAGTGGTAAAAGTGAAAAATACCATGACTTAGTTTTTTCTGTACCTATATAAGATTCTTCCCATGATAATAATACCAGTTATCAAAAGAAACTAATGTTTTTAGTGATCTGTTACCCTTAACTGGCCTCTTGTATATATCGAAAAAAAAAATACAGAATATGTACATTTACTGGGGATTTAGTTCAAGAAGTTCAGTTAAGAGAGAATATTAAATAGCACACAGAGCAGTAAGATGACTATTGGGCAAATCCGATTCCTCCCACATAATGGAGATCACTGAGGATGTGTGACTATCATTCGATATCCACAATTTTCCCACTATAGAAATTGACTTTTGTCATCATCAAAGCCCATGTTAGATACATTTATAACCGTTTATCTTATTTTCCAAAGATTATGTGGGGTGAAGAAAAACACTTCCTCATTTTATAGAGAGTAGGATAATAATTACTAAAGGAGCCATGACAACATGTCACCTTGGCACCTGATGCGTTAAAGAAACCAGCAAAGACATCAAATGGTCTTACTGCCACCTTACTGCTTATTACCTGTTGGATAAGGAATCAGTCTCCCTGAGGTAATAAGCCTCTTAAAGAGAGAGTTGGACAAGTAGGTCAGAGATGACCCAGATTGGAACAAACCTAAGTTTTATCAGGGCTCACTGTGCTTCAGGGGGGCCTGCCTGTGATATATTGGATAAGGAGACTCATATCTTGAGTCTACTGTGAAACATTTCCTATTTTATAGCTATAATATTTCTCTGTATTTTTTATTGACCCTGTTAGATAACTTCTCTTTATTCCAAAGTTTGGGGCATATAATCCCTTTCATAGTTTGTTAGAGCTTTCTCATCTTGGTTGGGAAGAAGGTTATATGTCTGTAAAAGCCAGGACCAATCATTCTGCCTTGTTGAGAGCTTTTGGAAATGTTGGTTGAAACTGATTGTAACTATATTAAATATGCAGAAAGAATCAGTCTCAAAGGCCTCATCACCAACCTCTGGGGGTTTTTGTGGAAACTAGACTTTTGCTATTTTAGTTAATTCTAGCCTTAGATAAGGGGATCTACTGGTATTGGTGTCAAGTCATTAGTACATAGCCTTGGCCTATACATTCAAAAAGATGGACTTCCCGGTAACAGGAGTGATATGTAATTAACTGTTCACTCTTAATTTCAACTTTACACATATTGAAATAAAGTTACTTAGCCTAGAGCACTGGTTTTCAAAGTGTATTCCCTGGACCAGCAGCATAAACACTACCGGAAACTTGTTAGAAATGCAGATTCTCGAGACCTATCCCAGAGCTGCTGAGTCAGAACTCAGAGGCACGATTCAGGACATTATGATGCATGCTGGAAATGGACAACCACAAATGCAGAACATCTCGAAATGGTTACACGTTAGAATGTTTTTCTCTCTTAGACAAGTGAGCTCATGTATATATTTGAAGTTGTTTGTTGGCTGGTGATGATCTCAGAAAATTTTAAATACTAACTGGGCTCAAGGGAATTCATTACCCTGTATTTACCTTTGATAATCTGCCCTGCTACAAAACTTCCATTAATCATTAAGGAAAACAGGGTTTTTAAGAAGTGTCTGCTTTCAAGTACATTTGTGTACAAGAAGGAACATAGTATGATAAGTTATTTTAGGTATACTCTTTTATTGAAGGATTTTAGTCTGTAATATCTTTTAGAAAAAAAAGTAGAAATGATCTAGTTTTAAATGATCACATTTGATGACTGAAAATTTTATATATAAATAGAATTGTATAGTTAGAAAGGTGTAACTTTGGAGTCAAATATTGCATGCCTTGATTTATAAAACCTCTTTGGCATTTTGTGAAATTTTATACCAAGTTGTGAAGATTAAAGTAAATGACATGTGAAGTGTATTTTGTAAATAGTAATTATTATAAAAATGTTAGTACTTATTTTTAAAGCAATGCTTGGTTTATATTCTTTATTTCTGTTCTTAATTGATTTTATGCCTAAAATTGATAGCTTGTAGATTTTAGGACTTTAATAACAAGATTTTTCAGCTGCTATAAATGGAATAGTGAATCATCTAGCATCGTGTTGATCTCATGCTTAGGGCAGCATTAGATTGTTTCAAAGCTATTAATTACAACTCTTCCCACAAAACCTTGACAATTAATTTTTAAAAATTATAAATCAATACATGTTCATTTTAAGAAAGAAAAGTTAATTGCCTATCCCCTTTTTATTCCCACACTGAAATAACTAAAATCATAGCCTCGTGAATTATTATATACTTTTATCCAGGTTCTTACAAATGTATATAAACATACATTTAGGCATTTTGTGTTATTAAGTGAAGTAAACCAAGGACAGGCCAATTGTAGATTCAACAATGCAGTAAGAAATGAAACCTAGATCTATGAAACTATAGTACAGTCAGATAGTTCTTGATTACTTCAATAGACTCTTGTGGGCTAATGTGGCACCTCTTCTAGCCTAAGAATTTGAAAAGCTAGTGGGATCTTGTGACCTGGCAGGTTCCTCATGGCTCACAGCTGACAAAACTACTAAGCGGTTATATGTTCTTGAATTAGGGAGGTGATGGGAGCTATGCACATTCATGTATATTCTAGGTCTTGTGTATATCCTTGCAAATCTTGTTTATTGGTTAGGTAGTAAACAAAAGTGAAACTTAAACTGTATCCAAGTTGTCATTCTCAAAATGACTTATCCCAGATCAGTCATTTTGGTCTGTTTCTCTTTCATTTTAACTGAAGTTGGATCATTATATTTATATTTTTCTGTCATTTGCTTTTTTTTTTTTTCTTACAATAATACATAATTGTTACCAGCCTAGGTCAGTGGTTGGAAATATGTCATTTTTAATAGATGCATGATATTCCACAATGTAGATATATATTCTCCAATTGAAGAGCTTCTATAATATATCTAGATTGTTGCTGTTACTACCAAAAAAACTCTACAATACAGAGTCTTGTATTTATACCCATGTCTATAGGTAAGACTTCCCGAAGTGTCATTGCTGTGTCAATTCACTATTAAAATGCTAATTTTCAATAGTTATATGTATTTTTAATTTTAATAAATATTGTTAATTTTGTTTTTTGGTGGGGGGAAAGATTGTAGCAGTTGACACTCCTATTGCCAAAGGGTTTGTTTCTTCCCATCCTCGCCAGTACTGTTGATACTTATTCATTTTAACTTTTATCAGTCAAATGGGTAAAAGCAGTATCTTCATGATAGCTTTAACATGCAACTCTCTAGTGACTAGTGAGGTTGAGTGCTCCTTTATGTTTTTGATTCTTTGAAATTTCTCTTCTGAGAATTGCTTATCATATTCTTTTCCCAATTTTATTGGGCTCTTCATTTTTTTTTTGTAAGTTTGCATAAACACTTTGGATACTAGAAATACTAAGAGTTTGCCAGTTATGTACAATAATTGTCTCTTAATTTTATTTATGACTTTTGCTATATAAGATAGATGACAAATAGTTAGATAATTCATGTTTTCTAACTTTGCTCAAGAAAAATGTGCTCGGGTAACAATAATAAAAATATTCTGAATTTTCTTCTAGTAAATTTACATAATTTTTATACTTGTTATTAATTTATCTAAAGATTTATTTTTAATTTAGAATTTATTATATTTTAAAACTGATTAAAATATTTTAATAGAAAATCTATTTTGAATGTATAAAGTGGGAATTTAGCATTCTTATTTTTAGTATAGGAGACCACTTACTCTCCAGTTGTTAAACAAATTACCATTTTCCCACTGAATTGAAATTCTACTTTTGCAATGTATTATCTTCCTCTTTACACAAGGATCTACTTTTGGGCCTTCTGCATTAGTTTTCCATTGCCATACATTACAAATTACCACAAATTTTAATGGCTTAAAACATCCCCAATTTATTAGTATACAATTCTTTATATCAGAAGTCTAGGTCGCTGGGTTCTTTGCTCAGGTTCTCCTAGGTTAAAATTAAGATGTCATCCAGGCTAAGTTCTTATCTAAAAACTCTGGGAAGAATCCACTTCCCACCTTCTTTAGATCATTGGCAAAACTCAGTTTCTTGTGGTTGTAGGGCCTGGACTTTTATTTCTTTACTGGCTGTCAGAGGCCACTCTGAACCCCTAGAAACCAAACAGCAGTCATTATTTTGAGTTGTATTTAATTTGCTAAATTTTATTGATTTTTTTCATCAATATTCAGAGGTGAAATTGGTTTATATTTTTCTCATGGCAATCATAAATAAATTTATACATATATATTTTTAGTATTTATAGATATTCCCGTGATGATGATAAATGATTACTTGCAATGAAACTTTGTTTTCTACCATATAGTTGCCTTGCCATGAAATACTATTGCAAGTTGAATATATATAGCATTTGGTTTGTATTAATCTCATACCCAATCTCTCTCTCCCAGTGTTAAAATGTATTAAGAATCTTAATCTTTAGGATCTGTGGTCATATTAATTATCTTTTAAATTCTAGATAAAAAGCTAATGTCAATTAATGAAAACAAAACAGGCAGGATGTTTTTTGACACTGCATTTCAGTGTAATGTTAGGCTTCAAGTTGCCACGCTCAGCCCAGGAGCATGCAAGCCTTTTCACACTGTTGTTAATCTTTACTGGTATTTTTCTGTCACTAACCAGCAGAAAGCTTTTTGTGATCTAAATTCTCATGTGGTAGTAGTTTGTTCTTAAATAAAAATGAAGTTAAGAGTGGAGACTAAGAAAAACCTAGGTAAGCTATAGATTTTTTTTTCTTTTTTAATGAAGTACTAAATCTTCTCTTTGCCTTTAAGGATAGCAGGTTACTCGGGAGTACAATATCTAGACCTGAAACATACATCCTGTTTCTAAGTGATGATAGTTGAAGTTTAAGCACTTGGTTCTTTGTGTGTTAAAAAATAACAATTTTTTAAATTAATTCTCATGGTGGGGTTCTAATCAGTGGCATAGTATCAGGTCAAATAAAGCGTGGGATCATTTTGTTTATTACTGGAAAACCATGACAGATCATCTCTTTGTGGAGAGGGCTGAATCTTAGGATTATGAATAATGTTCTTGAAAAGTTCTAAAAATGTTTTACATTGCTGTTCCTTAGAGGTTTTGTCTACTAGGTTGCTCTACTTACCCCTGAGAACAGTTGAGAGAGGGTGTTACTGTCCTCAGCTAGTTGGTTGCCTGGCAGACTCTCCAGTTAAAGAGGTCGTATGGGAAAAGGAAACGAAAACACCTTGTTTCCTTTTTCATTGTTCAGCCTGACTTTCCTTCCATTTGAACTGGGCGTAGAAAGATTTAGTGAGAAAACAGAAGTACATTAGTCTCCCTTTATCTGCAGGAATGCATTCTAAATCCCCAGCGGATGCCTGAAACCACAAACAGTATTGAACCTCATATATACTATGTTCTTTTTTTTTTTTTCATTTCTTTATTTCTTAAAAAAAGTTAGACTTTTATACAGTACTTGAAGTAATCCCCTCAAATACTGTAGCACCCATCCAGCACTACATACAGCCATTACAATAATATTGATGTATACTCTATGCTATACTCTAAATCCCTGTGACTGTTTTATAACTATGAATTTGTACTTCTTCATCCTTTCATTTTTTTCACCCCCATATCCCTCCCACCTTTCAATCACTAGTTCGTTCTCTGTATCTGTGAGTCTGTTTTTGTTTAATTTGTTCACTTCTTTTGTTCCTTAGATTACATATATATGTGAAATCATATGGTATTTATCTTTGTCTGACTTATTTCACTTAGCATAATACCCTTTAGGTCCATCTCTGTTGTTGCAAATAGTAAGATTTCATTTTTCTAAAGAGCTGAGTAATATTCCACCATATATATGAACCACAGCTTCTTTATCCAGTTGTCTATTGATGGGCACTGAGGTTGCTTCCATATCTTGCCTATTGTGAATAGTGCTGCCATGAACACAGGGATGCATAGATATTTACGAATTATTGTTTGGTTTTCTTTGGATAAATATCCAGAAATGCAATTGCTGGGTCAAAAGGTAGTTCTAATTTTAATATTTTGAGGAACCTCCAAACTATTTTCCATAATGGCTGCACCAATTTGCAATCCCGTCAACAGTGTACAAGAGTTCCCTTTTCTCCACATCTTGTCCAACATTCCTTTTTGGATTTATCAATGATAGTCATTCTGACAGGTGTGAGGTGTGATATCTCATTGTGATTTTAATTTGCATTTCTCTGATGAATAGTGACCTTGAGCATCTTTTCACATGTCTTGGCCATTTATATTTTCTCTTTGGAGAAATACCTACTCAGGTCTTCTGCCTATTTTTTAATTGGATTGTTTGTTTTTTTCGTTGTTGAGTTGTATGAGTCTTCATAAATTTGGGGATATTAACCCTGTGTCAGATGTATCGTAGGCAAATATCTTCTTTCATTCAGTAGGTTTTCTTTTTGTTTTATTGATGGTTTCCTTCGCTGTGCAAAAACATTTTAGTTTGATGTAGTCCCATTTGTGTATTTTTCTTTTCTTTCCCTTGTCTGATGAGATACATCAGAAAAAAATTACTAATGGCAATATCAAAGAGTATACTGCCTATGTTTTCTTCTAAAAGTGTTATGGTTTCAGGTTTTACATGTAAGTCCTGAATCCATTTTGAGTTTATTCTTCTATATGGTGTAAGAAGGTGGTCTAGTTTCATTTTTTTTTTGCATGTATCTGTCCAGCTTTCCCAACACCATTTGTTGAAGAAACTGTCTTTACTCCATTGTATATTCTTGCCTCTTTTGTCATAGATTAAATGATTATATAGGCTCTGTTCTGTTCCATTGATCTGTGTGTCTTTTTATGCTGTAGCCTTGTAGTATAGTTTGATATTAGTTAGTGTGGCACCTCCAACTTTGTTCTTCTTAAGATTGCTATGCCTCTTGGGGATCTTTTATGGTTCCATATAAATTTTAGGATTATTTGTTGTAGCTCTCTGAAAAATGCCTTGGTATTTTGGTAGGGATTGCACTGAATCTATAGATTGCTTTGGGAAGTATGGCCATTTTCCTGCCATGAGCACAGCATATGCTTCCATTTATTTGTATCTTCTTCAATTTCTTTTTACAACAACTTATAATTTCCTGAGAACAGGGTTTTTACCTCGTTGGTTAGTTTGATTCCTAAGTATTTATTGTTTTTGATGCAATTGTAAATGGGATTGTTTTCTTAATTTCTCTTTCTGATAGTTCATCATTGGTGTATAAAAATGCAATCAACTTCTGAATATTAATTTCGTATCCTACTACTTTATTGAATTCATTGATCAGTTCTAACAGTTTTTTGGTGGAATCTTTAGGCTTCTCTCTATATAATATTATGTCATCTTCAAATAATAACAATTTTACTTCATTATCTCCAGAGTTTTTTACCCCAAAGTAGCAAATATACATTCTTCTAAAGTACACATGGAGCATTTTCCAGGATAGACCACATGTTAGACCACAAAACAAGTCTCAATAAATTTAAGAAGACTGAAATATCTTGTATCTTCTATGACCACAATGGTATGAAACTAGAAATCAACTACAAGAAAAAAAAAACAAAACTGGAAAATACACAAACACATAAACGCAAAACAATATGCTACTAAACAATGAATGAGTTAGCAATGAGATCAAGGAAGAAATAAAAAGATATCAAGGAACAAATGAAAATGAAAACACAACTCAATCTATGGAACACAGTGAAAGCACCCTAAGAGAGAAATTCATAGCAATACATGCCTACATCAAGGAACAAGAAAAATCTCAATTAAACAGTCTAACTTCATACCTAAAGGAACTAGACAAAGAACAGCAAACAAAACTTAAAGTAAGTAGAAGGAAGGGAATAATAAAGACAAGAGCAGAAATAAATGAAATAGAATAGAGTCTAAAAAGAAAAACAATACAAAAGATCAATGAAACTAAGAGCTAGTTCTTTGAAAGGACAAACAAAATTGATAAATCTTTAACCAGACTCATCAAGAAAAAAAAGAAAATTCAAACAAATAAAATCAGAAATGAAAGAGATTTAACTATGGACTCCACAGAAATAAAAAAGATTATAAGAAAGTACTACAAGCAATTATATGCCAAAAAATTGATTAATCTGGAAGAAATGGATACATTCCTAGAAACATACAATTTCTCAAGACTGAATCAAGAAGAAATAGAAGATCTGAACCTACCAATTACCACCAATGGAATCAAATCAGAAATTAGAAACTTTCAAAAAACAAAAGTCCTGGACTAAATGGCTTTATAGGTGAATTTTATCAAATATTTAAAGAATTAACACCTATTCTAGTCAAAATATTTCAAAAAATTCAAGAGGAGGGAAGCCTTCCTAACTTTTTACAAAGCCACCATTACTCTAATTCCAAAACCAGACAAAGACAATACAAAAAAAAAAGCAAAAAACAAAAAACTATAGGCCAGTATCCCTGATTGATGAACATCGATGCAAAAATCCTTAACAAAGTATTAGCAAACTGAAATAGCAATACACTAAAATGTTATACACCATGGTCAAGTTGGATTTATTTGTGTGATGTAAGATTGGTTTAATCCACAAATCAATTAATGTGATACACCACATTAACAAATTGAAAGATAAAAATCACATGATCATATCAATAGATGGAGAAAAAGCATTCGACAAAATCCAGCATCGATTCATGATAAAAACTCTCAGCAAAGTGGGAACAGAGGGAACATACCTCAACATAATAAAGGCCATCTATGACAAACCTACAGCTAACATTATTATACCCAATTAGGAAAGGCTAAAAGCATTTTCCTTAAGATTGAGAACAAGACAAGAATGCCCACTTTCGCTACTTCTGTTCAATATAACATTGCAAGTCCTACCTACAGCAAGAAGACAAAGAGAAATAAAGGCATCCAGATTGGAAATGAGTAGTCTATACTATGTTCTTGATCATCTAACTTTGGCTAAGATTAGAATATGTGGACTCTGGAAAGGAATTAGACTGATTCCCTGACTTTGAAGAATGAAGCTACTTGTATGCACACTGTAATAAGTGCAGTGACTGAGCAAGGCTGAGGGTTGTAATGTGAGCAGAGCACGGTGTGCCCTAATGTATCTCCTGTGTGGTTCCTTCTCCTTGTCCTCCACTTCAAAGTTAAAAGCTAAAACAGTCTAGAGGATTAGTAGGGCTGTTGTGATAAATAGGCAATATGACTGACTAGCCTTCCAGAAAGAGAGGGCAGCATTTCCAAAGGTGCAGGATATAGACTATGCTTTGCAACCTCCCTGATGTGTCACCTGAGTACTAACTGAATTCCCGATTCATGGACCCCAATCTAGCTCCTCTGAATTAGAATCTCCAAAGGTGGACCCTAGGGGACTATGACTAACAGGATCCCCAGAAGATTCTTATCAGAGGAGCTTGGTAACCACCAGACAACTGGAATATAGTTTGTTCATGAACATAATTGGAATGAGTTTTGGAGAGAATGGTTAAGGATGAGATCAGGTAACATGAAGGTCATTTTATAACATGGCTGCCTTTTGTGATTGGTTTTCTATTTACATCCTCCTTAATGCTAATTATTTCTCAAGTGTCAACAAATACACTGAACTGAGCATTTACTTAAACTTGGACAACTTTATTTGATTTGAAAGCAATATATTGAAAGTTTGGACACAGACCAATTTACTGGGTTTCCAGCCTTGACTTATTTATGACTGAAGAAACAGCCAAAGAGGAGAGACAAATATTGTTTGTCCACAGTGTGTCTATGACTCTTAATGGTATCTTATTCTACTGATTAGCAAGCTGAGGCCCAGAGGTTAATTACATAGGTCACATAGCTGATAAGTGGTGCAACTAATATTTGAGCCTTGGTCTACAGAGCAGGAGGAATTTGACTTGTCAAAAAGTGGTAAGCAGAGTGCTTAGGGTTAGGAGCTATAGTAAAAAAGCTTCTGATAATTGTTACCATGTGAAAAATGTACCCAATATTCTGTTGTTGTTTTTAAAGAAGCCAATTATCAATATTTTGTGTCAATTTATCTCCATTTAAAAATATTCTGCATTCAAAAAAATTGGAACAATGTTTTTGCTAACACTATGATGCAAAATATGTTATTAGATAGAATTTTGCTTAGGGCGGCTGGTTTGTGGCCTCCAGATTAAAAAATCTCTAAAGTCTAAGCTTTAAAATATGATTCTTGCTGATTCTTGATGAGGTGCAACTTACTCTGATTTGCTTTTCTTTCATATCTTAAAGAAATTTACCTTACCTGAATACTTATGTGAATTATTCATAACAGAACCTCCTCTGGGAATTAATATACTTTTAAGTTTATTGGGGTACATGGGGAAGATTAAAAGGCTACGTGCTCCTGGCTGTGATGGGTAAAGTGTTGCCTTCCCTAGAACCTTCTAGTTCAACTGCTATCTTTTAATGCTTTCTATCATAAAAGGAACTGAAAGTAGATATGTTCTTCAACCCATTGTAGAGCCATATGCAATCTGTGTCTTTCCAGAGTGTGAATAGCAAGTACATTAGTGGGCTTTGGAACCAACTTAGTGCATCTTGATCAGTATTAAAATGAGGGAGCAAGAGGAAGAGAGAGAGTGAGGGAGGGAAGGAGAGGGAGAAAGGATGAATAAATGAGAATGAAGAATACTGTGGAGTAGAAAATGCATGCATTGCAATTAATAAGGGTAGAATTGTTTTGTAGGACTTTTTTTTTCTTTTATATACTTATGTGTGTTTCAGGTTGCATTTTAGAATGTATTTCTGCCTGCCTGGTGAGTAACAAAATTTGCAAGCACTGAGCTAGAGTGATTAAGTTGATCCTTGGTCATTCTTGCTCAGTATAAGATGATTTAATTACTAAGTTGGGAATTTGAAAGGATTTTAGCACATGTTAATTGTTAAGTACTTCCACACCTGGTCTTTTATTTTTTTATTTCTTGAACACTAGTAACTTTTCTCATGTAGATCAGTCCTTTGATCCAATAATCACTTTTCAAGAAAAAAGCGGAAGTGCTTAAGGGTGGGAGAATCTTTACAAAATAGCAGGCCACCTGGCCTTAGAAAATAGGACAGAATTTTCATGGCTTAGGAAGGATGCTGAGAAGAGCAGTGAGCCAGAGGAAAGAGGAGGCAGTGTGTTAGTAAATAGGACAACTAATGTAACTTTAAAGACTGAAAAAGTACAGAGGAAGGTAAACCTAGGAATACTTTGGCAATGAAATGTCTTTCAGTCATAGATTTGTTTCTGTGGAACTGAGTGGAAAAAAATAAAGTTCATGAGTAGATATGTGGAATGAAAAGCTGATTGTTTTTGTAAGCCAGTAAGTATTTTTGCTAGTATGTGGTTATTAGATAAACCATGAATTACCAGAAGTTAACATCACCCATGTGTCATATTTGTTTAATTGCATCCTCGAGAAATTATATTCTGAAATTTAAAACTAAGTAGAGTCTATATTACTGTATGAGATTTGGACACTAGAGGGATATACACACTTCTGTCTTAATAAGATTTTGCAGTAAATCCTCACATAACGTTGTTGATAGGTTTTGTGACTTTAAATGAAACGACCTATAACAAAACCACTCTTACCATAGGCTAATTGATATAAACAAGTTAAATTCTATGGTATCTCATCAACCTTATAACAAAACAATGTTGAATTAAATGCTATTCAAGGATCTTCTGTAATTACAAATGAAACTTCTCTTTTAAAGTTTCCAGAAATAGTATAAAATTGTATTGATTTAAACCTTGTAAAAAATTTATGGTTTGTCATAATGGTCCCCTGATATTTATGGGGCAAAATGCATGAAAAGCACTTTATATTAAATATTTTACATTATCTATTGAATCACTGAAAAGCACTATCTGACATCTTTATTCTGGGGAAGATTTATAAATATGTTATGAGCAGTTTAATAACTCAAACTGTCATCACTAGTTATAGGTTAAGTCTTGCAGGACATTTGGTCCTGTCCAAACATCCTCTGAGACATTTGGTCTATGCCTAAAGGTCTTTGATCTATGATAGTATTTTTTTTTTTTTGTATTAATCCTATAAACCAAAAGTATAAATAAACACGGGGCTATTTGAACCCAGGGACATTTTCTAAGCATAGATGTTTTTGACAGGATTAAATATCAGGGACTATTTGGCATGGACCAAATGTGCTTGCAGACTTTTTAATAGGACCAGATTGTAAGGATGTTTTGGTGTAGACCAAATGTCTCTGTGGCTGTTTGGGGCAGGACCAAAAATCCTAATCTAGGTTAGAAGCTATTTCTATATACTGAAGTGTAAACCAGGCTTTTCAAATTACTTCAAAGGTACGCTTTTTAAAAAATATGTCGAAAAGATAGTGAGAATTATTTTGGCCAGTGGATGTTAGTTTATTTAGCTCTCTATGAACAAATATTTTAGAGAGCAAACTCCAAAGAACAGAACTGGACAGAGACAATTTTTTTTCTTGTTTCTATTGCTAGTATAAAAATGGTAAGACCAACTTTATGGATATTTTCTCTCACTGATAAAAGAAGTTATAGATAGTAGGTCTAATATCCAGGCACAAATATACACATTTGGAGGCTATTGCATTCTTTCCATTAAAAGTGATTTTCTGCTCTTATTTCTTTTTATTATTTTGATTTAGGTCATATAATTTTTAAAGATTTGATGGGTTTTTAGAAGATTATTTATGATTCTACTGATTTTCTGTAAATGCAGTAATAAAGCGATGCTGTGTAACTGTAATCTCTTTGATTGCTTAAGGACCAATATATAGGAAATAAATGTGTTAGCAAGAATGGATTATTAAAAACATTAATTCACTAAAAGTACCTAATATAGTTGGGCCAAAACTTCCAATACTGTAAGGTAGTGATTTATGATTTCAGATCCATGAAAGTAGATACATTTTTAATGTCCTTATAGGGAAACTCTTAATTTCTGATTAATATAACATTTTAGAGAAAAGAGTTGACATGTTATACACTTAGAAAAAAACTTGGAAAGGAAGTAAGCTTAAATAATTTTCCCAGACTACCTTAGTGCCTTGAACACTATTTTGCACCTGGATTGTATTTATGTATTTCTATGCCTATTATTTTTCTAGACCCTGAGCTCCTAGAGAAGGGGAGCTTGGTCTTAACCATCTCTGTATTTCTAGCCTAGTGTAGCTTCTAGAACATGAATCTAGTTTTTCTCCAGGTGAAGTCATGGGTCACCTGAATTAGATTCATCTGGGGTCTTTTGTTAACAATTCAGATCATCAGGACACACTTGTAGATTTACTAAATAAGACTCCAGAGGTGAGCTTCAGTCAAAGAGGGTAAGTACATGGAATGACATTGATAAATCAAGGATAGAAACCAAAGCCTCCATACCTTGCCCTCCACACACTTGCTAACATGCTCATTATCTCCTGGATGAACTTTTATTGGGTATCTACTGAGTTCCAGTTACTCTGGTTGTAAAGATAAATGCAGCTCATGGACAGTTAAAAGCAGAAACTGTTGAGTTAGAAAGGTTTGGTTTGAATCAGCCTTACCTGAGTACTAACCATATGAATTTCAGCAAGTTACCTTACTTCTCTAAACCTGTTTACTCTTTTGTAAAATAGAAATAATACCTGTGTTATCAGATTGATGTTATAATATTAATTTGCTGAGGTTTTTTTTTTTTTTTTTTTTTTAAATGCTTACAAGTCTACGGCCATGCTACCTTGAACAAGCCTGATCCCATCTGATCTCAGAAACTAAGCTGGGTCGGGCCTGGTTAGTACTTGGATGGGAGACCACCTAGAAAGACCAGGTGCTGTAGGCATAAAAAAAACAATAATAATAAAAAGATAAGGGATTGTAAGATGACAAAGTCCTTGCAATCTGTGAGGTCAACCAAGGGTTGCCTCACCTAAAAAAAAAGAAACGCCTACATCACCTGTTCTTCCTAGGTGGTCTCTGATCCAAGTACTAAACAGGCCGAACCCTGCTTAGTTTTCAAGATCAAACGAGATCAGGAATATTCAGGGTGGCATGGCCATAGACTGATGTTATAATATTAAGATAATGCATGTAAAGTGCTTTGCAAAGTGCTTGGAATACAGTGTGCTCTTAATAAATGTTAGAGTTTTTTCCTTTTTATTTTTTTAAATTAATAAGCTTACATTGTAGGCAGGGCTGAATTTCTTGGAAAAAAGAAAAACTTGGAAATAAGGAAAATAAGGAAGAGATTGTCACCCATATGTTGACAGGAGCCAAGAGGTGAGTGGATCATGTGTGCTCATCATCTAGTAGACTACCCTGAGCTCAGGCACATGGTAGTGGCCACAGGGTTCTCAAGAGCAGTGGGAGTCCCATGAGCAAGCACTTTTCAAATCTCTGCTTGTGTCATGGTTAGTGTTTCATTAGCCAAAGCAAGACACTTGCTCAAGTCCAGATTCAATGGGTAGAGAAAGACTCCACCACTCGATGGGTAAAGGGATATGCATACAGGGAAGGAAATAATTTGTGGACATTTTTGTAATCTGCACAAAAGAGGTTTCATTGACTGCCTACTCTATATCAGGCTTTACACTGCAGGACTTACGTGGTATTCATTTCGTCCTCACAGTTTCCTATAATGTGGCATGCCTGTTTCGAACATGAGAAAACTGATGATCAGATTACTTAGAGACTTGTACACATTTGGCCCAAATTATTTGCTTCAAGTTATGGAATGGCATTTTAGATGCTGTCTCTTGTTGATTAGATGATCATATGATCAGCCAAAGATTTTTGATTAAAGTGGAGTTCCAATTACTAGTTTGCTTTCCCATTTGTACCTTGAATCATTGGGTCATATTTATTTGGTCCGGAAAAAAATTTTTCATTTTACTATCATAAATATTCTTTAAGTCTTTCCAGAAACTTACAAGGAATTTTAGTGGATTGTGTTTATTTGTTTTGCCAGATCACCTACACAACCTGGATCTCACCGCATTTTGGACATGACTGAGCCTCTTCAATGGGCCCGACGTCACTGGCAACAGCTGATGAGCAGTACAAACAGGGATGACAATGAGAGGCCATACAACTATTCCTCGCTGCTTGCCTGCTGGTGCAAGTCCTCTCAGACCCCCAAACTGGCAGGAAAGCACAGGGTGGTTGTCCCCCACCTCCAGCCCTTCAAAGAAGAATATGAAAAGTTCTCTGGAACCTACGTGAATAATCGAATACGAACTACAAAGTACACACTTCTGAATTTTGTGCCAAGAAATTTATTTGAACAATTTCACAGGTACTTTCATTTTTTGGAAAAAGAAATTATATATATTTTTTCTTTTACATTCATTCATTCATTTACGGAAATAATTAAAAATTTTTTCCCTTCCTTCTAGTTGATATAGAAGATTTTTAATAACATTGTATATTACCTAAGCCTAAGACTTGTGACATAATTTATCTTTGATGATTCTAGTGAAGTCTTGTAGAATGATGACCCCCTACATTCACATAGCACTTTATAATTGGTAAGATGTTTTCTCTTGACCAGAGAAGACATTATTATCCTCATTATATATTAGGAACCTAAGTTTGACACTACAGTTTAGCCAGTGCTATGCCAGTGATAAGTAGCAGCCAAGGGCTATAGTTTTGAGTCTTCTGACTCTTGCTTTTGTGGTTTTTTTTTCACTAAACCACACTGCATTTTAATTTTAGCTTTTCCTTACTTGATAATATGGAGAAGTAGAGCTCTGAAGAAAATGCAAATGTAAGAAGTTGTTAGGTGAAACAATAATATAATTTAGCCTAGAAAGTATTTATTGAAGTTCTCCTATGAATTTAGTCCCAGAAGGAAATGCAAGTCTAAATGGTGCTTCTTATGGACTTTGCTATTTAGCAAGAGAAATTGGATGTGTATACAAACAATGTAAAGACCTAGTAGGTATGACGAGCATTATAAAATGCTTCCAACTAGAATGGAAGCCTTAAAAAGAGAAATAATAATAGCTAGAGCAATGGAAGAGGAAGTGGCATTTGAACTTAAATATAGAGATTGACTGAGATTTTCAAGGCAGAGATGTCATTTCAGATGGAGGAAGGAGTATGAGTAAAAGCAGAAAGGCAGTAGCGCAGGTTTGCTTGCAGTCTGGGAAGTCGTCCTTGCCTTGCCCCTAGAACAATGAAAGGCAAATGGAAGGCAGAGAGAACATTTAGGAAGATACTGTGTATATCCTGGTGAGTTGTAATGGAGACCTGAACATAGATCAATGTGGGAATGAAAAGAAGGATAATCTATCATAGATACTATGGATTAGTCATGGGGAATTAAGTAACAGGATGATGTGACCCTGTTGAGCAGAGATGACCAGGAGGATTAACAGATAAAGACAGAAATAAAGAGAAGCTTTGCTGTAAGATGATTTTGTTTTTATAAATGTTGAATTTGAGATGCTGGTGTGAGTATAGAGATTCTCATTAGTCATTATTCATTCTACATATGTTCATTCTCATTATTTACTTTGTATATGTTCTATATGGACTTACTGAATAGTGGATATGTTTATAAATGTGAATTTGTTGAATTAATGCCTTTAAATATCATGGGTGTTTCTATTTTTTATGGAGTTTGCAATCTAGTACACTTCATGGAATTCATATCTGAAACTTGAAGATTTCAGAGCCATCATTGTAGGTTTGAACACAGTCCATATGGAAATAATTGAAGCCAAAAAAGTAGCAAAAAGTTGTTAAGGAAGAAATTTTCAGAGTAAAAAGGAGTTGGAGGTGAGGAAGGAGAAATATGTGTTGATTTTGAGAAGTTTGATGGTAATAGGAAAAATATGTTACCATATTTTTCAAGGGCTATGCAGCATCGAGATTTTGTTTCCTAAGAAAAGAGTCCACTTGAATTCACCTTCGGGGCCAGTGGATGAGTGCTTAATGTGTAAAATAGAGGAATGGAGGGAGTTCCTAAAAAAGTGGTTCTCAATAGCATAAAAACAGAAGTTGAAAGTTTGGTCTCAAGGGGAGGAAAAACCCCTCATTCTTTTCTACTTACGTTGAGCCTTGTTTGAATGGTTGAGCCTTGTTTGAATGTGACGTTTGGACATACAAATTAACTTCTGAAGGCTAGACTTTTGGATTACTTAAGTTTATTTTTACGGTGCATTAACACTGAATTTCCTCTAAATTTTTTGATCTTTTAAAAAGAAAATAGTATTCTCTATTATGCTTTATATCATGTGTTATAAAATTCAAGACTGTCACTTTCCAATATTTACTGTGATGTATTTAATGCATAATACCTCTCATTTATTAAAGTGTGCCTTGAACTAGATATCTACAGGAATAACAAATTGTTTATTCAGATATGTTCTCTATTTTGTAGCATCCAAAATCAACTAATAGAAACTTGTAGGAAAGCACTCTAAGATATTTTGCCTCTTTCAGTTTAGGTATTAATGTGATTTGTTAACACCTCCTTATATGTGTTTGGATTGTAGAGCGGCCAATTTATATTTCCTGTTTCTAGTCGTTCTGAACTGGGTGCCTTTGGTAGAAGCCTTCCAAAAGGAAATTACGATGCTGCCTCTGGTGGTGGTCCTTACAATTATCGCAATTAAAGATGGCTTGGAAGATTACCGAAAATATAAAATTGACAAACAGATCAACAATTTAGTAACTAAAGTTTACAGTAGGTGAGTATAACAGGAATTGAGTTAGAGAAAACACGTGTGTCATTCAGAAATATATATGCAGGATGTTACTGTTTCCCCCTTAGATATAACCAGGACCCTTTTTGTGGTGGCAATAGTGCTGATTTCAGCTAATATTTATAAAAGACCTACAGTGAATTTAATCCAGTTGTAATAGGATTACAAGAGTACATATAGCCATAGTCAATCCAGGAGTTGATAAAGCAAAAGGTTCTATAACTTACATGTAAGTAGAATTATAAGAATTAAACTTCAGACTATAAGAAGGAAAGCAAGCAAATAGTTTTTAATCCTAGATGTTAGAGTTTGGGATTAGAAGAGGATGGGGTATGAAAAATGTGAATGGATCTTAAAAACAAGATGGAATATGAAAAAAGAGCTAACTATGGAGGGAAGGGATTCTGAAAAATGGAGAAGAATATTCTTTTTGGGCACAAAACTAGAGCCAGTAAAAACCTTCCCACTGCAGCAACAACATAAAGTATTTGTAACAGGGCGTCTTTTTAGAAGCATATTTGCTCTGATGGAGACTTTTATTTACAATATTTATGAAACGGAAAGCCTGCGTTGCCAAGAATCAAGTCTGATAAGGTGAGTTTTGAACTGTGTTATGTATTTTACGCCTACATTTATGAATCGCACCTGCAATGCTAGTGTCCAGAGGCATTTGTTTATAACACTGTGGTGTGTGCACATTGGGTGTATTTTTACAAAATTACATATTATTTTTCTAATTCTTTTAGCCTAATATTATACTATAAATACTTCCCATGTCTTTATCCTTCAAGACAATATTTTTAACAGCTACATTGTCTGTCATATGACTCTAAAGTAATTTATTTAAATATTTTCCATATTTATATAATTTTGAGAATTTATGCTTCAGTGGGTATTTTTATATAAAAGTTATAAAGATTTATTATTATTTTGACATTATAATCATAGAGAAATTACTAGATCAAAGAGGAGGAATATATTTAAGTCTTTATGGCTTTTATGAAAAATGAATTACAAAATTTATAATGTTAATTTTCTGGAATTCTCTTTTATAAGAAATATATCTACGTTTTAAGAATTAATCATTAGAACAGATTGTGAAATTCTGAATCTAATATGTTAATTGCTATAGAAACACGTTTATGGTGTCATTTTCATTTCAGAGGTTAGAAGGTTTTTGGAATATTCTGGGTTAGTGAGCATGTTCACTTGGCCTGAGGGACGTAACCAAATAAAGGAGCAGTAATGAGAAATAAAAAGTTAAAAAGGGAGTTTGAGACTTACTGGAGGGACTTTATCACCAGGACATTGATTAGTCAGCGTTCTCCTGAAAAACAGAACCAATAGGAATGAAATTGATTATGAGGAATTGGGTCATGGGATTGTGGAGGTTAAGAAATCCCACCATCTGTAAACGAGGGTCCTAGGAGGGCTGGCAGTGTTGTTTGAAAGCCTGAGAGCTAGAGAGCTGAAGATGTGGATTTCAGTCCAAGTCTGAAGGCCTGAGAACCAGGAGTGCTGCAGTCAGAAGGTTAGTTTCCCAGTTCAACAGTAAGGCAAAGAGAAAATTCAGCCTTCCTCTGCCTTTTGTTGTATTCAGGCCCTCAGTGAATTGGACGATGCCCACCGGATGGCCCACCGGATGGCCGGCCGTCTGCTTTACTCAATTCACCAGTTCAAATGCTAATTTCTTCCAGAAACACCCTCACAGACACACGCAGAAATACTGTTTACTCAGATAGCTGAACACCCTATGGCCCAGTGAGGGTGATTCATGACATTAACCATCCTAGATATGTTCCTTTAGAGGTAAGGAATCCATCTTTTGAGCAGAGAAGTAATATGTTAAAAGCTGTGCTTTAGGCATATTCGTCTTCTTGAGTCATGGGAATAGCCTCTACTAATAAAGTTGATCTTTTTATGCTAATGAATCCAGGGTACTACTGGAAGTAAATGCAAACTATGGGACATGATTCATGGAAGAGGTACTGTGAAGAAGAACCCAATTAAATTTGGTGAACTGTGATTTGAGCTTTGAAGGATAAGTGTACCACTAATAGAAATAGGAAGCATTAAATTCAGAATAAATTGGAGATGATAGCAAGACAGCCATCCAAGTGCAAATGCCCAGTGGGCAAATAGGAGCACTACAGAATCTCTGGAAGGAAGGAAAGGCTATAGAGAGAAATTTCAAAGTTATCAATCCCTTTAGAGGTGATTTTAAAGTTAGAAGACCTAAAAGACAGCTTTGAGCCCAAACGCGAGTACCCATTTCAGTCTGTGAAAAGACTTCACAGGTTCTCGTGGATATATGCCTTCACTCTTCCTTCTGAGATCCCAAAGCATTTGGTATATTTCTGGGGTTGACTTTAGTGCTCTTATATAGACTCTCAGTTCCTAATGTAGTAATTCTAAATTTGTCAGACTAGAGAGTCTGTTCCATTCTAGTTACCAGTTCACAATAAAGATATCTAGGTTCAAAAGTCGTATAATAATAAACAGAAGTATATTCTGAACAAATGTAAGACTCTTTTGACTGACCAAGACTTCAACTAAGTGACATACTTCTTGTTTGGGGAGAAAAATAACTTGAAGGCTTGTTCTGGTGGTAGAATTGTCTTCATTTTTATGTGAGCAAATGGTTAGGGAAGGCTTCTCTGAAGAAGTGATGTTCAAGCTGAAACCTGTAGGATTCTGAACTTTGTTCGTTGTTAGAATTCTTCAGGGGCTTTCTCAATGTTTGTTTTAAAATATCTATAAAGAGAATAAAATAACTTTTTTTCTCCTTTGTAAGGTGATGTGAGCTATATTTAAATAAGGAAATATTCTATTTTTTTTTTCTTTATAGTCAGGAGTAATCTATACTCATGTCTAGTCTTATAATGTCTAACTAGAAAAAAAAACCCTGTAATATTGTATAGAAAAATGAAAATAATAGTAAAGGCCCATGGTTTTCATTTTAAAGTCATAGAGCATTTTACTAAAACAGTGCTATGCATAATTTGATGACATTTAAGGTCTTATTACATACCAAGGTTAGAGAGTTGAAATGTTGATGCAGTCTCACCATCAAAAAACACCTGTAGGAAGTAATACTTTACAGTGATTATATGATGAACAAAATCAAGATTACCCAGCTAATGCCAAATTCAGCAAATGGAAAGAATGCTTCTTATATATATTTAAATATAAATTATAGTATATAAATAATTGATGATTTTTTGGTACTTTAGAGTTAATAATGTGTGTTTGTTTGCTTTCCTAGATTATTCTAAAAATTCTAATCCTGATTCTGTCACTTAGTAGCTGTGTAGCCTTGGGCAAATTATGGAAGCTAGGTAAACCTCATTCCCTTCATTATGAATATAATAGTAATAACACAAGCATAGTGCCTAACCCTTTCCATTTGCTAAGTAAAGGTTAGCCATTATGTAGGTTTGCTAGAACTTATGTTTGTCACATTATCAAGTCATTTCATCAATATTTGAGAACTCTTAGAACACTGTATGATTATATAAATATTAAAATTGCCTAATGAGACCTGGTATAATTTTTTTCTATATCTAAAATGATATTGTCCAGATATATTTTATATGATTTGTATATACACTTAAAGATGTATATTCTATTCAGTTATTCAGTTTAAAGCCTGTTTTGAGGTACCATTTTATAATCGTATTTCATAATAGAATCAAGTAATTGTTTTTTCATGTATGTTCTATGTTATTTGCTTTCATTTGGTGTCATAGGAGAAATAATGCTTACCTTTTCCCCCCAAAATTGTTCTTGGAACAAATTTACAAGGATATGAAGAAATTAAGGTAGGGTGCAAGACCATGGCTTGTTGATTTAAATATGCTAACTTAAATTTCTATGAAATATAAAGCAATCACTTTAGAGTGATTATTCCTCAGCGAAATTTAGATAAAAGTATGAGGCAATTAAATTTTGCAAGCCTGTGGAAGAGGCATATTAACATTGCTATGTAGGTAATTTGGTGCTTATTTTTAATATGTGGTCTTTTGCAAGGTGCTTAATTTTTGGGGGGAAGGCATCATTGGGAAATAAACACTAAGAAATTAAACACTTAAACCTGTTAAACTCCAGTTAAGTTTGAATGAAATATTATAGAAAACTCGACTTTATTAAGATTGCCTTTAAAATATGAGCCATTTGTTAGATTTTAAGGTTTGTTTCAGGATTATAGAAGTGTATTAAAAACAAAACTATCAATCATTCAAAAAATTCGAGTGCCTGCTGAGAGGTTTAAACAAAAAATAGATATAATGCCAGCCCTTCAGATATGTACATTCTTTTCTGATCTCTAAGGACCACCACAGTGATGTTAGGAATTTCAAAATACTAGCTAAAATTAACATTTAGGATTATCTCATAAACCCATAGAATTTCATGATTCTTGAAATAAGGCTAAATATCAGTGGCCTTATGAGTTAATTAACCTTATGTGTGACATCTTCCAAAGCAATGGTTCTTTGTTTTTAAATTTTGTTAAATTTATTGGAGTGACATTAGTTAATATAATTATATGTTTCAAGGGCATACTTCTATAATACATCAGCTGTATATTGGATTGTGTATTCACCACCAAAAGTCAAGTTGCCTTCTGTCCCTGTATATTTGACCCCCTTTACCCTCTTCTACCTCTCCCAATCCCTCTTCTGTGGTAACCAACCACTATATTGTTGTCTATGTCTACGAGTTTTTTGTTAGTTTTGTTCGTTCGTTTGTTGCCTTCTGTTTTGTATCCTACATATGAGTGAAATCATATGGTTCTTGACTTTTTCTTTTTTAATTTATTTTTTAAAAATAAATTTACTTATTTAAATTAATTCCAAGTATATAGTACATTGGTTAGACATCTATATTGTTCATAAAATGATCCCCCCAATTGCTCCCTCCCTCCCCTTGCCCTCCAGTTAGCCATCATATTAATGTTAACTTCATTCCCTGTGCCATGCTCCCCATCCTCGTACCCAACTATCAACTACTAATTTGTACTTCTTTAATCCTTCACCCCATTCTCACAGCCCTCCAACTCCCCTCCCCTCTGTCTGTAACCAAATTGTCCACTGTATTTGTGAGTCTGTTTTTGATTAATTTGTTCATTCTGTTCCTTAGATTCCACATTAAGTGAAATCATGCAGTATTTATTTTTCTCTCTCTGACTTATTTCATTCAGCATAATAACCTCTAGGTCTATCCCTGTCATTGCAAATGTGGTTCTTGACTTTTTGCATGTGACTGTTTCGCTTAGCCCAATATTCTCAAGATCTATTCATGTTGTCATAAATGGTGGTATTTCATCTTTTCTTACGGCTGAGTAGTATTCCATTGTATATATGTACCATATTTTCTTTCTTCAATCATCTATCAAAGGACACTCATTTCCATGTCTCGGCCACCGTGAATAATAGGGGCATATATATTTTTATGAATAAATGTTTTTAAAATTTTGAGGTAGATACCTAGAAGAGGGGTTGCTGGGTCATATGGTTGCTTTATTTTTAATTTTCGAGGAACTTTCATATTGATTTTTATAGTAGCTGTACCAGTTCACATTCTCACCAGCAGTGTCTGAGGGTTCCTTTTTCTCTACAACCTCTCAAATACTTGTTATTCCTTGTCTTGTTAATAGTAGCCATTCTGACAGGTGTAAGGTGGTATCTCATTGTGATTTTGATTTGCATTTTCCTTATCATTAGTGCAATTAAAATACCTTTTCATGTGTTGGCCATTTGTATGTCTTCTTGGGAGAAGTGTCTATTCAAGTTCTCTGCCCATTTTTTTGTATTCGATTGTTTTTTTGTTTTCTAGTTGTATGAGTTCTTTATATATTTTGGATCTTAGCCACTTATTGAAGGTATTGCTTGCAAATACCTTCTCCAATTTGGTTGGTTGCTTCTTCGTTTTGTCAATGGTTTTCTTTTGTTGTATAGCAGTGTTTTAGTTTGATACAGTCCTATTCACTTATTTTTGCTTTTACTTCCCTTGCCTTTGGGGTCAATTCATAAAATTTTCTTTAAGACCAATATATGTTTTCTTCTATGTATTTTTGTGTTTCATGTCTCACATTTAGATATTTGATTCATTTTGAGTTAATTTTTGTGTCTAGTGTCAAATAGTGGTCTAGTTTCATTCTTTAGCATGCGGCTTTCCAATTTTTCCAGCACCAGTTATTGAAGGGGCTTTCTTTTCTCCACTGGATGTTTTTGGCTCCTTTATCAAAAATTATTTGCCCATCTATATGTGGATTTATTTATGGGTTCCCAATTCTGTTCCATTGGTCTGCATGTTTGTTTTTCTGTCAATACCATGCTATTTTGATTATTGTAGTTTTGTAGTATAATTTGAAGTCAAGGAGTTTGGTACTTCTGGCTTTGTTCTTTTTTCAAAGGATTGCTCTGGCTGTTTGTGGTCTTTTTCTTTTGTGGATTACATACAAATTCAAAGCAATGGTTCTTGAAATTCAATATCTAATGCACAATTAAAGCGGTTTTTTATTTGTTGATCATCATCAGTAAATCACTATACCTAGGAGTAAAGTCTAGTTCTGGAGAAATGGACTGTGAAACCACCTGCCTTGTTTCAAATCCCAGGATGACTTAGAAGTTTTGTAACCTTAAGCAAGTTACTTAACCTATCAAAGCCATTTTTTTTTCTCATTTGTAAAATGGAGCCATAATGCATTCATTGTACCAACCACATAACATTGATACAAAAATAAATGAATTGATGAATATAAAGCATTTGACAACTCTTAACTGCTGTTGTGCCCGATGATTATACATTATTTCTTTATTATAAATTATTTTAATGTTTTATTGGAAAAATACTAAAAAACAGCAAAAATTGTGTTTTTAATCCCACCTTTTTTTTTCAATTAAATTTCCTATTTATGTTTTAATATTTCTTTTCCTGGCTTTATTGAACTATAATAGATGATTAGTTCCTCGTATTTACATTGTACAATTCAATGAGGGGTTTTTTTCAATTATAGTTGGCATGCAATAATATACCAGTTGTGCAGCACAGTGATTCAGAGAGTCGCATAACTTGCAAAGCGATCACCCCACTAAATCTAGTACCAATCTACCCCCTTACATATTTATTACAACATTATTAACCATCTTCCCCATGCTACACTCTACATCTTCATGTCTATTCTGCAACTGTCTGTTCGAACCTCTTAATCCCTTTGCCTTTTTTTTTCATCCCCCAACTCCCCTCCCATCTAGTAGCCCTCAAAATATTCTCTGTATCTGTGAGTTTATTTCCACTTTTGTTGTTGTTGTTTATTTTGTTATTGAGATTCCACATGTACATGAAATCATGCAATATTTGTCTTTCTCTGTCCGACCATTTCATTCAGCGCAATACCCTCTAGGTGCATTAAGGCAATATCTTTTTCCATCCCCTTTCTTTTAGTCTGTGTGTTTCTTTTAATCTGAAGTGAGTTTCTTGTATGCATATGTAGGGGTCTTGTTTTCCTATACATTCAGCCACTCTATCCTTTGGTTGGAGCACTTAATTCTCCATTTGAGGTTCTTGTTGATAGGAATGTAATTATTCCCATTTTTTATGCCTGTTTTTGATACATGTTTTTTTTTTTTTTATTGTTATTTTTTTAAAGAAGTCCCTCTAACATTTCCTGTAATACTGGCTTGGTGTCGATAAATTCCTTTAGCTTATTTTTGTATGGGAAACTCTTTATCTCTCCTTCAACTCTAAATGATAGCTTTTCTGGATAAAGTATTCTGGGTTTTCATCATGTTGAATATTTTGTGCCAAGCCCGTATGTTCTATGTAGTTTCTTTTGAGAAATCAGCTAACAGTGTTATGGGTGCTCCCTTGTAGATAACTGCTTTTCTCTTGCTGCTTTTAAGATTCTCTCTTTGCATTTAACCTTTGGCATTTTAACTATGATGTGTCTTGGTGTGGGCCTCTTTGAGTTCCTCTTGTTTGGGACTCTCTGAGCTTCTTGGGGTTTTATATCTATTTGGTTCACCAGATTGGGGAAATTTTCCATTATTATTTCTTCAGATAGCTATTCAACTTCTTGTTTTCCTTCAGGTACCACTATGAGATGGATATTTTTACATTTAATAGTGTCCCATAAGCTCCTTAAATTATTATTATAGACTTGGCTTCCTTTTCTTGCCATTCTGTTTGAGTGTCCTTGGCTTCCCCATCCTCTATATCTGTGCTTCAATCCTCTTCTTTATCAACTCTGTTTATTCCATGTAATATACAATATACTCTTCATCTCAGACAATGTTTTCTTCATTTCTGACTGTTTTCCTTTTATAATTTCCATTTCCATTTTTATGTTTTTTATCTCTTTGTTGAAGTTCTCACTGAGTTCATCTACATTTTCCCCAAGTTCATTGAGCATCTTTATAATCAGTGTTTTGAACTCTGCATCTGTTAAATTACTTGACTCCATTATATCTGGATCTCTGTTCTGTCATATGGTTTCTGCTTCTTTGTCTTCCCATTTTGGCTGTCTTTCTGTGTCTGTTCCTATGTACTAAGCAAAGCTCCTAAGTCTCCCGGTCTTATTAGTGTGGATTTGTGTAGTAGGTGTCCCGTTGCACAGTCCTGAGAGGAGTTCAGCTGCATGCCAAATTTAGCCCAAGTCTCTGGCCTTCCAGGGCCACCTGTTAAGATTCAGCAAGCAATCCATAGATGCTGTGCTTATAGTTGCCTCAAAAGGCCACACCAGAAACCGAGACCAGCTGCCTCCAGTGTAAGTCTAGGTGCTGCTCAGCAAGAAGCATCTGACTTACTGAGGATGCAACTGAATGTGGCTTAGGTGGGGCTATGAGTTGGGGGTGGTGGAGTTTCAGGGAAGCCTCTGAGCCAAGGGACTTTTGTTATTTGTTGATGATATCTCAGCTATGATGGATCCTGCATCCATACATTGGGAGGAAGGGTAATTCAACAGAGGGACAATGGATAACACAAACACTTCTGCCCAGGAGAAAGCCTCATCTCCGGCCCTCACTCCAACTCAGTGTCCTCCTGTCGGTCCCTAGTACACCCCCACCCCACATGCAGCCAACCAGGTGCTGGTACTCAGAGTAAGCAGGTTCATCACAGAGAAAGTTCACTTGTGGTCATGGCCCCTTTAAGAGGCATCTATAGCTGCCACTGCCACCATAGCCTCTGTCCCACTCAGATGCTCTGGACCAGACAGCCTTGCATTTTCACTCCCTCCTACCTTCTACTGTTGCAGATTAATTAATTATTTCTCTCCCTAGTTGTAGTATGTCTGTTCATCTAGATCCCAGGTGACTTTCCTTGCTCTTTGTTCCGTTTCTGTCACAACTTTGATTTGTTCCCAAGAGGGATGAACAAAACCTCTATTATGTATGCCATTTCCCCCTCCTCGTCCTTCTTTCCTTCCTTTCTTCCTTCCCTCCCTCTCTCTCTCTTTTTATGTTTGTTAAAGTTAGAAGTATAAGTCCACATTCTCTCATTCTTTCTCCTTCCTCCCAACTCCCAACCCCAGCAGAATCACTCTTAATTCCAGGGTATTCTTCCAGCTTTCCTCAGTGCTTTTGCAGTAGAGCTGTTTGATATTAAGTTCTTAAAGAAACAGTGGATCTAAGAGTTCACCTGAGCGAGGTATTGTGAGAACTGTGTCCTGTCCAGTAAGAGCAGTACAGAAGCAGAAACAACCAAGTACATGCAATAAAATCTAGTTATACATTTAGGCTGTGGGAGAAGAAGCTCCTCTAACTACTTTCAATTCTTCATTAAAGAAGGAAATATTGCTACATTTTATCTCAACCACAATAATACATTTTCAAAGCTAGTTAAATATGGCAGTGAGCATTGTCGCTTAGCTTGTCATTGCTTTCACACGTCATGCTTCCTAATGCCCTATGGCTTTGTGCCTCCACAGCGTAAGTACTCCGACTGATACACTGACTCACTCTTGATCATTCTTTATGACTCACCTCAGCTAGAGCTCAGCGCCCGAACTCTGTTCTCATAGTAGCCTGTGCATGCTTCTCTCTTTGAAATTACTGTTTGTGTCTCTTTTTTCAAATTTTGACAATAACTCCTATAGGGTGGTGACCATACTTAATAATTTTTGTATTCTTAGCACCTAACATAGTAACAGGCATAAATTAAAATCAGTATATTTTGATTGACCTGGAGCTATTGGGGAAATTTTGTGTTTTTTAAAAAAACTCCTAGTACGTACACTAAATGGGGAAAAATGAATTTGATTCGATTTAAAATTGGCTTCATTTGAATTTTGTTCTAATGTAGAATAAACAGACTTGTCCTTCCGAAGAATCCTACTTCTTATATTTGAAAGACAAATAAAATCTTTAACCCTAATATTTGTCTGTTTTCTCTTCCTACCTTCACAAATTCTCAGCTAATTTCCTCATAGCTTTCTTTATTAAAAAAAAAAAAAAAAAGTGGAGGCCAATAGCACGAATTGTGTAATTCAAATTACTTTTTACATCATTTACATCTTCACTTACTTTCTTCTGACCTTAGATAGAGCAGTAACTCCCTTTACTGTAATTTTAGTCCTTTTATATATATGCCGAATCTCATCCTTTGTTGTTTCTCCATAGCATCAAACAACATTCCCTGTTCTATCCCGTCTTCTACCTCGCTTTTTCCATAGGCTCCATGCTGCATCCTGTGTGCATTCCCAGTTCTCTCATCCTCTGTCCTATGACTTACTTTTATTGAAATGGTTATTTTCACCTTTTTTCTCTTTTAATAGCTATACTTAATGAAATATTCTACATCTTCAATTTCCAATCATTCTCCGATGCACTGGAGGTCTCATTTTCTTTTACATGCGCTCCATCATCAATGTCATGCTTATCATCTTCTCTATGAACAGCAGACATCCTAATAAACCAGAGGTATGACTCCTTTGTGGCTTTTTTTTTTTTTTTACTATGATTATTCCTTTTTTGAAATTTTATTTTCCCTTGGTTTCTCTGACATCATTCCCTCTTTGTTCTTCTTCCACTTTTCTCTCACTGTGGAGTCTCTTTTTCTAAAGAATCTCATATCCTTACCTGGTGTCAGCTGCCCTCTGTGTACCTAGGACTTCCAAATGTATGTCTTTATTCATAAACTTCAAATCAGAATCCTCAAATTGCTGCACATCTTCAATTGCATATTCCACTTCAAATAAAAACTTTCCAAACTGAATGTATTCTCTCTCCTGTGATGTAACCAGTTGCTTCCAAAATCTGAGACATTCCATTATTCATGTTAGAAACCAAGTATCATCCTTGATAACTCCTTTACATGTAGTAAGTGAAAAAACTTGGTTGTCTCTAGTACCCAAATATGTATTGATTTAATTTTCTTCTATCTATCCTTGTTGCTACTGCCTTTATTCTGACCATCTTCATCCCTCCCCTGAATTATTTTACTAACTTTCATTGGTTTTATGGCCATTTCTACTTCTAATGAATCTGCTACCCAATAATCCTTCCATTACTAGGTGCAAGAGAAGTAGAATCACATCCTTCTTCCTGTGAACCTTTAGTGACTCCCATTTTCTGTGGAATGAAATTCCTACTTCAATTTATGGCATTTAGGACTGAGTCTTCAAATTATGACCTGTGCCTACCTTTTTGACCTTTTTCCTGTTACTTGCCTCCGTGGACGAGTGAACTGGTGTTCACTGGTGTGCACAAACTTTAAGAAAAAGTTTAGTAGACAGAATAAATTATTAATTTACTTTTCTCTGTGATCTAATAAACTCTAGGTAATTGATTTTCTTTAGTTGGATTCAACCTGGTGCATTAGGTATTTTGAAAGAATATGTCCTTAAAATGTATATCTTAGCCCCTAAGCTAAATTTTTGATATAATCTGATATAATTCTGTATAACAAGTTATACAGGTATTGACCTAAGGTGGCATTTCTATTTAACTTGTTAATTTTTCATATATAAGTTGCATAACTTAGAATATAACTATTTCCGAGGCTTTGACAATGAATTTAAATATTTAGTCCCATAAATGTAATAGAAAGTAAATCTTATTTTTAAAATAAGTGTATTTTTGTGACAAATACCAGTTGTTTATAGATATTCAGAGGGCAATAGGGAAATGAGATAGACTTTTCTAACATTCGTTGATAGCATTGTGTGTGAAATGCTGCCTAAATAGCTGATAAGATGTTCTGCAATACAAGTGTCCTCATTCTATTCTAAGGAAAATGCTTTGTGGAACATAATTCATGCTGTTTGCATGAAAAGGCATGAGAAGTTTGGCAAAAAATTTAACATAGAGTATTTAAGGCAAGTCAACCTCAAATGACATACCTTTCTTTTAAAAGAATTTGAATATATAGAATGGGAAAACTGTAATTTTGAAAAGGGATAAAATTTGCCATTTTCCTTTCTAAGAACCAGTTTCAACAGACCAAGGACTGTTTTAACCAGTTTTTTATTAAATGAAAATTAAAGACATGAATATGGTAGTGTAATGATTTTTTAATATTATGTGCAGATATTCATTTCTTTTGTGTTTTCTTTAATTATCCATTCTGTCTGAGAGCAGATGGTGTGTCTAGTATACTTCTAGTCCTTGACACCTGACCATAGAATAGGAATTTCTTCATATGTGAATAAACCAATAAAATGTTAGTTTTAATTGTATTCCAGAATTACACTCAAACAGCGTAATAGTTCAAATATCTCACAGGAGAAAATAACTGAAAAACATGTTTTAGCAGCTTAGTAACTAAATTTTCAAATAAATCAAGTTGTAGAATATAGGTTTTACCTCAATTCCTGGGCTTCCTTTTTAGCATTTAATGGGTCAATATTCACCCTAATGCTTTAAATTATACAGTAAAACTCAAAAAAAAAAAAACCTATTGTATATATTTCTGACTTGATATTCTCTTTAAACTTTTTATCCCCTCCTCAATTTTAGGAAAGAGAAAAAGTATGTTGAGCAGTGCTGGAAAGATGTTGCCGTTGGGGACTTTATTCGCCTTTCCTGTAATGAGGTTATTCCTGCAGATATGGTCTTACTCTTTTCCACTGATCCAGATGGAATCTGTCATATTGAGACGTCTGGTCTTGATGGTGAAAGCAATTTAAAACAGAGGCAGGTGGTTCGGGGATATGCAGAGCAGGTAAATCATGCGTTCTCACCTAGCGGCATTAACATTTTCTTTTGAGAAGATGACTGAGCTTATTTTTGCGTGTACAGGTAAAGAGATTTTAAAATTCTTTTTTACCAGTACAAAATAGAATCCTAGAAGGCTTGATTCAGCTCCAGATATCAGTGTACATGTGCTGTAGTTTATAGATAATAGGATATAATGACTTTGGAGTTCAGACATTTCAGTCTGTCCATCATGTATTTCTTGGAACTGAACTAAAGGAACCTAACATAATTATTTTTCAATTTAGAAAATTACTTTGTGATACAAATAATCACCTTTTAATTTATCTTCCTGAAGCTTAGATTGTATATGTTACTGAAGCTGGAGACATAAATTGATCATTGTTCTTAAAATCTGTAATTACTTGTATACCAAGGTGTTTTAAGAATTTTGTAGCTTCTCATGCTGCAGAGCTCCTAGACCCTTTACCGTGCTGTGGTAAGGGAAGCAAGAACTTTGAAGTTGTGTTAAATAACATGAGTTTGAATGAATTCTAGTTCTGCCATTTACTTACTGTGTGATTTTGGCCAAGTCACTTACACACTTTATGTTTCAGTTTCCTTATTTAAAATGGAAATGATTATGTCTCCCTCATGGCATTGCTGAGACTCGAATGAAGTAATATAGGTAAAAGTTTCATATATAATGCCTAAATATTAGTTTCCCTTCCCTTTTCTTTGAAAGCGCTTGAGATAAAGTATTTTAAAATTTTATGGTCTTTTAACTGAACTATTAAGCCAGATTTCCTTCATCTTATACTTGTTAACCAAAAAAAAAAAAAGTTTTAGCCAAAGAACACCATTATCTTTAGTAAATTTCATCATATCACATGGGGCCTATCTTTTGAATATAAATACCTATGTATTTTATTTAGATCCTCTGTAATTGATATGCCTCTGAGCTTATTGTCATTATCACTTTTGTAAGCATTCCTGTACCTAAGACATTGACGAAAGTCTTATATAACTTGGAATTCTATTATATGCCACTACCTACCTACTTTGAGGGTTGTGCTAGTTTATTAGCACATTTGGATTCAAATAAGGGTGAGTGCTCTGGTATTTCATGACCTCAGTTGTAATCCTGGCTCTTAATACTTTCTTGTTTTGAGACCTGTAGCAAATTACTGATCCTCTTTGTGTTTCTCTTTCTTCAACTAGTAATTTGACCTAATTTACAATACCACATGGATCTGGGAGGAAGAAATTTATTTATGTGTTTAAAGTGCTAAATAGAGTCTAGTTTATCAAAAAACTCAAATATTATTAGCAAATCCAATTGTATGATTATAACTCACATTTTCATACATTTGCTACAATGTAGATAGTAATATTTTATGAACTATAGCAACAGCATTTCTTTTATTACTCAAAAAATATTTTAAAAAAGGAAATGAGATAAGGTTGGCAGAGATTGTTCTTAGTGAGTTCATGCCTATGTTCTATATAGACACTTTCTTATTTGATCATTGGTTTCATAGAACATTCTAAAATTATTGTTCGATTTATTAGAGAATATTGTTAAGATATTGATATTTAATTTATTTTTTAATTTTTAAAAATAAAATATGCACATGGGCTCAGTGTTCACATATATGCATTTACTATCAGAAACTACCTGTCTGGTTAAAGAACAACAACAAAAGTATTTTTAGTTTTTCAGTGCCTTCTAAATAAGGGTGTTTACTGCAGAGTCCTGCCTGGATTCCAGCATATGAGTTGGGCATTTTTATCACCTGCTGATGTTTATTTACACACTAGGATGATTCGATCCCATTTATTTGTTCATAATTATGCCTATACTCTCCTTCATGTGGGCAATTTGTGACATAAACTTTGCGGCAAGCATGCCTTCATTTTACTTTCAAAATTGGAAGGGTAAACACTTAAATCTCAAGGGTTTAATCTCGATCTTGTTTAGTGATTTAAAAAAATTATTTATTTGTTTGTTTGTTTATTTATTTACTTATTTTTAGGACTCTGAGGTTGATCCTGAGAAATTCTTCAGTAGGATAGAATGTGAAAATCCAAACAATGATCTCAACAGATTCCGAGGCTTCCTGTGAGTAATACATGACTTACCTTTGTGGGTATGAGAGGAATTGTGTGTTGCAACTATATTTAACATGATAAAACTTTTCTGTACTTATATCCAAGTCAAATCATTAATGACCTTATGTTTACCCACCTTAAAGATTTGGCAAATATTTACCTGTGTATATTTAAAAATAACAACAAAATTTTGTTTTTAAATTAACCGTAGGATGTCTTTCAGTGGTGTAAGAATGTATATTACATGAGCTTCTTATTAAGCCCAAGACATGTTAGCTGTTTGGAAGGAGGTGTTTGGACAGAACTGACAGCTTAAGTGTCATGGGAAGCCGTGACAGTGTTCATTCTGGAGATTTCCTGTGACATCCACATACTTTTTTGCAAGAGCGCCTAAAATTGACTGTCTTACCTAATTTTAGGCCTGGCTTATACCAATTAAGTGCTTTATTCCTTGACCCAAGTTATTTACTCTTTTTGGTTCTTAGTTTTCCTTATTTTTAAGAGGATAAAGTTAGAATATTTCATAGCAGTGCTCTTGTGAAAAAATAGTGAAGGGAAAGTTCCCAACTGATTTTTTGACACCAGAATTATCTTGATACCGTTACCCTGACACCAACAGCATACAAGACATTTAAAGAAAGATAAGTATCTCTCATGGACATAAATGCAAAAATTCTACACAAAATTTTAGCAGATCACATCCAACAATACATAAAAGGATAATATATCATCACTCAGTGGGACTTACCCAAAAAATGCAGTGTTGGTTTAACATTAGAAAATCAAACAATGTAATTCACCATATTAACACATATTAACAAACCACAATTAAGTAATTAAAAAGAAAACCAGGTAATCATTTCATATATATATATAGACGAAGTATTTGACAAAATCTAAATTCTATTCTTGCAAACTGGAAATAGAAGGGAACTTTCTCAACCTGAGAAAGGTCATTTATGAAAACCCTACAGATAGCATCATACTTAATGGTAACAGGCTGAATATTTTTTCCCTAAGATCAGGAACAAGACATAAATATTCACTCTTACCACTTTTATTTAAGATTGTGCTGAAGACTCTAGCTAGTGCAGTCAGGCAAGAAAAAGAAATAAAGAGCATCAATAAAGAAAAGAGTAAAACTATCTTTTATTCATAGATGATGTGACGGTCTTTGTAGAAAATCTAATGAAATCTACACAAAGCTACAAGAATTAATATGTGGGTTTAGCAACGTTGTAGAAAAGATCAATACACAAAAATCAATTGTGTTCTATATACTAGCAATGAGCACTCAGACATTATAATTTAAAAAAATACAACTTATAATAGCATCAGAAAAGATTAAATACTTTACAATAAATCTGACAAAGATTTGTAAGGCCTGAACACTGAAAACCACTGAATACTGTTAAGAGAAATTAAAGACCTAAGTAAATGGAGAGATATATGTTCTTCATACATGACTCAATATTGTTATGATATCAGTTTTTCCCAGACTTATCTGTTGATTCGGTTAATACCAATCAAAATCTCAGCAAGTTAATTTTTAGAAATTAATAATTAATAAGTTTATTCTAAAAATATTAGCTAAAACAATGTTGGAAAAGAAGAACAAAGTTGTAGGGCTATGATCACCTAGTTTCAAGACTTATTATAAAGGTACAATAATTAAGCTAGTGCCATTTTAGCATAAAGATTTACCAATAGATCAATGAAAAAGATCGTGGAGTCTGGAAATTGACCCATACATTTATAGACAACTGGTTTTTGACAAAGATGCAGAGATTAATGAAAACATGTTAGTCTTCAGCAAATAGTGCTGCGGCAATTCAATATCTGTATTCAAAAAATGAACTTCAATCTAGACCTCGCACCATTTAGAAAATTAAAAATGGATTCTACACATAAGTGTAAACCTAAAACGATAAAATTCCTAGAAGAACATATAGGGGCAATCTTTGGTTCTTTGTGTTAGGCAAAGATTTCTTAGACATAATAATAAAAGCACAATCCATAAAAGGACAAAAAATAAGTAAACAAAACAACTTTATCAAAATTAAAAACTTTTTCTCTTCACATGACAGTTAAGTGAGTGGAAACATGTTGCATACTGGAAGAAAATATTTTCAATGCATGTATCTGGTATAGGACTTGTATTCAGTGTATAAAGATATTTGAAAACTCAGTGATAAGAAAACTACAATTTTTAAAATGGCCAAAAAATTTGAAAATTTACCGAAGAAGATATGTAGATGACAAATATTTGTGTGAAAAGATGCAAGTTAAAACTACGGAGCCCCAGTACTAAAGTTAAGACCGACTATACCAGTGTCGAGGATGTAGAAGAACCGGAACACATATACTGCTGATAGGAATGTGAAATTGTACAATCACTTTGGAAACAGTTTGGAAATTTCCTAAAATTAAACATACACCCATATGATCTGGCCATTCCATTCCTCAGTATTTATGTAAGAGGAAAGAAAATATATAGTAACCTGTATATAAATGTTCATAGCAGCTTTGTTTGTACTAGCCCCAAACTGGGAACAATCCAGATGTCCAACAACATGTAAATGGATAAAGAAGTTGTCATATACCTACACAATGGAATACTACTCAGCAGCAAACAGGAATTCATTAGTGATACATGAATACATCTCAAATGATCCTGTTGAGTGAAAGCCAGGCCAAAAAAAAAAAAAAAAAAAGCAGCAGAAGAAGAATATATGTTATGTGATCTGGTTTATACAATCTCTCAAAAATGAAAAGTAATTTATAGTAATAGAAAGCAGATTCGTGGGTGCCTGGAATGGGGAGCTTGGGAAGGATGGATTGCGAAAGGGCATGAAGATATGATTTCGCTTATATGTGGAATCTAAAGAACAAAATAAAGCAGAAACAGACTCACAGATACAGAGAACAAACTGGTGATTGCCAGATTGGAGGAGGCTGGGTAAAAAAGGTAAAAGAAGTAAGAAGTACAAATCAGTAGTTATAAAATAGTCACTGGGATGTAAAGTAAAGCATAGGGAATATAGTCAATAATATTATAATAACTATGTATGTTGTCATATGGGTACTAGGCTTATCAGGGGGTCACTTTGTAAATTATATTAATGTCTAACCACTATGCTGTATACCTGAAACTAATATAAAATGATATCGAATGTCAACTGTAATTGAAAAAAAAAGATGAGTAAGGCTTAAAAAGGAATGAGGAAACTTTTGGGGTGATGGGTATGTTTATTATCCTAACTACAGTGATGATTTCACAGGGGAAACGTGTCAAAACATCAAATTTTACTTTAAATGTGTGTAGTTTTCCCTCAATAAAATTGTTTAAAATTTTAAAAGGAGTATGAGTTATTATAGAAGCAAGTGTAGAATATAGTGGTAGCATCTTTAAGTAGCACCTGATACAGACACGTTGTGGGACAGGGATGGGGAACTAGGCAATAGAAAAGATAAAGGGCTTGGTTCAGGTGGGGAGGTAATGCCAGAATTAAACCTTCGAGAATAAGAAGATGCCAGGCAGGCAACTAAGTGCAAAGAATGACATTCTGGGTTGAGGGAGCAACATAGGCAGGGCATAGGGGCCTGAGAGCATGGTGCATTTGTGAGGTCATGAGTGGTTAGGTATGGCTGCAGTGTGGGTGATCAATAAAGTCGATCATAAAGAGGCCAGATTCTGAAAGACCTTGTATGTTTTGCTTAATATGAAATACTTATCCTGAAGTCATTGGGATTAATATTAGAGAAATTATTTTTGGTGACTTTCATGAAGAGTCATTAGGCAGATGTCCCTCTCATCAGAAACATGCTCACAAGCCATCTCTTAGGATGAATGCTTTCCAAGGATTATTTCCTCCGGCTGCTGACCATTCATAAAGTTTCCTCTTGTAAATGTCAGATTCAGGAACTGCCATTTTTAAACCTGAAGTCAGATCTGTTTTAGGGTCCAGCCCATACAGCCGTCCTCTCCTCACAGCTGGGAATGCTGAATCTATTAGCAAACTCAGACTTGCCTGTGGCAGAATGAATCTTGTTTATGAGCATGAGATATCAGGAATACTACCCTAGCATTGTGTGATCTGAAGCATAGAACTCTGCCCAGAATTTGAACAAGCAGGCATGTAGTAGTTTTGTTGTTGTTGTTGTTTTAATTGTAAAATCATTGTTGCCATTGCTAATTCTGATCCTGTGTTCCATTTCCGACAGCTTGTCTAATATCTGAGACTCCATCTATGCTAGGTAAAGAGTTTTGCCCCAGAACCCTTATTTAGTCCCAAGGCTCCTCATGCTTCCCTGCAGTCTACATTGTCACTTGCCCCTGGATTCCTGGACGCCATGTTTGCTTGCCCTTTGCTTCCTCCATTCGCCATAAGCTCTTTTAATACTGGTTTGTTTCAGCATGTGCTGCCTTACTTTCTGACTAACATGGTCTGACCGCTGAAGTGGTCTTCCTCATGGAAGATGCTCTCATTTCCACCTCGCTCTCAGATTCTTTCTTCCTTAGTGATTGGACTTCCCTGGCACTGCTCTATTGATGTCTATATTTGAGAGCTGGCTTTGCAGAGAAGCATTTAATGAGAGAATGAACCCAGGTAGATACAGTGATTTTCTGTGAAGTTATTTTTAGCCACCAAACTAGCCCCTTGTCCTTTTCTTATATTGTGTTCTGTTTTCTAAAATCAAAAAATCAAGATGCCAAACTCACTCTCTGTATTATGGCCTCTCTGATCTTATTTCTCTCAGGCAGAACTGACTTCCTCCCTATTTGCACCCACATTGTATGCTGACTATCAGATTTCTGTCATAATAGTTATAATATTTTTATTGTACTTATGTATTTTCATACCAGTCACCTCTCTTAGACCACAGGAGTTAAGACTGTGTGTTTGTTTTTCCATTCCCAGCATCTGGTGAGAGTGCTAGTCATATAGCAGATGTTAGATAGGCTTTTGAATGGGTGAGAGCTCTATGTGTTTAGTCAGTACTTCATGTAGAATCCAGGGGTCCCACACTCTAAGTGCCAGATATCACACACCCATCAGGTGCAGGACATGTTTAGCATTTGGGTGGAGGCAGCCAATACAGAACCTGGGCTTTCATCTGATTGGACTACTAGACTGATGTAATGGTGAAAAATAAGGATCCCTGGGGGGAAAATATCTTAACACTTACTAAGGAAATTTGGAACTCATACTTTAATATATTAAATCTGTTCCTATAAAGGTTCTAGGGCTAAAACACGCTATATTGATGAAGATTGGGTGGTACTTGCCTGGGAATGCTACATGAAAATGTAAATGTTGGTATTTAATTTCCTCATGTGTAAAACCAGAAAGTTGAATTAGATTAAACCCAAGGTCATTCTAGCTCTGACCATAACCCTGTAGTTCCCTCAGTACATAAATCTATATATATGAAGAAAGAATACACCTCTTAGATGAAAGTGCTTTACAAATTATAGGAGTGAAATGACATCTAGTTTTCTCTTCCTTAGTGACATGAAACCTTCTTCGAAGAGTTTTTATTTTCTTTTCCTTATAATTCCAGTTAGCAAGGATAGCAAACATAATGGCAATTTTCCTGTATGTAAGAAAGAAGAAACAGCTTATAGACTGAAGTGTATAGACTGAAATAAAATTAGACAATAATCTAATTTTAATACTGAACTTAAGAGGGCATTTTCAAAATTATGAAGTACATTTTGCTTATTTTAAATTTTTTTCAATGATTTTGACTGTTTTTGCTACTATAGTAATTCAATCAAGTAATCACTTTAATAATTTCTAACTTTATTACAGAAAATTTCAAATATGCATAATTAGAGAAGTATAATGAACACTCATGGAATTTCACTCCGTTTAACTATTTTATAATTTTGCCAGCTTTGTTTCCGTTATCCTCTCACTTCCTCCTCTACTCCTATACTATGTCATTTTACTGAAAATATTTCACTATGAATATACAGCGGAAAAAGACTATTAAAAACCATAGTTATAACATTATTGCATCTAACTAAAGAACAATTTCTTGATATCATCTAGTACCTAGTCTTTGTTTAAATTTCTCCAATTATCTCAAAAAAAATTTTTTTGTAGTCAATATATTTTAACCAAGATCAATAGAATATTTACACTTCGTATTTGGTTGATCTGTCTCTATATTTTCCTTCTCAAAATATTGGGTCATTTAGCTTGTGGAATTTACCACATTCTAGATTGAGCTGATTGCATCCTCCCTGTGTTTTGTCCCCCTGCCCTTTCTTTTGCCCCCATACCATTCGTATGTTGAATAAATCAAGTCATTTTGCTTGCAGAGTTTATCACATTTTATATTTGGCCAACTGTCATCTAGTGATGGTAGGTGACATGTTACTCTGGCCCTCTTGTTATCCTGTAAACTGTGTAGAGAAACTTTCAGAATCTGATGAAAGAGTTTCTCTCCCTAGACAAATGCATATACATGCAAATAACAACATACATATGCAGAAAATATTGTATGCAATTTCAAAGGCTTCACAGATCCCCAGAAGCCATAGATCCCAGGTTTGTTTGCCCTGATAGAGGTTCCCTTAGAGATATGCACTTCCTATCCCACAACATCTGCAGACCTGTGATGTCCCCTTGACCTATTGGTAGTTCTCTTAAGATTTTTGTTATGAGCCTTATCCTTTCATTATCAAGTTCTCCATCAGCCTTTCATCTAATGATTTTAGCAGTTACCAATTATCATTGCCTAGAATAATCTTTGATTTCATCTGGTTTGAAAATGGTGATTTCTAATTCTACCAAGAACTTTCCCTTCATAATCAGCTATTAATTACTGAAATATAGTTTGTACTAGAAAAACAGATTCTTTATTTGGAATGTTTTTAGGCTTTTGTAAAACTAGAAATTGACCAAAAAAAATGAACAATAGAAAACAATGGTAGTTAGAAACTTGTTGCATCCTTTTGCGTAGCCAAAGCAGATAACTCTGAAATAACAAAAGCAAATGGACCAGAGATTTGAGACCTTTCCTGTGAACTACCTAAATTAATACTCCAATAAAGAAAACTAAAAATCATTTTATATTCCCACTTTTGCTATTTAAAAATGAATCTATATGCTCTCTTTCTTACAGAGAACATTCCAACAAAGACTACGTGGGTCTCGGTAAAGAAAATTTATTGCTTAGGGGATGCACTATTAGAAACACAGAGGCTGTTGTGGGCATTGTGGTTTATGCAGGTTGGTTACACTTCTGATTTTTCACCATTGTCTCCTTTGTGCTTTTCTACAAGTTAACATGTTCCATTTACTCAAAATGCAGTCTGTAAAAGCAGAAAGGAAATTTTGTCTTGATAAATTTAATCATTGGTCTCTGTTTTTCTAAATGGATTGCAAAGCAAACTAAATTAACAAAATATGTTATGTAACTACTTTTTATGAAGTTGTCTGACAGAGAGATTTTAAAATATGATATTTGCTACCTGGCTTTAATTTATGCATTTTCCGACATATCTTGTTGCCTGTGTAGGCCATGAAACCAAAGCAATGCTGAATAACAGTGGTCCAAGGTATAAGCGCAGCAAATTAGAAAGAAGAGCAAATACAGATGTCCTCTGGTGTGTCCTGCTTTTGTTCATAATGTGTTTAACTGGTGCATTAGGTAGGTAAAATTTGATTATTTGCTAAAATGTTTTCAGCAAGATATTCATTTAAAAGTATTTTTAAAAATTTATGAATGTTAGACTTTTATAACAGAAGTTTTATTTGCCAAAGATTTTTTTAAATCACATTCTTATCTCTGTCATTCTTTGGCCTGCAAAATATTAATATTGATTATATCCTGTTACCTGTGGCCACTGCACTGAATGGACTGGGAATAAATTTAAAGAAAGAAAGATAGGGGATGTGTAGTCATTTGAATTTGAATTCGTTTGCAAAAGCAATTGATGTTCAACCAAAATAAATATTCTCATCTCTCTTTCTTTAGGAATAAAATTCCATATTTGTATATTTGTTACATATATGTAACATTTATTTAATATCTATGTGTTTTTTGAAAGGTCATGGAATCTGGTTGAGTAGATATGAAAATGTGCTCTTTTTTAATATCCCTGAGCCTGACGGACATGTCATATCACCAGTGTTGGCAGGATTCTATATGTTTTGGACCATGATCATTTTGTTACAGGTAATTTCTGTCAAGCGCATCATAGAATTTTAAGATTTTTACTACATACTTAGCTATATTCAGTTTCTCATCCTTTTCCTTCCCCTTTAATGGTTTTTAAATCATTTGGTTCTTCTTAGGTCTTGATTCCCATTTCTCTCTATGTTTCCATTGAAATTGTGAAGCTTGGACAAATATATTTTATTCAAAGTGATACGGATTTCTACAATGAGAAAATGGATTCTACTATTCAGTGCCGCGCCCTCAACATTGCTGAAGACCTTGGACAGATTCAGTACCTCTTTTCTGATAAAACAGGAACCCTCACTGAGAATAAGATGGTTTTTAGAAGATGTAGTGTGGCAGGCTTTGATTACTGCCATGAAGAAAATGGTGAGTGTTGGGTGTCTATGAAAACCAACCTTAATATTGGTCTTTTTATACTCACTTAAAGGTTTGATAATTCTAGCATGGAAATGCTCTATTTAAGCTGTGGATACTTAGCTCATCCAAATGGGTGGTAAGCTTAATTGTCATCCCTTCAAAAGTTAGTAGGTCAAAGTCAAAGAATCTACTGTTGTCGTTTCTTTTAAAGGACAGTAAATTACCAGTGGTGATAGAAGGTCACGGGTTGCAGATGGTGACAGTGATACTGCATTATAGATACTTTGAAGAATCTAATGAAACTATGAACCATCGCCCTAAAAAATATTTTGAAAATAATTCCATAGGGACTTTAACCCTAACATTCAGCTGATAGGTATTCATTAATTCTTAGTTAAGAACATCTAATTTTAGGAAAAATAAGGTGAAGAACAAAGTTAGAGGTATCATACTACCTGATGTCAAACTATACTACAAGACCATAGTAATCAAAACATCATGGTACTGGCACAAAAACAGACACATAGATCAATGGAACAGAATAGAGAGTCCAGAAATAAAACCCATACCAATATGGTCATTTAACCTATGGCAAGGGAGGCAAGAATATACAATGGGGTGTATTCAATAAATGTTGGGAAAACTGGATAGATACACACTAAAAAAAATTAAATTAGACCACCTTCTCATACCACATACAAAAGTAAACTCAAAATGGATTAAAGACTTAAATGTAAGATCAAAATCACAAAACTTCTAAAAGAAAACATAGGCAATAAACTCTGACATTGTTACTACTAATTTATATATATAAATATCAGGGAAACAAAAAAAATAATCAGTGAGGCTACATCAAATGTGAAAGTTTTTGCACAGCAAAGGGAAACCATCAAAAAACAAAAAGACCTACTAAATAGGAGAAGATATTTTTCAATGATATATCTGATAAGGGGTTAGTAGTCAAAATTTATAAAGAGCTCAAACAATTCAACACCAAAAAACCAAGCAGTCCAATTAAAAATTGGACAGAGGACCTGAATAGGCATTTCTCTAAAGAGGACATATAAATGGCCAATGGACACATGAAAAGATGCTCAGCACCACTAATCATGAGAGAAACACAAATTAAAACCACAATGAGGTATCACCTCATACTTGTCAGAATGGCTGTCATCATAAATCAAAAACAGGCATTGGTGAGTACCTGGAGAAAAGGGAACTCTCATACACTGCTGGTGGGATTGCAAATTGGTCTAGCCACTATGGAAAACAACCTGGAGGTTTTTCAGAAAATTAGAACTACCTTATTATGATCCAGCAATTAGATTTCTGTGTATTATCCAAAGAAAACCAAAATAGTAATTCGAAAAGATGTAGGTGCCATATATTCACTGAAGCGCTATTTACAATAGCCAAGATATGGGAGCCTCTTAAGTGCCTGTCAGTAGACAATTGGATAAAGATGTGGTACATATATACAATGGGATGTTACTCAGCTATAAAAAAATGAAATCATTTGCAACAACATGGATGGGCCTAGAGGATATTATGCAAAGTGAAATAAGTCAGAGAAAGACAAATACCATACGCTTTCACCTATATGTAGAATCTAAAGAACAAAACAAACGAACAAAACAAACAGACTCATAGATACAGAGAACTGAAAGAAGTATAAATTGGTAGTTACAAAATAGTCACAGGAATGTGAAGTACAGCACAGGGAATATAATCAATAATATTGTAATAACTATGTATAGTGCTGGGTGGGTACTAGACTAATTAGGGGGATCACTTCATAGATTATGTAAATGTCTAACCACCATGTTGTGTACCTGAAACTAATATAAAATAATATATAATGTCAAAAAATAAATTTAAAAAAAAGGAAAAATAAGCTGAACTTCCTACACTAAGGAAGTAAATCTGTAAATTACAAGTTTTCTTTAAAGAATTGACCTTCATTAATTTTATTTTTTATAAACATAGTATGTGCTCCTATGAAGATAATTGAGAAGTGTCCAAAACAAATTAAAAGCCATATTCACTATCGGTTAATTGCCATTAACAATTTGATGAATATATAATATCCATTTCTTTATGCATATTCCTCTGTATGTGAACATATGTATTTACACATTTTCCCTTTTATAAGTTGAAATATGTTGTTCTGTGGTTTGCGTCTTTTACTCAACAATGTCTGTGGACTATTTTTTTTTTTTTAACTCAGTTAATAATATTAAATGCATAGTATTGTTTTGTATGTGGTCAAGCTTCGTTTGCTATTATAACAGGGCTTGCAATCAACACCACTTATTCATTCAGCAGATGTTTTGTGAGCATCAGTCCCTGATCTCATGTAGCTTAGAATTTAGGCAAGAAGATAGACAAATAAGATTTAAAATTATGATAGATGAAATAAAAGAGAAACCTGTTTTTCATGCCCAATGATGTTGGGACAGAGTTATTCTTTTTAGTCTATGTGATTTTTGGAGACATAATTAGCACTCCATTGTCTTAATTTGGTTTCGATTAGTAATGAGATGCTTAACTTTTTATACGTTTACTGGTCATTTGAATTTCCTTGGTAAAGTGATCATGTCCTTTTCCTGTGTTACAAATAACTTTTTCTCACTCTTAGTAATCCATGGGAGGGCAGGAGACATTATTAATTCTGAGATGTATTATTTTCACCAAAATGAAAACAGGTTAACCCTTCAGAGTTTTCTAGCAATAATGTTACCTAGGGGACATTTCCATAAGGAATATTGCTGCTTGGAAATAATCCCTTACACATATGTAATTGAACTAAACACATCTGACAATGGTATTTTATGTTTTAAAACCCTACAACTTAGAAATTTGTTCCAGGGACTAAACATATAGACAACTAATAATTCAACAAGCCCATATTTATTGATTATTTACTCTTTATTCCGGTTACTAGACATAATAATAAACAAGACAATTAAAGCCTCTATTCTCACAGAGCTTCTATTAAATAGTCACAAATAAATTAATTTTTAAGTTAAGAAAAAATATTAAATATCGAAAAGTGCTTTGCAGAGAATTAAAATGGGTTAATATGATATAGAATGATTTGAAGTCTTTTTTAGATTGGATAGTTGGACAAGTTGTTTCTAAGAGGGATATTAGACCCTAAATATGAATTACATAATCTTAAAGTTGATGGGCAAGAGCCTTCGAACCAGAGGGAGCAGCTGGTACAGGCTGAAATAAGCTTGGCGATTTTCAAAGTAAAGAAGGCTGTGAGGCTGGATTAGTGAAGTGGAAGAAGGAGGGGCAATAAAATTAGAGGTCAGATCATTTTGAGTTATATAAGCCAAGAAAAGGTGTTCAGATTTTATTCTTAGTGAATTGTGAATTCACTGGAGAGTTTCATGCAGAGAGGGATCTGATCTGCTTTCTCTTTCAGGAAGATCACTAGCTACTGGGTGAGGAGTGGGTTGCTGAGGGCAAGGGGGCCAGTTATAAAGCTTTTGCACTAGTCCAGTTGAGAGATGATGATGGCTTGGACTAAGGTAATAGAGATGGAGAGAAGTCAAGATATTTGGGATATATTTTGGATAAATAATGGACAGCTGTTAGTGATGCTTTGAATACGGGGGGCTGGAGAAAAAGAAAGGAATCGGAGAATCCTAGGTTTTTGTAATAACAACTAGATAAATTGTTAGGTACCATTTACAAAGGTGGAGAAGACCAGAGAAAGAGTAATTTTGAGGGGGAAGAGAAGGAGAGTTCTCGTTTCTCCATGTTCAATTCAAAGTCTCTATTATTTATTTAACAAGTATTTATTGAGTATCTATCATATTAACAAAATAGACAAAATTATATGCCCTTTCAGAGTTTATATTCAAAAAATAAAAGCAAATAAGATACATAGTTTGTAGATGGTAAGTGCTGGCAGAGGATTTATAATACATAGTGTGGTTAGATCCGGGAAGCTTTCACTAACAAAGGGTCATGGTGAGAGACTTGAGGGAAGTGAGTGATATCTGCTTGAAGAGCTTTCTAGATATCCAACTGGAAGTATCAAGTGGAGAGTTGGATATATGAGTCTGGATTCCAATTAGAGGTCAGAGGTGAAGGTATAGATTTGGAGGTCATGTGCACAGAGATGATATTTCCAAGATGGGACCAAGCGACATCACCAAGGAAGAGTTATATAGGTAGAGAAGGGAAAGAATTCCTGCAGCAGCCCAATATTTAAGGGCTGAGGAGAAGAGAAAACAGCAAGCAGAAACTAAGGAAGAATAGCCATTGAAGCAGGAGGAAAAACAGGTACACATGGTGTCAGAGAAACCAAGAGCCATTTTAAAGAGAAAATGGTCAACTCTTAAATACTGCCAGGAGCTATATGGGCAGGCGGGATCACTGGATTTGGTCACATGGTGCTCATTGGCAGCCTTAACAAGAGCCGTGTCAGTGCAGAGAAACAGACAGAAAGCCATGAGATTGTTTGAGGAGAGATGGCTATAGTAAAAGAGGGAGAATTGAAATGGTGATGAAGTCCTTTAGAAGGCCTGAGGGATGGGATGCATATCAAAAGTGGAAGGTTTGAGAACTTTATCCATAGTTGTAGGAGGGAAGACAGAGAGAGTTTGGATACAAACAGAGAGAGGTTGGTAGATTTGATGGTAGGAAAAGAAGGGAATTCCTCTCTGATTGCTTCTACTTTTCTCAGTGAGGTAAGTTCATTAACTAAGGATATTGGGGGACGGGAGTTTGGAGGCCAGGGAAGAGAAGTGGAAAAGCTGTTTAAGTAAAGGCCTGACATATTCAACTTGCAAATGGTTCTTCTCAAGTAATGACCCAGTGTGATTTTTATCCTTCAGCCAAGAGGTTAGAGTCCTATCAAGAAGCCATCTCTGAAGATGAGGATCTTGCAGACACTCCCAGTGGCTCCCTCAGCAATATGGCAAAACTGAGAGCTCCCAGCTGCAGGACGGTTCATAATGGGCCTTTGGAAAGTAAACCTTCGAATCATCTTGCTGGGAGCTGTTCTGCTCTAGGAAGTGGAGAAGGAGCCAGTGAAGTGCCTCATTCCAGACAGGCTGCTTTCAGTAGCCCCATTGTAAGTGTAAATGCATGACTTGAATCTTGTACATCCATAATGGATATTAAAAGAACATCCTTGTAATTATAAGAGAGCCAAACTCTGTTGCCTTCTCTACCTGAAAAGAGACTATGTAATTGCAGTTATGTGTGTGATTGCCACACACATAATTAGAAGTATAAAAAACAATATTACAACTTCCTAATTTGGGGTATAATTCAGTGTTGAGAAGTAGTATATAATTTCTGAGGGGAAAAAAAAAACCCTACAGTATTTCTGATCAGGACCAATCATGTCTGAGCCTAAAGAGGTTACCTTGATTTAAGGACCATGGCTCACTCTCGGAACCAGCAAACCTTACCAGTTATTTTGTGACAGGTAAATATGTCTAAATGATAGGGAAATTCAAAAGCCTTTTGGTACCATCCAAGACCTTTTTATTTTCTGTAATCTCCTCCCAAATTTCACCAAACCTGTGTCCTCATCCCCATTTCTATATGTCAGAGGGGGATTTTTTAATATTTCCATTTTAAAGCTAAACATGATATGTACATAAGTCCCAGAGGGAAGTTTTAAGAACTGTCTAGTCACACCCATTGACAAACCCATTTTACTGCAGAAAAATATAGAGGGTCTTGTGGAAGATGGGAAAAAGGAAAGATACTTGTATGAAAGAATTAGAAATCAAAAGAATTAGAAAATCAAAAACCTGTGTTATAAAATTACTTCTATAAAATTTTAACTATCTTTTTCTGCCTTCCATATTTCATTAACTTGTGTTTTACCAAGATGAGGATTCCTCAGCCATGAGACTGTAACTGGTCAGTGATCTCTAAAGTAGGTGGCATAACAAGAATGAATCAGCTTTGGGGAAACTGTGCTTCTACGTCGAATCTATTATATGGTTTTCAAAGTAGAGACATGATCTGAGTAGACCCCAGTGGTCTCATTAGTCCTATGAAAGCCTTAAGAGAAATCTGGCTCTTTTCAAAGTTGCCAACAAAAAATTGCAGCAATGAAGGTGATCATTTCAGTGCAACTCATTTAGTTCGCTTCCGTGGCACTAAAGATGTAAAACTTGTTATGTATCTTTGCCATATGTCAGGCTATTCTAAACGTTTAAACTTAACTTTTCACCAACTTCTGAAAAAAAAAATGAAAGAATACACATGCAACCTCTTCTAACTCATTTTCAGGCTATATCAGAAATATATATTTTCTTCTCTTTTATCTTTTTACCTATCCTTCTACTGGTTTTTTATACTTTCCACCCACCTTGTTAATCATAGGTCGACTCACATTTAGTGGAAGTAGCAAGGTATTAGCGGCCAAGGGGGATTGTGCCATACTCTCCTTGGTTTCCTGATCCAGGCTCACTCTCTTCTTGGAGCAAAGGATTATTTCTTAGTTTAAAATCTTTGTTTTTATCTATACCATTTACCCTTTCTAATGTATTCTCCCTTCACAACCTTCCTCTCCCTACCAAATCTGATAAAATACTTATTCCTTTAAAAACTACCTTAAATAACCTCTCTTATGAAGACTTCAAGAGCTCTTCTCCACTTCTGAGTTCTGTGCACACATTCCTTCTCTCCTTTGGTCCTTCTTACGTTACCCTTATTTCTGGTTCTGACATAAACCATTTAGCTCCTTGAGAGCAAAGACTTACTCATCCTGAATTCTTAACATCTTAGTGTCTCACGTGTCCATTCTCAGAGCATTTTTGAAGGTTGTTAAATGAAGCTGCATAACGGGCTCAGCCTTCCCATTCAGTCCATTTTGTTTTCATGCACCCTATATTCTATCCAGTGACACATGTCATTCTTTATGTAGGTGCTCTGGTATAGTGGTTCTGTGTTGTGTTTTCAATACCACATCCTTTTATAGGATAATTAGGTTTGTCTTGAAACATGAGATCATCACTCAGTATTGATCTTTTGGAGATTATTTTGAGAAAGCTATACATCTTTGGCCTTAGAAATTAACATCTGTAAAAATTTTGCATGCGATTCCAAGTGCCTGTCTATGGAGCTTAAGCTAAGAACACCAGCTTGAGAGCACACTGAGAGCCATGATGTCTAGAAGTGGGAGGTTGTAAGATGGCACCTACATCGGTGGGAAGACGGGGAGTGGAGGAGGTTTCGAGCCAGAGAGAGGATCTTAGGCAAAGTGCTGGCAAAAATATGCTAGCCTTCGGGCATTAGAACTGTACTGAAGGCCATGAGCCATGGGTTCATGTTACCTATTTTAGAAATGGAAACCTTTACTTTCTAAGCCAATGTTTTTATGCTTCTTTAATTCTCTGTAGGATTTCCTATAACAAACATACAGTTCATTCTATCTGGATTGATATGCTCTTTGACCTTTGTATTGTATTTTCTTCCTGTCATTGAGGTCTCAGCTCAGGTGTCACCTCCTCAGTAAACTTCCCTACCGCTCAATCCAAAGTACTTTCCATTCACCCTCCCCCATCTTTCTTTGTCTCAATCTAGAAGCATCTTATTTGTTTATAGGTTAGTGTTTTCGATTCACTGTCTCCCCCAACTAGAGTGTGAGTTCCGTGCAAGCCGAGATCCTTTCCATCATGTGCACACTGCTTTCCCCGAGGAGTGCCTGACACCATAGCTCAACCATAAATATTTATGGGATGAATTAATTAATGGGTTAATGAGATTCAGTGGCATAATACTAGACACTGGGATATAAAATAAATAAGCCAAGCTTCATCCTTCAGGTTTGTTCTGGGTAGAGAAGGCAGACATGTATAAGTAAATAAATATAATGCTGTGTTCGAGATGCAATAATGCAAAGTATAGTGAGGGCATATAGAAGGTAGTGAGCATCTCTAAAGAGGAGAGGAGGGATCAGAAAGGCTGTCTAAAAGAGGTAAAACTTGAGTGAAGATTAAACTACTAAGTTGGGGTTTACAGAGTCGAAGAGGAAGGAAAGGCACTTAGGACAGATAGTATGTGGTGCATGCAAAGGCTCAGAATCACAGGACTGTAGAAAATTGTGGTCTGGAAAAGGAATTGCCAATGTATGGTGATTGGCCTTTGTCTTTTTTCTTCAGGTTTGTGGTATTTAGGAATGTGAGGGGGCCAGAAGAAAGCATCTGTTTCCATACTTAAGCCAAAGTTGTAGAGGTAGATTGGTGAGTCCCTAAAACTGGAGTGGGAGTGGCAGCGGAAAATGAAATAAAAACCGCAGATATAGGTGGAACTAGAGGAGGAGTTGGGCACAGTATTAGAGCTGCTTGGCCAACTTAATTTCCCACATAGAGTATCTTTGACCATTACTACACTCTGGATGTTTTAGGTTTCACATAAACTAAGTCAGTTCCTGTCACTCTCAGTTTTAAAACATTTTTAACATTCACTATATGTTAAGGCCACCCTAAAGTTTCAGCAAATACCATATAGTAGGCAAAGAGGAATCTTGGCAGATGTTTTCTTGTTTAATTTGGATTTATATGGGGTAAGGGGATGAGTAACCTGAGCGTGAAATCTGCAACCTGGTAGGAAAGCATAGTATGAATCCTGGGGGCAAATCTAAAATTTTAAGTAGCTGTTTTATAAAATTAAGGCAAAGACATTGTACTCCCATCATGAAACCATGTCAATTTTTGGAATCTATCCACATCATGCCCTGTGTTCTCCAATTAGGAGTATAACTTTTCTCTGCATTAAAAAAAAAAAAATGTCTATTTGAATCCAAGTGGGAGAGGTTTATGTATTTGTTTTCTAAAGAGTAACATATTTTTAGTCTGTTTATCTACTCTTTTCTTTGTGAAATGTAAAATCAACAAGTGTTTGGTAGGTAATAGACAACAGTAAATTTTTCTTGCTTATCCAAGTGCCAGGTACTAAGTTAGGAATCCAAAGATCAATAAACAAGATACAGTCCTTCCTTTAAAGGAACTGACAGACCCTATGGGGAGAGATGTACATGCGCATGGAGTCATTTAAAGCTAGATAGTGTGTGCCTGGTTCTCAGGGTAGTAGAAGTTCATAGAAGAGGAAATTGTCCATCACAGAAGAATGAGCAAAGTTCAATTTTTTTTTTTTAATGCAGGCTCTAGGAAGATTTGGATCTCAAGAAAAATGCCTATAGATACAGTCTTATACATGTGATAGATAGTTCAATACATTCTCCTCATGTCAGCAACTAAATATCTCAGCCATTAGGGATTAACTTATTTTAGAGAGACCAGTGAAAGTGGAAGAATGCTTCATTCTTCATTTTGATATGTTGTCTTTAAATCTTTTTCTGGGCTCTTCATTTATATATATTGTTTCATGATGCTTTTAAGGATCTTGCATAGTCCTGAGTTTCTAGATTTTTCTCATCTTTATTTTGACAGTACTTTCTATAAACACAGATTTGCTGACCAGGGCCCCAGCTTTGGCCAGCTTTAATATCTTTTTTTATTCTCGTGGTCACAGCACAAGCTCTCAGTCATGCAGTCATTAAATTCCCCAAATTACATATCAGATTGACTTGTGTCAATAGCATTTTTCACAAAGACAAAGTTACAAACCTTTCATTAGTCTTAGATTGACTTCAGGATGCAGTAGTCTTTATGTTCTGAAGCCAGTATCAGTCAGTATGGAGCTCATTGGTTCAATGAGATCGCTATTAGCTTCTAAGTTTCTCTCACTCAATCCCAGATGTGTTCATTGGAACAAACATGACTAAAAAATAAATTTGAGAAGCCCGCTCATACTAGCCTCTTCTCAGAGTCCTAGTACCCATTAAACTCTTGAGAAGTGCTACAGTAAAGAAATCTGTTTAATTTAAACATTTCTTAAACTTATTTCAGTATGAGACTTTTCGCTGTTTGCTTAATATGTATAAACTTTCTGAGAAGGATGCCTCTGCATATATTTCTCCAAACTATGGAGTCACATAAGCACTAGGCCTTGATAAATACCAAGCAACAGATTTCCCAGATACCCCTTGGTTGACTGAACATTGAGAAGTCTCTCAGACTTTCTTTTACTGACTCTGAGGAAAAGGTGGTTCTATGAGTATTGAGGGCCTAATACAGGAACCAGTTCAATGTTACTAGTTTGAGTCTCATGCGGCAATGTGGCCAATTCATTCATGAACTCCTTCAAACTATACGATTCAAATTTTGCTATGTCAAATATTACAGGACACTAGATATCTATGTATTTAGATAGAAATTTAAGAATGTTTTGTGACAGCAGATAACTTGAACCTTTAAAATCCATTGTGAACCTCATAACCTGCCTGAGGGTAAGTGGATCATTTGAGAAGGAAAAGAAACATTACATTATTTGGGTTCCTGTTGTGCTGGTCTCAACCTACCCATTGTCTCATTTACTTTATATAGCCACCCTGTGAGGTAGGTGTAATTGTCACCATTCATTATTTGGAAGAGAAAAATGAAGCTTAGAGAGTTAAGCTGCCTGAGGCCATTAGCTAGTATACAGTGAGTCTAAGACCTGAACCCAAACCCATATGATTTCCAGCCTGTACTCTTATTAAGCCTATGCTAATTCTCTCCAAACTCCTAAGCATAAAATATAAGCCACTGTCCTGAGTCTCATAACACACATCTCCATATTTTACTTTTTTCTCTAAATCACCTCTCCGGGCTTTCCTGCATTCAGTATGCTTTACAGCCAACTGCATCCAAATCTATTCTAGAATACAATGGTATTTTTGTGAAAATTTGATTTGAAGTCCCTCTTTTGACTCATCTGAAAAAATTTCAAGTAGTTGACTATATGTTACTAGATTATAAAGAGATTTCTGCTATAACATTTTTTTGTTGTTGTTAAAATACTCCTAAGCAAGTGTGAGAAGTATGGTGTTAAACAAAATAGTGTATTATTTTAATAGCAGAATCTCTTGAGCTATTTTCTACAAAGAATCTCTAAGAGGAGGGCATAGGGCAGAACTGCCAAATATATTGGATATTAAAAATTTCTTCAAAGAACCCTCATTAATGTCTTATAGAATATTACTAGGAAGTGATGATAAATCTGGTAACCTGGTCTTAGTAATTTTTATTTTGGAAGGTTAGTTTTTAACAATAGCAGTAACTTGAGCCATGAAATATTATGTTAAAATAACATGGTATGAATAATACCCTCACTTTAAAAAAGACTCGATAACTCATCAGTTGCTATTGGATGAATCTGTCCCCAAGGTAGAATCCTAGATGCAATAAAATGTAGCCGTGGTACTGTGTATTTCAAAATATGAAAACACTCAGCCAACTAGATTTTGGTGAAAGGCGTTATTATTCCTTTCTCCTGCTTAGTTTAATAGTCAAGGCAGTCTCCATTAACATTGTATATTCTGGATTTTCCATTTTTTTGTCTTTTATTTTTCTATTCTCACTTCCCATGAATCTTTTTTAGAATAATAAAGTTTACTGTCTCATGCTTTATAGATTCTGGTTATAAAAGCTAATTGTCATGTAGATTTAAAACTGTCATATTTAGGTACTTTTTATAACAACACTTTGTCTTATTGGATCTCCAGGAAACAGATGTGGTTCCAGACACCAGGCTTTTGGACAAGTTTAATCAGATTACACCTCAGCTCTTTACCTCCCTAGATGAGACCGTCCCAGGTCCTCCATTGGAGACCTTGTACATCGTCGACTTCTTCATTGCGTTGGCAATTTGCAACACAGTGGTGGTTTCCGCCCCTAACCAACCACGACAGAAAGTAAGGTCTCTAATATAAACAGAAATCACTTTCCAGAAAAGAACTTTGGATTTAAATGTACTGGTCTTATTATATGGATAATAATTGTTAATAATAATAGTGGCTAATATAGCAGCTTAACATTTATACAGCATTTTATCTGTACTCTGCACTTAAAGTGTTCTAAGTGATTTACTGCTATTAGCATGTTTAATACCCTCAACAACCTCATGAGTTAGGTACTATTACTCTGCTATTTCCTATTTTACAGTTGAGGGTAAGTAACTTGCCCAGGGTCACAGGATGGGTTTGCGGAGGAAGTAGGATTTGAACCCAAAAAGTGTGGCTCAGTGCTATTACACTATTTTGCCTCTGGGAGGGTAGCTGATGAAAACTGGTGCTTGTGGAATGTGGCTGTTCATTTTGCTTAGTTTTCTTACCAAATAGAAGCTTTCCTTGAGACTTTGGAGACTTCCAACATTGTATGTGCTACATTAAGCAAAATATAAAGTATTAGATTAATTATCATAGTTAATGATAATGTCCCTTTTTCAGGTACCAGTTGGGTTAGTTTCAATCAATGTAAAATCTAATACATCTGTAACATAACTAGGTTCTGCAATTTCCACGAAAGTCTATTTGTAGCTTAGAATGTAGGGAAAATTAATTTTCAATTAAAAAGAAAAACTCGATGTAGAGACTGGTGATTCACCTCTTACTGTGCTGGCTTTCTTGTGTATAACTACCTCCCCTTTTGCACACATTCACTTAAAATCCACTTTGCAGCACAACGCCATTAAATTTTAATTTTCCATTAGACCATTTTTTCTTTTGGCAACTTCAGAGGTGGTCAGCTTTAACAAAAAAATAACTTATTTCTAATTAAGCTTTCATTTGATCAGAAACTACATTGCTATAAGGTTTCAACTAGAAAGTTGCCCTTTAAAAAGCAATTATGTAATTAGAGAATAAATCGCGGGGTGTTGTTTTCTCCCAATACTTCTTCGTGCACATCTCGTTCCAAAGTAGGCATCTTTTGGTGTTTTCTGCTTATGAAATATTGATGCCTTATCCCCAAAGAATATAATGTTTTATGGCCTAAAATAAAATCTCTGTAGGCATGTAAGAGCCTAAGTTTCATATTTCAAGGTAATGATAGGCAGTGAATAAAAAACTAATCAGAATTCATGTGGAATACAGAAAGCTCATCTGTGATTGAGGCGTATTTTTCACCTCAAAAATAAGTTTGAAAATCGACCATCCTGAGTTCCTCAAACTATTATAAAAATAATCTTTAGGGAAAAATTCTTTGGGTATTTCTGAATGAGAAAATTTTAGGATCCAGTTAATTGGTCTTCTTAATCTAATATGCTGTTGATTATTTAATTTGCTTATAGTTTTTAAATTGTTATTGCAAGGGTACATATAATGAAGATTATTGATTTTCTGTATTTTAAATTAGTTCATGAGGAAAAATTACTATAAGTACTTGCACTACTAACCATACTAGCATTTTAAGTCTTTCACTATCTGTTGTCAAATATCTTCCTAAACGGTTGTAGAGATTTGTAATGCCATCAACCTTAGCACATATTTTTCATTATGGCTATTTTTATTTTTGTTAATGTTTTCTATGGCAGTTTAAGTGCGAAGCAGTCTGCTAGCTATTTAAGGGAGTGTAACTCTTCATATCTAATTTTTTCCCAGTTTGACTTCAAAGTTGTCACAAATGTCTTTTGATTGATTAATGAGACCTTCCCAAATTCTTTCCTAGATTAGACTGTCTTCACTGAGTGGAATGCCCACTAAATCTTTGGAAGAAATTAAAAACCTCTTCCAACGATTGTCTGTCCGAAGATCAAGTTCACCATCTCTTGCCAGTGGGAAAGAGCCATCTTCCGGGGTCCCCAACACCTTTGTGAGCAGACTCTCTCTCTTCAGTCGAATGAAACTGGCTTCACCTGTGGAGGAAGAGGTCTCACAGACAGGAGAGAGCCAGCAGAGTTCTGGTAACTCAGCTTGCCCAACAGAAACAGAGAAACAAAATGGTGATGTGGGTGTCGCAAATAGCAAGGCGGATTCCCTCCCTGGACAGCCGTTGGCCCCTAACCTGTGTTATGAGGCCGAGAGCCCAGATGAAGCGGCCTTGGTATATGCTGCCAGGGCTTACCAATGCACTTTACAGTCCCGGACACCAGAGCAGGTCGTGGTGGACTTCGCTGCTTTGGGACCCTTAACATTTCAGCTCCTACACATCCTGCCCTTTGACTCGATAAGAAAAAGAATGTCTGTTGTGGTTCGGCACCCCCTTTCCAACCAAGTCGTGGTGTATACCAAGGGCGCTGATTCTGTTATTATGGAATTGCTCTCCATGGCTTCCCCAGGTAGGTTCGTACAGAACTGAGAGGGTATGAAGGGCTCAGATTAAAAGACCACTCTCGTTGGTTTTATGAAAGCAAACAAGCCAGATATGTGGGGGTCAGTCACACTTGGTGAAGCAAGGGGAGCTGCTTAGGATTTGGTGAGAAAGCATATAAGTTTTGGGGTGACCCAGACTTGGATTCAAGTGCGGACTCTGCCATTAGCTGTGTCTTAATGAAGTTACCTAACTATTTGCCTAAATCTTCAGTAAATGGGGATTATAGTACCTTCTTTATAGGTTCCTCAGACCTTTAGTGTCATACCATATATAACACATGTACAGCCTTTATCCAGTGCCCAACAAATGGTAAGTGTTCCATGAATGACTGCTGATGTTGTTATAAGTTACTCTTGTTGTGGATGGTGTGGGGATGGTGTTGTATTTAGTTCTTGGTCTTTTTCTCTCCCCAGAGAGAAAGAAAAGGGAAAGTTTTATTCTGAGAGTTCCTTTTATAAATGCACATTTGGATTTTTAAACCTAAAGGCCTTTTGTTCATTGTGGCTTAAGCTATCATTATTTTTAAAAATATGTCTGTAATTGGGTAGACCAGTGGGAACACTTGTGTTTTGTTAATTATTTCAGATGGAGCAAATCAGGAAAAACAACAAATGATAATAAGGGAGAAAACCCAGGAACATTTGGATGACTATGCCAAACAAGGCCTACGCACTTTATGTATAGCAAAGAAGGTAAGGCTACTAGTACACTGCTCATTCTTACCCACAAAGTAATTTGATTTAGGAGAATCTGACATCTATTGGGCTACATTTTTATCAGGGGCAGGATCATTTCACTGAAAAGGAAGAGGGTCTCTTTTGATATTGCACTCTTCATCTTTACAACTATGTGTGAACAAGTAGAAACTACCTAACCCCCTGTATTACATTCTGCTTTATAAGAACTGACATATGTAGATGTCTCCCTCTGTGGCAACCTGAAGACAAAGGAAAATATATCATTGGTTCTTTCTCCAGGAATTGACCTTAGTTTTTATTTGGAACAAGAGTTTTTTTGCTTCACCAATGTGGCCCCCTCTCTCTTTTTACTTTTACAAATAAGTAACCCCATAAACCAACCATCAGAAGATATCAGAGATGCTGCTGCCTACATCATACCTCAACCTGAACAATTCTGATACCACTTTCTCAACTGCACCATTTGAATCACCCTGAATTTAACTAAGTGGAGACTTCTCCCAACTGCATACTCCCTGGTATAATTAACTCATTTACATCATATATGGTGCCTAGAATTTCCTGGAGATACTGAGCTATAGGGCCCATTCATCATCAGTGTTACACTGGTCTGATCACAGAATTCAGGAAGCTTGTGACCAGGTGTGTGAGGATAAAGACCTGGCATGAGTGTGCCCAGAGAAAGGAATACCTAAAACAAGTTGATTGCTTGATATCTCCCCCTCGATATGGCCTGCCTCTTAGCTCTTTTTTCACTCCATAGGTCATGACTGACACTGAATATGCAGAATGGCTGAGGAATCATTTTTTAGCTGAAACCAGCATTGACAACAGGGAAGAATTATTACTTGAATCTGCTATGCGGTTGGAGAACAAACTAACTTTACTTGGTAAGTGGACTGTGCTGAATTTTCTGAATGGAGAATTTTGAAAAACACTCGACATCTCTAAATAAGTTAGTCACCAGTGCTTTTTTTTTTTTCCACTTTAATCTAATAGATGTATGTGATTCTCCCCATCCTGCCCAGTCTGATTTCTACCCAGCTTCTAATCCTTTCCATTCTGTTTCCCAGAGCAGTGAACTAGATTTCATTTTTGGTGGGATCGGGGTGATCATCCTTAAGAAGATCATTTAAAAACACAACACTTAACATGCTGTACAAAGTCAAATAAATATCCAGGTTTAAGAGAAGAAAGCTAAAGTTTCTCACTAGGCATTGGATAAGTTACTTAACATATGTTTTCTTTTTGAATCTGCACAACAAATCTTCACTTTATTTGGAAGATGCTTGGGGCACAGAGCAGTTCAGTGACTTGTTCAGAGTCTCATGCTAGTAACTGACAGAGCTAGGAAGAAACTCAGGTCTTCCTGGCTGCAGGCCCATGTTCTTTATTCTGCACCTGCAAATGGACTAAGGAAATGTATTTCTCTCTCTTACTTTCTGATTTCAACTAAAGGTTGTACAACTGACATCTCTTGTCTTAGATTGAGCTGTATCTTGAAATCATCTGGAGCACTTTAAGAAAACCCATTCCCAGGGATTCTGATTCAATTGATCTGATGTGTGGCTTGTACATTTGAATTTTTCGAAGCTCCCCAAATAATTCTAAGTGTCTGCCGTAGGGTCTGGAACTCTAGTTTCTAATGGAAGCACTAATACACCAATGGACCAGAATCTGAGCTCGATTCCTCTGGTTCAGAGAAAACCAATGACCTCACTTAGTACCTAGCCAATGGAGTAATGATGCCCACTGCTAAGTCTTTTTCTCTGTGGCAGTGCAAGTATCAAGGGTCCACATTTTCCCATCTGAAATTTCAAACTCTAAAATGCTCTGTGGGCCAATTGCCAAAAGTTGTTTGGCAGCAAAATCAGGCCTGATTTGATAAGACTGTTTTAAGCCTTTATTATCCTAATTAGCGTGAACATTTATATTTTTTACTGCAAAAATATTAATATGCTTAATTATCAGATATTACAAAATAGGACATAGGTACCATATTACCTTTTTCAAGTCTGCAAAACTTTTAAATTCCAAAGCTTATCTGGCCCCAATTATTTCAGAAAAGGGAATCATGGAGTTGCACTATGAAAGAACATTAAAAATTTATGTCTCACTGATGAGAGCATTCTTTAAAATCCTGCTTTTACTGTTGAGAGTATCACAGGAATATAAAATAATAGAGCAGATTATATAAGCAACTGATACACCCTGCCGCCTTCAATTTACAGAGAAGAAAGCTACCCAAAAGAAGAACAAGTGAGTTTGATAAAACACATTGATTTCTAAGGCTTCCTTCCCGAATAGTACCTCATATATGATTTTGGTCTGGGTCTTCACACTTCTTTTGGATCTTTAGAAGCTACTAGAGAAGGACTAGTTGGCTAACAGATATAATTCAATTATAGCTTAGGTGAGCTTCAGCTGACTTTTGTTTCTTAGAAGCCCTATTGCACTTTGGTTATTTTTTAGGTGCTACTGGCATTGAAGACCGTCTGCAGGAGGGGGTCCCTGAGTCTATAGAAGCCCTTCACAAAGCTGGCATCAAGATCTGGATGCTGACAGGTGACAAGCAGGAGACAGCTGTCAACATAGCTTATGCGTGCAAACTACTGGAGCCAGATGACAAGCTCTTTGTCCTCAATACCCAAAGTAAAGTATGTATAGTGAGATTACACCAGTCTTTTTGTTTTTTTCAAAGCCAGTAGAGCATTTTTGATTTGATGAAGGTAAGGAGAAAGATAAACTGATAACCATTAGTTCCTTGATAATTATTTATTCTATCTAGCAGCCTAGCTTGTACTTGTGAGGTTTTCATAGTTCTTCTAAAAGCTTGGAGAAACCTTTTAGATTGAAGGGAAGTGATAATTTCTTTTGGAACCAGGTGACTAATGTTTTTATGTAATTCTAAAAATAGACTCTCAGGGTAACCATGCCCTCTACTGGCAATTCTTAGATAGTGCTCCTGAAAATATCAAAAATTTGTAGTGTTTAAGGGAAAGGGAAAAATATTTTTTTTCAAGGAGAAAGCACATAAGAGGCTTGGACCCAGCCTGTTTTTCTCAACACCCACTCCCCCCACCCCAGTCTCTAACACAAATGTTCTAATCAGTTAAAGAGGCATTTTATTATTTTCAGGAGATTCCTAATACCTAATATAGTGATAGTCTAAGATTTATGCATATTTTTTAATTAGCTTGGAAAACTTTCCTCACTCCTTCCTCAGTAGTCTGACTTAGCTACATTCATTCTGTCACGGCAGTTGGCCTCTTGGAAATCCTCTGGAGCTTCTTATCTGGATCACATCTTGAACTTTTGTCACAGTCTACCATGTCTGGTTAGCTTTGTTTTTATGTACAACCCAACTAGATTGTACATTATGAGGAAAGAATTTTCCTTATTCAGCACAGAGTGGGTTCTCCTTGGCAGTGGCCCAGGGACCTATAACCACAACCACCAGCCAATTCCTCATACCACCCAGGGGCTGAACACAAGAAAATGCTTAGTCATTTTAGTTGCTAAATTGGATGTGCCCTAAAGCTCGTAGGACCTGGCTTTAAATGTTTGGCCTGCCAGTGACCAGATGTGTATCTTAGGAAATTAGCCTCCTGAGCCTTTTTTTTTTTTTTTTTTTTTTTGCCTATAATGTGAGTAATGCGCATTGCATAGGGCGTTATAGGCATTAAATGAGAAAATATAAATTAATGTGATACTAGCAAATGCAAGTAAATTAATGAACATTAAAAAGGAAAAGTAATCGAAGTAATCAATTCTTAGTGTTCAATTTTGAGTTTGACATTTTTGTAAGCAGTAACATCTTTAGGATTGCGAAATTTATTTATAAATATACAATTTGTAGTAAAAATATTTAACACTACCAATTCAAGAAATCGTTACAGAGTATCCACAGTGGACTGTTCTAAGTACAAAAGATGTGTTTTTATTTTGCTGTCAATAGCTATTCTAACTGTGCGGATTTTCTAGGTAACTAACAGAACATTGTGAACATAGTGTAGTTTGTGATGACTCACGTCTATGCATACAAAGTTCTGGGCACATAGTAGAGGCTCAGTCACTGGTATTATTTTCTCTTTTTCCTGCTCCCCACCCTACAGGAGATGCTAAGAATTAAGAAAAGAATTGAAGGTCATGGAGCCCAGCTTGTCATTTAGTGAAGGAATTCCCTCTGTGACTTTCTAAGTGGGCCACCTGGCAACTAATAGAATGTCTGCTCATTTCTATAGTATAGTACCTCACTTTTACAAATTTCCTTCAATGTTTGTTCCTAAGCTTGCAAATCAAATTATAGTAAATGTAGTTCATCAACACTGAACAGACAGCCAACATCACTATAATTCAGGCCTAAACAAAGCTTTATCTAATACACATACTTTCTCCATAAGGCACATCATAGCTTTCTTGTCCATAGGAACAGTAGATATGCTTGGGGGCCATTTTAAACAGTGAAATTACTCACAAAAAGCACAAAAATGTGAAAAATGTGACACCAAACAGGCAGTGAAAAGGACACTGTTCACATACGAGAGCAGACATAAGAAGGCACATCACCTTGTTCAGCTTCAGCTGGAAAAGTAGACATCTCATGACTCAAAATTTTTGTACACGTTCACAAATAATTGCAAAAGTACCATGAATATTGATTGTAGTATTACAGATAAATTTTAGCAAGTAGGTGAAATCACAAATATAGAACCCACAAATAATGAAGATCGACTACGTGTGTGTATGTACATATATACTTTTGTAATGAAAATAGTTAATTTTTACAACTAAACACATACATGTGCAAATAAGAGGATAAAAACATCTATGTAATCAGTCTAGAATCATAAAACTATAGAAAATTTATGTTCGTATTTTAGAGGACATCCGCTTAGACAGCATTCTGTGCATAATGAGCATGCGAAGGCCACGAATACTGTGTAGTGTTGGGATCAGGTTCATTCCAAAGGCACAGGTGCCAGGTAGCTCCATGTTCAAGTTGAATCTGTTTATAGTTTAAGTGGTTATTAAGTCTTTGTTATATCATGCCCACATATTCCTATCTACTTCTTCCCTACCTGTCTTATTTTGTTATGGGTTGACAAATGCTTGATAAAACAGCATTTGAAATAAGAGTAAATGACATCTGAGTGAGGGGCTCTTGCCTGAATAAACTATTTCAGGCTTAGCGTATGAACATAAAAGCACAACACCTAAATTTTGCTTGGCTCTGTTCTTGGTGGTCATCTAACAATAATTTCTGGATAAGTTATTTTTGGTCTTCTTGAGTAGATTTCATTCAGCGAATACTTATTGAGTGCTTGATATGGCCTTCTTTTAGACACTGTGAAGGCTTCAAAAGTAAATTAAAAGTAATATCTGCCTTTAAAGAACTTCCTAACTAGTGTAGGGTGAGGAGAGTGGAGGGATGTACACCAGTTAAATGTCAGGCACCAACCACTAAGAACATCCTGACCAGAGTAAGTCTGTAAATTCTCAATGAATATTCAATGAAAGAATGAGTGAATGTATGGAATCGAAAAGAAGATAAAAATAATTACTGTTTTAAATTCTGGTGTCATGCCTTACACTAGGAGCTTTGCATGTATTATTTTACTTATTCCTTACAACAGTGTTGTGATGTAGACATTTGCATTTTTTAGATGAGAACATGTAGGCTCAGAGAGGTTACATAATTTGCCTAAAGTCAAAAAGATACTAACTGCCAGAATAAGACCAAAGGGCTCTTGAGATTCACTATTTGAGAAGGTAAATTTCACTGATGCCCACATATACACAGAAGTCTTAATAGGAGAGCTGTGAGGTCTTCAGAAAGTAACTTATGATTTGCTACCTAGGGTTGCCTTGATGCAGCAATTGCTAAAGAATGAGAGTGACAAATTTAGCAGGATGTGGCCACCAAAGAGCCCCCAAGGCTAACTGTCTTTTCCTCTTGTTTCAAGGATGCCTGTGAGATACTGATGGGCACAATTTTGAAAGAACTTAAGAAGAATCCACCCTCTACAGAGCAAGCATCATTAAGTGAGGATTTATACCAGCCTCCTGCCTCCCAGGACTCAGGGCTACGGGCCGGACTCATTATCACTGGGAAGACCCTGGAGTTCGCACTGCAGGACAGTCTGCAAAGGCAGTTCCTAGAGCTGACTGCTTGTTGTCAAGCTGTGGTCTGCTGCCGAGCCACACCACTGCAGAAAAGCGAGGTGGTGAAATTGGTACGCAACCATCTCCGGGTGATGACCTTAGCCATTGGTGAGTGGGGGTAGAACCCAGCCCCGTGCTTCTCATTTTCTGTCTGTTCTTCCTTCTGTATATCTGTTTACCCTTCTGGCTAGCTGGCCTTTTCCTTCCCTATTTTCCCTCTTTTTTTTCCTTCTTTCTCTCCATCTTCCTACTGCCTTCCCCTTTCTCTTCATCACCTGTTTCACCACTTCCTATGAACCAGGTGGTAGAGATGTGACATGGAAAACAATATTATAGTCAGGACTCTGGGGTACATGTTAGAACCCAAACTCAACTGGGTTGAAGAGGGTAATATACTAAATCATAGAACTGAAAAATCTAGGAGTTCTGCCTTCAGGAAAGTTTAATTCAGAGACAAGAACAGTTCATTTATCCATTCAACAAATATTTATTGTCTTCAGTGCCAAACAGTTTTCTAGGCAATGGAAATATAAGAGTATATAAAACTGACAAAGCACCTTTTCTTAAGGAACTTACATCTAGGAGGAGCGTATATAGTGAACAAATGAAATGAAAAATGAAACAAAACAAAAAAGGCATAAAAATATAAAATATCAGATAGTTAAAATACAATTGAAAAAATAAAACAGAGCTGGGGGTATGTAAAGCATTAGGGGAGGGAAAAGGGGCTGCTATTTTAAATGTCTTTCCGAGAAGGTCTCACTGATGAGCTTGTGTGGGAGGCCAGACTCAAAGGAAATGAGGAGGGAGCCACGGGAGGTCTGTGGCAGAGAACATTCATGGCGGAGAAGACAGTGAAAGTGAAGGCTGTGGACTGCTTGGTTTGTTTGAGGCCAAAGCAGACTGAGTGAAGGGAAGAGTTTTCTGCAGGTTAGTGAAGGGCAGAGAGGTGGCAGGCTGCCAGATCATGTAGGTTCCTGGAGGCCATTATAAATTTTTGGCTTTTATCTGAAGAATAAGGGAGCATTGGAGGACTTAGAGCAGAGGTGGGACACAATCTGCCTAAAGTTTAAAAGGATCACATTGGCTGCCGTGTTGAGAGTAACTGTTGGGGCGCAAGGACATGAGAGAGGAGACCAGTAGAGAGGCTATTGAGGCGTGAGACTATGGCGGTTTGAGCCCACATGGAAACAGAGGAGGTAGTAGATGTGGTCAGGTAATGGATATGGTTTGAAGAAAAAGCTGGTGACATTTGCTGCTGAATTTGATGTGCTATATGATAGAAGGAAGTAAGGGGGACAACAAGGTTTTGTTTCTAAGAACAGAAAGGATGGGGCTGCTTTTTACTAAAATGGAGTCAGGAGTAGGATTTTGCATATGTTAAGTTTGAGAAGTCCATTAGATGTCTAGTAGTGATGTCAGGTAGACAGCTGGATACGTAGTCTGGAATTTAGCAAAGAGGAATTGGCTAAACATATAAATTTGGGAACCGTTAAGTCTAGTGATGATATTTAAAGCCTTGAAATTAGATGAGATCACCAAAAAATGAATATAAATGGAGAAGAGAAGCAGTGTAGGATTAAGCTCTGAGATACTTCAGTGTTTAGAGAGTAGCAAGATAAGGACCCAGCCTTCTGTTCCAGACTCTGCTTTCACTAGGATTGTTTTCAGTCTCAGGTAGCTTCTTCTCCTCAGGATGCTGATATGGCCTCTGAAAATTCCCAGGTTTAGATCCTGTCCTATTTACAACCTGAGTGAAAAAAAATAGTACCTTTTTCAAGTTGCCGGAATAACATATCAGGATTTGGGTAGAATTTTATTCAACTATTTTATTAAATGAACATATAAATGAATGAATTGTCCAAGCCCCCAGATCCAGATGTTCTGGAAGCTAGACCCCTCAGACGTATCAATTATATCAGTTAAGTTGAGTCTTGTACCTCACCTCTGAACCAACCACTGAGGCCAGGTAACAGATAATGCTAATCATCCAGGCCAGGGTCAGTTGACTGTCCTAAATCTGGGGGTTTGGGTTTGTCCTCACTAACTGCATGGACTCAAGAGTTCTCAAGGAAAATCAGGATACTATTACCAGAAAAAAATGAATGGTCAGTGGGTAGTTGGCAACAACAAATGTTCATTACCAACAGGAATGTAATAGCTCTGTTAAGAAGCATCCAGTGTGTTGGGAGACCAAGAAATCTATGGAAAGCATAATACCATGTGATAGAGATACATGGGGTGGTGCTGGAGCTAAAGGAAGGGGCATCTGATCTGAAAGGAATAGGAGAAGGATTTCCCACAGGAAGCGACATCTAAGCTGCAGCAAGAACAACTGAAATCCAGCAAGGTGGGCGGGGGTGATGAAGGCAGTGCTATAAGAAACAGCATGTGCAGTGGCCGGAAGAAAGTAGGTTATATCTGGAAAATTGAAAGTAGACAGGAAAAGGTGAAGGGATTAAGAAATATAAATTGGTAGTTACAAAATAGTCGCAGGGATGAAGTACAGCATAGGGAACATAGTCAATAATATTGTAATGTTGTAACAACTATGTATAGTGCCAGGTGGGTACTAATCGGGGAGCATCTTTGTAAATTATGTAAATGTCTAACCACTATGCTGTACACCCGAAACTGATATAAAATAACATTAAATGTCAACGCTAATTGAAAAATAATCTTAATCAGCTTTCAGGTACCTTGGAGACATGGGATAAACTGTGAAGGATTTTTTTGCTTGAGTGGCCTCATTCGATTTGCAAAGTTTGCATCTTTTCTTTATTCATATGTCTCTCACCTTTTCTTCTGTCCCATGAAGGTGATGGTGCCAATGATGTTAGCATGATACAGGTGGCAGACGTAGGGATAGGGATCTCAGGTCAAGAAGGCATGCAGGTGAGTGGATGCTCTGTACCCAAATACCATGAACTACCCGCCCATCCAAAAGCAATGTTCTCCATGGTAAAATCTCTGGTAGAGTGAGGCTGTCTGTGGTTAGTTCAGAAATGACAGATAGAAAGTTGATTATTTCCTGGGTAATTTTAGCTATATGGTTCACTTGCTCAGTTTAAGAAATATAGCTTATCTAGATTATAAGAATACATGTTTTTAGCCTTGCAATAACTATGTGACTTTTACAACTGACAAAAGCTACTAAGAATTTGAATAAAAGATGTAAAGATCCTAAAGAGGTAGAGAGGTGGAAGAGAAGAGAGAAGGAAGGGGGTGAGAGTGTCCTGTCTGTACTCATATGTGTGTGCATTTTGGATAGCTTTTTAGGCACAAAATTCAGATAGAAGCTTACCCAAAAGACTGCTTTTTCATATATGAAACATATTTTGTCAGAGAAAAGTGAGATGTGAGGCTTAGGGTTTCCCAAGAATTGTAAATTACAACACCTGTAGAAAAAATTAAAAAATAAAAAATTCAAATATCTCTTTGCCTAACACTATACAGTTACATAAAATCATGATTGCAGTACCTTTGATATTTTCCTCATCGAAGAGAAGTGAATGCATATTGTAATGCATAGAGCTCTTGCTAAGGGAGCTGCTTTCTAGGGAGAAGTACATCTGCTGAAAATACATCACGAGTAACCAGTGAAGTCTTGTTTTATTCAACTATATTGGAAAGCTGAACAATAACCTCAGGCAACCCGTTAAGTCTCTAGTATTTATGCTTTTTGTTTGTTTGGAGTTTAATTTTTTTTGTTTGGGTTCTGGGTTTTTGTTTTCATTTGTTGAGGGGTTTTTGGTCTGCATGCAAGGTTTAAAATATATTTGACTAATGTGAGCCTGATGACGGTCAGGTGCCATGCTGTTTCTCCTCTGACATGTTTGATTGTTCAGGGCAACATTCTCTTCATTGTCTCTGCAGGCTGTGATGGCCAGTGACTTTGCCATTTCCCAGTTTAAGCATCTCAGTAAGCTCCTTCTTGTCCATGGGCACTGGTGTTATACACGACTTTCCAACATGATTCTCTATTTTTTCTACAAGAACGTGGTATGTAGGTCCAGAGAATGTGGCCTTTCCCTCTTCCCACCTTCCAATCCTGCTTGCTTAAGGGGTAAAGAAGAAGTGCCCTGGGCTAAGCTCACTTCATGTATTGATGTTTTGGGAGCAGCCAGGAGCACTCCTGCTGTCTAATGAGAAATATTCTGGGAATGTGCTGTTTCAGCTACTGACAGCAAATTGTTAGGCTTGTCCATCTGCTAGCATGTTTTTTTCCCTATGCATTTAAATTTAATTAAGTCCTGTCTAGTTCATTTAAAATCCAATATTTGACCTTCTATATAAAGGTTGTGACAAGCAGAATTATGAAATGTTTAATACTGTCTGTCAGTAGAAAATGAAACAATTTGCTTCCATTTTATAGGAGATACCAAAAAATATATACTGTCCCCAAATTGATGTCCCTTGTGTTGTATTGAAGATACAGATAAAAACCCAGTATGATGCCTTAGCCTATAGCTGGGTAGTATTCACAGATGCAAGAATTCTCTAGCAAGCCTATGAAATATATTTGTGTTTTGTAGTTATTTGATGGTAAAGGAACTTGATTTTAATTACATAATTCCTAAAAGGCCAGAATTTGCCAAGATGTTCTGGCTTCTAAGCTTTGGCCTACCATTTAAATTTCAGTTTCTTTTTTAAAAAAATCATGTTGATCTTATATTGCTTCACTTAAATCCTTTTTAGGTGGGGCAATAATGTAAATATGTCTTTTTTTAAGAAAAAGTATGTTTTTTAGTTTTTAAAGTTCACATGTAGCATGTTAGTAGGCAAATTTATATTGCTCTATTGAAATGCCATCTGTAGGGAAAAATTTATTGGGTTATTTTTAGGATATACTAAATGTGTGTTTTAAGGCTGTGTGTGTGTGAGAGAGAGAGAGAGACAGAGAGAGACAGAGACAGGTCAGCAGGAGCATTTTTTCCTCAAGCACAGTGAACTTTTTAGGATGCACTGAGTACTTTACTAATTAGAATTAGCACATTTAATCAAACTTTAATAAAACTTTGTTGTTTTGTGGAAATTCTTGAAATTTATGTCTCTGGATTGTGTGATTCTGTAGGGAGCCATAATTTTTCATTTAAAATTCCAGGACTTAGTGATCAATGACTTTTAATGAGGAGCCCCAATCCCAGGTTTTTTTCTTTTTTAAAAAACATCTTTGCGTTTTTCTACCTTCTACTGTGAAATAACTCACTCCCTTCCTACCTCCTTTTAACCCCAGATTAAACCTGAAGGTTAAGAATCACTAATATTAGAAAGAGATGCTACATGCTCTTGGAGAGAGGGCGTGTTTATTAGCAGAGAGTACATCACCAGGGAGCAAGGACCTGTGGCCTTTCTGCTCTGTGACCCTATCTGTCCCTTCACACTGGTATCCAGGCTTATTTCTCTTAATTACCTAGCCAACGATGAATGCTTTATAAACTGTGGAGAAAAGGGCCCATACCAGAGCCATCTGAGTAGCTTATCTTTCTGAGACGAGTTCCCGGGTCTTGGACAACCTTTTGATACTTATGATAACTATGGATTCACTCTTTAGAATAGTGCCCCAAACTACATGTACTGAAAAGTGATACATTTTGAGGAACTGAGCATAATGCATGTCCATGGACCCTGGACTAAGAAACTGTCCAAGGGATTGTGGCTCCTAAGGTGTTTTGTGTACCTATGATGCCAACAACTACAGCATCTTAATATTTGTGAGGCCCTTTACAGGTCATGAGGACTTTTTAACTTAATCTTGATACTAAGCCTTGAGATGATATATTTCTCATTTTCTAAACAAGCAAATCAAAATTCAGGGAGGTGAGAAAAAATGGCCTTAAGTCAGACAATCAATAGAAAGTGTCCCCAGGCCTTGAAATAGGACTCCCTGTATCTAAGTCCATTATCCTTTTCTCTGACCTTCCTTGCTTCATGGCACAGAGCTTTTGCTATATGAATTTAATTTGTTGGAGACAGAATATTGGAGGGAACAGTGCAGGATATATGCTCCTGGCCTCTAGGGTGAGCAATTGTCTTAGTTTGCCTGGGACTATCCCAGTTTTAGCACTGAAGAATCTCATGGGAATTCTTCAGTCCTGGGAAACTCCTCAGTCCCAAGCAAACTGGGATGGTTGTCCACCCTGCTGCCATCATCCCATTTTACCATTAAAGCTAATTGTGGACCCAGAATAAACATTTGTTGTATGCCTGCTACATACCAGGTACTAGGCTATGTTCTCTTCATCTACAGCTAAAATATCTCAAGGCGAATACTAGCTCTGCCACTTATTAGCCAGGTAGCTTCGGGTAGGTTCCTAGGCCTCTCTTTGACTCAATTTCTTCATCTGTAAGATGGGGACAAGAATAATTCCCAAGTCGTTATGAAGATTAATTGAATTTTATGGAAAGCTCTTGGAACAGTGCCAGCACCACGCAGTAAAGAGAGTGTGTGTATGTGTTTATATGTATGTATGTATGTGTATTTATGTGTATATTTTTTTAGTTTAATAAAACATTTACCAAAAAAGAAAAAAAAAAAAAGCACACGGTAAGATGTGCTTATCTTCTCTTTTGTAAGTGAGGAAACTGTGCTGAGAGAGGCTGAGATCATACAGGTCAAAATGGCCATTTCTAAGAAGTGAATGTTCCTCTTTGTGTCCCTAGGCCTACGTGAACCTCCTTTTCTGGTATCAGTTCTTCTGTGGGTTTTCAGGAACATCCATGACTGACTATTGGATTTTGATCTTCTTCAACCTCCTTTTCACATCTGCCCCTCCTGTCATTTATGGTGTTTTGGAGAAAGATGTGTCTGCAGAGACCCTTGTACAATTGCCTGAACTTTATAAGAGTGGTCAGAAATCAGAGGTAGGTGTTAAAGCAAAAACACTTAGACTAATTTATATCCACTGTCAAAGTCAGGGTATTTTTCAATCAGTCCAGCTAAAATATTGTACATTCAGAATGGTTTAAAACTATTCGTATTGTCTTGTTATTTTAAAAGATCTCTACTAACCTGGCAGATATTAACTTATTTGCTTCTGAGGTGAACACAGGTAAAACTATGAAAGACCTTGAGTGCGTATAAGAAGAAATCCAGTGTTTAGACTTTATAACTAGTAATGTCTAGTATTTACTAAACTCCACTCTGCCATCTAATTGTGCAAACTGCTAAACATCCCTATCTCATACACAAAACGCTTTGAGAGAGAACCTGGTATTGTTCCCATTCTAAGATGAAGAATCTGAACCTCAAAAGGATTAAGTAATTTTTCCAAAAATCTCACCACTGAAAAATGGCGGAGCCAGTGTCAGAACCCTTCTCAGCCTGGTTCCAAAGCCAAAGGTAGATTCTTCACTCAGAACAGTAGCGTGATCTTAATGGCCCCCTTGTCCTAAAACTGTGCCTACCTGCACTTTAGTGATCTCTGAGTTCTTTCAGTCTCCCAGCGATTTATCCCTTATATCTGGCCACCCCTCGCCATCCTTCTCTCACTACCCTCATCGTCTCTTAGGGTATCGTAGTGGCCAATTAATTGATCTAGCTATCTCGAAACTCTTTTCTTTCTAATTCATCACAAATTTAATAGTAATTTTAATTATTAACTAATTGATATAGTACTTAACAAGCATTTATATAATGCCTCTTATGTTCCAAGCACTTTTTTAAGTGCACAACATACACAAATCTGATCCTCAAAATGACCCTGCAAGATAGAGATGCAATCATTATCCACACCATAGATGAGAAAGGTCAGGCACAGGAAAGTACCTAGTCAGCCCATTTCCCAGAGCTAGTGCCCAGGGCAGGTAGACCCAGGCTCCTGAGCACAGGGTGTCTACCATGAACGCTTTGCTACAGAAAGAATACTGATGCTATCTTTAGTCTTTGGGTTTCCCCACCATGGTATTTATTGCCAGAAATCCAGAGTGCTCTCATAAGTTCATTGTCGGGATCGTAGAGGGTAGTAAGGTGGACCAGCGACCTATTGACACCTAGATAGTGGACAGAGCTGAGGGGTCAGTCTAGTCAGATATTCTATTGAGAACTCTTTCAGTTGTAAGTGACAGAAAACCAGCTCAAAGTGGCTAAATGAAAAAGGGAAATTTATTGGCTCATATTGCTGCAAAATCTAGGAGTAATGGTGACAACACTGTTATTCTTAAAGCACCTATGAATGTCCTGGTTGTGACTCATTGGCCTAGGCGGAAGCCTTTACCTTTGTTTATCACTTGTCCCTATGTTTATCACTGTGGCTAGAAAGAATATTTTCTCATTTGATCAGGCTTGGGACATATATCATTCCTCCTCGGGGCTGAACCACGTGGACAGGGTCGGGAAGAGGGTTTTCTATAGAGGGACTGGACAAACATTACTGAGACTCACCATATGAAATCTGTGTGTTGGGCTTTACTCACTATTCTTAAAACAATAATGCGGATCAGCACAGGTTAGAAATTATGGGTTATGCTTAGCCTGACTTTAAATTCTGTTTCTGTGGTGTGTGACCTTGGTAAGTTATTTAACTTGCCTGTACTTCAGTTTACTTTATAGATGTGGTGTGAGGAATAAGTAAGATAATATGTCTAAAAATTCTAGCCATATTAAGCTCTCAATATTGTTATATTTTACCCCCCCCCCCAAAATTAATCAGAAACTTGAGGAAATCTTGAATTTAAAATAATGCATTTATTTTTGTCAGACCAACTTTTTTCTTGCTTGAACTGCTTTTCCAGACTAGAGACTAATTTAATTTCCTTAGGTTATATGAGCAGCCAACAGAGAAGTCACACATTCAGCTTTCAGGGAAGAAGAAATCCTTATAATCCTTTAATATCATACAGTCCATTCAGATTGCATAACTACATGGGGTTTTTATCAAGGAGCCCAGTCTGACTTAAAGTTCAGGGCCAAGATGCAGGAATGTGTGCTCAGTATTAATGAAGGTTGTCCTGTACCCCCGGCCTAAATTAGATTCCAAGTCTGTTGGGAAAAGTGGGGTGAAGGAGGGACCGTCTAAGTTTTTATAGCGGGTGTTTTAAAAGCCCATTTGCACCTATGGCCATGCCTGATCTTGTCTGATCTTGGAAGCTAAGAAGGGTTGGGCCTGGGAGACAGTCTAGGAACACCAGGTGCTGTAGGCATTAAAAAAAAAAAAAAAAAAACCCATTTGCACAGGTGAAGATTGTAATCCATCCTTATCCTTCGAAGTGTTGAGGTCATTGTTTCCTATTGTCGAACCTGTTATCAATTCTGTGCACACATTGTTCTATTAAACTGGCCAGTTTTATAATATATGGTAAGCGATAGGCAGATACCTAGCATGTGGCCATTGGTAAAAGGTAATTGACTTATTTTACCTTCCAGAAGAGTTGTCCTTTCTTTGAACTTGGCCTCCAAACAAGTTCTATTTTATGCTTGGGCCATTTGCTGTCTTCAGTGTCATGAAGTACACTCTCCAGGGTTGTAGAATCTCTTTCCTTGAAAGGAGATGGATCTGGAAGGCTACAGTCAGATACTTCCCTTCCAAGAAGCAATCATCTGTTACCCATCTCTCATCACCCACCCCAACCTCTGTTCTGGCTTTGACTTCATGTCGAGATTTTCCCTTTCAGTTTCCAGATCCTTTCAGCCTCTCATTTATCTTATTCCTGGCCCTTCTCCCTCTACTTCCCTACGTCTTCTTACTTACTTGACCATGGAGAAATTGTATTTTTTACCTTTCTGCTCTAGGTTTTTTGAGCAACCTCTGCTTCCCCAAAAGCATGAAGTTATATTTTAACTTATCCTCAAATTATTTTCTCTTGTCCAGTAGTGTTTTAGTTGTCGCTTTTTTTTCTTTTTTGATTCTGCTATATGCTCTTCCACCATTTGATTATGCTTCCTAGATTCTTTGGACACTTGGATGAAGAAAGGCAGGTAGACTATTTCCTGTGAGGAAATAGTAAATGAAGGTAACAGGGAAAAATAGACTGGAAATAATGAATCTTCACTGTTTGATTTTCCAGAGGACAAAGAGATTAAAAAAAAAAATGATCAATATAAAAATTCCAAGTGTAGTCTTTTGAAGAATGGAAGAAAATAAAAGGAGAATTTGTATATTTTATAATGTTGTATTCTTTAGGAGATAATTAGACATTTTCAAGACAATTTCAGCCTCTTTTTTTGCATTTGGAAGGAAATGAGACTGAAAACATGTTAAGAAATAACATGGGATATGATACATGGTTATCATTCTTGTCTGTGGCAGACGTCATTAATAAACCATAGCACCCTATCCTTCCCAGTGGGTCTGAATGCAGCCTCAGAATCATTTTGCATGTACATTATCATTCAGTCAGAGTTGGCTCTTGCTTGAAAACCTGTTTTCAATCACTTGACTAGTGTCTCTACTTGATCTTTCTCTTTCTATAAGCTTTTGGTAGGAAGCAGTTTAGCGCATGAAAACTTACATAAGAGTAGCTTATTAATTCAATAGGTATTTGTTGAGTACCTGCTATGTGCCAAGTACTGTTTTAATCACTTGAGTAAAAGAAATCAAAGAATCTGTAAAGTTCCCATTCTGTTGAGAGAAACAGGAAATCATTAAGCAAACAAATAAGATTATTTTAATGGTGACGAGAGACATAAAGATGCCATGGTAATAAATGATTGAGTGAGCCTTTTTTTTTGGTCTGGGGGGTGCTTCTGTGAGGAAGTGATTTTTGAGCTAGAATATGAACAGTGAAGAACTGGTTATGTGGAAGGTCCAGGGCAAAACATTTCTGGCCGAGAAAATTGCGCAGGTAAAGCCCCCAAAGAAATAATGGATTTGGCATGTTTGAGGAACAGAATAAAGTTCTTGTCGTGGGAGCATGGTGAATGATGAGGGTGAGAATGGGAGGAGAACCTTGGAGAGCAGGGGCTTCTGTGGGCATACCTTATAGGCCATGGGAAGGAACTTTGATTATATTGGAAATGCCGTGAGAAGTCATCAGAGGAATAGAAGGCAGTCAACTGATGAGAAGATGGAGTATTCTGATTTACAGTTTTTAAAAATGGCTGACCTGAGAAGATTGGACTGAGGGTAGGAGAGGAAGCAGAGCAGTCAGTTAGGTGGCTATCCAGTCATTCACAGAAAGAGCTGACAGTGAATTAAAATGAAGGGAGTAGTGGAGATAGGAGTAGATGGATTTGGAAAGTTTTTGCAAGAGTAATTTCATATCAACAGGAAATGGAAAGTTAGTACTACTCTTCCCCTGTTTCAGGTTGATTTAAGGTTGACCCAGTGATAAAAGCAATATGGGTTGAAGAGTTCCATCAGGGATTTTTGTTCACCTGTGAACTCATTCAGCTAGCACTCCACATTCTTCTACCACTATTTACAAATCCCACTTCTTTTGTGAGTGGGAATGAAAGAATAGAGTTTTCTCTCAAAGAAGCAACAACAAATACTGGCTTGTGTTGTTCCTTGATTTTTCTTTGACCCTTATTAATCTTCCTCCCTAATATCTGTTTCTTTTTCAGGCATACTTACCCCTCACCTTCTGGATCACCGTGTTGGATGCCTTCTATCAAAGCCTGGTCTGCTTCTTTGTGCCTTACTTAGTGAGTCCTTTTTTGCTTAAAGGATTTGTTATTAATGAATAGGTAATGCTTCTCGCTGGTACTTTATTGCTGGTATTAACATATAGAATGGGTATATCAGGTAGGATGTTCAAATAATCAAGTTGATTATTTACTGAATAGATTATACTCAACCAAAAAAAAATGTTAGGTAATAAATTAAATTTAGAAAGAAGTGCCCAGTTGAGTACTCTTAGGTCTCGTTTTTGTCTTGTACTGCTTGATAATTTTGTCAGTAACTTAAATAAAATTGAAATTCAGCAATATAATTAGATGAGCTAACATCAGAGAGGCAAAGTCAGAAGATAAAATCTATTGTTAGTGAGTTCTGGACTAATTCTACCGGAATGACATTCAAAGTATTAAATTTAAGCTTTTAAATAAATCTCCCTAAACTAAAATACCTATTTTACAGATAAAAAATGGAAAAAAATGGGACTAGGCAAAGAATGTGTAAACATTAATTTAAAAATTTTGGCCAACGCCAAGCACAGAGCAGCATGATATAACTGCCCACCCATGTATACCTCTCCCTGGAGGAGGGCAAGTTTGATCATGGGTGGTGTCAGTGAAAGTCCAGTATTAAGGACCAAAAAAGGTGATAGTCTGTCTCTAAGTAACAATTTCTGTTCTTTAGGTCTTATTCAAATAAAATGACTTGAATTTTCCCAGCTAGAATATTCTGGGTACTGCATTTCAAGAGTAATATAGATAAGGGAACCTGAAGTATATTCACAACAGAATGACAAGAATTTTAAAAGATCAGAAAATCGTATCATTTGAGGATTACTTTAAGGAATTGAAAACATACATGTAGGAGAGGAGGGGATATTTACTTACCAGAGATATAAACAGATTAGCCACAGTAGCTGCTTTAAAGGTCTGCAGCTCTGTTAAATGATATTTTTCCACATCTTAAAAAGCTAGAAATAGGAGTAAAAGTTTCCAGGAAGATGAATTATGAATCAGAATAAAGAGGAATTCCAACTGAAAAATTCAAGGATTAGATGGCCTGTCTGGGAGAGAGTCAGTCTCTCTTTTTCAGAAACATTCAAGTTCATCTGAAATGACCAGTTAAAGAGAATGGCACTGAGTGTGTGCAGCGATCTGAGATCACCACCTTTCATCCTTTCCTTGTAGACCTACCAGGGCTCCGACATTGACATCTTTACATTCGGAAACCCCCTGAACACAGCTGCTCTGTTCATCATTCTCTTCCATCTGGTCATTGAAAGCAAGAGTTTGGTGAGTAGTTCTGAAGTAGCCTGGAACCCATTGCGCTTGGGGGAATGTCTTCTATTATCAGTGACCCTGCTAAGCCCTCATGCCTAGAAGACAACTGGTAATGAGAAGAATGATGACTCCATAGAAGAAGGGTGATTGATTCATGGCTGTTCTTACTAATTGCTGAGTGCCATGATGCTGAGGTTGATGTGCAGCTAGGGACAGTAGAAAACGCCTGTCTGGTCCCCTTGGTGATATCTATGATGGATGATTTATGGAGGGGTGAGTCAGGTTGGAGAAACAATTACACTTCTATGGCCAACATTCTTCAAAACCAAGCCGATGCCTTTCAACTAAAATTAAAAGAGGTGTTATTCCGTATTCCTGGCATGCTGACTTTAGTAATTGATGATTCTATGCCTTTCTCATAATTAAAAAAAAAAAAATTATCTTTTCTCCCTCCAGAATTTCTACCATTCATTTAAAGCTAGGTCTTTTTGAACTTAGCTGCTGACTTAATGATAAACTTAAGTCTTTTCATCAAAATGATTCCAAGGTAGCTCTCTATAGCAAAGCTAGTGTGTAGGATTTAGATAATGAAAACTTAACTGTAAACTGTTCTTTGCAGATGAAGCACATCCCACCCACCTCTGGAGAATAAACTACTTCTGTGATAATTTATGCTGCTCACTCATTTCTATTGACATTGTCTCTATTATAGTCAAACCCACTGTCATCTCTTCCTGGACTATGGCTGCAGCCTCTTTCATCTTCCCACCTCTGCTCTTGACTTCTCCAGCCCTTCTCTACAAATCAACCAGAGTCATGTTTTGAAACATAAATCATATCTTTTTGTTCTCCTTTTGCTAAAATCCTTCAGTGGTTTCCCAGTACTTGGTATAAAATCTAAGAGCCTTAAGATGGCCTCTAAGGCTTCATGTGGTGAAGCCTCTACTTCTGTTTCCAACCTCATTTCCACTTATTTGTGGGCTGGAACCGCACTGTCTGTCTTTCAGTTTCTCAGTTATATTGAACTTGTTACCATATCAGGGCCTTAGCATTTACCGTATCTTCTGATTGGAGTATTCCTTATTCCCTCTTGGATCTCTGTTCTTTACCCAGCTTATATATTATTTTAGATCTCAAAAATGACAAAAATGCTACTTCCCCCAAAAGCCCTTTTTTATTTTCTCATACTATCCTCTTGTTTTATTCACTGCTCTAATAAAAATTTATAACTATTCACTTAATTATTTGATTATCTTATTGTTGTTTCTCTTCTGTGTTAGACTATCATCTCTTTGGGCAGGGTTCATGTTTATTTTTTTCACCACTGTTTACCATTATCTAGGACAAGACTGGCATACAGTAGGTACTCCAAAAATATTTGAATGGAAAAATGAATGGTAAATGATTAAGCAGTGTTTGATGTATATTTACCATCCTGGTAGTGAAGCATTTCAAACAAGAAATAGCTAAATGAGGTTATAGTTTTAAATGTTATATGAGGTTATATTATAAAATTGTTTATAATAATTTCTAAAGTGGGGTTGAATATTTTTGTTATACCTTGCTTTGCTTGTAACTTGCCGTACTTAAACCTTACAAGTCTAAAGTGTAGTAAAAGGTTAATATCTGCAAATACCAGGTAAGGAAAATAAAGGGAATTCTAGAACTAAAATATTTGGCATTGTTTTAATATCTAAGTTCATTATTAAGCAATTGTGTAGATACTTGTAGTTACTGCCTAAGGAAGTGTCATAAATGCTGACATTTATGAGTGTTCTGGAATATCTAACACATAAAGTGTGTCGGTTGGAGTTCACTGGTAATGAGCAGCAGCAATCTGTTCTGGCTAACCTGAGCAAATGGCTCCCTATATTAGGAGCCATGGCGAAATGAAACAAAAACATCCTGAAGAACCACAGGAGATTCAGAGATCCAGGGAACAGAAACCGATGGCAGGCTTGTCAGGATGGTACTGTGTTCTGAACTGGCTCCAACAGATTTCTTTCTGCTCTTGCCTCTTCATGCCCCAAATTTAGTCTGTGGTGACAGAATTACATTTCCTTAGCTCCAATCATAGGCTTTGGCTAGAGGAGCAATATCTTACCAAGAGTGTGCATAATGCTGGGTGTCCTCACCCAGGAGAAGGGGAGTGAAAGCTAAGTGCCAAGAACAGTGGCTGCTTTTTAAAGGATGCATCATTAAACATTGTTTCTCACACTCATGGCCACTGAAGGTCCCTTGTCAATAAGAGTCAGCCGTTCTGAGAATGCGCATCAGTTTCCCTTCACCTCTTGCTCACAATCGCATTGCCACCTCCCACATCTTGTTGATTTTTACCGTTTCCCTTTAACTTCCTTGTGTCCATTCATTCTAATGTGTCAATTCCCTCAAGGCACTTTCCAAAAGCACAACCTAGAAAAACTTTCATGCAGTAGGGCTCAGTGGAAAGTAAGGCCATTGGAGAAAGCAAGAAAAAGACATTGTTTTAGAGGCATGATGATCTTAAGAATTGAGCTCACATTGTCTGAGCAGTTTGTACATTTTACAAAAAATTAATAGTCTTTGTGACTCCTGTGAAGATATCGACCGTGGGGAAATACTTAGCAAGGTTAAACAAAAAGGAGAACATTGGATCTTGTTTGAAAGTATGGCCCTAGAAAATAAAAAAAGATTAATAAAGGCAATGCTTCCCCGAGAAGTACGACATACATCCCTGTGGTATACACTGTGATTTCGGTGGTACTGTACACTGCGCTAACACTGAACGCTACATAATGTGAGGGCGATTATCTCGTCATACTTTGGATTATGTCAAAGAGGAATTCTGTTTGTAGTTATGTTTTATCACAACTCTTGCTAATTTGCCTTTGTAAAAAAAAAAAAAAAAACAGACCAGACTCCAGACTCAGCACTATCATGAAAGGTAATGCTATTGTTACATTAAAGGTAGTAATGTTTTTTTTTTTCCTCTAAATAAAGTTAATAGTGAGCCAGTTTGAAGAAAAATATTAAGAAAAGTTTTATTGCAGTCCATACATGGATATGAAGGTGGCTAAGTTATACTGTGATACAGAGATTTATTTCTCGCATTTTAAAAGTTAACTGAGGTTCTAGATAGCTCTAAAGCAGTTGTCCTGAGGGACAGCTCTGTGACTCAGTCTGTGTCTTATAGCTGTACTATCTGGAATTGTCCACAAGGGAAACTCCTTGGTTAACACAGAAAGAAAGGAGACAGTGTAGAAAATTGTACACCAGCTCTTCTTTGCTTCTAACCTGAAAGTTTTGCTTATCTCTTCCATTCACATTTCAATGATCAAAGCAAGACATGTATACTTGCAACTAATAATAAAATGAAATTTAAAAATAGTAAAAATATTAAAAGTTTATAAGTCGAAAAGACATGTAGCCATGATTACTTTCAAGAGAATAGGAAAGTACAGTCCTCTCACATACTAATTAGGGGAAAAGAGAGAGGACGTTGGTGAGCAACAGTAATGCCCACCAACTGTGTGAATGGGTAAACTTTGAGATTCACTGGATTAAGGTATCACCTTAATGAAACAGACCAATGAGTGACTACATGAAAAAAATCCAAACACCTCATGGTTCATGATTAGAATAAGCTGGTCATCAGAATTACCTTTTGGCATTTGACTTAGTTTTACATGATTTGAACAGTGACATGAGCTATTCCTGAAAGATGCTCTTTGCTTTTCAGTATATTGTGTTTTATTCCCTGAGGTTTGTTATACCATTCACCCATTGCCTAGACATGTTGTCTCTTCAACACAGCAGATTTTGCCAGGCTGCAAAACTCTATGAGTGTTCATTTCCCCTGTTTTCTTGTCTTGCAGACTTGGATCCACATGCTGGTCATCGTTGGTAGCATCTTGTCTTATTTTTTCTTTGCCTTGGTTTTTGGAGCCATGTGTGTAACTTGCAATCCACCATCCAACCCCTATTGGATTATGCAGGAGTGCATGCTGGATCCAGTGTTCTACTTAGTTTGTGTCCTCACAACCTATGTTGCTCTTCTGCCCAGGTATGGTATTCGTTTTATCATCAAGAGAGTAAGTGAAATCATAGGCTTGGAATTCTCTAAGCAGATACTAAGAATGGATGGCAGAACACCCTGTTTAGCAGTGGAGAAGTCAGTCTGTATACTAGTTAAAATACTGCTTTTAACTGTTTACCAGAGAACGAAAGTGGTTTATTTCTCTTATTTCTCTCATGGAAAACTCTATCGAGTTGACAGTCCACAGGGATGGGCAGCTTTGCTTCTTCTTTTTCTTCTTCTTTTTTTTTAACACCTAGTACACTTTATTTTATAATTAAATGTATATAATCTATATTCGATGTCTCTAGAAAGGAAACTTTGTTTTTTAAAAAATTTGTTGTATTTTAACAGTTATCATGTGTTTTGTTATTTGTAAGCATTATGGTTCTATGATATTTAAAGTAAAACTTTAAGTATCAGATGCTTAGAAAAATATTAATCAGAGAAAGAACTTTTTTTTCATTGTATTTCTCTTTCCCTTCCCCTCTTCTGAAAACCAAATCTCAAGATTTGGTCAATTAAAAGCAAAACAAAAGCCCTGCCTTATCAGAATTTCATTTTTTAAAAAAACTTTGGTTAGGATCTAGAAATAGTGTCTTTGTTTCTTTTTCTTTTCTTTTCTTTTTCTTTTTTTCTTTTTTTTTTTTTTTTTTGGTGACATTGGTTAACAAAATCTAGTAAGTTTCGGGTGCACAATTTAGTGTGTGTGTGTGTGTGTGTGTGTGTGTGTGTGTGTGTAATTATGTGTTACCTCCTATAGTTAGATTTCTTTCTTTCATCACATATTTGACCCCTTTTATCTCGTCTACCTCCCTCTTCCCTCTCTGCCCCTCCGCTCTGGTAAACCACTAGTCTGTTGTCCATGTCTATGAGTCTGTTTGCCCTGTTCCTTTGTCGCATTTAAGTTTATATCCCACATATAATGATACAATGTGATTTTCAACTTTTTCTTCCGGGCTTATTTCACTTAGCATGATTATCTCAAGGTCTATCCACATTGTCACAAGTGGCAGTATTTCATCTCTTCTTATGGTTGAGTAACATTATATTGTTTATATGGAGCACAACTTCTTTATCTAATCGTCTGTTGTAGGACACCGGTTGCTTCCATGTCTTGGCCACCATGCTGCTGTGAACATCGGTGTGCAAATATCTTTTCGGATATGAGTTTTCAAGTCTTTGGGATAAATACCTAGAAGAGAGATTTCTAGATCATATGGTAGAGCAATTCTTAGTTTTCTGAGGCACCTCCATACTGTTTTCCATCGCGTCTGTACCAATTTGCAGTCTCACCAGCAGTGTAAGTGGGTTCCTTTTTCTCCGCATCCTCTCCAACACTTGTTCTTGCTTGTCCTGTTGATAACAGCTATTCCAACAGGTGTGAGATGGTATCTCAATGTTTTGATTTGCATTTCCCTAATAGCTAGAGATATTGAGCATCTTTGAATATGTTTGTTGTCCATTCGTATGTCTTGGGAGAAATGTCTGTTCAGGTCTTCTACCCATTTTTTGATTGGATCATTTTTTTGTTGTTGTTGTTGAGTTGTATGAGTTCTTTGTATATTTTGGTTATTAGGCCCTTATTGGAGCTTTGCTTACAAATATATTTTCCCATTCAGATGATTGTCTCTTACCTTGTTGACAGTTTCTTTTGCTGAGCAGAAGCTTTTTAGTTTGATGCAGTCCCATTCATTTATTTTTACTTTTACTTCCCTTGCCTTTGAGGTCAAATTCATAAAAGCCTCTGTAAGACCAAGGTCCTTGAGTTTAGTTCCTTTGTTTTCTTCTATGCATTTTATTGTTTCAGGTCTTATATTTAAGTCCTTAATCCATTTTGAGTTAATTTTGGTGTGCAATGATAGACAACAGTCTAGTTTCCTTTTGCAGATGTCTTTCTAGTGTTCCCAGCAGCATTTATTGAAAAGGCTTTTCTTTCTCCACTGTATGTTTGTGACTCTTGTCAAAAATTATTTGCCCATATAAATATGAATTTACTTCTGGAGTCTCAATTCTGTTCCACTGGCCCATGTGTCTGTTTTTCTGCCAATACCATGCCGTTTTGATTATTGTCACTTTGTAGTATAGTTTGAAGTTGGGCCTCATTCTTAATAATGCCTTTTTTATATATATAAATATTCAATCCTGCTTGCTGCCCTCAATCTCAGTCCCTGTCAGTGATAGTAACAGTTTTGGTAGCATTTGCTCAGATTCCCCTGGGGCTCTGTGGTGTTTGGTCTTGGAGGATATGGGGTAAGGGGCCCTCTTTGTTGGGGGATCGAGGTTATGGCTCAACTTCATGTTTTGCAACCATGGCTGGTAATCAACTGTCGCTTCTCTGTTATCCCCTCTACTTCTCTGCTTTCTGCCCTGATCCCTGGGCACTGCTGTTGTGTAGAGTTCACAGCTCTCCCATGCAGAACTGTTCAGAGAACCCACTGCACTGCTAGCTCCAGCTGTGAGAGGCAGCTTCTTTGTTTCTCCCAGTCCACTGACACCCAGGGTTCTGACCTGTGGTAGCTCTTATGTGCAGATCCCTTGCTCAGATGTGCTGATGTGCAGATTGGGTGGTTTTTTGTTGAGTTTTAGATGTTCAGCTTATTGTTATTTCAAGGGGAGAGATCTCTGGACATCTCTCACTTCACCATGTTTCTGAAGTCACCCAGCTTTGCTTCTTGAGGTTATCCAAGGAACTATCTGTTTGTTCTGCCATCTCCCCAGGGTGTAGCCCTCATCTGCGTGATTGAAAATGAGTCACCATCAGCATATCTCAGTCCCTATCTGCATGCAGGAGGGAGAAAAAGAAAACGGAGAGCAAGCAGCTTTTCTCTCTCTCTCTCTCTCTCTCTCTCTCTCTCTCTCTCTCTCTCTCTCCCCCCCCCCCCCTTCTTTCTTTTTGTAATAGCATACCCCAGAAGTTGTACACATCATCGCTCATATTCCATTAACTAGAACCTTGGTCTGTAGACTCTGGCTAAAATCTGGGGATTTCTAAAAGGAAGAAAGGGGATAATGTGTACTGAGGGACAAGTAATAGTCTCTACTACAATCTGTAAATAAAACTGTACAACTTCCCTCCCTTATCTGGCCTCAGTTATCCTTCTCATTTTAGTTTAACTTCATTTCTAATATTGCATGGGGCAGAAATGGCTATAGAAGTATGTATCTATAGATTTTTTTTTAAGCTCTCTTAGAGTACTTTCTTATAGTTTTATAAATCTGTTTAGCTAAAAACACTATAGCAAATAGTTGTTTTACCTTTTTAAACGATGGTGATTTCGTATTATTCTCTAACAGGGTTGAGAGACTGTGGCTCACAGGCCAAATCTGGCTTGCTGTCTGGTTTGTAAATAGAGTTTTATTATAACATAGCTATACTCATTAATTACATGTTGTCTATGGCTGCTTTTGCTCTCTAACAGCAGAGTTGAATAGTTCTGAAAGATAGTCTCTGGCTCACAAAGACTGAAATATTACTTCCTAGCCAATTGGGGAAAAAAGTTGGCCAACACCAATCTATAATGCCATCATAAGGCACAATGGTCACAAACCTTTGCTGCTAACGCACATCTCTTCTAGAAGGGCATTAAAAAAAACCCCACCTGAGTCGTTATATAGTGGTTATCGTTTTATACTTAACAATATCGCTGTTGAACTGAGATGTTTCTGTAGTTTTCACTGTTATTACCAGCTTTCAAATTAAAAACACAAGATGAACTTGTAGAATTCATGAAGGAACATAAAGTTAGAGCCTTCAAAATTCATTCAAGAGTATTAACTGTACAATTCTATCTAATAGTGTTATGATAGGCTGAAATGTGACCCCCTAGAAGATATATATGTCCTAATCCCTGAAACCTGTGAATATTACCCTATGTAGCAGAAAGGGACTTTGCAGATGTGACTAAGTTTAAGATCTTGAGACAGGGAGATTATCCTGTTTTTATCTAGATTGTCCTTAAATGTAATCTTACGAGAGAGAGGCAGGGAGAAAGTTGACACAGACAGGAGAGGAGAAGGCACTAGTTTCCTCAGCCATAAACTGAGGAATACTCACAGCCACCAGCAGCTGGACGAGGCAAGGAGTAAATTCTCCTCTAGAGCCTACAGAGGAAGTCTGGGCCTTCCAAAACCTTGATTTTGCCACAGTGAAACTGATTTCAGAATCCTTGGCCTCCATAACTATGGGAGAACAAATTTTTGTTGTTCTAAGTTCTGAGTTTATGGTACTTTGTTACAGCAGCCATAGGAAACAAATATAGGTTTTGGTATTAGGAAGATGGATGCTACTGTAACAAATACCTAAAAATGTGGAAGTGGCTTTGAAATTGGATAATGGGCAGAGGTTGGAAGAATTTTGAGGTACATCATAGAAAAATACTGGCCTTCCTTAAATAGACTGTAGGTAGAAATTTGGACATTCAAATTCCTTCTGGCGGGAATTTAAAAGAAAGTAAAGAGCATGGTAGGAAAAGCTTATATCATCTGAGAAAATACATATATCATCAGAAACAGAATGTTGCTAGAAATGTAAAAGTTAAAGGCACAGATGGTGAAGACTCAAATAAGGAACATGTTATTGGGAATTTAAGATATGTGGATATTTGCAATATAGTGGCATGAAACACTACTGTTTTGTGGGAAGCAGAATTTGTAAGTGATGAACTTGGATTTTTAGCTAAGATTTCTAAGCAAGGTGTTGAAGATTTGGCCTGGTTTCTTCGTGTTGCTTATTGTAAATGTGAGAGAAAAAAGAAAAGAACTGGTAAGCCAAAAGGAACAAGATGTAGGAAATCCTCAGCCTATCTAGCTTTTGAAAGTTACTAAAATTAGGAGATTAACTGTTAGGGGTGTGCTCTAGAGAGAAGGCCAGGAATGTGGCTGGACAACCTTTTGCTAATGCTTAAGAGATTAGACCCATGACTCATGGATCCCCTCAACCATCTCTGCAGCCACCACGAGAGAAGATGGGATTATACAGAAAAAAATCTGGGGAGGAGCCTCTTATCTAATGGCATATATCCCCATGACATATTTTGGCAACTCACAAGGTTTTTGAGAATGCTGTAATAGCATAAACACTGCCAGCTTAAGGACAAGTTTACGGTGGTTTATTATAGTAGCCATTGGACATTAATAGCTGACATTTTGTAAATACTTGCTATGTGCCAATACTGCCTGCTGTGGTTCGCCCCCCCACCCTTTTTAATTCCCTTCCCCCTCTTCCACCCCCGACCTACGGATGTTGCCATCTCCCTTTTTTAAGAACTGGATCTCCGAAGGTGAGGTATCTTCTCCCACACACTCATGGCACGCTCTCAGGGCCCAGCACACCCGGGATATGGCCCATGGCTCCACCTGGGGCGCGAACCCAGGACCTTCTGTGTGTAAAAGCAGACGTGCTAACCACTACACTATGGAGCCATCTCCCATAGTTTCTTATTTAACCTAACATTATGCCTGTGAGGTAGCATTATTGGTATCACTACTGTTATAGATTTTATGTTAGTTATTTAACAAGGACTTAAGGATACTCACTTTTCCTTAAGTGCTTAACAAAGATCAGTTTATTTAATATTGTTATCTTCATTTTACATCTTGTTTATCCTTCCTCTTCAAAGAGGCAAATGGCCACCAGAGCCTTTTACTTTTTTTAATGGGTATTTTTTGTCCCATAATTCATGTGAAATGAATGTAATTCCACAATGCTTTTTGCAACCTAGGTTTATATACCGGGTTCTTCAGGGATCCCTATTTCCGTCTCCAGTTCTGAGGGCTAAGCATTTTGACAGACTGACTCCAGAGGAAAGGATCGAAGCCCTCAAGAAGTGGAGAGAGGCTGGAAAGATGGGTCAAGTGACATCTAAGTATGCTGAACACTCAACTGCCAAGTCAGAAAGAAGACCCATGTCTGGCCCTTCTGATGTCTTTGCAATGATGTCAGCAACTTCCTGTGCCGTGGAGCAAGGAAACGTAACTCTATGTGAAACTGTGTTAGACTCAGACTACTCTGAAACTAAGACCTCAGGAATGACTGGACCTTCAGGTTCAAAAAGCAGGATATCCTCTTTAGATTTGTAAGTATTCCTTCAAGTTTGGAAGAGAGACTTTGAAGAGGCACCTCTACCAAGCATGAAAAACTCGGATTCTCCCTTAAAGGACATGAACATTTTACTGGGCTTGGAAAAGCCAATGAGATAACCTTTATTGTATGTTTATAGACACATTTGTAAAAGAGGATAGAATTTGACCTGGACAGAGTTTGGGGAAGTTAAATATGTAATTCAGAATCAAATGCTTTTATGAAACTTTTTGGATTTTGTAAAAGCGTTTTAATTGTCTTAGATTTGTAGACATTTTCAAGGGGATTCATTTGAGATATAGTTCCAGAGAAATACTTTAAATGAGCAGACTCCAATCTGATTTTCTTTATTAAGGAAAAAAAAAAAAAAGTAGTTTTGGATTGTTTAGTTAGGACTCTGAGAGATTTCAACATGGAAAAAAATGTAATAAATGGTTAATTTCCAGAGAAAAAAAATCCCAAGAGCCTTTTAAACAACAGTGTACCTAAAATAAGATAATAATGGTACCATTTAAAATATAGTTAGTGATTATTAATAGCTTTTTATTTCCATTGCGGAGATGCCTTTAGTCTTCTGACCAAGGATGTTAGACCTACCGCTCTGGCCATTCGAGTGCGCTCCCGAGGTGGAGCCTTCCTTGGGAAGGGGCAGGGGGATGCCAGGGTTTCATCTGGTAATGGGAACATGTTCCTCTCTCAGCTTCCATCAAAGGGATACCTTCCTTGAGGTCTGCCTATGTGCACATGTTGATTGAGGGGAAAAGGCCATAGCTAAGGCAGACAGAATCAGCTGAGCCTATGGTCGGTTCGTTTGGCAATTTCCTGTACTCTAAAACTGACAATAGCCTGATCAGAATGAGACAATCAGTTTTAAAACAATCTTCCAAAGACCATTTGAAGGTTCGTAGTTTTTCCAATACCATGCAACTTTTCCGATGTTGTAACTTCTAAAAATGAGATATTGTGAATTGAGATTAATACAGGTGGTTCTCAGGAAGATTCCATGATGTTCTTAGAAAAATTTAAGACGTTTTAGGACCTGAATGTCTATAGCAGGTTAACTGCTGTTGCAAATCATGTGTACTGGCTTTAGTTGGAACTAAAAAACTAGTTTATACCAAGTAAGGTCAGGTGCTATTATAAGATTATGTGTCCTTGTTGAGTTCGTTTAAAGTTCCTTATTTGTTTATCTGAAAATTTTCAGCCACAAATCACCCAGAATTTCCTTCATGAAATCTCCATGTCTATATCAAGGTTGTCTTAATGACTATTAAACTGTTCTCAGGGCTTAATCTTCTACCTGCTGCCTATTGTCCTGGTCTGCCATTTTTTGTAGGCTTCTGATATTGTTGCAAATAGTCTTTTATATAGACTCATTTTCAGAACTTGCAGAATCCCATGTAGCTAATGGAAGTGCTTTATGCTTCCTTATGGGTGTTTTTTAAATAAATTGTTTAATAAATAACGTGTACTGAAAAACCATCTTCACTCCTGTAGATACTCATTGGATCCAACTATAATTGGTACCAAAACTTAGAAGGAAAATCCCAAAATACAACTTTTAGTAGAATATTGTTGTGTCTTTTTTCATATGTAGCAAATAAGTGCTGTCATATTATCTGTCATCCTCTTAGCAGCTGACATTCATTCCCTAAGATCATCATCTTCTGATAGATATATTAACTAATAAATAAAGGGTTAGGAAGTAAGGATAAAAAAGAATAAGATAAAAAGACTATACACATAAGGTCATTCTCCAAAATGTGAAGTATCTGTACATGTGAGTAAATGGAAGTCCTGAGTGTTCGTGGTATGGGGCCACAGTCTTTCATCCACAATTCCAAAATCCCAAGAACTCTGAAAACTGAAAATTTTTTCATGAATTGGGCACAAGCTCTATGCCCTAAACAGATGTGAAGCTATTTATATACTCAATATAATTTTCATGTATTTTGCTACAAAAATTGTATATTTGCTGGATGCTAAAGTGTATTTTTAAATTTTTGAAAAATTCTAGGTTCTTAAACACATCTGGCCCTCAGGTGAAAGAGAACTGGATTCTGTGTTGAGTCTTAAAAAGGTCTTTACAAGTGAATAACTCTTTTACACAAGTTACCCAAACTGATGCGATCTGTTGCATTTTGGTAGGCAGCATATTTCACCAAATTTCGGCGGACCCAGCATTGTATTATTACTCCTAGTAGTCAAAAGAAATTGGCTAATACACATTTTAGGGGTGTAATTTTGCCTCAAAAGGCTATGAAAGAATTGGATCAGTTTCCCAAAATGTACTCTAGACATTAAAGATCCTCACACTCTTACCAGGGCTAGAGTACTCAACAGCGATTTGAGACCATTAGCAACCTCTAATTTCAGAGTAAGCAAAGAGTCATCGACAGATGACTCTAAAATAAGGGCATGTTCCTGTGAGAGTAAGATATCAGGCAAATTTTGACTAGTGGGAAGCTGGGTGCCATCTACTATAAAGGGAGACAGTTTTCTAGGACTTGCTATCCATGCTCCATATCCATCAAAACAAAGATTATACCGTTTTATTTGTATTAATGGTTATTTAAAGTAAGTATAGTATGTACATTTCACTGAGCATAAGTTGAACAGGGTTAAAAGTTGTTACATTAAGTATATACCTACAACTATAACGAAAATGACAAACTTTCATACAGTTGTGATCAAAATTCAGTTGCTGGATTTTACATTCTCAGTAGGTTTATATAAACTACAGAAGAAGATATAAATAACCTGAAAAGTATCAGGACAGCTTTTTGATTTTCAAATATATGGGCACATAAGAAAGTAGTACAAAAATACACTTATAAAATTGCAGTCTCTAAGTGGAATGCTGAGGCAGTCCAGGTGCTGGTGGAGGTCAGTAGGAAATCCTACCTGTTCAAAGGCATTTGGATGATTAAACTGGGTATATGTGAATATTTGTGTTTTGAAGCTTTTCAATGTGGAAAAATACTTTAACCACTAATTCAGAAATCAGTGTGCATAAAGTGATCTAGTGTTTAAAGGCATCTTTAAAATTTTGTTTTAATATCAATGGGAAGAAATGGCAACACCAGAGAGTAGACATCCTTCAAGGAAAATTACAAAATGTTTTGCAGTTTTCCTGTGCTTTGAGATACATTTCTGTACTTTCTGGAATGGATAGACACAGGAAAACTGGAAAATATTTAATTGGAGGTGGCATGCAATTTAACTTCCTAAAGAATTGCATCTGTCCTGTCTAAAACAAGTTCTTCTTTGGTGAAGCTTAATCTCAAATTCATTGTCACATAGGCAGAACAAAATATTTCCTGTGAATATTTTCCTACTTGTTGAAATCTCAAGGTGGCCAACCAATATACTGAACAAACCCCAGCTATAGGAAGGTTCTGTGGAGACTTTTATACCACATTACCATTTTGATTTGAATTTAGAATTGCCAATCTTATGTCAAGTGCTAATACCAATGTCTAAAGAGCTTTGCATTTAATATGTCCTGCTATTTCAGTTACCTATAAAGATGTTACTTGTCTTTTACTTCTGATGGTCTTTCATAAGTGCGCAGAATTTTGCAGACTTTAGAAGAGTAATAGTAAATAATTTAAGCATGTAAATTATCTTGACTTTTAATAAATCAAAAGCAAGTCTCCAATGTTAATATTAAAAGTTGCCACTATGCTATTGTACTTAAGAAGCAAAAGCTGGCAAAGATTAGTCAACCTGGATCTCAATGTCCCTCCTGTGACTGGATTAGAGGGAACTTTTATAACCTGTTACCTTAGCGCCTTCATTATCCTAACTCTCTCCACAGTTGATAATTTTGTGCTAGTCAATGTTAGGCTAACAAAAGAACAATATCTGCTTTGCTTCTTAAACAAACAAAAACAAAAAACAAAAAAAAAAATTTCATTGAACTTAAGATAGAAATAAACTTGGGAGAAAAAACCTAAATCACATTAGACTAAAATAAACATGAAAATTTGCAGTGCACTCGTGAGCATCTTTGTCCACGGAAAGTGCTTCTGTACAGTTCTCTGCAGGAAGCTCTCCACAGTCAAGAAGGCCACTTTCTTTGAGTATCACTGGCAAAGTTTCTGATCATCTTTGGAATTACTTTACGAGAAAGGTGTGAATGTATATTTGTCTCTCAATCCATTCAACAAAGTATGACACATTGCTATAAACTCCAGGCCCCAGGACTTTGGAAAAACAGACAGAGCCCCATGAAGTCAGACCAAATAATGTCCACTGTCCTCCAGGCTGCTCACAAACAAGAGGTCCACCGCTGTCACCCTGTAATGAATAGCAGTGGACGTTAGTCACTAGTATTTCAGAGTCCTAATGGTGTCCATTATCCTGAGGGTACAATAAAACCAAATCCAGCTTAACTTTTTGGAAAATTTCAATGAAGTGTTATCAACCTATGGAGGAAACATGCTTTTCACTACACAAATGGAATTTTCAAATGAACAGTTTAAACTCAATTTGAAAAGGACAGAGTGATTTGGCAAAGGAGTATATTCTTTCTGTGAAATCAGAAGACATTTTTTAGGTATTTCCCATACTTATCAAGATATGTCATATATTTTTAAATTTATTGTATCACTATTGGTTCTCTCATAATTTATTCTTTAAATTTGATCCATTTTACAAATGTAGAAAATACCTAAAACAGGATATTCAATTTTCTTCTCACAAAGCCATATAGAAAGATATTCCAAAGTCACTGCTACTTTTGAGATTCTTGCTATGAACTGAATGCCTTAAGTAAAGCACACTCAGGGGCCACTTACTGCATTTCTTAATAGTTTTTAGTACCACTTCAATTAGCATACTTGAATGGAAAATATCATATGAGAATTATCTGAAGTATTTTATTTATAGGCTATATTTTTTTCACATGCACAGAGATTTTCATTCTTAATATGTAAGTTTGTGTCAATTTAATTTATTCAGTTCTTTTGCATACATATGACTTTATAGATGTTAATATTTGCTGCATTTGAAAAGATCAGAGTAGGTCAGAAAGGTGTATTCTCCACTGCCTCAGAAAAGAAGGATCAATACCCTAGAAAATAAGGAAGTATGTGAACTCATGGTGAAAATTTATGAATATTCCTTGCCTTACAAGAGTTTCAAACTTGGAAGTATATCTATGGTCATTCCCACTTGGCAATGTTGGAAAATAAATAATCATGTTTATTGATGCTCTTCTAAACACTTCCCCTAGTCCTTATGGAATCCCTATGAATTGATATTAACAATAATTATTATTTTTATCCATTTTGGAGATAAACTGAAGCACAAGTTTATAACTTGTTCATTGGCAAAGCTAGGATTTAAACTCAGGCAGTCTGGCACCATGACTCCAACTCTATAACTACTGAGCTATCTTGCTTCTTAGAAATGTTAGTGAATATGACTGCTGTTAAAGCAAAATTAAATTTCAATTTTGCTATGTCCTTTTGTGAAAGTGGTGATCTTTACGTTCATAACTGACCACTGCCCTAAGCCTAAATAAAAAGCATAGACCTTGCAAGGGACTGAATACGTTGTTCTGCCCAAAAGCCTAATTGAATTTTTTAAAGCAAAATTTACCGGAAATATTTTTATTAGACATAACCCACACATTTTTTCATCTCTTCTTTTACATATAAAAGAAATGCCAAGATGCTGACTTATTTAGGTTGAGCTATTATGCCAGAGAGTAATTTAAAATGGAACATATTTATGGGTCAGCTCTACATTTCCAGATCAGAATTTTAGCTAAATAATTATTTAGCATCTACTCTTTGCAAACACCATGCTAGAATCTGCACAGATGAAGAAGTCACTATTTTTGTTCCTAAAAGCCAAAAGGCCACTGAGTAACAAGAATATCTTTACATGAAAGCAAAATCTAAGGGCTATAAATAAAGGCGTCTTCAAAGGAATGAGCGATTTCTTCCAGCTGGAGAGGAGCTAGAGTGCCTTCCTAAGACTTGGGTTTGAGATGGGCTTAGTGAGACAGTAGACCTTTGTAAGGTAGAAAACAAGAGGTGAAGAAGCAGCAGTTAAGAACAAAATGGAGAATACAGCTGAGGCACAAATTGTCTGGTCTGTCTTTTTGGTCCTATTGGCCTCTTAGCACGATTGGGCTTTAGGCCACAGCTTGTGTTTTGCTCCAGCATTGATCCCTATGATTTTTAGGCCTTAACAGAGGTGCCCATGGCTTTCAATGTGTTCCGTTAATAAGGAAGATAATGAAAGATTCCAACGAGCAGCCTTGCTCTAGACCTAGTAAAAAGTAGCTTTTGTTTGTTTTGTGTTTTTTGTTGTTTTCTACCTGGGGCCATGGTAGAGAACCTCTGATATGCAATTGAGATATCCACAGCACTGAATTCCTACTGCTGTAGAAGCTGGCATGACTCGGTTCCCATCAGACCTCATAATATGAACATGCCTGTGCCTGTGGTATGCACAGCCTTCAATTTTCTTTCAAGAAGAAAATTTTCTTCCTGCCCTGCCCTTAGCAATTACCAAGAGATAAAGAGACACTACTTTGGGGTAGAACACCAAGACATTCCTGGGACAGGGAGAAATGTGTTCACATTAATCGTTGCTAGTAGGATAGTGTAGTGGCCCAAAATATGGGTCCTGAAGCCAGACTTCCTGGGTTCATAGCCTCACTCTACTATCTTCATGCTGGGTGATACGGAGTAGATTACTCAATGTCTCTGTTACCTTCTCTTCTTGATCTGTAAACTACGAAAAACAATGGTAGCTGCAAGGAGTGAGTGTAAGGATTAAATGAGTAATTATACAGCATTTGGAAGAGATCCTGCAACAAAGTAAGCACTGACTTATAGATGTTTACATTCATATAATTACTATTCATACTCGTCATCGAGTGTATGTGTGATACATCACATGCAGGTATGTGAAAGATAGGGGTTTCATATCTATTAACTTACTCTTCGAAACACCCTGCAAATTGGAATCAGCCCCATTTTACTCATGAGAAAACTTTCTAGAGAGGTTAGACAACTTCAACAGGTCACTTTGTTCATACTAGCAGAGATGGGATACAACCCAGATATTTCAGGCTGCAAATGCTGTGTCCCAAGCACCACACCACGCTGCCTCCTAAAACACTTTTGGGGGCGGGGGGAGGGGGGGCTTGGGAAATGACACCTGGACTTCTTGCATGAAGGAAGGGATTCCTCTACCACTGCTCACCTCAGCTAAATAATTTGTGGTCACAAGGCCAAAGGGAAGATAGTCTCAGTGAAACTCAAGGAGCCAGCCATCTACCTCCCTCTTTCCCCTGACAACTGTCTAAGGAATCGCCACTGGGCCATTTCCAATCCCCTGATTTGCCCACTCTGAAATAAGACAAGCAAAAGTGTTTTATCAGGTTAGTGGTAACACATTGTTGCATCTCTTCTTCAATTCTATAATGTTGGCGGGAGGGGGCGACTTGATCTACCCCAAAGCAATGAAATGACAGCCCTTCCTAGCAGTGACATATAATAACTGCTGTCCCTACTATGTCATAAGCTTCTTTAAGTGCTTATACTTTTTTCTCCTTTCCCGGAAGCCAGTCCAGTACACTATTCAATGAATTTTTAAGTAAAAATAAAATGCTTCCCTGAATGGCTAAGTTAGCAAAGTCTGTGAATTGTTGTGACCAGGAATCCTGAGTATCTAAAGATCATGTTCAGTGACATTTAAAGACATGCCAACAATTAAGTGCAGGCCCAAACTACGTCAATGTGACCATGTGCTGAGATGGAGGTAGCTCTGTCACATGCCTGGAAAACTGAGCTTGTGTGTGTTTTAATGTCCTCACTCTGGTAGAGGGAACATCTTTTGGTGTTCCCTTCCTTCCTGGGACAGCCTGGTTGGGGCCATGATTACAACCTGCTCCTCCTCTTAGACATACATTTGTCTTAGCCACAAAAATGGTCCCATGACATGGACCAGAACAATGGTGTTTTCTTCCTGTTGCTGGTCTAGGTGCTGTTCCTCATGCAGTGGATGAGAAAGCCAAAGGCAACCTGAGAGAAGAGCATGGAGGTAGTGAGGCGGGTTGTTCGGGGACCGGATGAAGGAAGCCACACTGTGAATAAATATCTGGTAACAAATAATTTTCAAAAAATATTTCCGAAGGGCCACACATGCATAAAAATGAGTTTATGGGGACCCATTGAAGTTACTGCTGAACTGAATTGCCTCGGTAACCAGGAAGTAACTTACCATGCACGAGTCTACTGTGCCAGACTCGTAGCCAGCACATATCATCCTGGTGGTGATGGTCTTCATGTCAAAGTAGGACTGACACTGCTCCAGAGAAATAACGCGGACTTCTCCCTCTTGCAGCTTAAAAGGCACTGGATTTTTAAAAAAGAATAAAAAATAAGTGCATAAAAGGCCTAAATGACTCAAAAATTAGGCTAGCCATATATAAAGTGATTATATTTTTACACCCCAAAAAACATATACTTTATTCCAAATGTCATTTCAAAGACAAGGCTTGTTTGGAATCAGAATTTTCTAGTTAGAAGTGTTCAGAACAATCATCTAGTCAAAACTCTTTTTTTATTGAGCAAACTGAAGCACAGAGTGGTTAAGTAATTTGGTTAGGTAACTTGGCTCATCTTTCTCCCTCTTATTATATATGCTGTAATAAAAACAACAGCCACTGCAATAAAATGAAAAATAATGAGTCCACAACTCGGCCCCAGATAGGAGGCTGCCAGCTCAGTGTCAGCTCAGCACATCAGCCCTACTCTGCTACCAGTCTCAACACCTGTTCACTGTGATAGAAAGAGGGCTGCCCTGTCCTGGGTTTGAAGAATGTGCCTCACCATGTGTTATTGTAGCCATTAGTTGAGGTAAGAACCTTTAATCCTAGAATATATGACAGAGATATTGAAATGAACAAAGCCATTCTTTAGTGTCAGCGGAGAGAATATGTGAATTCCATTTGCTTCAAAGTTCTTGCAGAATAATAATGGATTTCTTAAAGCATGAAATTTTTGTTGTTTCACCATTCTACAAAATTATACACACTGTTCTTATAGCGATGGTGGAGCAGTGCATATGTATAAGGTAATTTACGGGAAGAAAGAATCATGTTTGGAAAAATCAATGTGATGCAGACAGTGAAAGTTTTCTGAGTTGTCAAAAGAATGAATGGTAATGAAAACCTTTGCTGACATGTATTCGGTACCAGCACTTCCATTTAGCATTCTCTGAGCCTACCGTCTTTAATCTTTACAATAATCCTGTGAGTTAGACAGTTGCTATTATCTTATCTACTGTATAGAAAGCTAGAAAGTGATACAATCAGGGTCAATCAGATCTTTTTCACTGAATTCAGACCCTTGTTCTTTATGCTATACGATATATGTAGTTTATGAGATATTATTGCTGTGAATTTGATTTGGAGGCAACAAAAAGTATACACTGCTCTTATCTTATGTCACAGTACTAATTATAGCTTTTAAAAATCAAGACGTGCAGGAATGGTGATATTGCATACCTTCGAAGTTCTTACATGGGAGCTTCTCAGAAGTCATTGACTTAACAACTTCTATTGAATTTCTTTCTGTCCTCAATTGATCATATGAAAATAAACTCAACTTAATTCAAAATTTATCTGATTCAATTAAAAGAAAAAAAACGTCCTTCGAATTGACAGTTGTTAATGTAGATAACAGGACACCACCGTGCATCACCATTCCCGAGAGCCATGGCAGTGCCCGTGATACAATCGGAGTGGCCGGGAATTACCCTCTAAGAAAAACGTCTCCTTGATTAAATTCCTGCTCTAAACTTTCAATAAGTTAAGCAAAATGAGAGAGTCCATTTTGGGGGCTGGGAGTAAGTACTACAAATTTTTAAATTTTTATGTTTTATATGTTTAAATCATCTAGGGAGCCAAACAATTTTAATCACTCTAAATAGGCAAATAGCAAATTGATTTTCTTTCTAGAACTTACAGGTTGTGTTAAAGATGTTGACAAGACCAAATCATAATGCAGAACTGGAAATGTGACTGTGCAGCCTTACTGCAGGAGTGCGACTAACTACTAGATAGAGGCTCCGTGTGCCTTTGCCTGCAGATTGTGCAAAATAGCAGTGGAGACAGTCCAAGCAGGGATGACTGACAAGTCTCATCCTACACAGAAGCTCTAAAACACTGGTAGTAGATCCCTGGAGAAAGATTCTGAGGTGTGGAGAAGGCTTTTTGAGGTCGCATCTGAGCTTGGCAAGTTAAGTGCCACGATACACATGCCTAGTATTTACCATTTGCGGCTATACTTTAGAAGTGAAAATGAGAAATCATTGCCAAAAGCTAGGAAATAACCCAGTGTTTTTAGTTACAAGCTGAAAGCAAGGGCTGCTGATGATCCTGGCTTACTTTTGTGGCCCATGTGCCCCCAGCCTGTGATGTAGCAGTATGTATCAGGTTCTAATGACTGCAGCATGCTGGGTAAGCAGACTGGCCGGACGTAGCTAGTTTCGCTGATGTCTTCTCCTAACTCCACTATGCTGATGTCATAGTCCACCACTGCTCGACTGTAGCGAGGGTGCAGGATGATGGTTTTCACGAGGCGCGTCTGCATGTATGATGATGGGTGGTCAAGATTGTTGATGCCAAACACCACTTTCCAAGCAGCAGCAGTCTCTCTCCTAAAATAATAATTCAAGAGCTGTTGGCATCTTAAAATCTCTAGAGAGAAACTTCAGCTACTTTCGTATCTCAGATGCATTATGGCAGTAGCAGGCAGGGGGATTTTTATACAGAGTCAGGCACAACAGCTCTGGACTCAATAACCATTCACTTTGATTTGCAATTCGCCATACTCAACGCTAGTTTTAGACATGAAAATGTCATGTTTTCTTTTCTTTTCTTCTTTAAATCTCCACACTGGGACGTGCTAGGTACCTGGAAAGGGCAGGTGCACAGTGGAGTGGCCAGGACGCTTCCCACTTCTGTGCCCTTGACGCCAACCCCACCCCGTGTTCTCCTGGGGGAAGTAGAAACCTCCATGCTGCACCCATAACGTCCCGCCTCTCCCCCACGCTGGCCACCCTCACCTGATCCCATGAAAGTAGAACATTTTCACTTCATTCGGCTAGCCAAGTTTAGAGATTTTCTATTTCTTACAAAATTTTCCCTCCTTTCACCCTTTGTGATTTTGTTTTAATATCTTATATGTAATATATCTCCTTTTTAAGAAAAGAAAATTAATATTTATAACATCTGTGATAGAAATCACTCTATTTTGCAAGTCTTACTCCAGAAATAGTATAGCTAAGTGAAGATCTGGAGGTAGTTTAAAGGTTATCGAATTTGTAACAAATGTCACACAACGGCATCATTGCTGTTCTATAAATCTTACGAACCTCTTACTTTCAATATTATGCTCTGCCCTTGGTGTTTCTAAAGAAGTTTCTGTAACACACACAGCGAATAGGCTTTAGAATCGGGTGACTACAAAGTAAATGCACAAAGGAGCTGGATGTACATCAATAAGTAGAGTATGTCACACCAGGAGCCCTGCCCACCTGGAGGGTCATCTGTCCCTCAGCTCCTGCTGATTGCTGTCTTGTTGGACTGCCCACCAACCTGACCTTCCGGCTGTTCAAAGGAAGCCAAAGTTCTGGATTGTATGTAAAATGTCCACAGTTTTAAATGCTGGCTAAAAATTTTATAATGTATACAAGCAAAATAGGTTAGCAGGCTGGATCCTTAATTAGTGTAAGATCTCTACTTTTTGAATTTATAAAATATTTCTATACACATTATTTCAAATGGTCTTCTTGCCAGCCATGAAAGGTAAATAGGAATTCTTAATCCATTTTATAAATGAGAAAGCAGTGACTTGGAGCAAATGAGTGACTAGCCTAAAGGCACCAAGATACTAAGTGATGGTAACAGACCAGAATGCTGGTCCTTTAAATCCCTTTCTTCTAAACTTCTTTGAAACAAAGAGAAGGCTCCACAGGCATCAACATAGGAATCAGGTGCTGACCACAGAAGGGAAAGAAAGCACTTAGAATGGGCGGAGACGGACTAGTGACGATAGGATGGCAGCTTGCAGGAACACACCTCCTAGATGTGATGGGGAGCTAGCCATCGGCGATGAAATTACAGAAATTGAACAATTCTATTATCCCAGGGTCTAAAAAAGCAAGAGAATAGGACAGTCAGATACATATCTTAGACCTTCAAGAATCAGATTTCAGACTGTTTTGAAAAACAAAGGACAGATATGATCAACCATCCTGAGACATATGTAGCAAGTACAGCTCAACAGAGATGGGAGAGTTTAAGTGCCAGTTCTGATGCTCCCCTCGGAAATGACTGCAGTAAGAAAATGAAGAATCAGCTAAAAACTAAATGTGCCTACATAAGGATCCCAGAGCTTTAAACTGGGAAGTCTTTCAGAAGAGTGGCATGGAACCATAGCAATTGTCAAAGTCTTAGTCATAGAGCGAGCAGGAGTTTGCTTAAAAAGTAGGAAAAATAAAAATAGCTTCTCAGCAAAATAATGTATAAAAACATGAAAAGAGGAAAATTTTTATTTGTGGCAAAGAGTAGATAACTAAGACAAAGCAGAACTATGTAAAATTCCCTTTACTTCCCATTTCTCCATTCAAGGAGATGATCTTTGAACAAAATCCAGAAGATTCATTTTCCAAGTGTTTAATGCTTTGAAATGTTGAAACCATGTGTGGTCTAAGATATGAGAGGAGACAGTGAGAGATCACTGACCTTCTGTAGATGAATTAACATTTCTAGTTCCAGATAAATTATAGCCCTAACTACTAAAAGAACTACAGATGTGATTATTAAGAAACTCTGAGAAGGAGCTGTTTAGTTAATTAGCAAATATTTATTGAGTGACTGTTATATGCCATGCTAAAGGAAATGAAAACACAGAGCTGAGGAAGACAGAGCTCATGCCCTTATAGAACTTCCATTCTACTGGGCTAGAATGAGTGTGTGTGGGTGTGGGTGTGTGCACATCCATGTGTGCTCGCGCATGTGCGTGTATTACCTTGAGCACTCTGAAGTGAAAAAAATATATAATGTAATAAAGAGATGACTGATGGAGCGTCCCTTTTATTAAGATGGGTAGGTAAGGCTTTTAACAAAAGCGAGACTTTAATGATGGGAAGGAAGCAATTTTGTAACTCTACTAAAGTGCTCTAAACTGCAGAAGCAGCAAGTTCAAAGGTGATGAGGTAGGAATGAACATGGAGGATTTCAGGAACAGAAAGAAGGCTAAATGTTTGGAGCCCAGTGATTGACAGGAGAATAGAGGAAGGGACAGTCAAAGAGGTAGGACTAAATCTTAAAAGGCTATGATGAGAAGGTTTTATTTTTGTTATAATGAAAAGCCATCATAGAGTTTTAAGCAGAGGGAGTAACATGGTCAGATTTTAGAAAGATCACTGTTGTAGACAAAAGACATTAAAGAAACAAGAGTAGTCAAAAGACCAAACAGGAAACTGTTTTAATAGTTTTTATGAATTGGTTGGTCACATGTTGAAGTCCTGACCCCCAGTACATCTGAATATGATCTTATTTGGAGATAAGGTCTTTACAGAAGTAACCAAAACTAAAATGAGGTCGTTAGGGTGAGCCTTAATCCAATATGACTGATGTCCTTGTAAAAGGAGAAATTGGGAGACAGACATACACACAAAGAGAATGCTATGTGAAGATGAAGGCAGAGACCAGAGTGATGCTTCTATAGGCCAAGGAATGCTAAAGATTGACAGTAAACCACCAGAATCTAGGTGAGATGCATTGTCATTGACAGCCCTCAAAAGGAACCAGCTCCACCAAAACCTTGCTCTTCAGCTTCTAGCCTCCAGAACTATAAAACCAATGGCTTTTGTTGGTCAAGCTACCCAGCTTGTGGTACTTTATTATGGTAGCCCTAGGAAGTTAATATAATAATGGAGACTTGATATGGTAGTGGCTTGGACTAGAATGATAGCATGAAAATACTGAGATGGGTTTGGGTCAGAATAATATTTTGGAAGATCCTACAGAATTTGCCGCTAACGTGAATGTGAGAAAAATTAAGGATGATTCCTAGGTTTTATGTATTAGCAAACCAGTGGATAATGATACCTTTTACTGAAATGGGAAAAGTTTGTGAACCACACAGTTATTTGATCAGTGGGAGAGGTAAGGAATCAGGTTTTGTTTTGGCTATGTAAATGGTCAAATGTTTATTGCACATTCAAATGGACATCTCATCTAAACAGTTAAATATGTATGTGTAAAGTTGGTGGGTGGTAGTGGTGGTCGGGCCTAGACAGAATTTTGGAGGTCATGAACAAGTATTTGATATTCATATCTGATATCCAAATACGATATTCATCAATACTTGATATTCATATTTGTTCAAATATGAGCAAGTATTTGAAACCATGTTTTAGTATATAGATAAGAAAGCCAAACATTGTACCCATGTCTTAGTCAACTTATGCTGCTATAACAAATTACCATAGCCCAGCTGTCTTAAACCACAAAGATTTGTCACAGTTCTGAAGGCTGGAAGTCTTAGATCAGGGTGCTAGCATAGTCAGGTTCTAGTTTAGAGATGGCTGGTTTTTTGGTGTATCTTTATAAAGCAGAGAGGGTGAAGAGAGAGATGGAGAGAGAGGGTCAGGGGGGAATGAAAAGGGGAGGGAGGGGGAAAGGAAAGAGAGAGCAAGCACTAGCTTTCTTACAGGGACTCTGATTCTATCATGCAGGTTCTGCCCTCATGTCTAATTACTCACTTCCAAACACCATCCTACTTGGGGTTAGAATTTTACCATATGAATGGGGGGTGGACACAAACTTGCAGTTTATCACAACTCTGGAGCACTAAAACATCCAGTGACCTAAAAAAGGAGGAAAAGGAGAAAGAAAAGGGTAGGCTGTGAAATAAGAGGAAAACAATATTTTTTTTTTTTTTGTTACTCCAAAAGAAATGTGAAAAAAAATATTTCAAGAAGGATGTAATGACAAAATACTGGGGAGAGTTCCAGTGAGCTGGAAGTGAAAATTCACCTTTGGATTTGACAAAATAGAAGTAGTTAAAGACTTTGATAAATACCGTTTCTGTAGCGACCTTGATGAGAGCCCAGTTGGAGTAGGTTGAGGAGAAAATGAGAAGTGGAAAAGTGGAGACAGTGACTGTAGAAAACTTTTAGGAGTTCAGCTGTGAATAGTAGTCAAATGGAGCAATAGTTGAAGAAGGCTGTGAAGTCAAGCGAAGGGGCCTTAATTAGTGACATTGTAGCATGTTTGCTGAAGGTAATGATCCAGCAAAAAGGGAAAAATTAATGCCAAATTGAAATGATGATTTTAGGAATAAAGTCATTGAAAAGATGAGAGAGTATATAGGGTCAGAAATACATCTACCATGACTCAAGGGAAAGTAAGGAATGTGGTCATAGATATAAGTAATTTGTTGGAATTGGGGATGAGATAAGGTGAAATATATTATGGTGTCTGTTTTCTCCATGAAGTATGAGGTGAAATCAGTGGAGAGTGAAAGAGATCAGGGGAAAGGGAAAAGATGTCAAACAGCTTTCTCTGAGGGGAGAAAAGTGACTACACTACAGAAACATATTGGAAATGTCCCATATTGTTAGATGGTCATTTAAGATTCATAATCATATATTTGACATGAGCTCAGTTAGCAGACAGGTGTGTGTTATTCTTCAGGAGTGGTCAGCTGTTCAGATGCAGGTGCAGAGCATATGGATAGGTAGTACCTGCAAGACTAGAAGAAACAGTAACTAAAAAGATTGGAAAGGGAAGAGGTCCCAGTTTCTGCAAGCCTCAGAAACTATGGGGATTGGCCCACAGTTTATGCCAACAGCTGTCCACACCCTACACCCAGATCTTTTGCACTAGAGAGGGGAGAAAGACAGAGAATACCTCCAGGGAACAGAACAGTGAGGGGCATGGAGTCAGGTCAGAATCATCAAGGGCTTTTTACAACCACATTTACTAACTCTCCAGTGATGCTGAAAAACAGCACCCCAGGGGAGGTATGGATCCAAAGTGGAGAATTCCCTTTCAGTGGACATTATTAGTGATGAGAATGGATCAAATCCCTCAAATCGATGGAATGATAAACCAAATTGTGAATGACTGCTGTAGCTCGTAAGCACCTAGAAGATAAAGATGTAATCATGAAGACACAACATGGGCTCAGTAATGAAAAGTCAGACCAAACCTCTCACGTCCTTTTCTGAGTGTGTTAAAAGACTGTTAGAACAAGATAGGTGGGCGAGCGCAATGATTTTGTTTTGTAAAGAATGAAAGAGAAAGCTGTCCAGAAATAAGTGAAAAGATTTTTGAGTAATATTAAAGGTCTAAACGATGACACCAATCAGCATTTTGGGTAATGTTCCCTCGGTTCTGAAGAGCATGAATATGCAGTTAGAAAATGTGGTATTCACATTCACTTTTTGTTGGAGGTCTGTCTGATATGTATGGTAGGTAGAAAGGTCTAGGGACAAAAAAGTTGAGGGTGCCGGTGAGAAAACCAAAGTGACAAGGCCAAAGCACTAAGTTAGCTGGAGGAAGAAAGGAGACTGATGGACTGAGATAATAGGGGAAGAAGTGTAGACAGGCAACCAAAGTCTTGATAGAGGGAAGTCTGTGGTAGAAATCAAGATAAGGGTGCCCTGGCAGGGTTAGGGATTACGGTCATAAAGTAGGATGATAATTTTTCATACAGGTTCTCTGGAGAGAAATTACTGGTTGTGTGCCAGCCTGGAAAGTTCATCCTTCTGTCTTTCAAATGTGGGAGAAGGCAGGGAAATTGCTTGTTATATTACCCCTGAACGTTAGCCTTTCTTCCTTAGAATTGTTGAAGTTGAATTGTTATTAGGGCATGTAGGACTTGATCAGCTTAATATCTTGTTTTTCGTTTTCATTTGGGATTTTTAAATACCTTTCTATGGAAGAGCAAAACAAATTTGTCTTTTTCCACCAATATAATTAAAAGAGAGACAGGCTCAAGAAGAACTACACTGGGCTTTGCCAAAGTATGGGATCAGGATATAAAGTAAATCCCATTAATTGTAGAAATTCATAGCTCCAGCAGAGAGTAAGGCTTATAATTTAGAAGTTCTCAAAAGCTTGAAGGGCCACTAGAGAAACTGTAAAACAGAATCAGAGCTATTAGCACACATTCAGATGAAGGCTTGTTTGAAGCTGGGCAATTTCTAGTTGCTTATGGATAGGCCAGGTCCCTCCTGACAGTTCTGTTAAGTTTAGTGTTCCATGGAATTTCACTAAGCCCTTTGATTTTGTATCCATTTCCTTAATTATAAACACATATTTCTCCTCAATTGCAAGGTTTCTTCTTAACTTCACAGATCTGTCAGTGAAAGAGGAAACTTGAATACCACATAAGGAAATGACGAAAGTGGCGTATGAACCTGGATTAACTAGCACGTAAAGAATGTTGTTCCCTTAAAGAACCGTTGGATTCATTTAGGTGATCATTTTTTGACGAATGTGCTCTTGCTAGTGTAACCTTCTGCTTATCATGAAGTTTTAAATAAGAACTGGAAAAGATATCTGGAAACATCTGGCCCCTTCTGAAGCAATAACATTGCAGTGTATTTCCTGACATACTACATAGACTCTTCAAATCATTTTGGGTCTTACCCACTAAATGTTCTCAAAAGGAGGTACTGATTTGATTTTTTTAATTCCCCCCTCCCAAAGTAATCAAACAACTGGACATATATATTTACATTTTATAGTCATTTATCACATTATATTCTATTATTCAAAATGTCCTCACTAGCTTAGCACTCCAAGGAAGGAAACATGTATTCACCTTTTTAACCTCATGTTGAATTAAATATATGTGATAGGACTCTATCCTGCAGAAACAAGAGGGTGAGTATCTTTGTATAAGAGGACATATTGCAGTACTGTTAAAATGGTAGCAGAGTAGAACTAACCTGAATGTCCATCAACTGAAGAATAATACAAAAAGTTTTGGTAAATCTACATTATGGAATGCCATTTAGACTGAAGAAAGAAAGAGCTAGAGCTACATCAACTGACCAAGAAGGGTATCTATGACATAACGCTACATGAGAAAAACAAATTGCAAACAAAATTATAGAGTGATTCTAAATTTTAAGTAAACAATAACACCTTGAGAAATATTTATTTATTTATTTGTAGCTCTAAGGAACGTTGACCAGGCTGTAATGGGGTATGCATGAGCATGATGAGAAAATAGAGTGTGAGAGGAGATGCATACAGTGCTGACAAAATGCAAAAATACTCACGCCATAATGCTAAGGGAAAAGGTGGAATGCACGGTTTTAGTAATAATTTTTAAAAAGAAAAGTTGACTTTTATCAAGGTCTTACTGATACCATGCATGGTTCTCAAGGCTTTACACAAACTATCTCACTAAATGTCACCACCAACCCTGTGAGGCAGGAACTGTTATTTCCTTCATTTCACAGATGAGAAAATTGTGACCTAGAGAAGTTAACAAATTGACCCATGGTCACACAGTACATGGCAAAGCTGATAATAATAGAGAAATAGGCAAAATAATAATAATAAAATTATAGTAGACAAGAAGGCAAAAAGAATGAAATTGAATTTTTTCTTAGAAATTAACCTCATCAAATGAAAATAATCAATTTAATTAGGTTCTAGAACTGTGAGTTGTTTTGTTTTAATTTTTTCTATTATTTAATATTACTTTTTGATAAAATTCTTGCAAATAAATCAAATAAAATAGGTGATATGGTGTTTTTATTTGTTTGTTTTATGAAAATGTCCTCAAGTCATTTGACACTCCTCTTACTGAGGGGAGTTTTGTGCTTCTTCCTTTTGGATCTGGGTGGAGCTTGTGAGGGCTCTGGCCAACCACACAGTAGAAGCAGTGTTGTGTCTTTGGAGACTGGGTCGTAAAATGACACAGTTTCATTCTGGCTCCCTTTCGGGGGAGCTGATTTTGGGGGATGCCAGCCACCATGCTGTGAGTCCCATATGGAGGTTCGGAATCAGAAGGCCCCAGACGATACTGACCGCCAGACTTTCTGTGGTTGCAGCTCCTAGCCTTAGAACCTTCTGGCTAAGGCCCAGACATCCCCAAGCAGTGACAACTGTCCAGATGTCTGACTCCCAGAATATTCTGTTTTTGTTTATTTATTGTTGTTATTGTTTGGTTTAGTTTTTTTGCTCCTAAACTACCAACAGATAGTCGGAACAAATGAAGACATTCTGTAGTGACATTTGTTAATTTATATGTCATTTTATATGCCAACATGGCTGGGCTGTGGTGCCAAAATATTTTATCTAACATTCTTCTGGATTCTTCTGTGAAGATGTGTTTTGGGTAAAATTAACATTTAAATCAGTGGACTTTGAGTAAAGCAGATTATCCTCCCTAAAGTGAATGGACCTCACCCAATAAATTAGAGACCTTAATAAAACAAAAACGGACCTCCCATGAACAAGAAGGAATTCAACTAGCTAATTGCTTTTGGACTTGAACTGCAACTCTTCCCATCTCCTGGCCTACCCCACTAGATTTTGGATTCACCAAGCTACCTCATCATGTGAGCCAATTCCTTAAAATAAGTTTCCTCTCTTTTTCTCTCTATCATTGGCCTATTTCTCTAGAGAACCCTGATAGTACACATATTGTACTTTTAACTCTGCTTCCCAAACTCCTCACCAGGTCCTCCAGCATCCTAACCTCATTGTAGTATTCAAGTAAATCATCTCGTTTAACTTTAGATATATTTAATATATATAACAGGACTAGGAAAGAGCTAATGCTGGCTGGAGAGTCAACCTGTTAAACTTCTTTCTCTTCCTCCCTCTTTAGGACATAAATCATAAGTAAGTTACATCCATTGCCAATAAATGAGCACCATATATATAGGCTGACAATACTGAGGGTATAAAAAATGCGAGTAGATAAAGGCCCAGGAAGTAGAACAGTGGCCTTTGCACTGAAGTGGTTTCATAGAACTACATGAGCCCTAAGAATTCTCAAGAGGCAAAATGACAAAATCCAGGCAAAGCAAAAAAGAAAAGGTGCAGCTCACCCCTCGAAGCAGTGGGCGACCGTCAGAACCCACTTCTTGGCAATGAGGACACAGCCACAGACGTGCCCACTGGGCTCACTCTGCAGGGAACACTGCCAGGGCCACCTTCCAGGGCGACTTGTCCGACCCCCAAGAATCCTCTTGTTCATGCGGGCGGCAGGGCGGCGTCCACAGTCTACCAAGGAGCAGGAAAGACTGTGTGACTCACTGCCAAATCCCGCTAGATGGCTGGTTCTTTGCCGTCATGTGCAGCGGTCATTTCCCCCACCCCCCGCCCCCCGCCCTGAGCCAATTCAGTTCATACCCCATTGCTACACCACTCATCTATCCTCTCACCTTGTTTAGAGCACAGAAGAGAAATCTTACTTCTGCTGTGACAGGACGGCCTAGATTTGGAAACATAAAATGATATAATATTAAGTTATAGAGGTATTGTTCACTTCAAACACTATCAATGAAAAGCAAGACATAGGTTCAACTCTTATGCAAGGTCACATTCTTCAGGTAACGATTATACTTAACAGAAGAAATTCTCAAGGCAGGGTCATTGTCAGATATCACCTCAGGGGTGCGGGTAATTTTTTAAATCTTTTTTTCTTTTAAAACGATTTTTATCAGAATATAGCTAACAAACAATTATATTAGTTTCAGATATACACCATGTATTTTTCTTAGTTTATTTAATATCATCAAAATCTAATTTTAAACTTATAGGAAGAGAAACTATTATTAGCAAAGTTTCCCACATCATCTTGGCTGATGGCACCATCCAAAATATTAACTCAAACCATGATTTTCAAAGTAGAGAGAAGAAAGGGAAGGGCATTGGGCTGCTTCATAGAATCTGCTTCACAGAAGGACATGTCAGATTTTAATGCTTATGGAAAGGATGTGTGTGTTCAAAAAAAAAAGTTGAGAAATGGTTTGAAAGAAATAAAATGTTACTTAAAAAAGTTAGAGAACAAATAAAGGAACTGAATACTTAGACTGGAAAAGAATCTTGCCAAGACTTGATATTAAACCGTGGTTCTATTAGCAGACAGAAAGAAGGGGATAGAATTAGAACCAGCAGGTAGAATTTATAGGAAGTGTGGGTTCAAGAAAGGAAAGACTTTCTAAAACTGGGAGTTAACCTTTGAAGGCAAGAACATGAATCATGTTCAAATAGTTATCAATGAATTCAATTTAGGGTATATCAAGTTTTAATCACAAAGTTCTCTTCCAACTATGAAGCATTTATTCACAGTGTCACTATTTAAAAGACAAAGCACTTGGGACTGTCAAAAATACTGTGATGTGCTTAGAATCCTAGACCTCTCAGGAAAAAAAAATGTATATATACACAAATGTATATATTATACATGTATATACATATATATTCATCTCTATGTCACTTCCACATTCCTTTTTGAAGATCTACTGTATTTTTACTTTTTGCTAAATTCGCATGGGGAATTGTGTAATTATTTGTATACAAGAAATTATATAATACCAAAAAAAAGCACATTCATTTTTCCCTGCTCATGACCTAAAGTTGTATTTTCTCCTTTCTCTCTCTCATCTTTGTAGCACTTCCAAATATCTGAAATTCGTTTTATTTACTAGCTTATTATCTCTCTGTCCATCTATACAATGTATATTCCTTGAGACCAGGGCCCTTGTTACTCTCATTCACTTCTCTTTCCCCTCAGAGCTTAGCACTAAACCTGGCATAGAAGACATACTCATTAATTAGTTGGTACGTGTTAGATCCAAGATCATAGCTTGTAGGACTAGGAAAAGACACGAAAGGCTATCCATCTCAGCTTTTTATTTTATAGGAAACTATGGTTCTATAAGATCACATATCTTTTACTAAGCCAGGACTATAACCAGTTCTACGAACTCCCAGTTTAGAATAAGTTACTTTATTTATTTATGTGTGTATTTGATCTGAAAGGGCTTTTCTGGCATTCCCAGTTTGGGGAAACAAATCATTCTTTTGAAAGATTTGGGTCATTGATTTGGAGGAAGTACTTCAGTTGACAAATATTCAGAAATTTAGTTACATGGTTTGGTCTATGGGGAAAATGTCAAGACATTCTAAAGAAAAATGGCCCACCTTTAGTTTTCTTCTTTGCACTTCTTAAAAATTGGCTTTTCTAGCACGTATTAAAAGCTTTGGAGATAAACCTGGTTTGAGTTGAAAGGCTATCACTTACCCTCTGTGAGCTGTGAGTTTTGAGCAAGTTATTTAAATATTCTACAGCTATGTCTCTATAAGGTAATAAACACTAAATAACTGTTAATTCCTTCAATTTCTCTTTCTCCTACACCCCTTCCATAGACAAGGGAGGCTGCCCCGGTTAAGATGCTATGATATTTTAGGGGAAATTTTTTAGACACTTTCAAAGCTACTTAATTATAATTTCATTTTGTGTTCATTTTTTTTTCTCTTTGGGTTTTATCAGTTGTCATTAGTTCATTTCCCTCTGTTAACTAGTTACATGTAGCCTATGTAGAAAGAGCAGACATGAGAATTTATTTCAAGTAAGATGGGAAAAAAACTCAGGGATTAGAACACAAGTTCCTCCTTTGCACCATGATAGTAATCACTATTAAACATAATTAACCAAGAGAAGAAAAACTATGTCTAGAAAGAAGAAATAAAGCCAAACGATGTTGAAATATAGGGGCCAGTAGCCATTCTATGGAAGCAATTTATTGATGTGAAAAATTCGAATTATCTTAAATTAGAAAGTGAAGAAGGGCCCCCTGATCATAGACTCTCACTCCACTACCCACTCTACATACTTACCCTTTTACCAGCAATTCATGCAAAGTGGTCCCATTGAAGATCCTCCAGTTGGAATGTAGTATCAGCCACTCCTGGTCTTGTTTCTGTTCCTGTATTAATTCTGTCATAGATGGTTCTCTGATAAAAGGATAAATATCAGTTAAATAGTTAAAATGCAATGAGTTTTGACCAGGTAATATTATTATTTAGCACTCATTCTCTTTCCAAAAAAAAAATATTACATTATAAATCAATATTTCAAGAGGGAGATTTGTATTTGAAATTTAGTGTGAAATGTGATCAGCATGAGGAGAAGTTACTGAAAAATATACTGAAGCAAAAGAGATCCAAATTATTGCAGATGTTTTAGACATTCTCCCTCTGACATGTATTTGAACTTTGTGAGGTGTTAGAATTCTAATGTATATGATGTAAAAATTCCAATATCTGAAAAAACAAGAGCAACTTTAGACAGAGGTCAAAAGTAAAATAAAATTGATCTGGCTGGTTTTTCTTTTCTCCTTTTTTTTTTTTCACTCAATGTAATCCTGTAATATAGTAATACCTTAAATTAAAATAATTAAGAAGTAAAGAGAATCAATGGACATTTAGTGTCCTCTTAGATAGAATAAAATTGTAAGTGAAATTTTTTCAACATACTGAAAAATCTTTATGCACGTGTTCTGGAAAGAGACGGGAGTTGGACAATATTATTTTGCTCTTTACTTATATTTTCACTCAACTTCCACTGATACTTTCCTGTGACTGTCTCATTCAATCATTCAAATAAATATAGTTATATTGTATCCAAGATTTAACACCTTATTTTCAAAACTAGTTAGGTTTTTATGTAAAATATCCAACTCTTTATGAAATAGTTTATTTAAGCAACCAACATTTAAAGAAGAAAACCTTTTGGACTTTTAGCTATGCTAAAAAGGGTAGTAGAAGAGGTGGAAGAATTGGTTTTAGACAGGAAGAAGGAAGGCTCCTCTGAACCTGATAAGAAGTAAGAGAGAAGGAAGTAGGCACTTTATTGGAATTGGAGAGGGGGTGAGAATTCAAGAGAATTCGTTGAGAGAATTTAAATCAAACAGTGTGTACTTTTTATTTTTTCAAGTAGGAATTGAGGTGCTCAGATCAAAGTTAGGGGAGTGATGGGGGTGCATAATGAAGAGGAAAGTGATGTGTATATGGAACTGATCCCTGGAGGAAGTGTTTGGAGAAACACATCAAAGATAACTTAGAAGAATGACAAGCAGCATTAAAGGGTCAAATGAACCTGGAAATCTTAAAGTTGTAGTAGCATCAGGCCTGCATGCTTTAGTGACTTCCATTATTGATAATAGATGCCATTTTTGCAAAAAAGTGGGGTGCACAGGAAGGGAAGTAAAGTTAGATTCAGAGACATTGAAAAAATTATAATTCTATCTAATTATTAATTATTTAAAAGCTACTGTAATTACAAATAAAAAATAAAAGAAACAACACCTCCCAAATCTTATTGCTTTTTAAAAGGAAAAAAATAAAAATCCCTAAGGAGAACACTTGTTAATAGAATAAGAACCAAAGATTAAAAACAAAAACAATTCTTAATAATGAATTCTAATCATTCAATTTTGAAACAAATAGCATAAACCCTGACCACACTTTTAAAAGAGTTGTACAACATTTACATGTATTTAGAAACTTGAATGAACTGTTAGAGTATTGAAGACTTCACAAAACCTACTTCAAAATGAGAACTTTTCTTTTCCTCAATCAAAATGAGAGTCTGGCTTTCTATCAATACCAGAAGTGCTGTACATGGCGGCATGGTAAGATGGAAAGTATAAAAGTCAGAGGCCATACGTAACACACATGGTGTTTCTCTTGATATTTCCATCCTGGGAATTCCTTTCTGCAATAGAACAACTGTAGCCTCCTAAATCCAGGCACTTGATTGGCAAAAAGCCAAAGGAAGATCACCTTCAGACTTATTTAATCAAGTCATTCTGTAGGCAGGTATTCATAGGGCCACAATGGACTTTCATAAGTAGGACAATTCAGCAAAAGATTTACACTGATGCTGGATAGAAAAAATATTACAAAGAACACTCAGTCTTTCACCTTACAAGGCCCTCTCCGTTACCTCAAGGAATGGTTCCACTGAGTATTGCATGTTGGACATTTTAACATTTCATTCCTTAGCCTCCAACAAGAATGGCAATTTAACCTGAATCTCTTAGTTACATCAAATGGAAATCAAAGAAATTCATCATCAGGAAGAGGAGAGAATCATTATAAAAATTAGTTTTCCATGAAATCTTTCAACACTAGCATCCTTCTCATGCACAAAATTAAATCTTTCAGCACTAAAAATGTCATTCTATGGCTCATTAAAAAATAGTGAATCCATACGGTTCTATTTCTACCATCATACAGAATCTGAACATCTGTGTGATTTTAATTTTTCTTGTTTTTTTCTTTCAATAATTTTAAAATTATAAAAGTAATATTTATGCATGGAAAAAAATTTAAAAGTTGCAATAAAAAATATGCTTCCCATCTCATGTATAGAAACAACCACTGGAAATAGCATTTGAGTATCCTTCATAAGCTATTTCAATAATTTTTATATATATACTTTTTTTTTAAATCTATACATATTATTCTGTTTAGTGTTTATGAGGTTTTCTTTTAATGATTTATCTTTGAAGTCTTTCCATAATAATAACATTTTTTAACTACTTTACAAAAGTAGTTAAAGATTAATTCATTTTATCTTATTTAATTCTCTCAACAACTTTGTAAAATATGCCTTATTATTATTCCTCATTTTGGAGATAGAAAAATTGAGACAAAGAGAGAACAAGTAACTTGCCCAAGGTCACACAGCAAGTAGGTGGCAGAGCTGGTATCTCAATGCCAGAGGTCTGATGTCAGATTACCACGCCAATACTTTAAATACTTTGTGGCCCTCCATCAACAGCACACACCATGTTCTTTTACAACTGCATAGTATTCTGTTATATGGATGTGCATACATTATTTAAACAATCCACTCTCCACGCACATATAGGTTGTTTCCAATTGTTGGCTATGCAACAGTTAACACCCTTTACCATTCACCTTTGCCTATATGCAGTAGTATCATTTTAGAATAAAGTCCTAGAAATAAAATTATTGAATCAAAATTTAAATTTTTGATTAATAGTATGAATTTCCCCTTTAAAGAATAATACCAATTTACATAGTTATCAAGATATGTATCTGTACTTTTTAATTTTGAATACTATATATAAACATAAATCATGCCATTAATAGCTAGAATTAATAGCTGCTCAAATTCTGTTTGACAATTAGTAACAAGAGACAGATTAAAGAAATCCTGTTGTGTAGAGAGCAAAAACATTTCTCCGGTGACCAAGCTTGAAAGTCACTGTCTCCTAAGAGAGTCTGTGCAGAGAATGTAGTCAGATCCATATCATTCTCCTATGGTAGCCATGAAATCAAAGGCAGAAAAAGAAATTTAAACAATGATCTAATCCAATGTCCTCATTTGACAGCCTGAGAAAACTAGGACATTAATATAGACCCATCCCAAATATTCATGGGGCCTAGAGCAAAAGTACAAATGGAAACCCACATATCACATGTCTATGTATTTAGATGTTACAAATCAAGTTAACAAGCAGTTAAAAATGTATCCTTTTTTCTCATCTTGACAAATATTTTTTTAGGTTCAAATATGGAATTCTTGGTCTCCTAGGAACAGTGGTTTTCAAACTTTAGTATTCATCAGAATTACTTGGAGGACCTATTACAACTAAGATTATTGGCCCCTTACCCAGATTTCCCAATTCAGTAAGTCTGAGATGAAGCCCAAAAAGTTGTCTTTCTAATAAGATCCCAGGTGCTCATTTGCTGGTCATCTGGGACCGTACTTTGAAAACATTGCTCTAGAATAGGAGCCAGGGTCTAGGTGAGCATAACTCCTTGGCTGACAGAATTCTTGCCCCATGGGGTGAAGCCTGGCTGGAGAAGGAGGGCCAGAGTGGTTCCTCTAAATCAGGGTTTCTCACCCTTGGCATATTGAAAATTTATACCAGATTATTATTTGCTATGTGCGGCTGTCCCGAGCCCTATTGGATGATTAGCATCATTCCTGGCTTCTTCCCACTAGATCCTAGTATCACCTCACCAGTCCTGGACTGACCATGAAAAATGTCTACAGACACCCAAATGCTCCCTTGGGTCAGGGCCACCTCTGGCTGAGAACCAGTGCTCTGAACCACTGGGCCCAGGGAAAGGCCCGCTGCTTAGGGTCTAAAGGCAGTACTGCGCAGAGAAGCAAAAGGAGTTCACTCAAATTTTCTTCTTGAATTGTGAGGTATTAAGACATATAAAAAAAATGTATAATCCCGCACACACAGAGAAATAAGAATATAAAACTTATCCAGAATTCTGAAACATCTTGATAGTCTAAAAGAAATTTTATATTTCAAAAATTAGGTGAGTAATCAGATCTATAGGCAATTTGGCCTATTCTTGTCCCACTCTCATCAAGTCCATGGGTGTTGCATAACAAAGCTTCTCATGCTCATGTCATATTTATGTTGGGACTGTTTAAAAAAATGAAATCAGCACAAATCCCCCAAACCAAGGTCTTCTTTACTTTTAACAGCAAGAGAGAAGTGCAGGACCAAGGATTAAAACTGATGATTATGGGTTGAGAAAGTGGAATGAAAATGAAAATGAAGACAGCACACTGGTGTTGTATAGATGGAATCCCCCCCTCAAGGAACTATTATTTTAGTAAGAGGAAGAAATTACAAACATGTTAGAAAATAACTTCTGATACTGGTAATTGCTTTGAAGGAGACAAAAGAAGCAAATAGAGAGTGACTTGGTAAGGGAGAAAGCTGCTTCAAGAATGTAGGCCTTTCTAAGTAGTTGATATAAGGGCTGAGAAGAGAATCATGAGATGGAGGTAACCATGTGAAGGTCTAGGGATCAGTATTGCAACCAAAAGGAACAGTGAAGGCAAAATCCCTGAGATGAAAAGAATTTGCAGTGTTTGAACATCAGTAATGAAGTCAATATGTTTTAGTGGAGAAGTAGAGAGTGCTAGAATATCGTGAAGTGAGAGGGAGGCAGAGGTCAGATTATGCAGTCTTATAGCCCAGAAAATTGGATTTTGAGTTCAAACTGTTTGAAAATGAGAAAGGGCCAATGGGTTTGCCATGTAGATAATATCAGTCCTACCTTGGAGGTGAAAGGAAGCCAAATTGCAGTAGGTTCAAAGACAACATGAAGAACATACTAGAGCAGAAGTTATCACTTGGAGTCTGCTGGCATAGTTCCAAAATGAGGATGCCACCATATAAGGACTTCGTACAGAAGTAACACAGGCCCCTTTACTCAATTCCTAATGGATCATTTAAGTTGTAAATCACATTCTCATTTTCCCGGGACACAATGCTATATTTATTATGATGACTGGGAAATCGGATGCGCCCAGAGACGTTATGGAGATTAATTCTTCCCATTCCAAAATCTTCTTGCTCACAATTACCATGATATTTTTGGCCAAAAGCTGGGTCTGAACAGTATTTAATTCTGGAGAACTCATGGGAAACATCTTTGATTTTATAAATCAGGATGCAAATCAATTTTTTAATAATCAACTTTTTAATAATCAACTTTTAAATTGGAATGTGAGTTAAAAAAATACCTAATTAATTCAGGACCTCATATTGGTCCATTCTAGTTAATAATGGTGACTTTCTCTATACCACTGAGAAATTTCCATTAATTTCATAAATTATTAACTCATCTGACAGTCTGAGATTCTATTTGCTCACAAATTTCCAGTTTCCTGGCAGAGCTTTCTTTCGAGTGATCATATGAAAATGCTCTCAGGAAAACTAGTAGACCTACTTTGCTTTGTTTATTAAAGCCTCATGGTCCCACAAAAGAACTTAAAAAAACATTTTCTCTTTCTTTATGGTGTAGCACTTTTTCGGGAAAAGTATTATTCTTCCTCACCTCGGAATAGCATGTTTCAGAAAACACTAACCTACATGCTGGACTCTATGATTTTCTTCTCACCCGGGCAGTCATTTAACCAGTAGCTTCTTGGAAATGAGTAGGAAATTAATTCCCTGTGCCCAAGCTACATGTCTGCTGGAAAAAACTATAAATCTTCTGTGTGAAAGAAAATAACACTTTACGAGTTTGCTTCAGCTGAGTTCTACTTAGAATATGCCAAGCATCTACTTATTACTCTAAGTGACATTTCGACAAGTTAAAAACAATTGAACTGTGATCATGCATGATAAATTTCTCTTATCCCCCACCTCCTCACTGCTATCTACTTTAAAATCACACAATGATGAGATCACAAGATAGTATTAAGACTTGCCACAAAACTCCCATGTAAAACAATACTAAAAAGAATTTGTGTTTAAGAAGTTGGGTGGCCATGTCTATAAGGTCATGTTTATTGAACAACTGGGTGCTGTGGGGGATCTACTCCTAGTACCCAAGATGCCTCTGCTCTTGCTCAGACTTGTATCCTGGCTCTGTATTTTTTGTGTTTTAGCAAAGTTCCTTGACTTTTTAAGCTTCAGTTTCCTCATAGGTAAAGTATAAATAACGATACTACTTATCCTACAGGATTAGAATGTGAATAAACTGAAATAACATGTATTAAGTACTCAGAAAAGCCTAACACATAATTAAGCTTAGTCATTATTATGTTATATAACCTATTCTGGAAATAAGATGAAGAATACAAAAATATATAAATAATATATGACATTGTAGAATTAAGAGAGAAATTATGTAGTACCGATTTTTAAGTACTACAAGATGTTCAAGGGGGAAAAAATGAAGGAGATGAGAAAGGCTTTATAGAATTTATGGGGCTTGAAAGAGACCCAGAATAATTTGAAAAGAAAATGTAGAAAATGATGCATGTACTGACAGAGGCAGAGGCAAGAAGGAATGTGACCATAGAACATAGATAAAAGACAAACCCGTCAGAAAGAAGAACTATATGAAGGTATATGAAGTTGTAGAAAGATGGACTAGTTTACCAGTTGGGAAAAATAGTACAAAGTTATTTAGTTAAAAAATATACAATATGAGAGAAGACTTTTAACAGAAAACTATGTCTGCCTTTGTCCATTAGGACTTCTATAACAAATTACCATAGACTAGGTGGCTTATAAAAAATAAATTTGTTTCCCACAGTTCCAGAGACTGGGAATAATCCACAATAAGAGTACCAACAGATTGGTGTCTGGTGAAGGCCCACATCCTTGTTCATAGATGGCTATCGCCTGGGGAAGGCACCAAAGAGCTCTCTGAGATCTGTAATCCCATTCATGAGGCTCTACCCTCTTGACCGCATCACCTCCCAAAACTCCACCTCCTACAACCATCGCACTGGAGATTATGATTCAACATACGAATTCTGGCAGGGATAGGAGGGAGACACAAACGTTCAGTCTATAGTGACTGAACGTGATGTTCGCACTATGGCAGGTTGGGCTCTATTAAGAATTCAACGCTTAGTGAGTGCTTTCATGGAAATGGAGGCACCAAACATCTACTCCTTCCACCAGTCTCTGACTACATTTCTTTGTTCCCTTTTGCAGCAAGATTCCTCAAAAAAGTTCTATACTTATTCTTTTTTATTTATTCCCATTATCTCTTAGGCTTTTGCCCCCTCGCTCCACTGAAACTGTTCATGGCAATGACCTGTACATTGCTGAAAATAATTCTTGGTCTTCAGTCCTCATTTTATATGATTTCTCAGCAGCATTTGCTACAACTGACCACTGCCTCTTCCTTGATACACTTTCTTCACTTGGTTTCCGGGATATCACATACTCCTACTCTGCTGGTTGTTCTTTCTCATCTCCTTTGGCTTTCTACTTCTCTTTTCCCATCCTCTTAATGTTAGGCTCAACCCTACATTATCTTCTCTATCTATAAGCACTCTTCGTTATGTCACCCAGTCCCATAAATCTATATATCATCTGTATTCACATGACTCCAAAATATATATCTTTAGTCAAGATCACTCTAACAAACTCCAGATTTAAGCCTTATAAACATTTCCCTTTGGATGCCTAATAGACATACCAAACTTAGGACATCCAAAACAGAACTGATCTTTCTCTCCAAACTCACTCCATTCACATCTCCATCCAATTTATTTTTATCCCATCTTTCCAGTTGCTCCAGCCAAAATTCTTTAAGTTATTCTTGACTCTTTGTTAACTTTTCTCAACTCCTAGTCAACATCCAATCTTTCAGGAAGTCCTGTTGGCTCTACTTTTAAAATATATTTAGAATCAAGCCATTTATCACTATGTCCTCTGCTAATATATTGATCTGAATTGCCAAAAATCCTTCACTTGAATTACTTCAGTGGCCTTCTAACTAGTCTTCCTGTTCCTATCCTTGCTCTCCCTCTTATAGCCTACTATCAATGCAACAATCAGTGATCTCTTTTAGTTAGATAAAGACTATAATAAAATAATAATAAGTGTTGAAAAGATATAGAGAAATTGAAACTCTCATGCATTTGTTGGTGGGAGTATAAAATGGTACAGCTCCTATGGAAAACAATTTTGTAGTTATTTTAAAAATTAAACATAGAGTAACCATTTGACCCAGTAATTCTAGTCCTAAGTACATATTCAACAGAATATAAAAATATATGTTCACATATAAACTTGTACTTGAATGTTCATAGCAGTATTATTAATAGGAACCAAAAAGAGGAAACAACCCAAATGTTTATTAATTGATGAATGGATAATCAAATGTGGTTATATCTATATAATGTACCCTTTTCCAGCCATAGACAGAAATGAAGTACTGATGCTACGACATGGATAAACTTTGAAAGAAGCCAGACATATAGATAAATACTGTATGATTCTATCAGCGTGATATATGCACAATAAGCAAATCTACAGAGACAGAAAGTAAATTAGTGTTTGTCAGGGCCGAGGGAAGGAGAAACTGGGAGTAACGGCTAATGGGCATGAGGTTTCTTTTCCAACTGATGAAAATGTTCTGGAATTAAACAGTAGTGATAATTATACAACTTTGTGAATATACTAAAAACAACTGAATTGTACCCTTTAAAGAGTAAATTTTATGGTATATGAATTATAGACCTCAATTTTTTCAAGCTGACTACAAAGTTTTGAGTTTCTTTCCCATGGTTTACATGTACAGGACCAGCCACCTGGGCTAAATTTACTACTACAAGGGACTGAATCTGTCTTTGAGATTCATGGAAGTCAATAAGTAAACCATCCTGGATTAAATAGTTTTTATATGACAAATGAAATCTGCAGTTAGAAACTTTTTCCTGGGAGTAGGAAAACTTATAATGTAAACCCTTATATCAGGGACTATTAAGTTATATAATAGGTGCTGTTTTAGTGACTTTGCCCAAGACACAGAAAAATGTTTATGAAAGATATTTCTTCTATTAACCAATTCTAGAAGATTAGGGCATAAAGTCAAATTACAACTAACTCCTTAAAGGAATTTTTTGCCAAACTAGTACAGCCTGCTTCTAGATGACCTAACTTTATAAAGAGATAAAGTTTTTCAAGTTAAGGGACACAGAGAGTCACATTCCTTTAGACCAACTTCCTCAAATACCGGATGTCTCAACTGAGCATTTGGCAAGTATTAGAAGGCAGTCTAAATTCTAATTTGTATTGTTGGTCAAATAAATGTCCATATGTTTTTGATACTGGACATGCCAGTAGCAAAGTCCATATACTGTCATGAGAATTTAGTAACTTGATTTATACCCTTATCTAATCAAATAGTCATCATACTTCCAAGCTGGAGTAAACTCTAGAGATACCTGCAGATGGAGGTAAAAGGTTTTCCAGATTCAGCAAAGAACTCTGAATCTTCTCATTTGGACAAGCACTTATTTAGAACCTAGCATTTGTGCTGGAAGGCATAATTTGGGTTTGAAAAACTCCCAGTGCAGGTGTTTTTAATCAGCTGCCTATATTATGAAAGCACTTTGGTAGAATCCTTGCAAGACATGTAATTTGGTATAGACCTGCATTTTTAATGAGCTCCAAAATGTACCCTCCCAAGTAGATGAATAACATATTTGGAGTTAGGATACGTTAGTTTTGGATACCACACTACAATACTTTTCTCTATAAATGTTTACTAGATGATGAATAATTAATAAATTTATATTAGACTCTCAAGATAATATTAGAGTTGAGCATTTTTCTTATATAATTTTAATAGGAATGCCACGTGCTATGCTATAAATGAACAATTCTCAGATGACAACAAGTCTGAATTTTTTTTCTACCTTTCTATTCTTGCTCGTTTGCTCATATGTCTTCCTCACTATATTAGAAGCTCTTTGATGATGTTATTCACCTTCGCATCCTCCACATAAAGTCTATTCCAGAACAAGGCCCATAAGCAGATAATTGAAAAATAATGAGAAGGAGATGATGAATTGAATTAGTTGGGGTTGTTTTATAAACTTCAGATTTCTAATGCAGAGAATGTTCGAAGATAGAAAGGAAGGCCAGCTTCACTCCAGAGGCTGAGGAGGACAACTATGCCCTCTCCCTTCCTCTGACAACTGGGATGCAGGTCAATGACTAGTCATGGCCAGACAGACCCTCCTATTAGAGACTTTAAATCTAGAGACAATAACTCAAAGGCACAGGATTATTTCAAGTTAATTAGAGGCATCAGTGGCAGAATTGTGAACTAGCACTCCCAGAACACTGCTAACAGCAGCTCCTAAGTGGGCCATCCCCTCAGCAGAAACTTGGTCTCATCTTGCCCATCATCTTCATTCCTGCCCCAACCTGGCTCTCCAGATTTCTGTCAATTCAAAAGCCACACAAGTAAACTGAAGAGTAAACTTGAAGGCAATCAAAAAGCACAAAAATATTAGGATTATCTTTCCTACTCAGTTCCTCAGAAGACATCACTACTTATCCATTAACGGTTATGGTTTCCCAATCATATTGCTCTCTCAGATTTTCCTAGCCCTTCTGTGAAATAAAGTTATTTTTTAAATCTAAATGTAAATTTAGATTGCAAATATCTAAAATATTGAAATGATGTTTTCCCACTATGTCAGGGATATGAAACAAATGAAATAAAAAGATTAATTTTTAAAATATAAATGCACACAATAGCCAAGAGGAGAAATCACCAAAATGTCTATAAATGAATCAACAAATTTTCTAAATGTGGTATAGTTCTGCAATGGAATATTATTCAGCCATAAACAGGAATGAAATACTGATATATGGATGGATGCATAAAAACATTATGCACAATATTGTGAATACACTAAATACCACTGAATTGTACCCTTTTTAAAAATGGTTAAATGGTTATGTTATGTGTATTTTACCACAATTAAAAAAAATCCAACATGCAAAAAATTAGAAGAAACATAAAGTAGAATATTTAAATGAAATCCCTTCTATTTACAGTAGAAAAAGAGTGGCTTGTCAAAGGAATTTTATTTTAAAATCTTTTTAGTTCTTACTTTCCTTTAGGACTCTCAGTGGAATCATCTGTCATTATGTAATCAAGTTTTCATATTAAAAAATAACATTGTGTCTTGGTGAGAGGAAAATAAAGCACATTCGAAAAGCTTTTAATTTATTTCTGATCAAATAATATTCCATTTCACATAGACACAATAAGGAAGTTGTGAAGATCAAGTATAATTGAATGGATCTTGGCAAATATAAGTGTTCTACTTTGGTAAGTTTAACGTTCTTTTATTATAGATTAACATCAGTTACTCGATTTTCCAAAGATATGGTTTTTACATAGAAAAATGAACTGAAGACATTGGGATTTACATAATTCTTCATACTGGGATAACAAAAATGCTATTAGTTGAGATATCATAATTGAATGGCTCATCATTGTAAAATCATTTTAAGTTTGCTCAGTGAAATCCTGGGAAATGCTATTTATTTTATTTTTTTATTCTAGAATTATATAACTCCTTTATATTTTATTTCTCTCATTTCTAAATTTCCCTCAAATCTCACATACAACTGTGATAAAAGAAAAAAAATATGTATACACACACATATATATTCTAAGACTCTTCAATTATTATTCTACCACCCCCGGTAGATATGGGGGAAAAAAACCCCACAAAATAGCAAGTACCCAATTTTCAAAGTATCTATTTCAGTGTGTTTGTGTCAAAGCCAGAGTGAGTATATTTTCATTTCACTAAGACGTAAAAATGATGAACTAATTCTTGATCTACATTTTCTGCATTACACAAGGTAAATTGAAATACTAGCAATTTCAAGTTCTATTTCACAATTGATTTTTTTTTAAAAAATGTGTATTTCTTAAAAAGGAATTTTCAATAATCTCTGGTGGAAAATTGTAAAATTTTCCCATCCAATTTCCTCAGAGAAAGCTATCTTACTGCTTTTATAAATATGAAAGCATTTCATTTCAGAAGTACTTAAAATGCAATTACTTCATTTACTTTTAGAGGTTTCATCAAGGCAGGCTTTCAACCCAGACTCTTCATAGCAGGTGCCTGTAGTTAAATGTGGTCCCCTCACCTGATTCATTTCCCCTGCTGTGGAGGGCTCTGTTGCGAGCACTCACTCGCTCTGCTCTCATAAGGAAGCTATTATTGTCAAGTTTCGTGAAGCCCTCTGGGAAACTCATCAGTGCTACAAACTACTGACCTTACCCTAAACCCATCTGCTTGCAGGCCAGCTGACTCAAGGTCTCCTGCCAGTCATCCCCACACACAAGGTGTTCTGTGGCAGATCTATAAACAGTCAGGAATGAAAAGGAGTCCACATTTTTAGAGAGGGTCACTGAAAAAAAAAAAACAGAGAGAGAGAGAAAACCCTAATTAAAAACATTTCCTCTTATGAAACTAAATGATAAATTTACATGCCTCTGCTTCACTTGCATGTATTCATTTTTATTAATTTTATTTAAGAACCATTTGGTGAATGCCTACTCTGTGCAAATCACTGCTCTCAGTGTGGTGGAGGATTAAAAACGTGAATTAGAAATGTTCTCTGCCTTCAGAGAACTGTAGACGCTAGTGAAGAGACAGGTAGTTCTTAACTTATCTTTACTTAGAAGATGGCTAGAGACAGGGTCCATCCCCATGGGTTTATTTGCATAATTATAAGGAGCTAGTTGTAACTATATCATTTCCTTCTAGAAAGCATATGGGAATCAATATTTTATAATTCCTATTTTATAAAAAAAAAATCCTCTGTACTTAATGAATCACAGGTAATTTGTGAGCAATTAATGACAAAACACATGGTAACTATGATTCGGCCAGATAATGCAAAGGACTGAAATAAGTGGTGAGTGAATGGAAGAGTGATGAATGTGGGACAACGGAATTAATCAAACTCAAGATTACAAACTGCAACATCAGAGATAATAATGGGAGATGCTTTTAAGTCCTGTCCATTTAAGGGAGTAATAGTTGGAAGTCTCGTTGGGATGTGGAGCCTGAGGATAGGAAAGACGGACGGGCCACTTTAACATCCTATTCCAGGGGGTGTCAATAATACAAGAATGACAACATGCTGATCTTTGTTGAAGCTGGGTGATAAATTTAAAAATTATATTCTGGCAGTTGCAAGGTCAAAACAATTTGAACCCAAATGTTTTTACACAATGTAGACATTACAAATAGAGAAGTAACTTGAGGGAAATTTTCTATGAGTTGGAAATAACATTGAATCACTACTGTCAGCTTTTCAATAGTAAAGCAAAATAGATTAACTTGGTTAGTAAAATCCATGAATTCATTTAGGATTCATTTAGCTTAAATGTCTGACAGGCACTAGAGGCACAGCAGATGGTAGAAACAAGCAGTTTACCACAGTCCCATTCGTCTGAACTGTCTAAGCAGTGGGCTTCACCATCACACCACTGGTCACGTGACACACACTCATGGTTTGCACATTCTAGTTCATCATCTTGGCAAAACGCTGGTTCAGGGAACAAGAAAGAAGAAGACAGAAATGTTTTACAGATACATGTGATTATCACCAGCATGTACATGATCACTGGCCCACAGGACTGTGGAAGGAAGAAAAGATGAGGTCACTGAGGCTTCCAAACAGGTGTTAAGACTGAAAATCAAAATTGGTAAAATCTCATTTCATAGATGTCAATCCATACAAATAACAAGCATTTAAACAGAACTTTCTCCAAGAGAATTAGATTCTCTAATTCTAACAAAAGGATTGAAAAAGTGATACCCAGAGCAGCAGAAATACCAAAGATTTAAAAACAGGGTTAAAATCTGAAGTGTCACTCACAGAGCAGTGGGGATGAACACACTGGTCACCATAGGATGAAAACCAGCAATGTTCACATATATGGATAATGTTTGTTTGTTTGTTTGTTTGTTTGTTTATTACATCTCTGCTATTAAATGACTCTCTGAGTCACATCCTAATTCTCTCCTGGGCTTTTAAAAATCATAGTAAAACTCCTTGATTTCCTACAAAGCATCTATCTCCTTTCTCCCTCTTTTTTTAAGGAAATTTGATTTTGTTCAGCAACCCCCCTCATCTCATCCCTAGCTCCAGAGGTTCTGATTTCTTTAAGTGAGACATTGCATTTTTCTGACTACAATTGTTTTGTTCTGAGTACAGTTATTAGTCTAAGAGTAAACATGTGATCCAAGATTGGGGTCTTGGTCTATGATTTTGTGTGTTGTGCTTTACAATATAGTTTCTGCCCAAACTCTGCTGGCCAGGCCATGTGTCAGCCTGGGACAGAGGCAGCCTGGAGAAATCAGCTTCTTTTTCTAATTGGTTCTCTGTAAGAAGTGCTTCTTTTTGCATTTCATCTGTCTAAATGTTGTCTTTTCTAATCCACACAAAGGCTCCTGACTGCTAGCTAGGACCCTGCTCAAAGCTAGCTAATCTGAGCGAATACCTAATTGATGTTCAAGAGACAAGGACAAGGTTCTCACTCCTTCCCACTGGATATGATTAGGGAGCAAAGCACGCCAGGTGCTTTGGGGAGCTACCTTTGACCCTAGTGGGAGCTAGCGTAAGGTCAAGCCTAACAGAATCGATCAAAAAAGTGGTGCCAAACTCCTGCACCCAGCCTCAGGAAGCCCCCCTATACTTGGCTTTTTCTATGATAATGTGTCATATATGATACAAATGGTAATAAAAGATAATAAATGTCTTCATTGTTCAAGTTGGTTTGAGTTGGGTGTTCTGTAACTAGTAGGTAAAATATCTTAAGAGTTATGTATCTTTTACTGATTCTAAAAGTAGTGACCATTCATTTAGAAAAGGTAAAAAAGATAGAAAAGCACAGAAATTTAATAATCCCACAATCCAGGGGTTATAATTGTAAACTTTTTATTATAACCTTCCCTTCTGAAATTTTTCCATATGTAGATAAATATTCTTTCAAAACTCAGGATGATAATACACATAATACTTTATGTTTTGTTTTATTCACCTAATGATATATAATAAAACCAGGGGAAATTACTCTTCAAATTTGATTTTTAATGTTTGCATATTATTTCATTTTATGGTTGGATTTTATGTTCCCTATTTTTTGGATATTTGTGGTATTTTAATTTTTTCTATATTATAAATAATGCTAGGATAATATCTTTGTGCATATATTTAATACATGCTTGATCGTTTTCTTGGCATATTCTTACAAGTGGAGTTTTGGTCAAAAGGTCTGAACATACTAAAAGCTTTTGATACATATTTCCAAATTTCTAGCTCATATTCGAAATGAAAAGTAATTAGTGTTTAAAATAAGAGGTTGTGCTGACAAATTCGCATAAGTACTTACAGCAGTTTTTTTCATCCATATGATCAGAGCAATCTGGGAACCCATCACAGATGACTGTGTGTTGTAAACACTGTTTATCGGTTGGACATTCCCAAAGATTTCTCTCTTCACAGCCTGGAAACAGAAGGAAAGGTCATTTGCAATAGATGTGGAGGCAAAAATAAAGATGAATTTGATCAAGCAATGTAGAAAAATTATAACATAAAGGCATGATTTATTTTCTTAAAGAGTTTTGACTCCTGTACACTATGAAAAAGAAAATTTAAGTAGAAATACTTGATAATCTCTATACTGCAATATAAATAGTGTAGCTCTCTTAAGAGAAGATCAAAAGCAGCAGATGAGAAATGGAGAAAAAAATAAAAAAGCAATTATACATTAACATTCATGTTTAGCTGTTCCTTTTGCTTTCTGAGTCAATTTGCCAACACATTAAAACTCATCTATGAAATAGTAAGTTAAGCTTTTAAGCAAATATGCCAAAACCTAGTGATCTACATATTTATTATCTAAAAATGTAATTTCAGTCAACAAATGTGTATTTAGCAAAAGAGGCTCCTCCTATGTCAAACACCTACAAAACTAGTTTAAGAGCCAGGTATGAAAGCCGTTACTTACTTCAGTAATGTACCAAAGATGTGAGGTTAGGTACCATCAATTAATATGGAAAAGAACACAATTTGCACCAGATCAAGACAATAAGCTTGAACTGTAATTTGCCTATGAAATAGAAGCAATTGCAATGATCTTAAATGCCATTTAAATCAAATGTAGTGTGGCTCATATGTCTGCAAAAATATGCCAAAAGTCTAATGTGTTTTTGTCACTGTAGTTGGATCCATGTCCCTCACCAGGCTGTGAGGTACATAAAGGAAGAGATCACATGCCATTCATCCTTGGGTACCCTTTGCACCCTTACCTAGGATAGCAACTAGCACTTGGCAGGCCTCAACACATGTGTATTTAAATGGAACTTCATATCATGTAAGAAATAAAAAGTTTCTCTCATTCCCAGGGAAAGATCTTTTAGTTCAAAGTGAGTGATATGCAAAGCAATGATCAAAAAAAAAAAAAAATTTTCTTTAAAAAATGCTATTTCTTATCTGACCTAGTACAAATAATTCAGAGAAATTTCACAGATGATTGGCTCAGGTTTGTTGGAATCTATTATAAGAAAAAAAATTGCTTTTCCAAAATTTTTATTGAAAACAATTATCAAAATAAGTCACCAAGAAGGAAATTTATACTATGAGATCTAATTAGATTTACAGTGTTTCATCATTCAAAAATATAGGAAATAAATAGTAAAATTCCTTTATTAGCTGTACATTTGAAATGGTCTTAGTCCCAAGGACATCTACTCTAGGAATTCATGGGAATATTATTTTGAGTTTTCAGCTATCAGAGGATACAGACATCACCTGAATGTTTTGCCAATGATAGTCCCTGAGGTCCCTGGGGATCAAGGAAAGAGCCTGAAGTCTGCCCTCTGATGCACAGCTCCTACCAAATGGCACAGATGCTGGTTCCACCAGAGAGCAAGGGAATTCAAGAAAGAGGTCTCGGCATCCCTCAGCGCCTGCTCAGCTCTAGGGGCCACCTTCTCTCATCACAAACCCCACCACATACTAGTAGAGGATGAGAGAAAATAGCATGTGTCTTTCTGACTATTCACAGACAAGGTACCCTGCCTTAGAGCATGCAGAACTTGGATATTTGGAGCGAGATGATGAAAGAAAAGTAGATCCAAGACATAAGGCCTGCATCCTCATAGATAATAATGATGGTAATTAAAGATATTTATTACCCACTATAAACCCACATTCTAGATACGAGTTTAAATTTTTACAAGAACGCCACAATGTCAGTATTATGATCACCATTCTACAAGTGAAGCAGCTGAGATTTAAAGAAAGTAAATAAACTTCTCCAAATCCAGCCTTAGCAAGAGAGATCCAGTTGGAATCCAGGTGCAAATCTTTAGTTGCAGTCCTTCCTCAAATGATAATCTGCATTATATAGAAGGGAAAGAAGCGAAGGTAGCACAGCTTTAGAGTCGGACACCTGTATTTGAATCCTAGCTCCAGTCTCACTAGCTGTGTAACTTTGGATGAGTTACTTAACTTCTCTGAACCTCAGCTTTCTATCTTTTAAATGGTCATAATAATGCTTGCTACACAAGGTTGCTAAAAGATTAAATGAGTGCTCTGTAAACACTAATTTACTCTTCTGTATCTTCTCTTCTCTAATTAAAAGTTCGTGTGGCCTAATATCTTCTTTGTGGAGTTATGATGAGCACAAATGAAGTAGGTTGAAAAGATCAAGATATTAGTCACATGGATGATAGTATTATTTTGTGACAAAACCACCCTCTCTTTAAAGTGACATTTTGGTGTAATTATGTTTTAAATGTATGCTTTAAAGGAAAGAGTATGATTTCATTAAACATTAAAAACAGGTATGGATGGGTTGAGACGCTTAAAGTCACCGTAGGTAATAATTATTGATGTCAGAATAACAACCACCTGATGCAGATATTATGACAACGATTACTCATCAAGGCCACAGAGTGTTGCTAAAGTGACCAACACATCCTGGTTTGCCAGGGACTTTCAAGGTTTGAGCACTAAACATTCCTCCTGCTAAGAACCACCCTCATTCCCAGGCAAACTGGGATGGTTTGCCACCCTAGGTATCACTTACTCTAGCTCTCATTTGCATAAAAACTCTGTGAAGCAGGCCTCCCTGCCAGAGGCAATTCCCTCCTGAACTGGGGCACCTTTTTCCTCTACCAAAAAAGTCGTTATCATAGGTAAAAGCAACAAACCACCTTAAGGCAGATGCTTTGTATACTTCTTATAGGTTAAGTAGGCCTACTCATTAGATTTGCTAATTTGAGCTGCATGAAATCAAAAAACATCTTCAGAAGGAGCTGTTTACAAGAGGAAGGGGTCAAAGTGATTCTGAGTTCCAGGGCTGCCAGAGGTTGGAATAGTCTGGATCTACCCAACTTGGACCGGCATGTGCTCCAGGAAGTGGCTGTGGGTGTGACCTTAGAGCAGATCACAGGAGCCTTAGAAGTGAGGCTCAAGACTAGCAGGTATAAAGGCCCCTTCAGAGCTTGTGACCCTGGGCAATGGAGCCCCAGGCTCTAAGAGCGACAGCACTAAACTCTGGGCATGGCCATCAGGGGCAGGAGTCCTAGAGGGCTCATCTTCAGTTAAAAAGTCTCAGCAGTCCTCCTAATAATTCCTGACCTCATCTTTCGGTGCCAACTATCCTCTTCAATGTGCTGGCCTAGTATCCTGTAAAGAGGCAGGATGAAGAAACACAAAGAGCTTTAAACTGCAGGCTGGGGACTCCCCTCAGTGACTATAATACTGGAGATGGGGACACCCACCCCAAAATAAGTGCCACCTCCAGGACGTGGCACCTCCCTGCTGCCCATGTTTGCTATGTGAACCAGAGACTTTGCCCAGCTCATGTTTTGGGCATGGCATGTCGGTCTGCTGCCTTCTGCTATAAAAAAACACCTTAGTCTGTCAGAGGTAAGGACAAGGGAGACAGGACTACCTCCCTCAAGGGAAATCCCTGGGGTGACCTTCGAAGGGCATTGCCTCCTGGATTTCCTTAGCACCATGGCAGGTAGGACTATTCAGTCATATTATAAGCATTCCAAGCTGTGGGGAATAAAGTGAGTGTTTTCCACATTTCACAAGTGAGGTAACCGAGGCCCAGAAAAGTTAAGTGACTAGCCAAAAGTCACGTAGCCTCTCAGGGCTGAGTCAGGATTTAAATCCAAGCCCAAGTCTATGCGAACACTCTGCCATTCCGGCTGCCTCCCCAAGACACCAGTTAAGATAGCAAAGAGTTAACCAAGTAGCAAAATATCTAAAGAGAACGAGAATGTCTCTCTGTTAACATGGAAAAATTAAACCCTACTGCGCGATTAGATATCAATCTTGAAAATTCATCCCGAAAGCACATGATATGACACAATGACTCTCACTCTGTCTTCTACTAGTCACAGAGCAAGGAGTCAATGTCTTCTATAAGCAAAGAGACAAAGGGATATAAAGTCATGGAGCTTGGCTACTTGGAGTGCTAAAAAAAAAAAAAAAAGCTAATTAAGCCTTTCTTTGTGAGAAATTACACGAATACTATTAAAGTGTCCAAATGAATAGAAAAGCCTTTGGAAAACTTAAAGTCAAGCTGTAAAATCCACAAATATCAGAGTCCGAGGCTTTAAATACAGCCTAAAGGGGTTTGACTCCAAAAAAAAAGATCAGGTTGAAGTTTTTATTTTATTTGAGTCCAAGAGGAGATCAAAGGTAGATGACAAGATGCTTTTTAATTATTTGAAGATAAACAAAAATGCACTTACTACATTTGGACATTTGTACTGTCAATCTTTCTCCTTATGGAGTATATGCTTTTATGTAGAGTGTGATCAATTAGTAATCATGATGCTGTATTCATGTGATAAAGGGTTTTATTTCTACAGAAGGTATAAAGAAACTGTTTTACCCATATTCTCATTTAACTGCCCTATTGAGAAGATTTTCTGTTCACATGACAGCCCAGGCAGCACCTTGCTCCTGCTGGTACCTTACACAAATTGTGGGCATAGGCTTAGCATAAACTAACATCAGTCTCACAGACTCTAATCTATAGCAATGAAACCCAAGTTCAGAAATAGAACTCCATTGTTCTTTTCCTTAGGTCTCCTTTCTTTTATGTCATTCTCATTTATTTCTTTGCCCAGATCTTTGCCTTTTTTGCTCAAATATCAATACTTTCAAAATATTAGATTGAAAATCAACTTGTTTCATCAAGTCGCTAGTTTTACAGACATCTCCATCTATACAGTATATGTTCAGTTAACAACCGTCAACCTTTAAGACAATGAAGGGCTTCTGTTCTGATACAACTGTCTACAAACTACTCCCATCTTTTAGGCTTCCCTTCCATGAAGCAATTCTGTATTGTTGTGTTCAGATTTGCATACTTCCAAACACTTGCTGAAACATTACTAATACTGATAATGTTTTTAATTGTTGTTTACATTAGCAATTAAACAATGAAAACATCAACAACAAAAATTTATAAGAGCAGACAAGAACATTGTTCATTGCTAAATTCTAATGCATATATTTCAAAAGTGTATTTATTAATGATGTGCCTTTGTAACTATGTTTTCCTCCTGCAGATGTGCCAAAGAGATACAAGGCAGATTTCCAAAACATCAATTATTTTGTAACTAAATTAAATAAGTCTTGCTTTGAGGAGAAAACCCAATAATGCAGATGTGTGAGAGTGAATAGTTAATTGTCACATTAGTCAGTAAAATCCAAGCATTTAAATGCCTTCAACTCAACAATGGACAGAATAAATCAGAAAAACAAGAAGCCTGAGGCAAAACCTAGATTCACAGGAACTGACGTTTGCACTACCGATGCTATGCCCATACAGGCCTATGGAAACAGACAAATGAAGCAAGTAGGCAAAGTGGGAACTGGACGATTTCCCAATAGTCCTCCTTTAAGCCTTCCTCTATGTGACTCCCTTATATGATTTTGAGAGTCACATCCTCGCAGAGCATCAGACATGTGCATTCAAATGTGTACATGCATTCCAAAGGGAAATGTATGTAAATTTTCTGTTATTAGTTGCTTTGGAAAAGGTAATGAGAGTTTTCTCGTAGCTTAATACTGTTGGGGTAATTACTATAACTCCAAATGTATTAATTCCCTACCCATTTTTAACTTTCCTTAACTAGAACTCTCAGTAGTCCCATCAATATTTTGAGTGTCTGTTAGGGATTAGACAATTTATTGTGTCATTCTGGTGTGCCTTTGTGTGATTAAAGCATGGGTGAAAACTCATTAGTTAACTAGAAACCTCATATTTTAGGATCATTTAAATCCTATAGTGTTTTGAAATTTTTATTATTTAATTTTTTGCAGAATATATTCTATATTTTAGTCTTTTAGTCTTGGTAAGGCTTTCTTTTTTAAACTAATCTTTTACATTTCTTAAATATTTAGTCCCTTACTTCAAACTTAGGTTTAGCCTTACCCCGCAACAGAATACCATGTAACCTCTTTGAATCATCTAAAATAATCCATTTAAAATTGCATCTCAGAATATCATAACCCATCAAAGTCATTGTTTAGCAAATAAACCTAATAGATTCTTAACAAACCACTTATATAAGGGATATTCAATGAGTCTTTATTTATTTCTCTACATAAAGACCACAGATGAGCAAATAACAGTAGCTTCTCAAAACACCGTATGTTCGTCCCTGGTCATTTTACCATTATTCTGACAGCACTAGCTTTCTAGAAGAAGCACTCGTCCATATTTATAGCAGCTGATAGGATTTCAGTTGATTGTTTGTGACATTTTGTCTAGACCAGAAGGGCAATGTTTACTATGGAAAATTTATTTTTGGAAGAAAAAAAATATTTCATGCCTAAAAGGCCAAAAGAATAAAATGATTTTAAAAGATGTATTGCTTTTATGTGCTTTCAATGGCAAAAAGTGTCAATATATTTAGCAGAAAATGCTTTACTCCAGAATATTGTTTAGTAAAAGCATTATCTGTTTTCTATGCCCTGACACATTCTGAGGTTACAAGTATAAAAGCTTGCAGAGAAATAAAATGGAAATTAGCTCCACTTAAATTACTATTGGCACTTCTGGCCTTTCCACTGGTGACTTTGGAGCATAATGACAGAAATGTCAGGAAGAGTTTTATCCTTTGCCAAGAGAGACAAAATCAGAGAGGGCATGAAAATAAATCCCAATTAAATTTGTATGTTGGAGCCTGAACTCTGTCTGTGTGTATATAGATGCCTATCTAACAACATGGGAATGATAGGCAAAGACACTATTTTTCTGACTTTAAAACAGATGACGACAGCTTTATAATCTCTAATAATAAAAATAATTCCTTACATTAATGAAGTGCTTCTTCTTTTATGAAGAGTTTGCACATATATCATCAAGGTTTAAACAGAAATATAATTTAGGGAAAATCAATAGAGTTAACAGGAGAAACATCAGTTCATGTCTTGTCTTTTGATAATTTAAGAGGAAAATATATTAGCATTCAATTGTAATCACTACTTACAACCATTAGTGAACAGTTGACATTTTTTAACACGTTCCCTTACCCTAACCACTTAGTGTACATTCAAGAAAAGTGCCATCTCGCATACATACCACAGTTTTCTTCATCACTGTCATCGTCACAGTCAGGCTCACCATTACACCTTCTGGAAGCCAGGACACACCGTCCTGAGCCACACTTGAAATGACTAGGTGAACATTCTGTTTAAAAGCAATGGGTCATATTACTGTCAATAAACAGAAAACTCAGAACCATTAGCTAATTTATCTATTTAAGTGAGGGATGCCATTAAGGAGCTATTGTTGAAGGTAAGGATGTTTCTCTGAGACGCTGAACCAGCCAGAGTTAACATGCTTTCTTCTGTCCGCTTATCAGTGTCTTCCCCCTTCACCTGTGGCATCATCTCTTCAGATCAGCTGTTCCGGTAATTAACTATTTTCCATAATGGAGGACCTAACAATTGACAGAGCCTAAAATGTCCTGTGGAGTCAATGGTTTTAACTACCCAGCCGCCCTTAATGTACCAAAAGTGTTTTTCATCGCAGTCTTTCTACCTGGTGGGCGGGTCTCTGATTCCATCTCTCTACCTGAAAATCCTGGACTACCAAGGTCCCCGAATGCTTTGCACATGAAGGAGCCAAGTCCTGATTGTTACCTTCAGGACCCCTGGCATAAAAGCAGCACCCATATATAACGGGTTCTGTTAGTCAAATGTGGTTAAAATGAAGTGTAGTTAAATCCTAGATTATTAAATTCATCTCTGCAATTTATTTTTAAAATGAAAACAATGTCCAACAGGTGAATACCAAATTCTTCAAAGCAATCAAATTCATAGATTCACTCACCTGTGCAGCCTGATTGACAATTAAATAGAAAAAAAAAAAAAACCCCAACAACAGCTATGGAGACTTCAAAAAAGGTAGCTGATTTTTAATCCATGTTAGATACCCCACCGAAATTAATTTAAAAATTAACCTTCCACATCTTCATTAGGCATTAAGCAGGTTTGATTGTCTGAATTTTCCTCTGGAAACTGATTGCAATCTGTGTCTTCAGGCCACTGTAGGCCCACGATCCCGAGAACAGATTCACAGCGTTCTTTGGAGTGCTCACACAGTGCTCTAAGAGAACAAGAAAAACAAAACATTAGAAGAAGAAATAGCTACATCTGCGACCTGTGTTAGGAATCCAACGGGTTCTAATACTGTGTGTATGTGTAGTGTATGTATATGTGTATGCGTATGTGTATGTGTATGTGTAGTGTGTGTGTGTGTATGTGTGAAAGTGTATGCGAGTGAGTGTGAGTGTATGAGAGTGTGTGTGTGAGTGTGTATACCAAAATATGTAGATGTACAGTCACATAGTAGGTATTTGGGAAACCAAAGCAAGCAATATCTCTACAAAGAGAACACATTCCAGTAACATACTTTCAACAAAAGAAATTTCATCGCAGAAACAGAAGTAGACGATTGTTCTGTTTTCTATTAAATATATTTGACATATAACATTATGTAATTTAAGGCATAAAACATGTTGATTTGATGCATTTATATGATATAAGAAGATTGCTGTAGCAGTTGTAGTTAGCACACCTCTAGCATGACACAAAATTAATATTTTTTTGTGTGTGGTTGGAATAATTAAGATCCAGAGTCTTAGTAAGTTTGATGACTACAATACAGTACCGTTGTCTATATTCACAATACTATGCATTAGATCTCTAGGACCTATTTGTCTACTAGTTGCAGGTCTGTACCCTAAACAACATTCAGAACATGGATTCCCTTCTGAGTCCATGTGGTTTGCTTTTCTCACTTTTTCTCTTTCGTTTTTCAGACAGATACATTCCTAACATTTTGTTCCAAGCAGGGAAATCCCCAGCATCAATGTGGATAGTCTACCACCTATGGTCATGGAATCTATACAACGCCCTCAGCCTTCTCTCTTTCCGGTGACCAGCCACGTGAGCCATTGCATGTGCCAACCTGGTTTATCTAAGGCTTTCATTGCCTTCATTCCTATAACTTAGTCCAATGTTGTTGAAAAGCTTGGTACTTCTCCCAAATTCATCTTTGTTGAGCTCAAGTTCGTTAAAATAGTTTATTTTAAAGAAAAGATATACTAAGCATTGTGCTAGGTGCTTTATGTGTGTTCTCATCTGTACCAGAATATTTTTAAACTGATATATCAACATGTCTCATGAAAGATGTCTTTACTTTCTAAGGGGTATGGGGCGAGAAAGAGAGGACATGGTTTTGCCTCAATATAATACCAAGAAATTAGTTAAATAGTTTTTTTTTTAAGCAGATGTTACTGAAGTTCTTAGGCAAATTTCTTATTTCCTTTCAAGTACATTCTAATTTCTCAAAAGTTTTGAAATTTAAACTATAAGCTAATTTTCACAAGGTAGGGAATGATTAGCAATCAAATGGGTAAGTTTCAAAGAAAGTTCTGTCTACATTTAAGTCTTAACAAGACAGAACATAACTCGATGCTGGTTTGGCCTAGGGATTTGGAGAGAAGACAAAGCCGTGGCTTTCCCATATTAGTTTTGCAAAAACGGGAAGTTCAATGTGTTCAATAGCTTTCTGTTGGACTGCATATTTTTGTTGTAGATTTATTTTTTAAAGTATGTAACTCAATTGCTGCTGATATTTTAAATTAATTGTATAATACTTAATTTATATGGAAGAGTATATAGTGCCTGGTTCTACCATTTCCTTTTTTTTTTCTAAAAAATGGAGATAGTACACTATATAGCACTACAACTGCAGGGGGCGCTGTTCTTACCATTACCTGTGTGATGCTCAGCTATAGATAGCAGCCCTGACCATAGAGGCCTACCTCAAAAGGTGATTTTGAGGACGAGACGGCAGAAGTACTTTAAAGTATTCAGAACATAGTAAGGGCTTGGTAATGTTAGAGTTGTCCAACTCATAACTTAAAAACTAATTTTAAGATCAATAAACAGACTTGACAACAGAATTATGTATTGCTTCATAATACAAATTTTTCTTATAAATAAATATCAAAATGTTTAATTCATTTTGTTAGCCCTGACAATGAAAGATGCATGTGTATGTGTAAACCTAAGGAACAGAACCAAAGTATCTAAAAGAAGTTCGCCAAAATGTTGACTGAAAAACATTTCAGGATCAGTCTCAGCTTAGGCATTATAATATGAAACTTAAGCCCTGAAATTATAATTATCTGTAAATGTAAATTTGTTCTAGAGGATACTGCATTAGTGAAATTTTAAAATATATATGAAAAGAAAGTCGAAGACAAGAATTTGTTAAGTACTATTAACAGTAATTATTCATAATCATTGACCTTAGCAAAAGTGGAATAAAATTTAAAAATAACTTTTTAACATAGTATTGATAGATGTTTTATTAACGATACTTTTAAAGAGATTTAAAAGAAATTTTCGGAATTACATTTGCACATGCCAAAAATGTTTTATTCTCTTTAGTTGTACAAATTGTTCAGTTCCCCCAGTTATTTTGAAATTTTATTGTTTCCTGTCCCAACTCTATAGGTGACCCCTACCTTGTTATCCACTTGATAGTTGGTTTATAATTTATTGTTTTCCCATCTGTCTACTATATTGATATTATTGCTTTTTCTTAAACCTCTAAGTGACTTCTGATCCCAGCATATGGTTTCCATAATTAACACTCACATGTAGGCAAGCACATCTGTAGGTTCACCCCTTGATGGAAAACAGCACTAGGAAGAGAAAGCAGCAACCCACCTCTGAGAGGGCTATCTCGAACATACATGTTCTCTGACACATGTCATTGGAGAAGGGCCAAACTGCCACTGATCAGTTGTATTCCTGTCCTATCATCAGAGGTACTATTTACTCAGGGCTTAAAATCAATTGAAGGTACATTACATTTATGTATATTCATTTAGTCTCACAACAACCCAACCCGACAACCATTACTATCTTTATTTTACAGCTAAAGGAACTGAGGCTGGGAGAGAGTGAGAAATTTGTCTCAGGCTACATTGCAGGTAGAGAAAAGCCAGAGCTAGAATCAGACAGTAGACTCCATAGTAATGCTCTTAACTTGTAGGATATCACTCATATCTTAAGTCTGAGCCGCACTTTTGATACACTGTCTCTTATTTCATTGAAGCAGGTATAATATCATCAGCAATGTCTATTCCCTGTTCAATTGGTGGCAATGGTTTTATGGCTTCTTCAGGCCACTCCTTGTGTAATGTCTCTAACTTCTGAGAGCTATCAGAAGGCAGCATTTTAATCACATCGATGTTCCAGAGAAAGAGGCAAAAACTACCCCATCTTCTGCTAACTCACATTTTTAAAAACTCTTCTCAATCAACCAAAATGGCATACAAACGATTTTATTTGATTAAAGTACATGAACTATTATCAAAGAAAGTTCATACCTCCATTGTTTGGTACTTCAAGAATGAGTTCTCACTCAAGTATTCTCTTAGAATCCCTCCTTTTTAACCTTTTAAATATGTAATTTGTTAAATACAGAGATTCTTAGCTTCTTAGGGAGATCCCATCATATTACCTGCAAGGGGGGATACGCTGGCTTGTATTCATATCACATTTTGGTACCAAGATAGTGCAAGCAAAGAACATAAGGTATTTGTAACAGTTGGTTTGAACAAGCGCAGGGAACAGAGAGGACTCCCAGCTAATGGAGGCTTCCTTTTGAGTCCTGTGGCCAAGGTAATTTGGATAATATGTATAGTCATAGGGCAAATTCATGCAAAGTTCCAAAGTAATTGGTTCACATTGACCTAACAAGAAAACACATATACATACATATATATTAATATTGCATACAAACAATTCCTTAAAAACTTACAAAATTGAAGTCTATTGTATATTTCTCTTTAAAGTAGCTAAGGCTACAATTCAAGCAGTATATAATATTGTTATTGAAAGATAAATACTTTGGTTGATGGAGATGCTAAACCAAGATTCATTTCTGTATACGTGGCCCATGTTTTAGAAAGTCTTTCTCATTTTTTCCCTAGGCTCAACTTACCTGAAAGTGATTCTATTTCATGATTTCTTTCACTTACTTTAATTTGTTTTCTTCTTCCAGTGTATTCATTACTTCTAAACTAGTATATTTCTCATTTTCACAGCCATTAAAAAAGAACAATGAATTTGGCTAAGTAGGCAATTAAATGATTTTTTTCTATATTTTATTGTTGATCAACAGATTTAAACATGACTAAGATTTCAGGGCCAGAGGAGGCTATCTGTTAGCTATCCATTGCCAAAGAGATAAAATCCTAACCCGTTAGGCTGGCATCCCATGTTATTTACTACTCCAGTCACACCTTAACTTTCCAGCCTGATTGCCTGTGTCTATCCCAACAGCAGTATTTCCTTGGTGACATCAGATAGTTAAATAATCACATGCTTTTGTGTGCACTGTTAGCTCCTCTCTTACCCCTTTCTTTTCTTGACATACTTGTAATCACCCCTCAAATGCAGTTATGGTTCTAGCTGCCAGGTGCATATAGCACTTGCTGCCTGGGATGATCGTTTCTCATCCTCTCCATCCAGCTAAATTGCCGTTGGCTTATAGGACTCAGCATAAACACCTCTTTCAGGAAACCTTCCTGGCTGACCACTCTCCCCATCGCACTCTCAGTATGAGTTTCTGCTTAGTGCCATAGCATCTTAGGCATGTTCCTGCCATATGCTCATTGCTTTTTACTGTGTTCTTTACTTACTTGCCTCACCCCATGTGCAGGTGCGTATGTGTGTGTGCATGTGCGCGCGCACGTGCGCACACACACACACACACACACACACACAATTTGGAGATTTTTGAGAAATGAAACTATATTTCTTGATCTCAAAGTCAGTACCTAGGATAGTGCCAGAATGAAGAAAGGAAAGGGGAGAGGGGAGGGGAGTGTCAGAACTATCCTAGGCACTTAAAATGTAAAAATAATAAAAAATAAAGTTTCTACCACAGATGTACTGCACAATCTTCACAGGAAGAAAGGCACACATTCTGATAGCTGTAGTAGTACGAACAGGCTAGGATAGTGTCTTTGGACAGACGCTAGGAGCCCAGAGGGGCAAGATAGAGCAAGAGGGACTTATGAAGACTTCCAAGGATAAGCTGGGTTTGGGCAGGTTTTGGGGAATGCAAGAGAAAGGCCCCTTGTTTCCTCATTGCCACTTTCCCAGACGTGAGAGTGAATTGAGCAAGTATCTTCAGAGAACAGCCTGGGCTGCCTGAAGACTCCAGGCCTTATTAAGAGTTATTATTCAAATTAAATTTAATTATTTATCTAAGAAATGGTATGCATGAAAATAGATTAGCAGTAAGAATTGGTGTGAAATATTAAAACAGTTCCAGGACTACTCCTCCATTTAAAGAATCTGAGGGCTTCACAGAGATTATGTGGATAAGGAGGGTTGATGGCTGATGTAAAGTCTTATGGACAAAGTGTAACAAGACTCTTGGTTTACTGGGGAAGACGTAACACTATAAAGTTGGTACAATCTTGAGGGTGAGTACAAGGTGAGTATAGGATGGAGGGAAGAGAAAGAAACAGAGGAGGTGTGGGGTTGGTTGAGTTTACTATATCCTTTAATTTGTGAAAGAGGAACGTTTACGTATTTTGACTTCGGATTACTTTAAAAATGCATATGCCTCTTAACAATAAAAACATTACAAAGATGCGTAAAGAAAAAGTTCTTCATATTCCCACTTCCTGTTCTCTCACTTTCTTTTAAAGTCAACGGATGAGTTTGAATCCTCTGATGCCTTTCACTGCTCATCTTTATTCCTATGAGCATTTACATGCATAGACAGAGATGTATGTTTGTCTCTGTGAAAGCAGAATTATACTGTTATTACTCAACTTTTTGTGCTTAATTATCATGACCATTTTTCAAGTCAGTAAATGCAGTTTAATTGTATATTTCTCCTAATTTTAAAAATATACTTATAATTATATAAAAATGAGATTATTTACATGGATTTTTGATGCAGTCTTTTTTTTTATTGCATATGACTTTCCTTTATCTCTCTTCCTCTATCACCCTACCAAGTTTTACTTTTTATTGGTGTATTTCATTTAGTTGATAAACAAAAATAACACATAGATAATTTTTCTCTCTTTGACATGTGGAGAACTTATTGCTTTCGATTTGAAATAAGACATAACTTTTAAGTGTTTCAGAGCTAAGAGAGATGAAAGAATCAAGTTATAATGTTATTCGGGAGATCTTCACTGAATGTGATATGGTTGATTGAATCTTGTGTTTTATTCATTCCTAAGGCATTTTTCATAAAGTGCTAAGTAAGAGAAACTCTCATAATATCTGACAACCTCAAGTTCTATGATTTATAATATCAATAAACTTTTTGAGACTCACCCACTAGCCTGGTTTACAATAGCCACTAGAGGGCGATCATATCACAAACATGTGAGAACGTTCAAATGTCACAGTAGTGTTATCAATAGGAGTTTGACACAGTGCTTAGCATAATATGCTGAACCTAGATGAGATTTAATAATATCTGTTTAAAAAACAATGATCCTGGTGGAGTCTTAATGATATCTCACCTTCCAAAGTTTGAAACGAGATTTGTTAAAACTCAACCTAAAGACAGGATTGTTAACTAATTTGTTAGCTAAATGATCTTACATCCTTGTCATTACTCTGAAGCTAATGGAAATCAGGTATTAAATGATGGTCATTTACATGAAAAATGTCACTTTTCAATGTCCATTGGCAAATATAATATTCTAAGATTTATCCTTGCCTCAAGCTCTAAATCTATCATTTTTATTGAGTTATAATTCACATATAACACATTAGTTGTGAGTGTTTAACCTAATGATTCAATATATGTACATTACTATTTTTAATAGTTTAGTGGGTTATTATAAGGTGACTACCCTTGTAACTTCCACCCAGGTTGAGACACTGACATTTGCCAGGCATTCAGGATGCTCCTGCATATACTGTCTTACATCAGCCTTCTCCTCTCCCCGCAAAAGTAACTGCTAAGTTTCAAAGTTATCACTTCAGTGCTCTTCTTTATAGTTTTATTAACTAAATGTGCAGCACCTTCAGCTCACTATATTTCAGGCTTGCTCATTTAAAAAATTTTTTTTGTCTTTTAAGTCTCTTATAATATCGGGGTTCCCTTTCCATCCCTTTATTTTTCCTTTGCAGCTGAACTGTTGAAGAACCCAAGGATTTCATCTGTAGAGGATGCTGGATTTTTCTGCTTGCACACTCTTGGTGAGGTGAGCACGTTCCCCCATCCTCTCTATTTCCTGAGTATCAGCAGCTGAATCCAGACCTAGAGGGTTGATCAGGTCTCACCCACTGGCAGGATAGAGATGCTGTGGTGTTCTCTCATCAGAAGGCACATTGTGTTTCTCTCCTTTTGTGATGCCTGCAGCTATAGATGGCTCAGTGCTTTGACCCATTCATCCATTGTGTTGCCAAATAACAATATTCTAACTAAATACTTTATTTTTCACTTACTAATTGAGAATGCTCTTACAAAGAGATCATTATACTCATCTATTACTTGCTCCCAAGGACTGAAGTCATCACCCATTATGGTACCTGGTGTTTTTAGCAGACCCGATACTATTTGTTCCCTCTAACTAGAGACTGAAAAAAACGGACAGGAAATTTCTAAACCATTGCAAATTATTTGAAGAGCAAAGTTGCTCATTTCTTCCTGGATCTTGGAGGCAAAAAAAAAAAAAATGCATGAGTAAACACATAGAACTAAAGGTTGAGGAACACCAGGGGAAACTTGTGGGAGTCCTTGAAGCTTGACAATCATACCTGGCTTCAAACAGCCGTGGCAATCAAGGGCGCACACAGATGGGGAGCTACTCTTTCCACCAGGTTCCCCAGCTTTATAGATTGCATATTATAAAGCAGAAGCGATGGATTAGTACCTCCATAGCAAAGGGGAAGATATATCTGTTGTTTGCTTCCCAGCAGGGTGCAAAGATGTTAAAAAATTCTTGACTATGAGTAGATGTGGTGATACTGTGATACTTCAAGATTATAAATACACAATATTATCAGAGATGTGGTTTTAAGGCATTTTTTAAATTGTAGGCATGTCTGAGAATCTGAGATAAGCCATGAACCTTTTCCATTGAAAAATGGAATACTGTGGAGACTTTTTTACATCCAATTCCAGGGATGTCACATATCGTTGCAAGCTGGTCATGAACAGGCCACTAAAGTAATAATTCTCAATCTTGGATACACATTGGAGTTACCTGGGACCATTAGAAAGGTATGTAATATTTTATGGGATGACTAGAACCAGTAACTTCAAGGACTAGAATCCCAACTCCAGTGACATGCTGACTCTAACAGACAGAATATCCATGTTCTCCAAATTCATATTCTCCACTGTCAGGGGGCCAAAGAAAGTTGTGCCTCAGAATCTAAGTAATAATCGTCTCTCTAGTGGTAAAGATCTTTAAATAATTAATCAAATTTTCAAATACATGAAGATTTTTCTAAGAGGAGATGCTACCTACCCACCTTTACAGAAAACACACCTGTCATCCTAAAGCTCTTTGAAAAAGAAGGAATAACATCTTTACTCTCAACTAGAAGTTAGGCATCTACACTGCTTTTAATAACACAGGAGTGGGGACCAGTGACTAGTCCAGTGCCTGTCATTCAGAAGAAGGGATGTCAGTGCTGAAAATATATGACGAGAACCTGGCAAGAACATCTATGGTGAATGAGGAAGCTGATAAGACAATGAGGCACTAGGGAAATGAGTATATTTGAAGAATATAAAGAGAAAACCAAAGTAGTATATATGAATGGGAAGACGGTAGTAGCGGTATGTCCTCCTACATTAAAAAGCTGTCTGTCTGCAGGGAGATTGGAAACACATCTCCCTTCTTCACCGTGAAAGTGCTCGGTGCCCACCCCAGTGCCTAGGACATCGTACACATGCTATAAATGTTGGTCGAATGTATGAACCAGAGTTATCTAGTGCCTTTCCTATAACTTCTTTTTCGAAAGATAACATTCAGGTTTTTTTATAATTTTGAAATATTTTAAATATGGAAAAGTAGGATAACAAACATCCAGTTACTCTCCACCCAAATTTGACATGCGTTATCAATGCTCTTTTGACTTTTTTGAATAGTAAGTGACATTTCATGTCAGACAACCCCCATTACTCATTTCAAGTTCCAGGTAAAGAAATAACTCTAAAGAAGTTACAGAGCAGGTTGAGAGATAAAGAAAATGAAACAATATGCATTTATTTAAATATACATTTAATTATTTCAGAGTGAATAAAATGGCAGTGGCTCTTACTGGTCGAACTAATATCTATCTGAACTATTTTCTCATATGATGAGTGGAGGAAGGCTGGGTATTGTGCTTTCAGTCAAACAGTCATTAAGTGCTCATGAAAATAAAAAGTCCTGTCAGTCTGTGTTTTTAATTGGCTGCTTCCCTCCAATTCCTTCCCAGTACACAGGTTTCATCCCTTGAGGCTCCCTAGTGGTTATGGGGATAGTCCCTATGAGCTCTACATCAACCCAAAAAGGCCACTGAGTAAAACCAGGACCCCAAAACTTTAGCAAACCCAAGGATCCAAACCCATCAGCCTTTCGACTCCCTGGCTTCCAGTCTTGCTGAACAAAAGCTGAAGGACCTGCTTTCAAATATCAAGCCCCAAGCTGAAGGCGAGGCCAAATTTCATTACAAAGAGTGAAAACAGTGACTGGAATATGAAAGCAGGGCCCAGAAGCAAAAAAATATATATATAAAACTAGAAAAGCCTTTGGGGCTTTTCTGATTCATTATCAATTTCCCATGAGAATCTACATAGCCCTCTACTATGCCTGCCCATTCCATCTTCCCCTAATAACTCCTCCTCCTGAAAGCCACTTATAGAGAGCCCCTCTTTCACACCATTTGGAGCTGTTATGTTTCCATGGAAACACATTAACATAATGGCTGTAAGATCATTTTAGGTCAGCAAAGCTCCTGGAAAGGTGAAAATAAATTTTATTTAAAAAACAGCCAGAGTTGTATGTGGCTATTTAGATGAACTTCATGTTTGCTTCTTGGATAAAGTTTCCATTTTTGAAACTGCTTTAAAAAGGAAGAAAGATAGCATCTGCCTGCAGATGGAGCCAAGAAAATAATATATAGGAGCTGATGTTGAGTTGAAAGTAATGGTAATGATATTAAGCGATGTGGATTTATAGTCCATTCATAATGACACATTTGTTTCTGATTTCAGTTAATTAAGAACATTTTGTTTCTTTTCTGCTACCACATGCAACCTTTAAAACAGAAAAAGAAAATAGATATAGATATTTTTGGAGAGATTCCAGATTTCATCATTTTAAAGTTAATGCAAAAGAAAAAGGCTGAATGTACATCCTGACACAAGGATTGCATTTGTCAGCTGCTGTACTTACTACAGTTATTCAGATTGTTGTTGGTGTCACAAAGAGAGCTACCATCACATGAACCAAGGCAGGAATTGTAGAGGCATCTTTGATCACCTTCTTGACATGGAGTCTGACCTACAGAAGGGGGGAAAGCACATTCGTTTTCATCGCCATGTAAATTCCTTACACTAGGATCTAAAGGATCAAGAACGTGTGGTGTAGCTGAGGAATGACACAAGTTAATTTCTTTCCAATTTCTCTGAAAATGTTGAACACATGTTAAATAGGTGCTTTATGGATTCATTTTCCTGACAATGAAATACAACACAGTTATTCCAAAAGGATTCTGTAAGAATGAAGAAATGAGTCAACCTATCCTAAAACAAAACAAAACAAAGCTAAAACTAAAACTAATACTAAAAACGAGGTATTGCTGCTTTTATTGGAAAAAGTGTTTTATATTTGGATGGGTGCATATACTTGATTACAAAATAAAATTTAAGTAATTTGAGGGTGGACCAATATAAAGATCCTGAAATTTTGAATGTAAATGGTATTATTTTAAAAACTTTCCAACTCTAGTCTTCTCTCTAAAAGAAAATGTTTTCCCTAATAAGAAGTAGGTCATCAACACCGACACAATAAAGACACTTTATCGTGGCGCAGCTGTTATCCGCATTTTCTGTATGTCTTTGGAAAGTATGATTGGCCTGGCTATGATGACCTGAGAATTAGGTTTCTTGTTTCCAATGAATGACAACAGTAATGTCAGCCTAATTGCTTTTCCTTAAGGTATGTAGAGAGGAAACTCCCTTTCCCATTGATTTCCTGGTCATTTGTAGATTAAATGGATAAGGTCGTAAATTACCGGGCCTTTCTATTTCTAGCTCTCTTCCATTACACTCAATTAATTTTAGACCTGTCATCTACCTGTAAGGCATTTTTACATATAAATGATAGTATGTGTATACACACCATCATTCTTACCTATAATTCCAAGACAATGTTTATTATACTGGACTCTTGTTTCCAATATGCAATATTTCCAATGTGCAATATACCATAGTCTTGCAGAGAAGAGATGGCATTGTTTCTTTTATTTCTTTTCTTTTTTTTTTTTTTAGTCAGCAGAGTTAAATCTTTTTTGCAAGGTAAGTCTGGCTAATTTCTATGAGTTTGGTCTCTTAAAGAAATTTTTTAAAGACAACACACAGTCATTATTTTAGTACATATAAAGTGCCTCCTATGTGACAAGCTAGGTACTGAGCATTAAATGAAAAAAAGGATGCTAGTTTATGCTCTAATTAGGGATATCATTATGAACAGAAATTTACAATGCTGTGTGGTCTTTGCTTCACTGGAAGTACATATAAGGAGCAATAGAAACAAAGTAGGGCAGGAAGGGGAGAGCTTCTCAAAGGAGTTTTTTAGGCACATGGCCTAAGTTGAGATGAGAAGGAAGGATGTGCTTCCCAGGCAGACAGCAGAACATGCAAGAGCCTGGGGTGGGAAAGCGAAAAGGTTGGAGTCACCGGAGCTTAGGGGAGACTAGACAGAAAGGCAGAGAGCAGAAGCTGAGGGTTGTAAAGTCCTCAACTTTCAACAGGGCCCAGAGCCCTAAAAGAAGGGGTCTGCTTTCCTCCTCAGCCCTGCTGAGTAGAACCAGCCTGCAATCACTCACTCGCTGACAGTCGTTCTGCAGCAGCACGCTCCTCTTTATTCTCACCTCTCTAAGTACAATGGCCTCCTTCCAGTACCCGGAACATACCTTGCTCCTCCCCTCCTTGGCACCTTTGGCCAAATGGTTCCCTGTATCTGAAAGGCTTTCTCCAGTCCTGCTCTCCTTTGTTAATTCCATTCATTCTTCAGATCTTAGCTCCAGTATCTCTTCTTACGGGAAGGGTCCCTGAGGTTCTTTGCCAGGGCATGCATACCACATATGGTCTCCCAGCACCCCCACTTTTCCCCATGGCCTATATCGCTTCAAGGTAAGACATGGACGTGCGTAATTATTTGTACCATGCCTATCTCCAGGTAATAATAGCAAACATTTATTGAGTTTTCACCGTATGTCAACTCTATGAAATAGTTATTATTCTGAGTTTACAAACACCAAAACTGAGACATACAGGCTTAAGTAACTGGCCTAAAGTTAACCAGATAGTGGGTAACAGAGCCGGAGCTTGAACCAGCCCCCTGGGCTGCAACAACCATATTCTTAATAACTGGACTATGAAGAAGGTAAGTGGCAAGGTCACTTATACACAAACATAATGATTTTTAAGTCTAGGAATGGTCTTACCAGCCCTGTACTGAGAGACACTTCTACACAAACTGGGCCTTAAAACAATCTGACAGAAAGGGTCACATTTTAAAAACCAATTTATTTGGCTTACTTTTTCTCTCTGAGTTTCACAAATGGATATCAGACTACACTTAAAGTGTATTTAAGTACGTTGCTTGGTAATGTGAGGCATAAGCCTCTTCTCTACACATAGTTATTTTAGGAAGCTGTTACATTTAATTTCGGAAGCCAATTTCTTCTCGTTGGAATCTAATCTAATGAAATCAAATAGTATACACTGAACTTTTCTCTTTATCATGGTGTTGCCTTCCCCCATCAAGCAGTTAACTGAATCCTCCCACGCCGTTTAAGTGTTTAACCTCTAATCTTCACGGTTAGGAGTGATTTTTCAGTATAAGTAGCTTGAGAATCGTATTTATGACAAGAGAGGGTTTTCTGTCTCACCAGTGCCGTGAGGACCACTGTGTTAGGCAACCCGGAATGATCTGTATGGGAGTCCTGTTTAAGCATTTGGCAACTTCCAACTTTTGCTTCGTTGCCAAGCAAAGGCCCACCAACCGGGAAACGTTTCAGGGCTGTAGCGCACACTCACTGCCACTGCAGCCCTCCTCGTCACTTCCGTCCTTACAGTCCTCATCTCCGTCGCACTGGAAGGAACCGGGGATGCACTGTCCATTTCCGCATTCCATCAGACCCTGGCTGTGGCAGGCTGGAACAAGCACAAATGATTTTCATGTCATTTATCAGCACTTCTTTCGGTCTGCAGATCACATGAATGGTTCTGGTTTATCTGGTATCACCAAGAAGTGAAGTATCCTGAATACCTGAATGCTCTGCATGAAGAAACGAATGTATCACTAATTTTTTAAATTCCAAGTGTTTTTGAAATGGAAAGTTTCCTTTCTAAAATTTCTCATGCCTTATTAAATAGCATTTACTGAAAATAAACATTTTTTTTTTTTATAACCTCAGGATGGGAGGTAGTAGTAATGATGGAGGTGGTGATAATACTAACATAAAAGGCACAATTTAGTAAAGGCTTACTATATGGTAATAACTGCTGAAAGTATTATGTATCTAATCTCATATCCTCATAACAAACTTGCAAAGTAGATAGTACAAACCTGGTTAAGAATAAAGAACCTGAAACTTAGAGAGTTGAGTGGTGTCTCAAAGTCACATGGCTATTAAAAAGTAGGGCCAGAACATGCAGGCACGTTTCTCTGACTCCTAGCCCCAGCATTTAATTCCATGCAACCTGACCTAATGAGCCAATGAAATGATACAAATGAAAGAACTTGCACAGTATCTAACACAAAATGAACACTTTATTTCAAACTTGCTATGACATCTGATGTTGGAAAGGGATGGTCTAGTGGCCTTTAACCTTCCAATTCCCAAAAATTGTCTAAATTCTATCCCTCCCACGCTTTAGAGCATCAGAAACCATGTATCATATGACCTCAGCCTTCAATGAATTACTGTTGAACATTGCAACTCCCTGTTCTTGGATCAAGGCTTAACACCAGAATCACTATACTTGAGCATCATGTCCTCACTTTCCCAAGATGATAGTCAAGATATAGTTTGCTCTGGTCGGCTGTGTTCCACTAAGCAAGGACTCAGGTGATACTCCGGTTCAAATTCAATTCAGGGAAGGAGAAAACTCGGCATTGCATTTGTTAATTTATATGACTTTTCTTAAGTCAAAATAAAAAACATACAAACTGCATTTCTATTTTTGCCTCAAATTATAGGCAAATTATATAATCAGTGTCTTACATATCAATTTTGTCTACTTTTATTGAATAGTGAAAGATGGAGTTAAAAGTTTAATTTATTCAAATGCATAAAATGTATCATATGAACTCTTTCAGGTTACTATTACTCTCTTTTAACACCTAGCTGCTTCTATTCAATCATTTTATTATTCCCTATTGAGTATAATGTAGTTTTTAGGGGACAAGATAATTAATAGCCACACTTGATTTTATTAGCTAGATAGTATAAGAGCTACCTGAAGACTGTTCACTCACTCAGAATATAATAGGCTATAAAGTTATAATTATTATCACACTCTTTGCTTAAGTCTATAAGCATTAAAAGATCTCTTGTCTGAAAATTCTTCCCATGTTCTCCCACAAACGGTGTCAGAGAACATGTTTGGAGGCTCTTGCCACGAAGGTAAACCACTCATATATTGTTCGCAAACAAAAAGTCCCCCAGCCTTTGTGAATGAAGAACATCCCCCTTGACAAAGTTACAGATGCAGAAAGGAGACTCGGGGAACAAGGAGAGAGAAAACAGACACCTGCTTGGCCAGACTGGCCAAATGAAGCTTGGAGTTCTAGTGAGAAACATGTGGAAATCAAATACACGACATCATTATTGTCCTCACACCACTCAATCATCTTTCTGGGTGAGGGTCAAAGCATAAAAATCTTTCCCTTTCAATGTTTTAGTGAACCTTGAGTATATTGGTTTAAACAGGCAAGAAATGGGAGGGGGGAGAAAAATAAAAATCCTCAGGGCACTCACAGCAGTTGACCTCGTCAGACTTATCCACACAGTCATGGTCACCGTCACACACCCACTCTATCTTAATGCAGCGCCCATCTCCGCAGCGATGCTCTTTTGTGAGATTGCAATCTGGACAAAAGGAAAAGTCCCTGAGGATGTAGAGAACCAGCATGACAAACACTTAGACCTGTCTGGCTCATGGTTCTAATTGAAGAGAGTCTGTTCCAATTGTTCCTACATCTTCAACAACTTTTCTATGATGGGTCTGGCACAATTCACCTCCCACCCAAGCGTGTGGCCCACTAACCACCATCACCATAACCTACCTGTTTTTCAGATGAAAAAAAAAAAACTGCCCAGCTTTCTCAAGACCCATAGTTTGTTCTTGTTGTTGTTTTTTGTTTTGTCTCATCACTGTTTTCTTTCCTTATGAAAAGTTGGTGACTTTTACACTGGCTCAAATAAACAGAACTCTCATTTTGGTTTCACAAGGTAGGTAGCTGATTCAACGTATTTGTGATAACTTTATCATGGTTTCTGACTTGCCACTCTGGAGCATTCCTCGATCATACTACTGATGCTTTCCCAACATTCCTTTTGATGTTCTCTAATGCTAAATACTATCTCACGTCATTTGTCCAGTGCCCCTCATCATCCCAACTTGTTCTTCTGTTCATATTACAAAGTTCCTATGCTACACAATGATATCTTACCTAAACATCCTAATGCTAATCTCAAAGTCAAAAAGGTAAATAAGCAAGAGGAATTTTGCTGGTTTAAATTCATGGGATGGCATTCAGAGTTGAACGGAACTCTTTATAAGGCAGGTTCATTCTTAAAAGATAAGATCAGCTTTTGTACATCAAATAAATGTGTCGCCTTAAACCTACACGTCGCTACTATGGAAGCCATCTCTGTATCACTTGGTGATAAAGGAGGGATTTTGGTTACATTTAATAAGAGGATCAAGATGCAGGTAGTATGTCTGTCTGCAAAGTTTTGCTCAAAGTGCTCAAAATCTAAACACGAGCAACCAGAAGAAGAAGGGAAGAAACAGAACATTTTCAGAGAGAAAATATTAACATATTGACAACCTGTACATACCTTTCACTCAAATTCTTTAGCATGTCCTTAGTATGACTGTTTATGTAAAAAGTATTACATTTACACATTAAACATGGTTAAGACTAGTAACTGAAAAAACTTACATTTTCTAAAAAGTGAGAAGCCAACCATTTAGTAATTTAACCTGCTAATTACATCAACAAACAAGCTATAAGTTCTAGATTATAAATTTCTGTGATTTTAAATGAAAACATTTAGGAAAACAATGCTACTTACTACAGTTTTGCTCATCACTCAGGTCCCCACAGTCATCATATCCATCACACACAAGGCTATAATTAAGACACTTGCCAGTGTGACAGTGAAATAGATTTTCACTACAATCTGCAAATGAGAGAAGCCACTTGTGTGTCATTAGAACAGAACAGGGCATTATAGTAACACTTTATTTAACAAAAGTATATCTATAGAGAGAAACTATAATGATAACCCGGTCCACGTCTATTGTTTTACAGGTGAAGAAACTGGTGTAGAGAGATGCAATGACTTGCTCAAGGTCACATAACAAGTTACTGCAGAACCAGTACTAGGACACACTGGCTCCCAAGCCAAAGTTTTTTATCACTTTGTAAGTCTTTATCTGACTTTTACTCTATGTCACCTGAAAGCTCCTTTATAGTCAAATATGAGAAAAGACATTCTTAATTTGTTATATTTCCTAATAAAGTTCATGTTCATAAAGAATCAATGATTTTAATAGATGGTGAGTAGTTATTTTCTAGAAATGTCTTCTTTATACTGAAAGTCTAGTATTGTCAATGATAAGCATAAATTTAACAGAGAGAAAAAAATATTTAGATTATAGAATCATTATTTACTTTCACACAAACATTATCAGTTAAGTCAATTGAGTGTTTAATATCATAACCCTTAAATAAGCAACTATTGTCCTAGGTTATGGTGGCAAGATAAGAATAAGTGATACAGAATCTCAGGGAGCTATGGTTTAATGTTGGAATAAACAACTTGCAAGGAAATTTTAAAAAGAAGATAAGTCTTGTGTTTGGGCAAACCAGGACTCTTATCCTGGTTCTGCCATCTACTAGCTATGGGAATTTGAGTGTGTTAGTTAAAATCTGAGTCTGTGAACTAACTGATCTATGAAATTAAGATGTGATCAGTTACTTAAAAGGTATAGGAAAATAACGTGTAAGATGTCCAGGCAATTTAATGGGAAAAGGATGCTCTTCGACAAGTGGTGATGGCACAATTAGATTTTAAATGTGCAAAACTGAACTCTGACTTTTACCTCCAAACATACACAAAAATTATCTCAAAATGGATATAGACAAGTATTAGAACCAAAATTATAAAGCTTCTAGAAGAAAAAAATAGGGGGAAAAATCTTTGTGACCTTGGGTTAGGCAAAGATTTTCCAAGTATGACAACAAAAGCACAAGTCATAAAAGAAAAAATTAATAAATAGACCTCACAAAGTTAAAAATACTTGTGCTTCTAAAAATGCTATTAAGAAAATAAGGCAAGGCATATACTGGAAAAAAATACTTGCAAATAATATATCTGATAAAAGACTTATATCCAGAGTATATATAGAACTCTTACATTCAATAATAATTTTGGAAACCCAATTACTCATAGGTAAAAGACTTAAAAAGAAAGTCTTCACAGAATGAATACCAACGGCTAATAAGTCCATGGAAAGGTGCTCAGTATAATTAGTCATTAAGGAAAACCATATTAAAACCACAGCAAGATGCTGTTATATACTCCCAAAATGGCTATAATAAAAAAGACAGAGAATACAAGTATTGGCAAAGATTTTGAGAAACTGGAACTCACACATTGCTGGTGGGGATATAAAATAATAACACCACCTTGGAAAGCAGTTTGGCAGTTTCTTATAAAGTTAACCATAACCTTACCACATGATTCATGAATTCCACTCTTAGAAATTTACTCAAGAGAAATGAGATATATATCTAAGTAGAGACTTGTATGTGAATGTTCACAGCAGCATTATTCACAGTAGCCAGAAACTACAAACAATCCAGACACCCAACTACTGGCAAACGGATAAGCAAAATGTAGTATACTTACATAATGGACTACTATTCGGCAGTTACAAGTATCAAACTACTGATGCATGTGACAACATTGATGAAACTCAGAAACATTGTGCTAAGTGAGAGAAACCAGATACGAAGATTACATAGTGGGTGACCCGCTTATGAAATTCTCTCATCAGGCAAACTTATAGAGACAGAGATCATAGCAGTGGTTAGCTAGAAAGGTAGAAGTGGTTATCTGGGAACTGATTGGAAAGACATGGGAGAGAAATTTGGGGGGAGATGAAAAGTACTAGAAGTAGATTGTGGTCATGGTTGCCCAACTCTATAAATTTATTAAAAGTCAGTGAGTAAATTTATAGTATCTAAATTATACCTCAATTAGATGTAAAAATGTTTAAAATTAATATATATGTAAAAAACCTCAATCGAATAGAAACTAGATTTCTTAACTGTATTATCTTTCCTCTTATTTAAAATGAATTAAGTGCAAAAATAGATTCTTAGATCTGGAGAGGGATCATGGAAGATGGGCAGAATTTCGGTAGTATGGATGGAATGAAAACTTCACCATGTTTCAGGCAGAGGGACGAGCAAGAACAAAGGAAAGAAGTGAGAAATAAGTCTTTTGAATTCCAGCTGATTATTGCTCTTCAGGCAGAAGCCTGTATTCAAGCAACTAGTCCTACTCTTCTAAAAAGAGGTTACTTAAAAACTTTTAGAATCACATCATTTTAAAACTGAAATGGGCCTTAGAGATCATCTGTTCAGCACCTTCATTAAGAGTGGCTGCAGTGTACACACACAAACACAATGCACACATATAGTCACACTTATGCACATGCAGAAATTTGTAAGTACTTTTAAAAATTTCCCCGAGGCTGTTTAATTTTCAAACAAGAATGACCATCATAAGGGAAAATATAAGAACTAAAAAGAGGTCCTAGTTTTCACCTCGACAGTACTATTTTTCCCTGTTCCGCAGAGGGCACTAACTCCCTGCCCTGCACCCTACTGCTGGCTGGGACTACTGCACACATGCGAGCTGAGTGGAGAAGAGTTACGATGACATTGGTGCTCTAGCCTGCTGAGCAGAGTTGGGGGATTTGTGTATCAAGATATATACATTTCCTTGGGAAGTTAAAAATGATCTATTTGATTTTTGTTTTGTTTCAGTGTACGTTAATCCTACAGGAAGTTTTGAAGCAGTATACTAGAATCGACAAAAATCAGAGTTCTCAACTTGACCATTAGTGCAAAAGTATTTGCATTTCCCCACATATGGATTAATTTTTCTTAAACTATACACTTTATTTATTTATTTATTTATTTATTTATTTATTTATGTGTTTATTTATTTACTGATTGATTGATTGATTGTAGGAATGGGGACTCAAACATGCCTTTGCCTTTCAGAATCTGATTAACCTGAGAACATAAAAACTTCCACATATTCACGTGTCCTCTGGGAGGTCACTCTAAGATCCCCACTAATTCATTCTAAGATACCTCATTGGAAATATTTTTAAATTAATGTTGCCATTCATTAAATGAGTTCAGAATGAAAATGACTCGCACATTAATGAAAATTCCTCATTATTCACACAGTTACAGATTTAACTTTCCACTATTATGGCTTATTTGGTTAGAAGCCATTCTCAGAGGTTAGAGACAAAATTAGCTGCATTTGAAAAACAACTTGTTACCTCCCTAAAGACTGTGTGACCAATAAACACACAAAACCTTAACCAGAGGCACTGCACAGCCAGAAATACACAGCAAATAGCAAAGATCACAGTGCCTCCTTTTATTGGAATAAATGTTTATTTGAACTGAAAAGAAATGTTGTCAGCACAATTTGGGGCCAACAAATCAAAAATTTCAAAAGCTACTTGCTGTGATTTTCTTGCTCAATACAAGCATAATTTTGCATGACCTAAGGTGAAGTTTTTCTAGGTCTTTTTTCTTCATCACACCTTGATATAAAATGTTACTTCTGAAGTATATGCATGTTAATATTTACTTCAGTTTGGCATCTCACACTATTAACTGCTGTTTCTTAAAATTATCACTAAATTAAGGGTGAACTCTAAGGAACAGAAAACCTTTTATCTAGGGTTTCACTTAATTTGCTCAGTCTCTACGAGTCTATAAACACAAATGTGTTGCCTCAATTCAAGATTCAAATATGAGCACTCAATTGCTACCCATAAATCCCTTCATTTTGAGATGGCCAGAGAGTTTCAATCCTTTGCCCATAGTTGCCCAGCTATTTAATAGCAGAGTTATGAAATGAAGCCAGGCTTCTTGCCTCCTTATGTTCTTTCAACTGCTGACTTCTAACCCTAAAGAAGTATTTCTCAAAAGCAGTACTGTTGACAGTTTGGCCAGTGTAATTTTTTGTTGTAGGAGGAACTAATCTGTGCACTGTAAGATGTTTAGCAGCATCCCTGGCCTCAAACCACTAATGCCAGTAGCACTGGCCCTGATCCCCACAGATCAAATACAACAATCAAATACGTCTCCATACATTGAAAAATGTCTCCCGGGAGGCAAAATTGTCCCAACTGAGAACCGCTCTGCCAGGGTATGCAAACATCACATCAGTCCAAGCATTGCTTTCAATCCCATCTTTTCCATCAGTTTTCTCCACATCGATCCCACTCCTAGTGACCCTGCTCTCTTCCCTGCTCATAGGACCTACCAATGACATCTCTCCTACTATACTTTTTTTAAAATACCACACTCAAAGATCTCTATGTTTATGTCATTTCCCTGATTAGACTAAAAGCCTCATAAAGAAAGAAATCATGTCTTAACAGTCTTTATATTTACTAAGTATTCAGAACGTGCTTCACACATAACAGAAACTCAAGAATATTAATAGTTCCATTGATGCAGCGTGAGCAGATTGCCACTAAACAGAAGTAAAAATCCCAGCTATCTGAAGTGTCTTCCTTCTTCCTTCCTTTAGTGTGGAATGAAATATTTTCTTTTTGTTATTTATTTTTTATTTGTTTTTTACACCTACAGCACCTGGTCTTCCTAGGTAGTCTCCCATCCAAGTACTAACCAGGCTCAATCCGGCTTAGCTTCTGAGATCGGATGAGATGAACTCATTCAGGGTGGCATGGCTGTAGACTTCTTTTTATTATTTTGATGAAAATATTTTGATGGAAGTATTTATTTGCCTCCCTGGAAACATAATTTTGGAAACCACCTAAATTAGCATCCCTGCATGTGGAGGGAGCTTCCTGGAAGCGCTGCTGTTCAGCCAGTCTTGATGGCAAGGAAAATCAGGGATGGGAAATTTGTCTGTACTAATGTCATAGGGCTAGGAACTTTTGAAAGAAAATTTCCTAATTTTCAAAAATTTTCACTATATCGCTAAAATTGTTCCAGGTAGTTGGAAGTCTGTTCCTTCTACCAATACTTAGGAAGAGACTAATAAGCACAACAAAATTAGTTGGGGGAGAAACTCAGGAAGGAGCCCCAGATACCCAGAGAGCCACTGTAATAGACAATTATTTCCCAAGTATAGTAGAGGATACAAAATAAACATTGTCTTGTCATATGGATGATTAGAACATAATCATTCATGAAATCTGAATTTTTGTGGATAAAGACAAGTCACAGTTCAAAGAAAATAGCATTAGATTTGGATCCATTCAAGGCTATATTCAAATCTAGCGCTTCACATTCCATTTCAGCAAACGCAGCACATTTGAAAGTGCAATGCTCCGTGCAATGGAGGGACATAATGAGGAAGCCGGTGCTGGCCCACCGCTTGGGCAGGGGCACGTGCAGAATTTGAGTGATGCCACAACATCGGCCATAACAAGAGATTCCACCACAATTTCCACAAATTGGACATAATTCTATTGAATTATTTTTAAATTTCCTAGTGAGGGTGCTTTGCACAATATTTTCTCTTAATGTAAATATACATCCTATAAAAATGTTTTCCATGTAAAGTCATCTGCCATAGGTTTTCCCAAAGAGAGAATTACAAATTACAAAAAAAAAAATCTTAGTGAAAAACATTTCTGAAAATATGGATGACATAACTAAAGTTCTATAGGATGCAAAATAGAAAATCTGTGAATGAACAAATAAATAAATATATAAATAAAGGTGAAGGTGTATATGAACAAATAATTTTGAGGAAATACCAAGTTAAGCAAAATTACTGTCTTTTTTAAACTGCAACATTTCTTAGAAACTTTGATATAAATATGCATTGAAACTATCTAAGAAGTAGCTCTGACAGTCAGCATTTCTCAAACTTATTTTTTCCTCAAGAATTTTTCAACACTAGGGTACTGTGAAACACCAGTTTGGGAAACACTGACCTGAACTATTACTATGATATACTGCCTTTCAAAAGTTATGACGAGTAAGCATTCTAACTCTTCAGATGGAAGAAAAGTTGGTCTACCTGGCAAACAGACCAGAGGAATCTCAAATGTCGTTAGCAATCATGAGCTCTTACAAAGCCTTGGCAACTTCTATGGGCAGTAAAACAGCTTTTCTCATAGTTACTATTGCTGGTCACGTAACTATTAAGAAACAATTAGAACACAATTGCATAAGGCGCTGTTTTGGATGCAGATCCTACAACATATTCTTGAGGCCAATTTTTCCTTTTTACCTATTGCATAAATACAAAACAACTTGAAATCTGAAGATATATTTGTTATGGACTGATGTTTGTGTCCTCGCAATGTTCATGTTGAAGCCCTAACCTCTGACATGACTGTATTTGAAGTCAGGGTCTGCAAATAGGTGATGTCAGTAGAAAGAAGTCATAAGGATGAGGCCCTAATCCAATAGGGCTAGTTCCCTTATGAGAGAGGATGAGACACCAGAGCAACACCCCTCCCCCAACCTCTCTCAGTATCTCTCTAGTCTGTCTTTCTTTCTTTCTTTCTTTCTTTCTTTCTTTCTTTCTTTCTTTCTTTCTTTCTTTCTTTCTTTCTTTTTTACTATGTAATTATATTTAATGTATAGGGTTTATAATTCAAGGGCCAGAGCTTGCTCCCAGACTCAAGTTAATAAATTCGGAATTGCTTTGTGAGGCTTCTTGTCTAATTTGGTTTCCGGGAAGACTTCATTCAAGTCCTCAGTGGTCATCAGATCAAATGGAATTGTGTCCTTTATCTTCTGCAGCTCATATTGCTCAATCCTGGTCTTAGAGAGAGATAAAAATTCGGTACAACTTTTCACATTTTCTTTTTCAGCATCCGCCAAACACTATATTTATCCTCTGGCACAGGAGACTTTAGGGCATTAAACTTTTTCTCAAAGTCATCTACTAAGCCAGCCTTCACTACACTGGCCTGATATTAAGCTCCGTAGATAGCAAGTGGATTCTCAGGTAGAGTAGCCAACCTGGAGGTGAGTGTCTCATTCCAGGATTTCGGGGAGCTGGCAATAGCCTTCCAGTTTGGGAAGATGATATTCCCAGCAGCTGCCCAGTCAATGGCTTTTAGAGCAAGTTTTCTCCCAGCCATCCTGAGATCCTTTACCGACCCCAGAGGCTCACAGTCTACAGAAGCAAAAGAAAAAATCTATTCTCTCTTTCCCCCTCCCTTACTTGAACTCCCTCTCTCTCCATTTTCCCTTTTCTCTTGCTGACTCTCCCTCTCTTTCTCTAAATAGGTCATGTGAGCACACAGGAAGAGAACCGCTGCCTACAAGCCAGGAAGAAAATTCTCACCAGAAACTGAAAACTGTTGGACCTTGATCTTGGACTTTCCCGCCTCCAGAACTGTGAAAAATAAATTTCTGCTCCCTAAGTCAAAAAGTCTGTTCAAGCAGGCTAATACGATGGTGCACAAACCACCAACCAATTCAGTTGAAATAACTAATCAAATCACTGGTAAGTAAGCTGAAGGTGTTTAAGACTGAATCCGCCAATCCATGGATTTAAAACAATTGACTATCTTCAGATTTAGAGGAACTGTAAACAAACAACAGGCTTCGCATCTGCTGTGTCATAAAAGTTAAGAATCATGAGGACGAAAATTTTTCCTATTAAAAATGTCCTTTTCGAGAAAGTTGACCTTTATACTCATAAAGCTTTAAAAATAAAAGCAAAATTCCTCACCCAAACGAAATAAATAAAAAGCCACCTTTCAATTTTAGGATATTTTAGGTAAAAACACTTCAGTCTCTGATCTGTTTCAATGCAGCATCTAGCTGTTGAGCTACAGAAATCACGCCTTTGAAAGGTGTGCAAACACTCTTCTGTCACACAGGGAGAAGATAAACGTGTTTGCTCACTTTAGCAAGGCAAACTAAGAGTAGTCTACACAAGTGCAGATGGTTGTCAGGACTCGGCCATGGAATGAATGGCTGTGGTTTCTGGCCCTGAGCAGAGCCCCACCCGCCCCGGCCCCCAACAGCCCGTCACCCACTGCAGTGAGCCTCATCGCTCCAGTCGTCGCAGTCGTTGTAGCCGTTACACAGCAGTGTCCTGGGGATGCAGGTTCCACTGCCACAAAGGAAGCTCTCACCCCCTCCACAGAGCGCTGGAAAGAGGGAGGCAGAAAAACAATGTCAGAATAAGGATTTGGGGGTTTTGTTTTTCCTTTTAAAATTAGGATGAATAAAGAACAGAAAGAAAAACTTTTCTTGTCATTCAACAGATTTGTTTCTGAATTCCTTGTTTTATTGTGACCAGTTTTTCTTTGGCCCTCATGAACCTTAATTGTGAAATTAGTTGGGAATAATACAAAGACTGTTTACATGACGAAAGCACAAGAAAATTCACCAGTGGGCTTGCAGAGAGACGGGCACCCATTCTCAGAGTACCAGAGGGTACCTTCATCAGTTTTACAGCTGCCGTGGGGAAAATACCAAATAAGAGTATTTTTCTTAATAGCTGAAAATTACTTCAAAGTGAAGTGCTATTTATTGAACAAACACTAAAACAAAAAACAAAACAAACGAAAAAACTTACCTTTTAAAATGCTACTCAATGTTGCACAGAGAAAGTTATAGTAAAAATAGTCAATTGAAGTGTGTTCTACATAGGCATAGAGACTCTATGCCCCTGTATTTGAAATATATTTACTTGCTTTCATAAAAATGCCAGTTAAAAATATCAAAGTCTATTTTTGCATAGAGGTTACAAAACAATATTAGTTAATAATATTTAATTATTCTGTCTAAAATGGTTGCATTTTGGTATTTGTTTTTAGTATAACGGTGCTCATTTTGTTCTCAAAATTCAACAAATAATGAATTGTTTCAAAATTACTGTAAACAATAGATGAAAGATAAAAAGGTAGAAAGATATTTTCAAAAGAATATTATAGAAAATACCTAATGTCTTCAGACAAAGTTAAAGATAATTTAAGTAGAAAAACACCATATAGTTCTAAAAAGTATATAATAGGATTTGGCCTAGAAAGAAGTATATCAAAGGTTACTGTGGTTATCCCTGGTATTAAAATTGAAAGTAAATTTTATCTTCATTGTAGTTTTACTCTATATTTTACAAATGTTTTTATAATGACTGTGTCTTACTTTATGAATCAGAAAAAAAAAAAAAAAAAGAAACACTAGCTTCTTTCTTCATGAGTTCCCTATTCAGAGTAACAATAAACACAACCCTTAAAAACTATTCTCCGTGCCTTTTGTCTCCCTCTCTCCACAAAAGCTAGTGTGGTCAGTTGCCTTTTCACTATCACCATTCCCTAAATCATGTATTCCTTGTTGAGATAAATCTTGTTGACAAACTAAAAGGAACCAGGAAATATGTAACATTTTAACTCAGAAATTGAAATACAGAAAAGTACAGACTGAATGTTCCAGGCTGAGAATCCCAAGTCTATCACAACTCCCAGGTTCCTGGGCCCCAGCAGAGAGGCTGGCACTCAGAATGTTCTTAATATTTGATGGGAACAAGTCACGTATTGACGCGAAGCAAAGGGAAAAAATTGAATTAACGGATTATTTTCCAATGCTATCAAAGAAATCAGAGTTTTGATTTGTTGACCATTAAGTACTAGTTAATTTGATAAGTTTCTTATGATGCTACTTCCTGTGTAATCTGAACATTATTAACAACAAAATTCTGGTTTTCCACTATATCTCACAATTTCCATATCAATACAAATTACATCTATGGACTTTAACAGCCAAAATATGAAACATGTTTACATTTTGTATAGTCTTAGAAGATTCAGCACAGGATTTCATTCCTACAGCAACAGGTACAAACTCTTAGAGGGTACACAGGAAACCAGATATAAAATGAAAAACACTAAGATTTTACCAGCCAGGCTATACAATATCTTCTCTCTAGGGTTGAAATTTTTCAAGAAATAGTGTTTATCCTATGTGAGACTGTTTCTACATTATACTAGAGAGTGCATAAATTCCATCTGTCTGCATTTCAGCAGCTGCAATGCCTCAAAAGAATTATTGCATTCCCTACCTTATGGTTCTGATGATTCCTCGGAAATGTAGCTGAAAGCTCAACATTAAATGTCTCCTAACATGTAGATTTCATCTTTAAGACCCTATATATTTTACTCCAGTAAAGCCATTTCTTTTGTATGGTTATATCAAATCTGGATCAAATTTAAAACATTGCATTGCTTGCATTGTTTTGATTATCGGAATCTCATATCTTGGCCGATTCAGCAAAAACTGACTTCTTTTGTGTGGTTCCTCAATGAGAAGGCTGCCTGCCCTCGGTTTTAGGATATTTTTAATTCTTTCTTTATTCTTTCTTCAGAAGTTCATAGTTTCATAAATCATTATTATTTTTGTAAAACTGAAATAACTTTTGTTTATTCTATTTGATTCCTCCTTAACCTATATTCAGAATTTCCACTGTTATTTGTGAAAAGCTGTTTAACTAGCAAAGTACCTCAAACACATCTTATCTGGAATTTCCAAACAGCCTCATAAAGTAGACAGGTAGGCATTCTATCATAACTTCCTTGGGGGAAAGCAATAGTTTACAAATAGAGAAACTAAAGTGTCAAGTGGTTAAGATAGCAATTCCCCAAAGCCAAGTATCTAGGAAAAGGTCAAAACCACCCCAGAATAGTAAGGTCCTAGCTCCAGGCCCAATCTTCCACACCGTACCCAATTCTTTTTTCTGATATAGGGGCAGGTGTGAAGTCACCTGATATATGGTCAGTTCAAGGGCAACAGATTCAAGTAAAAGTTCTAACTTGTCTTTATTTTTCTTTCTAAATGGAAGATAAATATTCTTCCTTCAGGTGAATTGGATCAGATGAGATGACAAATTAATGTCGGCTCTGGATTTTTTGGAGAACATCCTGAGAGAGCTCTTAAAAAGTTTCTCTAGAGATTTTTCAACCATAAATTTCACTGTTTTATAATAATCATCTTCCAACAGCCTTTAGGTTTAGCTCTTGTGGTGACAAAGAGAGGTTGCCTGAGATGAAGGCACATTATTATACATTCTTGATACCATTTCCATTAACACCATCTAATTCTAAGAGGTATATATTGCACTTTAAATCAATAGCAGATTGATATATGGAAGATTCATTTGTTAATTGAAGAAATGTTTGAGTATCTACTGTGTACTAGGTATTATTCTAGCACCTGGAAATACATCAGTGAAGAAAACAACAATAATTTCTCATCTTCATGTAGCATATATTCTACTGATCATCATCTGATAAAAGATACTTTTATCAACTAAAGATGTTTTATTACCAAAGTTGACTTCCATTTATACAAGTGACAATTGATTAGTATTAATGCAACAAGAGCAATATACAAATACATATTGCCTAAGACTCATTAGTTTACACATCCAGATAATGGAGTCAATTATGAATCACCTGGACTTCAGAATACCATGGATTCTGAAGAGTATATACCCATGAGGATGAGTAGCTCTTTTGAGTATTCTTGTCTCTGATAACAGACTGCTGAAATAACCTCCACAACCTGAATGAATTTAGATTTTCTTCAACTGCTTTCAGCCCTCTCAGTTCTCTTTGCCTATGTATTATAAGCAGCATTTATATTGGAAAATTCTCTCATTACCCTGGTTGCTAATTTTCAGAGTCTATTTCAGAAATTACTCACCAATCTCTGATAGTATAGTATCCTCATTCCCCCTGTCTTTGAGTCCTAATTTAAAGTCTGAAGCTCAGGTTCAAATCTTCTTCTGAAGTGAAAGCCAAACGGGCATAGAGCATTATCACCTGCAGCTGTACTAAGAGCTTCTTAGTCCTTCATTGTATATGCTGCTTGAAATGAAGTTCTTGTCAGCCATATTGCTCTTACCTTTTGCAAAGTTATTTAACTAGAAAAAAAAAGAATGAGTGCAATCTTTTAGCACCCTAATACAAGAATCCTTCTTGAGGCCAGCACTGTATCTTTGGTCATAATAGTTGATAAAATGATTGGGGTGACAAGAGGTGCAGAGCAGAGGGGGAAAAAATCCAAAGTTATGCTCAAGTAAGCAAACTTAGTCTTTATCCTGCCTATTAAGATACTGGAAGGCCCTTCATTTTGTTGAACATTAATATGTTTGGAGTAAATATGTATGGATTATGTCAGAAAGCTCTATATAAATAAAGAGTGAGGATCCTCATGGGGAGAGAGAGAGAGAGAGGAGTCAGTGTGCTGGGCACTGTCATAAAGAAGAGATAAATGTAAAATTTGGTTGAAGTCTACGGCCATGCCACCCTGAACGTGCCTGATCTCACCTGATCTTGGAAGCTAAGCAGGGTTGGGCCTGGTTAGTACTTGGATGGGCAACCATCTCAGAATACCAGGTGCTGTAGGTGTTAAAAAAAAAAAAAAGTTGGTTGACCTTCCTTGAGGAGCACAGTATAGAGAAAACCCTTTGGGAAACAGAAATATCTAATAGAATACTTCAACTTGTTTTCTGAGGAACAGGAGGTATAATCAGTTCCCTCATCTGCTGTATAAAATCAGCAAAGCTTGCATTGCTCCCTAATTTTTCCACTCAGTTACTTAGCCAACTCTTGTAGGAGCCTGGGTCACATCAATGAATACAGAATAGATCCCTTGCCTTGTGGAGGTACATTCTAGAGAAACAATTAATATAAATGAAGATAATAAAAAAGAAAATTATTCTATATTAGGTCAAAAGGTTATAAAGAAAAAAATAAAGGCTATAAAGAAAAAAAAAGAATACAACAGCTAAGAGAGATAGATATTGGATGGGCTAGAACAAGTCCCAAAATTAATTAGGGTTTGAGGTAGGCCTCATGGAAAGTTGACATTTGAGCAACAACTTGAAAGGCTTGAGGGAGTTAATCAAAACAGAGGGGAAGATTTCAGCAGAAAGAAGTGTCAATGCAAAGGCTTTGAGGTAAGAGCACACCTAGTGGGTGTTAGCAAGGAGATCTGTAAGGCCAGAGCAGAATGAGTGAGGGAGGGAGTAGGAAAGGAAAAGAAGAGGGAGAGCGGAAGGGAGGACCCAACCACATAGGGCTTTGTAAGAACTTTGTAAGTTAGGCAAAAAGAGAAAAGTCACTACAAGGTTTGAGTAAAGAGTAGCATAATCTGACTGATGTTTTCAAGGATCTCTGCCTGTTGTTTTGAAAATATTCTAGAGGGGTAGGGTAACAGTTAGGAAGCTACTGAAGTAATCTAGAAAGAGATGATGGCAGCTTGGAGGGGGTAGCAGTAAAGGTTCTGAGACCCGATTAGATGCTGTATGAATGTAGCATGAAAGTGGGACCAGGAGGGCTTCTTGCTTCATTAGATGACAGTTGTGTGGAAAAGACAAGAGCTAATGACTAAGTTTCAGTCAGAAGACTGGAACTGCCATCCACTGCGATAGGGAAGGCTACTAGAAGAGCAAGACCATGAGAAAAAATCAGGAGTTAGAATTTGGACAGGTTGAGTCTGACATGCATGGTAAACTTCCAAGTGGAAATACTGCATAGACAGTTGGATACATAAGTTCAAGGTCCATAAGTTCAAGGACAAGTCTACAAATATAAATGTGTGAATTATCAGCAAATCATTTTAAAGCCAGTGTGCCTGGATGAGATCACCAAGGAAACAGTTGGCGAGGATAGTGAAGAGTGAGAATTCGTGAGATGGTGAAGAGAAGATGAATGAGGGCTGAGCTATTACACCCCATATTTAGTAGCTATAGAGAAGAGAAGAAGCCACCCAAGAGACTGAGACAGAGTGGTCAGTGCATTAGGAGGAAAACAAGCAGCCAAACATGGTATTTGGAAGCCAAGTAAAGGAAAGTGTACCAAAGAGGAGAAAATGATCAACTGTGCCAAATACTGCTGATAGGTCAAGTTAGATAAAACTGAGAATTGACAACTGGATTTGGCAATGTGGAGGTCAGCAGGGATCCCCATAAGAGCAGTTTCAATGGAGTGGTGAGGACGAAAGTCAGACTAGAGAATGTTCAAGGGAGAAGGAGAGAAGAGGAAGTAGCCTTGAAAGGAAGGACAACTCTTTTGCTGCAGAAGAGAACAAGTAAACAGGGTGGTAGATTGCAAGGAAAGTGGAGTTTTAAAAAACATTTTTTAGTACTTTTGTGTGAGTACATTCTTTGTGGGGAGCATAGGGTGGTACTAAGTTCTGCCTACAAGTTGGCTCAGGTCAAATAAACTATGACCACTCCTGAAGACACAAGAGCTCAGGATGGAGGATCATTGACATCAGGAATATATTTATACTCTAAAAATGAAGCCAGTCTTATAACTGTCTGTCTGCTAATTCAATCACTAAAAGTATTGTGGCTTCCTCAAAAGTATTTGTCTGACAAGGTAAGAAATTCTCCTAATTCTCTTCTTCATCTTGAACATCTACTAGACATCTATTAAACATGGGGCACCATGCTAGTCACTTCTAATAACATTGATGCTAAAGACCATCAGAATGAAAGTCTGCTAAAAACAAACAAACAAACAAACAAAATCTGTTTCTTTATGGCTCACATAATTTACATTGGCATAAGATATTTGTTTGTTTACTGTTTGCTTACTGTCTCTCTCTCCCTTCTAGAATGTGAACTCCTTGAGAGAGGGCTCCTAGCAGTTTTTCTCACTTCTACGTCCTGAATCTAGAATAGAATCGAATATTGTTGAATGAATAAATGAACTGACAATACAAGGTGCCTAGCAGGCCTACATGATTGTTCCTATTTCTTGGTCCTGTGGGTTTGGAGGCAATAAATATCTTTCAATTTTATTCTTTAAATTGCTAGGGTAATAAACTGCTATGACAGAGGGATATTCACACCTGCACAAAAGTCTGGCTCCTGAGCAGCATTTGCTCATATGTTAGGATGATATAAAAGACCCTTCTACCTAAAATCATCTCCCCGCTGGCCTGTGTGAGTGTGTTTAACCTACACTCACAATACTCACTCTTTGGGTTAAAATGGTGGTTTTCAGAAGAACTCTAGGATACCATGCAAAGGGACTTTGTAGGCACATCATGGGATCAGGGGGGGTCTTCATTCCCTCTACCAGAGAGCTCTTCTGTTACCTGTTTTACACATTTGAGTCCATGTAAAATTTCCTTTGAAAGTAAGTTATTGCTGCCCCCTAAAAAAGTTCGACAACTTTTCACCCTTTGGATTTTAAGTGTTCAGTCTGAAAGAGCTTATAATTTAACACTGGGTCCACTGGAGCACGAGAAGGAGAAGGAGTAGGAGCTGTTTTGGGAGTCTGAGTGATGGGAGATGCTGAGCGAGGAGAAGCACAGGAGCTTCTCGGGCTATTAGGTTTTCATTATAAGCTTAAAAGAAAGGAACACAGGATAGGTACCTTTTGAGTTGGAGCAGGGGGTAGGGAGTGCTGGTGGAAGGGGCAGAGTTCAGGAAGGACATAAAACACGAGAAGTAAGAGTGAAAAGTGAGACCTCGAACCACGAATGAGACAAACAAGCTCAGAATGGCCTGCTGGAAGGGTAGTGGGCATGGACCTAACTCAGTCCCACTGTGATGCCAGAAATGCCACATCATTTTATTTTTTTAAATCAAATTAATTCACACTTCCCCACTCAAAAAAGCGAAAAGAAATGTTATTCAGGCAGAGGATGTAGGAAAATTCCCAGAGGCTTAGAAGGGGACTGATTTTTGACATGTTTCTCACTAGCAGGAACCAGTGCTCACGTGCGTGGGAGAGAGGCACGATCTCAGGGGGAGACAATTGTGTGGGGCATCTAGGACAGCTCTAGACAGGGACTAGACTTGGACTTGGCATGCCACAGATGTAATGGACCCTAAGGGCTTAGAACCATGAGGCCTCAGTGTTCTCTGAGGAACTGAAAGCTAAATCTTCTTCCTCTGTTCTTCCCTTGGATCCTTGTACCACCCTTAGGAGAGAGAGGCCCTTGCAAAATATCGCCTCTATCGCTCCAGAAACTTCCACATCCTCCCCCCTCAGAGTAAGCCCACACAAGCCCTGCTCAATCCTTCTCTCCTCGATGCCAGTTTCCCTTTTCTGAGAATCCACAAATGATAACACATACCTTTTTAGTTTTCTTAGTAGATTGCTCTATTACACAGATTTTTCATTTATTACCCAGGGAGCAAAGGACTTTATTAGCACCTTATACAACTTTGTTCCAAGGTAGTATATGGTAGATAGTAAATGCCTGTTGAATGAATGCACTTACAGAGCTCTTGTCTTAGATATTCTAAAAATAAAAGTGCCACAGCTACTTCCTCTTTTATGATCTGTGGTGCCCACCTTGCTGCAAAGACAAGGTAAAAGCGGTCCCTTAACTACAGTCCTAGTCTTTAGTTCAAACTCTCTCAATGCCTATTATATAACATGTTTCAATTACTGAGAAACCATTTATTTGAAGAAAGTCCAAAATATTTTCCCCAATTAAAAGTCCTCAGTAATAAGTTACTCCTTGACTCATTTTTTTTTTTTTTTCCTTCTGAAATAAAGCTATGCTTTGATTCAATGGAGACTTTGCCATCTGGCCTTCAGCTTAAATTCCCCCAAACAAGAACTAAAAATATATACTGTCTGACACACAGTATGATGGAAGATACATCTTTCTACGAAAAAAATAAATTGTTGTGAAATTATCTAAAAATCATTAGAAGGAAGCAAAAGTTGATCTATTGCTGGTGGTATTCTGATACGAGAGCGAATATAAATAGAGTTTAGAGAGCAGTTCTATCTCATCATTCAACATCCCAAGTAAAATCACAGTATAAAATCAAGTTAGACAAAACCCTGCTCAGTAGATTTTAATTCTAATTACAGAGTAGTAAGTAAAGAAAGAGCAGAGCAAAAAGCAAGAAGTCAAGTTTATGATCAGAGACTGCCAGAAATAGACTGACAAGCAGACGTGTAAAGAAATTTTTTTAAAAGAATCTTTATTCATTCAACATTTCAGAGAGAGAGAGAGAGAGAGAGAGAGAGAGAAGTGCGCAGAGGGAGGAAGGAGGAAAGAAAGAAAAAGAAAACTTTCAAATAAAGGACTGTCTAATTAAAAAGACATACTAGTTTACTACCTCAAGGTTTAGTGCCTGAAAGTCCCAAACAGAGCTCTGAAGCAATTTTGTCAAAAATTATTGGAAAATAACATGTACACAAGGACTTTGTTATTTATGATTTCCTTCGAATAAGCACAATAACATAATTTCAACTTCCTAAAGAACATTGGCAATTTAGAAACTGCATGCTTATAGTCCACCCTCTTAACAAGGCTGACAGAGAGTTCTAAATTCAGAGATTATTGCTCAAACATTTAGTTTTATTTTTTTTGAGGTGTCCTACTTTCTGAATTTGCTTTAGGAAATAAACACTTTATTTTCTAAACAAATAATTATCATTTAATGGCACTTTAAAATATTTTGCAATTTTCTACAAACATAAGTCTGTCTCAAATGACATTTGACAATTATTCACTTAGAATCATAAAATAATAATGATGGAACAATATATATATTACCCTTGACAAATTTCAAACAAATGTAGGATATTTCCTATAAAAGAGTTAGATCCATGCATCTAAATCTAACAGAAAAAAAAAGAGATATTTATGATTAGGAAAGAAAATAACTCTCTTGCATGCATGTGACAGTATCTGAAAAGTTATACATATTAATATTTTTTCGGACCTTTATTAAATGTGTAATTCAGGCACAACATCTATGGGAAAACTTAGGAGAAAGATGAACAAAGAAAAATAATCAGTTTGGAGAGTTCTCTCATGTTATCTTCTTTATTTGTACAGCTACACAAATTGGATTGATTGCATTTTACAAGTTAATAGTCTGTGAATTTCATTTGGAATTCAAACCAAATTTATTTTTAATATTAGTTTCTTTTATTTTAGTTCATTTTATGTATTGGCAAAAGCTGCAATAAAAGCTAGAATAAATTACCTATGACTTTGCAATATTACTTGGCTTGAGACCCAGAAGTAGAATAAACAGATATATTTACAATTTACTGTGAAAAGAACTTTGAAAAAATATCTTTTGAGACAGATTATAGTTCTATCCTAATGTCGAAAAATTCACTTCCAGTCCCATGAAGACTGTACTATATCTCTTTCCCACCTACTCTCTATTATTAATTATTGTAACAGTACTTCATAGCATTATCATTCTTAAAAATTCACTGATCTTCAGGATGCTGTAGGATGTCACCTCTCTTTCATATCAAATAACTGAATTCCAAGATTCTGAAGGCCAAGGTCAGAGTTCTGCCCAAGACCCTCTCTACTTTCCTTCCTCTTAACTGATCACAACAAACCCCACTTACCTGCCTCCATGCAGTAGCCCACAGGCACAGAACAAATTCCATTGGTTAGGTCAAAGCAAAGTTGGGAAAACTCAGATACTTCTAAGCTATCTGACCCTTCAATCTTAAACCACCACCAAATATTCAGGTAACTTGAATTCTAAACTCTATTATGATTTAAAACTGTTCATTTTTAACATTCACCCTAATATCCCATACTGATATTGAGTGGCTCTAAAGACAAAAGAAGTAATTTTATTACATATAGTATTATAATAAATATACAATATATAATATAAATAATATATTAATAATAAACAATAATATTAATATTGTATTTATATAATAATTAATACTATTATATTATAATAAATAATATTAAATATAGTATATAATAAGCATATTACTTTTTGTGCTTCTTTGGGAAGTTATAATGGATATCAAGTGCCACCATACCTGGTAAAGCCCAGTATATTCTGTTTACTAAGACTTGGAAGTAGGTCTTTCACTTCTCAAGATGCCCATCACAAAGTGTTAAAAAAAATGCCTGTGCTTAAAGGGTTAACCCACAAATAACTAGAGGGTCCAGTCTCCTGGATACAGCAGAGCTGGAAGGTGGAGGCAACTGGATTCTTTGTAACAACCAAGATAACTGGAAAACAACATGGTTCTGAAAGCTCATGAAACAACACCTAGGGATAGAATTCCTAATTTTTCTTTGGCTCATAGACAGAAAAGGGAGTCAGTTGCTCTAGGAAAGTTGACTTTTACTGTCAAATCATTTGTGCCCTGCTAAATGATTTACAAGCTGGTGGAACACAGAGGTGTTCTCTGAATTTTCTGTCCCGTGCTTCCTCCATTTTCTCTCACTGCATACTTTTCGTAGCACAGCTACATAAAATCTCTCCTAGGAATCCTAGTTACCAGGATTGTATATAACAAAGCTACACAGACTAAACCTAACATGTAAAAAAAGTCAACTTGCCTAAAACTAAATATAAGCACAATTTAATTAACTTGCATTCCAGAGTCACAGCTGCCAACTTGCTGAGACCAGAAGATTGGGTACATAGCACCCAGGGGCTCAGAGAAAAGAGGAAAACACTGCTAAAATATTTCCTCAAATCTTCTCAGGATTCCTATGACCCTTTGTCCTAGTAAACATGAATAATTCCCCTGGTAAACAAGATACAGGAATCCAATCAGGGAAACAGAATGAGCTAAGGCAGGAAGAGATGAAGTGTCAGGAGAGGCCAAAGTTTCAGGGGAGACATACAGGGACTAGCAAATGTATAGCAAATAATCTGGCTACGGGGTATGATCTACTTTATCACTGAAAGGAGGAAAGACATTGCTGCAGAGAATGGAAAGTCTAAGACTATGTGCCTATCACTCTAAATTCTCATAACTGAAATTTGGACAGTGACATAGTCTTGTCTGCCTGAAATACTCTACTGATCAACCTAATGGGCTTAAATTAACCCTGGGAAACTTTATGATGTAAGGGTTGTTAGTGGTGGACGAATTAGGGGACTGAGCTCAGCATGGGGGTGATACTGCTGCGAATAAGGTCCATTTTCTCCCACTCGCCAGAGGGGTAGGGAATGTGTAATTCTAAGCAGGATCACAAGATGGCAGCCAGACTCAGCACACAGAGCCTGTGAAAGCAACTCCACCTGAGGCCCTCACCTGGTGAGCAGTTTATAGAGATGGACTCACAGGGAATTCCAGCTGGGTGACTTATCTTTTTTTCTAAAGGGCATCCTTTGCTTGTTTCTCTGACTGAGTAAATTTGAAATCCCACTTTTGTTTATTATCACTACAGAGAACTGAAAAGTCTTCCACAGTTGAAGCCTACTCTTATTGGCACATTTTTCTATTGGTTTTCTTCCTTATTCATTTATTAGAGCTCCTTTTGTTGCACTAATTTTCTCTCAGGCCATCATTGTTTTTTAATTTGTAGTCTCTTTAGCTATACAAAAGTTTTACATACATATAAGGTCAAATATTCAGCCTTTACGATTTATGTCTTTTTAAACCATATCTATATGTGTCATAGAACAGACACTCCATGAAGACAGTGGTTTATGTTTTTTATTTCATGCTATAGCCATAGGACCTAGAAGAGTGGCACATATAGCATAGGCTAAATTAACTTTGCATTCAACCCAGGACCTTTCTAGAGCAAATGGAAAATACCATGGCCAAAGTTATGGGACACATTCTGGCCAAAATACACTAAAAATAAGCCGCAGAGATGGGGAAAACAGATCAGGTTTCCTAACAGTCAAAACTGATTTTGATATGGCCATAGAGGAAAGACACACAGATTGACTGATTTTTTGTTGAAATAAGAAAGTTGCCCATATTGCTGAAATGGTCCAAATATAAAATACATAGCCTGATTTGTACTATATGGAATAGAATGAAAGATCTCTCAAGGCTTTCTAGATTTGTTTCAACAAAATGGCAAAGGGAAGAAATTTGTTGACTACTTTCAAGCCAGTACGTTTCTTAATACCAACCACAAGAGGGAGACCACATCATAAACCAAATCACAGAATTCGTAATATACTTTTGGGAAGTGTTTAGGTGTGTGACAGTATTTGAAAACAATTGTATCTTATGTGTTTTTTAGTATTTATGTTAAAATAAAATCACGTTTATTTTAAAAATCATTTTACATTTCAAAATACAAATCCCCATAGATTAATGCATTAGAGAACACTAATTCAAACCTTGTGCATTTATTTCAGAATTGATATTTCCATTCTCATAAAAACCTATAATTTCAGAAATCCAGTTTTTACTTAGCCAGTTTTACTTCAAGTGGCTTTTTATGTATTTTTAGAATTATAATTTACACATAATATGACTTTTGAGAAATCAAAATGGATTTTACAGCAGGTGATCTCATTGTAGTAAAATCTCATTATAAATGCCTATTAGAACATCTCACCATAGCACCCAGATTAAATGAAACTCTTCATGACCGTAGAAAAGTTCTCCAGAAATGTTAGTACCATAAGCTCCAAACTTCTCTGCTTTAAGAACTCTGAAGAAAACTGCCAATTTTTCTCAGCAATTATCATCCTAAGAAAAATTTGTGACAGCCATTCCAAAGCCATTTGCAAATATAGACAGAAAAGGAGGCCAAATACTTTATAAAATTTGGCTTGATTCTAAGGGATCTTGGGAGGTCTCCCTGCCTAAAATATTTCCCAGCTGAAATTCTTCAGTTTGGTTTCACTCATTTAACTTAAGTCAGAAGTCCTCAATTAAAAGGCAGCTCCTGGAACTCCTCATTTACCCCACCAAGAATTTCAGAGCCTGTCTGCAGAAGGCACAGTGCTGGATATGGCAGAAATCATAAGGCCTTACAGAGACATCAAGAGACAAAGCCATTATCAGCAATTAATATTTCTGGAGAAAGTACTTTAAATATTTATCTTTTTTTATCGACATTTTTAAAAGATATTGAGAATTTAGCATAAAAAATATAAGAAAGGGTGGCACAAAAAGAACATAGGACATACCTGGGCAAGGACATACTTGGGTAAAGGTCCTTGAGTGCCAAGGGTCAACATGGGATCAGCGGGGGACAAAGAAGGGGGATGAAAATATAAAATTTTTCTTTAAAAATATTTTATTACTCATAAAACAGAATAGCAGTAATAGCGATATATGAAGAAAAACGAACTCATAAATTACACAAAAATAATGTTTTGTGTCATAATTTAATATGATATAACTAACAACGCATTACTGTGAATTTTCTGTCTCATTTTTCTCCAAATTTATTTATTAACTCATCAGAATGTATACTGGTAGCAAAATTATTTTCAATCTATATAACTGAAAATGGCCTTGATGCTTGAAAAAAAATGCAAGATTGCAAACGATTTTGCTAATTTTTAATTTCAAGAAGATCTTTTTTGTATGCAACTTTTACTGTTCCTTTTACGAGTACTTTATAGGCTGTGATAATATTGAGATAAATTTCTGATAAATTATTCTGAAATACAAATTTTAGTATATCTAGAGCTGATGATTCTCATGGAGCAAATCTAATAAAGAGATTTAACTCCTCATATGAATCAGTTTTGTGTAAGTATGAGTTTAATTTTAACTATAAATTAATGCAACTGCATTTCATTATTTCTTCTGATATCTCCCGTAAATTGTGAACATCATACAAAAAATCGAAAGTGGCTTCAAAATGTTATATAATTCAAAACATCCATTCATACATTCTATAGCTGTATCGTCAATTTTAAGGAATAGTTTCATTTTATATTACCTTCCTCGTTAACAAAAGTTTCATGCGAAGTTCACATGAAAATACTATTATTTTCTACTGACAATGGTAAAATGTAATTTCTATTTCTAAGCCTGTGGATAACCATTTTTGCAATGTTTGAGCATTTAAAACCAAGGATTCTAAAATCTTTGAAAAATTCTAATAAGTCCCTGATACATGCTTTATTGCAATGTTCACACGTATGCTTTCATGTATAACAATTTACTAACAAAGTCTGATGCCCAAGCACTAGCAGCTCCTATCTCAAGGTTCAGGCCGGAGAGTTAATATTTGTGCAGATGTCACAAGGACAGGCTCCAGAGACGATCGACCAGGCTGGCCCCCGGAGGTCCCCATGTGGAGCCCGTCCTCTACCCCAGGGCTACCACCCTCGAAACCTCCTTCTGTTGTTACTTCTGTGGTTGCAGCACCATCATGGCCACCAATCTGGGGCCAGGTCCTGGCCCGGCCACCTTGGAGCCCTGTGGGCCCCCAGACAGTCCTCAGGCATATATGTGTGCTTTGGTTCACCAGGCCAATGGGTGCTCAGCACCCATTGTGCCAGTTGGCACATGGCTACATGTGCACATGCTACCACCAAGCATATCTCTGCCATTCACACACATGTTCCATTGTCCCGTCAAACCTCACTTACAAAACAGAAGCATAAAGACAAAGTTATTAAGAATTACAAAACAGTGGCAGCAGAGCACTGAACCAAGCCAGGAGCCCCTCTGAGCACGGCGCCCTGTGCACTGCACAGATCACCAGCCCATTAAGACGGCCCTGACCTCAGCCTCTAAGAAAGGAAAAGAAAGGCAGAGAGGGCGAGATGAGGATATGACAAGCCCGTCTGAGAAGTTACAATGGCAGGGGTCCCAGTATCTCATTGTTTCTTAAAACCGCTAGGTCATTGCACCCATCCTCCACCCATGTCTCTTTTGCCACACCCAGCAAATTCCATCCTTTTGGAGTCACTGTCTAGACGGGGAACCACCACTGTGATACGGCTGGGACCACTATGTTCATTTTAATAGTAGTGGAGTTTAAGGTGCACCCATGGTTATCCAGCTAAAGAATACATTCCTCAGCCCCTTTGGGGCTAGGTGTGGCTATGTTACTAAAGTCTCCACAATATAATATAAGCAGATTCTTTCTCTACTTTGACTACTTAAAAGGGCCTCGCTGCCATATACTTCCTCTTTCTGCCCTCCCACAAGCTGGAGCACAGAGGACTCAGCCAGCTTCACTCACTCAGCTAAAGACCATGGTCTTGAGATCTATGAATCAAAAAGAGTATGGAATCCAAGTTTCTGGATGACCTCCTAGGGCAGGCCTGACTTGGCAAACTGGAAAATTCATCTCGGATTGCTTAATAGTGAAATAAAATGTTATTTTCTTTAAGTTGCTGTATTTCAGAATCTCTTTTATTACAGCAGATTAGTTTTTCTATAAGGAATTGAAATGGTTTGAACCTGGGGAGATTTTCTTCCCATAGTTCATTTGTCCATAAAGAAGATCTGAGGATAAAGTCCCTGGTTTGAAAGTTAGGACCCAGGAAGAAGGTGGGTCCATCCCATTCCAGTGAGGACTCTGTATGTGCCTTCCCACAAAGACATTCATTTACACATGTCTGCCTCGAGTTTAACAGGCTTAGGAAACCCACCCCTAGAGACATATCCACAGCACTGCTTCAGCGAGAAAATATCTTTTACGTTTGAAATAACTCATCTGCAAATATAAAGGCTGCCTGTACTTTTGTACCTACCTTATACAATTATAATGAAGATTGACAATACATGCAAACCATTAGGCACAGTATCTGACACCAAGTGAACTTCCGATAAATTTAATTTCTTTATTATTACTGACACTGTTAAATTGACATAATTTAGGCAGCAAAATGAAGAAGAGATATATTTTAAGGAAGTACACTGCCTCAGGCTTGCGGTATCAGTGGGCAATAAGCCTGTCTCCCCTGATGCCCATACACAGAGGTATGAGGGATAAATTAGTTAAATGTCCCTAAATTTCCAAAACAGAAAATCAGAAGTGATGAGTTAGAGAATTGAAATGGAAGGAAAAGCCTGTGCATCAAAGAGAAGAAACCAAGAACTCAGTGGAAGAGAGAAACATAAAAGGAAGAGCCACAAAATCCACTCCCCATATCCACAAAACCAAAGAAGAAAATGGGCTTCTACTTTAAAAAAATAAAAATAAAAAGAATCTTAGGAAAACCAAACTTTCTTTAAAGTCATAGGGAATATAAAGAGGTAATGGAAAATCTTAACACTTCATTAGGTGTGGAAAGAATCTGGTAATAGACGAAACTGAGAAGTCAGACTTTTAATTACTTATCTCTAGAGCACTGTTTTCAGAGAGTGAACAATGAATAGTAATAACGAAGAAAAGTAAGATGAACTAGGTGAAAATTTGGAGAAAGATTTTTTAAATAGTCTGGACTTGGCAGTATTTCATTTGTTCAGCCCTTTTAAGGAAGCAAATAGTCCACATAGTGAAAAATTCAGTTAACTAAAGTATATCTGTTTAACATTTTAAATATCTTTCAAGATTTTATTAGAGTTTTGTGAAACAGAACACTTGTACTCTACCTTTTTAAACTGAGTGTGCTAATTTTTAACATTTCCTTGCTGCTTTGGGGCCTTTATGGTTAACAGCAAAACTTTCCCAGGGCTACTGGGAAGATCCTGGGGTGACCTTGTCCCGGTGCTAAGCTGCCTAAGACTGCTGCCAGCTTTAGGTTCTTGCCTGTTATATGCAGTCTCAGCAGTCAGCATCTCTACTGGTGTAGAGACACCTGCACCAGTAGTTCTACCCATCTCCATTTCCAATTTGTTTGTCATTAGGTATAGAGATCTGGGAAGCCAAAAAAAAAAAAGCAAGTTTTTAGATTTGTTTCAAAAGTAAAAGTTAACAGGCTACGAAAGAGGACCGTGGGAAATACTTTTATTTCTGAGTGAACATCTATTTTGTTGTTAATCATTTTTTGCTTTGTTAATCATTGGTTATATTCTGAATTATTTAGGTGGCAACCTCTGGATAAGTGAGATGCTACCATATATCCAAATAACCTAGTTAAAATAGAGGTAGCACATGAAAAGAGATGGTTAGCTACTGTGGAAAGAGCGTGGACTTTTACTGTTAGAATCAGGTTCAAGTCTCAGCTCTGCCTCTTGCCAGCTGTGTGAACACTCACTCCCACTATGCAGAGGTATTTCAAAGATAAGAAAAATAAGGTAAGGTACCTGCCTCTGTACTTGGCACATATTGACCTCATGTAGGCAAGCTGTGTCATTATTATTTTTATGTCATCGAATATTTAGGGGAAATTTAGATGTGTATCTAATATAATCCAAAATTATTATTACAAATCCAAAATTTAATCTGAAAAATCAACTCTAAATTATTTTAGGTAAAATAGTGTTGATTAAATTTTCTAAATTTTAAAACTGGAAGAGACTGATATTCACACAGTCCTGTCTCTTCATCCTATAGATTAGGAAACAAAGGCCAGAGAGTCAACATGACCTGGCCAAAGTCACAAAGCTAATTAGAATGCAGAAGCAGGATTGGAATTCACGTTTTCTAATGTCCAATCCAGTACTCTTAAACAAACATGAATTAATCTAGAACAGGGGTTGGAAAACTTTTTCTATAAAGGGACAGACAATAAATTGTTTTAGGCTTTGCAACAGATATGATTCTGTTGCAACTGTTCAACTATGCCACTGTAGAGCAAAAGCAGCCATAGACAGTACATAAGTGAATGAGCATAGCTGTGTTTCAATAAAACTTTATTTATAAAAACAGGCTGCAGACTGTATTTTGCTATGGGCTGTAGTTTATGTATACATCCCTGATTTAGAACAAGCTGACAAAGCTGACTCTTGAGCTAAAAAAAAAAAAAAAAAAAAAAAAATTGGGATAATTTTAAATCAACAAATCTATTGTTAATACAGTAAAAAACTGGATGGCAATAAAAGAACTTAGAAGAGTGACTATATACATGCTTTAAATGTTACTATTGTGACTAATATTTTTAAATGTTTGATAAGAGTCGGTCCTGGCCTCAAGACCATTATATTCCTAGGTAGCAATTGGGATAATGAAAGAAAGAAGCTCTAAGAAAGCAAAAGAAGATTCTTAAAGAAATGGAATTCTAAATTATCTTGGCTAAATAAGAACAGTGAAGAGAACTAAAATAATGATAAGCATTAAATGATACAATTTATTTTAGTTAGGGTAGCTAAAATACAAAGTACTAAGGGAAAAAAAAGCAGAATACTCTAACCTAAAGAAGAAATAAGTAAATGTTGCCATCAAAATCTGCTGAATATCACAAACTGAAAACACATCACCATCTCCACATCCTTAGCATCAGAAGCCAAGACTATGCTCATGGAACCAGGAATAATCTACCAGAAGTAAGAACACACCAAAATTGTGTCTGGCTTTCTGTCAGGACCTCCTGATGATGTTAGTTCCACCGTCTCAATTTTCATAATATGCTTCAGACACATAAAGAGGGCTCTCATGGAGAAAAGTGCCCAAATATCTTTTTCTCCACTAAGAACTAATACGACGAAATGCCTGTGCTGCAATATGAGGCACAGACAAATTTCCTGTGCTAAGAAGTACAACAGATTGGAACGGGTTTGCTAAGGAATATTGTTCAAGCTTCCTCTAGGGAGCCTTTGAGAGAAGACTAAATTCTGCAACTGTTTGGCATGAGGTACCCACCCTGAAGAGAAAAAAAAAGTAGAAGACTACTACTTTTTGTCATTTGATATACTCAGTTGAACTAAATGTAATGGTAATGGTTATTTAAAAAGCACATCTACCCTAAAAGCACTAAAGAGTAACCCAAAGATATATGATGAGAATAAGGTTCATTACATCATGCCAACTTGCTCCCCAAATCTGTTCAGTTTATACAAGACTCATTCAGAGTATTCAGTGCTTAGTGCAAACAACTATGATCTTGCAATATTTGATTTATCCTTGGGCTTTTACACACCTAAACTTTGGTTTCACTGCATGATTTTGGAAGAAGAAAGGCATAAAATGAAGCTATAGCAATGAAGAAGAAAGTTTTATGTATATAACTTCTGCAATTCAAAAGGCTCTAAGTCAACATGATGGTATTAGCCAAAAAGCATTTAAACACTTTGCTCTCTCTCAGAAATAAGATTAAAGCTGTTGTCTGAATACTGTAGTCCATTATTTTTTCTTATACTTTTTTCTTCATATATATACTTTACAAATATGTAAATTGTATACATTTTATAAATATATTTATATATCTTACAAATATTACACATATTCCATAAAAATATATAAAGTATTTTTTCCATTTATAATGTTCTCTTGCAATGCAGTTATAATTTATAGCTAAATACAGCTATTAGAAAAGCTTCAGTTTTTCAATATAGATAATAGGCATTTTATTTCTGTGCATCAACTTAAAAAAAGAAGTCTTCAAATATCAAAAATGTATCATTAATGTATCAAAAATATTGATACATTACAAAGATTACAAAAAAGAACATGAAAATGAAGTCACATTCACACTTGTTAAAAATGAATGTTAACTGAAAGAATAATGTGCACAAAAATATATAAAGAGAATATATTCATTACAATGGAAAGTAGAGAAATACCTATTAGTTGTAACTGACATTGTAAACAAAATTCCTATAGAAATAATACTATGAAAATCAGGACTAAAGCATATCTTTAAAAAGTAAATTGGCAAGACCAAAAAGATGCCTGCCTCTTGAACAAAAGAAGTTGTGTTTAATTTGCTTAAAGGAAAAGTAATGTTTTGTGTGGAAACTCAGATCTCAGAACCATGGATTTTTCTCATTTATTTTCCATTGTAATATCCTTCAGGGTTTTTCACAGCAACAACAATGGCTCTAACAGACAACTCAGGCATGCAAAACCAGTACATATTCAATTTTACCAGTTGATGAAAAATGTTTTTTCTCACCCACAGCTTTGACCAGGTCACCCCTCCCTGCCAGTGGCCTCACTATTGTCCTCCTTATCAAACGCAGACTCCACTTCTTAGTTTCAAAGGCCCCCTCCAGTTTTCCCAGCTTTCATTTCCTCTCTAACCAGTCTGTATTCTTCCAGCCAAGAAATCCTTCATTCAGTCCTTTCATTCACTGCCCCCAATCCATCCATACTATCTCTCACTTGTACAACACTGGCTCAGAACCGCTTTCAACAACCTACTTCTCTCCTAAAATGGAATTAAACCTACATTTGTTAGGTTAAACGACCAACTGCTTTTGTTGTCTTGTTTTTATTTTTAAATCCGATGACATTTGCCCTGTACAAAAGAGATTATAAAATGGGACCAGGATACCAGTAACAAATTTCTAGAGTAGTTTAATCATTCATATTCAATCTATTAGACCTATATGAGGCATAACAGTAAAGAAGTAATCTATTACATTTAATGATTGTTGGTTATAGGAATTTCAGTTGATATAACTTCAGGGATCATGCCAGGACCAGAAGAAATTGGGAGAACTGGGCACTAGATGCGTGGTGAACACGTGGTTGTCATCATTCCTTCTACCTTTTCCTCTCCCCAATGGATCAAAGTCTCCAACGCGTGAGTCCGTGGGAACACAGACAATCTATCTTGTGGGTGCCTGAAACTCGAGTGCCTGAAACAACCTGAGCACACAGGCACTCCATACACATTTGCTCTATGTGTGAATGGCACATAGTTGCTGCTTCAGATCTAGTGAATGGATTTCTTCAAGTTGAGTTCTCAGAAAACAAAAAGAATATAAAAATAATTTCTTTCACTTAGATCTTTCTAGTAATTTGTTCTACTAAACAAGGCTATTAAATCATATGAAACAGTTTTGTTTTCTATCAGAACAAGATACTACTTGTTTTGTTATAACATTCAAACATTAATCCCCCGGCTGTTGAGTTTCACAGTTAAGCAAGTTTTCCAGTCTTCAGATTTTAGCCTATAAAAATCTGTAAAAATCCTTTATTCAAAAGTTATACTTAGCAAGGAGTCTTCTGAAATCCAAATTGAGAGAATTGGAAACAGCTTAACAACCCAAAAGAATAATATTTCATAAAATCCTATGGAGTAAAAAGCCAGATCCTGTAGGACCACTGGCTGAGTGTATTAGGCAATTTCAGAAGATATTAACTCTTTCAGACCCTCTATGTGCTATTAAGTGGACAGAAGTAACTTGTCAAATGTTTCCCAAGATTTTTGAGTGATCAACCTCATATTTCATCTAAAACATTCTGTCATTTCCATTTGAACTGATTTTTCTAAAACGGTATTCTAAAGCTTTCTTGCTAGGAAGTATATGATGTTGCATTTTACTTTGTGTAAAATCTCCAGTCAAATCAACTCGCATTGCTTTGCTTCATAAAAATAGAAAAATGTGCTACAAATAACAGAAATAAAAATGTCAGTACATTCATGTCTGTGTCTGTATTTGACTTGCAGAATAAGGGACTTCGTGAAATAAAAATATGTCAAGCTCTTCTATTTTTATCACTGCTATTCTATACTGGGCAGATCTGAACATTGCATGTTTTCTTCAATTAGAAGACTGCCGGTAGGCAGGCTTATTGTCAGTGCAAAGTCTTTGCCTAAATTAAGCTACACATTTCTGACACCTTGTCTGAAGAGACTGAGAGCAAAACTCCAAACTTCTTTTTACCAGGCCAGTATCAGCAGTTCTAATCCAGATAGCCATTTTTTTTTTTGCCCTGTGTTGAGAGTTATTTGAACTGCCAACCATAAAAAGGAAAATAAGAACATTCCCATGAAGAAGAAAATAGAGAAGCTGATTGGGGCATGTTCAGGTAATCATTGCTTATCTAACCACAAATTATATGGTTAATAAATGGCATTTGATTTATATATGTAATCATGTCATATTTATATATAGAGAGAAATGTTCCTGTACATGTATTTTTTGTAAAAATAAACCCTTCCTTTCTTTTATGGGCCTAATGCTATAGGTCTAATCTTTAATCTATTCTAATTAAGTGATTGCAAAGAATAATTTTTAAATAAGTAGTCTCTGTATACAGAACCACTATTTTGTGCTAATTTTGAATGCTATTAAATGTACACAAACCCTCTTTTCTCCTTTCAAAATATGTGCACTATTTTATAACAGTGATGTCCTAGTTCTATGAACTCAACAGGTCCAGATTCAAAGAGATTCAAATCACAGCTTTACCCAGTCTTACTTCTATATTCTTGAGATTACTTAAACCCTCTAAGCATCAGTTTTCTCATCTAGAAAATGGGAAGTATTTCAGTAAGTTTGGGCTGCTGCAAGAATACCACAGACTGGGTGGCTCAAACAACATTTATTTTTCACAGTTCAGAAGCTGGAAGTCTGAGATCAGGGTGCCAGCATGGTCAGGACCTTCGCAAGGGCCCTTTTCCTGGTTATGTTCTCACATAGCCTTCCTCAGTATATGCCAGAGAGAGAGCAAGCTCTAGTCTCTTTTATTATGACACTAATCACATCATGGAATTAGTTCATGATCTCATCTAAACCTAATTACCTCCTAAAGGCCCCACCTCCTACATCATTCTATTGGGAGTTGCTGATTCAACATATAAATTTGGGGGTGAGGTTTACAAACAAGTCCATAATAAGAATAGCCATAATGAGGAGTAAAGAAGAAAATCTCTCTAAAACTCTTAGCATGGCACTTCATATATAATAAATGCTCAGTGAGCGTTGTCTATAATAATTATTATTATAATAATATTATCATTAAACACTATTATTAAAACACCATTATTTTTTTCTCTTTTAATTCTTTAAAGGCCTAAACCATATTCACCAGAGAGAAGCTTAATTTAAAATTAATTGATTTTCCCTTCAGCAAAACCCAAGTAGAATAAATTTAAAGGAAATCATACCTAGACACAAAATAATTAGCCTAGCAAGGTTTATCCCAGGAATGCAAGGCTAGTTCAACATTCAAAAGATAATAAATGTAATCCACAGGTTAACAAACTAAAGAAAAACCACATGATCAAGACAATAGATGCAGAAAAGCATTTGATAAAATTTAACGTCTTTCATGATAAAAATGCTCAGAAAACCAGAAGAAAGATTTAGTTTAAAGGCTCACCTAAATAGGTCAGCCCTACCAAGGACACTCTACCTTTCTTAAAAGTCAACTGTGACATATAACTACCTAATCACAGGACTGAATACCATCATATTCATGGTTCACACCTACATTCAAAGGTAGGAAGATTATACAAGGTGAATATACCAGGAAACTGGAATCTTGGGGACTACCTTAGAATTCTGCTTTTCATAAAAAGCAACTGACAATAGAAAACCAATATTCTAAAAACAGTACCTTTTACAGTAGCTCTAAAAGTATCTAACAAAATATGTGCAAGATCTATATAATGAAAACTATAAAGTGCTAATAAGAGATCTAAGATGGACCTAATAAATAAACCAAATTCATGGTTTAAAAGATTCAATATATTTAATATCAAATGGACATCTCTCTATATTGATCTATAGCTTTAACACAATTCTAATCAAAAATCTCTGCAGCATTTTTTGATAAGCTGATTCTAAAATTTATATAGAAAAGCAAAGTGCTAGAACGAAAAATAAGTGTTGAGCAAGAACACAGTTGGAATCCTCACATTAACAGATGTTAAGCCTTAATATAAAGCTATAATAATTAAGACAGTGATTTTGGTTGAGAGATAGACACAAAAATCAAGGGAAGAGAATAAAGAGCCCAGAAATAGACCCACATAATATGCTCAAATAATCTTTTTAATTTTCTTTTTTTCATTAAAAATTTTTTATTATTAAATATATTGAGATGGCACTGGTTAATAAAATCATATGGGTTTCAAGCATACAATTCAATAATACAGCATCTGTATATAGCTTCATATGTTTATCACCCAAAGTCAAATCTCCTGTCACCATATATTTAACCCCCCTTATCCTTATCTACCCACTCTCCCTTTACCTCTGATAACCACTTAACTATCATCTGTGTCTATAAATTTTTATTAGTTTTTCTTATTTGTTTGCTACTTTCAGTTTTATATCCCACATATGATTGAAATCATATGGTTCTCAATTTTTTTCTGTCTGACTTATTTCACTTAGCATTATTATCTCAAGATTATGTTGTTGTAAATGGCAGTATTTCACCTTTTCTTATGGCTGAGTAATAGCCCATTATATTTATGTATCACAACTTCTTTATCCAGTCATCTATCAATAGAGACTTTGGTTGTTTCCATGTCTTGGCCACCATGAATAGTGATGCAATGTACATCAGGATGCATATATTTTTATGAACAAATGTTTTAAAATTTTCTGGGTAAATACTCAGAAAAAGGATTGCTGGGTCATATGGTAATTCTATTCTTAATTTTTTGAAGAACCTCCATAATGTTTTCCATAGTAGCTGTACCAATTTACATTCCCACCAGCAGTCTATGAGAGTAACTTTTTCCTTACAATATCTCCAACACTGTTACTTGTCTCGTTGATAATAGCCAGGTGTGAGGTAGTAACTGCATTTCCCTAATAGCTAGTGAAGTTGAGTGTCTTTTCATATATCCGTTGGCCATTTGTATGTCTTCTTAGAAAAAGTGTCCATTCGGGTCTTCCATTTATTTTTTAATTAGATCGTCTTTGGTTGTTGAGTTGCATAAGTTCTTTGCATATTTTGGATATTAGCTCCTGATCAGAGGTATTGTTTGCAAATATCTTCTCCCATTCAGTTGGTTTCCTCTTTGATTTGTTGATGGTTTTTTTTTTTTTTTTTTGCTGTGCAGAAGCTTTTTAGTTTGATATAGTCCCATCCATTTGTTTCTGCTTTTCCATTCCTTGCCTTTGAGGCCAAATTCATAAAATCCTTTCTAAATCCAAAGGTCTATGAGTTCAGTACCTATGTTTTCTTCTATGCAATTTATTGTTTCAGTTCTTTTACTTAGGTTTTTGATCTATTTTGAGTTAATTTTGGTGTATGGTAACAGATAGCAGTCTAGTTTGATTCTTTTGCCTCTGGCTTTCCAATTTTCCCAGCATCATTTATTGAAGAGGCTTCCCTTTCTCCATTGTGTTTTTGGCTTCTTTGTCAAAAATTATTTGCCCATATGTCCATGTGTTTATTTCTGGTCTCTGAATTCTGTTCCATTGGTCTGTATGTCTGTTTTTCTGCCAATATCATGCTGTTTTGATTACAGTAACTTTATAGTATAATTTGAAGTCAGGTAGTGTGATGCTTCCAGCCTTGTTCTTTTTTTCTCAGGATTGATTTGGCTATCTGAATCTTTTGTGATTCCATACAAATCTGATGTTTTTTTGTCCTATTTCTTTAAAAAATGCCTATGTGTTTTTGATGGGTATTGCATTAAATCTACATATTGCTTTAGGTAATATGACCATTTTAACTATGTTGATTTTTTCAATCCATTAACACGGAATATCTTCCCATTTCTTTGTGTCTTCTTCTATTTCTTTTAATAATATCATAGTTTTTAGTGTATAGGTTCTTCACATGCTTTGTTAGGTTTATTCCTAAGTGTTTTATTCTTTATGTTGCAATTGCAAAAGGGATCATTGGTTGGTTTTTTTTTTTTCATTTCTTTTTCTGAAAATTCATTACTAGAATATAGGAACACTGTGGATTTTTAAAGATTGACTATGTTCTGAAACTTTACTGTATTCATTTATTATATACAATAGTTTTTAATGACTTGGGGTTTTCTATATAGAGAATTATGTCAAATGCAAAAAGTGACAATTTAACATCTTCATTTACAATTTGGGTGCCTTTTATTTCTTTCTCTTGCCTGATTGCTTTATCTAGGACTTCCAATACTATATGGAAGTAAGAGTGTCAAGAGCAGGCATCCTCATTTTGTTCCTGATCTTAGAGGAAAAGGTTTAAGGTTTTTACCATTAAGTATGATATTAGCTGAGGGTTTATCATATATGGCCTTATTATGTTGACGTATTTTCCTTCTATGCCCATTTTATTAATAGTTTTAATCATAAATAGATGCTGTATCTTGTCAAATCCCTTTTTATATGATTTTTACCCTTTTGTTTATGTGGTAATCACATTGATTGATTTGTGTGTTGAACTTTGTGCCTCTGGAATGAACCCCACTTGATCATGATGTATAATCTTTTTAACATATTGCTGTATTCAATTTGCTAGTATTTTGTTTAGGATTTTAACATCTGTATTCTTCAGAGATATTGGTCTGTAGTTTTCTTTTTGTGTGTTATCCTTACCAGGTTTTAGTATCAGTGCAATGTTGGCCTCATAAAATAAGTCAAAAAGTATTGCCTCTCTTCAATTTTTTGGAAAAGTTTGAGAAGGATGGATATTAAATCATTTTTGAATGTTTAGTAGAATTCACTAGTGAAGCCACCTAGTCTTGAACTATTACTTTTTGGGAGGTTATGGTGACTGTATCAATTTCCATATCTTTGATGGGTCTATTTGGATTTTCCAGTTCATGATTCAGTCTAGGAAGGTTGTATAGTTCTAAAAATTTGCCCATTTTTTTGTGGGTTATTGAATTTGGTGGCATATATTCTTTCATAGTATTCTGACATGATCCTTTACATTTCTGTGGTATCTGTCTGTCAGAACTTCTCCTCTTTCATTTATGATTTTGTTTGCCAATTTTTTAAAAAAAAATCAGCTCTTTGTTGCATTGTTTTTTCTATTGTTTTCTTTTCTCAACTTCATTTGATTCTGCTCTAATTTTTATTATTTCTTTCCTTCTGTTGACTTTGGGCTTCATTTGTTCACCTATTTCCTAGTCTTTTTAAGATGTAATGTTAGGTTGCTTATTTGGGATTTTTCTTGTTTCCTGAGATAAGCCTGTAACAATATATATTTCTCTCTTATTACTTCCTCTCATTAAAAGTTCTGGGATACAACTTTTGCTGTATTCCAGAAGTTTTTATATTATATTTTCATTCTCATTTATTTCTCTATATATTTTAATCTCTCCTTTTATTTTTTCTTTTACCCATTTGTTTTTAGTAGCATGTTGTTAAATCTCCACGTTTGTGGTTTATCTTGCTTTCTTTTTGCAGTTGATCTCCAGTTCCAAAGCATGCAGACAGACAATATGCTTGGTATGATTTCAATCTTCTTCGATTTGTTGAGGCTAGTTTTCTATCCTTGAGAATGGTCCATATGCACTGGAGAAGAATGTATAATCTTGTGTTTTGGAATGAAAGGCTCTGTAAATGGTGATTATTTCCAATTGGTCTAATGTATTATTTAAGAATGATATTTCCTTACTGATTTTCTGTTTGGATGATCTATCCATAGCTATCAATAGGGTCTGTAAGTCACCTACTTGTGTTTTTGTCAGTTTTTCCCTTTAGTTCTGTTAGTAGTTGCTTTATACATTTTGGTACTCCCTAATTGGGAGCATATATATTGAAAAGTATTGTGCCTTCTTGCTGTATTGTCCCCTTTATCATTATGAAATGTCCATCTTAGACTCTCGTTACCTTCTTTATCTTGAAGTCTATTTTATCAATAGACCTCAAGCAGGGATAGCCATACTTCTATCAAATAATTTTTGACAAAGGTGCAAAAGCAATTTAATATAGAAAAGATAGCCTTTTAGACAAATGGTCCTAGAAAAATTGGTAATCCATGTGCAAGAATAAAACATTACCACCTGACCTATACATCAAACCTTATGCAAAAATTAACTCACCATACATCAAAATAAAATGAAAACTATAAACGTCTTGGGAGAAATTATAGGAAGAAGTCTTTGTTCATATGAGTGATGCAAAGAGGTTTTATGACACAAAAGTGTGTTCTATACAAGGCAAAATTGATATTTTGAATTTCAACAAAATTAAAAAGATTTGCTCTATAAAAGACAATGTGAAGAGAAAGGAAAGACAAGGTATAGACTAGGGAAAAATATTTTCTAATTACTTATTTAACAAAAGACAAACACTCAGATTATATAAAGAACTCTTAAAATTCAACAATAAGAAATCAAACAACCCAAGAAAAAAATGAGCAGAAGTTGTGAACAGATACCTCAATAAAAAAGATATACCAATGGCAAATACACATGTTAAAAAATGCTCATCATTAGTCACTAGAGAAATACAAATTAAAACCACAGTGAAATACCTTTATGCACCTATTAGAATGACTAACACAAAAATAACAACAAAAATTAAGCTGACAATACCAACTGCTGATGAGATTGTGGAGCAAATGTAACTCATATACATTGTTGATAGGAAAGCAAATAATACAGCTATTCTGAAAAATAGCTTGGCAGTTTCTTATAAAACATAGACTAACCAACTAGGTATTTAGCCTAGAGAAGTTTGCTTACAAAAACTGTAAGTGAATATTTAGCAATAATTTTCATAGTTACCTAAAACTGGAAACAAAAAATGTCCTTCAATATGTCAATGAATAAATAAATTGAGGTACACCCATACAATGGAATACTACTAAACAGTAAAAAAAAAAAAACCAAAAAAACATCGATACATGTAACAAGATGGATGAATTTTAAACGTATTAGGCTAAGTGAAAGAAGACAGTCTCAAATAATAACATCCCATATGATTGTATTTATATGGCATTGTAAAACAGCATGACTGTAGATTTGGAGAGCAAGTGAGCGGTTTCCAGGGGTTTGGGTTAGGAATGAAGGTTTGACTATAATGGACAACATAAGGACATATTTTGGTTGATAGAACTATCTATGTCTTGCTATGTTGTTGGTTACACTAATCTATGCATATATTAAAATTTATAGAACTATACACAAGAAAAACAGTGAATTTTATTGTATAACTTAAGAAAAAATAAATGAAAGATTCTTATCATGGGAACACATATTAACAGACTAATATAAACTAAAAAATAAAGTCAGCCTGTTTCTAGCAGAAAGTAACTTTAATTTGACTAGTTTGACATTGGAAACCAGCTTTACCAATTAGTTAACTTCTAAAGAAACTGAATGGATCAAATGAACAACTCCAAAGTTTTAGTACATATATTTAAAGCACATGATAATATGAAAAGCTTCTTATCAAAAATATTGTATTAGCAAAGATTAATTTATTAATAATATTTTAGGTTTTCTAATTCTTTTTGAGTACATAGGATTAAACAAAGTACCTCTAACTGAAAGAGTAAGACATAGACATGTGATAAATCCTAATAAAGGGCTCAGAAATTGAGACCATGATGTCAATATAGTCTCTATTGATGGAATAATAAATTCATGTGCAGGTAAGTTACTTTCCAACTCTGTTCTTTCAAAAACAAAAGAAGAATCTAATTAAGTTGTCATCTAATCATTAAAAATAATTTTAATGATAGATTATTACTATGACTTTTGACATTAAACTGGAAAGTCACTCAGAAATATTGAGCGCCATCATCATAATAAAACTCCTTTTATTCTCATGTACTAAATTTTATGAATAAGTTTACAAAGCACTACAATCTAGAAGACAAGAGAATAGAGATAGAATCAATGCCAAACCTTGTTATATTCTACACAACCAATTTCAAAAGAAAAAAATCATCCCATCTAGCACATCGAGAGATGAATTTCCAACAAATGTCACTATTAAGTTTAGTAATTATTTATAAACACTTATATTTCAATCACAATTATTATAATTAATTAATCAAAAATTATTGACACTCAAAAGCCTCATAAATGAAGAAAAAAATTTTAAGAAATGATTTTCATTTTTCTACATGTTTTTTTCTAGAGATGTATAATAGGGCAATAAAAATAATTATAAGCATTAAAAAGAGATTACACCGAAATTAACTTCTGTGGGAGAAGGGGAATAGAAATCTGAGTTTGGGGAGTAAGGGGAGCTATGTAAAATTTTCTGAGTGTTAAAAGAAGAGCTTGTAATTTTTAAATGGTTGGTGCATGCCAAATCACCATGGTATTTAAGTTCCATTGGACACATTTAAAAGAATGATGTAACAGTTTCATTTTAAAATGTCAATTATTATAAGATCTTTTAAATTGTAGTCTTTGTCACTATTTACAGTCATCATTAAAAACGTTTAAATATTAACTTAAAATTGTGCAAGTATATAATTTTTCAAAATCATTTTATAGTTACACAAGCAAAAATATTTAGAAGACCACGGCTTTAAAACACTATGGTACACTTCTTCCTCAATAAGAATTTAGCTCATTTTGTTTAAATGTGTGTCAGGGTTCAGACACAAAATAAACATATGGATTGAGCAGATGAAAACAGAAACTGCAATTACTTCCCAATCGCTGAGCTCAGTAGAATTAAAGTTATGAAGATCGCAATGCTATTTGACATAAGGAAGTTGTAATTTCAGAAGAGAGTCACAGATTTTGATGTGATGACTCCGAGTCATGCATTAGTTTGAGTGGGCAGCCCAGAATTTAGAGTTTAAACTCTAGAATGCCTGAATTACTAGGCAATTGCCACATTATTGTAGCTCAATTTCAAGGAGGACTGATTGAGTTTAAGGAACTCTGTCCACCAAAAAGACATTAAAAGTATCCTACCTCGGGAATTTTTGGAGACAAAAACGAAACTTAAAATTAAGCTAATGTTTCCATTGCATGAAAAAAAAAAAAAAAAAAAAAACAGCAATTTATTTTCAACTACCTGGTTCTGTAAAGATGTATCTGCTATAATTAAATTGACCGCCATGGAAGATGTAAAGCTGGATTTAGAATTAAAATAGATAATGTTTTGAATTGTTTAGAGTGTGAATAATCAGCATTCTTACTGGAGTAATTAAATTGATTATTGACCAAATAGGCTTAGAGCTATGTACTTATGATTATATATATTGAAAAAAACAAAAAACAGAAACAAAAATAGACTTTTGCCTTGTAGCTAAAAATTTCTATATTTAATCATAATCTGTAAGACTACAAATGTAGATTTCTGATTGCAAGGCACCATACTAAACAAAATGTAGATGGCATTGGTCTCTAGCCACTGAACAAAATAATACTCTGTAAGAAGCTCAGGGATCAACCTATGATCTTGGGCTTATGAGTTATTGAGCCCTGAACCATGCAGCTAACTTGTAAAGAGAGAGAAGAATGAATCCAGGTGCAGAAAGAAAACCTCCTTATTTCTGTTTTGGAACCACTGTGCCACCTCAAGCAAAGAAATGTTTGACAGAGAATAGAAACCTAATCTCAAATGATCTATAAACAAGAATTACTGAGACCAAAGAGAACAGGCAGTATTTAGGCTCGACAAGAAATCTATTGTGTTTGGCACTGCTTCTTTATGCTGGGTATGTGGCATAGTGAAGTCAAAACAAGACTGTGGTTCTCATAGAAAAACAGTGGAAACCCACAAGATGAACATTTCTCATGGTTCACAGATGGACAGAAGTTGTTAGGGACTTTAAATGATTAAAAAAAAAAAAAACACTTCAAACTTCAATTCACAACAAAATGAAATTCAAGTACCAGATGAGGGATCATGAAGTTTATTAAGAATTCTTCCATGTCCTTAGCTCTATGACTACCCAAGTAACAACAATAATAATGATAGCTGTTGCTGGTATAGCTTCTCTTCCTTATCTTTGGCTGCTCTCCATAACATGCTTATGTTACATCCCTACAGACAGGTGCTTCAAAGAACTGAGAGAAGATACCTGGGGGAAGAGCATTGGAGGCAGATGGAACAGAGTAAAAAGAAAACTATAGAGAGCAAAAAGGAAACTATTAAGAGAGAAGTCAGAGAGGTAAAGGGGCAGATGATATAGGGCTGGATGTCTATATTGCACAACTCCTGGCGGCATTATTTACATTGAATTTTGTGTGACTGGTGCTCTCCTGGAGTTATGCAATGCAACAATAAGGATGATGTTTTTTATATCGAATGAGAGAGGAAGTCTTTAGAAACCTTGGAAAGGAGAGATGTTAATACGATTTGAATAGTGGAAAAAAACATATTGCTGCTCTGCGGGGGCATAGAGAGGCAGCTAGGAAGCTAACAAGGACGTGGAAAGATAACCCGGACACGAGTTGAGATGACTCAGACCAGTAGTAGTTGTGAGGGTGGTGAGCATTGGTTAGATTAGGTATATATTTGACAATAGAGTCAGTAGAATTTGCTATCAAACCAGATATGATGTGGGAGAAAAAGAAATGCCAAGGATGACCCAAGGTTTTGGGCTGGAGCGACTGGAAAAATAAAGTTATTTACTAGATGGGGAAAGTTTGGAGAGGAGCAGTTATGGGGATACTATTAGGGCAGTTTAGTACATATTACATTTAACATGACTTTTAGACACTCAAGTGGAAATAAATAAAAAGCTGTGTGTGTGTGTGTGTGTGTGTGTGTGTGTGTGTGTGTGTGAAGCATAAATATACATGCAGGTCTGGAGTCTAGAGGAAATGCAGGCTTTACACCACATTGGTAGGTGTCAGTGCGTGGTGGTATTTGAAGCTATGAGCCTGAATTAGGTCCTCAAAAGAGAAGAGGTCCAAGGACTAAACCCTGGGGTACCCCAATATTTACAGGTGAGAAAAATGAGGTAAAAACATTAAAGGTGCCTGAAAATAAGTGGTCAAAGAAGGGGGAAAACCTACCTGGAAGCCAAAGGAAAAGAGTTCATCAAGAACGAGGAGCGATTAAATGTGGCAAATGCTGAAGGAGGTCTCAAGTCAGAGGAGAACTGAGAACTTTCATGGGATTCAGCAACATAAATGGAAATTTTTGGAGACCTGGAAAAATGTAGCCTTGCTTGAGAGGTGGAAGCAAGGATATTGGGATGTGGGTGTGAAACTAGGAGAAGTGGAATAAAATTTGAAGTGGCATATAGATTTGAGAGTTATCAGTACTTATGTGGCCACAAGCAAGTATGAGATTTCCATCAAGTATGAGAAAATGTATAGAATGTTGAGGAAAGAGGGTTGAGATTAGAATCCTGCAGAATGCTAACATTTAAGAGGTCAATAGAGGAAGAGGAAAGAGACTGTAGTTTGGCCCAAGTGGTGAGAAGCAGCCCAAAACAGAACAGAGCTCTAGAAACCAAAGTCAAAGCTACAGATGAAGCAGAAATCAACAGGAACAAAAGCCTTTCATTGCAGGGTGCAACCAAGTTTTGCACTTTCTCCTACACAATCTCAGGTCTCTGTTCTTACAGGATATAGTACTTATTGGTCTTAGTAGACACTATCAATTTCAAAGGCTAAAGAAAGTAAGTACATACAACAGCTACCTCACCCCTCTAGCAAGGTAATTCTGAGCCATATGTTGTCAGGGGTCCCCAACCTCCAGGCCACAGACCAGTACTGGTCCATGCCTGTTAGGAACAGGGCCGTACAGCAGGAGGTGAGTGGCAGGTGAGTGAGCGAAGTTTCATCTGAATTTGCAGCTGCTCCCCAGTGCTAACATAACCATCTCGGCTCTACCTCAGATCATCAGGCATTAGATTCTCATAAGAGCACCAGTCCTAGTGCCAAAAAGGTTGGGGACCCATAAGATCCAGCTCCAGTTGCCCACCATGGTAGCTGGTTTGCTAATTTTGCCTTTATTCGCCGTCCAGCTTCCCTTCCCTGAATCGCACCTCTACTTCCCTATGTCCCATGTCTCTCTCACATACACCGTTTGTGCTCACATCTTTTTCTCAGGCTCTGCCTCTATGCTTATCTCTCCACTAGCCTATGAGCTCTTTAAAAGTATGCATGTCATCTTTCTTTTTCCAGTTTCTGATAAACTGCCTAGTACATAAAATATGCTTCTAAATGTCTGTGAAATCGAAGTATTTACATTTGCATAATGCATCATGGCTTATAAAATTCTTTCACATATGTTATCTCATTGAGCCCATAAAACAGTTCTACCATCAAGGTATTGTTATGCTTATTATAAAGATGAGGAAAGAGAGGTTAAAAGCATTTAAGAAACTTGGTCAAGACCACAGAGTTATTAAGTTAAATGGTCAGGCTTTAATACAAGTCTTCAGATCTAAGTTTGATGCCCTTAAAAGAAGCAGCTATATATGGAAGAAAGAAAATGTTTTTATAATTTAATTTTTTAATAATTTAAAATTATAAATGTAGGAAAATTTGAAGTTCTAGGAAAACCTCATTTCAGTCAACTACTTATTGTAATGAAAAGTACATGGCTAGTTTTTAGTAACTCCATGATGCTATCTATAATTACCTGTCTCCAGCAAAACATTGACCCTAAGTATCTCAAAGAAATAGTATTGCATAATTTCTCCCAAATGAACCCACAATTCAATAGGAGAAATTCAGAATATGTGTTTTACCAAGATCCTGAAACTACAATTTTGCTGCTAATGCACTGAAATGGTTGCTATCAGCAACCAGAGCTAGAAAAGCAATTAAGATACTAGGAAAAGGAAGTGGGAAATGAAAACAAATAGCCAAAGTTCTTTCCTGACAGAGGAGAGGATTTTAGAGCCACAGAAATACCGTTTTAAAAAAATTACTTTCCATATACGATCACAGACAAGGTACAGTAAAAGATTAGTCAGAAAGCTCAGAATGATTGATGGGCCTTGACCTTTAGCTCCTTGAGTTCTCACAACTCAACTATGGAAACATACACAAATATTTATTTTAAAACCTCTGAAAAACAGTTCCCACAGCATTATCACTTTAGTACATATTTACTTTGCAGAATCCAGCATCAATGTAAGATACAAGGGATAAGACAACTGTGTACCATTCTATATGAGAACAAAATACCTCCAGAGATAGGTTCAAAGGATGCTCAGAGAAGAAGAATTGAATTTACAGAGCTGTGAACTGGAAAAAGCAGCTGTTAAAAGTTGTGGGTTTTGGCTCAACTCAATCTGAAAAGACATTTTGAAAGCTCTTGTGAGAAGGGAGCTGTAAGACAGAGTAATGATTCAAGGATTAATAATCAAATCAGGATGGTCCCAGAATGGTGAGCTATTGGGTAGACAATAGAGCCTGGGAAGCTGGATTTAAAATAACCTTGGAATGACCTCCCTGAACCTCAGTTTCCTAATTTACAAAATGAAGATGATAATACCTCAGAAATTTACTCTAAAAGCAAAGTGAGCTAACAGCTGTGAAAGCACTTTGGAAAGGAGAATTGGTTCCATGATGTAAAGGGGAGCTTACTATTTTCTTGGGCTGAATGATTACACAAGTGGGAAGGAGCAGACTAAGATGGGAGTCAACTTTTAATCATCATTCATTTCCAAGGCTAAGCAGGAACCTGCAGCCCAACATGAGTTCACAGGGCTGAATGACTACACCAGGACAACTTCTCTCTTCCTCTTTGCCAAGTGAGACCCTTCCCTTTTCCTAAATTCAGAATTTCTTTATGTAACTGACTCCACTACACTACATTAACATTAAACCTGTGTCCCTTTATAGTTTTCTGTGCGATGACATGTTTAGGTGTAGTTACAAATGTTCTTTTTACAGTGTTTCTCAAATACAGGTATACCAGATTAGATTTAATGCTCCTTGAAGGTAGGAAACATGATTGTTGTTGTTGTTGTCATTATTATTATTATTAGAAAGTACTTTGCGAAACATAAAGTTCTAGACAGGGTTCCACAAATGGAGCACTGTTAACATTTTGGGCCATGTAGTTTTAATCTGTCCTGTGCATTACATGTTGTTTAGCAGCACAGTGGGTCTTTACCAACCTGATATCTGTTGTAACTCCTTCTGTCCACAGAGTTGTGACAATTAAAAGGTCTACAAATATTGTCAGATGTTCCCGGGTGGAGGCTATAAAATCATTTTTGGTTGAGAACCAACACACTAGATGGGTATAAACTAATATTATAAACACTGTAATTATTTGTATTATTTTAGCTTACCTAGGTTAATGTTCTGAACATTCAATATTTATTGAATTAAAAAGTGGGAAAAGAACTCAGTTGTATTTATAAGTGGTCCTACAGCATAAATCCATGTATAATCAAGACAATATTATATAATAAATAACTTTTTATGGTGTACAGTATGTTCTTAGTGCATGAATACATTTTTAGAAACTGTATGTGTATGCTGCAAATTATGTTCTGATATATACACAAAGATCATAACTAGCAGTAGCTTTCTTCCTAACACACAAATTATGAACATATCTATGATGGCTAGCATCCTGGTTATAGAGTGTGAGACAGAAAAATTAAATTCTGGAAATATGTTGCATCAAACAATTTCTGAAAACTATTATCAGAACTGTTTTCAGGAAATTAATTCTAGAAAAAAATATTACAATCAAGAATTCTAAAAAGACTATAACAAATAGAGGATCTCAGATAGGTATACTTAGGCAGTTTCTATCTTTTTTAAATATGTTTTTAAATATAAATGGGTCATCAGTCTGTTCCAAGATCAGAAGGTTTGTAATATCTTTTGATATTTAGAGAACTTATATTAAGTGGCATTTCAGTATGACCTATTAAAGACTACTGGCATTATTTTAATTTTTAAGAACTAATGCCTTTTGACCATCACTGTTAAAGAACACCAATAATGTTTTGATTTCCAAATTTTCTCTGTGGATTCTTAAGTCCTGTATCATTAGGCTACTTTTTCTAAATGATCACCAGTAAAGCATTCTTATCAGAACAAGGGCAGATATAGTTGAAAGAGAAAATAAAAGACTCAAAGGACTTCTCTTTTAGATACACTGACACATCCTTCTGATACCTTATTGCTATGTACCATCTTTTGGAGGGAATCCTAATATAGCACCAGACCTCTAGTAAACACTGTGTTAAAAACAAACAAACAAACAAACAAACAAACAAATAACTCTCTCTTACTTTTAGTTACAATGTAGTAACTTGTGGTAGGTCAATGTCCTCATCACTTAAAACTAGAAAAGCCAGATAAAACACAAGAAACATCTCTTTAAAGACATCTAATTGCTGGTGAGACAACTGGGAGGTGAGTGGCTAAGATCTCAGAGGGAAAATAACTGCAGAACCAGCAGCTACATTCTGTGGGTGCTTTTTCCCTTGTGGAATTTGCCAATTCTCAGCATGGTGCTAGACACTCAGAATCTGGACATGGGACCTCTGCAAAGACGCAGAGAAGCCAGCAGAGCTTTTGGCAGTCCCACAGGCGTGGAGAGACAAAAAAAAAAAAAAAAAAAAAAAAAAAAAAAAGGCATTTTGGTGCTGCCAAAGGAGCTAGGTATCCAGGGGTCAAGTAAGCAGTGAGGAAGGAAACACAGACCACACTCAGAAGGATTTCCCTTCAAGGCATTTGCCAGAAAGAGCATTTTTTTTTTTTTTTTTTGCCTTAAAGAGCTAAGCAGAAAACCTCTGCAAAGTAAAGTGAAAATTCCAGCAATCTTGTTGTTCTAAGGAGAAAAATATTATAATCTGGGATGCCAAAGGAGGAGCAGAATGCAAACACCTCAGGTTCTCAGTAGGGCTCTCTCAAGAAGTGAGTCCTGAGAATGGAAACAAAGCAGAGGTTGATGGAGCCTTATTAATACTGTCTTGTAAACAGCAAAATCAGCTCAGTATCTGATTGGATCAAGGTGATCTCTCTGTTCACACTCTATGTGCCTGCCCTTCAGGAGAGAATTTATTGCCCTCATCTACAGTCAACAGCCTTTAGCTCCTTCAGGTTTTGCCTCAGGGGCAGAGAGCTGCCCCACCCAACCCACACCCTTCTCAGGAAGGACCACATCCAGTGACTGTCTAATGGGCAGATAATCGGTCATGCCCAGGTTAACAACAGGGATATTTTCTAAGAAATGAGTCCTTAAGCAATTGTCTTATTGTGCAAACATCAGAGTGCACTTACACAAACCTAGATGATGTAACCTACTATAGACCTAGGCTGTATGGTGTAGCCTACTGCTCCTAAACTACTAGCCTATACAGCATGTTACTGTACAAAACAACATGAGATTAAATCAAACACAAGAGAAAATGATACGATCAAAAAGTGAGGTGAACACAACATGTATGAAGCTGTTGCTAGCATAACACAGCATACTGTTTAACAGCAAACTTTTTTATAAACAGAAACAATACACTCTAAAATAATGTAAAAAAAGTATAATATAGTTAATACATAAACAAGTAACACAGTCATTTATTATCATTATCAAGTATCATGTACTGTACATAATCTTATGTGTCATCCTTTTATATGACCGGCAGCACAGTAGGTCTGTTTACATCAGCATCACCACATAAGCAATGAATTGTTCCAGGGCGCTATGACAGCAACATGTCACATGGCGGTAGGAATTTTTCAGCTCTGTTATAATCTTATGGGGCCACTGTTGTATATGAGGTTTGCCGTTGATCGAAACATCATTACATGGTACGACACTGTCCCAACTTGGAACAACTCTCTCAGGCCACATACACTCCAGAACTCCCTGTGGATTTAGCTAAGGCTTTAATGGGTCTGGATCTCATTTCAACATCTCCCTCTGCACAATCCTGTGTTTCTCTCCCCTCTTGTACACGAGTGATGATGCCTAGTAAATACCCCAGATGACAAACTTCATCTCAGTAACTGTTTCTGGAAAATCCAACTTGGCAACAGCCACAGGAGTGGTCCAAGAAAGAGAATGAAGTGATAGGTCATCAATCTGGATCACTCACTGCTGAAATGGCAGTGAAGTTTGCCATCCTTGATGGCAGGTAGAAACAGACATTCCCTAGCATACAAGGATGGTCTAATTGTTAAAATCCTCATGGGGGTTAATTGGGATAGTATATCTATAGAAAGGAATGCACTAAATGGGGTAATTTATCAAGTGTTTGAGAAGTACAGAAGAAAGTAACTATAAGGACAATGGATTGAATAGCTTACTGCTAAGCATCAATGTCCTAGAAAAGGATAACTCAAAGCTAAGAGCAACTATAACTCATGTGTGAAAGCTAAAAGGCCCCCCTAGTAGCTTAGAAAGATGCTTTTATATACTGTAGCATAAGAGTCTAGAAATCTGAGAACCAGAAAAGATTGATAATGTAGACCTACTAAAATTAAGACCTTCTATTCCATAATAGACACTAATAAGAGGGAGGAAAGATCTTAACAACACATATATCCAACAGATGGCTTATATCAAGAATACATAGAGAACTCTAAAACAAGAACAAAGACAGACTACCCAATGAAAAAAAATGTTCAAAATACTTGGAAAACACTTCATGAAAGAAGGATATTCAAATAACAAAAACATTTTTTAAATTCAATCAAATTCATCGTAAAATGCAACTTAAAACCACAAGGGGATACCACAACACTATCATCAGAATTGCCAAAATGAAAAAGATGGTACTACGAAGTGCTGGGGTGGATTTGGAGCAACTGCCACTTTCACACATAGCTGGTAGGAGTATAAATTGATTTAACTGCTTTTAAAAACTCTTTTGCTGAACAAATACATAACCATGTTCAATCAAAGACATGTGCAAGAATAGTCATAGCATCATTATTATAATAACTGGAAACAACTCAAACATCCATCAATAGTAGAATAGGAAAATACACTGTGGTATATGACAGTAAGAATGAATAAACCGCAGGAAGATGAAAACATAATGAATCTCTCAAACATATGCTGAGCAAAGACAACTAGATGCAAAAGGAGAGCACACTGGACTACTCCAATCGATATCAAGCTCAAAAGTAGGCAAAACTACCTAAGGTGCTAGAAGTCAGAAGAGAGGCTCTTTTGGGAGGGTGAGATGACTAGGAGGGGGCTTGAGAGTGTTTCTGTGGTACTGTTAAAGTTCTATATCTTGATCAGATGCTGATTACATGGGTCTGGTCACTTTGGTAAAGTTTACTGAACTGTAACATTATTCGTATACACCTTTGTATAAATGATCTATTTCAATTAAAACTTTTAAAAATGCAATGAAACACAGACACCTACATTGCTTTCCTTTTTCCTGCTCTGGTGAGAAGCAAATCCTGCTGACGTTGCTGATTTCAGTTTGGCTTCTAAACTGGGAGCACTTGAGGAAATCGGGCCAGGAGGTGTTCACCATCCCCAAGATTGATTCACAGCCCTCTTTCGCAGCCTCACAAAAGGATCTACAAGGCAGAAGTCCATGACTAAAAGAAAAGAGAAAGGTAAAAATTAATGTTTTTACAGACTACTTCTAGAAATACTAATGAAATTAAAGTTGGCCACCAGGGCTGCAATGTTATCTTAATTTATATTTACTATAATTATCAACTTAAATTTATACATTCAATCCTATAACAAGAATTTCAGCCACCCTATTGTCATAGTTCTAGGGGGAATAAGTTAGTTCCATAACATATCTAACTATCTCCTATAGAAGCGTTGATCTCCAATGATTTTTTAAAGATTTCCTGTGCTAAAGTAAAGCTGTCAACCAACAAAAGAGCTCTACTTAATACCAAAAAGAGGAAATTGACATGGAAATAAAGGCCCCTAAATTGGAAAGGCAAAAGTAGGTCACAAAATAGGTTAATCTCATTTCTTTATCTGCCCTTTGAGAAATCCAAAGTATCTCTGAGACACAGAGAGAAAACTGTTCCTTAATTTTCACTGTAGCCCTGAAAAAGAAACATACAGATAAATGGCAACTCAGTTCTTTATCTACAGTTATAAACAATGTATTTATCTACGGTTTATAAGCAGTATTATCTTTCTATTTTATCTTCTGCAAAAGAGAAAAACGCAGACAACTGTCTGTTGATGGTAAGAGTAATGATGCCCAGAGCTTGTCATCTGACAGGCAATCAAACACTCCTGGCTCCACAGCTCTATGTCTGGGGACTAGGACATTACAAAGCCAAGGCCATGGACTTGTTATTTGCAGAGCTAGGTGGCTTTTTCTACTTTTCAGCTATAGACTGCATCCCTCACTCTGGCCGGTGATCTGGAGAGACATTTCAAATGGTTGTAAGGAAACTGGGAGTGAAAATATATATGTCAGTCAACACAAAGCACACACTTCACAAACGTAGGGTCACTAAGATACTGCAGAATCACACACTATTCAATCTATAAGAAACCTTAAACAATACCTCATTCAAATCCTTCATTTGAGACAGGCCCAGATTCTGGGATGAACTAGAGGTCACACAGCATCCTAATGGCAGAAGTGGAAAGAGAATCCAAATATTTGGACTTTCAGTCATCTACTCTCCTATATTGTCTAGTCTCATTTAAGGGCCTAGTAATAGGGCTTTAAATTCCTTGATCAACAAGCACATTTATAATCTCCAACTTATACTTCTATCATTTACAGAAACATAATAGGATGTGCCATTCACTGAATTAAAGTAAAACTGATAGAGTCCTATAAAAGAATCTTGGGAGAAAGATCTTGTTATCAAAATATGGAAAGGGGTGCTCAGCAATTACATTCAGGTACGAATGCTTTTGATCTTCCTTTCAGAAACTGCCTTAAAACTAAATATCTTTTAGAGTCCTGATAGACAAATAATTATCTACCTATATTAATATATAATTAAGTTTGTTAGTGAAGATGTAGAAGGAGAGTTTTGCATTTGAAAGATTAGGTTTAGGACATAAAACATGAAATGGTCAAAGCAAGTACCTCACTGTAAAGAAGACATCTGGCTGCTGCTCAGGAAATATATTAAATATCTATAGACTAAGAAAATATTACTTAAATAATACTTTTAACTTATCCTAGAGAATTTAGAGACTATAATTTTTCAAATAAAACTTAAGTATATGGTTGAGAAAGGTGTCAAACTTAGAATTCCTGTACAATTGCTCACATTTTGCTAAGCTCTGTTCTGAGTGTTTCACACGCATTAACTCATGCATTTCTCACTATAGTCCTGAGTGATAGATACTATTACTATATATTATACCCAAATTAGGAAACTAAAGCACAGGAAAAATAAGAGATTCATCCAAGGTCACTAAGAGCCAGGATTCAAACCCAAGGACCCACTCTATTAACCACTCAATTACATGTCCGTGCTTACTTCAGGAGCATCTGTTCCAAAAGCATAACTCAAGGTTAGCTCAAAACTTGATCTGTGCTTTTTGAGTGGACTAGCCATACATACAGTGGTTGGTTCTCCCTTCATTCTAAAAACTCCTAGCTAACCTGCAAAGAATCAGTATTTGTCAAAAGGGTAAGAAACATAAGGGAAAGGTGAAGTCATTCCTCTTTTCTTTCCAGATGTGAGACGGCCTGCAGTAAAGCTGCTCAATAAGCTAGCTCTGGCTTTGGCATTCTTCCTTTGCCTTCTAGTCCCTGACCTGGGTCCTCGTGTCTGATATCGTCCCGACCACCCCCACTCCAGCACCCCACCAGAATGTTATGTGCTCTTAAGCATTTTTTCTTTGTCTACAATCAAAATTACATTCCCCAAGAGAGCAGATCACAATCAGGCATTCAAAGAAGAAAAGAGATTAAAATAACACAGAGTAATTCATAATAACAGATGGAAGCTTAACCCTCACAAAGTTTTTTGCATCATTAGAAGATTTGCTGGAGCAAAGGATCTCTAATTGATGAAATGTCAGGTGCCATTTACAGGGGGTGGAGGGTTGGAATTTCTTCAAAATTATGAAGTGGGGAGATCACCACAAAGCTAATACTTGAGGCACAACTCTCCCTAGTGATTCCTGGACCATTCCTCACTTCTGAACCCATATGTTTTTGGATCACTCCACATTTTCTCAGAATCATCTGTAGTAAGAGAGATGAAGGTTCCTGCAGGAGCCCAGCAGATTGTTTTCATGTTCTATAGCTGAATCTTTAACTCAGAAACTGACTTATTCTCATTGATTCTTACTACGATCATTTGCTGCAGGAAAGGGTAAGCCCACCACCCTAAAACTTTCACATGGCCACTCCTCACTGTTTGATCTTGGGCCAACGGTCCATTCACACCAAGACTCAATTTCCTCATTTGAAAAGTGAGGGATTTGGAAGTGCTAATTTTTCATGGTCCTTTTACCAGTAACATTCTGTAAATCAAATTTTCTCCTTTAACACAATGCTTCTCAGAGGAACAGTGATAATCCCACCAGCTCTGCTAAATTTCAAAAGGCGATAGACATTTTTTTCTTGAGATTTGTTCTGGGAATATATAGAGACATTAAAATACCATTTAGGCCTTCTATTCTAAAAATAGAGCCTAAGAAAAATGTCTAGAGTGTTTCCAAATAGCTCTCTAAAGAGGTGTAACCAACCGAGACCCATAAGCTTTAGATCGTCACACTACAACATGCGAAATAGTGGTAGAGTATTAATAACTAGCAGTCCTTTCAAACAGTGAGTAAAATGAAGAACCATTTGTTCTTGCTTTGCATGAAATCCAACTGCCCATGAAGGGCTGAAGTATTTTGTTTTTCAGCACGTGGAACAGTGTGCTGAGACAGATCACACTATTTTGGAATATAAGTGTCTATAACCAAGCAACAAGTCAACTGACATCTGAAAAGAGTGCTCAGCACAGGGGAGGAGCTGGATCTGGCTATCAGAATACTATTTTAGAAACGATGATTATTTTAAATTGATGTGTGATGTGTATTTGGTATTGTGCAAAAATTCCTAACACATTTCTACTACAGTTTAAGCAGAAAAAAAATATATATGAATAGTTCTAATATATAGTAATAGTGGGGGTTTTTTTGGTATTTCCACTAGGAAAGATGTTATAAAATAATTTACCTACCAAAAAACTATGGATTTTACCTATATAATTTTTAGGAAATTTATCTACCCCCAATTTTTGAATTTATTTATCCCCCAAATTATAGCTTTTTTCTTTTTTGTGCCCTTTGAACAACATATCCTCATTCTCCCACAAACTTTATAGATTTTATCTGCAAAAAATGAAGTTCTGATAAAGACATAATGTTAAAATTATTAAATAAGATACAGCTACAAAATAGATACAATTTTTTTTTTTAAATCACCTTTTCTAACTTTTTACTTTGAATTACTTTTTAACTAACAGAAAAGTCATAAAAATAGTACGGAAAGTTTCCTTCATCCAGGCTCCCCTAAGGCTAACTAACACATTACATAATTATAGTATAATTACCAGAACCAGGAAATTAACATTAGTACAATATCTTTAACTAAAGTAAGAGCCCTATTTAAATAACCTCAAGATCCCCATTCAGGATCCCACATTGCATTTAGTTGCCACTTTTTATTTTTGGCAAATAAACTACTTTAAATATATTAGGAGAGCTCAGGTTTTAAAATTCTTTATCCATTAAAAAACAGAGTCTTCATGGCAGGTAGACTCCATGATGGTCCCCAGCAATCTCCACCTCTTGGTATTCACACCCTGGGGAAGCCCCTCCCTTTGTGTGGGCTGGCCTAGAGACCTTCTGCCAACCAAGAGAAGGGAATGGGATGTCGCTTCCATCATTAGGGTACACAGAAAGTTGAGACCGTGTACATCAAGTACAAGGTTGTGACTTCTCTATTGCTAGCAGACTTTTCCCTTACTGCCTTTTATGAAGCGAGTTGCCATATCAGGAAGGGCCAAATAACAAGGACTCGAGAGTATCCTCTGGCCAATAGCCAGCTAGAGACTGAGGCCCTCAGTTCAACTGCCCTTGAGAAACTGAAATTCTTCAATAATCATATAAGCTTGAAAGTGGATCCTTCCCCAGTCAAGTTTTCAGATAAGACCCGAACCCTATTCAACACTTTGATTGTACTCACATGACAGACCCTGAAGCAGAGGACCCTAGTGATTCCCACATTTCAGATCCACAGAAAATATGGATAATAGATGTGTGTTCTTTCAAGGTACTAAATGTGTGGCAATTTATTATACAGCAGTGGGTAACTAGTACACTTTTCTTTGACATGTCACTTGGTCAGGGGTATACTATTGAGGTAGGATGTACTATTCATTGATGGGAATCACATTATTGTTTTTAGAAAAATATATTCCTAAATTTGTCTCTGTTAGGTTGTTCAGTGAATGATTGTTACATAGTCACAGTCACAGGGAGCTCCCAGAGCTGCAGACCTTAGTCTTAAAGCCAGGGTCCCCAATCCCTGGGCCACAGACAGATACCAGTCCGTAGACTATTAGGAACTGGGCCACACAACAGGAGGTGAGCAGCTGGCCAGCGAGCAAAGCTTCATCTGTATTTGCAGCTGCTCCCCACAGCTAGCATTACCACCTCAGCTCCATCTCAGATCATCAGGCATTAGATTCTCATAGGAGAATTGGTCCCTGATGCCAAAAATGTTGGGGACCACTGCCTTAAAGAGAATGTTAATGCTGGAAAGGTTTTGCAGGATAATTTACTTCTGTTTCCTTTTTTATATTGTGAGAAACCTTAAAGCTAAAAAAGAGAATGTATAGCCAGAAACTACGACTCCACCCCAATGCTCCAAAATATCTCACCTTGCTGGCCTCTTCTCACAAATATGAGCCACAGATAACACAGAAACATAAATCCACAAATGGCGTAGAAGCATAGATTCATCACTACTGGTAGGAAAGACAAAAAAAGAACAGATGGCCTGTTCTCTCTGTGATGGACCAACATCAGCTTTCTATGTTAACACATTCTGATGGCCTTAAGAGACCTCTTAAAATGGGATTTAAGAGACATGGAGATGGACAAGTGTGTGGGGGAATGTTTGCACATGTCATTGTCTAACATTGGAAGAGAAATAAGGGAAGAATCACGGTAGTTTTGGATCACATCAGTCTGAAACTCTTTAAAAACCAGGAATGCATCTGCCTTATTTTTCATTGGTAATAGTCGTATTTCCAGTAGAAAAGAAATGACCAGGTGAAGTAGGATCACTGCAAGGCATTTAATGAAAGGGTCACTTACAAAAACGCTGGCAAGGTTAGTGTCGTATGCTGGGACAGGTTGCTATTAGCCCTCAGACTTAAGGGACAAAGGGAAGGGGCAGCTACTGGAACTTACAGAGAGCTACATAAGGAAGGCTGCCTGACAGGAGCCATAGCTTCTCCTAGTGGCATGCAGGCAACCCAGGTAATCTGGCAAAGAAGAAACTAGGGCATCACTACCCAACCTCTCTTCCTACATTCCTGTTGGTGGCTCCTTTGGGCTGAGCCCTACAGGTAGCTAGAAAATAGCCATTGTTGAAAGCAATCTGTGAGGAAATGTGGAATGGAGGGAAGTGGATATGGAGAAGTAAATGACCACTGGATAAAAGTATAAATGTCATCTCCTACAAAAGGAAACTTCTTTTTATGTCTATTGAAAGGAAAATTACTGTCATGCACTTGAATAAGATCAATAATAATAACTCATTATTTCCCTCTACTACCACAGCCACCAGTCCTCCTTAGATAGACTCGAGGAAATATCAACAGAAAAACACAGCTTAAATTAAGATTGGTGTGAATATTGTAATACCACACAACCATCCCTGAAAAAAAAAAAATAGAAAATTCTATACCCTTCTAACCAACACAGACCTAATTCTCATTTTTACTTGGCATATTTACCAGGACCCATGGGACAGAGGATTAATAAATCACAAAAGAAACCTGCAATTGTTAAATTATTTTTGCAGCTGTTTTGATTTTTGCACATTATGAAATGACATCTTAAATATGGACCTTTGAATAAACTGAACCTCAAGTATTCAATCTAAATTCTAATAAAATCAGGGAAGTAAGCGACGAATGACTTTCAGAATATTTAGCTGGTAATAGCAAAAGCTATCTTTTTTTAAATCTACTACTGTATATAAGTTTTTTACAATTATAATTATAAAAAAATTTTAATTTGGTAATGTTTCCATATATTCCCCAATGTGACACAATCAAGTTATTGGGACATAGATAAACCACTAAAATAAATTAGCAGTATGTAATTATTCTCCATTTAGATAAGAATAAAATAAGTTTAGTTGAACTTACATAATTTCTGAATTCTTCAAAAAATTGTTTTAAATCAAGTCATTTTTTCCAATTGGCTTTTAAGATGATTTCAAGGTTACATTTACATTGGAGATTGATATATACTGTTTTATAAAATAATATACTTAGGAACATAGTAAGCCTTCTGAAATTATACTATAGGCAGACAAATTTTCTTTTTTATGAAAACATTATCAGTAAAATTTAACTCAAAAATATTGTAGCAAAATAATAATATGCAGTGGTAGCAATTGTGAGTATAATTTGGATGGTGGGAGAGAGGCTTTATAATGCTGGCATAGAAATATTTTTTTAAAAAAATTGTTCCAGTATCAACTTTGGTGCCATCTTGATTATTCAGCTAGAAGCAATCTTGATATTATGGCCATCTTCAGTAACATGGAGTCAGAGCAGGAGAATCATATCATCTGTGCATTTGAAATGACAGTAAACTTTCACTGTAACTTTAAATATTGAGAACTGGAGTATGCACTCATATTTCCAGGGCACACTGCCACTTCTAAAAGGAAGTCTAGGGCACTTACAAGAAATGAAAAAATTGTGCCTTCCAAAAAAATTTTTAATATATCTTGTTTCTTTTAACATTTTTTTATTCCTCCCTAGTTGCTGAAACAAAATTATACCTAGAATTTTTATTTACTTATCAGGATTTTAGCAAAAATTAAAGCTTAAAAGATGAATATAGGGCAAATGGAATATAGTAACATAGCATAGCTCCAATCTTGATTGATTATCAATATTTTAGAAGCAAAACTCACAGAATTAAGCATCAGAAGCATAGCAACAGGGGAACAGAGCTTACTATTTAGTGTCAGAAGTTCTATTTTCTACTATGAATTTTTAACTCTGAGCATGAGCCAAGACACACAGGTGTCCAAAGCAGATAATTTAGCAACTCCACAAGGTGATACACTTTAAATATTTACCATTTATTTAGGTGAGAACTTGAGAGTCAAAATGGAGAGAAAGAGGGCTTTGGATGGCAGGTTCCCTATCTGCAAACCAGCTGGCAAAGCAGAAGTCCTACATTTAATTCAACTCATCCTTTATGAAGCCAGTTAGGTGACCACTTGTTATCGGATTTGCAACATGGGGTGTCAATACAACCCCCCATAAAGTTTCCACTGGATTTTCTCATTATTATTCCAAAAGCAAATATAAAAGTACCCTTGAGAAAAGTTATGGTAAATTTAATTTTTTTCATCTTTTTTCATAAGTTTTCAGAGCTCATGGGCCATTATGAATGGATCTGCCCCTTAATCCAATGAGAAACTAATTTACCATAAGGTGCTGGATTCTTTACCTCCAGTGATAACAACTTATCATTTCTTGAGATGATAATTCCATACATATACAATGCAGCTTTATTATCCATAAAGTTCTTAATTTTAGTTAAGTTAGACATTTACTTCTCTGTGACTTTCAGTTATTGGTTCTATCTCTGCACTGTGGACGCATTCAAAAACAGTGTGCTCCCTCTTCCAGGCCCTGCCCAGAAATATCAGAGGATGGCCACATTGCATCCTCAGAGCTTCACAACACAAGGTCCCTCAACTGTTCTTCACACAAACAGATTCTGAACCACCATCCTGGCCATTATTCATTAGACATTTTATGATTGTTTTGTTTCTCTGCTCTTTATCTAAACCTAAAGGCTAAGATTTTCAACTAGAGTTGACCTAAAGACTTTTTAACGAAGCGCACAGAAGTCAACATTTAAAAAGAAAGCACTTGAGTCCCTAATACAATCCTCAGAAACAGTTTAGGTCCAGGATTTTGACAACAATGAAAAAGATCAAGTTAATATATTTTAACTAGTTGTTCTGCCAGCTGAAGCTCACTCAGAAGGAACCTAAATCATCTCTGGGAATATTATCCAACTCAGTTTAAAATTGTAATTTATTTAATATAGGTAGAGAATTAGATTTATGCATGAATTTTTAGGATCAATGTACAACTAAGGTTAACAGATTTTGAACTAGCATTTACCTAGACATTTAAGAGAGCTCCCTAAGTGAAGAGTTTATTTATTTATTCACCCATCCCTACAAATATTTATTGAGCACATATTATGTACCAGGCACTATTCTGGACACTGGGTATATAATGATGTACAAAGTTGACAAGTTCTCTGTTACTGAAGAGTTTATAAAGTAAAACAGATGACACACAAACAAGCAAAAGAGAACATAGATCTGCTGCAATGAAAGAGGACAGGAAATTATTGAGGGCGATCAGAGACGGTTTCTTTGCAGAGATGTGTTTTGAGTAGACAGTTCAGTGTGAGGAAACATTACAGTATGAGAACTCCATTTCTGTGAGAAGACAGATGTGAGCGTGGTGTGGTAGGGCAGGTCCTTAAAGGCAAAGGGAACAGCGCATGTAAATGAAGTGGGAAAGAGGTTGGCATTTTTGAGAAACAGAAAGGCCAGCACAGCTGGAGCAGGGTCAATGACACTAGAGGACCAAGGAAGGCTTCAAAAGCTGAGAAAGAAGTTTAGCTTGTAATCTAGGTCTATTGGAAAGCCTTAGAAACAGGGGAATGCCACTAATTTGCGTTTTTAAATTATTACTTTGGCAGCTAAGTGTGAAATAAATTAGAAGATAGGAAGAATGAGAAAAACATACAAATCTTGCATCTCTAAAAGAGGTTGTTGAAGTTTATACCCTCTCAGAAACTTACATACCATCTTTGACCACTATATGAATAATAGTAGTTCTGTTTATGGAGAAGTCACTGTGTCAGATAGTATAGACTTTGTATGAGAACTTTATGAAAACCATTGTTTAATACACACAAACAAACCCTATCAAGTGGGTATTGTCAGTATCATTACAGAGATTAGGAAACCGAGGGTCAACGAGGTTAAAAAAGGGCCCCAAGACTTTATACGTGGCAACTGGCAGAGCTATGGTTTGAATCAGGTTTCATCTGCCCCCAAACTTAAGATTGCTTTCTCTAACCTCCAGTGAACACACTTACTTGGGAAAAAGTATAGTGCTTTTGAAGAAACGAATTGAGGAAGCCTATTTGATCCTCGCCACAATCCTATAGGGATCGAGCATACTACAAAGAACTATTCTGTAGTTCCCAAGTTTGAGATATAATCTTTAATCTCTAGTCATCTGGCTAGATTAAAAAAAAAAAACTTTATTTATTTCCAACTATTAAGAATTTCTGCTAAGGACCCAGAGGCAAATCAACACTCTAGAGGGAAAAATCTATAGCAAAACATGTCAAGCCTCATTTCAGGAGGAGAATTTCTCTGCAAAGTATTAGAAGATGTGAGTAGGGTGATGACAATCATCAGGGTCTCCTGGGTGTGTTCTAGAAGCAAAGCCAAGGCTGTATCTTCTAGGCTAAATTAACTCCACTCCAGCTTTGACAAAGTTATAGGCCTGTTATCCAATAAGGTGGGAAAGGATGATAATCACACATCAGAAGCATGGGCTGCAGTACCTGCTTTGTCTTTTAAACCAGAGACCTTAAGTATACCTCATGTATCAAAAGTCATCCAGAAGCTTTTGTTATTCTCTGGGCCCAGGAATTGTGAATTTCTCTCTAATATTTTAAGCTATTTTTTCTAACCCACATATTTTTCTTTGGATTACCCAAAGGGTTTATCAGCTAAAACTCTATATTTTAAGATACATTTCACTGAATCCATATAGATTATAATCCATTTCCATTAGCCTGTGTTATAGTACATGATACATATATTTATTAAGTACAACCCAGACTAAAGTAGATGCTGTTAAAGTTTATTGTTACACGATATAGTTTTAATGAGCATCTAAGGTCTCAAAAAATCAATTTAAAAACTATAGTATTTATAACATCCTATTATATCTTTTTAAGTTAAATTTCAAATGTTACCAAGTAGCTATTTTTCTCTAGGATGAAATATAAGCAATTCTCCATTATTTGAATAGTAGAGAAAATTCATATAAAAGTATACACAGTAGTGAAATATAAAAAAAAAAGTTTGACTATAATATGTTTTATTGTTCTCAACTTATTTTGCTTATTAAATTTAGCTTGTAGTTCTCACGCACATTATCAGTGACAATACGAAGCATGGATCTGATAGTGTAATTATAAAATTAAATATGATAATAAATGTAATAACAAAAAATAGAATAAGTCCCCAAAGGACACCTGAAAGCTGACTATAAATTATTATCCATTATAACAGAAAATGGAAAATTCTCAAGATGAACCAGGTCAGGAGAAAAAAAAAATTTTAACCTAAAAGTGCCATGAAGACTATGAGCAACTTAACTAGGATTTTGCAACTAATTTGAGAGTAGAGATTCAATTAAGAAACATGATCAAAATGAAGTGAATCTTCTAGAAGCTGGATGCATTTTCTTTCGTTGTTTTATTTATGCACACACATGAGTCCACAGAGAAATTAAAGCAAAGAAATGTAAGTGAAGTTGTTTGAAATTTAGGAGAAATGGAAACAGAATCCAGGTCCAGCATCCTTGAGCATTCTACCTAATTTTCTTTTAATCCACATAGTATTCCACATTTTCCCCCAATCCTTCAATACTCAGCATGTATTATTAATACTTTTTGTGCCTTTGATTTTATTAGTGCTTCCTCTTCTTTCTAACTCACTATTTGATAACTATTGCTGACATCTATTAAACTGTTCCTAAAAGCCAGGCACTGCTCCAAGCCCTCTCTGAGATTTACTCCACACATGAACTTTGTAATGCAACTATTATCTCCATTTTACAGATGTGACTCCATAGCCTACTTTCTCAGCCACTGCAGTGTGTTCAGTGGTGGCTCCCCAAAAGACATGTCCATGTCATAACCTCTGGAACCTTGAATGTGGCCTTATTTGGAAAAAAGGTCTTTGTGGACGTAATTAAGGACTTCGAGATGAGATCATCTTAGGAGTCAGGATGGGCCCTAAAGCCAATGACAAGTATTCTCATACGAGGCAGAAGAGAATACATAAACATGCAGAAGAGAAGGCAATACGAAGATGGAGGCAGAGACTAGAGTGAGGTGGTCACAAGTGAAAGAAAGAAAGAAAGAGAGAGAGAGAGAGAGAGAGAGAGAGAGAGATCTAGAGTACCCTAAAAGCAGCATCACCCCCTACAGACACACGAAGACATAAATAAAGACCCTAATCCTCAGCCTCCCTCATCTCTCAGCTCATCTAATCTCCCTTAGTTACGTTGTCTTCGGATGGAGGGAGAAAAAAACAAACTCCTGAAATCAGGAGAAACTGGCAAAGGGAAAATATGAGTTCTCCTCCAAGAAGCTCCAGAAGGGACATGGCTCTGCCAGATTTTGGACTTCTAGCTTCTAGAACAGTGAGAGAATAAGTTTCTGATGTGTAAGCCACCCGGTTTGCAATAATTTATTAGCCCTAGGAAATTAATACAACGACCCTGTCATCTGCTACTGTTCTAGGAACACAGGGGGCCTCTTTACTATCATCCATCGTTTTAAGTCCAGGAAAAGCCTAACAGAGTTTTTCTCTCTTTTTACCATGAAAGCACCCTCTGCAAAAGGTTCTTTCTAGCAAAACGTTTTCCTGAATGCTGTGTCTGCTAATAATTCTTTACTTACTTCTACAATTCAGAATCTACAGTTTCTATTTTACCTAGTTTCATTCTATGGCAATGCTGGCTTTTTCCAAATAAAATAATAAATGGCGTTGCTCTATCAAAAACATATTTTACACACTAATTAAATTAGTAGAAATAACATGCATTCTATTTGTACTCGAAAATGCAAATGCAATTTATTCTAACATTACTATTCTGAAAACTTCCTAACATTTTACTCCAAAGAATAATTAATGTTATATGCGATAATGTATTGTAGCACATGCTTTAAAAAAATTTATACTTAGTATTTCGAATATTCTATGACAAACTGTTCATTGATTTACTTTTACTGAAAATGATTTCTATTCCAGCAGAAACATGGTGGAGTGAGAGACGTCCCCAGATCTCTCCCCTTGAAAAAAAGAATAAGCTGATCATCTAAAATGCAACAAAAAATACCCAAACTGCACACCACCACATCCAAGTGTGGGATATGTGCATAAGAGCTACCACAGGTCAGAACTCCGGGTGTGGGTGGTGGACTGGGACAAATAAAGAAGCTGCCTCTCACAGCTGCCAGAGCTCCTTGAAGGAGGAGTGAGAGGGGTGAAGGTGCGGCGACTTCCCTGAGCAGCCTGCCTGGAAGTGCCGGAACTTCTAGCAGCTGGGAGCAGGGCCCAGTCATCAGGGCAGAAAGCAGAGAGGCAGGACAGGACAGCAGAGAAACAACAATGTTTTTGCCTTTTCCCGCCCCGCCCCGGCACCAAAACCAAGGCTGAGCTGCAGCCCCCAACCCCCAACCCAGGGGGCCCCTCCCCCCATACCCTCTGAAACCGATCATTATCAGATCATTATCAATGCGGAGCCCCAGGGGAATCTGAGTGAAAGTCACCAAGACTGAAGCTACCTCTCACAGCCTCTGGAGCTCTCTGCAGGGGGAGAGGGAGGGGGAGGGGAGAAGGTGCAGCAACTCCCCTTATCAGCCTGCCTGGAAGTGCCAGTACTTCTAGCAGCCAGCAGCAGGGCCCAGTCATCAGGGCAGAAGGCAGAGAAGCATGATGAGACAGCAGAGAAACAACAGTTGATTTTTACAGGCCCTGGTTCCAAAACCAAGGCTGAGCTGCAGCTCCCAACTCCCAATCTAGAGGGCCCTCCCCCCATACCCTCCGAGACCGAGACCGATCACCTCGGAACCCCAGGTGAATCTGAGCAATTGCTACCAAAACTGTTGCTAACACTGACAGGGACTGAAACTGAGAGTAGCAAGTGTGATTAAATATCTACAAGAAATGAAAAAGACATTTAGGCTTCATATAAAGTAGGGATCCAAGAAGCTTAGATGCCGCCTACTGGAAACCTGGAAAAAAAGTGCTTTCTTTGCAGCAGGCTAAAGATAGACCTTTATATAATAAATCTTCTTTCTGGAAAAACAACAGAATACACTTCCATCAATGCCCAGGTACATAAATAGTCCATTAAACAACATGAACAACCAAGGTGACAAGGCATCTCAGAAAGAAAAAGAAAAATTTCCAGAATATAAGCTTACAGACATAGAAATATGTGACTTAAAAGACAGAGAATTCAGGATGGTACTTCTGAAAGCACTCAATGAGATCCAAGACAACACAAATCAACAATTTCAGAAATTTAAAAAACAAGCAGATGGGCAGAGCAAGGAAATTGATATCCTCAAAAAGAATCAAATAGAACTTCTGGAGATGAAGAATACACTGCAAGAGTTGAAAAATGAAATAGCAAGCTTTGGAAATAGAGTCGACTAAATGGAGGAAAGGATCAGTGATATCAAAGACAGAAATCTAGAAATAAATCAGAAGGAAGAAGAGAAAAACTGAAGAATGAAAGAGAAATACAAGAACTAGCTGATACCATCAGGAGGGGAAACATAAAAATAATGGACATTACTGAAGGCAAGGAAAAGGAGCAGAGAATAGAAAGAATTTTCAGACAAATAGTGGATGAGAATTTCCCAAATCTAAGGAATGAGCTGCAGCTTGGAATTCAAGAAGTCAGACCACCCAATTATATCAACCCAAAAAGGACTTCAACAAGACGCATTGTATTAAAGTTATCAAAAATCAATGACAAAGACAGAATTCTCAGGGCAGCCAGGGAAAAGAAGACAGTAACTTATAAAGGAAAATCCATTAGATTATCGTCAGACAGCGCAAACTTTATAAGCCAGAAAGGAATGGAATCAAATATTTAAATTATTAAGTGAAAGGAAATACCAGCCTAGAATGATGTATCCAGCTAAGCTCTCCTCTATATATGAAGGTGAAATTAAGACCTTTCCAGATATAAAAAAAATTGAGAGAATTCTCCACTACAAGGCCTGCAGTACAGGAAATACTGAAAGGTGTCAGCTCATCTAAAACAATATAAGGCACATACAGAAGAAAATGGACAACTGCATGTGTGTGTGTGTGTGTGTGTGTGTGTGTGTGTGTGTGTAAAACTATCCTTTGCATATTCGTAATGGTAACCACACACCAAAGATTCAGAACTGAAGTATATAACATAAAACATGAAGAACCAGAGGCAAAACCCACAAAATCCAACGAAAATAAAGAAAACAGAAACACAAGGACAAGGAAGCACGAGAAACACTGAGCTACCAGAAAGCAAAAGATAAAACGGCTATAAGAAGACCTCATATTTCAATAATCACCCTAAATGGAAATGGACTGAACTCACCAATAAAAAGGCACAGAGTTGCAGAATGGATCAAAAAACAAAACCCATCAATATGCTGCCTTTAGGAGACACATCTCAGTTCCAAAGACAAATGTAGATTCAAAGTGAAAGGGTGGAAAATGATATTTCAAGCAAATGGCATTTAGAGAAAAGTGGGAGTAGCAGTACTAATTTCAGATGAAATGGACTTCAAAATAAAAAAGGTAAAGAAAGGTACTGAGGGACACTTCATAATGCTAAAGGAAATCATGCACCAAGAAGACAAAACACTTATTAATATCTATGCTCCCAATCAAGGAGCCCCATCATATGTAAAACAATTACTAACAAAACTAAAGGGAGAAACAGACAAAAACAACAGAAAGTCAATAAGGAAAAACATCCTTAAATGACACATTAGACCAACTGGACATAATTGACATATGCAGAGCCTTCCATCCCAAAACAGCTGCTTGTACATTCTTCTCTAGTGCATATGGAACATTCTCAAGAATTGACCACATACGGGACACAGAAATAGCCTAAATAAATATAAGAGGGTTGAAATCATACCAACCATATTCTCTAATTAGAATGCTTTGAAACTAGCAATCAACTGCAGAAAGAAATCAGGAAGAACCACAAACATATGGAGATGAAACAACATGCTACTAAAGAATAACTGGGTCAGGGAAAAAATAAAAAGAGAGCTCAAGAGATACATAGAAACAAATGATAATGATAGCACAATATATCAAAACTTTCGTAACACAGCAAAAGTGGTCATAAGAGGAAAGTTTACATCATTACAGGACTATCTCCCAAAAGAAGAACAAGCTCAAATAAATAACCTAATGCTTCATCTTTAAAAACTAGAAAAGGAAGAAAAAAAGAGGCCTAAAGCCAGCAGAAGGAAAGATATTGTCAAAATTAGAACAGAAATAAACGAAATTGAAAACAAACAAAAAAATAGAAAAAATAAATACAACAAAGAGCTGGTTCTTTTGAGAAGGTTAATAAAATTGACAAATGCCTGGCTAGACTAAATAAATAAAAAAGAGAAAAGACACAAATAAACAAAATCAGGGATGAAAGAGGGGAAATTATGACTGACATCACAGAAATACAAAGGATCATGCAAGAACACTATGAAAAAGTATATACTAACCTAGAAGAAATGGACCAGTACTTAGAAAAATACAATCTTCCTAGACTGAATCAAGAAGATCTGGAAAATTTAAATAGACCAACCAGCAGTATGGAAATTGAAACAATCATCAAAAACTTAAAAAATAAAAGTTCCAGATCAGTTGGCTTCATCAGTGAATTCTACCAAACATTCAAAGATTTAATACCTACTCTCCTCAAACTCTTCCAAAAAATCGAAGAGGAGTAATACTTCCCTACTTATTTTATAAAGCCAATATTACTCTGATACCAAAACCTGGTAAAGATAACACAATAAAAGAAAACTACAGACCAATATCTCTCATGAACACAGATGCAAAAATCCTAAATAAGATACTAGCGAACCGAATACAGCAACATTTTAAAAAGATTATACACCACGATCAAGTAGACTTCATCCCAGGGGCACAGGGATGGTTCAACATATGCGAATCGATTAATGCGATACACCACGTAAACAAATTAAAAGATAAGAATCACACGATCATATCAATAGATGCAGAAAAAGCCTTTGACAAGATACAGCATCCATTTATGATCAAAACACTTAATAAAATTGGTATAGAAGGAAGGTACCTTAACACAATAAAGGCCATATATAACAAACCCTCAGCCAACATTATACTTAATAGTGAAAAACTAAAATCTTTCCTCTAAGATCAGGAACAAGGCAAGGCTGTCCACTATTGCCACTGCTATTCCATATAGCATTGAAAGTTCTAACAAGTGCAATCAGGCAAGAGAAAGATATAAAAGGCATCCAAATAGGAAACAGACAAGTCAAGCTGTCACTATTTGTGGATGACATGATTCTCTATATAGAAAATTCTGAAGATTCCATAAGAACACTACTAGAAACAATAAGCAAATACAGTAAAGTTTCTGGATACAAAATCAATGTTCAAAAATCCATAGCATTCGTATATTCTAATAATGAAGTGTCAGAAAAAGAAGTGGAAAAAATTATTCCTTTTGCAATTTCAACAAAAAGAATAAAATGCCTAGGAATAAATTTAACGAAACATGTTAAGGACCTATATAATGACAACTATAAGACCCTATTAAAATAAATTGAAGAAAATATAAAGAAATGGAAAGATATTTCATGTTCTTGGATTGAAAGAATCAACATAGTTAAAATGACCATATTACCTAAAGTATTATACATATTTAATGCAATGCCCATCGAAATTCCATTGGCATTTTTTAAAGAAATAGAACAAAAAAAAATCATCAGATTTGTATGGAAGCACAAAAGACTCCAAATTGCCAAAGCCATCATGAGAAAAAAAAATGAGCCTGGAGGCATCACTCTGCCTGACTTCAAGTTATACTACAAAGTGACAGTAATCAAAAGGGCATGGTACTGGCAGCAAAACAGACACATGAACCAGTGGAACAGAATCAAGAGTCCAGAAGTAAACCCACATTTATATGGATAAATAATTTTTGACAAAAGAGCCAAAAACATACAGTGGAGAAAGGAAAGCCTCTTCAATAAATAGTGCTGGGAAAACTGGAAGGTCACCTGTAAAGAATGAAACTAGATTGTTGTCTATCACCACACACCAAAATTAACTCAAAATGGATTAAGAACCTGAATATAAGACCTTGAACAATAAAATGCATAGAAGAAAACATAGGAACTAAACTCAAGGACCTTGGACTTAAAGAGGATTTTGTTAATTTAACCTCAAAAGCAGGGGAAGTAAAAGCTAAAATAAATGAATGAGACTACATCAAACTAAAAAACTTCTGCTCGGCAAAAGAAATCATCACCAGGTAAAGAGACGACCATCCAAATGGGAAAATATATTTGCAAGCAATGCCTCTGATAACAGCCTAATATCTAAAATATGCAAAGAACTCATACAAGTCAATAACAAAAAACAAATGATCCAATCAAAAAAATGGGCAGAGGACATGAACAGATATTTCTCCCTAGAGGACATACGAATGGCCAACAACTATATGAAAAGATGCTCAACATCGCTAGCTATTAGGGAAATGCAAATCAAAACCACAATGAGATACCATCTCACACCTGTTAGAATAGCTATAATCAACAAGACAAGTAATAACAAATGTTAGAGAGGATGTGGAGAAAAAGGAACCCTCATACACTGCTTGTGAAACTGCAAATTGGTACAGCCACTATAGAAAACAGTATGGAGGTTCCTCAAAAAACTAAGAATTGATCTACCCTATGATCTAGCAATCCCTCTACTGGGTATTTACCCCAAAGATTTGAAAACCCATATCTGAAAAGATATTTGCACACCAATGTTCCCAGCAGCGTTATTCATGGTGGCCAGGACATGGAAGCAACCAAAGTGTCCTACGATAGACGACTGGCTAAAGAAGCTGTGGTACATATGTACAATAGAATATTACTCAGCCAAAAGAAGAGATGAAATACTGCCATTTGCAACAACATGGATGGACCCTGTGATAATCATGCTAAGCAAAATAAGCCATATAGAAAAAGTTGAAAATCACATGATATCACTTATATGTGGGATATAAACCTAAAAGCAACAAAGGAACAGGACAAACGAACAGAGACTCATGGACATGGACAATGCTAGTGGTTACCAGAGGACTATAGAGTAGTGGTTAGTAGTGGGGTAGGGAAGGCAGGGGGAGGTACGCAGGGTAAAGGGGGTCAAATATAGGTGGGTAGGAGGAGGGAGAAGTGGGTAAAGGGTATCAAATATATGGTAGCTGAAGGAAACTGGACTTTGGGTGGTAAACACACAATAAAATATACAGATGTCAAATGATAATGTATACCTGAAAATTATATAATTGTATTAATCAATGTTACCCCAATAAACTTAATAAAAAAATAAAATAAATTTAAGTAAAAAAAAAGAAAAGAAAACGATTTCTAATCCTATTTGATATTGTGCTGGGCAGCCTCTGCGTCTACCCTTCACCCTCCTTGCCCTGCTCTGGGTTCCAGAGTTGACCATGAGAATCACTCAGTGTCTCATCCATATGGGATTTAGATGACAAGATAAGGGATATTTGAGCTGTTGATATTTAGATAAGGTTTGGCATCTTATCTATGGAGCTCACATTTATTTCCTGCCCTTGTCCAAAGGCTGTTGATAAATTTAGTTGGCATGAGGCTCTGGCAAATGAGAGGGCGGAAGGAGAATGAGGTTAGGGTATCTATTTCTTCTTTTCTCTCCCTGCAGGACTAAAGGGCTGGCAGTGGCTGTGCACCTCTGTCTGGGGTTGCAGCACTTGGTCTGTCAGGAGACTTCTCACCCACCGTTACAGCTCTCTCCAAGTGTTACCCACACTTTTCCCATTCAAGGCATGGAAGGTAGAACTACACCCCACTATAGTGAGGCCCTCATGGCTCCCATTACTTATTTGTTCTCTTAACTCTAACCACATCTTCATAAATAGTCCTATCAATAAACTCTTTCCAATTACCTCTTTGAGTATGCTGTCTTCTGCCAGACTCTTACTGAAATAGATTGAGTAGCCCAGATGATAGTATCAATCTAACATACTGAATAATTTCTTACCATATATAAAATTATTCCAGGTTTTCAAAAAAGGTGTAGTTTAAAAAAATTACAGCTATGAGTGGTGTGTGTTTTTTCCCCCTCCTTTAGCAACAACAAAAACAAAAGTAGCTTGGGATAATTTTGTTCCTCTCCGAGACCTGCTACAAATGACTCTTATCACTACAAGGTTTTGGTTCCAAAATACCTGTCATCACCATCACTGACGCACTCAGGGAAGGCAAGGCTACAGCCAAAAAGCATGATATGTTGATAGCAACTGAGGCGATGGAGGTACGTGAAGAATTTGAGGAACTTCTCCATGTCCATTTTTTTGACAATTGGGAAGAGAGGTGTTAGCGTGGTGTGGTAGGGCAACATCTGACATTGGCTGTGGGTGATGTTCATGCAGGTACCTGGGAAGTCAAGATAATTACATTTAGGAACAGACACATCAGAATTATATGTTTACAAACTCATTTGATATAAGAGGTTAAATGTGTTCATAATATAAAATATATTCTGTAAGTAAAAATGATATACAGACACATGCATACATATATACATTTAAGCCTGTGTGTGTGCACACATGTGCACGTTTATGATAATAAAATCAAGCTATTTATATTCACAGAGGAAGAGCATCTGTGTCCTGGACAAATGTGTGGAAAAATACATTCACACTTAGCTGGTGGGCATATAAATTGGCAGTCACTGTTTTGGATCACAGCTGGGTGGTAAAGTATATATCAAAAAAAAATCTTTTAAACATTCATATTTTTGAAACTGTAATATCATTTCTTTAAAAAAGTTATCCTAAGGAAATAATGCAGACTGTGAACATGGTTATCTACAGGTATCTTCATCATCGCATAGTTTACGATTTTTAAAAGATAGAAATTACCTAAGCATTCAACTAAGGGAACTGGTTTAAAACATTATGAGACATACAACAGAATACTTGAATATATGAAAGATGCTTTAGGAGATTATTTAATCATATAGAATGATGTTTGTGACAAATGAAAATAGCAAGTCACAAAACAATTGGTGTACCAGGATATTGTTTTTAAAAACCTGCTTATACAGGAATTTCTAATCCTCTGAAGAAAGGGAAAGGTACTTTTAAAAATAGACTCATTTATTGTTGGTACTCCATACAACTTAGTTTCCATAGGGTAGAGGAAAAAGGGGAAAACTTGTTTTTCTCCCCTGAGAACTTGCTACTGAGTCTAATGGAAATGAGAAGTCAGGAATGCTATGTATGTACGTGTAAAAGACACCATGGATAGAGTTCATATAGACATCATACTCAATTTATGTATCTCCTCTTAAATAACAATTACTTCAAGTGGGAGACTAAAGAGGAAAAAATTAGAAATAGATCTGAAGAACAAAATCACTTCTCGAAGTAATGATTTCTAATAAAATAGAAATATTTATCTTTATTAACTTCTCAATTCTAAAACACCATTGCTAATAAGATATTATTTAATGACAAATAACTAATAAAAAATTTTCAGACTATGCATTGATTATAAGATGGGTCCCAATTTTAGAAAACATTAAAATATAAAAATAAAGTGCTGCTTGGATTTGAGGAGATGAGTTACTGATTTTGCTGTTTTCTTAATCTGACAATAATTTCTAGATCAAATTGGGGCTTTCTCTACTCAAATCATACTGCTAATATTTCTAGACACTAGAATTAGGAATGAAAGATGGGTCTGGTGTAAGATTGTTCCATATGCTCATTTGGAAATTATGATAAAGTCTGTTTTTTCTATTTTGAAGAATAGGTAATGTAAAGTTAGAAATTCTTATTTATATGTTTATTTTTAAATGCAAAATTAACTTAAGAATAAATGGTTAACTTTTCTAAACTAATGTACACACAATCAAAGGTCCTGAGTAACTAATCTTAAAATAATAATATCCATAGCCAATCTTATCTAGCAAACCACTCTGGTAGTGGTAAATAAAATAAAACAAAATGAAATAAATAAAATCAAATAAAATAAATAAAATATAAAATAAAATAAAATGCTAATTTACTTAGCAAACATTTCTGCACTGAGTTTTTACACTAATGATTTTTATAACACTCATATTCTACCATCCCTTAATTACAAATGATCTTATTCTCCATTGATGCAATCTACTAAATATTTGTATTTGATTTTGACTTACACAGAATTTATTTTAACAGTGAGTTCTTTTTAAAAATTCCTAAAATCAAATAAAAAAGCTGTTTCGAAAAAAAAGCGAAACAGTATCTAAACCATAGCAATTATATCACATCATAACAATGTTATTTGATAGGAAATAACTTCTTAAATTAAAAATAATAAAATATTAACCTTCTAAAGTACTTTGTCATCTTTTGACTAATAACTAAACAAAGAACCTTGGAAGCCTTGCTTACTTCTTACATATGATTGCACATGTAATTGAAGGGCTACTAGTGAGAATCTCAGCGTATCAGGGGACAATATTTTATCAGTTGGTTTGTCTTAATTTACCTAAATTGGCTCACTTTAACTCATAAAGTTGCTTCACAGGACTCCCTCGTGGATGACATTTGTTCATCTTACTTCCATATCCTGAGAATATGATGGAGTCGTAAAGGAGAGTTGTCTGTACACAGACCTTTTTAGTGGTTTGAGAAGAAAGTCATGGCAGGTTTGGGCTTCTTTACGAGTTTTTCTTTTTCATGGCTCTCATCCAGCCCATCATTAATTTTGTTACTGCTTCCCAGATGATATCTTTTATTCCCTCTCTAGTTTAAATCCTTGCCTTTTTTTGGTTATATTGTTTGGAACCTTCTCATATTCACCACTTTGATCTGTATATTTTTATCCTCATTATTTACTGAACATCTATAACACCCTGGCATTGTTCTCGGCCTTTTCACATATATTAGTTCATTTGCCCTCCCTGCAAGTTACTGTTTACAGGTGAGGAAACACGGTTAAGTAAGTTCCTGCAAGATTCAAGCAGCTAGTAAACGGTAAAGCCAGAATTCAGCTCAAGTCATTCCATCCCAAATCCAGGTATCTTTCCTCCAACAACAGCCCCCATTATCCAAACATTATAGTTAGAGGCATCTATCTTCTCATCTGGGTTTATACCACTGTGTGTTGGGCCCCACAGTTTCCACAGAGGCAGGTGTGATCTTCCTCACTGCTCTTCCTCAGTGCTCATTCGACTGATATCTAGTGAGTTCCTACTCTGTTTCAAACACCACTACTCTAGGTGCAGAGCACAAGACACCATGTAAATCAAAGTCCCTGCCCTTATGGAGCTTATCACCTAGACTGGGGTGACAAACAAACGAACGGTGTCTGGCATTGATACACATAGTCATCATCCTAATGCTTGGCAAGAACCAAAGAAGCAGATGTGACTCCTTAAGAAAAGATTAAACCTATTCTTATTAGGTTTAAGACTATTTGTTTTTAAGCCGAATTTCTCCTCTAAGAAATAGACCAGAACTCAATATTTAGGCGATATGAATATTATAAAATTCAGATGTCAAGAAGCAATTTGGCCTAGTCTTTTGATTTTTCAATAATTCATATTCATGCTTACGCGTTTTGCTTGTTGCATCCTGTTTTCATTGTTCCTGTTATAATATGTAAGTTGTCATCATTTCCCCTTTACTTAGGATTCACAGATATTAAATACGAACATCAAAGGGCAGCAACTCCTTTCTTCTCACTAGATCAATCAGGTCAGGTCAATTGCCCTGCAGGGGTAGGGAGCCACACAGCAGAGCCCTGCTTCAGAGAACCAGCCTTCTCAGGGGACAGCAAAAGTTCTTAAAATCCTCCCATTCAAAGTGCTCCTGCATCTCTTCGTAACATCAACCTGCTTTATTTTCATTGTTACATTAGGACTACCTCCTGGTAGAATCTTGTTTATTTATTTATTCCCAGTATTCTCCCATATCAGAGTAGAGACTTTGTCTTCACTAGAAAGGACTAGGATATCAAATAACAGACATCTGACAGTTAATCACCGAATGAATGAGGAAATTAAATGGAACGAAGTCTTTACACTAAAAGGTTTCTTATTAAACGAGTAGGGAGTAGATATAAAAAGCCAGTATTTCTGAGACCTGAGGGTACGAATGTTGATGGCTACTATTGCTACTATTGTTTTTAATAGTCCCTAGAATTTTTCATGGTTTAGGGGGTCATCTCATCCTCTTCCTTCCACCAGACTGATTCCTATCTTGGACTACCCCTGGACTGTAGTGCAGCAGCTGAAAAGTAAGAGAAGAATTACCTTCCCTCTCCTCTAAAAGGTACATGATCTACTTACCCTTAGGCATGCTCAGTTGCTTTTAGCATGAGACCTCACCATAACCAAGAAAAAGGACAATGCGCTTACAAATTATGAATAGCTCAGCACCTATACACTAGAATGCTGCAGAGCTCTGAGGAGAATGGGGTAAAAATAATCATTGTAGCTGAGAAGAGTAACACACTATAAACTATCAAAGTAAAAGCTAGCTTACTTCCAGAGAGAGAAAGAGAAGCTAAGAGGCTACATTGAGCCTGCATCCAAACTCAGGCACCCACAGGGCTGTGTGATCTTGGGGAAATTACTGAACCTTTGAAACCTCCTAATCTGCAAAGAAAAATAATAATAATGTTAATATAGGGTTGTAAGGATCAACTTTATCAAGAGAGGTAAAGAACTGAAGACAATGCCTTCATACTGCTGATGTTCAACTGTTGTTTCAATAGCACTGGAACCTTCCACAAGCAAAGTACACAATTCAGAGAGAGGATAAGATGAGATAAATTTACTTTGCAATAAAAGTCTGAATAAGCCATTAGTATCTGTTTTGTTTTAATATAAAATATATTTTAAATTTCATTTTTCCTTATTGTTTCATAGTAAAATCAAACAATTTAAAGATAAGGAAATAGATAAAAGATCCTTAAGCACCTTCTAGGCTGGCTGTTTGCTAGGTACTATATATATAACACTTTATTAAAGCCCCCATATCCTATGAAAAAGTTGTTTTTGTTCCCATTTTATGGATGATGAGACAGAGTCAATGAGGGTGAGAAAGTATTCAAGGCTACACACATTTTAAACTTCAGAGTTGAAATTAAAACTAGGTCTTTCTGATCCCATAGCCTATGTTTTTCTACTGTGTCATTCTGTCAAGTATACTATTCCATTTTTACAGTTGTAAATTTACTTCACTCATTGTACAATATTTTGATGAATCTTTTTGGATTCCAGCAGTAGAGCTGCTTCTTCAAGATTGGTAAAAACTAAACCTTCTCAAAAAAGAAAAAAAAATGAATCTGCTATTAAAAATAAGGTACTCATCTTCACTGAGGGACTAGTTGGACTGGGAGTGCTTAGTGCCTATCCTTGCTGCACCACGAAGTCAGCCCAGGTCAGGACTACATCAGCAGAGTGGAACAATGAAAGTCTTTCTCTATTTGAGATAACTCATGTGAAAAGAAATGTCTTGCCAGACGATTTCTGGGAAAAACCAATCCAAAAAGATATTATGTTCCTTGGAGTTCCCTAAGAGAATTACAAAGAGATAAGAAGGAACAGAAAGCTAAAGCCAGAAAGAAATTTCACTTTGGGCGGTGAACACACAATTCAGTATATATATGCCTTACTGTTGAATTGTACACTTGAAACACTGGATTTTGTTAAATAGTGTCACTATAATAAAAAACAAACAAACAAATAAAAAAATATTAAGTGAATGAATGAATGAATAAAAAGAAAGTTAAAGCCAGGTCTTCTTTGTGAAGATCTTGCTTCTTAACGAACTGTAACGATCTCTGAATCCGAACATGATAATTATTTTATTTCTCATAAAATAATTAAGGAGAAAAAAGTAAGACGCATTTTCTTAATGAGTCAATTGTTATATTTGTAAAGTCTTTACAGACATAGTTAAGACCTAGGTAAGCCAATGTCTTGCTAATTTATGCAAAAAAAAAATGTAAGCACCTAATGCATTGCTGTGTAAATTATCACTGTTAAGTCAGAGCTAGCTACTTTTACTGGAAGCATGAGGTTTGGGGTTTAATATTTTCTACATAATTACATATATTCCAGTCTTAACATTTTTAATGCAACCTCAAGTATTCTGGTAAAGTCTTTTGCCAAGCTTCAAGTTTTCATATATATCATATATTATATATATAACATATAACATATATAAATTATTCATATTCCATAGAACTAAGATATAATATTTTGGCTGTCACATCTTTATCAGTTTTTTTCATTAATTTTAAAAGAACTACATATCTTGTCCCCATCTACTTATCTATCCTACAATTATGAATGATTAATAACAATAACTCAAATTTGTATAGTATTTTCAAGTTTGTAAAATATCTTTCCTATACATCGTATGTTGATTCCACAGTCTGATTCAAATCCTGCCTTTATTAGTCTATATTTAGGTAGCCTCTGAAAAGCTACCCAATTTCTCTGTTTATCAGTTTCCTATCTGCAAAATGGAGATAATAATATCTGTGTTACAGGGTTATTGTGAGGATTAAATGATGTTTACACAATGCCTATCATTAGCAGATACAATAAGCTATAACAGTTTCGTCATCGTTATTATCTCATTTAGGACTCACAACAGCTCTGTGAACTAGACAGGAGAGGTATTTGTATTCATGTTATGTAGGTAGGAAAACTGAGGCAGAGACATTAAGCTTTCATTCTGCCTTTTTCCTCTGAATTCTATAATGAATCCATTTATAGAGGGAAAAATTATTGACTAATATATATAGGATTAAAATTCACAGTTTCATTAATTAGTTTTGTTTACTTGCAAAATAAAACACTGCGAGGTAGTATATTTTTAAAAAACACTCCTAAATATTTAAAAATCATTAGTTATTCATTGAGAAAATATTTATTAAGTCTTTATTTAATAAAGTCACTGGGCTTGTGCTATATAATTTAAAAATAATAATTTGAAATTAAACCACAATTTATTATTTATTATTTAGCTGATGTTATTTCATGCATATGACATAGGAAAATTATTTGTTTTTTTATGCCAGCTATAGTAAAAATAAATTCCATAATAATGAGAATATAAGAAATGACCTAGAAATGTTCATTGAGGGCAAGGTTTATTGTAAAATCACTACCTCACAGTTAGTTTTAAACTTCACTGCTCATAAAAGTGATGGGATTTCATTGAACTTTCCAGCCCTGTATAGTTTTTTGGGGAATCTCATTTTAGATTTAGTAACACACAAAGTTTAAGTGCTGGAAGAACAAAATGACAGGGCAGACCGGCATATTTAGGTCTGAATTATACCAGCTAGGTATTGTGGTTCTTAATATATTTGTATAATGCTCATTCAGATAACCCTCTCTAACTCAGAATTCTCTGCAGTTAAAATCTGTAACAAGTCATCGTCAAGCTGAGCTGAAGTTTATCTTTTTACTCTCTGAATCTGCAAAGGAAGACTTTATTGGAAATAAGATTGTGAGGGAAGGTATGCCCTCCATACTCAAAAGAAAATATTAAGAATAATTTCTAGTATTGTTTTTTTGGAATACATATGACATACTGTTTCTTTTTAATCAATATTTCTTCTATCTTATTACAAGACAACCTAAGATGAAAATTTAAAAGTAAAACATGGGCAACTATTCAATAAAACAAAAAGAAGGGAAGAGTAGAAGATTTCTCTTTGGTTGTACCCTTAGCATAAACTCCCCACATTCCTAACTGAATAGCAGCCATGATATCTGGGAGGCCTTTCCCTACCTTCAGCTCCAGGTGTGGGACTTGAATGGCTAATGAGAGTCAGCTCATGGCTTTGCTTGGCACTGTGCTTAGTTCAAGGGCAGATACAACACTGAAGTCGGTCCAATCACAGTAAAATCCAGGAGCAGAATGGACTACATAATTTGGGGCAGCTAGGGTACTATAAAAATGTGGGGCCCATTGCTCAAAGTATATTTATATTATTTTATTTATTTATAACATATTATTCATCACATTTATATTTATTTATATTACTGTTAATAAGTTGAACAAGGTGACAGTAGAGCACTGAACAAAGTGTGGAGTCCTATGCTTAGGGCCCTATGTAACTACACAGGTCGACATGCTTATGAAGCCGGCCAGTGCTTAGAGAAGGAGCCCTCCCTCCAGGACCTCTGTAACTCTCCACAAAGGAATATTTGAGCAGCAGTCCCAGGATTTCAACAAAACATTAGGTAAGAAATAAAGGTGATCATTTTAAAAGCTATTGGGGACTCCAGTTAAGTCAGAGGACTTCTGCCTGTTTAATGACTTTAAAGCGTCAGAGGCAAAGATAATCAAACACACAAGCATCCCTGGCTTTGTCCATTCATTCATATATTGCATACTGCATTTCAATTACAGCTTAGAGAGTCACACATTTCTCCAAGGAAACTGTCCATACTCAGGACCAGTGAGGAGCCCATGCTCTGCCCTTGTAAGTTGCCACATTTTTCCCAAGTTTAGCCAAGAAAGAAAATATATTCTGATGCCAGTGTGGCAACTATTGTGCTAAAATGTTTGCTGCCTTTTACATGCTTCTGAATTACAGTGTACATAGTAAGGCCAATCCATTATAAGTCGGTTATTTTGAGTCCTTGATACATAGAGAGTTTCTCAAGAAAATATTAATGACTATAGCATATCTCTACCATGGATAGATTAGATGAATTCGGTCAAACTGAAACTGAATACATTTGTTGGGCATTAAGAAGAGTGTTTCTTCTTTATCAAGAAGATATCAACAGGAACTGTTGGAATACTTGTCTCCCACTTGTTACCAATTATAGTAGATAATGTCAATTCGCTTGTCAAATGGCAAAAAAAAAAAAAAAAAGACTGTGAAACTTAGCCTTGAAAAATGTGAATTCTGAAATTTCTCCATTCCCTGACATTTTCTTGTTAGGATGGAGATGGCAGTAACTGGAACAGAGGGCTCTGCAATAATAAAGCTAAAAAAGAAAACATGGAAAATTTAAACAGAGAAATGAATGAATTGGAAGAGCAAAGAATCAGAGTTGAAATTAGTGGGACCGCCCTATGCTCAAACGGGGCAGATATAATGGTAACCTAGAAAGGTGGAGATCTAAAGGGTACCAGGAAAGGCATGGAATACCCAACACAAAAAATCCAAGAGGGAAATATCAAATCAATTTTGTTTCTAGGGATACTGTAATTTTTCCTATAACTGGAACTTTTTGGAATATGTATTTTAATTATGATGAATTAACTAAATATTTAATAGAAGATTTAACATATTGCTCTGTAAAGCCTTTGCTTTCTCCAGGTGATTTCTTAAAACTAATGAAGTAGGGTATTTTAATTAAAAACCAGCTAATATCAAAATTCTTCTGTACAAACAATACAGAGAGCAGCCCTACTCTCAATTATGAGAGCAAGTTAAAACTCTAATATAAGAAGCACTGGGGGGAAAAAATGCTTTAAAAAGGATCCCGAGAAAACTGACAAAATGTTGATAAACTAAGAGAGGGCACATGAGCGTTCCCTGTACTATTCTTTCTACTTCTGTGTTTGATTAAAAATTTCTGTGTGAAATATTTTTTTATTTTTTTCTTTTAGAAAGTTCTGTCATTTATTTTACCTAATTTTGAAAAATATTACAACTGATTGAATTATTTGACTAATCTCAACTGTACTTATGGTAGAACATATAATTGTTTTAACAAGTTAAACTTTCGAATTGTTATTGTATTATTTTTGATGTCTCATTCCAATGTTTTTCTTATAAGTAAGAAAATATTAGAGGAATTTTACCAGTTAAAAATAGTACTTCGTTATATTGAAATGTAGCCATATCTTCCAATGTGAAGTAGATCTTTAGAAGTTATGTTAAGTTTTTTTAGGTTACAAGTGTGCTCTTTATTAGCAGAATATTGTAGGGCTAATGTCACCTGAAAGTATCATCCAATCTGCCACTCACTGACTGGTATGCAAGTCCCTGGGGAAGATAGCCCCACCTGGTCCCAGATAGCATTGTTTTTATAATGCCACTCTGCTCCAAAATAACTATTTAAAGAAAAGATTCTGAAATACTCTGGACTAAATAACCTGAAAGCCTATTTATTATAAATGTCCAGAAATACTATGTAAAATAAAACAAACTTCTTTTACTTAAACAGTTGAACTCTATAAAGAAAAGGAAATAACAAGATTCCAGAAATGCAACTGTGAATTGAAAACATCGGATCTAAAACATTTCACTGCTGCCCCGCAAAATCCCCATCTTTATCACATGCAAAATACATTCATTCTATCACAACAGCTCTAAAAGACTTAACTCATTTCAGTATCAACTGAAGTCTAAAGTCTAAAGTCTCATCTAAATATCATCTAAATCAGATATGAGTGAGAGGAGACTCAAGGTACAATTTCTCCAGAAGCGAAATTCCTCTCCAGCTGTGAACCTGTGAAAATAGACAAGTTATGTTATTCCAAAACACAATGGTGGGACTGGAAGACAATAGACTTGTCCATTACAAAGGGAGAAACAGGAAAGAAGGAAGGATTAATGGGTCCCTACTTGAATGCTGATGCTGCTTGCTATGTTCCCACAAATAACCTGCTTCACTACCTCTAATGATTGGCTATAACATGGCCATTTGCCCAATCCCCAAACTCTAGAACAAGCAAAGAGTTCTGATTTAAGGTCCTTATTTTTTTCCCATGGTAACCCTCTTATATCATTTATTTTTAAAACATCTTGTTGACTTTAAAGGACACATAATATGGTAACATTGTCACTGTGGCTTAACAGCCATTGGGTCATCATAAATCAGTCTCCTGAAATGCAGATCCTAAGGTCTTTATCCAGTGCACATTTATGAACATATAATCCAAGCAGAAACAGACTCTCTGAGCTTGATTACTTAATAAATGATAGAAGAATGGGAAACTAATTACAAGGAGAAAATTGTACAATTCTAGACCTCTCACTTCCTGAGGTGATAAAATTCTCATTAATACCTATAAAAGCAAGGTTGGCCTTCCCATAAAATTGAAAACCAAAGGCTCTGTTCAATTTATCTAACTTACCTATAACTATCTAACACAGTTATACTATAAATAAGTTTTTAAATGTAAGAACAAAACAGTATAATTTGATTAAAAATGGAAACTCCAGGACCTCCTTTTAACTAAAATTTACTTCTATAATTGTAAATAAAACATTAATATTTACAAAGATATTATATTAAAGCATAAAATGGTAGGAAAAAGCAATCTTGTCTTTTAAAGAAGTAAGAACTGAAATGGATCACGTTTCCTTCCTTCTATGAATCTCTCTTATAGAATTTCTCAAGTTACAAATAATAAGTCTGTCTCCAAGCAGTTACTTGGCCACTCAAGGACAGGATTTCTATTTGATCCAAATTTATAGTCTACATAGCCAAACTCCAAAGCTTGGAACCCAATAAAAAGCTGTCGATGAACAAATGGTTCTTCCAAGAGTACTAACCTAGGCTCTCAAAAGTTGGGATGTCTCAGAAAGCTTAGAAGGGTACATAGGCATCATAATAAGTGTATACCAATTAATATAATTATTAAAAAGTACTGCAAGTCATCAATTCAAACGCTACATGCAAATATTAAGTTAATAATGCAGACCAGCAAAATAGAAGAATAAAATATGCTAACGTTAAAAAGATAAGAAATGGTTTGCATCAAATATGAATCGATGCAAAGCTTTTGGCTTGGAAAACTTATTACCATATTTCTTTGAACTACAAGGAAGTGAAAAGGCATATTCTCCAAAGGCACAAGTAACAGCAAACAGATTCCTACTGATGAGTTTTTTGCTCTCAACACAAAATTATTACAAAGACCAAAACCCTGAGACAGTCAGCAAGTTGAATGATTCAAGAAAAAGAATATATTATACACAGTGCCAATTTTCTTTCAGAACAAGAGAATAAAGTAAATTACAGGATTTTTTTTTAACTTTTATCTGTGAATTTGGCTCTTAAAAGATCATTTTTGTTCTTGAACTTTATCAGAATTATTATCGCAGTGCTGTTATCAGCATGCTACTGTTTTTTTGTTTTTCTGTACATAGATCAAGGATATTGGGCTGTTCTTTCCAAAGAGGAAACTGTGATAATAAATCTGGAGAAAAAGAGTTTGAGCCAAAAGTCTTTTTTGACATGACTATTTAACTTTGACACTCATTTGTGTTATAGGCACATTACCTTTGGGGGTACATGTCGCCTGTGGGGGATATTGCAGGATTCATTTTGAAAAGAGGGTCATGAAGTCTTGCCCAGAAATCTGAGAGGGGGAAATGGGATTGTAGCCAAAGAAGAGTGAACCACACACTGTTCCATTTACCCTTTTCATAGCCTAGCTCTGAAAATGATTGAGTTTGCTCGCTCGGATTGGAACTCGAGAATACATCCTAGGGACAGAGTCACCTAAAGATTAAATGAGGAGGAGGAAAAGGGAGTAGGGAAAAAGAAGTAAAAAAGAGAGCCCATTCCTACATTAGAATTTCCTTTCTCCCTCCCAAGAATTGTACAGGTCTTTGCTAGAATGTGACCATGCTAACCTCTCAAGCATGCAACAATTATTTAAATGCTTCACTTGTTCTTGCTTAAATGTTGATGTTAACCAGAAGCCCATGTCGGAATCTCATAACTGTTCTATAAGTATGTAGAATGTGATTTACTATATAGGAGAGGCAAGTCAGTTGGACTTGAACATTGGGGTCTAACACTGGTGTCCAGCAGAGCACACATGGGATGGCATCCAGGATCATAGCTAAAATAGATTTTGGAGCAGCAAATTCGTAAAAAAGCAGCTTAGACTCTCAGCCTTTCTTAGGCCTCAGACTCTCCCAGGTACCAAAAAACTCTTTCCTTCTAGATTATATGTCCTTAATCATAGTACAAAGACCCCAAGAGACCCATAGGTAGAATTGTTGTCTGTGAATAACCTAGATGAGAGAGAATAGCATCTCTATTTCTACTAACCTCCAACTGAAATTTAGCACACTTAAATTATCAAGGTAAGTAACAAACATAGAAAAGCAAATTAGAAATCATAGCTATATTCATATCAACATGAAGTTATTATAAACATTTCAAATTATTTATGCTCATCTCTTATAAAATTATAGTTATTGACCTACTGCTAGATATTATTATTTCTATATCATGTACTACTATATCATGAATTTATATTTCTAATATTTTGATAACTTCATTTTAATAATATTATCTTCCTTTGTGATTCTGTGTTATTTATTTTAAGCACCAAAACATTATCCTAAGAAGGCACCTATGGCTTTACCAGATTGCTAAAGGAGTCCTTGGAAAAATAAATGTTAAGAAATTTTGCTATAGAGGATTGCTGCTTTTTTCTAGAAAGGTGACACAAACAACTAGAACTCAGATACCTTAAAACATATTTTGCAAGCTGAAGAATTGGACAGGTTCTTGCACAGAAAGTTATACAGACATACATGAAATTATATATAAATTCCCTTATGCCTATAGGTTTAATGTAACTATAAAATTAATATATAAAAATTAAATAGAAACAAACTTAAACTAATAAAATTTAAATGAGTTATATTAATGAATTAATATTAACATTGTTCTCTTAAATACCATTAATATGGTGCTGACTCCTGAGGCACAAGTCCTTCTGTATTTGGGGAGCTTATACTATCACATAATCTGGCTGAGTGTGTCACCATTTTTCTCTATTTGAACTGCCACAAAGATAACCTTTGTACAACATGCCAGTACATAACTTTGTTCTGTGATTGGGAAGAAAGTATGTCATATCTGCCTCTGTTCCTTACTTGATGGCTGGCAAATGTCTATTGAAATGATTTTGTAGGCCCAAGAGGAGCACTCCTGCCTGGGATGCCAGGTCAGCAAGCCAAAACTTCAACAACTGTCATTCTCCTGTAAATGTTCTGCTTGACCAGAAACGCAGTACATCCAGCCAGCCAGCCTCCAAATGCCAAACCAACTCTGGGCTCTATACTTATTTCCTTGTTCCTTCTTACACCAAACGAGATTGACTACATGGCCCCAGATAATCAGAATTTTCTATTTGTGTCTTTCTTGTTCTCTATTCTTTATTCTACAAAAGCTACCTGTCTTTTGCCCCATTTTTTAGTTCTCCTAAAGGAAACGGTGTACTTCATAAAATGTTAAATAAAGTTTTTATCACTTAAATTGTCTTCTTCAATCATCTTAATAGTCTAAGCATTATAGCTTAGCAGCAACTTAATCATAAGTAGAAATTCAAATATAGGCATAAAAACCTGTATAAGTTCTTGTTATATAACATAAGATTATCCAGGTTATTAAGAGTAGGCTTACATAAATTATTTATTATCAGTGAAATGAAAGCATACATTTGGAAAACATTTATAGATAATTCTTAAATCCCCCAGAATATATCTGAGGTCCATAGGACCCCAGATGGAGAAATACTGTCCAACAACATAACAGAGAAATGATAAGTACACAATTCTTGGGTACATCGAAGTCATTCACCCATCCACATCTACACATATAAGCATAGACTCCCATTCCAAACTGCATAATAACCTCCAGACAGGAATCTACAGAGGTGGGTGCATGACCCTGAAGGCAGTAGAACTAATTTTTGAAAAATATAATGAAAACATTTAGGGCTCCATTTTTGATAGGATTAGAAAATATTAGGGAAAAAAAAGAAGGAGCCTTGTTATGCTTAGTAAATTTGGAATATGTGTTTAGAGCATTTTGGTACATAGTTATCAGTACTAACAATCAGCTTCATTTAGACAGCTTCATTGCTGTAATAGAGGTCATTTTGTCTTCTGAAGACAGACTGTGCAGTTCACTGAGAAAAAAAAAAACAAAAAACTAAATATAAGGTGAGTGCTCATTATTGGAAGAATGGCTGAAATACACTATGGTATAATGACAACATTGAATACTATTCAGTCATTGTAACAATGAATTAGAGATCGTTATAATGTATTTTTGAATAAGAAAAATATTAAGTGAAAAAATATCTGTAAAAAATGTGATCCCATTTTTTAGAAAACAAGCAATGACAAAATCACCTCTATATGTATGCTATTTTGCATGTGTGTGTGTGTATGTGTTCATATGTAATTGTATGAGCATGAAGAAAACCAAAAATCATATACACTACATTGTTAACATGGGTAACTGTAGGTTAAGGATAGAGTAATATGATGCAAAAGGAAGGAGAAGGAATAAAATGATTTACACCAAAAAAAAAGTGGGGGAAAAGACCTCTATTTAAAATGAATATGGATAAGATAGTCATATTTATGCCTTGTAAAAAGAAGAAAATTCAACTTCTAATATTGGAAGAAATGAAAGAGAAGAGAGGTAAAATTTATTGAAGGGTAATAAGCACTTTCAGAATGGCACAGTAAGAGTCTCCAAAAATCTGTTCTTCCATGAAAGCAGTAAAAGAACTGCAAAAAAAAAAAAAAAAAAAATGATCAAAATCAAAATTTTCAGAACTTTGGGATTAAACCAAAAGCTTGCATCAATTAAGTAAATATTTTATCAAGAAAAATATGTGAATATATGAACCATGAGTTCTGTAGCATTTTAACTTGCCCATTCCCTTTATTCTCTGCTTGATGGTAGCCTTAAAAACCAATGGCTTTGCAACCATGCTGACTATGAAAATAGCAATCTAGGAGACAATGGAGAAGGAAGGACAGGTTTGAAGCTCCCACAAAAGCCATCTCCACGGGATTATTACCATTCAATCTATCTGGAAGTCCCTTGGTAAGGATCCATTCCCAGAGCTTGTCTTCCTTGATCTGATTCAGAGCTTTCTCTATTCAAACATCTCTGTCCCCAGGGTACTTGTTGAGCACAATCTGTGGCAATTGTTTAATATCACAACTAGCCGAAGCAAGAACACTTGTTAGAAGTAAGAGGCCTACAAAAACCTTAAAAGTAAAAACTGGAGAATGAGATGTCCAAAGGGGCTTTTGAAAAGTTCTAACATATATGTCTTGGGATCTTAGAAGACCAGGTACATGTGCAGAGCTGTGCCCATATCCACGAAAGATATGAGAGGCCAGTCACAAAAGCCATGTATTTATTGTATGATGCCCTTTACGTGGAATGTTCGGAACAGGCAAATCCATAGAGACAGAAACTGGATTAGTTTTGGACGCAGGCTGGGAGAATGGGAAAATGAGGAGTAATGGATGCAGCATTTCTTTCTGCACTGAGGAAAATGTCCTAAAATTAGTGGTGACAGTTGTACCACTCTGTGAATATATTTTTAAAATACTGAATTGTACATATTAAAAGCATGAATTTTATGGTGTGCTGACTTTATCTCAAAAAACCATTTTTTTAAGCGAATGAGAGGTATGATGTGTTTTCATATGATATAGATTTAGAAGCTTGTTACCAAAGAGCATATTGAGAGAACAGAACATTTCAAGTTTTCAGCACATTAACCCACCCTCTTGACACTAATTCTTGATCAGAGTTCCTAGTTTATTGTACGGTGTGCCATATTATTTTTAACCCAAAAGCTTTTGGCTGGTTAATCAGCAATTCAATCTCTTTCCTTAAAAAACATAAAAATATGTATGTTTAATATTTATGAAATATATAAGGAGAAAAAAATGAAAAATGAAAACAAAAATACAAATACAGAAAAATCCCTTGCCAAAATATAGCATGAAAGCTAACTCAGACCTTTTTCCTTTCCGTATTACCATGGGTTTTCAAAATGAAACTAATTAAACACCAGAAGTAACAGATATCACATAAAGCCTATTTCACATTTACAAAGCCTAATTCTGCTACACAGAGTAGTAAGGGGCAGTGGGGGAGGGTTCTGGTTAAAACTTTACAAATTACTATATTCTATGCTTTGGCATAATATTAAGGAACCCCAGGAGGAAATGTCTTAAGGAAAGGCTATTTCCTGGTACCTTCGCCAGGAGTTCTCTCCTTGATTTCCTACCCAGGATATGTGGGTAGGATAGAATGTCTGGCTACTGTATTTTTGTACTGAAGTAGACTTAAATAACTTTTACATATGCCTGGAATTTAAAATGACACTTTTGTTAGAGAATACTTCAAAAATAAAGCAAATTCTATGTTAGGTGTTAATACAGATATAAGGCATTAAATGATGCTTTAAATAAAATTGGTTAAATACATATCAAGTGAAGAAGTGTGGTTAGACATAACTAAAATTTGATAAATCAGACTACTAACATTTGAAATGATTATAGTTCATTTATTTATTCATTTGACAATTATTTTATTGATCATGGAATATACTGCAGTAAAGAAAACAGACTACTATTCTTCTAGAGTTTAAAATTTGCTCAGTAATGCTCTGTTACTGCAAAGAAAGCAAATAAAATTAAATGAGGAAGCATGAAATGCTAGAAAGAGCACTGGTCTAAAAGCCTCAAGATCAGGATCCCAATTTCATGTCCACCAGCTACTAGACAAGTGATATTGGATATGCCAACTTAATCTCCCTAAGCCTTAATTTCATACCTTGAAAAATGGTGTATATTACCTTTCCTGTATACCTCATCAGTTAATTTAAGAATCACACAGAACATATTCAAACATGCCCTGAAAAACCACCAAAAGCTCTATAATGACAGGCTAGCAATATTATTCAAATGTGTGAACAACTATTGAATCTCTTGCAATAAACAATTCTAGTTAATATAGACAGTCTGGTGGGGGTCTGTGTGGTCAAACAGTAAAGCTCTATGCTGTCAAGTATATTAACAACACAGAATGACACATATTTAAAAATTTCAGCCTTTATTTAATTATTTCAATTTTGCTAGGATTTCCTTTACATATTAGATTACGTTCGTTCATATTCTCAAGCAATGTTTCAGTCGTAGAAAAAGAAAATGAGTCAAACAGACTTCCATCAAGCTTCCAAACTGAGCAATGAGTACCATATGCTTCTTTACTCTTCAGGATATGCTTTCGTCACCTCTACCTGAATCTTAACAAATAATGAAACTTTCAAAATAGAAACAAATTCACTTAGTAAAAGAAAATAACAATGGCCATAATTGCAACCACTTTAACTGGACTGAGTTTTTGCTTAAATTACTTTTGCTCTTCTGAGAGGGAATTATTGTCCTATAAATGAAGTGCTTAAGACATGATCAAAATATTAAAAACCTCAAAATTAAACTCATGAGGAAAATAAATTTTACTTGGCATAATTCAGGTTTGCAGCATTACTGTCAGGTAATAAGCACAAATCCGTGTGAATCGCTGGTGAATAACAAGCATAAGAAACAGTTAATACCTACAGATGCTGTGTGAAACAATGGAATCCAAACAGTCTGTCTCTTTGGACCTAAAGAAATAGAATAATCCTGCTTTTTTCAGACACTGGCAAACACATACCATGATTGCTAAGAGTCAGCTTAATCCTTCCTTTCCTGGCTCAAAATGAAAATGAATACTCCTTCCTAGACCTCAGTTCTGAGTTCCCTTTGTGGGTTTTCATGAAAGAGAGAGGAATAAACAAGAAAATGATCATGGATGGTTGGGCTTTGTAGAAGTTTCAATCACATAACTTTGTTTTAGGAAGTAGAAAATAATAATCAAGACAACTGCACAGAAAGTTCTTACGGTGACGTTGGTCTGATTATGTTTTATCAGTACTGGCTGGATCAGAGCCTAAGCTCTTTGGCACTTTCCACACAAATTCACTCCCATCAACACTCTAGAAGCTTAGTAACTTTACTAAAAAATCTGAGGGGTATTGAGAAATAGTCACATTCCAGAGAATATCATCCGCTACCATCTTACTAACTGACCCCATTTCCACACTTTCTGTCTTCTCTTTCTCTCCCAGCTCTTTTACCGGAATAACTGACAAATCCTTCCATTTGTCCTCAAAAAAGAGTTTTGCACATGCCATTTTCCTTAAGCTGTGATTATTCGTCAGTCACCAACACACAAAATATGTTGCACAGCCAATAAAAGAGGAAGGAAAAAAGAATACATGAACACATCAAAAGCAAAATGGGGAATAGCTCCTATTAAATCACCTGGCATTCTACTATAGAGTTAGGATTCCTCCTACAAGGTACCAATAACAAAATAAGTAACATAACTTACTTATTAATTTAACCATCTCAAATTAAGTCACTTAAAACGTTAAAACAGAAGCACAAATTTTCAGAGGTAAACTACCACAAAATTAATGCCATTATATTAGAGCAAACAGCATACATTTTATGCCTCAGAAATGTTGAATAACACTAATAGATTTTCATTACTTATGTCCCTGTCTGGATGGCTGGGCTGATGGCATTTCATGTTTAGAAATAGGGCATCCCACGAGGCCAGATAAGTGAGAAGAGCTTTGGCTGTGTGACCAGTAAGTGACTGTGAATTAAGAGCATCCATTGCCACACTTAAAATTCTACCTGTGTGTTCCACAGACATTAAAGGACATGCGCATTCAGCACCTTCAGACTTACTTGTGTTCTTGCGACTTTGGTCCCTTGGGAGTGAAATATTCTTGGTCCAGGCTGACATGTATTCGTCAGGATGTGTAGCAGATGTCACCTCGCTCTCATTATAAATCATATTTCTAAGAATAATGTCAGGCATATGGTTTTTACCATCAGTGGCCATAGGTTCACTTCCATTTGATTTAAAATGGGCTTTTTTTAATGTTCCTGAAAGACAGAAATAAAAATTAAAAAAATATACTTTAAAACATTACTAGAAGTATTTATTTTTTAAAATATTAGGAAAACTCTAGAGAGACTTCACCACGTCTCATTCTATCCAGGCACAAACAGAAAGATGATGTCTAGCTAACACCATTACCCACTTCTTTGGGACAAACCAGTAGAGCTTCTCTTCTATAGCAAATCACATAATGCTGTGAAAAAAAAATGATTGCTTTCTCAAGAGCTTGAAGTTCATAAACTTAAATGACTATTTCCAGGTTCTCGGTTCTCCAAGAATTTAGGGCAATTTCACCTCCTCTGAGACTCACCACAAATAAATAAAGTCAGGTAAATCTTACAGTGTTTCTTTTCTGCTTTCTGTTTCTCAACTTCACCCGCCATTTTATGTTATTCAGCATTCCGGACACATGCTGTCATATCTCTATATCTGCCTTATATTTCTTTGCATTTTGCACTATATTTCAGTGAACTATGTATAACATAAAAATAAAAATAATAGGGCTCATTTATGCATCAGTACTTACTGAAACCAAAAAAAAAAAAGTAAAGTTCTAATTTCAGCAAAACTAAAAGAAGAAACTAAATTATCTTCATCTTTAACCAGAAGTTATAAAATATAATTATAAGAAATAGTCATTTAAGATTATCAACAGTCACTTTTTCAAAGTATTCATTCATTGACAAAATAAAGAGTCAAATTTGACTTTTGGGAATCATCTAGCTTTGACTTTAGGCAGAAACTTTTGAAAATTTTGAAAGAGATACATATTTTTAACTCAGCCAAAATAGACAACAGACTGTTTCTAGAACATAGCACTGTAGCTGAGTATGCTACCAAAATAAATGAATGTGATATTGATCCATTATAGAAATACTCAAGGGAGATTTTTTTCTAAAAGCATTTACAGCAAATGCTCTAATTGGTTCTCACTTTTTCAAACAGTCCATGGACCATTAAAAATAAAAAATATAAATAAAATGTTTAATATCAGTCTATGGAAAAAATTTCTCTACATGTGTTTGACACTTGGAAAACATTGACTACAAATCAAAATAGAAAAGCAGCTGTTTTCTAGCTAACTAAGGTCAACAGTTTCATCTGCCAGGGGATTCTATATAAAACATTAGAGCATTAAAGCTAAATCATGACCACGTGGTGCAGGTAACACACTGTCCAAACTGTCTATGTGATTCTGAGTAAATATCAAATGCAGTACGTTAAATGAAAGACTTCATTTAATCGTTTTCATTTTAAAAATGATTTAGAATTTATCCTGGATCTTGTGATAGACTTGATTACCATATAATATACATTTCATTCATACAGAAAATTTTACTAATCAATTAGATATAATTTTTTACTCATTCGTTAGTTGTTTTCTTCTTTACTTGTTTTGGCATAAAGAGATATTTCACATAATATGTTTCCACCAATGTGGCTCTAATGAATATGTAAGGCCCATAAAGTTTATTTATTTATTTATCATGCTAATCTTGTGAGTCAGGACCCAGTTCTCTCTTACCTTTAGCAATGCCAATTCCTCCTAGTTACATCCCTGAGTAATCACTTAGATGGAATTCTTATTGTATAAAATACCCAACAGTTGTTATTAACATTTTGTTTGTACTAATTAGCCTTAATAATCTTGCTTTATCTTTTTCATTTAACCACAGTGATGAATGTGTTAATAACATCTCTTTACTCAAAGAAGTCCTTTAAACACCTACTTTCTTAAAAAAAAACACTGACTTAAACTACTTTAACAAAAGCAGCTTTCTTACTCTTAAACTCTATGTACAAAGCAGGCTGGCAGAATAGAGAGAAGAAATACATGATATATAAAAGTTGCTATAGCTAATGTCCATAAAGTATATTTTTGGGAGAGACAGACAGACTAATAGAGAAAGATTGAGAGAACAAGCCTAAAGGACCCGTCTTTAAAAGCCTGAACTCACTAGACAATTTGTTTTCAAGCATCTCTGGAAACCGACCAACTCTCAACTCACAGTTGTTTGTCTATTATGAGGATTTTTTTTTTTAGCACAAAAATTAGATTTGAATAAGACTAAGTACTCTCAAGCTATACCACAATGAGCTATAAAAATGCTGAGTTATTAGCCCAAGTAGAGTGTTCATTCTTCCAGCGTTGCTCCATTCTTTTCCACATTCCTATTGTTATAGGGTTGTGGTTAGAAGTATAGGTTCTACAGCCTGACCACCTGAGTTTATAACACATCTCTAGCACTTACCATCCTGAAAGTTTGGGCAAACTCTCAACTTTCATAAAATAAGAAAAATAAAAGTACCTCCTTTCATGTCATTAGAGTCAAATTGATTGATACATATATAAACACTTGCACCAGTTTCTGACACACAGTAAGTGCTAAATAACTTCTAGTCATTACTACACAATGATAGTAATAAAAGTAAAATTATTTTCCTTTGGGCTGCTAAGGTACTTGTAAATCAGTACCAATTTCCTTTTACTATAAGTATATCCCCACATAACAAAATGGCTAAGGAAATTTTCAAGTGAAATAACTGTGGCTCTTTTATGCTAAATTATTAATAAAAGACCACATTGTATCGAGGTTATGTAGCTCAAAAGTGTTTCAGCCCTATAACACAGCTCTACTTAACAATGTATAAGAAATTGTCTATAATTCCAATAATATTAGCCAGGCTTTAGCAATCACCTACAATGAATGGATCAAGCCTTGTGGTTGGTGAAATAATGCTGCCCCAGAGATGTCCACATCCTAAGCCTCAGAACCTGTGATTATGCTACCTTACATGCAAAAGGGATGTTGCAGATGTAGGTTAAGAAATTTGAAATGATAAATTTACCTTGGATTATTCAGGTAAGCCCAAGGTAGTCACAGGGTCCCCATAAGCAGAAGAGGGAAGTGAGAGAGTGTGTGCCAGAGCCATGCAGTATGAGAAAAACTCAATGTGCCAATGTTCAGTTTGAAGATGGAAAAGAGCCACAAGCCAAGGAATGCAGGAAGCTTCTAGAAGATGGAAAAGATAGGAAACAGAGTGTCTCCTAGAGCACCTAGAAGGAATACCAGCACCTTAATTTTAGCCTCGTGAGAACTATTTTGGCCTTTTGACCTCTATAATTCTAAAGTAATATATTTGTGTTGTTTTAAGCTACCAAGTTCATGATAATTTGTTACAGAAGCAATAGGAAAGTAATATAGGCACCTTGCTAAGTATCCTCACTATAAGCATCTACTGAGTTAGCCTTCCAACAACCCTAGGAAACAGATGCTACTCTACCTCATGGAGTTTCAAGAGAAGGAAACTGAAATCTGTAAGTTATTTAACTTACCCAAGAATTGAGATGGGACATTGCAGATACACATGCATATATACCCACAGATACTTCTCACTTTAAACAAGGTACACAGGTTAAAAAAAAAAATCAACCACCATATATATGAAAAAATTTTCTCTTCCTATGACGTGAGTTTGAAGTTAATTTAATTCCTATCTTTATGTCTCTATCCATGTGGTAACACATTTATTTTGCATTTTCTATATGCCAGGAATTTTTTATTTACTCTTTGCTGAGAACACAAAATCTAGTAAGGAGTTCTTATCATCAAGATTAGTTGATGGAGACAGCCATGAAATCTAAAAATACAAATCATGTTACAAGTGCTTTGAGAATGATTTGCATAGGAAAATCTGGTGACAAAAGTAGAGAAGTAACTGCCATTCCATTTGAGAAAGTCAGGAAAGGTTTCTTCGGGGTGAATGATACTCAATATGAATCTTAAAAGATGATTAGGAGTCTTCTGGGTTTGAGCAAAGCATTTGTGATAAAGAGGGAGGTGTGGTAATAGGGAATGGAGAACTTTCTAGATAGAGCAAAGTGAGAAAGACATGCAAAAGCCTAGCAGCAGTTAATTTAGCATGGCTAGCACACAGAGGACTGGCCAGAGAAAAGGGAGAGGGAGGACGAGCCAGTCTGTGAAGGGCAGTTCCTATTAAAGATTTGGAATTGATTTTGCTGTGATGGAGGACTTTTGAGGTATCTGACATAGAGTGGAACATTAGAATGATCACTCTGGCAGCAACATGATGCTTGAAAGAGGTCAAGTCTAGAGAAAGTTATAAGGCTACTCCAAAAGTCCAAGTGAGAGAAGAGTAAGGCCTGACCCAAGGCAAAAGCAGTGAGGATAAAAGGAACAATGGAGAGAAAGCTTTCAGAGACAAAATTGTGAGAACATTAGAGAAAGAGTCAGATACCTCAAGGTTTTGGGTTATAATTACTGGGCATATGAGGGTGCCCCCAAATAAGATAGGAGTGCTGGTCATTAGTACTGTTCGGTCCCCTGTCATAAGTTCTCATAGCAACTGTCCTTTCCCACATAGGAGTTATCTCTGTTGTAATTAATTACTTATATAATCATTTGTTTAATGCCTTCCTCCCTTATTGAATGTGGAGTCCATGAGGGTAGGCTTTATTTGAGCTGTGCCCAATGCCTACAGCACACTCCCTTGTACATAACAGGAACTCAACAAATGTTTGTTAGAGGAATGAATAGTACCAATTTATATCTGCAATTGGAGTTTTGTTAAACGCTTCTCAACATATCAAAGTAATTTTACTTTTAATATTACATGTAAATTTAAGGTTCAATCCCTGATAAGTACTCCACAGCATAGGCTAACTCTTCTAGTCATGTGATGGCAGTACAACCTACTGCTGGTTTAGTTCTTACAAGAAATTAGTTAGCTTCTGAAAGTAACTCTCAAGCCTAAGCATGAAAGTCATGTAAAACTTGTCATCACATTGCAAATCAACTAGTCAGTCAACTTTATTCCTTTCTAGTTACTTGATTGGCAATTAAAATATATGGTGGCAATGGCTTGGTTTATGAGGTTATGGGTTGTGGATTATAGGATTGCTATGACAACGGGTCTTAATAAAAAGGTTTTATCTCTTATGGATAGAGTTAAAATGAGATAAACACATTTTTAGTTAAATTTAAGTGTAATAAAACTATATATTAAAAGAGTTATCTGATTTAATAATGATATTCATTAGCAAAAACTAATTCTTTACCTTCATAATGAACTTTGACAAATATTTTATTTGACTTCCATAACAGTTCTGTGAAATGAATAAGAATTATATTCTTTGTCTCATAGAAAAGGTAGTGTGCTTCCAAAGTCACACATCTAGTAAAATTGAAGAGTAAGACCCTAAACCCAGATCTCCTAGTGTCAAATTCTAAGTCCTTTTTCTATGTCAAATGGTCCTTCAGTATTACAACTAAAGAAATGAAAACTTTTCTCACTTTTCAATTTTCCTTTCAATTTCTTTCAAAAACTTGAATCCTTGGAGTCCAAATCTTTGGAATCAAATAGATAGTTTAGACTGACTACTGAATTTAGAAATGTAAAACTAAACTAAATCTCTGTAGCTCCAGCTTCAGTTTAAGGGGTTGAAGTGAGAAACAATTTGCTACTGCTCTCTTCCACAGCTTGTTGCTGAAATAATTATTCATAAAGTCCAACTCTTATCTTCAGGAGTCTTTTACCATCTTGACTTTATATATGACAGAAGGCCAAACAGACAAAATTAGAGACACATAGTGCATCTGTGTTTGTTAGCCTAGGGCTTTTATTATCTTTTCCTAATCAATAATTCTCTCACTATTATCTCTGATTTATGAAGCTACAGTGACTGTTATTTATATATAATTGGCATTCCAGCATCCCTTAGCAACCCTTATGGACCCAGAAATAACTACGAAACTTTGGAAGAGCATAGTTATAAATTCAAATCAAACAGAACATTTTATAAAGTAAGCAGAATTTAATGAGGTTTCTTGAACAAAGGTATAAAATGATTTTATTGCTCATTACGACAAAGAAATCAGTTATAAAATAGGAAATGTTTATTTGGGCAGCTATATGTATTTATATATATTTAATATATCAATATCAAATCATCTGGTGCAGAACTATGAAACAAATACATTTGAAGATGTCTGGAAAACCTCCACTTTCTAAAGGTTACCTATGTATTAGCCAAAATAGCACCTAGAAAAGGTTACAACTTGGTATACCATCTAATACCACACATAAGTGAAAAAAAATTTCACTCCTAGATATAAACTCAAGAGAAATGAAAACACAAGTCCACACACAAAACATATGTCCATGGATGTTCATAGCAACATTATTCAAAATAGCTAAAAGATAGAAATAATTCAAATGTCTATCAATTGATAAATGGATAAGCAAAATGTGGTATATCCACACAATGGAGTATTATTTGTCCATAAAAACTAATGAGTTACTAATACATACTACGGCATGGACAAGACTTGAAAATATTGTGCCAAGAGAAACAAGCCAGTCACAAAAACCACATATGGTCATGTGAAATGCCCAGAATAGGGAAATCTATAGAGAAAGCAAGTAGATTAGAGGCTGCTTAGGGTTAAGGGGTGGGGGGAAATGGAGAGAGGGGGAGCAATAGCTAAAGGGTATAGAGTTCATTTCTGAGGTAATTAAAATATTTCAAAATTGACTGTGAGGATAGTCATACTTATCTGTGAATACACTAAAAGCAATTGAATGTTATGTAAATTACATTTCAATAAAGCTGTAAAAAAACAAAAGCTAAAGCATTTAATAAATAATTAAGTTAAAATTGGACACTTAAAGCACTACTTTAATAACACCCCTCCTCTGGTCAGATGCCTCGAATCACTGAGCTATTTAAAAGTATTTTCTAAACTTATATTCAACTCTGAGAGTGAAAGAAAATAGTCTCCAATGCCTGTGAGCCACTAAACACAAGATCATGAGAATTAAACTTTTAAAATGACAGTGGTATGACTAAGAGAGCTTCTACGAGACAGACCTTCCTAGGCATAGCAAATATAAACTCTAAACAAGATACAAAACATAACTTCAGGAGGGTACTGGAGAGGAAACAAAAGCAGGGAAACCCTGGAGAGGAGCTGAGTCTTGGAAGGAGAGAGGGACCAAGATGAGTTGCAGGGTTTTTTCCTGCCTTTAGCCTGAGAGCAGGCTGCAGCAGGCCACACAGGGCACACAGGGCAGGACAACTACACCTGCAATAGAAACCCCGCAGTCCCCTGAGCTGAGGCATGTTTTCCTGCCATCCTCTTACTTTCTCCCTCTGACCTTTAATGCTTCTCTCCTCTGGCTTCTGTGAAACCCAGCATTTCCAGGTTCCTTTCCTTCCTCTCTGATCATTCTTCCCGTCTCTCTTATTCCTTCTCATTTCTTTATCTTCCCCCTAAATACTAGCGCCCTCCAGGGCTTTGCTTTTCATTGGTACGCTTTCTCTTCACCATTCATCTGTTCCTGCAGCTTCAACTACCAAGGGTCCTCCACCTTTACAACTGCAGTTAGGACGCCCTTCTCAGCTTACCTTCTGGATACTTCTATCTTCAGACCAGTAACAGTGAAGTGGAAGTTAAATTCTAAAGTCAGCACATAAGCCAAAAAACATACAAAGTCACAATTTCCCTTGAAATTCCATTAGGAAGGTGAGATATTAGAGTTCTTATATTCCTCTATGTCCTGCACTATTGAATTTGCTCAAGTTAATGCACTTAAATTATGATCCCACTGTATTTGGTTGTCCCTAACTTAAAATGTTCAAACTAAATTTCCAACCTTCCCTCCACTTGTATCCTACTCCTCCACCTGTGCTTGCTACATTAATAAAAATCAAACTGGTTGCCCAAGCAAGAAACCTAGGAATCAACCTTGACTTCTACTTCTCTCCCTCCTACCAAAATCCAATCCGTCTTAATTTCTGTTGAGAGGAATGCACCAAATGCCTTAATTCTAATCTTTATCATCTTAGACTATAGTTAGAGCTGCAAATTGATCTCCCTGCCTTTATTTCTTTCTGCTCCAGTGCTCTGCAGTGTAATCAGGTCTGTTGGCTTTTGCAAATGTAGACATGATCAGATTTCTCCCCACTTAAGAAGATCAACCAATAGTAAACTATCACCCACAGTAGTGGTTTTCAAGCATTTTTATAACAAATAAATATTATTTTCAAATAATTATAAGATCCTAATAGCTGATAGAAAAAAAATGGCATAGATGATAGAGGCTCTGTTCATCCCTCTGGCGACCAAATCAAAGTTATGATGGTAATAAGGAGCAGCAGCAAGGAAAAATGCCGGGGATCTAGATGAGCAAGCCATACGATTATAGAGAAATCCAAGAAATCACCCTCCAATGGTAGAAGGTAGGATGGGGCGAAGATGCAGGGCTGCCCATTCCTGAGCGGCTGAGTGAGACAGAGGCTTCAGCAGCTGCAGACTCCTCTGAAAGGAGTCGTGTCCACAAGTGGATTTTTGCAGTGATGGGCTGCTCACCTTGAGCACCAGTGCCGATTAGGCTGCGTGCAGAGGGCACCAGGGACTTGCAGGGAGACATTGTCGGAGTGAGGGCAAAAATGAGATGCACTCTCTACAGAAGTGCTAGTGGTGTCCATTGTTCCCTGTTGAGTCCTTCCCCTCCCAGTGTGAAGACACAGCATTGCCACAGCCCTGATGTCATCATACTGGATAACAGAGGTCTCTCCGCCCAGAGGATTCCCTGAAACCCCCAATTTGTGACTCCACTCAAGCCTCATCCAGGTATATCCTCAGTGAGTCAGGCACTCTTTGCCTAGACTCACACTAAAGGCAGCCGTCCTCGATTTCTGGTGTGGCCTTTGAGGCAACTATAATAAGCACAGCATCTGTGGATTGCTTGCTGAATCTTAACAGGTGGCCCCAGAGGTGCTGAAGCTTGAGCTAAATTTGGCCTATAGCTGAACCCCTCTCAGGACTGTGTGCCACTAGACACCTACTTCACAAATCCACACTTATAAGACCAGGAGACTTAAGAGCTTTGTTTAGTACATAGAAATAGACACAGAAAGGCAGCCAAAATTGGAAGACAAAAAAGAAGAAACAATATGAGAGAATAGAACAGAGATCCAGATATAATGGAGTCAAGTAATCTAACAGATGCAGAGTTCAAAACACTGGTTATAAAGATGCTCAATGAAATTTTGGGAAGTGTAGAGAATTTCAACAAAGAGATAAAAAACATAAAAATGGAAATGGAAATTAAAAAAGGGAACCAGTCTGAAATGAAGAATACATTATATGACATGAGAAGTATATTAAATGGAATAAACGAAGTGAATAAAGAAAAAGATTAAATGCCCTATCTAGAGGATAGGAAAGCCAAGGATATGCAATCAGAACAGCAAGAGATAAGATGCCAAGACTATTAAAATAATTTAAGAGCATATGGGTCATTATTAAGGGTCCAAATATCCATCTGATTGGCGTACCTGAAGAAAATCAAAATGTTGAACAGCTATTAGAAGAAATAATGATGGATAACTTCCCTGATCTGGTGAAGGAAATGGACATAAAACTCCAGGAAGCTCTGAGAATTCCAAAAACCAGGGATCCAAAGAGGCCCACACCAAGACACATCATAATTAAAATTCCAAAGGCTAAATACAAAGAAAGAATATTAAAAGCAGCGAGAGAAAAACAGATAAGGGAACACCCATAAGACTAGCAGCTGATTTCTCAAAAGAAACATATGCAGGACAGAAGGGCTTGGCAAAAAAATATTTGACAGGATGAAGACCCAGGATCTATAACCAAGGATACTTTATCTAGCAGAGCTATCATTTAGAGTTGAAGGACACATAAAGAGCTTCCCAGACAAAAATAAGCTAAAAGAATTTATCACCACCAAACCAGTATTACAGGAAATGTTGGAGGGACTTCTTTAAGAAGAAAAAACATGTATCGAAAACAGAAATAAAGATGGTAACAACTACATCCCTATCAATAAATACCTTAAATGGAAAAGAATTAAGAGCTCCAACCAAAAGATAGAGTGGCTGAAAGTATAAGAAAACAAGACCCCTACATATGAAAAGGAAGGAGATGGAAAAAGATACTGCTTTGATAGACCTAGAAGGTATTTAAGGCAGACAGAGAAAGATAAACACTATGATTTCACTTATATGCAGAATCTAAGGAAGAAAAAGAACAAACTAATCAAAAACAGACTCACAAATATAGTGGACAATTTGGTGTCGGGGACAGGGGAGGGAGGATTGAGCGGCTAGGAGAATGGGGCGAAGGACTAAAGAAGGATAAATTAGTAATTGATGGATGGTCATGGGGATGGGGAGCATGGTATAGGGAATGCAGTTAGCATTAATATGTTGGCTAGGTGGAGAATCAAGGAAGGGAGGGAGCAACTGGGAGGATCATTTTATGAACTATGTAGATGTCTAACCAATGTACTGTATACTTGAAACTAAATAAAATTAATTAATTAATTTAAAAATCCTAATATCTATAAAATAGACATAGCTGAAGTTTATTGAGATTTACTTTATACATTCTAAATGTTTAACTTATTATGAACCAATTAATAAGAAACTAATAGGTAGTGTTGGTGAAATTCAGAAATTCAAAATCTTTGATAATGTTATTAGATCTGCATCATCTTGCTATATATTTCTCTACTTGATTGTACACATTCAAAAAAAATCTGATCCATAGCAGTAGGTAGCTATCAAAGGCAATATTTTGTTTGTTTTTCTCCAATGGCTCACCTTTTAAACTTAGGATATTGTTCATTTAAAGACAGATAACAAGACTCAAATACAAACAAATGAATCCAGTACAAATTACTTGGCTGTCAGTCTCCTCTTGGTTAAAAATTAGTGTGTAATTTAGTTTCAGTGTGCATTTAAAATCTATTTTTTTTAATAGAAAGTCAAAGCAAACAATTATATAATCTTTGAGACTCCTCCTCAAAATCTTGGTTCTATGTAATTGAGTGAAAACTAATGACCTAGATGCTAATGCCCAAACTCCTTAAGACCACATACAAAATTCTGTGTCATTTGCACTTTATCTATCAATGTAGCTGCATTCCCTACCAGAGCCAGAATTTCACTCAGTTTCCCAAGTCCACCTCCATCTTTCATAAGGTTATACTTTTGCACTTGAGATATTCTCAACCAAATATGACTCTTGTACTACTTACTGTCTTCTAACCTAAATTTCTATTAATTTTATTCCAAGGTTAAAATGCCCCATGAAGCCTTCTTGGGCTACCTCCAAAGCACCTTGTATATACCTCTATCATCCACATGCGTTGCCTTGTATGATAATTATTTCTTCCTCACAACTGTGAATTCTTGAGAAAGAAAGACTAATTTAACCATCTTTGAGTTCTCAGGGACTTTCAAAGTTCCTGCTACCTAGTAATCACTCTTTAAATGTTTTGAACTAATTAATACATTAATTAATATGAATTAATTAACATTAATTAATATAAAACTAGTATAGTGATTATAGCAACTGAAACTGCAGATTGCATAAGACAGTCAACAGATAACCCTCTTATTGAGTTGATATTTTAGGTTAAATAAGTGCTAAGTAGAAATCACTCTTATAAATCATGCTAATTTTAATATTGATTTTATTTTTCTTTAATAACGACAACACTCACCAAGAAAGGAAAGCAAGATCACCAGCAGGACAATGAGAGCACAGATACATGGAATCAGGACCAGCAATAGGAAACGAAGAATATTAGTAGTCGTCAGCTTCTGAGAGCAGCCATCATCTAGGTTATCTTCATCAGATACAATGACCTAAAAAAGAAGAATATAAAACATAGTTTTAGTATTACAAAGTAACTCAATACATAGTATGAAATTGTAGAGTACAGCTATCTATTTAGAGCCAAATCATACTAATAAATGAACACAAAATGGTACAACCACATTCAAGGCAGAGCAAATCATCTATTTCTGAAATGTTTTTCAGTTGTACACAAACTTTTCATGATATTCCATCTTGATTTTTTAAAACTATTTGTCAGTTTGCTATTATTCCAAAAAGCTATAAATTACCATGGCAAGAACTCACCTTGGCCCAGAGCTATAAGCAAAGACTGTCTAGTACAGTGATAAGATATTGGTGAGTAGGTGTAGACAAGATGTTATCCAGACTTCATTGTTGTTAGTCTCATTAGTCCTAACCCAAATCTGCATGAATCTGGATAAAATAACTTCTCAGCCATTAATGATTCAGCAAGGTTCAATATTACTGACCATGTATTTAGTGACAAGTTGAACAGTGAAAGAGAGCTTGTCTTATTGGCCACTTGAACAATGACAATCTCTCAGGACATTCTCTGCTGTCCACACAGCGCCCGCAGCCTATTCATTTATAGGAGGATGATAAGGTGCAACAGTGATGGTTCCGATACAGCTCTCGTTTTCAAATACTTTAAATTTTACTTAGTTCAATCTCTTGCCAGAAATGAAGTCTGGAAATTTATTTATTGCAAATAGCTAGTTTGGGGCAGCGACTTTTTCAACAGAAGTCTAAGATGGAATTAAATTTGATTTGAGTCGCTCACTATGAGCAACTCTTCTGATCTCCTTAATGAAGGTATTTCTCATGGTTCTGTCTTGGACTTCTGATTCTCCTTGCACTTTCTCCTCTGACAGCTTCTCGAATGACAGAGCTTGAATGACAACCTCTGTGTAACTGTTTCGGAATCTCTCCTGAGTTCCAAACTCCCTTTCAAGTTACATCGTACATTTTCAATGCCTGGTGCTTAGCAGCATCTCCCTTACTCCTCTATCACTGCCATCAGTTTTTTACCATGCTTAGGTTTCTCTCAGTTATCTTTTTATCCATCCTGAAGCCTATATCCCACTTCAGCCACTATCCTCTCTCTCTTCATTTTTCACATTCAAAATGCTCTGAGTTTTTAATATTTATCGTCCAAATTTCCTCTTTTATTATTCACTCTTGAGGTCACTACCATTTGGCACTTGTTTCTGTCCCTGTACCAAAACAGCTTTTGCTAGGGTTACCAATGACCTCCATGTTGCTACATCCAAATGGCATTTTCAATCATCATTGTAATGACATCTCAGTATTGTTTGAGAGATCAAATTCTTGGTTAGCCACTCCCATCTTTTTCAAGTACTTTCTTCCTCTGATTTCTCTCTCCTACTTCTCTGGTCATTTCTTCTCACATTCACCCTTTCTAGCCAATGTCACCCACACAAATGGCATCAATTGCCAGCCCTAAACATGGGACATATCTTTAAATAGCAACCTTTTCTCTGAGCTCTAGACCTTTGTATCCAGCTGGCCATTTGACATCTCCTCAGTGGATATTGCAAAAATACCTCAAAATCAACAGGTCTGAAACCAAAGAAATCACCTTCACCTCCATATCTGGTGTTCTTCCAGGGTTCTCTATCTCAGGAAAAAGTAATTGAGCATTTATCATGAGTCAGACACTGTTTGGGCACTTGAAATATATCACTGTGCAAAGCAAACATCTCCAGCCTCTTAGTAAACACTACCATCATATCTTGCCTGGAACACTGCAAATGGCTCCTCCTGTATGGTTTACCTATAACCTTTCTTGTACTCCCTAATTTGTTCTCTACACTACAGCAAGAGTGAGAAAAAGGCTGTGTGTATCACTAGATGACAAGAAAAAGCACCATGAAAAATGACCTCCAAACTGAGCCAATTCAGGAGATTGAGAGCCTGGAACCAGAGTTGATCATAATAACCATGTGCCCAATGGATTAGCAGAGATTTGGGAAGGGCTTTGACTTCCACAAGGATGTGTGGGCTTTTGACTTTCTTTTATTTAGATTTCAAGGGTCAAGGTGCCCATAGTTGATATTTCAGGTATATTAGTCTTTATCCTGTTCTACCTTCCTGCAGCATTTCACTATCAACACATGGTACATTCTTAGGGAAACTTCCACAGCAGCAGTGGAAGAAACTGCTTGAGAATAAAGAGATCTCCATCCATCAGCTCCTCAGATGAAAGAATCACTCTCAAGGTCAGGACCTACCCATGAGTCAATGAACCAGAAATATCCAACTAGGGATATTGGGTGCCTCTCTAGGTAGCTTCACCCAGAGATATCTTAGCCATGGAAATAGCTACTAACAACCAGGCTAAAACAAAGCAAAAGTTAAGCACAAAAGAAACCAAGTGCCTTCTTAGGGACAACAGACTTACCCTCCCTCACAAATCCCCTAATTCAGAGTAGGAATAAGTGGATGGGAACTGTACACACTTGCTCTTAAACCTTTTTGATGGGTTATATAAGAACTAATTTTTAATCATTGAACCTTCCCACATGATAAATTTTACACATTAAATATAGAGCAGGGTCAGCAAACTACAGCCCCTGGGCCAAACCCAGCCCACTGCCTGTTTTAGTACATAAAGTTTTATTGGCAGAGACCCGTGTTCATTCATTTATATATTATTATAGCTGCTTTCCTGCTACAACAACAGCACTAAGTAGCTGCAACAGAGCCATCTGGCCCACAAGGACTAAAATATTTACTATCCAGCCCTTTACTGAAAAAGTTTACTAACCATTGACATAGAATATCAGTGTATATCTCTGCATATATGGGTATTTTAAAATCTATAAATTTAATGTGATAACTAAATTAAAATATAAATTCTTTTAAGAAAATCAGATTTTAATCTTTTCATTAGGTCCATAATGAAACATGATATAACTTTATAAGTGGCTACAGGCAGACAGAACTGCCTAATTGTCATTGTAATACATGGTTACAAAAGTTCAAAGATAAAAATAATCTTCAAAATGGGGGGGGGGGAGGAATATCAAAACCATATGTGATACATTAGAAGAAAGGAAAGCACAAATTTCAAGGATATTATAAACTATAAGAACCAACAAATATTTATAATATTATAGAGCTAGAAAGTACAAAATTATTCCTGCTTCTATAAAAACATAATTATAGCATAACTACTATTAACTCAGTTGATCTCTCTCTATATATATATGCAAATGTCACCCTTTTCTCATCAGTGTATGCCCAGCATCTAGGACAGCATCTGAATATAGTCAGAAATAGATTAATACCTGTTAAATAGAGTTCTGGTCAAGAAGGAGGGATAGGTAAATGTTGTGTTAGCCTCCTCCCACAATCACATTAAAATTATAACTAAATTATAGAACAAACAATCTGAAGAACCATCTGAAGACTAGCAAAGTTAACTCCTATAATTTAGGATATAATAAAGAGGCCAGATTGAGACTGGTAGGAGGGTCGGAGAAATGAAACAGGTTGGCCCCACACCCGTGTGTGGCTGTTGAGTATTGGGAGTGTAATCTCAGTCACAGAAGTCCCACTAAAGGAACGAGGCCCCACACTAAGACTCTCCAGCCAAGATTTCCAGTTCTGGGAAAAGGAGTCCCCACAAAATCTGGCTGTAAAAATCATTGAGGATTCAGACCATCCAGGTGAGAGTGAAAGCTGCTAGAAACACAGATATCACCTTAAAGGGCCCCAGGTATGACTCACTCATTCACAGGCACTCACCTTGGGCTCTGGAAAACAGATTGTAGCTTGGGAGGTGTCAGAGACATTTGGGGAAGGGCTGAGTTGTACGGCTTTGGGACAGGTGCTGGAGGGACAGCCACAATTGTCCTTGTGTTGAGACCTCTTCCAGTGCAGCCTGCACATAAGTGCCATCTTGCTATGTTGAGCACTTCACCTACACAGCCAATTCTGAATCTGTGTTGGCATAGTGAGGTCCACTCGTTCCATCCCAGCGACTCCTTAGGATCCCGCCCCACACAACTTGTGAATTGTTGGAGGCATGTTCCTGGCTGGCAGCCCTCTCTGCAGGAGACTTTTTTGGCAATGACCAGCAGACTTCGTCTCAAGCACTTCCGGGGACAGTTCAGGTGGTCGGAGACCTGCCCTAGCCCAAGATGTAGTGATCTTGAACAAATCTCCAGGGTCGGTGGGCGCCAGATGGGCAGCAACTAGCCTTGCTGTGATGTGGGACTTTTGTGAATGGCCACAGGCTCAGTACTGGCACCAAATCTGGGTCTGCACTAACTTGGCGAGTGCTACCCTGGTGACTTTCTGGGACCTAGCATCACACAACTCACATACCACCTAGGATTCCTTCACCTGTCGAGCCTTACAGGCAGCCAGTAGGCAGCCTCAGAACTCGGAGTGTCCTAGACCCTTTGCTGAGCTTCCTCAGGCCTGGTGCTGGTGGCAGTCAGCCTCGATTCAGCATGTAGCCTCTCCCATGGACTTCTAGGTCCAGCACAATTAGTGATCAATCACAAATCACTTCTTAACTTCAACCAGGTAGCACTGAGAGGTCACATGCAGCAGCTGAACTTGGCCTGCACGGGATCCTCTCTCAAGGGGCCCCAGAATCAACACATTCAGAGACTGGCATCGGACTACTGCAAAGAACCACCTTATTAACCCCACAAGCAGCACACCCAAAGGGAGGTCTCAACAGGCACAGAAGTCCACTGAAGCAAATCCTACTCCACAGGGTCAGCCCACACACAGCTCATACTGTATGGGTGTAGCCAAACCGCACAGCCAGTCAGCCTGAGAGTCAGTCCTGCCCACCAACATGCTGACAGCAATCAAGGCTTGACTACAACAGGAGAGCAAACACAACCCACATAAGAGACACTCCTCGGGCACCTGTCTCAGGTGACCAGGGACACTGTGCCAGTGGGCCCTACAGGACACCTACTACATAAGGTCACCTGGTCAAGACCGGGAGACATAGCAAAAGTATGTTATACATAGAAACAAATGGGAAGAGGCAACAAAAATGAGAAAACAAAGAAATATGTCCCAAATGAAAGGCAAAAACTCCAGAAAAAGAATTAAATGAAACAGAGACAAGCAACTTACCAGAGACAGAGTTCAAAACACTAGTTATAAGGATGCTCAATGAACTTAGGGGAAGAATAGGCAATCTCAGTGAGAATGTCAACAAAGAGGTGGTAATCATAAAAAAGGACATAGAATACATTTTAAAAAGTCAAAAATGAAGAATACAATAACCCAAATGAAGAATGCACTGGTAGGAATCAAAAGTAGATTAGATAAAACAGAAGATAAAATCTGTGATTTGGAAGAAAAGGTAGCCAAAAACACCCAATTGGAACAGTAAAAAGAAATAAAGAATCAAAATAAGTGAGGAAAGTTCAGGAGACCTCCGGGACAATATTAAATATAACAACATTCACATCATAGGAGTACTAAAAGGAAAAAAAAGAGAGCAAAGCATTGAGAACCTATTTAAAGAAATAATGACTGAAAACTTCCCTAACCTGGTGAAGGAAATAGACATACAAGTTCAGGAAGTGCAGAGAGTCCTGAACAAGAGGAACCCAAATAGGCCCACACCAAAACACATCATAATTAAAATGTCTAAGGTTAAAGACAAAGAAAATCCTAAAAACAGCAAGAGAAAACCACCTAGTTACTTACAAGTGTGCTCCCATAAGACTGTTAGCTGATTTTTCAACGGAAACTTTGAATGCCAGAAGTACTTCACAGGAAATATTCAAGGTGATGAAAAGCAAGGACCTACAACCAAGATTGCTCTACCCAGCAAGGATATCAATTAAAACTGAATGTGAGATAAAGAGCTTCCCAGATAAGAAAAAGCTAAAAGAATTTATCACCACCAAACAAGTGTTACAAGAAATGTTACAGGGACTTCTTTAAGAAGAAAAGAAGGGGAAAAAACATAGATATAAATAATAAAATGGCTATAATTATGTACCTATCAATAATCACTTTAAATGTAAATGGATTAAATACTCCAATCAAAAGATAGGATAAGTGAACAGATGAGAAAATAAGACCCATACGTATTCTGTCTGCAAGAGGCCCACATCAGATCAAAAGACATACACAGACTGAAAGTAAAGGTATGGAAAAAGGTACTTCATGCAAATGGTAATAAAAAAAAAAAAAAGCTGGGATAGAAATATTTATATCAGGCAAAATAGAGTTTAAAACAAAGACTATAATAAGTAACAATGAAAAAAATTACACAATAATAAAGGGATTAATCCAACAAAAGGATAAAATCCTAGTAAACATTTATACACTCAACATAGAAGCACCTAAATATATAAAGCAAATATTGACAGATATAAAAAGAGAGATTGACAGTAATACACTCATAGTAGGAGACTATAACACCCCATTGACTCCACTAGACAAATCCTTCCAGACAGAAAATCCACAAGGAAACAGCAGCCTTAAATGACACATTAAACCAAATGTATTTAATTGATATGTTTAGACTATTTCACCCCAAAGCAGCAGCAGAATATACATTTTTTTTTTCATGAGCACGTGAAACATTTTCCAAGATAGACCACATGTTAGGCCATAAAACAAGTCTCAGTAAATTTAAGAAGATTAAAATTATATCATGTGTCTTCTCTGATCAAAATGGTATAAACTAGAAATCAATTACAAGAAAAAAACTGAAAAATACACAAACACATGTAGGCTAAATAACATGCTACTAAACAATGACTGGGATGAGATCTTCCTTAATGATGAGATCAAGGAGGGAATCAAAAGATACTGTGAGACAAATGAAAATGAAAACACAATGACCCCAAATCTATGGGACAGAGAGAAAATGGTACTAAGAAAGAATTCATAGCAATACAGTTTTATGTCAAGAAACAACAAAAAGCTTACATAAACAATCTAATCTTACACTTAAAAGAACTAGAAAAAGAACAGCAAACAAGACCCAAGATTACCAGAAGACAGGAAATAATATAGATCAGAGGAGAAGTAAACAAAATAGAATCTGAAAAAAAACACAAACGATCAATGAAACCAAGAGCTAGTCCTTTAAAAAGATAAACAAAATTGGTCAACCTTTGACCAGACTCATCAAGAAAAAAAGAGCAAGAACCCAAATAAATAAAATCAAAAATGAAAAAGAAGTGACAATTAACAACACAGAAATACAAAGAATTATAAGAAAACACTACAAGCAATTATATTCCAACATAATTGGACGATCTGAAAGAAATGGATACATTCCTAGAGACATACAATCTCCCAATTTAATGCAATTCCTATCAAAATATCAAAGCATTTTTCACATAACTAGAATGAATAATCCAAAAATTTATATGGAACCATAAAAGACACTGAATAGCCAAAGCAATCTTGAGAAAGAAGAATAGAGTTGGAGGTGTCACACTACCTGATACTAAACTATATTACAAGGCTATAGTATTCAAAACATCATGGTACCGGCACAAAAACAGACACATACATCAATGGAACAGAATAGAGAACCCACATCTATGTGGTCATTTACTCTATGACAAAAGAGGCAAGAATATACAAGGGGGTAAAGACAGTCTTTTCAATAAATGATGTTAGGAAAATTGGACAGTTACATGCAAAAGAAAAAAAAATGAAACTGGACTGCTTTCTTACACCATATACAAAAAAAAAATCTTTTATGATTTTTGAAACCATAAAACTCCTAGAAAAAAAAAACATAGGCAATAAACTCTCTGACATTTCTCTTAGAAGTGTATTTTTCTGATATATCTTCTCGGGCAAGAGAAAAAAATAACCAAATGAGACTACATCAAACTGAAATGTTTTTGCGCAGCTAAGGAAACCATCAACAAAACAAAAAGACATCCTACTAAATGGGAGAAGATATTTGCCTATGATACATTCCATAAAGGGTTGTTAATATCCAAATTTTATAAAGAACTCACAACTCAACACCAGAAAACAACACAATTAAAAAATGGGCAGGGTACCTGAACAGGCATTTCTCCAAAGCAGACATACAGACAGCTAATAGACATATGAAATGCAAATTAAAACCACAATTAGATATCACCTCACACCTGTCAGAATAGCTATCATCAACAAATCAAAAAATAAGTGTTGGTGAAGATGTAGAGGAAAGAGAATCTTCGTGCACTGGTGGTGGGATTGCAAATTGGTGCACCCACAACAGAAAATAGAACTACCTTATGACCTAGCAATTGCAGTTCTGAGTATTTACCCAAAGAAATCCAAAACACTAATTCAAAAAGATATACGCATCCCTATATTCACTGTATCACTGTTTACAACAGCTAAGATATGGAAGCAATCTAAATGCCTATCAATAGACATTGGATAAAGATGTGCTATACACATACAATGGAATTACTTAGCCATAAAAAAATAAAATATTACCCTTTACAATGACATGGATGTGGAGGGTATTAGGCTAAGTGAAATAAGTCAAACAGAGAAAGACAAATACCATGTGATTTCACTTATATGTGGAATCTAAAGAACAAAATAAATAAACAAAACAAAAGCAGACTCATAGTTACAGAGAACAAACTAGTTATTGTCGGATTGGAACGGGGTTGGTGGGGGGCTGGGTAAAAAAGATGAAGGGATAAAGAAGTATAAATTGGTAGTTACTAAATAGTCATGAGGATGCGAAATACAACATAGGGAATATAGTCAATATTGTAATTCATTAGTCTAGTGCCAGGTAGGTACACCTGAAACATATAAAGTAATACTAAACGTCAACTTTAGTTGAAAAATAAAATTACAAAAAATACCTGTTGAATAAATGAATATATTAAATCACCTAAAAAATTTATCTGTACATAATTAATGTAAATAACTGCTTCTTTTTTTAACGATATATGCTTTATAAAGATTATTCCCTGGTCATCCAAAAATACTTGGAGGAAAAAACATATTAGTTAAAAAAAAGTAAAAACATTTCCCTTTTAGGGAAGATATACTAAAATTAATAAAATGAGTTTTTACTAGGACTATTAGTACAATTCCACACTCACATTTCCTATTACAAGCTCTAAAGTCAGAAAGTTTGCATTTCAAAAAGTATATTGTGATGGATTTTATTACAGACAATATTTTTTAAACACTACCTATGTTAAGAGCATAAGAAGTATCCTTGTAACTCTATTAAACCCCCAAATGAGAGATCCCCAGACATTTTTGGTTTATGGCACTATCATTATTAGGAATTTTTAAGAGGTACTAGTCCAAAAGAAATGCCTGACAGTTCAATTGATTAAAAAGTTTAGTCCAATAATTGTATAAGAAGTATTTGTATCTTAAAAACTTAGTAGCCATTTGAAAAAACACTACACATAAATTAAAATTAAACCATATTTTCATGTCATTCTTGACCGCAATTACTTACTATTGGATGTGTATATCTTTAGGGTACTGCATATCACCTCTAACTGTGGAATCCCATTTGAAATTGCCACCATTCATTGCCTGTTCCACATGGACTTTTGCGTGGTATGACTTTTTACACAGTAAGCACCAACAACCCAGCTTTACGAGGATAGGACAACATCAGAAGGAATATAGCACAATCTAATGTTGAAACTGTGAACTACCTCAAGCTAGTATTTTATTTGGTAACCAATAAATGCCAAGTATTACTGTATTTCCCTCAAAAATTGAAAATAATCAACGAAGTATTTTTGAGTCACTGCAGTGTCTAGGGGTACCTCAGCACATAGTTTAAAACTCATGGTTCTATTCAAATTATTTCTCTCACATCGAACTGCATAAGCCCAAATCTTTAAATCAGTAACTTATATCTGACCTCAATCAGAAAGCCTTCCTAATTACCCAGACAGAAGTAATCTCTCTCTGCCTCACCTAAATTGCTGGGATGTGGCGCAGACTAATTAATTGACTCCCACCATCTTTTTTTCCTTTAATCTTAGAAACAGAAACCTCAATTTTGGTTGGGCGAAAATTTAATGGCCACTTAGAATAAAGACAGAATTTCCCGGCCTCTTTTACACCTGTGTAAGGCCATGTCCTCGGTTCTTGACCATGAGATGAAATTGGAAGTGGTAAATGTGACTTCCAGAAAGTGTTCTCCAAGAGAGGAGTGTTATCCTTCCTCTTTCCTGATGTCTGCAATATGGATGTAATAGCTGGAACTCAAGCAATCATCTTAAACCCAGAGATGAAAGCCGTGTGCAGACAATGGCTGAGTATCAAGAAAGAGGGAACTTGGATCCCCAATGGATTTATGAAGCTGCCCTATCAGTCTAGACCTATTCATTTTCAGACTTAATTTACATGAGAAAAAAATAAATAATTTCTTGTTAAATAACTATCAACCTGAATATTCTATTACTTGCAGCTGAAGCAATTCTAAATTAACTACGGCATTTATTACTTTCTACTTTGGATCTTGGTCATGTATGTACATATTAAAATTACTAAACTGTAATCTCAGGATGCTAAGATCCATTTTTAATTCATTCAACAAATAGTTATACCATGTCCCCAGAACATTATTTTTATCCCTTAGGCAACTAACCAGTGTGCAGTATACAGAAGGATCAGAATGCATATATATTATCTCAAATAAATAAATGACTCACAATTAAAGCCCAACAAAATTCCGCCCCCACAAAATGTTGGGGTTTTGATATACTTACTTTCGATGGAAGTGAGTAAAACCATTAATGGTGTCTTTAAACATCATATATCTAGGGTTTTCATGCTAGGTAATGTAACTGTCATTTGCTTACTTTCAACAAGAATTAACAGCAATTCAGTGTGGCCACAGTGGATTATCTTCTGCTAATCGGAAACTTGTTTCTTTTTATACGTCATTGATCAGATAAACTCAGAAGAAAAAATTTATAAATGAGTAAATTACAACTTAGCAATCTTTAATTATAAATTACTAAATATAGTGTGATAGCAAAAATGCTTTCAAACAGGGATTAATAGGGAGCAAACAATGAAAAGTAGAGTTAGTCAAAATGCAGGCAATCACTGAATTAAGTCACCTTGCAGTCTTCACATTTTCTACCTATTTTAGCAATCTCTTATCTTGTTTCTCCACATCCTCCCTTTTCCCCTTCCAATCTCAACACTGTACCCCAAGTGATCTTTTAAAAATGCTCATTTGGATGTGTTACTTTCCTGCTTAAAACCCTCCAGCGACTTGAAAAACAAAGACCAACTTTCCTAACATGATATTGAAGACAATGCTTCTCAAATTTCAATGTGCATGTAACCCATGTGGGGAGAGTCTGAACCAGGTCTGGGACCTGAGATTCTGCACTCCTTACCAGTTCCCAGGGGATACTGCTGCTGGTGGGCTTAGTCCCGCACTTTGAGTAGCAAAATCTGAAGATACTTCTAGGTCTGTCCTTCCTATACCAGGCTCATTGCACACCACTCATTCCCTGTACTTCCCTATTCACCTTCCACCTGGCTCTTTCCAGCTCCTTCCTTATAAGTACTATCTTCCTGGAAGAGCTTCTCTCAAACTCCCAACCCACTACAATCACTCAGGACTCACTCTGCATGGCCCATGACTACTTCTAGTCTTTCTGCCCTTTATCCCAGTTAAATTACAACTTGTATTTGTGTGATTATTAGATTATGTTGATTATTCTTGCCACACTGTAGGCTTCCCGAGGTCAGGGACCATTCTGGGCTTTGCTTAACATTATAGTCCCAGTACTTACAAAGAGCACTCCATAAAACATTAAAGTAATGAATGAGTAAACTCTTCTAATGCACTCTGGTGATCAGAAGATTCTTAGAAGCGTGAAGAATCGAATGTTTTCCATGTGTGAATGATTACTAAGTTATAATAATAATAGTAATAATAACAACATAGTAAGAAATCCATTGAACATTTCCTGTGAGCCAGACACTCCTCTAAATGGGTTCCATATAGAAATGCTTTTAATCATCAAAGCAGCTCTACTAGGCGGCCGCTATTACCATACCCATTTACAGATGAAGAATTTAGGGCTTTGTTTGAGTATTTAACAAAAATAATTCAAAGTGATCAACAAAAAAGGCAGAATCTAAAATGATACTCGGTCACTCAATTTCCTTTTCTGAACCAAAATAGGTGTCAAGAAATGGTTTTAATTTGGCCTTAACTTTAGACTATAGCTTTCAGAGCTCCCTGGAACACACTATCCATGCCAGCTCTGTCTCTACAAAGACAAACTAAGCTTTCACCCACTGAGTCATGCAGAGCTGACACCAGATGCCTCAAACCTATGAAGAACCAGGTCTCATAGCCCTCAACATATGGAGTTTCAAAAGCATCCATTCTTCAGTATAGCTGCTCTTTTGGGGGTAAGAAATAGACTTTTTCTTGAGTATTCATGGTTCTGCAATTCCTCCCAGGTCAGACATGGCATAATAGAAGATTACCACCTCAACGGTTGGACAATAAGAGATTTTTTTTTTTTTGAAAAACAGAAATTGTTTATATTTAAGGCATACAACTTGATATTTTGATATAGTGTATACAATGTGAAATAAAGACCATAATCTAGCTAATTAACATATCTATAACCTCATGTAGTCACCATATTTTCCCCTCCTTCCCTCTATCCCCTCCATTTCCCTCCCTCCCTCCATCTCTCTCTCTCTCTCTCTCTCAGAGATATGTTTTAGAAATGACCCATCTGTGGTGGCATTTTCAATTTCCTCTAGACCATGTATTTCAAAATTATCTTTAAAATCTTAATCAATTATCTAATAAAACTTAAATTACCTGGAATTTTCTTTATCTTTTTGAGAGATGGAAAATTTTACAAAAATAAGCATATCGTCAAGAATTAAATTTATAAAATATTGCCAGAGAATGACAAGGAATTCTGAAAAATGTAGAATCTTCTACAATTTCTATAGCTTAGAATATTTTGCCCTGCAAATGGCATGCACGGATTGGGCCTGATCATCAGTTTTCAAAGATATGAATATCATTCTGCTTAGTACACTGAGCATAGTATAAAAAACATCATTTTTAATAGTAAAGATTGAAATAGAAAAGAAATTTAAGTTCATATTTAATAGATCAAAAGCCTAATAACAACAATTAAAAAAAAATACTATTTCCTTAGCATTCCAAAGTTTTGGTAAACATATGCCACCCTTGACCTACAATAGCTCTAGAAATGATAATATTCACCTATAGATATAGTTTACAAAGAGATTAACATCAGTTTGCTACTTTTAAGGTGCAACATTGAACATGGAGATATGTCGATGTTTTTATTTAAAATGAGATTTGTTTACATTACAACCAAAAATCAGACAACTTTGAAATAGTATATAAATTGCTGCTGGTTAACAGAGTATTTTGAAATGGGAAGATTAATTCTACCATCATAATGCGACATTATACTATGGATTTCCTAAAATATCAAAATGATTACATTCTTAAATAGAATTAGAAATATGTACACTTAAAAATACAGAATGGTCAGGGCCAGAAAAACATGGTGTAAATGATAAAGGCTTTGTTCATCTCTCTTGCAACCACATCAAAATTGTGACAAAAAAGCAGAGAAAACAGCAAGCAGAGTTGCCTGGGAGCTAGATGAATAGAAACACTACAACTAGGGAGAGAAATAAGAAATCACCCTGCAGTGGTAGAAGGTAAGAGGGGACGAACATGCAAGGCTGCTCAGTTCCAAGCTGCTGAGTGAGACAGAGGCTGCAGCAGCTGCAGACACCACTTAAAGGGATGGTGTCTGCAACCGGACTTTCCCAGTGATGGACCTGCTCCCTCTGAGCACCAGCACCATGCTGGCTGGTCGGTGCATGGGGGTGTGAGGGGGGTTACCAGGGAATTATGGTGGGACACTGAGTTGTCAGAGCGAGGGCCAGAGGTGAGGCTCTCTCCTGGGCAGTAGTACCAGTGGTATCCATTGTTCCTCTGCTGAGTCCTCCCCTGTTCCAGTGTGTGGACACAGGCACAAACATAGCTGAGACATCATCAAACTGAATAACAGAGGTCATTCCACCCAGAGGATTCCCTGAAACTCCACCTCCACCAACTCGCGGCCCCACTCAAACCACATCCAGTTGTATTCTCCGCAAGTCCAGTGCTTCTTCCTGAGCCAACTCCAAGACTCATGCTAGAGACAGCTGACCTCAGTTTCTGGCGTGGTCTCTTGAGGCAATTATAAGCACAGCATCTGTGGATTGCTTGCTGAATCTTAACAGGTGGCCCCCAGAGGGGCACCAGCTGGGGCTAAACTAGGCCTGAAGCTGAACCCCTCTCAGGACCATGCCATTGGACACCTACTACACAAAGCCACACTAATGAGACTTAGGAGCTTTGCTTTGTACATAGAAACAGATGCAGAAAGGCAGCCAAAATGGGAAGATAAGGAAGCAGAAACCATATGAGAAAATGGAACAAAGAACCAGTAATAATGGAGTCAAACAATCTAACAGATGCAGAGTTCAAAACAGTGTTTATTTACCAGAGGGTAAGGGGAAGAGGGAGAGGTAGATGCCAAATATGGGGTAAAATTAAAGAATTAAAACTAAATAATTTTTTTAAAACAGTGGTTATAAAGATACTCAAACTTAGGGGAAGTATAAATGAATTCAGTGAGAATTTTAACAAAGAGATAAAAAAAAGAAAACATAAAATGTAAGTGGAAATTATAAAAGGGAACCAGCCAGAAATGAAGAACACATTGTCTGAGACGAAGAGTATATTAGAGAAAATCAACAGAGTGCATAAAGAAGAGGATCAAACCCCTGATAGAGAGAATGGGGAAGGCAAAGAATGGCAAGAAAAAAGAAGCCAAGACTATAATAATAATTTAAGGAGCCTATAGGAGAAAATTAAATCTAAAAAATATCTATGTCATAGGGGTACCTGAAGGACAACAAGAAATTGAAGAGCTATTTGAAGACATGATGATGAAGATCTTCCCTAACCTGGTGAAGGAAATAAACATACAACCCCAGGAATCCAAAAAAGATGAACCCTAAGTGGCCCACACTAGACACATTAGAATTAAAATGCCAAAGGTTAAATACAAAGAGAGAATCTTAAAAGCAGCAAGAAAAAAGCAGTTAGTTACCTACAAGGGAGCACCCATAAGACTGGCAGCTGTTTTCTCAAAAGAAACTATGCAGTACAGAAGGGCTTGACACAAAATACTCACTGTGATGAAAACCCAGGATCTACAACCAAGAATACTTTATCCAGCAAAGATCTAATTTAGAGTCTAAGGACAGATAAAGAGCTTCCCGGACAAAAATAAGCTAAAGGAATTCACCAACACCAAGCCAGTATTACAGGAAATGTTGGAAGGACCATGTATTAAAGAACACATATGAAAAATAAGGTATAAAGAATGGTAATAACTACATTCTTATCAACGAGCACCTCAAATGGAAAAGAATTAAGTGCTCCAACCAAAAGATAGAATGGCTGAATGAATAGGAAAACAAGACCCCTACATATGCTTCCCACAAAAGACTCACTCCAGATTAGAAGACACACACAGACTAAAAGGAAGGGGATGGAAAAAGATATTGCCTTAATGGACCGAGAGTTTATTGCACTGAATGAAGTCAGAGAAAGGCAAATATCACATGATTTCATGTACATGTGGAATCTAAAAACATAAACAACAACAACAAAACTCATAGATACAGAGACTATTTTGAGGGCTACTAGATGGGATGAGGATTGGTGGGATGGAGAAAAAGACCAAAGGTATTAAGAAGTACAAATGGATAGTTACAGAATAGACATGGAGATGTAGAGTATAACATGGGGAAGATGGTTAATAATGTTGTAATAAGTATGTAAAGGGGGAGGGGTACTATATTTAGCAGAGTGATCACTTTGTGAGTTATATAAATCTCTAATCATTATGCTGTACAACTGAAATTAATATATTATTGTTACCCTACTATAAATGAAAAACTCATTGAATTATATAATATAAATACGAGCAACTAATTATCTATTATATTTCAATAAAAAATATAAAAAATACAGGATGATAAATCAATAGTTTATGAATTTTAGGTGCACAAATAGCGCTACTCAAAAGTTGTCCTAATTCATATATCAATCTGATGGATTTAGTAAAATTCTATTTAGTGTTCTGAAGTTTATGATATGACCAAGTCAAAATATCAAAATATTCTTAAACCAAAATGACAGCGCACATTTTAATGGATGGAACTATATGCAAAATTATGGCAAAATTTGATGATCATCTGTCCTACAATGAAAAATTTCTTACAATGTTAAAATTAGAATTCATCCAAAATACACACTATAAATTGAATTGAGACTAATTTTGCACCTTGGTTCTCTAGGTAGGAAGGTGATTAACTGCAAATTGCAATCACACTTTGCTGTTTCAACAGTACAGAGAACATCCTATGAGGATGACAAGGTTGCTCTGACTGGTGTGGTCTGAACAGGGCACAGAAATTCTCTCTAAACTCTGTTGGGGATATTATACTGTCACTTGTTAATATAGTCATAGTCCTGAAACAATGCAGACACTAAGATTCCACTTGTAATTAGATATTCAGCTTGAAACATTGTCCTACACGACCATCACTCTAAAATGTGATCCGAATTGTTTTTCCAGTGTTAGAGATGGAGCTTCTCCAACCTGCCTCCACTGTCTACTGAGCAAAAGACAAGCCAATTGTTACCACTTTATTTAAGAAGTTCCTCTTAAATAAGTGCTAGACATTTGTCTCTGTTCTCAATAAATTGTGAAAGAGTTCCTTACATAAGTTAAAAGTATATTTATTGAATAAGACATCAGTGATTTAGATAATTCTCAAATCAGGCAACTGTCAATTTTCTACAATATTAGCTCCCACTCTACCAATAAACAAAACATCTCCAAAATCATCCATCAGAGAACAATGTCAGACCCGAATGTCTTCTGTTGTGATGCTTGTTTTTAATGTCCCAAGAGGCATGAAGAATAAGCATCTGGTTTTCCGTAAGTCTTTTCATCCCATTTTCTGGCATTTAATTGAAGCATACAAAGTTCAAATGCACTCTCTCAAAAATGAAATTACTCAATTCACACCAGAACACATGGTTCTGTGAGCCAACTCTGCCCACAGTTTCTCCTTTGAAAATTAACATAACAACTGCACAGATAGTCCTCCCCCAACTTTTAAATTCACACATCCCAGAATGGATATTCAAGAAGAAGGCTAAATACTGACAAAATATTTTTCCTGTTGAGGAGACTAAATAATAACCCAATACTCAGGCACCATATCACTTTAGTGTTTCTGCTTTGAGGGTAGTATTGTTTAGCTGAAGTCTGAGATATGACAGAAAAGATTGAAATGTTTCAGAGGCAATTTGTACAATATTGTCTTCATCAATGAAAACCAAGGTGAACTTATAAAGTCATCACCTTGTCCTAATCAAATTTCATGTCTGCAAATAAGGGATAGAAAATAAGTGTCTTGTTTCAACCACACATATTTTAAAAATAAAATGCAATGAATAAAGCAAAATGAAAGTAAATAATAATAATAACAATAATAATAATAATTCTTTCAAGTTCAGAAAGTTCTGAGTCCTGATTTCTCTCCAATATATAATATGGAGTTTGCTCAATTCAGCCTCCCTGGAGGAAAGTTATAATCTTTATTCAAATGAGGAGATGTCTTCAGAGGCACTGGGAGAACCTTTTAAAGTAAACCCCATTTCCTTCAGAACAAAGTGGGAAGGTCATTTCTCTGATAGTTACAGAAGATGATCTGAAACTGCAAGCAACTCCTTATCTAGACAGTTAGATAAATAGGACTCAGAGTTCTATCTTGATGACTTTGCCTCAATCTCAAACATGTTAATCTTATCATTTTATGGCAGACACAAGTCTTAAAGTAATAAAACATTCATTTTAATTCAGATATCAGAACTCTTCCTGCATATATTAAAGAGTCTTAAAGGTCAATTTTTTTCAGTATTTTTTTGGAAATAATGAAGGCTATTTGGGGGATTAAAAAAGGAGGGTTGGGTTATTCATTCCTCAGGAAATTAAATATTTGACATTTATTCATAAAAATGTTTTAAATTTCACATTCTGATTAAAAGTTACTGCATTTTTAAGGAAGCTATGGCAAAATCCAGAGGAGCCTAACATTGACAAAAGAAGCCAAACCTATTTTTTCATGTAGCACTTAGGAACCTATTGAATTTGTGTAAATCTTAGAGACCTAATTGACTCACTGATCCAATAACAATGGAAATGTTGTGACTTTTAAAAATTGAAACAGATTGGTCAAGTGAGTAGAAAACTAAAATATTGACTTTCTACAGCTGAAAATAATCAGAGAATGAATACAAGACAAAATAAATTTTATACTCTACAACAATCCATTTCAGACATTTCAGTGCAAAGTAAAACATAAACAGATGTTGAAAACAGTTAACCTACTGAACCTACCTGTTGAAAGGAATCCTGCTGTAAAAAAAAAAAAAAAAAAAAAGCACAAGTAAGAGTTTTATGTATTAGAAGTAGCAGCAATTTCTTTGTGAATACCTGGATCAAAAGGATGCAATCCAAACTCAACATTCATCATATGTTTGGCTACATTTCATGAATATTCTAGTTGGAAAATACAGAGAAGTTTAATGTTGAGGTTTCCATTACAAAACATGCCTATGCTACATGTTAAAATCTCTCTAATTTCGTTTATTAGACTCAAGCTTATGTAGCACGTATTCTGTGCACAGCTGCGCTATAGGCAGCCCCTGTCCTCTGGGAGTTGAGCACCTACCTCCGAGGAGATATGCAACTTCACAGGTGACTTCATTGCCCTGTGACCGGACAATGCAGATTTGTACAGGACTACAAGTCAACCATAGGGGCAGAATGAACTAGGGCATGGAATCACCGTTATTATATTTTAAAATAAATAAAATTTTTACTTTTGCACTAACATAAAACAACAGTAGTTCTTGAGTATTCATTCCCATAGGTCTCAAAGCATCTGTGTGTTGATTGAGGGGTGGGAGAGGTCAAGAGGAAGTAATATAATTGACATTTTGAGCAGGACGATTTTTCACTGAGGAGAATCTCTTACATTATTTTAAGACATTTGGTATCCCTGGCCACCGCCTAATAAATACCAGTAGTAACTCTACCCCCCTTCCCAGGCACTGTGACCAAAATAGGTCCTCCATTATTTCCAAATATTCCTCAAGGTACTTACCTTTCCTTATGGAGAAGCACTTGGGCTGTTCAGCAAGCATCTGCTGAACACGTAGTGCACAGTCAGCATTACATTCTGATGCAAGATGCAATTTTAAGTTAGTGAACTTCTCCCATGTTCTATTGGTATTAACTAAGATTAGGTCTTTAAGTAAACACCAAGAGTTTGTTTTTTTTCTCCACAGAGAGAAGGTATATTTTTTGAGATCAAACATTATGGCTTTTAATCGTGATTATCACCCTACCTGGCACATAAAAGAACACAGAATTGTAATGTCAACGAGGAGAAGCATAATCAATTAGGTCCTAACACCTACTACATTGAACCAGGGATCTTGAGGAAGAATAAGGAGTGGTATTTGGGGAGAAAATATATATATGGAGTGATTATTTCTTGGGCAGGCAAAGCACGAGACTTTAAGCTTTGGTCAACCTGTCCAAACCTGGTCAATGTAGGATTTTAGCCTTTGGAGAACTCTTGCAGCCTCTGCCCCCAAGCTACACATGTGTAGCTTGGTCCGGTGTATCAGGTGAGACTGAGGTAGGATTAAACCTCTGTAGATCCTGGTGGTGAGCAGAACAAAGTACATTGCCTGAAAACTACAAAACAGCTGAGTTCCTTTGGTTCTCCAGGAATAGATGTAAACTTCTAGTTTTGATTACTTGTTTTAGTCCTAGAACAGATATTGAAAAAGGGCTGTCCCCATATCCATTCCTTATTATGTTGTTTTAAACTATATTCGGAGCCAAAGAAAGAAACCAACAAGTGGAGATAGCAACGCCTCAGATGCATGGGGCTTGTTCGCAAGTTTTAGTTGTCCTCCATCACATGGTCCTAATTCATTCTGATTTGTTAATTAAATAACCTCTGACCCTGGCTTTAGATTTTAGAGACCTTATTTTTGAATATGTCAGAGAAAGGTGGCAGATTTTTACTTAAAACAAACAAACAAAAAAGAATGGACAGCTTTATTATAGTGTATTCCGTCTTCTTGGGGCAAAGTATAGAAACACAAGTCAATAAAATTTTTACAAATGCAATGTTAAATAGTCAATTCGAAAGGCCTGTGCATTGAACGTTGTCTTGGCAGAATTAGTTTAACTCAGGAAGTCAAGGAGATGTGGAATCGTTTGAAAAACATACTTTAGTCTTATTTTCAAACAATAAATTGATGAAGCTGAGGGAAAAGGTAGAATTCCTTAAGAGAAAGGCTGAGCTTTGAGCTGATGGGCTGGGCAAATAGGATGGAGAAAATGTGACTTTAAAGGTCTATATATAGAATGGCAAGGAGTTGCACCCAACTCTAATACTCTTAAAGAGGCTACTAAAAAAAGGGAGATGTTTTTGGTGTTTACTAGATAAACATATGGCTAGAACCCAAAGAAATAAAAAAAGAAGAGGAAGGGCAAGACCTCAAAGAAAATATAAATTGATTGTCCCCTGAAGGCTACAGCTAGGCAATTAATTGTAAGAACAGTTAGGGAACCACACCTTCAAAATTGGACCGCTATGCCAAGCAGATATTAAAAATAATATCCATGGAACACATCTGTCAGAGGAGAAAGAGAATAGTTATGCAAATATTCATTTAATTATAATTGTGACGAGTGCTATATAGTATAAGGTAAATAATTTGTGGTAATGTGAAAATGAACATAGAAAACTGACTTTCACCCTTTTATTAAAACTTAACATGTTCAATTTAACTACAACATAGAGAGCCTAATACTGAAAATACTTCAAAGACAAGAACTTTTAATGAATATTTACTTACGAGCACTTAAAATTGAATTACTAGAATTATTTCAGCCATAATTAAATATTTGCTTTCCCAGTTTCTTTCTACTGATGGATTCAAATGTTTTTAATGTTAACACATATTTACAATGTAAACTGTGATGAATGTTTAATATTTATGATAAAAGACTCCAAAGTATTAAGAATTGCACAATATTTCCTAAAATTATAAGAAGCTGGTGATAAAAAGAAGGCTTTTGAGAATATAAACCTCACTGATTAATTTGTCATATTTTTAAATTTTGTTTTGACATCTTTCCAGTTAGTATTCCCAAGTAATAAAACATTTTAAAAATCATAATACGGTATTTTGCAAAGAATAACATCTGTCAATTCTCCTGAGTTTCTCTTCAGTGCTAAAGTTGTCTGCACTTTGGGATAAAACCAAACATAAATGATAAATGTTTTTAAAGTATTTATATTATAAATGTATCTAATTTGTTTATGAAAAGACAAACCTCTGGATCCAAATTAAAACAAATTAATAAAAAATATATGTTTAAATGTTTGCTTATTGCCTATACTTTGTGTATTGAATGTATCCTTTCCAAAGAAAATGTAGTTAAAAATTATAATCATGAATTAAGTGACTATAAATACTTCTGTCTTCAATTAATTTTTTTGGAAAAGAAATTTTTTGGAAAAGAAATATAAGATTAAATTGTATATTAACAGTATATTAACTTGTTTACTGCTTTCAAAAAAAAGGTTATCAAACAAACAAAATAAACAAACAAAATAAAACCATGGATACAGAAAACAGAATGGCAGTTATCAGAGGAGTGGAGAATGGGGGAGAATGAAGAATATAAAGCAGATCAAATATATGGTGAAGACTAGAGTATACAAATGTCATATTATAAAGTTGTACAGTTAAACTTTATATAATGTTCTTAATTAATGTTACCCCCAATAAGTTTAATGAAAAAAAGTTACCATAATTACAAGTAAAATTGTCCAGTTTAGACACAGGTATTAAAGCTTTTATATCTCCTGAAATTATTCAACAAAATTTATTTACCTTTTTCTTCTTTTATAAAAAGTTTGAAACAAGCACGTATTTATAGAAAAGTTAGGAGTACAGTACAAAGAACATTTTTTTCTGAACCATGTGATACTAAGTTGCTAATTGGATGTCCTATCATTCTGGAATATGTTAGTGGCTATTTCCTACAAACAAGGACATTCTCTTACATAACCACAGGAAATTACATTGTACATCAAATTACATTGCTCCCATCAAATTCTCAGAACACATTTGTTTTTTTTAATATTTTTTATTTTTTAATTATAGTTGACATACAATATTATATTAGTTTCAGGTGTAAAACAATGATTAGACATTTATAAAACTTATAAAATGATCATTCCAATAAATCTAGTACCCCTCTGACACTGTATATAGTTATTACAATACTATTGACTATATTCCTTATGCTATACTTTACATCTCCATGACTATTTCATAACTACCAGTTTATACTTCATCTATTTCCCATTTTTTACCTACTCACCCAACTCTCCTTCCATCTGGCAACCCTCAAAAGTTCTCTAAATCTCTGAGTTTGTTTCTCTTTTGTTTATTTTCCTCTTCAGATTCCAAATGTAAGTGAAATCATATGGCATTTGTCCTTCCCTATCTGACTACTCCCCTCAGCACAATATCCTCTAGGTCCATCCATGTTGTTGCAAATGTAAGGACTTCATTCTTTTATGTATTTATGTATTATCTATCTATCTATATATTTATTATTTTTATGGCTGAGTAATATTCCATTGTATATATGTACCATCACTTCTTTATCCATTCATCCATTGATGAACACCAAGGTTACCTCCAAATCTTAGCTATCATAAATAATGTTGCAATGAACATATGGATGTACATGTCCCTTTAAAGTAGTATTTGAGGTTTCTCCAGAAGTGGGATTACTGGGTCCTTCTTTGTCTCTTGTTATAGGCTTTGTTTTAAAGTTTATTTTGTCTGGTATAAGTATTGCAGATTTTTTGTTTGTTTCTATTTTCATGAAATATCTTTTTCCATCCCTTCACTTTGAATCTGTGTGTGTCTTTTGATCTAAAGTGAGTCTCTTGCAGGCAGCATATGTATGGGTCTTGTTTTCTTACCCATTCAGTCACCTTATCTTTTGATTGGAAAATTTAAGCTTTTTTCATTTGTAGTACTTGTTGATAGATAAGTAGTTATTTCCATTTTATTATTCATTATTTTTTATACAAACTTTTTTCTTCTTAAAGAAGTCTCTCTAACATTTCCTGTAATATTGTATTTTTCTTTTCTGGGAAGCTCTTTATCTCTCCTTCAATTCTAAATGATCGCTTGGCTGGGTAGAGTAATCTTGGTTGTAGGTCCTTGCTTTTCATCACTTTGAGTATTTTGTGCCAATCTCTTCTGGCCTACAAAGTTTCTGTTGAGAAATCGGATGACAGTCCTATGGGAGCTCCCTTCTAAGTAATTAATTGCATTTCTCTTGCTGTTTTTAAGATTTTCTCTTCATCTTTAGCCTTTGGCATTTTAATTATGATATGTCTTGGTGTGGTCCTCTTTGGGCTGTCTTTGGAACTCTCTGATCTTCCCAGGATTGTATGTCTATTTCTTTCATCAGGTTTGGGGAGTTTTCCATCATTATTTCTTCAAATAGGTTTACAATGCTTTGCTCTTTTTATTCTCCTTCTGGTACCCATATGATAGAAATGTTGTTGTGCATGATTTTTGTCTCAAAAGCCTCTTAAACTACCTTCATTTTGAGGGATTATCTTTTCTGATCGTGTCCTCCACTATCACATCCCCTAAGTCACTGATTCAATCAATTCTCTGCTTCATCCAATCTGTTGATTCACTCTAATGTACTCTTCATCTCAGATATTGTAGTCTTTATTTATGACTGTTTCCCTTTTATGTTTTCCATCTCCATTTCTATGTTTTCTATTTTTATGTTCTCTTTGCTAAAGTTCTCACTGAGTTCATCTACTCTTCCCCTAAGTTCATTGAGCATCCTTATACCCAGTGTTTTGAACTCTGAACATGTTGTTTGTTGACTTTTTAATAATAGCCATTCTGACTGGTGTGAAGTGGTATCTCATTGTGGTTTTGATTTGCATTTCTCTGGTAATTAGTAATGTTGAGCATCTTTTCATATGTCTGTTGGCCATCTGTAAGTCTTTGGAGAAATGGGTTTTTTTCATGTCCTCTGCCCATTTTTCATTCAGATTCTTTCTGTATTTTATTTTGTTGTTGTTGCTGCTGTTGTTGTTGTTATTGACTTGTATGAGTTTCTTATTATTTTGGATATTTTGGATATTATTGGATATATCATTTACAAATATATTTCCCCATTCCGTAGGTTGCCTTTTTGTTTTGTTGAAGGTTTCTTTCACTGTGCACCTTTTTAGGTTGATGTAGTCCCATGTGTTTATTTATGCTTTTGTTTCCCTTGCTCAAGGAGATGTGTCCAAAAAAATATTACTTAGACTAATGTCGGATAGTTTAATTCCTATGTTTTCTTCCAGGAGTTTTCTGATTTCAGGGTTTACATTTAAGTTTTCAACTGATTTTGTTTCTTTTTGTGTATGGTGTAAGAGAGTGGTCCAGTTACATTTTTTTCCTGTATCTGTCCAGTTTTTCCAACACTTTTTGTCGAAGATAATGTTGATACTCCCATGTATATCTGTACCTCCTTCATCATAGTTGACCATATAAAAAGAGGGTTTATTTCTTGGTTCTCTATTCCATTCCATTGACCTATGTGTCTGTTTTTGTGCCAGAATTGTACTGTTTTGATTATTATAGCTTGTAGTGTAGTTTCAAATCAGGGAGCATGACACCTTCCAACTTTGTTCCTCTCTCTCAAGATTTCTTTGGTTATTCAGGATTTGTTTGTTTGTTTCTTTGCCATTCCATATAAATTTTAGAATTATTTGTTCTAGTTCTGAGAAGAATAACATTTGTATTTTGATAGGAATTGAAGCTGTAAATTGCTTTGGGCAATATGATCATTTTAACAATATTAATCTTTCCAATTCACGAGAACAGTGTATCCTTCCATTTATTTTATCCTCTTCAGTTTCCTTCTTCCTTCCTTATTTTATCCTCTTCAGTTTTCCTTCTTCAATGTCTTATAGTTTTCAGCATACAAATATTTCACCTCTTTGATTGTTACTCCTATGTACTTTATTCTTTTTGATGTAATCATGAGTTGGAATTGTTTTCTTCATTTCCTGTTCTGATTGTTTATTATTAGTGTATAGGAATGTGACAGAATCTGTATATTAATTTTGTAACCAGCTATATTATTATTTTATTAATTCTATTAATTTTTTGGTGGATTCTATATACAGTATTTGGTGGTTTTCTATATATAGTTTTCCATCTTCCGTAAATAGTGACAGATTTACTTTTTTCTTTCCTAGTTGGATGGTTTTATTTATTTATTTTTATTTATTTTTCTTGTCTGATCGCTGTGGCTAGGACTTCTAGTACTATGTTGAATAACAGTGGCGACAGTGGGCATTCTTGTCTTGTTCCTGATCTTAGAGGAAAAGGTTTCAGCTTTTCACCATTGAGTATGATATTAGCTATGGGTTTATCACATATGACCTTACCAAGTTGAGGTAAGTTCCTTCTAAACTCACTTTGTTGAGAGTTTTTATCATAAACGGCTTATTCTTAACATGTGTAATTATTTGATCAGTCCCCTGGTGTATAACAAATCCCCCACTGTCCAAGTGCCATCTCCTGCAAGGGTTCCATGGTCATCCTATTGGAGCTTCAACATCTCACCTCAGGTACACTCATCCACACCTTCCTCATCCTGTTTGATCTCTGACCCCTCCACCCTAGGTCGTCTTTACCCTGTGGAGTCTTGGCTACCATGCTGCCCCTTTGGCCACCTCACGAAGCCTGTCTTGCTATATCCACAGAAAAAATTCACAACCTAGTTGTTCACCAAGGGGCAAGAAATAGGAAAATCTAAACAAAGATTTAAAGTCTATAGAAAGCAATCGATGTTATTCCTTTATTCACTTTTTTCTCCCTTATGTATAAAAGAGAAATAAAATGACAAGATCTGGATCCTTCAGCCTGCTCAGCTAGTTTAAAGTAGTAGGAAGTGAATGTGTGCATTTCATGTTGTATGCTTCAGCAGCCAGACCATCACAGAAGCCTTGCATTCATTACTTCCTATCAAAGTTGGCCTATTTCCGGAGCTCCCTACAGAGCATTCAGCACTCTATTAAGAGGAAAAAAGCCAAGTTGGATAATTTGTTATACTTTTCCTTTGTCTTTGAGAAATGTGAGTGAAAAAACAACAAATTTTTTTCAAGAAAAGTCAGTCCACATTTAAAAATTTAGATAATAAATTAGTTTTTTTTTAATTTAAAATTCAAATTAAAGTGTCCCATGGGTTTTGTTTACTTTTATTAGGATGAATAAACAGTTTTTCTGGAAAGATTATTCTCACCAAAGCTCTCTTCAAGGAAGGAGGGGAGAAACTTGCCTGCTTTAAGGAATTTCTGACACAAAATGATTGAATAATCAGAGAATATTGTCACTTAGAAATATAGACAGTATTTTTGCTTTTCCTATTGACATGCAGCTGACAGGTAAATTTAAAACAATACAGACAAAACTGTTGGTGCTATTAGGAGGGAGAAAGTAGGCAAGCTAAGCTTGTTATAAGATGACCCAGACTCTGACAAGTCAGCTCTGTAGGTCCTTCCAAGGGCCAGCTTTCCTTTCTCACCAAGGACACCTTCAGAAAGGCTCAGAAGCCCAGCTTTATTATTATGCAAAAGAAGTCAGGATAAAAATCACCACAGACCAGGGCTATAGTCATCAAATCTAGAACTTACATTTAAAAAACACAGAGACCAGGGGGAGAGAGGAAGCTAGCTAGTCACTAAAGTTTGCTCTAACTCTTCTACAGAATGAGACTGGACACAGTTGGTCAGTCATTCAGCCACTCCTGGCTTAATCCTCCCACCTCCGACTTTACATCCAGAATCAGTTACCCCAAGTGGGCAGTTGGGCATAAGAACTTTGAAGGGCCTCCCCAGGACTATTTTTAACCTGCTGTTTTTTGTTGATTGACTTTCCACTGGGGTAGCCCCAGGTCCAAAGGATTCACTCCAGCTGGGAAATCTGAGAAGTCAGCTGGCTTGTGGTGAATGAGGTATTTTTAGCTGAGACTTGGGGATCTCAGGATTGTCATCTACTTTAGACTGCAGGGCGAGAGATACAAAACAGAGCCAAACAAGAGGAGTGGTGCTGAATCTGAAGTTCCTTAGCAATGACTGCTGAGCTTATTGTTGGAAGAGGACTCTCTGTGCACCTGGTAGGGCAGGGAAGCACAGCCTGCAGGCCTTTCCCTGCGCTAGCTAACCAGAGGCCTGGGAGTCCTTCTCACAGGCCAGGTGTTCCCAGGGCCCCTTCCGCACCTACTTGCCTACCTATGTTTCTGTTGCATCAGCATCACCTGGAACTGATTAGAAATGCAAATTTTTGGGCCCCACCCCAGACCTATTAAGTTAGAAACTCTGACAGTTGGACCCAAGGACCTTGGTATGTCAGGCCCTCCAGGTGATTGTGATGCATTCTAAACTTTGAGAATTACTGGCCTAATCACACATTCATTTAACTTTCATAGATAACGGTGTAAGGGCAAAACTATCCCTACCAAACCCGTATGGTGGTGCATTTTTTTAATTAATAGACATTATTTTAGCATAATTTTAGATTTACAGAAACACTGAACATATAGTAAAGACAGCCAGTAACTTTCTAAGTCATTTTTTTTCTCTCCTGTGTACTGCACCTTAACGTGAAAAATTTTTCTCCCCTGTTTGTCCTCAAGGGTAGTGACAAGACATCAAGTTTTTGGTATCAAAGGCTGAAACTGAGTCAGAGTAAGCAGTGCTCAGTGAGGATGGCACCAACTCACAGAACAACTGTACATGGGTGCCCTTGGCCAAACTGTGGTGAAGCCAACTGTAATTATTTAAGCTGCTGTAGCCAGAGGAAAAAGCCTTCTCAAAAGGGTCTTGAAAATGATGTTAATATTGGGGTATTAAAATGTGTTAGTTTCCCATGACTGCTATAACAAATTGCGACAATGGCTTACAACACAAATTTATTCTCCTATAATTATGGAGGTCAGAAGTCTAACCTGGGCTTTCACTGGGCTAACGTCAAGTTGTGATCAGGGCTGCCTCCTTCTGAATGCTCTAAGGGGAGAATGTGTTTCCTTGTCTTTTTCAGCTTTCAGTGGCTGCCCATCTGTATTCTTTGGCTGATGGCCCATCCTGCATCTTCAAAGAACATCTCTCCAATCTCTACATCCATCATCTCATTGCCTTCTGCTCTGACTCTGACCCTCCTGCCTCCCTCCTCTAAGAACATCTCGACTGCATCAAGCCCTCCCAGATAATCCCTGGTAATCCCCCCACCTCAAAATTTTTAACTAATCACATCTGCACATTCCCTTTTGCCAAGTAAGGTGGCATTCACAGGCCCCAGGGATTAGGATGTGGATATATTAGTTGGGGCTTAGTTAGAAACAATCTACCACACGCATATAGCTTTGTCACTATCCAGTGAGGCAGACACAAGCCACAGGTAAGTGTTGAGCACTTGAAATCTGGTTCATCTGAATTGAGATGTGCTGCGAGACTATTGAAATTTGAAGACCTAGTGTTAAAATGATAAAATCGTCAATATATTGAATTAAATAAAATATGTCATTAAAATTAAATTTACATGTTTCATTTCACTTTTCAAATGTAGCTACCATTAAATTTAAATTACACGTGGCTGACATTATATTTCTACTGGACAGTGCTACTATAGGCCATAAAGGAAGCAGGGTGATGTTAAATTTCAATTGTTTTATTTTTGTCTTGCTCATACTCATAAGGGAGCCTAGATTTTGAAAGCAACATTTCTTCTTCCAGTCTTCCCAAGGGAGAGCACTGACCACACAGAATTAAGATTTTAAACCAAGATGCATATTATATTAGGGATGTGCACAACTAAATAACAGATATCCACTAGTTAACAGTAGCCAAAAAAATAAAAAATAATTTTTAAAAAACCATACGTTTATCTAACAACCTGTGTTCTTACAAAGCTTCTTCACAAAGCATTATTTCACTGACACCTCAATCACAACCCCGTGAAAGGGATATCGTTCCCATTTTTCAGAGAAAAAAAACTGAGCCTAAGGAAAATTAGCTTGGTGGAGGGGCAGCTGGCTTATAAACAATGAACAGAGCCTGAGGCCAGGTCTGCATGCCTCAGCGCCAGGTGGCCTTTAGGTTATTTCCTGGCTTGGTTTAACAATTCAATCAGGCTCAGCAACATCCTGAGTTATTTTACATCCAATCTTCCTAATTTCAGAGATCACAGAATGATCTCTCTTTACCTGAAAATTCTGTTCTTTTCTACTCTGAACACATTATCATTTTTTATTTTGTAACTTTGAATGCAGAAAGGTTATATCCTACCTAGCTGTTTAAGGAAGATTTACTCCTGTGTAAAACACCTCAGCTGCACCCAGAGGTGTGTCTGGCTCCCAGCTTGATCCTGGGACCCCTGTTGGAAGGCCTCCAACACCAGTGACTCTCTCTTCCCTTTCTTTATACCACCCTCAAGCTGCGTGCCTAGGAAAAAGGCTCAGTTCTGACCTACGACCAGAGAAGATATCCCCAAACAAACCTGGGCTCTAGTGATCAGATTTCCTCTGATCCGTCTTTCTTGGGGTTGAACTGGCAATTTGCCCTTTGGCAATAAGTCACTGTAAGAAAAATCGGCAAAGACCCACAGAGAGGGAAGGAAACTCAGGCCAGCTAGGATGCCCTTGCCTAGGCAGCACTTCTCTACTGCCAGAAAGGGAGGAGGCGAAGAAAACATAAAAAGGCGCAGTGTGGTGTGCTGCTCATTCTCTCCGCCGCACTCAAACTTTGGCTTTTAGGCCTGGAAAGGCCTTTGGAGAGTGTCTAGGCCAACTACCTCATTTTACACGTGAGGAAACCAGATCAAAAGTTTAACTGGTTTGGTAAAGTCTCATAGCAACTTTGTATCGGATAAAGACTAGAACTCCCATTTCGGATGTTTTTAGACTTGGACAAAATTCTTTTAAAGGCCCTCATAGAAATTAAGTAAAATCATGTAGCTTTGATTCCAAACCACACTACAGAGGAGCGGCATCTCACTTGCAGGACGAGCCTCAGACACAGACCCACAAGGGTGAAAATCATGTACAGTCAAAATAATACTTGAAAATCCTCAGGAAAGTGCCATGCTGGAGACCAGCATAGCTTCTGTCAATAAATCCCACACAGTCAGTTTTTCCAGAGATGGAACAGGCTCGTCAGTGGAGTACCAGATTAACTGGCTTGAAGTTAGAGGACAAAAAGGCACAGATCTCTAAACAAGAACGACATGTAGGATGGCAAGATGGATATGTATAAAAGGCACCAGGTTCGAAACTAACAGCAGAGTTCCTTCTCTTTTCCTGTGCTCTCACTCCAGGGAACTGCCTAGAATGACAAGCCAAATGACTCCTACTAATCCAACAGCTACCTCGTCCCTGTGCTCCTGGAGATTTAATATGTATTGCTTAGTTAGAAACTAAGCTTCACACACATGAATCTTTATCTGTTTTTTTCACTGGTGCATCCTAAGTGCCTAGAATTGTGCCTGGCACCTAAATCTTTGCTGCCTAAATGGATGAATCTATTCTTCTTTTTGGCTAGGCTATGTAATTGAATTCTCATTAGTAGAAGTTATTTAGGTCTCGCACACAGGTCTTAACCTCTGGAGTGCTATGGTGCCCTAGCTAGAAAAATTCACATTGAACTGTCCATAAAGATTTTGCACTATTCATGGGGTTCATAGAGCCCCAGATTAAGATTTCCCAGTGCTATCGACCTTTACTATGCTGCTGTGACACTTACAGCAAAATGATTTCCATGACTGTGGAGAGATTGGCATTGCTTACTTTCATAGCTGCATGAGGTCTTCTTGTTATAGGTCTCCCAAGTTCTGGAAATAAAGGTCCTGGGCTAAGCACAAACGAGTGGCACCAAAAAGGTCTTCAAAACTCACCCCTATATTTTCTGCCCCACTTCTGCACCAGCCTGTTGGCTGACTGGCCCTTCTCCACTGGTGTCCTCTTGAGCTGCTGACAGTTTCAGCACTGACATTGAATGGCAAGATGGATTACCTACAGGACTGCCCTGGATCCCCTAGTCCTATCATGCATTGACACCGTGCTTGTCACCACTGACACTGATGGTTTGGACAAGTAGAAAAGCACCAGAAGAATATTCAAACAGCTGCTGAAAGGTGAGCTGATGGAGGCAAATGCCAGCAGACTGAGAGGAAAATAGAATTTATGAGTTCTCTTCAGCAGAGCTCAGGCTGAGCAAACAGCGCTGCAGAATGTTCAGGGACGAGGCAGGCAGACGAGCCCGTGCTTTAGCACAATGGTGGCTCTTTTTTAAGCAAAGAGAAAGAAGCAGAGGCTGGAAACAGGGCTCGGGACAGTGACAGGCTTGGGACAGGGCAGCCAATCCAGCAATCCAAAGGTGAGCATCCCATGTACTCCACACCCACGTGGAAAGCACACACGATCTCCCAACCTGCATGGTGATTGTCTAAGAATAAGAAAAACTATGAACTGTACTTGCTCTAAGGCAAGCTTGGCAAAATCCAGAAACAGAATAAACCTCTGGAGGGTAAGGAATAGAGGCAGGGAAAGGATTACCTACCTATGCATCTGTACTGGCTTGAATAGTGTCCCCCAAAATTCACATCTGCCAGAACCTCAGAATGTAACCTGACTTGGAAATAGGGCCTTTGCCTTTGTAATTAGTTAGGATGAAGTCATAATGGATTAGGACTGATGTCCTTATAATAAGGGAAAAGAACACAGAGAAACAGGGAAGAAGGACATGTGGCTATGGAGGCAGAGATTGGAGTGATACAGCCATAAGCTAAGGAACGCCAAGGACTGCCAGCAACCACCAGAAGCCCAGATGAGGGGAGAAAACATTCTTCCTTAGGGCCTGCAGGGGACATGGCCCTTATGACATTTTGATGTTGGACTTACAGCCTCCAGAACTGTGAGTGAAGAAATTTCTGTTGCTCAAATGGTGATAAGTTCAGAAAGGGGTCCAACAGAGCAGGTGGAGCATTAATTTCAAATCTGAATAAATCGACACTCAGTGGATTTTGATCCAACCATTGGACCTAGTATTCTAGTATTGTTATTCTTGTGAAAAATGGTACAATGTGTAAGGGTATATGGGGGGGAGAAGAACCGCCCTCTTTTATATTAAAGGTTCTGCTCTAAAAGCAGGAAAATCATCAGCTACAAAGCTCATTGCAAAAGGAAGAGAATAATTAATAAATTAGTAAAAATCAAGGCTGAGGGGAGAATTCCCAAGGATTTTGTGACTGATACACACACACTTATTGGCTGATTACAAATGTACCTAGCCATGTATAATTCAATGAATGCCCCAGAAGTGTAAAAGAAGCAAAGAGAGGTGCTGGGCAGGAAAACTTGTATCATAGAGGAGTCTCATTAAATTATCACTCAGCCGAAAGAATGCTCTAGAACTAAAAGAGCATTCAGCAATGAAGGAGCTATTCTAGCTATACAGTCTAATACAATAATCACTATCCAAAGTGATCACTATCCTGGTCACATGTGATTATTGAACACTTGAAATGTGGCTAGTAGACTGAAGAACTGGAATTGTAATTTGATTTAATCTTGATTAATTTACATAATCACATGTGGCTAGCAGCTCCTCTACTGGACAGCACAGCTCTAGAATCAAGGAAGGCTGGCTCTGAAGAACAGCCTGGGAGACTCACTGAGTCTGAGATGGGACCAACTCCATAATTTAAAACAAGTCAGGGAAACTTTATAGAATGTACAAATATTATACATGGTGTTGCTGGGACATAATTAAGATTTACTTAATCTTCACAGTGTCCTTTTAGATGGTCAGTAACATCATCCCCATTTGCTGGATGAGGAAATCAAGGTTCAATAAGATTATTTGACTTGTCAAGGGCCTTGCAGCTTTTAAGAGATTTGAATTTAGCTTTGACACCAAAATTCATACTCTACCCACCAACACACATAATCTACAGCACCTTTTACTCTTTTGTTTTCTTCCATTCCCATCCTTCTGAAACAGTCTAAATTACATGTGTGTGTGTACGTGCACATGCATATGTATGTCTGAACGGGTTTTGAGGAATAGGTAGATAGATCCAGGGGTTCCATAAGTGTTTAGTGTGGACCTCATATTCTATACAAGTCAGTACCCATTAGCCAACCAGCCCTGTTTTCCACTCAGTCAGGCAAAGTGGAATGCCAAGGAGAGTGATGGAGCAAACAGGATGCATACTTGCTGACTAACATTAAAGAAACCTTCTCCCCCAAAGGTTTTAGCAAAAATTCTATACCATAGCTGTCCTGGTCCTCCAGGAGCACACATTCACCCAGCAGTAGAGACACTCAGAATCTCTAAAGCCACAGGTCTTGATGTGAAGGGAGGCTGGAGGTAAGGGAAAAGGGAAAATGATCAACAGAAAGCCTCACTAAAAGTATAGAGATATGAAAATACAAGTTTCAGAGACTGGCGAGACTAACTGGAGAGACCCAGATGTCCACCTTCTCTTCTAACCTCCCCGTTCGTCCCAACAGTGGAGAAGGGCAACTGAGGGGCTTGTAGGGCCACAGAGTCAGCAGAGCTGAAATCCAGATGAAGCCATTGTGGGAAATGCGGCCTTCCCCAAACCAAAGCACAGCTGGTTTGTGCTGGAAACACTGATGCCTTCCAGGCTCATTACTATTAAGATTTCGACAGCGTTAAGAGAAAGGTCTCTGGTGGGATTAATTTTGCATCTTGTAAAAAAGTTACACTATGCCTGGAAATACACTTGGTGAGATTAATAAAGCAATCTTTGTCTCTTTAACCTCCTGGAAGGTTAACTGAGTCTTTCATCCTTGTACTGTAATCCTACCCTGTAAGGAACCTTCTGAAAAGAGTCTCCTTCCCCTAAATAAAACTTTCTGGCATATTAACATTTGGAGGTTTATGTGATTCCACACCCAAATAACTCTAAAAATAGCTCATCCTAGTGCAACAATCAACGTCCTGGAAAAGAGTCTCTGGAAAACCTGACCACTCAGCTCAGCGCTCACACGGGTCTGTGGAGACTTCTAGTCTAACCTTTCAACCCCTAGGAACTGGGTTTTGGAGAATGATGTTTAGCGTCATTTCACAACAAAACTATTGGCACCAAATAATGCAAACAAGTTGTCGAATGTTGTGACCGTGACCAAAAATATATATATATATTTATAACTTTGAAAAATGTATTGTTTCTTATTTTGAGTTTTGCCAAAAATTAATGTTTTCCAGCACTTTAATTTCAACACCTTCAACTACAATGTGTCTTTGGATAGTGATCACTAAATCCCGACTTCGCTCCCCTTCTGGTAGCAGTCAGTATTCCTTTACAGAGTTTGGCTTCCATCAGTAAATCGCTGTCCAAAAATAAAAAATTAAAAGTACAAACTACAACGTGCATACAGTAGTCATAGACTTATACCAGAGTTGGTCTTTGTAGCGCATTGTTCTCAATTTTCCCGCGGAAGGAAAGCGCCTCAATGACTTGCTCGGACAGCTTCCACTGGGAATGCCCAGCCCCGCCGCTTCCCTGACGAGCTCAAAGCTCCGAGTGCCCAGGGCTCTGCCTCTGCAATGACGAGCCGCGCAAAAAGCGCCTACACCGCCATCCACTGGCCCCGAGCGGGTGGCACCAGAGTGAGGCGCCCGCCACCGGAGCTGGAGAAGAGGCTACAGGATCCGGCACGAAACCACCTTCCTCCTGTCCTCTCAGCCCTCAGTCTCTGCCGCACAGAGCGGTCACCACTCCCCTATTCCACCTGGTCGGGACCCTCCTGACACCAAAGGAGAAGAAAGGCAGCCGAAAACTAGAACCAGTTCTAGGGGCTCAGGCCAATGAGGACGGTCCGTGGGTGCTCCTCACCACTACCTTTCCTCTCCGGAACCGGGAGCAACGCTATACCTTCCCCGGACGGGATCGGAGCCGGCCAAACCCAGAGCGGCTCAGAACCTGCGCCCCCCGGCGGCCGACAGCCGGAAAGCCTAGGCAGGCACGCCCTCGAGACAAAGTTTGCACTCAGGGGACACAGGAGGTCCAGCACACTGCAAGGGGGGCCTGTTCTGGGATGCTAACGCCCAGAATGGTCCAGTGATCTGGGCACGAGCTGGCTGCAGAGGAACCGAGCGCCAGTCCTGGTCCTAAGAGGGACAAGACTGAGGCGAGAGCAACAGGGATAGGAAGCTTACATCTGGGGCAGGCAAGGCTGCTGCGCAGTCCTTCCAGATGCCGGGCGTCCGCGACGCTGGCGCAGAGAGGAAGCCGAGGGTCCCGGAGGGGCTGCTTGCGACGGCTCCTTCTGCAGCCTCCCCAGGTGCCCGCGTGCCGCAGAGTCCACCTGATGCGTGCAAGGCGCCGGGTGGAGAAGGGACTCTGCAGATTCGGCATCGCCCCTGCCAAGGAGAGCGGGGTCCCTGGGCCGACCTGACTCGAACGTTGAAGAAAACCCTTCTCATGATGGTGGGCGACTGGGGTGGAGGACTATGCGCCCGGGGACTGGTTGCAGGACTCCGAGAGAGGGGCTGGGAAAGCCAAAGCTCACCAACGGCGGGAAAAGAAAGTGGCACCCAAGGGGAGGAGGGGCGGGAGGGGCTGACCCTGAATTCATCCGGACTGAGAGGTCATCCGACCTGTTTGTCGGCAGAGCGCGCAGTTGGTGGATCTTACCTGCTCCGGGGCCCTGGCTCCGCGGTAGCGCTTGTCCGCAGGGAGGGCAGGGGACTGTTTCATGTAGAACATGTCTCCCCTTTTCCTCTCTCCACTCTTATCTTGGTAGCCTTTCTCTCCCCTACATGCGCCTCGGAGAAGCACTACAGATGCCTTGTTCCTCAGTCAGGAAGAGACAAGTTGAACTTCAAGGGACCAGGAGCCCCACATTTTGTCTGTTCAACAGATCCCACCCGCGGACCACTCCCTCCCTTCACTCCCGTCCCTGGGCCCCACCCATTAAGAACCCTTAATAACAGATCCCCCGCAACCCCACCTCTTTGCATTCAAAAAAGTTATTCTTCATGGGCAGACACGAAGCCAAGCGAATGCCGGTTCCCCCACCCCCACCCCCCACACACCTCAAACTTTTACCCGATGATGGCAGCACGAAAAGGACGAGACCAGAAAGTTTGGCTGTAGGAGACGAAGTAAATGGGAGCAAGGGAGTTATTTCTGGACTTTCCAAAACCTCCTTATCACATCCTAAACCTTTTTCTTTTAGCCAGAGCTAGCTAAGTAAAAATCAAAACAACCGCACGCACTGGAAATTAGAGGCCAAGTTTGTTATCTCAGGAAAGATTTAACGTTTCTAGGGCGAGCATTATTTGCATTAAGCAAATGGAAACTTGCCTTATATTATATGTTTAGTGAAGAAACTGCTTTTGCAAGACTGCCTAAGACTTTGCTGAGGCTTCAGGGAGCGGGAGAACCCCAGCCTACTTCCATAAACCTGGTTCGCGATTTCCTGCGGAGGGTATCCGCAGGCTGAACCTTAGGGACCAACAACTCTGCCTTTCTGAGTTCACTAGCAGCCGCTCTTCCTCAGGCAGCGTCTAGGAATGCACTGCGGGCATTTACAACGATAAAAATTACTTTTTCATTTGAAGCCCAAGTTGTCAAATGTTGGGGGCGGGGGGGGACTACTTCGCCTTTTTCTTAAAAATATGTTTTTATCCAACCTCAGTCAAGTTGTAATGGAAATTTCAAAACTTTCTCGAGGTTACTGAGTAAATCTATTTCCATTATTCTGGAGGAGGCCATACATAGCCCATGAAATATGTATCAAGCACCTATTCCTCGAATATTATAGCTGGGGGTGGGGGAGATATAATTTGTAAAATTTTGTTTCTGAAATAAGTAGAAAATATTGCATGTGCATATAGCACAACAGTTGAAACATTGATTCCATTAGTGTTCCAAATGTCAGATTTGGAATCCAGTATCTGAAAATTTTTTCATAATTCACAAAAACTTAGTATGTGGCAGGCTTTATACTAAACATTTAACATACAGCTTTTAGTTCTAGCAACCATTTCATGAAATAGGTTAATATTATTTTAGAGAAGAGAAAGATTTAGGGAATCAAAGCAAGCAGCCTACGTTTACACAGCTAGCAAGTGCTGAGCTGGGGTTCTCTGAAGGTAGTGTCATTTCAGGACTGTGTTCTTCTGACCAAGATACTGTCTTATCACATGTCATCACTGCGGGGACACCAGCCTGAAAATATCAAGAGCCTAGGCAATTTATCTGCCAGCTATACCTTTTGGGGCCCACAGTTAACTGTTTATAAAATGAGAGTTGGATTCAATCCTCAAGGCCTTCTGAAGCCAAAAATAAATCTCTTTTACCTCCTTTCTCTTCCACATTCTGCCCTCTGGTGGAGGTGCTACAGGAGTTATAAAATTAAAGTATCTAAATTGGTGATTTTGAGAAAGCCAGAGGAGGTAAGACTCCCTTTCTCTTCCACTACTGTGTTCTTATGAGAACTAAAGCTGTTTAAATAATGGTGTAAAATAAGCATTCCTTAAACTTCCTTTCAGCAAGAAAATCCAACCAGTTCTAGTTACCAATGGCACCAAATATTTGAGATATTCTTTGTATGAGGGTAAACAGCTTTTTATATTCTTCGTATCAACCTTTATAATGTAAGAAATCATAAAAATGTTATGTTTCACAATTTGAATATGCAGAGAAATTACAGTAATCTCCAATGACCTATTTGAATTATTCCTTTAAAAATTTTCTGTCACATTTGCTTATAACTCAGAGACAACCATCACCTAGTTTCTTAAAATGCTTTAATTTTAGAAACATTTCTAGTCTTTTGAAATTTTCATCATTTAGCATTTCAAGCATATATTCAACTAATTAGATGATTTAAAAAACACAAACCTTAAAGAGGATTTGTGGAAAAATTTATTTAAAGGTAGTTAATGTACCTCTGAAAAGGTTGGTTTTTATGTATCAAACTTTAGTCACATCATCATATCACAGACCAATTCGGTGCTTAGTACTACAAATAAAGGCAATTTGAAAGTAAGAAAGCTAGCTGGCTTACAGAAGCAGCCAGAATAACAGGCAAGCAGTGGCTAAAACAGATATGCTATTCCATGGCTTATCTATTTAGTTACTCATTCAAATAACACTTAGGGTTTGCTAGCTATTAAATGAAGAAAATAGAGTTCTTGCCCTCATAGAACTTTGTCGAATGGAATACATACATTAAACAAACACATTAATAAACTATGGAAAAATACTTGCAAATAATGTGGGAAGGGGCTTTAGAGAGTAAGAATGTGATATTTTTAGCTCATATCTGAAGATGCAAAACCTTTAAAGTAAAAAAAAAAAATTAAAGAATAGACTTAACATTTACTTGTTGCAGGGAGAGGAATTTAATTAGATAGGAAAAACAACATAACATCTGAAGTAATGTATTCTAGCACGCTGAAACATTCTGTAGATCACAAAACTAGCCCGTGTAGACATTGTTGGCTGAATGTAATATTTTTGGGACATCAATCCCCTACTCTAATATACCAGTCATTGGGAAGGAATTAGAACTGGCCCATAAAAAGTTTCTGAGGAACTATATTTTTAGCATCTTCACACACCTAGAGCTAGTTTTCCCCATCACCAGGGCCCCATGCTGCAATCTGACTACCCCAATGTCCCTACCATTGGCCAGCATCCTGCCTCATCGTCCCAGGAACAGTAACCCCCTCAAGGACAATGACACTATGAGCGAAACGTGAGGTGCCTCAGTTCACAATAATTTTTTCCTGATTTGTGAGTCAATCTGTCAAAGAAGTCTTGAAGTTATGAGATTAAGTCACATTTATCTATATTATTATTAGTTAAGAATTTCTAAGCACTATGTGCCAGGCACTTTACAAAGCAATATGTATTATTTTCTTAGTTTTTCATTCTTGAAATGAACCTAGTTTCCTTTGTTATAAAATGAGAATAGTAATAAACCTACCTCATAGGCTGTTATGGGGATTAAAATATAAAGTGCTTTAAAATAGCTGCAGACACATAGTCATAGATAACACTTATTGGGTACTTATTTCTCCTTGTTACCACTTTACAGAAGAGGGAGAAACTGAGGCTCACAGAAGTTAAATAATTGCCCAAGATCTCACAGCTGGGAAATAGCAGAACCTGAATTGGAGCGCAAGCCATCTGGAACTAGGCTGACCTCTTAACCCCTACCTTCTGTATGTAGCCCAGTTGTTGAGACAGTAATTTAAAAATGCCCAATGTTTACAGCCTAGAATTATACTATAAATTCATTCATTCACTCATCATAAATTTATTGAGCACATCAGTGGGTTGACTAGTGTCCCTCCCCAAATTTGAGGTCTACCTGGAACCTAAGAATGTAACCTTTATTTGAAAATAGGCTCTTTTTAGATGTAATTAGTTAAAATGAGAATATATTGGTAGAGGATGAGCCCTAAGTACAAAGAGTATCTTTATAAGAAACAGGAAAGGACAGAGACATGTGAAAATGGAGGCAAGATTGAAGTGATGTGTCTATAAGCCAAGAAACTCCAAGGACTGATGCCCACAACCAGAAGCTTTGAAAGAGGCATGGAACAGTTACTTCCTCGGAGTCTCTAGAAAGAACCAATCCTTCTGACACTTGATTTTGGACTGCTGATCTCCTGAACTGTGAGAGAATACATTTCTATTTTTTCAAGTCATTCTGGAGTAATGTGCATCTACTGTGTGGCTAGGCAAGGTTCCCCACTCTGGAGTTACAGCAGTAAACAAACTGCACCCTTGCCCTCATAGAGCTTACAGTAAAGGAGACAGACAATAAATAAATACATAATACAAGGACAGGTACTGTTTAGTGCTATGAAGAAAAAGTATTTTAAGGTAGAGGATGGCCAGATGACGGTAATGAGGATAGGTACTGTCTCTTTAGAAGTGTTTTAATTCAAATAAATCTGAACTGTGGAATTTCAGGTTGTACATGGATAATTCTTCACAGCACCATTTAAATACATGCCCCCACATTAATTGGAAAGAAAACTTAGCAAGAACAGCAGCTCAGCAAATAACAGACCTAAACTTGCTCACTGGACTTAAAATATACAAAAATGGTTTCCCAGATGGACACCTATTTTCTATTGTCCCTTAAGAGTTTCTGGAGAGCCGAGGGGCTCCCAGTTTCTCCCACCCTTTTCAAATTTACATCTCTTCAAGGAGGTAGTAACCAGTTCTCTGCTTCTTCCTTTCTCTCTGAAGTTCGTCAACCTGATAGGTAGACCCTAAGGCCCAAGGCTTAGGGTGGTCTAATCACTGCACTCAATAAAGAGAGCAACTTCTACAAACCAGAGAAGAGACATGGTTACTTTACATCAACTCTAGCTCCAGAGAGGTTAGGCACCTGTCTTGTTTTCCAATACCCAAGGAAGGGCAAACATAAGTGGACAGGGTCACCTGCATCATTTGAAATAACTTGCAGAGCCAAAAAATTCTTACAGGTCATCTTTAAACATTACCACAGATACTTATCTGTTTAAAATCTTTAATATTCATAGCCATGAAGTTCAAGCATCAGACTCCTCTGCAAAAAGCAAACCTTTTCAATGCTTGTTTCAATAAACTACATTTGGCAATTTCAGCTAAGGTTATAGCCAATCATTTGAGATTATTTGAATTTAGACTTGAATAGTAAAATTAATTAAAATATAAACAATAAGTGTTGGCCTATCCTTAAGTGTTTAAACTGGAAAACTTCAAAGGTTTCAATGTAGATGTACCATAAATTTCAAATAGTAAGCTAATAAACTTTTATGATGACAAAAATAAGGCCATCACAGTCACAATTTTATCTGTTATTTTTAGTGGCTATTTGATAACTTTTTCCATGTCTCCTGTAATTGGCTCACATTGAAGCAAAAGGGACATGTACTGCTTTATTTCCCTCAGAACAAATTATTGTACTTACACCAAATTTAACTTCATTTTGCCCTTAAAGAACTTATTTCTTTTATCAGGTTTCAGTCATTCTCCTTCTGCTCATCATGCAGTGATTTTTCTAGCATCCTCATGCCACTCATTCTGGGCAATGGGAAACTGTGGGAACTGGATCACTCTTTGAATTTGCACATCGCCAGTGCCTCCAGCCTAGGCTGCCTCCCAACTCATCTCCTCCCCCTCCCCCCACCTTTTACCCCTGCTCCCTTAGTCTTTTCTTCTTCCAGCAGCCAGCAATCTTTAAAAAACAAAAACTATTCCCCATTTAAAACTGGAGGTGCTACCACTGTGACTAGAATAAAACTCTAGTTCCTTATCACAGTCTATCAAGCACCATATTAATTGAGCCTTAACTTTCTTCCTCTTATTTATTGGGCTACAGCCCTTTCTGTTCCTCAGCCATGCCAAGCATCTCTCCAACTTAAGGTCTTTGTACTTGCTGCTTTTTCTCCCTCATAGACTTTCCCCTCAGATCTTCAAGTGAAAGTCATTCAGGTCACAGCTCGAATGACCCCATCTCAGAGGGACTTTTCCAGTATAAAGTAGCGAGTGCCCTTCACCCCCACTTTTACCACTTTCTGTACTATTTCTCTTATTTTTTAGTAACACTATTACACATAAAATCATGTTATTTTTTTTTCTTTCATTCTCTTTTTGCAGCTTCCCAGGAGAAAGATCCCTGTTATCTCTATACCTAGAAAGTATCTGTCACATAGGAAATGTATTTGTTGATGGAATAAATGAATAGCTGTGTGACTCTGAGTAAATTAATTAAGCTCTGAGATACTAGCCAAGCAAATAAAAAACCAGCAAACAGCTTAATTTGTCATTCATTCAATCTCTTCCTTTCCTCACTAAACTCTTTTTTTCTAAATTATAAAGAAAAGGTAGCAAGAACGGAAGCTTATAAAACAGACATGAACGAGGCTTTAGGCTTAACAGACCAAGAGGAGTCTGACAGACATGAAAACAGCTTCCCAGGTAGATGCCTAGTCATTCACATTCTTTAATATTCATTTTAGAGCAGAGTAAGGTGATGACTTGAGAGTAGCAACTCTAATTTAGAGCATCTGAAACAATGGCCCGGTAACTCTATCATTGGGAAAGGTGTAAAAACAAACAAACAAAAACTAAAATCAAAACACAAAGCCTATAAAGAAATGAGTGCCCTTTAATTTTAGACACCAGCTAATATTTGATTAATCAACAAGACATTTTTAAAAATCTGAGTTACATTTCACAAAATTTAAAAATCCTTCTTTGTACTTCTATTTAAAACATACTCCTACTACTTTTTACTAACAGTTACTATGTTTGCATCAAATTTTGGAGTTTTATACATGGATACTAATACTTAACCTAAAATTATAGGCTCCTGAATATTTTAGATAATAGTAAATATTCTAGATTATAAATTTGGTATGAAAAATTTTAATGAAAACAATCATACAAAAAATTAAATAGCAAACCATTTAAAATGACTTACAATTCAAACAGACTTGGTATACTGATATTTCTCTATCACCTTGTTTTCATAAGAATAATTATTTCCAGATAAATCTACTTATAGGATAATGGTAAGAAAAAATGAAAATAAAGTACATAAAGCTCATAAGCCCTGTGCTTAGCACAGAGAGCTCATAAATATTACTTTTTCTTTTATTATGACTTGAAAACACATATAAGTTTTATAAAACATGCCAACTTTAGTTGAAAGCTTTTTACACAATAGCCACATGTGATGAATCTAACTTGGCATATTTTTAAAACAATTATATTTTCCTCTGAGGAACATCTACAAAAAAATTTATTTCAATAACTGATAAAAATACCTCAGTAATAAAACAATTTCTGGAATCAAATTATATAACATCATGTTACAATTTAAAGTCTTTTAAAGAATCGTTTTTTTTAAAAAAGTACAAAGTTACATGATAAAGAAAAGTACCTTTTAATAAGTAACTAAACATTGTGAAATATTCCTCTTACTACACATATGGCTCAGTTTCAATTTCATTTTGTAAAAAAGGTTGAAATAGTAAATGAAACAACTCTTGTTAATACAAGGAAGCACAATGAACAACGAACAGGTTACCCTGCCACTAACTATGCCTTATGAAATGTTTTACGATTTTAGTCATGCTTTTAATACCAAACTATGTTATAGTACCACTTCTCATACATTAAGATAAAACTTAACAGTCTGTCCTTCTAACAATAGCTGGAAGAGAAGAGAGAGATGAATGTATTATGTATCATGTTCTACGACAGACACTTCCTAATACTCCAAATTTAACAACTTATCTAAATCCAATCTGAGGTATATTAACAGAAAAAAAATCTTTAATCCACATTGTGGGCTATGTACCATGCAAACACTAAAACTGCAACTGCACACATCGGAAGGAGATAATATTTATATTTCTGCCACAGCGTTAGCTCAACCGCCACTTCATCTCTTTTCCTGTTCTTCTTCCGACGACCCTTCAGTCTGTTTTCAAAAGCCTCCAGTTCAGCCTAAATCAAGAGAGTATTATTTTTATTAAATCTATTACATATATTGATTTGAAATTTTCCACTTAGATGAAAATAAATCAATTTGGGAAATATTTTAATAGTAATAGTATATAATGTATGTATGTATGTATGTATGTATGTATGTATTTATTTATTTTTAAAAACCCTCTCCCCATTACTAATTCAATTCAACAAATTTCATTTAGAAAAGCAGAAAGGGAGTAAGGAGTGAGAAAAGAGTATTTCAGACCATAGGCTTGACTTTGAAACTAAATACAGAAATGTCTGACAAAATAGAGACATTAATTTTATACTTCAACACACCATTAATTTACTGAGACTCTACAATACAGGACTTCTAGCAAGTGCTAAGAGATGCCCAGTGATACCTTTAACTATAGTTTTCTTCAGTGCTAGTAATAAACATTAATGGTTTGTGTGGAAGAAATTCAAGTGAGTAGAGAAAAAACCTGCCAGAAACTGATTCTTCCCTTTATCAAATACATTTAAAAATAAAAATTGCTTCATGCTTTAAATCAAAATGATATTTTAGGGAAAAAAGGGGTTTTTTTGTTGTTGTTTTTTGTTTTTCTTTTGAGAATAACCACCTTCATTCAAGGTCCTATGAATGACCCTAATGCTGGGAAAATCAGCCTATTTTGGCAGGTGGTGACCTATTTTGAGGATGAGTGAGGAGGTTTTCAGCACCATTTAAATCACACCAGATAGGTGACCACTTCCTCCAGACAGCAGAGGCCAACCTTGGTTCTAAAAAAAGAATAACTGATGACATTCATATAAAATGTGGGTTTTTATTCTACTGTTAAGAACTTACTTATCAAATTTTAATACATGGTAATGTAATATGATACACCATAGTGCAGTTATTAACTAAAACATGTTAACTAAAATATATATGTAATATCCATGCAAGATTCTGTAAATGTTTATTTAATAGAAAATATAAAATTCAGTTAATATATCTACTACTTTGACTATGAACTACATTTGAAGAAGACCTAATCTACTTAATAAAAGGTGACATTCTTCAATGAACCAAAATTAAGAATATTGTCGAGTGGTTGCTGGTATATAAAAAAGGGTGAAAATATATTAAAAGCAGCCAAACATGACAATTACTGACACAGTAAAACAAATGATGCTTTAATGATGACCTATGGTCATCATGTTTATATTTTATATACTGTTTAAAAGGTCAGTAAATAGAGAATATATTTAAGATTACCATCCATAATGGTTTATAAGAAGGTGAAGGACACTATAAACTATTCTTAATAATTTAATCTCCCACAAGTTTGGCCAACCCATGTTTTACTACATTAGTTCTGACAACTTGTTTTGGGATATTAGGCAAATCAACTTTATAAAATCATCAAATATCAGAGATCATTTGGCCACTTGTATTTGCTACATGAATTATTTCTAATGTCCTCCCTCATGTCATGAAAGTTTTAATTTCCTCATTCATAAAAGTAGCTTTTAAACATATAATATACCTTGCTTGGTAAGTATAGAGTAGCTCAAAATGCAAACTGCCAAATAATTACATGTCACTGTTAGAAAGTTAAGCCACTCTTTCTAGTATATGCTCAATATAGTATTTGAGCAAACTAGAGGTATCAGGAATGTATTTATTATCTAGATAATAACAAAGAATAAATAATAATCCTGCATTTAAGAACCTAATGGGGAAATAGGGAAATGTATTATTAAAACAATATATTGGTTAGTAAACAACACTTATTTGTTACAGAAAATCTACAGCTCAGTAAAACAGAACTCAAATAATTTTAGATGAGTGAAGACGTGGGCTTCGGGAGATGCCTTATAAAGGACATCACTGTACTGCAATCCTTGCTCCCAACCAAAATAGGAGTTAAAATTCTTATGGCTGGAGAACAGATGAAACTGGCAAGGAAGTAAATTGGGAATATACAAAATATCTGGGAATATATGAGACCTTGTGCTTCTTTAGAGGTTCAGCATACCTGGGTTAAAGTAAGTGAATAGGGAATTTTCTTTTGTAGGAACTATGTTATTTTCAGTTCAGAATAGAATTGGCTAGCCCCTAGCTTGTACCTGGATTATACTTTGTGTCTCAATCAAAACTAACAACGATGAAAAGAAACATAAATCTGGGTATTTTGTTCAGTTACCTGTTGTCTTCGTTTTTCCTCTTCAAGAGCAGCTTTGGCTTCTGCTTCTTTTATCTGTTTATAGACATTTAAAAGTAAATTAACATTGTAATCATCAAATTTTTAATAGAATTTTAACATCTTCCCACTAAGGCTCCCCTAACCCATTACAACCCTTTGGAGTTTTATATTTGAAATTATTTAAAGAAGCATAAATATTATAGTGAAAAGTATTACCAAGGTACTGTCCAACAGACTGAGGGTGAGGAAAGGTGGAATGTTATATCTCATATAAACATTTCAATTTAACAGTTATAACAGATATTAGATCGCAATTCAAGGAGTTACAATAGTATAAACTGAAATGCTTTTAAAACTGGATTTTTCTCTTGAGTTACCACAGTAAGAAGGTATAATCAATTATTAAACACCACTCTTTGTCTAGAGCTGAAATTGACCATTTACTTCAAATGTCTGGAAGGGAAACCTTAGTTTCAAACAAAATTAAGAGTTTATTCAGTGATTGGGTTGACTGAGGGAAATAGTGACATAAGAGGTAACCCACACAGCAAAGACATCTGAAACTTTATTTTTGTATTATTTTAATCAAATTTTCTGGAGGCTTACACTAGCATTAAGATCAACAAATATGTCCCAGATGACATACACTAACTGGTACAGAGAATTAAAAATCTAGTACATACTAGACAATAAAAAGCACATCTGAGGATTCAAAATAGGCCTATAAAACTAGGCTTAATTACAAAAGCAAAAAAGATGAGATTTTGAGTCATTCATAATAAGCACATAAAGGAATGCACAACATAAACAGGGAAGGCCATTAGCACGTTAAGATGATATTTAACATGACATTACCGCAGAGGCTTTCCGTTTCATTTCCTTGCACGTTGTATCACATTCTATTGAAATCTGGTTTTCACGTACTTTGTTGCACTGCAATTCCTATAAATAATTTCAGATTTTAAGATTTTTTTCCTTCAATATCCTAACTATATACCATAAAAAAAGCAAAATTTCCCTAACAATTTTAAACTTAAGCAAATTATTTAATAGTCATGTTCGTTAATATTTAATGATATGGTTGCAAGCATTAAATGTCTTGGTTTAAAGTATAATTATTATTACTTTATTTCTCTTAATTACAAATAAGCAAATACCATAAAATTAAAATATTCATTTAATAATTATTTACTAAGTGCCACTATCAACTTAACTTCAGTTTTTATTGTTTCTTGCTAATCTTCTAAAGCCTTCAGGGAATACAATGAGAGCAGTGCCATCCAACAGAGCTTTCTCAGATCATGGAAATATTCTAAATCTGCACTACCGACAGGGTAGCACTAACCACGTATGGCTTCTGAGCACTCAGCTACAGCTAAAGAAATCAAGGAAATTAATGTTTAATATTATTTAATAATTCATTAAAATTCAAACTTAAAGAACCACACATGACCAGTGGCTACCAACTCAGATAGTGCAGTTCTATAGAGTTTTCTAGAGAGCTATAATTTTTTCTCTCAACTAGTAAATCTTTTTTAAAAAAAATTTAGATGAAAATTGTTCTACAGTTTGTATTTGTACTTCACTGCCTCCTTAATAAAATAATAAAAAATAAAACTACTCTTTTCTTAATGACTTTATATCAATTCTATGATCAATCTGTGTGCTATGCTATCATAAAATAAGTGGTCCTTATTTTAAATAGTCTTAGACTCTGATTTTGTAGATCTTTCATCTATCTTTTATTTGCTCCCTACTTCTTGCTGCTAGATGTCACTTTTACTATAAGGGTATCTTTTTGTATCAATTTCTCTTCTCTCACTATACCCTCAGACTCATTTTTTAGTTCAAATCTATCAGAGTTAAGAAGCAAGATCAGCAGTTCCTATGAACAAAGTACATATACTTCAGTGAAGGCACTTTATATAATGAAATTTTACTATTTAGTTCTTTGGCTGAGGTTGGTGATAAACACAGTCTTGTCTCCAAAGATGATCCAGAAAAAGGAAAAATATCATGTACAAACATTAGAGACAAAAATAAATATTGTGTGTTTGCAGACATTAATCTATCAGTCTAAAAGAGGGCTCATATCTTTTCTCATTCAAAATGAACTTACAGAGTGCCTATTCCATGCCGAGCACAGTGTTAGGGACAGGGGATGTATAATACAGAAAAGAATATAATGATAAGTACTAAAGCAATAATAATAGCAGCTACTATTAGCAGCTACTGCTATGTTACTAAACATTAAACACAATGCTATGCTATTTAACATATTAGTCATTGTGCTATACGGGCACTACCTCTTTTATTCCTTTCAATTAATTTATGTATAAACCATTTCATAGATGAGCAAACAAGGTTACAGACGTCCCTAGAAATCACAAAACTCTCTAGAAAACTCTCTAAAACCTAATAGAAAGAAAACCAATAGGAAAGAACACCTAAGTCTTCCCAAGGGAATCAGGAAAGGCAGACTCTCCAAACAAGGAAATGCTTACGACAATTATTAACAGGATTCTAGGAAGCAGAGCAGAAAAGGAAAAGCACATTGTAATTTACACAGAAAAAAAGTATATATGTGTATGTATACACACACACATACATATATATAACCACAGACTAAAGGGAAATATAGCATAAATGTTAGGGCGCTTAAGAAACAGATTCACAGAGATGACTGACGGCTAGAGGTTGAGACTAGACAAGAGAAACAGGCAAAGGTGTCAGCATAATTGTCCTGTGTGCCGAGTCTGTGTGTATATATATATTACATATATATATGTAAACGTTTCTAATAAAATGCATCTTTTTCCCCATAAAGGATGAAAAACCACTGAAGAAGTTAGATCAGGGAAGTATGATTATAGACGAGGAAATCTGTTATGAAGCCGTTGCCACAGTTCTAATGGACGGCAAACTGCACCCACTCGGCAGATAAGGGATAAGGATGACACGTGAGATTTGAGAGAAAACTTGAGACATCCCAGATTAAAGTGGCTTGACTAAATATTGATTTCCATGTAAAAATGGTCCAATTTAAATATCTAAAACACAGGAATTCAACTCCAGAAGAGGTCAAGCCTATAAATTTAAATTCAGAAGTTATCAGCCCCAGATAATGACAGTAGGAGCTGTGAAAATAAATGAAAAGATCCTCGATAAAAGATTCTCAGTAAATATTTGTTAAAAGAATAAATCAAAGAGTGAATTTAAAGCAGAAAAAAAAGGAAGTCTTTTTTTCGAAACATAATACTGATGGAAAAAAAACAGTTTTCATTAGAGCAATAAAGGTTAATTCCAGATCATTTCTTAAACCATGAAGTTCACTTTATTACTCACAGGTGTTCTTACGCAGAGTTCAGATGTAGAGTGCACCAATTCTTTCTATCCAAAAAAAGGGCACTGAACTTGGTTCCAACATAAAATAGCCTTTTACTATTAAATTGCAGAAAACTAAATTGTCACATAAAGCTGATTTTTAAAATAAGCATTTACAGAAATAGATGGACTAATAACAAAGATTCTAAGAAATATGACCTTAAAATTAAAAGGCAAAGAATAAAGCCACAGAATACCAAAATATAATCAAAAAAAATTTACATAGAGAGGTATTTCTGATAAATTAAAATATTTACCTTTTTTATTCTTTTACAAGGACATCTAAGTTTTACCTTCTGGTTGCAATTAAAAGGACAGTCACCAGGATGGCACATCTCTTTGCATCTATGACCACAAGGAAGCTAAAATAAAACCAAAATAAAGCAATTACATATATGCATTTTAGTCATACTCTACCTCTCCTTCCAATAGTCCATTGCAATAGGGTCAGTCAATCCTAGATAACTGGCTAATTTTTTTGGCTTTTTTTCCCCTTTAATTAACCTTAACTATAATCAAATCACATAACCATTTCCCTGTTAGATGTGCAAGGATGTGTTATCTCAAAAGCCAAGTTATATTCTGAAAGAGCTGAAAAGCAGTCACAAAGAAAACCAATTAGAATGCATAATATATAATGACTGTATCTTCATTACAGATTTCACAGCAAAAGGTTTTTCTAAAACATCCAACCCTAATATTCACTTAAGATGAGATGCCCTGCCCTTTCCACTCAAAGTGAGATGGTTTTCTTCTACCCTACTCAGCCCTTAACATCATTCTGCTATCACTTTCATAAGACATATCATATGGCTTACTAATAACCAATACTATTTAGTTCAAATGTTCCATTTTACTCTTAATAATTTAAAAAGCTCCCTTTAAAAATAATTAAGGAAAGCTTGCAAAACAATATTGTTTGTGGATAAATACCCTTACCATTATCACCACAGCTAGCACTTACCATATACTAAGACCTTTACATTTAATACTCTGCAGTGGTTATTATTATTGCTTCCATTACAAATGTGAACAATTTGAGTTACAGAGAGGCTATTTGCCCAAGTAAAAAGTGGAAAAGCTTATGCAGTAATAAAACAACCAAACTCAGAAAAAAAAATTTTAAGTAGAAATATATATGTGGGGCAGAGTTTAAAGTTGGAAGACCCAATGGTATCTTTAAATTTTCTTTTAATTAAATTCAAATCTACTGCAACAGTCCAGAGGACACATTGAGTAAGACAGCAGAGAAGTAGCAGAGCTTTAAGGATATGCCTTTGCCATTTCCACTGGTCATTCTTTCATTCACATTCAATAAACATTTACCAGCTGCCGCATATGTACAATCAGGGAACTAGGGACTGAGTACAAAGATAAATATGATATAGTCCCTGCTCATAAGAAATCTGTAGCACAAGGGAGGGGAAGATAAAGTAAAAGGAATTTATTAGTACATCAGAATTTATCAGAATCTCATATTTAACTCTGAGTACAAGATCTTCTGCAGATTAAAGTGACATGGTTCTTAGCTGATGTTAAGTATGACTTGAATCTATAGACTACTGGTCCTCAAATTGTGGTCCTAGACCAACAGTATCGCCGCTATGTAAATTTTTAGGGAAATTCTGTAACTGCAAATGAACTTCATTTCTTTAGCATGCATTTTGCTTTAATCCAAGCTAGCTTTGTTTAACCTGACAGACCTATGACTCACCTGCATTCCTGCCACCAGATCCTCCTATCTGTACATACACTATATGTCCGCTCCTTTCAATTATTAAGCCCTTAGGACATTCTGGTCAGCATCAAACTCACTTAAGAATAAAGCTTCAGGTCCATCAACCATGACCAAGCTACAATAACTAAACCTCAAACTAGAATAAGGTTTTCATTAAATAAAGATAACACTTTGGCCTCAGTTTCAGCTCTGGACTCATGAAAGCTGAACAGCCCCATGGACCACATGCCCCTGGAAACCAGACAGAACAAGGCTATGACTGACATCAGGACCTGAAGCCATGATCAACTACTCCCTGCCTTAGCCCCAACCACTCAGTAGAGTCCACAAGCTCAACTGCCATAGTCACCATGATTAATAATTTTCCCCTTATATAACCTAGCTACTAGAGGCCATCGGGGGGCCTGGTTTTTGAGAACACTAGCTCACCTGTGTCTCTGGGCTTGGCGCCAACTCCTTAAATAAACCTTTATTTTACTTTGCTGCAAACTCCTGCTCATGCCTCTTTTTTCTTTTTTCTTTTTTTCTTTTTGATATGCGCAGGCAAGCACACCATTTGAGTCTGTGCTAACAATTCTTGGGCCCTACTCCAGGCCTACGAAATCAGAAACTCAGGGATGGGGCCCATCAATCTGTTTTAATAAGCCCTTGAAGTGATTCTGATGGACACTAGAGTTTGAGAACCACTGCTGTAGCTTTACCAATATCAAGAGGCCATAAACTAGAATGAGTTCTATTAGACACGACGAAATTCACCTGCTCACTCCTAGGTTGCTCCAAAATATAATAGCCATTTTGACTGTTCTCAGCCTAAGGATATATTTCTCAAGAAAATCCAAGGAGACTAGCAATACCAGGGGCTCCATAATGGCCTAGAATCCAAAATCATGAGCATGGATAACAAATTTTTAAGTAAATATTGCCCACTTGTCTAGTCCCACCAGATGTCAGTACAACATGAAAACTGAATCACAGCCAAGGAAAGAGTACGTTACAAATTAGCAATCCCCAAATTATCTTATTTCTAACTACAATATCATACCAAGTTACTGTGTCAAATTAAAAATAAAACCGTCTCAATTACTTTTTACTTGGAATCTCAATTACACAGAAGAAAACTGATTTTAACAAGAAAAACTAAAGATTTGAAGAATTCAGAAAATTAAATTTGAAATATCCCATGCCTCTAGTTTTACTTAAATTAACAAAGACAGGATTATTAAAATAATCATTTACTGCTTGACATAGTCTCCTTTTTTTTAAATCTTACATAAATTTTGAAATTCTCAGGTTCTAGTTCCAAACAGAATTCCTTAAAAAGTATCCAAAGTTTCAGTTAAAAGAAAATACAGTTAACAAAAAGATGTATCATCCATTGATTTGTTTTATTTAGTCAAAGAGACTTGCTATTACATTTACGACTTTGCTGTCATCTCTTCCTGACTCTAAGTAGGATGCAAAACACTTAGGTAAGAGTACAAAGATCAAGAATTAAAAGAGAAGAGGTACTATTAGTACATCTATAAGAGGACTCTTTTATAAATGTCCACTTTATAAATCAAATAATTGTCACTGCCCTATCTACAACAACAACAAATGGTGCAACCTTACTTTCAGGTTGGCCAAATACAGATTGTTTCTCAAATTATTGCCAGGATAAATCAATTAGTGAGTTTTTACTATTTCACTCTAAACAATTTTTTAGAACCACTTTTAATTCTTTTAAGTTCAAATATAAATAATGCATATATAAGCATTGACTCTTTCAAAATAACTTTATATATGAATCCTTTATACTAATTCATTCAAAATAATAATGAACTTTCAAGTACACGCGCGCGCGCACACACACACACACACACACACACACACCTTTTTTTTTTATAACCTACCATGAATTTACTAATGGCCTATGAGTCACACAGTTTTTGATCCATTTATATTTTAAGTCTGAATCACATTAGGAGGATAAACATAAATTAGGTGAATATTTTATTGCATAAAGTATATAACCTATCTTTAAAACTGCTTTAAAAAATGTTCAAAGGGTCATTCCTAATCAGCATATCCCCAAATTTCATATAGAAATGTGCATCTACACTAATCATATAGAGTTTTATAGACATCAATTACATTTTTCTTTCTGGACCCACATTTTTAGTAGGTCCAAAAAAGACCTGAAATAGAGTGACCAAACAAGAGAAAAGAAAATCCAGGAGAGACAACTTAAAAGGTTCTGTGAAAGCTTACCTCTTTAGGACACTGATTTTTGCAACAACTGAGGAGGTTCTTTTCATTTACATCAGCTGTGGTTATTTTTCTAAAAATAGAGGAAGTTTTAATGACAAAGTCATTTTTACACCATATTTTCCGAAAATAACTCCTAATTCCAAACATACCTATAAAATTACTTATTTTTTCTTGAAAAATATTTTGTATCTTTATCAGTAACAATTGCTTCAAATTACTGAACTATTCTGATAAATCGAACCTTCCAGCCCTACATCAACTACCTAGAAATCAAATCCCAAAAGGGCAATCATTGCAAGAAGGAAGTACAAAACACACAAGAAATACCATCTATGCCTTGCCTCTCTTTGATAGTTCCTATACCATCTTTCCCTATAGGTCAATCATTATTCATAATTACAATTCTTCTTAAAGCCTCTACATAAAAGATTGAAAACTAGTGGTTTAATACATTACTTCAAGTTAGGAAATTTAGGCTATTCAGTGGGAAATGCAGTAAGCTTATTAGAAAAGCCTTTTCAGTTCTTTTTGGATAAGCTACCTATTAATGTTAGAACTAATTCATTTTAGGTTAGATCATTTTAGATCAGTCTGTGCTTTTACACATGACTCAATAGGTAATTCAGAAATAATCACAAACACCAAGGAACAAAACTACTTTCTAATACGTAGTTGAATAGAACCATAATAGATACTGCACGAGTCGGTAACCAGTGATAATCTAAAAATCCCTATCATACCTCTCAATTTTCTACTCCCCATTACTCTTTTCTCCTTTCCTTTATTCTTTCTCTTCCTGCTTTCTCTATTTCCCTTTACTAGACACAATTTCCAAAATATGCCAAAAGTTGGCCTCACTAATGTCGAAACTATAATCTTAATATTTGTATCAAATTGGCTATAAATGCACTCTTAAAATAACATGCAATCTTCATGGCAAAATTTTACTTAACAATATCACAAAGTTTTTATGCTTGCTCTACTAAATGTTCCATATTTTCAATCTTACAAGTATGGTGCTCCCCTCTGAACTTAAGAGTTAAAATCATTTTGTTCCTGTTACTCTATAATTAGAAAAAATTAACTACTTTTCAAGGTCTGTATCTTTTACATCTAATTTCTATATAAGAAATATACATAAAGTAGAAAAGGGTTAAAAGGAAAAGATGACTTATGAAATAATTTGCTGAATTAAAGCAAAGAAATTAACAGAATACTGAAAATGAAGAATTCTGTATAAAAACATATACTTCAAAATAGGTATTCAAGAAAAGGAAAAAGGAACTCTGGATATTGCTGAGGTAATGGAAGCCACCTCGATCCAAATGTATCCACATGTTCCCCCCCCCCCAAAACCATTCAGCTCATTAAAAATAAAATCGCTCAAATCCCATGATCTTGGTATAATTAGACAACAGAAATGTCTACAAACTTCAAATTATCTATTGAAAAATAAATACTAATTCCTAGCATGGCTATTTCTGAAGCTCCCATAAGAATAAGAAGTCTTTTCAGAGAGCCAGTGAAATTCTGGAAAAACTGAGCAGAAAAGAGGGGAAGCTAATATCATGCCAGAAAAAGGAAAGTCCACTCTAAGTATAAAAATACTGAAAAATCTTGGTAGATCAGAGCACTAAGGGAAAGAGACTTTTTTAAGTGTGCAGCAATCAAAGAGCCAATCTTAGAAAGGCAACACTCTGGGAAAACCACAAGACAAAGAGAAAAAGAGGCAAGTGGGAAAGATTTAGGATCCAAAAGACCAAAGAAAACAACCTCTTTTTATCAATATCACCCATCAATAAAGCAAAATTGTCCACTTTACTCTCCCTACAAAACTCCTGAAGCTAAAAATTATAATATTTTATTTTTAAAATTTCAACAAAGTAATTTTGACTTTTAAAATTTAACAAAGCATGAATCTAGAGTATAAGTGACAAAAAACAAATTTAAGATATTAACAGGCATTTTCCAAAAAGTATTTATACTCAAAAATGTCAGAAATAAAGTTATATTCCCAAATTTAACTTGAGTAAAACATATTTACAAAAAGTCCACTTTACAGACTTGGGTGAAATGGAACTGAATAAGTTATGTAAATTAAATTAAATGATTAAATAGAAAAAAATGGAAACTTTTTCCCTTCCACATAATTCACAAAATTTTCATTTTTCTTAAATAAGGAAAATATTGAGGTCATATCATAGTATGAAAAACGCCAGAACAGCAACGTTTGTAATAAATTCTACCTTTTAAATCTATAATTTAAAAATATGCCTAAGTAACTATGCACAAGGCAATTTTGATCCAATGAAATTCTATTTTGACACTGTTATCTGAACAATCTGGTACAGGAATACTTTTCCTATTTCTTCAAAAGCAGCTATACAAGTTTTTTCCTACAAATATCTCATATAGAATTCCTGAATGGAAAAAACCAGAATTACCCTGGTTGAAATCAGGGTGAAGTATCTAGAAGGTAAAGTAGTCTACATTTCTTCCTTCCAGGTCTCTATGAAAAACTTAGGCTTTTAGAGTCTAAGAACCACCACTGAAAACTATTCCTAAAAGCAGCAGTCTCCAGTCTTTTTGGCACCAGGGACCAGTGCTCCTCTGAGAATCTAATACCTGATGATCTGAGGTGGAGCTGAGGCAGTGATGTTAGTGCTAGGGAGTGGCTGCAAATACAGATGAAGCTTCACTCACTTGCCCACCACTCACTTCCTGCTGTGCAGCCCAGTTTCTAACAGGCCATGGACCAGTACTGGACCATGGCCCAGGGGTTGGGAACCCCTGCTTTAGACTATACAATGTATAAAGGGTACTGAATTATAAAACGTTATCAATTAAAATAATTTTAATAAAACAAGAATATTTATTCTGTCCACTTACCTACATTCCACATATAGGCTTGTGATCTTGCAGTGACATTTTATTCTAAGCATCTGAACACAGGGAGGACATTCCCCAGGATGACACGGCAAAACACATGGATGAGGACAGCCCGCTGGCCGTGATTTGGAGCACCCTTCTTCACACTGAAGGCATTCTCGGCCAGCCTGATAAATAGCATGGAAAGAAATCACCTAAGTACAGATATCTTACGTTTCTATGCATTAAAATTATAAAACTTACACATCCAATTAAAAGTAAGTACTTCTGCAGCTCTTAGAAACAGTTAATAAAATTATGCATGCTTTCATGCATTTTAAAAATATTCAAAATGAAGAACAGTAAGATTATCAATATGACCGTTATTCACAAAGATTTTTATGTTTACAAACCTCATTAAACAAAACTTCCTCACCTTTAAAACGAACTTGATTACACAAAATATCTCTATTAAAAAAGTAAATTACTTCTTAAAGAATAGTCAGTGGCAGAAAAAAATAATAGAGTATAACATTATCAATTCATTTTCACCCAATAAGCATAATCACCATCAAACTAAAGAAACCAATATACCATTAACACATAAATAAAAATTCTCAATGTAGTAGTCAGTGTTCTAAAGACAGTCTTCTCATCTCACCAAAGAGAAAAACATATAGAGAAAAAAAAATGAGCAGCAGTTTATTTTTTAACGTACTGTTCAATAAGCCAAAACTAAATTACATTTAATACAAATAAATCTATCTCAATTGTAACTTAACAAATCATCTCTCTGCCATAATAACTTAATTTAAATAGTATCTATCTACTAAAGAAGGCTAAAGATTTTTATTGCAGGACATTGTTTTTCACGTCATACATTAGATAAAATAAAGCTATAGATATGGATATTAGGTCTTCAAGGTTAAACATTTTTTATTATCATACCTAAGTACGGCCCTGATTACAAGAGTTATGTCAATAAAACTCTAAGCTATTTTTGGCATGTAGAATTTAAAAGAAAAAGGGTTTCAAATTATGACAATTCTTCTATAAACAATTTCTATTTTTTTATTTTAAAAAGTATATTCATTTATTCCACAAGTAGTTACTCAGCGTTTATGTGCCAGCCATTGTTTCACACACTGAGAATATGCAAGATGGGAACAATCCCTGGCCTAAGGAACTGTCATTTAAGCGGGAAAGGTAAAGAACATACTAGAACGTCTTCATAGATAATCTGAAAAAGATAAAGCAGGACGAGAGAGTGATGCAACAAGAAGGAAGCCTTCTGGAAATTCTGAACAGAATTTGAACAGAAACTGAGTTAAACAAGGGAGAGAGCCATAAGAATGTGGAGTTCCAGAGAAAAGCAATAATAAGTGCAAAGGCTCTGATCAAGAACAAATTTGGAATGCTCAGGAAATAGCAAGTAGAGAAGCAGAAGTGAGCAAGCAAGAGAATGAGTGAAGAGGTGAGAAAGGTACTCAGAAGTTAGATCATCATAAAGCTTTACAGGCCATTGTTTAGGCCTTCGGGTTTTATTCTCAGTGACTGAAAACTACTAAAGAGTTTTTGAGTGGGCAGATATCTGATTTACATTTTAAAAAGATGAATCTGGCTGATGTAATATAACAAAAGTAGAAATAGAAAGGTGGCTCGGAAAATACTGTAGAAATCTAGGTAAGAGGTGATGGTGACTTGGAGGTAGAGGTTAGGAGAAGTTATCAGATTCAGGATCTATTTTAAAGATAAACCTAACAAGACTTGCTGTGAGACAACGACAATGAAGAAAAAAATCAAGCAATGGTCCTACGTCTTTGATCTGCACAACTGAGTTAAAACAGCAATAAACTTTCTGAAATAGAAAAGATTGGGAGGAGGACAGGCAATGAATCACAGAATTTCCAAATTTAACCAAAGATAACACATATAGTCTATTTCATTTTTTCTTTCTGGCTATGTGGTACATCTGCAATAATCTCCATTTAAATACTATGAATAGAAGAGCACACAGGGCTGGTAGTTAAGACATCAAGGATACTCCTTTCTGAATTGCTACCCTCTTGTATGATCATGGACAAGTCATTTGACAAGCTTTAGTTTCTCTATCTGCAAAACAAGAATTATACTGATGACATGAGCCTCTTTCCAGCTATGAGAAAACAACAACAACAACAACAAAAAAAAAATCACTGAATCTATACTTGCTAAGCTATCTTCTTGGATCACTTCCAATAGGAGAGATTACCTAGGAAATAAAACAAGTTTAGCTGTTTTAACCTAAGCAGCAATACTGGAATTATCCACAATAATTCCTCAATCAGTCATATCAGCTCTTAAAATGAGCTTTTTCTGATTCATCCAACTTTCTGGAAATCCAGGGGGGAGGAGAGAGCAATTAATTCTAAGTAATGGGATGATGAGAAGGAAAGCAGAAAAAACATTTGAGTTATTAACAGAAATTGGAAAACTAATTTTGATAAGTAAATCTTTTTTGCTCATTATTGAAATATATCTGAGATTGTATAAAGGTGTTCAACATTTAATTTGATACATTTATATATTGTAATATGACTGTCATAGCAATAATTAGCACCTCTATCACATTATAGAATTATCCTTTCTTTTTAGTGGTTGGAATAATTAAGTTCTAGTCTTTTAGCAAGTTTAAAAACTATAATAAAATTCTCTTTTTAAAAAAAGCAATGAGAATGCCTGGAAAAAAATGGCGTAGATGATAGCGGCTTTGTTCACCCCTCTTGGGACCAAATGAAAGTTGTGACAGAAACAGAGCAGACAGCAAGCAAAGTCAGGTGGGATCTAGATGAACAGAACTACAACTAGGGAGAGAAATAAGAAACTACGCTGCAATGGCAAAAGGTAGGAAGGGGCAAAGAAGCAAGGCTGCCTGCTCCAGAGCAGGTAGGTGAATGGGACAGATGCCTCTTAAAGGGACCGTGTCCACAAGCAGATTTTTGAGGTGATAGACTTCCTCACTCTGAACACCAGTGCTGAATTGGCTGCTCAGGGGGCAACAAGAGCTTAGAGGGAGACACTGAGTTGTCAGAGTGAGGGCCGGAGGAGAGGCTTAGTCCCCAGCAGAAGTGCTGGCAGTATCCATTGCTCCTCTGTTGAGCCCTCCCTCTCCCAATTTGTGGACACAGTGCTGGCATAGCTGAGACATCAAACTGGATAACAGAGGTCACTCTGCCCAGAGAATTCCCTGAAACCACGCCTCCCTGAACTCATGGCCCCACCCAAGCCACATCCAGGTGTGTCCTTGCTGAGTCAGATGCTCCTTGTGGAGCCATCTTCAAGACTCACACTGGAGGCAGCTGCCTCAGTTTCTGATATGGTTTCTTGAGGCAACTATAAGCACAGCATCTGTGGATTGCTTACTGTATTTTAACAGGTGGCCCAGGAGAGGCAGAGGCTGAGACTAAAGTTGGCTTGCAGCTGAACCACTCTCAGGATTGTGCCACTGGACACCTAGTACACAAAGCCACACTAATAAGACTGGGAGACTTAGGAGCTTTGCTTAGTACATAGAAACAGACATTGAAAGGCAACCAAAATGGGAAGACAAAGAAGCAGAAACAATATGAGAGAACAGAACAGAGATCGAGAGATAATGAAATCAAATAATCTAACAGATGCAGAATTCAAAACACTGATTATAAAGATGCTCAATGAACTTAGGTGAAGTATAAATGAACTCAGTGAGAACTTCAACAAGGAGATAAAAAACATAAAAGTGGAATGGAAATTATAAAAGGGAACCAGTCATAAATGATGAACATATGGGGAAGCCAAGGACTCTCAATCAGAATGGCAAGGAAAAAGAAGCCAAAACTATAATAATAATTTAAGGAGCATATGGGACAAAATTAAATCTAAAAATATCTATGTCATGGGGGTACCTGAAGGACAACAAGAAGTTAAAGAGCTATTTGAAGACATAATGATAAAAAACATCCCTCACCTGGTGAAGGAAAAAGACATACAACTGCAGGAAGCTCAGAGAGTCTAAAAAAGATGAACCCAAAGAGGCCACACCAAGACACATCATAATTAAAATGCCAAAGGCTAAATACAAAGAGAGAATCTTAAAAGTAGCAAGAGAAAAGCAGCTGGTTACCTACAAGGGAGCACCCATAAGACTGGCAGCTGATTTCTCAAAAGAAACTATGCAGGACAGAAAGGCATGGCACAAAATATTCACCGTGATGAAAACCCAGGATCTATAACCAAGGATACTTTATCCAGCAAAGCTATCATTTAGAGTTGAAGGGCACATAAAGAGCTTCCCAGACAAAAATAAGCTAAAGGAATTCATCGACGCAAAGCCAGTATTACAGGAAATGTTAGAGGGACTTTCTTAAAAAAGAAAGAACATGTATTAAAAACTGGCATAAAGAATGGTAATAACTACATTCCTATCAACAAGTACCTCAAATGGAAAAGAATTAAGTGCTCCAATCAAAAGATAGAGTGGCTGAATAGATTGGAAAACAAACGACTCCTACACATGTTGCCTACAAAAGACTCACTCCAGATTAAAAGACACACACAGACTAAAAGGAAGGGGATGGAAAAAGATATTGCCTTGATGGACCTAGAGGGTATTGTGCTGAATGAAATGGGTCAGATAGAGAAAGACAAATATCACACGGATTTCACATACATTTGGATTCTAAAGAACAAAATAAACAACGATGAAAACACAAATAAACTCATAGATACAGAGAATATTTTGAGGGCTACTAGATGGAAGGGAAGTTGGGAGAATGGTGAAAAAGAGCAAAGAGATTAAAATTACAAATGGATAGTTGCAAAATAGACATGGAGATATAAAGTGTAGAATAAGGAGAATAGTTAACCATATTGTTATAAATATGTAAGGGGGAAGAGGGGTACTAGATTTAGTGGGGTGATCATTTTGTGAGTTATATAGACCTCTAATCACTATGCATACAACTAAAAGTAATATAGCATGCCGACTATAATTTTAAAAAACTCATTGAATTGTACAATGTAAATACGAGCAACTAATTGTTTATTACATTTCAATAAATCCAGGAACCCCCCCAGAAAAAAAATAATGAAACATGACACATCACACATATTACCTTTAGCAGTATTCTCAAACATTTTTGAGCATTATCAATCACTTGGGAATCTTGGTAAAATGCTGAGGTGGGGCCTAATATTTTGCATTTCTAACAAGATTCCAGATGATACCCATGCTGCTGGTTTGTGGACAATACCGAGTGGCAAGAGTTTATAACATACATAATTACAAAGAAATATATGTACATGCGATTACGTACGTATATATAAATTTTTTATTTACTTTTGGTAACAGATTTTCTCCAATGAAAAACACTATCCTCATTACTCTAGTTCTTCTTTCAGTCACAAAAAAAGATATTTGATCCCATGTTGGCCTGAAAAACACACCATTTCCACTGCCATCAGTCTCACACCTCTCCTCTGTCAACCACAGTTCCACTCGCTATGGCCAATGAATAGACAACAGGAATATTTGTTGATAAAGGTAGCAATCAGAGCCACTGCACATAAGAATAATCATGATAGGACTACAAGAGCTTTGACTCCAGTCAACCAATACATACTTAACATCAGCTATGTTGAAGGCTCTGTGTTACAACTCAAGGCAGAAATTGCATTAAAAATTCCAGAGGCATTTGGGTTAAGAGATATAAACTAGTAACCTTTCTCCAGTGGGTGTCAATTGAGCCTTTATGGCAAAGAATTAATTTTTTTAATTTCTGAAGTATTCTGTTTTCAATATATACATTAGAGTGATTGCAAAGTTATCCCCAAAATAACATAATTTTCACTCACTTGCCTTTCTTGAGTGAATGATAGGAATGGACATGTGGCTAAATTGAGAAAAACTGCACATAACTTAAATCCATATTTTGCCACATCTAACCCAGGTGGGAAGCAATGGTGGGATAATCAAAGAGAATTCCCCAATCATTGTCAAATCTGCTCTTAAAATTAGTTTTTTTCTGATTCATTGATGTTCTGAAAATTTAGGAAAGCCATATAGCAGCTATATACTTTAACTAGTCAAAGTGGTTTTGAATCATTATAATTAGAACAATGAAGTTAAATTTCAATGATACAACTCATATTAATAATTTAAACATTTGTGTCTATAGCCATGTCACCCTGAACAAGTCCGAACTTGTCTGATCTCAGAAGCTAAACAGGGTCAGGCCTGGTCAGTACCAGGATGGGAGACCACCTAGGAAGACCAGGTGCTGTAGGCGTAAAAATTAAAAAATAAGGGATTGTAAGCTGACAAGGTCCTTGCAATCTGTGAGGTCAACCAAGGTTTGCCTCTCCTAAAAAAATTTTTAAAAATAATAACAACTTAAACATTTGTAAATTTAATGTTACTTAATAAGAAGAAACTTGAAATTTTTGTCTTATTCCTCATTAAGCACCCTAGCTATTACTATGATTCCCTAATAGAACGGAAGTCTAAGAAAAAAACCTGAATTACTTTTAAAATGAAATTATATATTATTTAAAAGTTGATTAGTTACATTTGTTTTTCCTTATAAAATGGCAATTTTTACAATCTTTGAATAGCTGATTTCTAAAATGCTTTTATTAAATTTCACACACACATACATACCCCACATCTGTGATGCTATTTACTTCCAACAAAAGACTGGGAATTTACCAAAATGGTGAACACCATCTATCATATGTGTCAGGTTTAAAAAATAGCTGTGAGCAAATGCTCTAGACTAAATTCAGAGATATGGAAGTATATATATATCCAAGTTTAGAACATTACCTTGTTTTTGCCAGTAGAAGCATCAATTTCAGTTACTTTGTGGCATTCCTTCATACATGTATGATTCTGACAATCTAAGGTTCGTCCACAAAGTCTCTTACAAGAGTAGGGTCCTGCAGCATGGCATGGTAGTAAACTCACCTTTAAAAAAAAAGAAAATTAGCACAACATACAAACACAAACACATACCCCTTCTGGACCCATGTTACACACACACACACACACACACACACACACATATCCTTTTGGACCCATGTTTCCAAAACAACTTTTACCATCTGAGAACAGTTTCACAAAGCTCTAACACATTTTCACTAATAACAGTTACTATCAAAACCAAAGTAACCTATCAAAAAAATCCAAAAAGTGAATACCAAAAAGGAAAATATTCTATTTCTAAAAGAGAAAGTCAATACAATGATTCTATAGAAAATGCATTTTCATAACTAATTCTCAAAAAAAGCACTGTATATTTTTTAAATTAGTAGACAAGCTCTTGTTTTTTAATACTGAAATAATACTCTGACTTCATTATTGCTAATAATCCTAGTATAGAAGAGGTATAGATTATACCTCTTCTTAAAACTTATGTCTATAACTCACCTCATGTTTCCCAAGACATTGCCTGTAAGAAAAAAAATGAAGTGAAAACATTATAAATTCTTCAAAGAGAATACCTAAAGCAAAGATGCTAACTCTACTAATTTGTTTTATTAAGAATAAAAGATGAACACATATGGAAATAATATGTGACTACAGAAAGGATACAGAATACCAGCAATGAAAAACTGGAATCAAAAACATGAAACATGACACGATTTGTATTAGCACACACGCAAAAATGAAATACTTAGGAATAAATTTAATAATTATATACAACACCCATATGAGAAAAATTATGATACTCATGAAAGAAATCAATATCTAAATAAACAGAGAGATATTCCATGTTCACTGATACGAAGGTGCAATATTGTTAAGATGTCACTTCTTCCCAACTTGATTTTGATTCAATACAATGCCAATCAAAATCTTAACAAATTATTTTGTAGACATCAAACTGATTCTAAGATCTATATGAAAAGACAAAAAAAACAGATAACCAACCCAGTATGAAGAATAACAAAGACTTACTAAAAAACTACAGTGATCAAGACAGTGTGGTATTTGGGGAAAAAAACAAATAGATCAATGGAACAGAACAAAAAGCAAAGAAATAAACCCACACATCTAAGTCAATTGATCTTTGACAAAGGAGAAAGGCAACTGAATGGAGAAAGGATAGTCTTGTCAACAAATGGTTGGTGCTGGAAGCGACAGCCATATAGTAAAAAACCAGATGAACCTTATACCTTTCACAATAGTTAACTCAAAATGGATCACAGACCTAAATGTGAAATGCAAAACTGTAAACAGGAGAAATCTAGGTGACCTTGGGTTTGGTGATGATTTTTTAGATACAATACTAAAAGCATGATCCATGAAAGAAAATTAAGTTGGACTTCATTAAATCAAAAACGTCTCTGTGAAAAACACTCAAATGAAATAGTATTAAATGAAAACACTTAAATGAAAGACAAGCTACAGACGAAGAGAAAATATTTGGAAAATATGTGTCTGCTAAAGGACTTGTATCTAAAACATAAAATAAAATAAAAAACTCTTAAAGTCATCAAGAAAGCAAACAACCCAATTAAAAAATGAGCAAGATTTGAAAAGAGGACACTTCAGCAAAGAAGACCTACAGATGGCAAATAAGTATATGAAAAGATGTTCAACATCAGATGTCATTAGAGGACTGCCAATTAAAACAAAAAGATATCACTATACACCTATTAGAATGGCTAAAATCCAAAACACTGACAATAGCAGATGTTGGCAAGAATGTAAAAAAACAGGAACTCTAATTTGTTGCTGGTGAGAATGCAAAATGGTACAGCCACGATTTAGGCAGTTTGGCAGTGTCTTACAGAGCTAAACAGGCTTTGCACTCCTAAATATTTATGCAATGAGTTGACAACTTATGTTCACAAAAAAACCTGCACATAAATGTCTACAGCAGTTTTATTCATAATTCCCAAAACTTGGAAATGACCTTCAATAGGCTAATGGCTAAACAAACTGTGGCACATCTACACAATGGAACATTAATCAGTGATAAAAAGATGAGCTCTTAAGCCATGAAAAGACCTGGAGGAAACTTAAACACATACTTCTAAGTGAAAGAAGCCAGTCTCAAAAGGCTATATACTGTATAATTCCAACTATATGACATTCTGGAAAAGGCAAAACTATAAAGACAGTAAAAAGATCAGTGGTTGCACAAGGGTTTGAGGAAGGAGGGAAGCCAGGGATGAACAGATATAAAACAGTGCATTTTTAGGTCAGTGAAACTATTCTGTATGACATGTATGTTAAATAATCTTTCCATGAAACAGATTAAGGAATCAAAGGTAATTGATTATGATATGTCAATTTTAGTGCCTATGAATCAAAACATCAATGTCTCATCTTCTGTTTCCCCTAAAGGAAAAATTTAGGCCACTGATAATCACTAATAACTTAAACTAGTAAGAGATACTATGTACAACTTGTTCTCTCATGACCTACAAGTCCTTCATAAAAGAAGAGTCTCTAACAATTACTGAGTACATACATAAGAACCTCTGTGTTAGCTACACCTCCTCCTCCACTAAATCTACAGAGTAAAATCACCCTGTTTATAAACATAGCTCCCAACGACACTTTGCCTCCCAGCTTGACTGCATACAACCAATATATAAAAATATGTGCTATTTAAACTGAGAGGAAAGTTGTGGAAGAACAGAGCAGGAGTAGGAACATTTAGAAGAAAACAAAAACCCTCTCTTTAAACGACCAATATACAAAACATACCAATATCTGATTTGGAACTTTAGATACAGACAATACCCCCTTTTCTAATTTTATGTTGCTTCCTAATGCTATGCTTCCCCTATATTCCATAACCTCTACTGAAAGTATGAATCATTACAGATTCCCTATTATCCTAGGTTTCACTCTTTAAAACTCAGTCCAGGCCATTTGCTGAACTATCCAGAAGACTACTTCCTTTCATTTCCAACGTTTCCCTCAAATACCCTCCTTTCAAGTTCACCTCAGCTAAAATCTGGTTTTCATTTGTTCTCAAGTTGCTTACAGACTGGCATAAGAATCAGTCAGGAAAACTAACAGATAATGATCTCTTGGATATATTATTGTTACTGTCAGCGTAAGTTGCTATGGAAGCTAAGAAGGGCATCAAACTCCAGTTGGTGGAAAAGACTAAAAAGATATCTAGAAAAGTTTTTAAGCAATAGGAAAAACATTTATGGAAAAGAATGAAGCTGAAGACAAAAAACTAGTTTATAGGCTAGGCCTAAAATGATGAATAGAACAAAGAAAATGGGAAAAAGTGACTTAACATACACTTTCAACTATGTCAAAAGTTGTGTTTTTTTTTAAGTTAAAATCTAATACTTGCATAGGAATAGGAACTTGACATGGAGGACAAGGTAATGCAGTCTGAATAAATGCCGGCTCAGAAGGCTGTTCCCAAGGACCTGTAGGCTGGTGCTACAAGTAAAATATACAACAAGTTTACGTCAAAGGGATAATATCAAATAGCCAGCATAAGAATCTAAGAAAACAGTTCCATGTATCCTTCACTCAAGCAGATTGAAACTTTTAAAGTAATCAACAAACTGTGCTTACTGAAATACTCTGTTCCATCTGCAGTCTATTAGATTGTTCCCCTCCAAACACATATTTAAAAAAGAGGCAGAATGCAGTTTTTAAATGGCAGAACAGAAACAGTATAGCCTTCTTCACTCCTCATAAACCAAAAGGCGAATGAGAAACAGAATTATAAACTCCAACAGTAGAACATAATCTCTATTATTTTGTCCACTGTTGTCTCCCCGGGACGTAAAAGAATGCTTGACATATAGTTACGGACTCAATAAATATTGGTCGAAATGTGACTGAATCTTTGAGGACACTAGGAAGTATCTATGACTCTAAATTGTATATGTGAAGGAAGACTGCCAAATTTATCTACATCTTGATTATAACATGACTCTCATACTGTATTTGCAAACATTTCTTTATTGGTTTCTCTCTTTTTCTATACTGTAAGCTCCTTTAGACAAAAGGCCAAGTCTTATTTACCTTGTACCCCAGCTTCTATCACAGTGATTAACATCCATTAAGTACTTACTCATTGCTTGTTGAATGACTAAGTAAAATTAAGAAAATATAACCCACAGCCATGCACTATCTCTTAATAATATTATTCCCTTACCCTGCCAGTTTGCTTTATTAATGCTTGATCATGACATGGAGCAGGACACAAGTGACCACATTTCTCCAAAACTTTTTGGCAAGGTTGATGACATGGAGGACATGAGCCAAAGTGACAGCGATGTTTTTCTTGACTTGTATGATGGCAAGTCGGTGGTCGACTAAATCATAAAGTACAATTTTTAAATTACTTTTGATCATTGAAGAATTATATCTAAAGTACAATTATCTTTTTATATATTTTATGATTCCATATAGAATGAGCATACTGTATTAATATTTTAAAACATTAAAGCAAAATTGAAAGTACTAACAATATTAAAAGTCAATATAAATTTAAATTTGTAAGACACAAATGTAAGTTTGTGGAAAGTTTCACACTAACCTGCATTGTTCTTTGCACTTGGGTGGTCTTGTGGTACGTTCTCGGCCACAGGGTACTGTCACCTTTGTACTACCACAGTTGCACTTCACATCTACAGTTTCTGGGCAGGGATAGCAACTACCTGAAAAAAAGTCTGAAACTTAAAAAGAAATTTGCTTTACTACCCAAATGCCCACCAACAGTAGAATCAATAAGTTTAGTATATTTGTACAATGGGATACTGTACAATGAGAATGAAGAAATGACAATACATGAATGAACCTCACACACATAACATTGGGCAAAAGAAGTACAGAGCATATGATTCCATTTACATAAAGTAAACAAGAAATGCTTATCTATAATGTTCAAAATTAGGAGGATGGTTACAAAGGACATGAGAAGGGTTTTAGAAATGTTGGTAATGTTCTGTTTAATGATCTGAGTTCTAGTTAAACCATTATGTTCAGTTTGTAAAAATTCTTCAAACTGTACATTTATGATTTATATACTTTTCTGTATCTATACTTGTGCTTCAATAAAAAGTTTTAGAATTTTCTTTAAAATTTGCTAGGTGTTCTTTTTCTAAATAACAAATTTAACACATTACTCATGTAAAACTACACAAGCAAAACAGATCTGAGTTTTTGGGAACTCTAATATTAACAATAACCTCTTTGGCTTATTTTCATACATATTTCTATTCAAGTACATTATTTTTAGATAAATTCCCTAGTAAGAGTAACTTCTCTCATCAGATTATTAACAAGTACCATCAACTTTCTATTACTGATGCTTTATAAAAGACTAAATTCTAAACCCTCATTTTAGGCCATAATTCCAAGTATTTTTCTTCTAAACATTTCAAAAAAAAAAGTTATTTGGGTTTCAGTTTTTTACCTTCTTTTGTTATGGATTGGTAGAAATATACAAAAACAAAATGAAAGAAACCTTTTTTAACAGGATATAAAGTTCTGCCCAAGGCCCTGACTTCATCTTAAGGGCTTTCTTCCCACTCTAGTTTTCCCAAGCAAGTACTCCGTCAGAAAGGAAATAAGGGAATTGGTCTTCAACTAAGCAGTAAATAATATCTTAAGGACTTGCTGCCTAGATGTCAGGACCAAGCAAACTACTGAATAGCAATTAACTGATAAGAAACAGATTAATTGATGAGCCTGGTTAAAGCCTCTAAAAGTTCAAAATAGTTCCTTAAAACAAAGAATAGAATTGTGATTCAAATAATGAACAGAGGAAAAGGAAATAAAGGTAAAAAGTACCATAGGTCAAAAACATATAAGTATTGTATAAATTGTCAAATTTATACTTCAGTGTTTTGATAAGTAAAAAATAATCCAGTGAAGTATTACCCTAATGGCAATACAAGCCAAGTTATCCTGACCCACATGATTAAATTTTATTTTGAGCTTTTTAAAAAAATAATTAGATGTCACATTTTTTAAAGTTAATACTGACATTTGTCCATTCTCATTTAGCATATTATATCAATTTCAACACTTAACAATGATAAATTTTATTTATCTTCAGCAATTCAAAGAGGAACTTATCAAATATAAACTTTTTACCACTCCAAACCACACTATCACTTATCCTTTTTTAAAAATTAAATCTTAAGAACAATAAGGGGTAATTTCTCTGAATAGTCTTCCTACTGATAACAGAATTTGTTACAGATACCTGTAGAACATAACAGATAAATTAAAATAGCTTCAGGGATAATACTTTTTAAATGAAAAAGCAGCATACCAAATGTAACTATATATAGAGAGAGGCCAGTGGATCAATAGCCAACATGGGTATTAGTTCAGTAATTCCAGAACCGTAAAAAACAGATGACCTTGAACTTAAAAGAACTATAAATCAAACTTTCGTATATTCACAATGCAAACATGTAGTTAGCATCCTCTCTCTGAGTTAAAGAATTACTTTGATTAAGAAGGTATCTAGAATGATGGAAAATGGTATGAAATAATGATTCTATATGCCTTACATAATGTAGATTAAACAAATGGTGACAGTTACACAATAGTGTCTTCTACATGCTTTGCATTAAGGTAAATTTTGTTAGGAGCTAATAATTCCCTTTCTTAAAAAGCACTCTGCAATTAAAAAAAACAACAACTGAATCCGGGTCTTATCAAACCTCTAGATCCCACGAACAATTTCTAGAAAATACAGAGGAAAATGTCAAATAATACCACAGAGATGTACTTTGCAAAATCGAGTCTCTGTGAAACTAAATGAAGCAACCTCATTTCTTAAACAAATAAGTGACAACGAAAAACAAGTAAGAGATGGAGTAAATTATAGATTAATAGACTTTAGAGATACTGACCAATTACAACATGTCAATCTTCATAGATTTTTGAATCTTACATACTAAAGTATAAAATGAAGACATTTTTGAGAAAACAAGAAATTTGAACACCAGATATTTGCCGATATTAAGAAATATATTAACTATTTTTAGCTTAAGAATTCATCTTCTAGAGATGAATACTGAAGTATTTATGGGATTTGCTTCAAAATAATATGGGGATGTGCTTTCAACATTTCTCCGCTAAGTATGATTCTTGCTCTAGCTTTTTTGTAGATACTTTATATCGGGTTAATGACACTCCCTTCTATTTCCAGTTAAGTTTTCATCATATATGGTTGTTGAATTTTATCAACTTTTTTAGACATTTACTAAAATAATCTCCTACCTGTTAATATTTAATCTGTTAATGTGATGAATCGCATTATTAGATTTACTAATGTTAAACTAACCACACATTATTGGAATAAACATAACTTGGTTATGATAGATTAAGGTTTGGGATGGCTAATAGTACTGGACAGCTGGATCTGAATAGCGAAAATCCTTTAATTTTACAAACATGTTCATGAGTTAGATGGGCTTATAATTTTCTCTTACTTTACTTTCAGATGATATAATGAGCGGGGGCACATTCCCATTTTACGAATACTCTCAGATAGTTTATGAGGAGACTAAACTTATATATATCTTAAATGTTTGTTCATTAAAAATAATGTACAAATATCAACTAGGCCTGATATTTTCTTAGGAAGAAAATTTTAAACTACTGATCCAATTTCTTTAATGGTCATACAACTAAGTCAGGTATTCTATTTAAAGGCCAGTGTTTTAACAACTATAAGACCCTATACACATTTTCCTTTCCTTGGTCATCCTTTCCTTTATCCCACCATCTCTCTGACCTCCTCTCCTACTACTTGTCTGCTTGAGTGTCTACTTTGGTCCCTTTGCAGTTCCTTCAAATGCTGACTCAGGGCCTTTGAAATTGCTGCTTTCTTGCCTGGAACAATACCCCATCCATTTCCATCCACATGGCTTGATCAGGTCTCATCTCAAATGTCATCATTTCAGAGTCCTTCCCTGATCACCATATATAAAACAGTACATACTAACTACAACTACCACCATTTTAATTTTTTTCTAATTTTCTTCCTTTACTTGGCACTATCTGATATTCTATATTAATTGGATTATTTATTTGTATTCTAACTAGGGAGAGTAAAAAAAATAAGTTCCCTAAGAGTAGACACTTTGTCAATATTATTCACTCATGTAATCCCAATGCCTGGTACTTAGCAGACACTCAAAAATACTTATTGAATAAATTAATGATTAACTTTAGAATGTTAATGAAATTTAAATTTTATGAGTCAACGATGTAATGTGACTATAAAAGAAATAAAATCCTTTTAGTAATGATGAGAACCGAAAAACTAGTTCTAAACTTCACAATTCAAAGATACTGAAAAATCAGAGAACATCCATAGGAAAATGGATATGGGATTAATGGAATCTGTCACTTTTCCTAAAGGGGAGGAAATATAGTATAATGGAAATTTCATTAAAGTTTGGGTTCACATCCTGCCACTAAATCTATGATCTTGGGCCAACAGTCTCTCTTCACCTATTTCCTTATTATATTAAGCAGTAGTGCCATATCAGTTGCAAGATTTCTGAGTGGATTATGATATTAACTAAGATATCTAGCACGCATGTCATCACAAAGGAAGATAACAAAAATAACATAATAGTTTGTCTCAGGCCATAAAGCCACAACAAGGCAGAGTCTGGACTGGAACCAGGACCTCTTGCCCTAAGTCTACACTCTTTCAATTACCCTATACAACTTGTTAGTAGATTCCATTTCATATCAACATACTTCAAATGGGTAAAGTTAACTCAGTTTTCAATATCTAATAACTTAGGCATGCCTTTCAGGGGGGTCAGCAAGATCTCACATGCATGGAATAAGTTTTCCAGAAGCGATATGACAAATGATACTAAAACAGATTGAATGCAAAAGCAGATGTGTAATTCCAGCTATCTCCTATTAAGCTAGGTAGTAAAGACATCTGTAAAAATGTGAACAATACCATTCTAAAATTTTTCACAAAAGAAAAACTGTTACTGTATTAGAAGTAATGGGTTTATTTCTACATTTAAAAAAAAATAATGAATATTACATTTTATTTCAGTTTCAAATACAACAGACATAGTCCACATTAACAAAAGCTCACTGGGTCCCAAAAGAATATAAAGGGGTCTTGAAACTAAAAAGTTTGAGAACCATCAGCTTAGGATATATCCGATCCCTTACTAGATTAATTCCACATAAATGTCTAAAATTCGAAATAAAACTAAAAAACTAAGAACATACTAATTAATTTAAAAAATGTGTGGGAAAAGCTGGGAGGAAGAAACAACACGATGTTATAGAAAGAACAAAACTTTTATATTCAGAAGATCTGGGTTCAAACCTTGACTATACTGCTTTACTAGATATTTACCTGAGTACGTCACTGAACCCTCTTTAACTTCAATCTCCTTGTCCATAAAATCATGATCTTGGCAACTGCCCTACCTTCTCAAGGTTGCTAAGAGGATGAAGTAAGATAATCAATGTGAAAGCTCTCCATCGACTGTAGAAACATTATGTAAATACAAACACAATTATAGATATTGTTAAATTTTACCTCTGTGGCAGACAGATGGACACTTATGGTTTCTACATCCTAAAGTCCGTCCACAGTTTTGATCACAAGGTGGACAGTTTCCAGGACAACACTGAAGAGAAAGTAATATATAAAAAAACAGGTAATTTGAAAATCATGTATAATATGAATGTCATTAACTAGTTATCCCCAGAACTTATGGAAAGCAAAAGATACTTCTTTTCAATATAAGAATAAAAGTATTCAAGAGTATCAACATTCTTCTCGAGTTAATACACTATATTAAGAACTTGTAAGTTTAAACAGAAAATGTCCTAATTTAATAATATCAAGCTAAATTTTCTTGCCTTTCAGCTAATTATTCTATGACTTAAAATATTCCCATAAGATAATTTTATTTCTACTTATCTATGCAGAGATTGACAAGATTAATCAAAGAAACAGGTCTGGTCAAACCCTAGTCAAGTCAAGCAAACAATTAGCCTGATTATTTTAAAAAATTCATTAAAATAAAATCAGTTAAATGTATAAATTAGTTTAGCAGTTATTTTCGAACCATGGAATCAGAAACTGAAGTAGAAAAGCCGAGACAGGCTGCTTACTTCTAGCTTTCATTATTTTGTCACTTCTATGATTCCCTATTTGTTTGTGAAAAATATAGCTGTCTATGCCCTGTCCCAGCTTTCATTCATGAACAAAAGGTAACTGCTTAAAATCTATCTTGCCATTCTAACTTCTCATGTACCGAAACTTTACAAAAAAAAATATAGACTACAACTGTCCTAAGAAAACTTAGGGTTGTAACCTACCTTAAGAATAAGTTTAAGTATATAAAAACAGCTGAAAACAAAATACCCCTTATTGAAAAGCAACTGAAAGTCAAAATAGTTCAATCAATTAGACAAATATTTACCAAAACTATGTGCCTATCACTTCGCTAGCAGCAATGTGGTAAAAGGTTTTGAGGTCCGTGGCTTGAATAAGCCATGAGACACTTCTGTTTCTGACTATGATAGAGTAAACAACAACTAGATTTATTGTCCTGCCTTAAAAATCAGACAAAATATATGAAGCAACAGTTTTCAGACATTAGACAATTAGGCAGCACAGGACAGCAATCCCTCATTGAAAAGAAACAAAGTGAGTCCTATGTTAGCACCAGCTTAGACCTGGAGGTTACAAGCTACAGTACAGGGAGAAAAATCACAGGCAGAGTCGGGTGGTCTTACCAAGTTGAGCAGTCAAAATTCATAGTTCAGAGAAGCCATTTTGGCTAGTATTTGTAGAGAAGTGGTAGCAGTATAAAGAAAGCATTGGAGAATTCCAGAAGGGACCCATTGAGTCTTTGGCCAAATACTGGTCTGTACATTTGTAAAAAGAAACTACCCAAAACCTGAGAAAGAACCACTGGACAGAGAAGATAGAAAAATTTCCAGAGATTAATCAAGGCTGGGAATACTTTGTGTTCCCTATGGCCAGAGTGGAAGAACTTCCTAATACACAGAAACCATGTAGAGTACTTGGAAAAGTTATTTTCTCAGTACTGGAACCAATTTAGCCCTATAAAAGAGTACTCTGGTCACACCTAACGAAACTCAGGACTTGAAAGAACTAAATAGTTTCTAAGTAATTTAACTTCGACCCAGAACAAAGCTTAAAAAAAAAAAAAAAGCACCCCAAAATGCAAAGTTCACAATGTCTGGAAACCAATCAAAATTTACCCAGCAGTCAAAGAAGCACAAAGATATAATACAAAGGAAGAAGAAAAATTCATCAACAATAAACAGACCCAGAAATGACAGATAATACAATTAGTAGACAAGGACATTAAAATAGACCTTGTAAGTATAGTCCATCTGTATATTCAAGATAGAGGGCATGAGCATGCTCAGGACAGACATGGAAAATATTAAAAAAAAAAAAAAAAAAAAAAAGACCCAAATCTAACTCTCAGAATGAAAAAATATAACATCTGAAATGAATAAACAGAAGATGCAATAAAAAACAGATTAGACAAGAAAATTAATGAACTTAAAGACAAAGCTAAATAAAACACAGAAATTCTTAAAAACTAAATAATAAATGGAGCATCAGTAAGCTGTGAGACCTCAAGTAGCATAACATACAAATCACTGCAGTCTCAGAACGCAACAGGTGTGAGAAAGTCTTAAGAAATACAGATTGAAAATTGCACAAATTTGATGAAAACTATAAACCCACAGATCTAAGGAGCTCAACAAAAACTAAACTAAAGAAGCATAAAGAAAGCTATAGCAAGGAATACAAGTTGCTGAAAACTGGTAATAGAGAAAAATCTTTAAAAATGACCAAAGGAAAAAAAAATTACAGGAGAAAAAAGACAATCACAGCATACTCATTGTTGAAAAAAAAAATGCAAGCTAAAAGATAGTAGAGCAACATCTTTAAAGAATGGGGAAAAAAACTATCAAACTAGAATTTGACAGTAAAAATATTTTTCACAAAGGCTAAAGATATTTTACAAAAGCTGAAAGAATTAACGAAGGAAGTACTTCAGATAGAAAGAAAATGAAACTAGACAGTAACCTCGGTTAATATTAAAAAATGAAAAGCACCAAAAATAATGAGTTTGATGATAAATATAAAAGACTACATTTTTCGTATTTTTTCAAAAACATTGTATTTGGGTATAAAATGTATGAGAATAAAAGGAGTTAAAATGGAATCAATGAAAAACAATATCCAATAAAATAGAAATTAGAAAAAGAGGGAAAAGGAACAAAGAACAGATGAACAAATAGTAAAATAACAGATTTAAATCCAACCATATTAAAGATCACATTAATGTAAATGATTTACACTTGAATCAGAAGACAAATATTGTTTGGCTTGGATAAAATAAAATAAATCTGAACTGCCTATAAGAAAACCACTTTCAGTATAAAACATAAGTTAAAAGTAAAAGAATAAAAAAGATATACCTTGTTAATACTAAGCAAAAGAAAGCTGAAATCACTATATTTTGATAGATTTAAGAGCGAGGACTCTTATCAGAGATAATTCATAATGATAAAAGGGACCTAAAACAGCCTCAAATCTATGAACACAATAAAATATTCCAGGCGACCATGTACTGAACCAAGTGTCTACAAATAAGATATCACAACAGAAGTTAAGCCTCTTCCACCAAATGAACTATCATTCTTAACACTAATATGATGTTTTAAAGTCAGGGAACAGAAACAGCTCAAGGACCCAGCTGAGAGAATTATACACAGGACAAAAAGAGCCCCTTCTCATTTAAAAATCTTGGTAAGATTTCCCACTAATACAAACAATCAGGATCAATCTAAAATATTTATTAACATTTCATATGTGGAGCATAGAATATGCCTGAATATTTAAGGAACATGTTAAGATGGTGCTTATCACAGGCCCACAAAGGAAAAATTCAAGACAATTTTTAAATTAGTGTCCCAATCTTATTACACATACCTTTCTCCTACATTGATGCTTCTGACAGTCACGCATCTTAACACACTTAGTTTCACACAGATAAGGTTTATGACATGGCATTCGTTTTGTATGCTTTCCACAACGACAATGCTTTTCTACTTCCTGGAAGAATAAAATAAACACTATAAAAACTAACTTGTGTTAACCTGATTTTTTTTTATATTGTAATCTCTATAATTACTAAAAAAATGAAGGAAAGTTTTAACACAAATTTGTATGAAAGAAAGACTACCAAAACGAAAGGTAAATTTCCTGAAATGTTTGTTTGTATCTTATTTTGTCCTAAAAAAGATTTCACATGAATTTCCATTGTTAAATTATGAATTTGATATTAAATAGTAAAATGACACCACACATTAAAATCACTTACATCTAGTTACACCATATCTGCACATCTTGTTATAGTAAAGCAAGAAAATTGGATTATCTAGTAAGCTAATTTGTTGACTTGGTAGTACAGTCATAACCAAAGGGACATACATTACTTTAAAGTCTCAATAAAGTCTAGGCATTTGTTTCTTTCCATCATCACTATGCCTAATTCATCATTGCTTTGAATGTCTTCTGGGAACAAATTACTCCACTCTAGACTACAAAAATAAGAATGTTCAAACTATTACCAAGAGAAAACAAACAAAAGGTAATTTTTGGATTGATTTCTGGCATACTCTCCTGCTTCTTCACCATAAATATTAGGTCACACTCAACCAGATGACACAGATGTTTATGAAACTAAGTAATGGAAAACAATTACAGTACATTTCCATTTGACATATTATAATAGATAGCTCTTCAAAGTAATTATTACAAGAAATGACTAACTTGTCTACATGTTTCACAAGGACCTCGGTGACAACGCTGTGAACATCTATGAATTCCACATTCAAGTACTTTGTCACAACTGTCTCCGCAAGTTGGTACATCTTCTGTACAAGGCAAAGAAAATTCTAAAAAACACACGAAAAGTTAATGTTAATAGTAAGATAGTAAGCACTAGTGATAGTAAGCACTAACGACAGGCCATGTTCCTTTGGCTCCCTAAAGAATGATAGCCCTTTCAGACTATGAATTTTTGCATCTGCATAACTATTGGAAAAAAAATTAATGAAAATTATCCCTAATATTTGTAAAGTTAATGCTTTTTAAAAAGAACTTGCCACATGACAAGTTACCATCCTCAAAAAGCTCATTTTTATAAGCTAACTACTTCAGAAATACTTATCTAAAGAAATGAGTAAGATCATGTAAACCTCTATGAAGAATTCCACGATATAGAAATATTTTAAAAAGCCTCTATCTCAAAGCAACCCAAACTAAATTTGTCTATAACCTGATACACAAGACAACAGCTTATGAGTCTTACGTTTCCTTTATGAGTTAGGCAGTACACTAAATAGTTTATGTGCATTTTATCACTAAATCCTCACAATCATTTCTGAAGAAGGTACTATCGCTGCCCCCATTTAACCTAAGAAAACCATAGTTCATGAAGGTGGGATTTGAACCCAGATATGTCTGACGCCAAAGTCTGAGTTTTTAATCCACATCCTATATTGTCTTCTCATCCAACTGTACAGAAACCACACATCAAATTTGTATTATTATTGAAAATAAATTGTGAACTCCCAGAGAAATTTAATTAAGAAAGTACTCTAGTTAGCATGAAAAATGATCATATCCCATTGAACGTTTAAAGTCTTACTTGACTTCTGACAAGGACAGGATCTTTTCCCAGATCGAGGACATTCTCCACAAGCACCAATATGACAAACTTGCTCACATGTATGATTACCACATGGCAGTGTTTTCCCACATACCTAAAATAAAATGCAAAAAGCACTAATGAAGGACTTAAAAGTTAACCAGAAAGACTTTATACCTGACATAATCCATTTTTCAATCACATATAAGCAACTTCTTTATGCACATCATGTTATATTTTATATTTTACATAGGTATTATATATATATATAAACATATATACAGATTTATATCATGTTTATACATGCACATATTTCTTATGCATCAAAGAGCTTATTTTTAAAATATGATAAAGGAAAAAAGTATATACAGCTTCATATGGCCACCCACTAAAGGTTTCTAAATGATACTAAAACCATGCCAATTCTAGAATAAGCAAATCTATAAAACCAATCCTACTTCCTCATTTAGATTAACTCAAGAAGTGGGGAGGGATATTGGTTGAAGAGGGTGAAAGAGCTAGCAAGACAGTACATATGTACTGAATCGAAAATTCAACAAATAGCTGTTTATTTGGAAAAAAATTACCCCCCTTTCCAATATTAAATTGAAAGAGTTTCCTAAAATGTGAATATAATCCATCTGGGTTATCATTCTTTCTCTATTTTTAACCAACTAAACCTAATACGCATTTCTAATTCTTTAATACCTACCCCCCAAAACACATATATACTTACTCGATCACAGTGCCATAGTGGACTTGCACAGCTTCTTTCAGCTACTTGTTTACCACAAACACATTTTTGTCTACTGACTCTTGGACAGGGTGGACAACTTCCTAAAATCATAATGATAAATTAGCACAGAAACATTATAAAAGCTATAGAGACTACTTTGACTTTGGCTAAAAGTTATGACCTTTCACCTGCATGACAAGGATTTTCACATTTATGTTGTCCACAAAGCAACTTTCGTCCACATGGCAGCTGACAGGACCATTTCTTGGCACTGCACCTACGAGGGATGGGTTTTGCTTTCTTACAGTAACAAGTAGTTGTGACCATCTTTGGACAAGGAGGGCAGGGCCCTAGAAGCCAATGAGAGAAAAAAAGAAATCAGAAATCAAGTTAAAACTTTCAAGTCCTACCCCTACCAGCGGCTTCTAAAGTTTTCTTTACTAGTACTTTAAAAGGCATTATCTTCCAATATTTTCTTATGTAAATTTAAGTTTTGAATTTAACTTGCATAATTTTTTTGCCTCAGCATAAGAAGAAATAACCATCCTCAAACAATTACAATGATATAACTTACCTGGATGACAGAGGAGTAAACATTTATGGCCACAAGGAGGTTTAAATTCTCTCTCACATACTTGGCCACATGAGTGAGGCACAAGCCATGGATCTAAAGGCGGATCTTCTACTTTTCCACAATAGCAATAGTACCTACTAGGCGTGTCAGATCGTTTGTATTCAAACCTACATTTTGGACTACAAAGGAAAATTATTGGTTAATTTCATTTTTTAAAAGTGACATGAGACAGGAATATAAAGTAACACAGAATACTCAGTTTTCTGTAGGGTACTCTCTTCCATTTATATATTAGTAAAAAACAAGATTTTACTAAAATCCATTTCAATCATCCAGAACAGCTCTGTCTTACACAATTTCCTGAGATGATGGAACTGTTCTATAGCTGTCAAGTCCATTATAGTATTCATTAGCCACATATGGCTAGTGAGCACTTGAAATGTGGCTAATGCATACAACTGAGAAAGGAAAAGAACTTTTATAATTTTTTTAAATTTAAATTCTACATATGGATAGTTGCTACTGTATTAGACAGCACATATCTAGAATACAGCTATATCCTGGCTTCACTGCTTATGAGAAAAAGAAGTCTGAACACATTTTACTTCAATTAACTTCAGTAGCCCCATTAGTAATATGGGAATAAAATCTCTCACAGATAACTGAGAATTATTTTTACAAAGTAACTAGTGCATCTAAAATGTTTTTAAAAACTACACTACCACGACTTTACAAGTATATCATTATTTATGGTAATAAGGGGAGGTCGATACGGATCCAGGTTTTCTGAAGCCTGAACCTTATATGATTTAAGGGCCTCTGTTAAGAACTTGAATTTACAAATATAAAAGTAGTTACAAAAATGAATATATGAACATACAAAGCCTCTGATGTTTATGCCTCATTACCTTGACAATAAATCTACCCTTCAGGTTGCCAGTATGGATAAATTTGCTTTTGTCTTTATTTAGCAGAGATATAAAGTTTCCACTCCTGAACTTTTTTAAGACATATAATCGAAGTTCAGGATCAAGTAATTATGAATAAGCCAAACTAATAAAATAAATGTAGAAAAATTAGTAAGACTGAATTATATATACCTGCAGTTTTGAGAGATTTTGAAGATAAAATTGAGAAGCCTAATATTAAAATGTTAGATGACAGAATCTTATACAATGTGATACTCATGTATACTAATATGGACTCCAGAAGAGAAGTACCAGAATTGTAAAGGATTTTAGTCCTGTAGAAAAAAAAATTCTTTAAAAAGGATAACAAAGAAGTTGTTTTGCAGGGAAAAAGAGTCTGAATGATTTTTTAGTTATTGAAAGGAACTAGTAGTTACATAAATTGGAGGGGAATAAAAGCCATCACTGAGTTCTAGGTCTTCACAAACCACAGGGTTAACTGAGGACCAAACTTGGATACTGAAACTGCCAATAAAGCAACTTATGAGCTATGATTTTCATTTATTTTACAATTTGATAGTCTAACTAAATTAGAAAAATTACCAAGGCCAGGGATAATCTTTCTTTCCAAAATCATCATCCGTCAAAGAAGATACAAGAAACTGGCTGTCTTTAGCCCACTTCTGGATACAGGGCATGTGAAATATACAGAAACATCCTGAACAACTCCAAACCTAAGACAATAATATCAGAAATTAACACATATGCAATGATTTTCTTTGATAATTATACAATACTTTACAATAAACACCACACAAAATTATTTTCAAGAGCAAACCAAGGATTAAAGAAAAAAAAAGTTTCCTTCCAGTATTACAGAAGAAATGTTCTTTATAAAAATTTATTTAAATGGAGAACACTTTTAAGAAAAATATTATTACTTATCCAGATTCATTCATGTAGGAATAACTACTAACAATCTGGATAGTCTCTAATATTTTTAAAAAATATATTCATACTTTTTAAAAAAATGAGGTCATACTATACTGATACGAAATGTTATAGCCTTTTCTTTTAACATAGGATAAGCATTTACCCTTATCAAATACAACATGATATTTATAGCTATACAATATATCATGTAGATTTATATACCATAATTTATTTAACCAATTTCTGATTGTTGGACATTTTGGTTAGTCCAAATATAAATAATACTACAAAGGAATGCCCTTTTGTTATATAAAACCTATTAGTCTAGGACTTAATGCTAAATTCTAAAAATTAGGTAAGAAACCTTGAGAATATATATGTATAATTTAAAAGTTTAAGGAGTAATAGTAAATTAATTTTTAAAACCTTCCAACACTTTGATGTAACTGACAAAATTCAGTTCTCCTTTAATTATAACATTTTGTAACTATTTAATAAAATCAGACATGTAGTATATTGCATAAGCTGGCAGTAGCACTAAAAAAAACAAAACAAAAAAACCCAACTTCTTAAGAGTTCCTCCCAGATCAATGACTGAGAAAAGACTAAAATTCAGAGTGGGGGACAAGCTGGGAAGGGAAAATGCCAATAAATGGTTTGCTGTTAAACTTTACCACTAAGAGCCAAAGTGTCGTCCTGCTAAGACCCTGTAAAGAACCATGGAAAGCATTCCTGGGACTACTCCAGCCTCACAGCCTCAATCCCTAATAAAGAGGAGGCTAGGGCACTCATCTATCAAGTCCCTGTGGTAGAATGTTGCCCCAAGGAGTATTAACTCTCCAGTACTTCTGCAGTACACCCATGTCCTGGCTGAGTTCCCAAGGAGAAAGCACTGATGTTTTAAAAAAAAAATCCACATACACAGCAAGTGTTTAAGGTGGGATTGTATTCCCATGCAGAGACTATTCATCCATTAAAGATGAAATTATAATAAACCAACCAGATGTGACTCCAGGTTCCAAAGGCATTTGCATCTGCTAAGTTATCCTATCCAACCTGTTAAATTTCTGATTTACTCTATATGACCAACCTATTTCATCTGGCCTGATTTTCTTTCTGCAGGTAATGCTGCTATAGTAGCAATGGATTGATCTGATATCTAAATGTTGAGTTTATCATATTCAGTCATCTCTTCTCCTTAATTCTTCATTAATGCTCCTTTAAATTTACATATAGATAACTTTGCCATTAGGCCATAGTGCCTCTGAGTACATAACTACATGAGTTATGTCTGAATCCATCTCTCCCTAATGACCCCAGCCACTTTCCACGGTGCCTTTAGCACAAGAGAAACTCACCAATAAACCATAAGTGTCACTGTTATGTTCTACTTATCTTGAAAGCAGGGACCATATCTATCTTTTTTTAAAACCTGCTGAAAGTAATGGAATATAGTCTATTTTAACATTTCAGTATTAGTGGGAATATCTAAAGTATAAAGATACTAAAAATGCTTTATCAAATTGATATGTGAATTAAAACTGAAGATACATGCTTCAGTTATATTAATAGTGCTAAAAATATTGATGCTCATTTAGTGATAATTTTTTTTAATTACAGATTTATAAAATGAAGATCAATAAAGTTCTCAAATGAAGCATTTTTAAACAAAAATAAGCAAAGGCATAATAAATGGTTAAGTATTGTAAATGCAACAAAATATTTTGGGGAGATATGTTAATACAGATAAGGAGAAAAACTTACTGCTTGGTTTCTCTTCACTGAAGCAATACAAATTAAGCATGTCATAGCCCCTGCTTGAAAGGCTTCATTTACATACTGCTTTGTTCTCTCTAATTCACAAGTATCTCCATCTTGAAATTTAAAAATTGAAAACCATGTTAAGCAATATCTGAAAATAACACAAACTCACTAATAGCACATTATGTGAGAACTGTCTAGAAGTATCAATTGCTCAAAATATAGCTAAAAATTAGAAGTTTAAAAAAATAACCAGTGAGCTGGCTGAGCTGCCACAGGGTCACAAAGTCCATGCATTAAATCTTCTCTCTTTGATTCAAAAACAGTACCTTAACCCTCTCTCAGAGTGTACTTGCTTTTATTGCTGTTGGAGTCCTTAACAACTTTGGTGGGGGCAGAGCCATAGGCAAGAGCAAGAAGCTGTCATGACAAGGGAAAGCATATCAGAAAGCTAAGTGAAAGGAATTGAAAGTCAAAGCTCAGCAGACCCATTTAACCTAAATACAAGCATGTGTGTTTATCTGTTTGACACACAGCATATTCTCAATAAAGACTTGTTGAATGAAAAGATCCTGAGATCATTACAGTATAATAACCTTGTTTCATGAAATTATGTTCACTATTTCTGCTTTAAAAAGAAGCATGAACTTCTAAGGGAAAAAAAAGTTATTAGACTATACTTTCTTTAAGCAATTATTGATCATTTACTTGCCAGGCACTGTACTATTAGTATTTCAGGAGGATTAAATGAGCTGTATTATCTTCATCTTACAGAGAGAAAACTAAAGCACAGAACAATTAAGCAACTTCAGTATGACTCCAAAGTGAACCCTCTTAACTACTATGCTAAGCTGCAACATGGGGTTACTAGAGGAAGGTCCAAGAAATACCAAGTAACAGCAAAATGAGAGGCAGAACTACCAAAAGCACACATGACACCAAAATTAATAGGACATGTGGATAATTCTTTACTTTCTAAAATCATCTAAGTAAGCACAGACCTTATAAAAATTTGCTCTACCATAATATTTACAAATATAATTAAGGATAGTAAGCAAAATATACATAAAATTACTCTAAAAACTATAAAATATTATAAATTATAATTGCTTTATTGTAAATAAACACTGAAGTTTAAAGAGTATCCTTAAAAGCAGACTTAATAATCATATTTGGTATGCTTATTCTGTTTTTTAGCATAGCTAGCTTTAATAAATGTATAACATTTGAAATTTCCCCTAATTTAACAGCAAACAGGTAAAACAAGAAAACAAGATGAATCGGGCTTTAACAAAATAAAGATGAACCTTTTAAGATTTATGCAAGATTTCTTTGAAAACTGTATTAAAGTTTGGCTGCAACAATAAAGTATACTGCCCAAGATGTCAAGGTAGATAGCATGGCATTTGAAGTTATTCATTTTTAAAAAGATCGCCCCAGCAACTGAAGAAAATTGAGGACAGGAAGGCCAAGACTAAAAGCATAAAGTACCAGTTAAGAGGAGGTTATAGTAGATAAATCAAAAATGACCTAATGTATCTATGTCTCAGTTTTCTCACCTTTAAAATAGTAATAGTAATAGCTACCTTACAGTTATCATGTGGATTTAATTCACATATTAAACAGCTGTAGGGGGCTGAATTATGGCAATGTTAGTGGATAGAAGAGGGTGATTTAAGAAATTTAGGAAGTAAATTTAGGAAGTAAAATTCAGCAGGACTCGGTAACATTGAGATTGTGTTTCTTTTAAAAGTTGATGTTCGTGTCAAGATTAAGAAGGAAAGAGTGCTGTGTTGGATGAGATGTCTGATATGGGCAGAGGGGAGGAGTGATCGTGAATGAAATGCACTCATGCCATGTATGTACCATCGGGGCTCCCAGGTTTCTGGCTTAGATAGGTGACTGGGAAAATTGTGGTGCTACTCATTGAGATAAAGAAAATAAGAGAAGAAATAAAGTATCTCTCAACATATGTTTGATGTGTCCATGGGCCAGCAAGAGAGAGATACCCATCAGAAAGCTGAACATGCAAGTCTGAAATTTGAGAGAAGAGTCACAAAAGCACAAAGGCTATGCTAAGACAAAACAAATAAAGTTCTTTGGTAAAGTTCTGACGCCCAATTCTCTAACATGAGATGAAAACCATCTCATTATCCTGATATTTATTGTTCTTAAATCAAGTGATCAAACATCCTTACTTACACAAAGAAACAATCAGTATTTATGGATGTGACACAAAATTTCATAGGAAAAACTGCCTTACCATGTAGAAAGCCATAATAAAAATGAATAAAACTTATGTTTCCGAAACACTAGGAAGAAATACTGAGTTACATCTATCAGTTTCCTATTTAAAAACAAAGTCATTCTCTATCTAGAATGTTTTAAATGAGGTCCTCTTGAAGCAGAAAACTTCTTAAGTTTACTTTCCATGATGAAGCCCTCCAGAAGCAAGAAACCTCCTATCCTAAGGTTATTCTTTATCAACTTTTACCTGGCTGAGCCAGACTTCTTAGTCAAGCTTCTTAATCTTTAATTCCTTAGCAAATATGGTAAATTCCTTGGAAACCTACTTGATGATGTGTACCTATCCCTATGATGTCATCAGTATAATAAGTCAACTAATGGTAATACATGCAAAAATGTTTCTAATGACTGTAAGTATAAAATGTGGAAAGTGTAAAACACTTACCTTTAAAATAATCTATTTTTACACTTAGTACCAAATCCTTCACAGTAGCATCACTTTGGCTCCTCTCTCTCATAAATGAATATGGCTTTAAGAGTAACCCAAGTATAAACAACATATAATGTGATTATACACATTAAACTTGGGAAGACTTAGTTAAAAAAAAAGTATGAAAGTCAAAAGTTGAAAGATATAAAGGAATAAAGTTGAGAAATGAAACTGACTTCAAGACACATTTAATACAATGAAAAAGAAAAAAATGACGCATAGACTTAAAGGAGTGATCAAAGTCCTCAAGCCTACTCAAATCATAACCAGAAACAACTTGACCCTACTCAGCTCACAGGGAGATTTCACATCCCCCTCCTAACTTTCTAATGAAATGCCAAATAGAATGCAGAGAAGAACTTCTAAGGCTGTGAGGGGCACTGCCATACTATTTGCCTTATAGAAAGATTAGTGTTACGTAACATATAATTCAAGCAGTAAAATATATAAAAATCAACTCTACAACCCTACAATGTCCATTCTTAAGATGCAAAAACTACTCCATATAGAGTAAAAGTGTTTTTAAAAAGTCAGGGATATATTTTTATTAATATCAAATCGAAAAGTCCAAAATTAAAAGATCATACAGTACCTGTCTGAGTAGTGTAAGTTATAAATGTATTAGCAACTATTTCTCCTCGTTTTCCTTCAAAATCTTCATCTCCTTCTTCTTCAGAGGAAGAGCTAAAGTGTTCTTCAACAAGTTTTTTGGCCGCAGCTTGATTAGCCTTCTTGATTTCCTCAAATTTCTTTTGAGACATTAATTCTGCTTAAAAGAAAATAAAAATGAGTTTTATTTCTGCAAAACAATCCCTTGAAATGTAAGGCATGATGTTCTAACACATTATTTTAAAACACAGATTTAAAAATCACCTTTGGAGCATTCTATTTTATTATCATCCATGAAAAAAAGTATTTTCAAATTTCTTGTCACACAACTAAAGGGAATACCACGATGAAAATTTGACTTTTGTTAAATATCCTGCTAAATGTGATGAATTGTTCTAAAAATTGAGTGACTAACAAATCAATAATAAAGGTATGATAAAAATATCAAAAAATGGTAAATAATTTCAAGATAAGGACAGTAACAAAATTATGTTTAAAAAATAAATTATATACAGTGATTTTTTTTAGGAGGTGGGATACATGCTCACTGGTAACACACTCAGTTCAGCAGGAGGTGGGTGCTTTTTTTTAAACAAACCCCTTCCTCACTACAGCCTATCCTGGCTTGGCCAAACAATATTCACTGTTTTCCCACTATGTTTACATAATCTGTGTCTTAGAAAGCTCAAGGACATTTTGCCTTTATTAAAATGTGGTCATGAGGGGAGGAAAAAAATGGCATAGATGATAGAGACTCTGTTCATCTCTCTGGCGACCAAATCAAAGTTGTGACGGAAACAAGAAGCAATAGCAAGGAAAAATCACCTGGGACCTAGATGAACAAGCCATACAACAAGGGAGAAATGCAAGAAAGCACCCTGCAACAGCAGAACATAGGACAGGGTGAGGACGTGGGGCTGCCTGGTCTCAAGTGGCTGAGTGAGACAGAGCGGCAGAAGCCTCTTAAATGGACCATGTCCGTGAGCAGATTTTCATAGTGACGGACCTTCTTGCTCTGAGCACCAGTGCCAATTCAGCTACGTGCAGGGGGAACCAGAGACTTACAGGGAGACACTGTTGGAATGAGGGTCAAGGAGAGACTCACACTGTACAGAAGTGCCTGTGGTATCCATTGTTCCCTGTTGAGCCTTCTCCACTCCCAGTGTACCAAACAGAGTGCCACCATAGCCATGACATCATCAAACTGGATAACAGAGGTCTCTCGGCCAGAGGATTCCCTGAAACTCCACTCCTCCAACTGGCGGCCCCACCCAAGCCTCATCCAGGTATATCCTCAGCAAGTCAGGTGCTCTTTGCTGAGCAGCCCCTAGACTCACACTGGAGGGAGCTGGCCTCAGTTTCTGGTGTGGCCTTTTGAGGCAACTATAAGCACAGCATCTGTGGATTGCTTGCTGAATCTTAACAGGTAAACTCAGAGGGGCAGAGGCTTGGGCTAAATTTGGCCTGCAGCTGAACCCCTCTCAGGACTGCGCCACTAGATACCTACTTCACAAATCCATACTAATAAGACCAGGAGACTTAAGAGCTTTGCTTAGTACATAGAAACAGACACGGAAAGGCAGCCAAAATGAGAAGACAAAGAATGAGAAACCATATGAGAGCACAGAACAGAGATCCAGATATAATGGAGTCAAGTAACATAACAGATGCAGAGTTCAAAACACTGGTTATAAAGAAGCTCAATGAACTTCTGGGAAGTGTAGATAAATTAAGAACTTCAACAAAGATAAAAAACATAAAAATGGAAATGGAAATTACAAAAGGGAACCAGTCTGAATTAAGAACACATTATCTGAGATGAGAGTATATTAAATGGAATAAACAAAGAAATAAACAAAGTGAATAAAGAAAAGAATCAAACGCCCTATCTAGAGGATGGGAATGCCAAGGACATGCGATCAGAATAGCAAAAGATGCCAAGACTTTAGAAATAATTTAAGGAGAATATGGGACATTATTAAGGCTCCAAATATCTGTCTGTTCGGCGTAACTGAAGAAAATCAATATGTTGAACAGCGTTTGAAGAAATAATGGCAGAAAACTTCCCTAACCTGATGAAGGAAGTGGACATTAAACCCCAGGAAGCTCAGAGAATTCCAAAAATCAGGGATCCAAAGAGGTCCACACCAAGGCACATCATAATTAAAATGCCAAAGGTTAAATATAAAGAAAGACTATTAAAAGCAGCAAGAGAAAAAGATAATTACTTATAAGGGAACGCCCATAAGACTGGCAGCTGATTTCTCAAAAGAAACTATACAGGACAGAAAGGCTTGGCACAAAATATACGACAGGAAGAAAACCCAGGATCTACAACCAAGGATACTTTATCTAGCAAAGCTATCATTTAGAGTTAAAGGACACATAGCTTCCCAGACCAAAATAAGCTGAAGGAATTTATCACCACCAAACCAGTATTACAAGAAATGTTGGAGGGACTTCTTTAAGAAGAAAAAAATGTATCAAAAATAGGAATAAAGAATGGTAACAACTACATTCCTATCAATAAGTACCTTAAATGGAATAGAATTAAGTGCTCCAACCAAAAGATAGAGCGGCTGAAAGGATAAGAAAACAAGACCTCTACTTATGAAAAGGAAGGAGATGAAAAAAGATATTGCTTTGATGGACGCAGAAGGTATTTAAGTCAGACAGAGAAAGATAAACACTATATGATTTCACTTAAATGCGGAATCTAAGGAATAAAAAGAACAAACTAATCAAAAACAGACTCACAAATATAATGGATAATTTGGTGACAGAGAGAGGTGAGGGGAAGTTAGGGGGCTAGGAGAATGGGGTGAAGGGTTAAAGAAGTATAAATTAGTAGCTGATGGATGGTCACGGGGATGGGGAGCACGGTATAGGGAATGCAGTTAGCATTAATACATTGGCTAGGTGGAGGGTGAGGGAAGAGACAGAGCAATTGGGGGAATCGTTTTACAAACTATATAGATGTCTAACGAATATACTGTATACTTGAAACTTATTAAAATAAATTTTTTAAAATGTGGTCACAAAACATATATAAATAACATTCATCCACACAAAATGTTGCTAACAGAAAATATGCTTCGTATTAACAACTTTATTCCAAAAAGAAATGCTAAATAAGTTTTGGATTAGCTCTTCCATTATTCTCTTTAGCACTGTCTGTACTTGTCATTTTGTTACTTGGTTAAATGCAAAAAACAAACAAATGAAAAAACCAATAGATTACCTCATAACACATTCCCAATGAGACTTCAAAGCCTCAAGACCAAAGACCAAAGACTAAGTGCTAATAAACTCCTATTGACGGCACAAACATTGAATTGATCTGAACTCATAAGGCCCCATACTGAGAGGATTTTTTAAGTTTACTAATTTAAAATTTTTAATTATTAATTTGGAATTTACTTTATGTTTGCGATTGATGAGCCACCACCAAAATAAGCTTTCTTATTTTAGGTGGCGTATTTGTACTTAATGATGTTTTATCTTTTATTTCCTCATGAAATGTTTTCCTTTTCTTGTTGCAGACAGTTTCTTTGAGGGTTATGTAGCACTTCAAATAAAACTGGAGGAAAATGTACAGTGCCCATGTAAGAATCTTTGAATGTTATGAGAAAAGTAATGGCTAGAAGACATGACTCAAACTTGATATATAATAAGAGATGTCGAATATCAATTATGGGAAATTAGCACTTAAATATATTTTTTAAATGGCTGAATTACAAAATAAAAACATTCATAACCTGATCAATTTATCTACCTAAGATTTTCTCCAGGAAAGTTGACAAAGCAATCTTCCCATAAATTATTTCTTAGAGTCAAATCTCAATCATCCAGAATGCCTGCTTTTCTACTACCTGTAAAATCCAAGAAAGTTTACCAAAACTGTTCACAGGTCTCCCTGCTTGCTAACCTCACCACCAACATCATAAACTTAGAAAATGAAAGCTAAGAGAATACCACCTAACTTGAAAATTAGCTTAGTGAGGAAAAACACTCAGAAACTCAATTTGCTCCTCCCCCAAAAAATATATATTCTGAAAAATACATTTCAAACACAAAAATAAAATATCAGGGATTATTCCCATGGCCCCATGCACTCTTCTATAAGTAAGGAAAATTTCAAATTGTGTGTATGAACACTCTCTACTTTTAAATCAGCTTTGGAGAATAAACACTCTGAAGCTCCATTTCCTCTTCCCTCCAAAAAATATATTTTGAAAAACACATTCCAAACACAAAAATGAAATGATTTCAAGGATTATTCCTGTGGCCCCAAATACTCCACTACCAAGGCCAATTTAAGAGTCGTGTGTATGATCTCAGGCTCCACTAAAACACAGCCCTGGACATTATTGACAGGCTAGAGGAGGACACACCAGTTATATCCAGGAAAGGACATGAAATTTACAACTAGGAATTGAGAAAAGTACCACAGCTAAAGTGCTTACAGGATACAGACAACTGAAGTTACTAAACTAAAGCAATCAGGTAAAGAGGGCAAATGACAACTAGCTCCAGAAGTAAGAGAGACAATGTGAAATGGAGTCTCTAAGCCCAATCTAAATGGGATTTCTGCTACTCAGTCCAAGGGACTGTTGCCACATACAAAGGAACTAAAACCACGTATATTATTTTACAAGAAAAGTTGCTTACCAGATTTTTAAAAGAAAAGGAAAAACAAAAACAAAAAAGATCAGAACCAATTTAGATCTAAAGTATCTGCTAACAGAACCAAACCACCGTATACGCTAAATAAGACCCCCGGGCCACAATTTGCAACTTTCGGTCTAGGGATTCAGTAGGCAGAGTGAGGGGAAGAACACTGGACAAAGAAGTAACAAAGACTGATATCAATTAAAATTAAAATTAAAGATTAAAAAAATAAGATAAAATTAAGATGGGAATCTGCCTAGAATGCCAAAGAGTAGCTGCCCAAAAGGTTTGAGAGGTGGGGCCAATAATAAACTCCCGAAGGAAAAGAAAAGGAGTGAGAGCAAAGGAAGAGGCAGTTCTGACGAGTAAGTGCCTTAGCAGCCCTCCAGGTGAGACGGAGGTCGGAAGCCACCCTCACCCCTGGCTACGGAAGTCCACGGTGCTTCAGATCCCGCGGGGCTGCGGTACCTGCAGCCGCAGCGGTCGCGGCTCCTCCGGGGCTGCAGCCAGGACCACCTGCGCCCACAGACCCCTTCCCTCGCCCTCCTCCGGCGCCGCGGAGATGGATTCCATTTCCTGAGGAGGGGGCTGCAGTGGCCCGTCCTCGGGCTCGGCCTCGGCCACCGGCCACCTGACGCCAGGAAGCTTCCATCTGTGCAAAGGGGAAAAAAAGGGGGGGGGGAGGTGAAGAGTGGAATGAGAGTGAGCGCAGGAGCGCCGAGGCGGGGAAAACGCGAGCAGTCGTGGGAAGCCGGTGTGAGGTGCCGAATGAGAGGGGTTTCCGCAGGGCGGGGACAAGATTTGAAAAGGTCGCGGCCCTGTCTCTCCCGGAGGGCGCGTCCCTGCTTGCTATACCGGGCTTTGGAGATGGACCGACGAAGGAGAGGGCTAGGCAGAGAAATGGACTGCGGGACAAGGAGCATCCAGCACCAGATAGTGAGAGAGGGAGAAAAGGAAAGCGCCTCCTCCGCCTCTGAGGGAGCGCGGTGAGGGGAGAGATACCGACTGACCCCTTGGTTCCGGAGAATCAACTGCAGTGGTGGACCCCTAGAAAAGCTACGTCTCCTTACCGACAGTGCCTGCCCCTGACGACTACAACTCCCAGAAGCACCCGTCCACGGGCCGCAGAACGCGTGGCATCACTGGCTGCTTCCTTATCCGGGAGTGTCAGGGGTGGGGAGAGGAGGAGCGGTTAGAGGGAGCGCTGAGCGCGTGCGCTGATTGAGCCGGGCCTTCGGGGACCACAATTCCCGGCGTGCTCTCGGTCTCCGCTGAGGTTGACGGCCAGAGAGGCACAAGGTGGAGAGGTGTGTCGGCCCTGAGAAGTTCTTTACCCTAGAGGATGGTGTTGCTTCTGCCTAAATGCAGCTGGGTATCAGCATTCTGTCGGTGTGTCTGTAATTGACTGCCCTTTATGTTTAGCCTTGCCTGTGGGCTTTTACCTGACAGAAAACTTTTCTTACTGACGTTTAAAAGCACTTAAAATGAAAATAGTCTATGTTAGGGAAGAGGGCGGGAAAACGGAATATTGCTGCCTTCTGAATTGCTAAAGCGATGTAGAAGATAAATCTAACGCCTATTATAATGGTCTTTTATAATTTATAATATGCTTTTCCTGAGCACGCCGATTTTACCTTCACAACAGCTCTCTAAATTAGATTTTGTTAAGGAAAGTAGTTGAGAGCCAGGACCTTCTGACTTTGCTGAGTTTTCCAAGAAGGGATAGATAGATTAGATAGATAGATTTCAAAAATGTGGGGGTCTGTCTGGGATTGAGAAATATATTGATTGCTATTTGGGACTACGGAGCATATGTAAGTTAGAACACATTTTCAAAACTACCTTTGCTGATATTTTTACTTTGAAATTTCAGATATTTGGAGTAAATAAAAGTTCTTTGTAGTAATCAAAACAGAACCCGAGAAATATATGAAAAAGATAAAAATATAATTAAAGATTACAAAGACTGAAAAATGTACAGTTGTAATTTTAATTCTTAAAAAAGATGCTACACAAATAGCTAAAAACAGAAGACTGACAATAGTAAGTGTTGACAATAATGGAAAACTGGAACTCTCATACTTACTGATGAGAACAGAAATTGGTTCAAACACTTTCAAAAATGTTTGGCATTATTTATTAAAACTAAACATGGACCTATTTCTAAAGCACTATGACCAAGCAACTCTACTTCTGGATATAGTCCTAAAAGAAATAACTGTATAGCTCCACAAAAACTCATCCTTATAGCAGCTTTGTTCATAAAAGCCAAAAACTAGAAACAACCTTCATGTCCATTAACAGAATAGAAAATTAATTATGATATATACATGTAAAGGAATACTACTAAAAAAAAAAAAATCCTGATGCGTGTAGCAAGATTGGTAAACCTCAAAGATATGTTAAACAAAGGGAGCCAGACACAACAGAGTAGTTACTTTTGGTTCCAATTTCATGAGTTCTTGAACAAGTTATAGAAGCCAAATTAGTGCTTACCTCTGGTGGGAGTGGGAGGATTTTAACTGGGAAGAAGGATGAGATATCCATCCTCCTGAATGATGGAAAAATTCTATATTTATCTGGGTAGTAGTTTCACTTGTATGTACATATGGAAAAACTCAAAAAAATTATATATTTATGGTTTGTGCCATTAACTATATGATACACCTCAATTTTAAAAATAATTATAAAATAAATATAGGAAAAATAATACATCTGAGCACTTTTATTGTCTAGCCGTTTGAAAAATGTGATTTAATTGTATTAATTTGTCCATTACTGGCATATCCTAATATGGATTCTTTTTGCCAGTGTGTCCATACATAGCTCCCCAAATACATTTATCCTTAACAAATCTATCTATGCTTAGTTAAACACTGTGCCAGTTATCAATTTATTGCCCCTCAGCTTCAATTCACCCTTCAATATATGCTCTGTGATAATGGACAGAACTCCTTTCAGCATCTCCACAGAGAGCACCAGATTAAATTCTCTCAGCAGAGGGCACTGGAGAGATATTACAGGAGGGAAAGTATTCTCCCGTATTTCCTGCTAAGGCACAGTGGGTCAGCGGCCTTGAAGCCTCCTCCTGGCCTGTAATCACCTTGTAGCAGCCCTCTCAAGGTGGAATTTGCCCCTAGGGCTTCCTGCAAACACCAACACTATGAGTTCCCATTCACTTTGCAGTCAACATGCCCTTCACCTGCCAACACTTTCACTTCAGACCCAGGCACAGTACAACTGTACCTTAGCTCCCATTTTCTCTGCATGCCCACCCCACAGGTTTCTGATCACCTGCAATCCAGAAGGACTGCACAGCTGCTGTGGCCAGAATGAACCAGCAAGCTTGTCTGCTATCCAGTGGGCTGAAACTACACCTTCTTTAATAAGATCTGAACCCTGACCTTGGAGAGGGGGACCCTTCCTAGTTTGTCCTTCCTTGGGTACTCTCCATCAGCCTTAGAATATTACATATGGTTTTCTTATAATCATCCTTTTGTTGGGGCTTAATAATTCTTTATACTAAATTTAACTCACTGTGTGGTTTCTATTCCTGATTCAACCCAGACTGATACAGGCACTGTATACATTTTATATCAGTTTTACTTGAAATACTGAATATGACCCAACCAAACTGACTGCAACTTACACACACACACACACACACACACACACACGCACACACACAAGGAAAAAGTGTTGAGAATGAAATATATGACATAAAGTGCAATATATACCAGCCAAAATAAGTAAGAAAGATGTTCTGTTAAATGTGGTGCAGAGAAGGTTTAGAAAAATTAAATAATTATGTTAATTTTCCCAGCCAGGTTAAAATGCACATAACTTTAGGGGACTGATTCGTTTTTCTTTTTTCTTTTTTTTTTTTTTTTGTCTTTTTTTTGTGTGTGTGTGTGTCTTTTTAAAAGTAATATGAAGAATTGAATGATATAAACAGTATTATATAATGTAAATTTCAGGGAAATAAAATATTTTTCTTTATACTGTGCTATTTTACTTTTTCTAGGAAAACCTTCATAACACAGGCGAAATCGACCTAACATCTACTCATATTTAATGTAAACTCTTCAAAATATTCAGTTAAGTAATCCATCTATCAATCAGTAATTGAGTCTAGCCAATATTCAATACTGACAGGCACTGGGTATGGGAAGGGTTTGCTGTAAGTACCAGGATCAGGATGTAGAAGCTCATGAAAATACTGGGAACTGAGGAAATTATAAAGGACAGAGTAAGATTTAAATGGGATGGAAGGAAGCATTCTGAGTGATAGTCTGAAACCAGCATAAGCCAAAGTTTAGACATGAAAATAAACATGACACATGTTTGAACCAGAAAGGAAAAAATCTCCTTGAATCCCAGAAGTGGACAGATGAATCCCAGCAGAGGAAAGGCAAAGGTATAAATAGGTTTGGAGAGGAACTTGAAATCAGAAGTAGAAAATTTGGTCTCAATGTTGACAGTAAGTAGCCACTCTGAGGTTCAGGAGAAGGGAGGTGACATCATAAAAGGAAGATTTTTTAGGAAAACTAATGTAGAAATAATAGAAAAATCTAAGCTGGGAAGGGCTTTATGTGATTAAAAGTGTAGTCAGTATGACTCTCGGTTTATAAACTCGGATGTGTAAATAATCATGTTTCGGTAATCATAATCTTACAATCAACTTAATTTTTAAACTCTGAGTTTATCTTCTCAAGACTGGTTAGAAAATTCATGTAATTATTTATTCAACAAAAATTTTTAAAGCCCCTTTTACATCCCTGTCACTTTCTAGTCACTGGAAATGAAGCAATAAATGAAACAAAGCACTTGTCCTCATGGAACTTGCATTTTAGTGGAGGAGATAGATAACAAACAAAAAAAAAGTTTAATGTCAAGTAGTTATCTGTGTAGGGAGGTAAGGTGAAGAGGGTTTCAATTTAGAGCAAGTAGTCAGGAAGGGTACTCTATCAGAGTGACATTTGAGCAGAGACTTGAATGAAGGTACAACATCCATTGGATACTGGGGAAAGAATTTACTAGGAAGAGGAAATGGAAACTACAAGGACCCATAAAAGGGCACGTACTTGGTTTGTTTGAGGAACAGCAAGGAGGCCAATATAACAAAGAGCATGAGCAGACAGAAGAGCAGCAGGAAACCTAATCAGAGAGGTGAACAGGGCCATTTGATGTAAAATGGTGAGAATTTGGGATTCAATTTTAAGCAAGATGAGGCAAGAAAATGACAAAATTTGATTTTGTTTTTAAAGATCACGGTGACTGTTCTGTGGAAATGGACTACTGAAGAAAAGGGAGCAAGTTACTAAACTTAGAGACCAGTTAATGGCTGGTATGGTAAGCCAGGTGAAAGATGGTTTAGATGAGAAGTTGAAGTGGTGAGTTAAAGGCAGACTCAAGATTGAGCTGACAACATTCGCTGACATATTAGTTTAGGGGTATGAGATTAAGAGTCAAAAAAAAGATGACTCCATGTTTTTCCGCTAAGGAACTAAGTCAATAGGAGTGTTTAAGATAGAGAATACTGGGGAAGGAGCAGGTTTGAGAAGAAAATTATGAATTCTACTTAGGACACTTCAAGTACTCATTTAAAGTAAACTTTCCTGTTTTTCTCTGCACACAAAACTTTTAACGCCAAATTTATGGGGTTTCCACACCAAACAATTGTCTAGTTCTCAGCAGACACTACCTAGGTATCTTACATTTAACTCACTTATGATACTAACTTCCCAGAGAGTACAGACCCCACTGGTTAAGGGCTCATTTCCACAAGAATGCTCTCCAACGCGCGTGTGCATGCGTGCGCGCGCGCACGCACACACACACACACACACACACACACACACACACACACACCACTTCAGATGCCAGTTGCAAGTCCTAAGTCCCAAGTTGTTGCTGTATTTCTGACCAACCAGCTATAAAATCAGGATTTCTTATGACCCCTCTCATATCTGGTATTTGCTAGAATGGCTCACAAAACCCAGGGACACAGTTTAGTTACTATTACTAACTTAATATAAAGGATACAACTCAGGAACATCTAACTGGAAGAGCTGCACAGAGCAAGGCATGTGGGTAGTGGCACAGAGCTTCTCTGGGAGAACCACCCAGAACTACCATTTGTTTACAACCCAGAAGCTCTCTGAATCCCTTGAGTTAGGGTTTTGTTTTTGTTTTATTTTTTTGGAGGCTCTATTATATAGACCTGATTGATTAAGTTATTGAAACATTAGTGATTAACTCAAACTCCAGCCTCCATACTCCTGCCCAAGGTCAGTGGATTGGGGTTTAAAGTTCCAATTCTTATCACCTGGTTGATTCTCCTGGCAACCAGTGCCTCCATCCTTAGAAGCTTCCTAGAAGCAACCTGATTAACATAAATTCAGATATGGTTGAAAGGAGCTTGTTATGAAAACAAAAGATGCTCTTTTCACTTTTATCACTCTGAAGCTGTTTCAAGAGTCAGGACAAAAATCAAATATAATAAAAGATGCTCCTATAGCTATTATCACTTAGGAAATTAGAAGGGGTTTAGGAACTCAGATCAGGAGCTAAGGACAAAGACCAAAATATATATTTCTTATTATATTGTATTCACCTAAAGAGATATCAACTACCGTGTTGGTTATGCAAGTCCAGAGTTCAGAGGAAGATATAAAGTTGGAGTCTTCAGAATATAGATGTTATAGTGTCATGAGATATATGAGTTCACTTAAGGAGTGAATATTGTGGCCATGGACAAAGACTTAGTAAGGAGGGAAACCAAGGGAGATGAAAGTTCATTTGGAAAAGTGACTGAAAGCCAAGTATCCCAAAAGGCAAGTGAAGAAAGTTTCTCAAGAAAGAGAGAGCAATCATCTCTACCAAATGCTACTAAGAGGTCTTGTAAGTCTCGCACTGAGAACTGACCATTAGGTTTAGCAATGTAGGGATCATTGGTGACCTTGACAAGAGGTTTCAATAAAGCAATACTAGAAAAACCTAAATGCACCAGATTCAAGAAAGATCAGTAAGAGAAGAACCCTGCAAGGACAAATTCCACAAAAAAAGTTTTACAGCAAAGGAGAGCAAAGAAATGAGGCATTAGCAGGAAGCAAATACAGGGTCAAGTGGCAGGTAGATGTTCAAGATCTGAACCATTGCACACTGATAGGGAAAATTCCATAGAGGGGGGGGAAATATGCACAGTGGCGGGGGGGCCAGGGGAAGGGAGCAAATTGTAAGAGCAATGTTCTTGAGTACAAGGGGAAGTCTAGGGACCTGTGCACAAGTGAAAGATGTAGTTTCTTAGACAGGAACTTGTAACATCTGTCCATTGTAACGGACTTATCTCAGACATTCTTCAGGCTTGCCTTCATCCCTGAGACCTGAGGTCTAATATAGCGCCAGTGTATGGTTTTGGGCATAAGAGTCTTTTGGAGACCGGGAACTCCATATGGAATCCAGACTTCCTAGTGCTCTACTTGCCTGTTTCCTCTTAGGAACTGCTACAGCCTTGGGGCGCTGCCCTGGAGCACCCAAAAAACCAACAGATATTTTTTTCTTCTTCCCAGCCCAGAGTTAAAGTCTAGCAGAAATTCCAATTCTGAGTAAACTCAATGCATCTTGTATAAGATGCTTGCCATTCCTCTGTAATCTATTAAAAGACTCACTATTTCTCCGAATGTGTTAAAAGAAAATCCTCTAAAAAGTAGAAGAGAAATCTCTTCAAGTGGGGTTGACATTCAGATATGAGAGAGAGAGAGAGAGAGAGAGAGAGAGTGAGAGAGAGAGACCTGGGAGCAGGATAATTCATTGGTACACTGTGGTCTCAAGAAATAAAAAGCAACCACTCTAACCAAGCTATGTTTCATTCCTAGTGACAGCACTGTGAGGGGTTATTGTCTTGATGTTTTGCATGAAGAGACTTCTAGAACCTCTACTATTGTGTATTTTCCCCTTCTCTCCCCCATCACATGATTTTCCTCATCTCTGCCTAGGCTAAAGTGAATTCTTTCCTCTTCTAGGCAATTCTACTTACCAGTCTCTGAAAGAGTTGTGTTTTGTTTTCGTTTTTCCAAATTGCCAGTAGTGACCCATTAATTAATCATGAAACCAATTTAGTAATTTTCAACAGACATTAAAAAAAATAGAATAGATAAAAGCAAAAGTTCCTGGTGCATTACATAAGGGTTATAAGGGTGAGTATTTTTTTCTGAAAGATTTGTTATAGCTGTGTGTTTTCTGGGTCACAATACAAAATGCATTTTATATGGGTCATTTATTATGGATCATAATTAAGAAAGTTTGAACAGATCGCCCTAGACCATCATTGCACCTGTCCTCTCTCTACTCAGAAATATTTTTTTGTTTTCTTCAAAACTCTGGTAAATATTCACTTCTAAGAATTATTTGATCCCCCCTGAGAACATTGTTCCTGGAATTTTTGTACCGTTATCTGTTGTGTATCCTAAAACTGCAGCAAACAGCAAAGTCCAATCAGTAAAGCAAATTCAAGGGCTACTAGATCACTCTGTTTACCTTACTTTTGGCTATAGGACTAGATGAGCCTTACGGTCTCTTTACCCCATGAGACAGATATTTCTTTCCTCTTAGTCATCAAAGAGGTCTGGGAGTTTTCAGCTTCGGGGGCAATTTTATAGATGGAGTATCAGACAACGTGGTGAATTAGTCAACAATGAGTCATTCCACTCTCCTAGTAATCATCTAGTTTTCTTTGTTGTTGCCGTTGTTGTTTGTTTGCTTTTTAAGCATATTTCTCTCAGCCTTCGCTTTTCTGGACTAGTACTCCCTTTCCCCCACCATTTATTCACATGCCACCATTTTAATCATTTTTTACACCCACCTCTAATAAAATGTATTCAGAGTTCACGAAACAAAATGCATACAGTTTTCTAACTTCAGATGTCCCATGACTTTCTATAAAAGCGAGAAAATATTTCTTCTTAAGACTTCCTAATCAAGCCTTGCCTTTTCGTGATCTTTTAAAATTTCTCACTGAGAACATTATAAGGTACACAATTTATCTAGGTCTGTACTGCATTTGATTACTTAGAGACAATCATTTTGGAATTATAATTTTAAAACAATCCAATTATAAAATGGGCAGAGGATCTGAATAGACATTTTCCAAAGAAGATATACAAATTGCCAACAGGCATATGAAAAGATGTTGAGTCTCACTAATCATTATGGAAGTGCAAATCAAAACTACAAAGAGATATCACCTCGCACCTTTAGAATGACTATTATCACAAAGTAAAGAAATAACAAGTGCTGGCAAGGATGTGGAAAAAAAATGGAACCTCTTGTGCACTGACAAGGATGTGGAAAAAATGGAACCTCTTGTACACTATTAGCAGGAATGTAAACTGGTGCAGCCATTATGGAAAACAGTATGAAGATTTCTCAGAAAATTGTAAATAGAACTACCATATGATTTAGCAATTCCTTTCCAGGTATTTATACAAATAAAATGAAAACACTAATTTGAAAATATATATGCATCCCCATGTTCATTGCAGCATTATTTCCAATAGCCAAGATATGGAAACAACCTAAATGTCCATCAATGGATGAAAGGTTAAAGAAGATGTGAGCTATATATATAATATGTAAAATTATATATATCATATAATTATGCATATTATATAATACATATTTTACATATAGTGGAATATTATTAAGTCTTAAAAAAGAATAAAATCTTGCCATTTGTGACATGGATGGGTATCAAAGGTACATGCTAAGTTAAATAAGTTAGACAGAAAAAGATAACTAGCATATAACCTCACTTATATGTGGAATCTAAAACAAACAAAAATTCCAAGCTCATGGATATAGAAAACAGACAGAGAGTTGCCCAAGGTGGAGTGGGTAAAATAAGTGAAATGGGTCAAAAAATACAAATTTCTAGTTATAAATATAAATTTCTAGTCATAGGGATGTGGTGTACAGCATAGTGACTATAGTTAATAATACGGTATTGTATATTTAAAAGTACTTAGGAGAGTAGATCTTGGAAGTTCTATCACAACAAAAAAATCTGTAAATATGTATGGCAATAGATGTTAACTGGATTTATTGTGGTGGTCATTTTGCAATATATACAACTATCAAAACATTACATTATATACCTAAAACTAATATAATATTATGTAAAAAATAATAAATTAAATAAGTAAATAAAATTATAAGTTTAATTATATTACCCCAAGTACTCTAGTGGAACTTCTCCATACTGAAGTTCATCCACTGGTTTTAAGACCATGTTTAGACAGTGAAGTGTGGCCAATCTCATCAGAGTAAATACCTAGAGAATCTATTTCTCTTCACATTTATTGTATGATATCTATTCCAAATCTCATATACAATTTGAAAAATCACCATCATCTTTGTTATGACAAATATGAAAAATCACCATCATCTTCGTTATGACAACTTTAAACTTTTTGAAAGTTTAACTAAATGATATTTACTGATTTCCTTTTGTCCACAAGTCCGCTTACAGCTCAGATAGGCCATTTAGATATGTCTTCCTGTTTGATAGGATCACATAATTTGAAGGGAACAACCTTAAGTGGACTCAATCCACATTGCAAATATCAATGGGATACTATATTTGATTGCAGATAAGTGCTTGAAATGAGGTTAATATAGGTTATCTGTTTTTATATATTTTTTGCTATTCATTTTGACCACTGTCTTTGAGCTGCAAAGAAGTAATGTTTTCTGCTTTGGTATGGATGTGGGGAGCCATGGTTACAGGTAATTCAGAGCCTTACAGACTGGCTCGGTTAATGCTTGACCTGTTTCTGCTCCTAAGGCATTGTCTTTGCCTGCACCTGGAGGGTGCTTACAAGTTGCTGAGGTGTGTGGTGAGGACGGCCAGTTCCCGGACACAGAGGATTGATGGCTATTGGGGTAATTGATAGATTCTGTCATGGGACAATTACTTTTGGGAGTTTCAGTGATTCTGTAGTTTCTATGTACAAGTTAAAGATTTACTTTCACTGAAGTAATGCATATTTTTCATTGTTAAACTGCACGTACTCAAACTGCATATATTGGTGATGGGAAATAAACTCTGGGCTTCAGCATCACTGAAGACCGGCTGCATCAGCAGTCGTGAGAGTGTCTCTTTATTCATTCCCACTCCCCCCTTCAGGTACTGATCGACTTGTGGCTGCTGGCCCGTCATATATGGAGGCCCGGGGAGCAGGTCCCCTTTCAAGGTAAAAGATAGACTAAGTAGGTGGTGTTAAAATGATAGGTCTGTATTATGGGATTTAGTAGTACCAATATCTAAATAAAATAATTTCTAAAAAGAAAAAAAAATCCACTATTTCCGTTCAGTAAAAAACAACACTCATTTTTCTGTCACCAAAGACTCTTTATCTCCAACCAATGAATTTCAAATGCCCAATTATGTTAGACATAAAAGTAAAAGAAATACGATCAAAGCAAATTTTATGTTAATTTATTGTGGTATATTTCTTTGATAATTTTATACATTTTGTGCTCTTTGGGCATTTTGAAATTACATCTGAAGGAAGTAATGGAAATATCCATAATGTAGATCTATTAGTATCAGTTTTGTTGTTGTTGTTGTTGTTGTCGTTGTTTTTGCAAACTAAGAAACCAGGGAGAATGACTTATATTACATTAAAAAATAAGTGGAAAAAAATTACATTTCTACTCTAAAGCCCCCATAATAATGGTAGGCAAATGTCCATACCTCAAATGCCCTGGGTAACTTATCTGTCATTCTTTCTGTGGAGTGTAATAATGAGGCCACTGGGGGATATCACGGAACACCACAGACTTTGGTGCCACCAGGAAACTTGTGCTTCTCAGCATCATTGATTTTTGTGACAAACTCAGGAAACAGGGTGACTCCTCTATGAAGAACTAACTCAAGTAGCTTCTTGGACCAAGTCCAGCTGGCTGACATTCAGCCCAGATAAAACAAAAATGAACCTATCTGAAAAGAAGAGAAACTGGCATCCTGACAAGAAATCAGATATCAACTCTTTTTAAGGGCCCACATTGTCAGGCTGATGAGTAATTTTGTGATAAATTGCTATTTTTAGAATCCCAAAGGAATGCATTGATGAAAAATGCATTTTTTCACCTGTAATTCATCAGGAAACCAAGAGCCAGGCATGAAATGTAATTCTAGAAAGTATTGTCTAGAATTTCTTCAGTATGCCGCTGACTAGCTTCAAGTGGAAACATACAGATAACAGGCATGTTATCACCAAGTAGAAACCCATAAAGCATGTGTAGAAAGTGAAGTAAACACTGGACAAGGTCAAAAGTCCAGGCTTTGTTAGTAAACTGTGTGAATTTAGACTTAACTCCTCTACTTTTCTTCTTTTGAAATAGTTCAAATATGTCAAAAATTATAGGAGGAATATTTATACATATTTTACCTACATTTGTCAAATCTTAGCATTTGATTCATTTGCTTCAGATTGTTTCAAAAGATATAAAACAGCACAAACAGTTGAAGTCCTATGAATTTCTCACCCTCCTTTCCATCCCATTCTCTCCATCCCCCACAGAAGTAACCACTATTCTGATTTCTGCTGTCTACCATTCCTGTTACAAATTGTTACATCATAGGTACACATCCATAAACACTATTGGTATTGTGTTGTATGTTTGTAAATTTTGTATAAATAATGTATGTGTACCTACAAGAATCAGCACAAATGAAAGGACAGGCACTCTGGAGCCTCACTGTCTGGGTTCAAATAATAGTTATGCAACTTCTTTCTTGTGGGCCTTGGGCAAATTACTTAATCTCTTTGAACCTCCATTTCCTCATCTGTTAAACAAGAAACATAATGGAACTTACCTTATGAATTGTCATAAAGATTAAATGCATTGATATCTAGGAAGTATTTGGGACAGTACCTGGCACAAACAAAGCAGATAAGTGTTATCTGTTACTATTCAAATGTTTTAAAGCATTCCATTGTATGAATACATTCCAATTTATGTATCTAATTTCCTTTTGATGAACATTTAGGTTGTTTCCAGGTTTTTCATATTATAAATATTCTTCAACATGTCTCCTTGTGCAGTTTTTCCTACTGACTGTGCCTATAAATGGAATTGCTGGGTTTAAGTTCAGTCCCACTTTGGAATCTAGCAGATATTAACATATAGCACTTCAATGTATGGAAAAGTTCCCATTCTCACTCAAAGTTCCTAATACTCTCTATCCTCACCAATTTTAGTGTCATCTGATCATCATTTCTGTATTTATAAAATGAAAAGTGAACTAGATGATCTCCGGAGTTTTTCTGCATTTTCTGTATTCCCAGATCCCCTTTTCTTGAATTGCCTACTTTCTCCCTTCACTTGGAGATAAACTAGTCCAGTGAAGAGCAAACTATTTCATTTACATCTAGAAGCCTGTTATTGGGTATTTTATATTTTTAAGTCTATAAACTAGGACATCCAATAATACAATTTCACCAGTCATAAAGAAGTATGTCATAAGGAATATTACTTAAACCGACACTGTGCTAGCCAGACATACTTCCAACACTGTTAAAACAGATCAATAGTTTTCAAACTTTTTAAAATAATGAACTTTTTTAAAAAATAAAAATACAAACTGAACCTCAATATAAATGTTGCCTGTTCTGAACAAGTCCAATCCCGTCTGATTTCAGAAGCTAAGCATGGTAGGGCTTGTTTAGTACTTGGATGAGAGACCACCTAGGAAGACCAGGTGCTGTAGGTGTAAAAAAATAATAATAAGGGATTGTAAACTGACAAGGTCCTTGCAATCTGTGAGGTCAACCAAGGGTTGTCTCACCTAAAAATATATAGATATATATATTGCTTGCTCCTTTTTGTTCCTTTGTTTACCTCTAACTCGTACCTTACACATTTGTAAGAGCTTCTTGTAATGTGATTATCATTATTGCCTTGGTAAACTTCCTAAATTAAGAAATATTGAAATGCGTCAACTTATCTTGTTACTTTATCTATTCAATTAACATTTTAAATTTTGATTATGTTTTAGACTGGTATATATTTTGCTATACTAAAATCTTCTGGAAATATCCATATTAGAAAAAAATTATCCATTATTGTCAAAGTACTCTGATTTTACTACCTATAGTTTCTATGGGGAAAAATACACAGCTTCAGGCTTTAAAGGTTATAATTGTAGACCAGCGTTGCCACCTTATGTTAAGAAACTTAATCACATCATATTTCAGGTTGGAAAAACTGGATTTAAAAAAAAAATTGCATGTGAAATCTTGCAATGATCTCTTCCTATGAGAACATTACATTATAATAGAGTTGGGGGACACTCATCAGACATACTGGTAAGACTAGGTCATTGGATTTCTGGTCCTTCAGTGATCTGACGTCTATGAGTCCCAGAATTGACTCTAGCTCATCTGCTCTCAGATGCACTTATTAAAGATCTTCACACTTCAGCCAGCCTTCCCTTGTCCTTAATGTGAGCCAGCCTCATCTTAACATATTAAGATGCTATTTCCAGACAGCCATTTCGAGTCTGATATCAGCCTGGAATGTGGCTGGTCTCTGGGTTGCTGAAAGATGAGCTCCTGCTTTGGCATCCCCATGTATATGTACCATGAGTCTCCCCAAAGCCACATGTTTCCTGTCTTTTAAAAATATTTCCTGATAAAGCCAAAACCCAGTTGTGAACCTCTGCATTGCATTCCAGGTGTACAAACAGGAGCCCTCACTGCCCCCAGTCAGAGCCTTTACCTAGAAAAGTTGTGAGAAATAAAGTGGCTAAAAAACTCTTGGTTCTTTGAATCAAGAATCTGCCACCATCCAAAGTAAGCATCCGCAAGACTCACAGAGCTTTGGGTCGGAGGTCATCACGTCAGAACTCTTGGATATGTTTCCAGCCTAGATCAGATTCAAAGTACCCAGACCTTGGATGCTGAGATTGGGATTGCTTCTCCTTGGGAGCCAGCTCTGAGTGGGTGTGTACCCCTCACTCATTCCTCTCTTCCCCCACCTGCCTGATGTGAGTAGCTAGCAAGGTTTTTTACAGTCTTAGAGGTTTTTATGACAGGCAAGAAAGAGCACAAAGAAAAGAATAAGATGCAGATGAAGGCAAAGGAATAATAAGGATAAAAAAGAAAAGAGAGCAAAAGGAGAATTTATCTCAGGCAGAAACCATGTTACATATTACTTACAACCCTCCCACTTCATCACTAGACATTTCCTCTACAGTGAAGAAATACTTGCCAGTTGATATCGAAGACATAGGCAAAATGTAAAAGGAAAACTTAAGACTGCAAAGACAAATGAATATAGTTCAATCGACATGCTACTGGTAGAGCAGAATAAATTCTACCATTGATGTACACCGATTGAGATCCACTAAATATCTGAAATGTCAAATTAACAGGAAGCTATGTTAAGTTGTGTTATTACACAGGTTATGTACAACTTTTTTGGCACCAGGGACCAGCGCTCATATGAGAATCTAATGCCTAATGATCTGAGGTGGAGCTGAGGCGGTGATGCTAGTGCTGGGAGCTGCTGCAAATACAGATGAAGCTTCGCTTGCTGGCCTGCCACTCACTTCCTGCTGTGTGGCCCAGTTACTAACAGGTCACAGACCAGTACCAGTTCAGGGCTTGGGGATGGAGACCCCTGTTGTTATAGACAGGGATAGAAGTCTTTTATCAATTCCAGTGATCTGCATTAAGAAGAATATTTTGAACCACATCTAGGGTCAGTAGTAGAGTAGCTGTATGATTGATTAGCAACGTCTTCTTCAGCTTCTAACTTTTCGTATCTGTCCCTTTTTTTTTTTTCTAGAATAATCCTCCCATTAACTACTGCCTGTTTCTCTAGATAGGTGCTTCTTAAGTTTTAACATGGTTATGAATTACCTAACGATCTTACTAAAGTACAGATTCAGACACAGTACATATGCCTAAGGTTCTGAATTTTGAAGAAGCTCCCAGGTGATACCTATGCTGGTCCATTGAACTTTCGGGTCCCTTTTCTAACATTGCAACAATTTCTTTTGTTAATCACCCAGCAATATTATTACTCTTATCTTATTGCTGGTCAGTCAGAGAAGGAAGATAATCGCTGCTATCAGGCCTAAATAATCAGGAAATTTTTAAACTTAATGTAAAAAATTCCTACAAAATCTTATATAAATATGTATTTGTATAGTGAAGCCTGATTTGTAATATTTTTATCAGTAAGAAATTTCTTTCAAACACCTTTTCTAGGTTCTAGGGTACAACAAGTAATATCCGTAAAATGACCTTAAAGCTTCCTATTAAATTATCAAATAAATAATATTCACTATAGTTTTAGAGTTTATTTTACTTTATTGCTTTCTAATCCTTTTTAAATAGTATCCTGAATGTGATGTACATGGTATTTCCCAGTTACTTCCCAACAATGTGAACTGCCTTGAACTGAAGGTCACTTGTTCACATTTATAAACATTATTACATGAAGGGAGGATACATGGGGGAAAAATCAGAAGATATAGATACTGACAAGTTAATCAGTTTATATCTTTGCACATTATCCATTACAGAAAATTCTAAGATACAATGACTCTTTAATCATAGTACCTTCACAAGTGAGTGTGTGGGCCTCGTGCCCTGCACCACAGTACATTTTCCTTATGGAAGAATTCCCTAGCTGCCTCTTCCTCTTCTTCCAACTTAATCATATTGCCGAAAGGATCATGAGGTATATCCTGGTTAATAACCAGCTTTTCAGTCTTGCGTAGAGTCTGTGGGCCCGCTTTCAACTCCAGATCCTTCAATGGCTGAAAACTCTGTTTCAATAAGTGGTTTCAGAAATTTCTCAACCTTGGTTAGTCTTTGCTTCAGTTTTTGCTGCATTGACTCATATTCGGCCAGGATCCGAGCAAATCTTGTTTGCAGAAGGTCTACTGACCCTTCCATTCTAGTAACCTTCTCTTCAAGATCTTTAGGATCACTTCCAGCATTTGCAATATTTATATCCAGCAGACCATCTTTCATCAAGATTTGCTTCCCTTTCTCTTCTAGCATACCTTTGGCATCTGGATACTCAGTTAAAGCTTCCATGAGGTCATCTTTTGAGAGACAGAACAGATCTGAGTATCCAATGCTTTTAATATTGGCCGTTCTTCGATTACCAGCTTTGCTGCCTTTAATGTTAAGGATGCTGATCTCACCAAAGTAGCTGCCATCACTCAATACCACAAACTGAGTGATTCCATCATCTGCCACCACGGCGAGTTTGCCTTCCTTGATGATGTACATCTCTCGTCCAATATCCCCTTTCTTGCAAATATAATCACCGGGACTATAGACTTGGGGTTGTAATTTCAAGACCAACTCTACCAACAGACCAGCTTCACAGTCAGCAAAAATGCGTACCTTTTTTAATGTGTCTAAGTGAACACTGATGGCAATCTCTGCTCTTAGTTTATCAGGTAGATACTTTAAGACTTCTCTCTCATCTACTGTTTTTTTGTTGGTCCACAGATAGTCAAACCATTTAATAACTCTCTTTTCCATATCTTTGCTTACATTTCGAAAATTCATATATTGTTTGATGGCATCGATTCTTGCTTGAAATTCTGCTCTGGCTGCATTCATGTTGGAAATCATAGAACCTATGTTACCAACGATGGTAGCAAAAATTAAAACTCCAATTAAGAAATCAACCACCACGAAGACATACTCAGAATCCCTCACAGGAGGTGGTGTTTCACCAATGGTGGTCAAAGTCAGTGTAGACCAGTAAAGGCTGTATACATATTTTCTAGCCAAACGGCCAAATTCAGGATCGTTAACATCAGGATAGACCCATGTATCATTTCCAAATCCAATAGCTTTGGAAATAGAGTAGTACACACATGCATTCCAGTGGATAATGATGACGATGTACATAACAAGGTTAGAAATCCTGAAGATGTTTGGGTAGTTCGTCCTCGTTTCAGTTCTCTGAAAGAACTCGAACATTCGAGAGATCCTTAATAGTCTGTTTAACCTGATTTCTGGATAGTTCCACCCCAGCTTTAAAAATAACAGATCAGTTGGTACCACTGATAGAACATCAAGTTTAAATTGCAGGTTCGATTTGTATTTCTCTATGAGTTTAAGCTTTTCCTTCACCAGCAGTCCTTGTTCTAGGTATCCTAAAATAGAAAAAAAAAAATCGATTCATTGTTTTTTCTTTTCATGCCATTGTGAATGTTTCTAAAGGAGCTGAACTTTGTTGAATTCAAAACAAGAACTCACTTTGAATAAATACACTTTTAGCAATGTAATAAGATATGAGTTCTAATCAACATATGGCTGTGGTAAACATTCTTTTTGCAGAAATAAAAAGTAAAACTCTAAGTACAAAAGCAAGAGATTATATGCAATGTATATATATATAAATCTCTCTAGATTCAGTAGCTCCATCCAGGCAAAGCCATTCTTTTTATGAAGTGTTCTTAGAAAGTTTCCTTAGTACCCAAGCACTGTGCTTACACCCCATACTACTCTCTTGACAAAATCCCAGCCCTATTCTTGAGGTGTGGATACCTGCCCTACTGTCTAATGATTATAAATATTTTTGTCTTGACCATTCAATGTGAAGCATAAGTGTCTTTTGAGGCTATATTTCATATCACTTTCTTGCCTCCCTCACCCCAACCAGGCTTCCTTAGACATCTGATATCTTTCCATCTTCACATTGCTACCACAGGCTTTGTAGATTAAACTTGGAATTTCAGCACTCTGACACATTTCACTAGGAAAGAATTCGTTCGTCCTCCTGTACTGACTACCAGAGCTCTGACTAGGACACAACAAATGAAATATTGCTCCAGGCCACTGACATTTAGAAAATGTCTCTATTTTACATAACAATTCTTAAAAGCTATACTCTGTATATACTGTGTGGAAAGCAGTATAGAAATGATGGGCTTATACTTACTTAACAAGAATACTTCACATAGAAAGCTATCAGATTCTGCCCTCTGGTCAACAATGCTTCACCATGGACAGAAAGTTAAGTTAAGAATGTGTGTTACGTTTCTTACAAAACTTCTAGTACAGCTCTGCTGAGTACAATGACATATTCCCCCATGCCCCTTCAAGGTATCTCTCTGTGAGGTAGCAATTACTCTTTATCCACAGAGCTGACAGACTATTTTTGCTCTCATTATTTCTTTCACCTGGCATACACCCAATGAACAAGATAACAGAGAAAAGCCACGAATCACACTTAAATGGTTGCTTAGCGATGTCCCTCTGAATCAATTGGAGTGACCTAAGACTGGATGTGTATATGACACTCTTGCTTTCAACTGTGCTTTTTCCTCTAAAACATATTATTGTGAGTTTATTTTGAAAAATACTTGAGCTAGAAAATTTCAAATTATATTAGAGATAAAAGCATGAAATTGCAAAATATCCAAAACTGAACGTATTTACCTGTCCTTGTTCGTACAAACATATCGAGAAGATAGACTACGTCTGATAAGTAATCAAAAATAAGCCAATAGGTTAGGTAATCAGACTGAAGTTCCTCAAAACATGCTCTGTAAAAGAAAAAAAAATGCATAAACAAACTGAAATGGGGGCCAATGTAAGTAAAAGTCCTCTTTGTATAATTTTTATCATGATAATAAGTATAGAATTGGAGGGGTCCTTAGAGTTCATTTAACCAACCACGGCTTTCCCAAATCTTTTCCCAAATCTGAGTGGTTGGATTTACTTTTCTTACACTTCTAAATTCCAACATTCTTTCCAGTATATTAGTTGGCTTTATGAAAACATTAAATAAGGATAAATGGCCTCAAGCTACTGTTAAATGTATTGAGTGATACACATTAATAATAAGATTCATATTGACTATCTGTACCAAAATGCTTCAGGAAATCACGTTAGGTCCTGGGTGGCTGAGATGTTTAAAACAAGCATCAAATACTGGTCCATGGCCTGTTAGGAACCGGGCCACACAGCAGGAGGTGAGCGGTGGGCAAGTGAGTGAAGCTTCATCTATATCTGCAGCCGCTCTGTAGTGCTAGCATCGCCACCTCAGCTCCACCTGAGATCATCGGGCATTAGATTCTCATAGGAGCACTGGTCCCTGTTGCCAAAAAGGTTGGGGACCGCTGGCCTAAAAGATGGGGAACCATGGAAATCACTTGGGAAACACATCTTGCTCTATAACCACTTAGATCCTTGATCTTTTCCTACTCTTGGCGACATTTTATTTTTTTTACTTGTAGGCCAAAGAAAAAAGTTTCTCCCAAAGTTCTAATAAAATGATTAAACAATCAAATGTTTAAAAGTACCCTCCCTCAAGCTGGTACTGGATTTCCAGATATATTGGGAACCAAAGCACCTACTCCTGATCCTAGGAAAACACATTGAAAATAATGTAGTGCCTCTTTGTAACCTGTGGTGGAGAAAAGAGGTATGTCTTGAAGAGCTCTAAGCCAAACTGTTAAGTCAGTTAACTTGGAAATTAAAAGTACAATGAGATCCACAAAAATACATAGGAACCTTGCAATAATCATAGTCCAGTTGTACATGACAGGTAAGGTGATGCAAAACAGCCAGTTGTAATATGTGTTTCCTGAGGGGTCAATAACCATGACTTCTTTCTTCTCCCTAGTAGCAATTAGAAACAAAAGGGAAAGTTACCAAGAAAAAAAAATTTATTTCACCTATCAAATATGATTATACTCATTACCCACAATTAATGAAATAGAAGTAAGCTAGAGAAGCTCACTCTGTAGTGAGAAGATTAGCTTGGTGTAAGTGCACTAGTCATAAGAAAGTGGTAAGTGAAGGGTGGATAGATAAATTACCAACCTTACATTAAACCATACATTAGACTTTTATTAAAGCCCTTGTTTTATTGTAATGTTGTATACACTTCTATCACTCCAGCCACAAAGAGGGAATCATGACATAGATTATAAAAAATGCTGGATATTTCACAGACCCCTTTGGTAGGTTACTGATGGTAGGAGAATAGTGGCTTGGCCACCCACCCCCTCCTCCACCAGTTAACAAAACACCCAGGAACTACACTGTTCTCATGGCTTGTTTCTCGTTTACATGGAAAGACTATAACACAATCTAATAAAAAGTGCATGTGCATAGGCAATAGAGGGCAAGAGGAAGGAAGAAAGAAACTATATGGTTGAATGGAAATTAAAATTTTGTTTTTTCTGGTATCAAGCCCCTATTTTAAAGAAATTTTCCTTTTACATGAACTTCAAAAACTTTCTACTAGGTACATATAATTTAAAAAATTGTTTGGTAGAGTTTTCTTTAAATAAGTTTAGAAAACAATTATCCCTTTAATAAAAAGTAAAAAGATAGCTTTGCAAATATCACTCAACTTTATCCTTGTGAAATTCTACTCTCAAATGTTTGCTTTAAAAAAATCTTTCTAAAATATAAAATAAAATAAAATAAATAAAAAGCATCTTTCAAATGGTTGGTGTTTTGATAGCATTTGCACTGCTCTCAAAATTAGGCATGGCTTTTCAATAACACTTCTATACTTTGGAATATTTACCACATGGTATTTATTGTTTAAAAATGTTAATAAAATTATATTTCAATTTAAAAAATTGATGGTAAGCTTCTAAAAATCTAATTCTCCTTGGAACCTAAATATATGCCAGTGGTAAGTTTATCTTCATCAGTGTTTGGGGAAGGGAATTAATGATAACTATGAAAACTCTTGATGAGAAAACTAAGAATAAGGTTTCCACTGTTAATTTTAAGAAAAAATTAATTCACTTTTAATAACAATTTGTTTAGTCTTTACACAGGGCCTCTTTACTATAAAGTTTAAGGAAATTATCACTGAATCCAAAACCTATCACAAACTCATTCTTAATTTCAGTGCCAATAAAAATACTAACTCTTCTTTCTTATCTTTGCCTTTCTCCTCTTTCTTTTTCTTCTCTTTGTCCTTTTCTTTCTTCTTTTTCTTCTCTGGGTCCTTTTTATTTTCATTTTTATCGTCTGACTTGCTAAAAAAGTGAGATGTGTAGTTAGTATTAAAGTACAAAAAGGTTATGGACAGAAAAATGTGAAAGTTTACCTTACCTCTTCTTTTCCTTTTTCTTTTTCTTTTTTTCTTTTGGTTCTCTAAAGAAGAAACAATATCTCTGTCACATAATCAAATTACACTCTGATTTCCATTCTTATTTACTTTCCTCTCCACTGAGCAAGAATTCTTAGCCTTGCAAAGCCCTTCCCTGTGCTCAAAAGCCAGAAATCTAGTCTCCCAGAGGAGAGTTCCGCAGAAAACATATACCCACCCAGATGAAACAAATGAGATTCCTGGGTAGGTGAATGTGGAAAACTGAAGAAAATGGAGATGGGTAAAGGCATAAACCCAAGGAGAGAAATTTAAGAAACAACAGCCCCTGAAAGCGTGCACTTTCAAAGTCTCAATGTATACAAGAAATAGTTATTTAAAATCTAATCTTCTTGAAGTTCCTTGTATTTATCCTTGAATAAAAGCTTTGAGATTTTAAGAAAATACCTTCAAATTTCTTTAGAGAGGTGATCCTAACTAAAAAAAATTTTATGGGTAATCAAAAAATTCTGTGGTAACACAAAGGAATCCTAATTCTTATAATCATTTACTGTATTTGAGATCAAATTTTTCCACATACAAGTTCTTCTTGAGTGGAGATTATTTGATTAGAGTCTCCTTGCTATGACTGGTTCTCTTGATTAGCAGGTGAGTGGATTCTGGAGACAGACAGATTGACCTAAGTTCACAGCAGGATGCCATTGTTGGCTTGGATGTCTTCAGAAAATGTATTATTCTGACACAAAAGAACAGGCATGTCACTATCACTAGAATTGTCAGAGAAAGCATTAAAGGGAAGTAGGTCTAAACCTAGGCCTCAAAGTATGGGCAAGGGTTGGAAAAGTTGAGAAGAGAGAGGAGGTTAAAGGGAAGGTGCAAATGTATAAATAAATTTAGGCTGTGTACAAATGACCCAGCAGAAGTAGAAAGCTGCTATTGAGAAGAAATAGGAGATAGAATTAACAAATAAAATGGGTCTTGCTATCTAAGGTTGTCATACATAAACAAAAATAGAACATAAAGTTTGAAAAGGGAGAATGTGTTACCATGGGAGCACACTCCTGTAATACTGGATTTAACACCCTGGGATCGATTCTGGGAGATGGTGCTGGCACAACTGCTTGGATGGCTCTTGGAAGCTCAGAAAAGGCAAGGGCCCACACTAAGGGAAATAAAAATTACCAAATGCCATGGCCGATGGTAGAAGATGATATTATAAAGACTCAGAGAAGTGAAATCAGAGGATGCAAAGGTGATACAAAAAAAAAATGTGCTAATAAGAGGAGCACCAACATCAAGATAACCCAGTGGTGCTGTCTTCTATAGGCCAGAACTAATGTAGGAGATGTTGGTACAGAACTGAGTTTCCTGACAGGATCTGGAAATAACAGAGACCAGTGACAGTGCTTACCTATCAAAGAGAGATGAGTCCTATAATTGTAATTCGTGATATTCACATACAAACATATATACTGCTTTTAATATGGGTAGTTACATTTTTTCAGAAGTACATAACCAAAAACAAAATAATAGAATATCATTGCCACTGTATTAAAGTTTGTCTGATAACAGGTTCATATATATTCCTACCTTTTTACTGGTTTTCTTTACAAAACAAAGCTTTGGTTTTCTATTGTGAATGTACTTACTGCTCCTTATTGCTGCTGTTGTTAACATTGAAAAGCGCAATGACACCGGGCAGGTACTGCTCCCTGGGAAATGAAAGGGTACAGTGAAATCGTAGTGGTCGCCATCCATACACTGTCTATGGTAAGCAAGCAATCTTTAAAGAACACATTGTTTTTTTCAGTTTCTACTCATTGTTAATGATTGCCTAGACAATTTTTGAAAATACAGAGCCTCCATGAAGCATGATTGCCAAATGTCAGTGCCATGAACCAAAGTGATTAGTAAAAACCTATTGATCAGTGCTCACACTTTGTCAGGGAAAACAGGAAAAAAAGAAAAGGCAAATAAAAACAGTGAGAAAGCTGGGGTTGGTCAGTTCAAAAAGAAATAGCAGAGAGGAAAAAAAAGAGGGAGAAAAAACTAAGAAAATGTAAATATGTTCCAGAGGGTGGGAACCCCTGACCCACACCAACAACAAACTGTTTCCATACTGTTAGAGTCACATGTTTGAAGTTTCCATGCTCATTTTTATTTCCCACTAAAGGTATTTAGCTTTTCTAATATAGTCACTCACTCCAGTGCTCCGCTTCCTTGAAAATAGGGTCAGATGGCAGATAGTATTTTAAAAAATGATAGCCTACCCCTCTCTTATACAATTGCTCGAGGGCTCTGGAAGGATCTTCAAAAGAAGGAGGAAATCAAAGAGGACAGGGCGTGAGTTTTCTTAAGAGACAGACACATGTTGCAGGGAAAATGATAAGTGAGAGTACTTATGACTTGGAGCCCCATGGACATAAATAATCATCAGGCAGTGGCGGTTTCCCAAGAGACGAAAAGGGTAAGGAGCAGAAGTAGCAACATATTCCCAAGATGCTGCAGAGTGGCTGAGGAGTAGAAGCATTTGCCAAGACCACTAAGTGGAAGGAGTTGAAGACCTCTCTTTCATCTAAGTAATGTTTTATAGACAGGTAGAGGGATAGATCATACTACTCACCTCTGTGATGGTCTTCCCTTTCTGTGTGAATAATTTCTAAAGGAATCCCTTGCACAGGGGTTTTCACTTCCGGAGTCTTCAAATACAGAGGCACTGTCATCATCTTCAGAAAAAGAGCTACGGTTCAATGGGAGGCAGAGAAGAATTAGATCAATGTTCTAAATATTTACCAAGGAACAAAAGTTCTCATTAAGGGGACCATTACCTCATCCTTTCTCCTTTCCTCTCAAACTAACACATACAACAATTCTTAATTAAAATTGTATGGAATATGTAGAATTATAGACATAATTCAGTAAATGCATGTAAATTAAGAACTACTTTCTTGGTTCCACATTTCTATTGCTTGATGAATTGGTTAATGTTAATATTTACTGAATAGGAAGTGTGATATCTGTGTTTTAGCTCATATTATACAGTTATATAAACTAACTTGAAATAAAATTTCTTCCACTAAAATAAATTCAACCACATGTATACACGTTCTAACCACTTTAAATTACACTTTTAAAACATGTTAGCGTTTCATGCTGTATTTTTTCACATTTATCTATGGCAATGGTATCTCTTTAGATTTAAAATGTTTCATGAGGAAAGGTCTTGCCAGTGGCTAAGAAAATATTTGGCAAAGGAGCTTCTAAAGTTCAAATGAATTCATTAAATTAAATAACAAAGTTCAAAGTTACAAATAAAAATTAAATTGAAATTAAACCTAGTTAAATTTAAGAACTGTAGCAAGTATTTTTAAAAATGCACGGAAAAACATATGGATTTACCTGCATGCTCCATTTTCCATTCTCCTTATTTCCTTTTCAATATCTGGTACAATCACATTGGGAATGTTTACAAAAGAGTGCTGTGTATTGATAATATTTTTCTTCATGGTTAGTTTACTATCTGGGAAGAAAGAAGGCTTATTAATAGGAAGATTTTCTTTTTAATTAAGTTTATTGGGGTACCATCGGTTAATACAATTGTATATTCTATTGTGTGTTTATCACCCAAAGTCCAGTTTCCTTCAGCTACCGTGTAATTAATCTCCTTTACTCACCTCACACTCCTCCAAAAATCCCCGTATATTTGACTCCCTTTAACAGTCTACCTAGCCCCTCCTCTCCCACCCCCTACCCTCTGGTAACCACTAGTCTATAGTCCATGTCTCTGTTTGCTTGTCCTATTCATTTGTTGCTTTTAGGTTTATAACACACATATAAGTGATATCATGTGATTTTCAACTTTTTATGTCTGGCTTATTTCACTTAGCATGATTATCTCGAGATCCATCCATGTTTTGCATATGGCAGTATTTCATCTCTTCTTACAGCTGAGTAATATTCCATTGTACATATGTACCACAGCTTCTTTAGCCAATCATCTATCGTAGGACACTTTGGTTGCTTAGCAAGACTTTTTATATGTTTACAGATATAATCAAAAGTTTCATTCTACCATTCTTCTAAAGCTGTGATAACAATCTTATTTCCAGTTACATGTGGGAATTATTTTTTGATAGAATACAAGCATGGCTTAAGCCCTTAATTACCACTAGCCAGTGATTTGTGTATTTTTTAAATTCAAGAATATAACAGAGGTATCGAACTTTTTTTAAATTTTGGATTTACCTAGTTCTGAAATTTTCAGGCAATATGTGTGTAGGACAAAACTACAGGGATTCACATACATACCAAACAATTAAGCAACAATAAATAGCAGTAAAATAAAACACCAAAATAAGTGTAATCAGCTGTGAATTTCTAAAGGCATTCAGACAAAAAAAAAAAAAAAAGGGTCCTGAGTGGTATTCACTATAGAGTAAATAAGGATGCAGCTGATCCACACTTTTAGCAATTCCTCTAAATCATTGTGATACATGTAGTCCTAGCAACATATTTTGAGAAATACTGCCTTAAATTCTAGGCAGAATATATTACTTGCTAAGTGCAGGTGAGATATACTGGGCCAAACATCAATTCACTTTCCAGTTGCTTCCAGTACATATCATACTCATATTCCTCCTGTCTACTGCATTGTCTTCTTCCCCTACTTCAACTGCTTTCAGAGGATTCTGTCCACAGTCCTCAGAAACATCTCTCCCTAGTTCCAAAGGTACCCACCTTGAGAACACCAGTGACCACAACAAAGATGCTGTTTTCTGCTGCTCCTCTGCCTGCCATGCAGTGGTGCTGGCCGCAGAGTGGAGAATGTTCCTCCTCCAAACCCCCTGCTGCCCCTGAACACCTGGGCCTAGAGGGCCCTTCACCTTCCATGAACCACCATTTAAAAGAATGTACCTATCTCCACAAAACCCACACATGTGAGGCGCCCCATGAGAGATTCCCTGGAAAACTATGGGAAGACTTTTTAAGGTGGTAAAACTGGAGCTCTGTGGGTGCAGATAGGCAGGAACAAGAATTATGTGCTGTTAATGACATGCAAATATATTTGGATCCAAAGACTCTGAGGACCCAGGGATCTTTAGGTTACAAAACCATACACATTCAAGCAGAACTGCTGTTTCAAGGTACCCACCAATCTAGCTGGACAATTGTTCAAAGCTGGCATCCATTTCTGATGGTAAGTGTTCAACAAATCTAAAAGTTATTAATATTTTTCATATCACCTTACTCCCTAATTTTATATCTTAACAGCTTTCTGTATATGTCATACAGAAAGTGCCTCGATTAGTTTATGAGTCCTTAGAATTCAGGACAATTTCTTAAGTTTTTTAAATCCCCTTAATATCTATTATGATGCTACATAATTAGTATGAGCTCATTTACTTAGTTACTAAACTAGTTCATCGGTGGTATATTATTTTAGAAGTTTTTTAAGTTTTCCACTTACCACATGTTTTTAAAATGGGAACAGTGTTTTTTAATTAAAATTTATAATTTACATAATAATTTTTTAAGACTTAGGTCATGCTATGAAAACAGATTAGTCCTAAGGTACAAAATGGTGTTCTGACTGCAGTTCTCTAACTGAGCCGTGTCGTTTTACACTTCTGTACCTTTGCACATGCACTTCCTCCACCTGGAAAGTCCGCCTCCTTTGTGTCCTGGAAGGGCACTGCCCATCGCACAAAGCCACGGTGAGGTCAACTCCTCATTGACTCCCTATTCTTGACTGGGCCGATCACTTCTCTGCCACCGCATTTTGCGCGTATTTCAATTATTTTACCCTACGGTAATTTGTCATGCACATTTGGCTTTACAGTGAAGCCAGGACCCTCTAAGGTAAAGAACTTTGTAACCATAACAGAGTACCTGCACCTAATAGATACTCAATAAATGCTTATTAAGTGAACAAATCTTTTATTTATTTTTTATTTGAACCTAGATTCACATGACTTTTTATTAGAAGTCATGAAAACTCACTGAATTTCAACTCTTTTGAAAAGGTTCTCAGTGTGGTAGATACAGTAGATTGGCATGCAGCACTCATTCTTCTCTCCTTCTAGTCTCCTTTCATGATTTGCAAAGACTGGAGGAACTAAAAATCTACGTTTCCCAAACTCTTTTGCAGCTCAGACTTTGGGTGCCACTTAGGTTTAGTCAATCAAGTTCACTTTGGAAATGAATTTGGATCTAATAAATTTGCATATCATCAACGGAACTTTGGAAGGTGGAAGTGAGGTGAAGACAATCATTATCCACCTCTGCTCTGGCCTCTGGCAAGAACAGGCAGGGAGACATTGGGCTTCCTGAGGTATCCAATCCCTCTCCAGTCATCAGCTTTCTGGGTGCTGAAGGCAGAGTATCCAGTTTATGCTGGTATGGGTCCAGCAAGAGCAGAGTGGCTCTTGAGCCAATAATCGAAATGGAAGTGGCTTTCTGATCCTTGGATTACACTTAACATGGCCCGTTCTCGAATAAACAGTTCCAGCAGGGGATTCCTCACTGCCCACCATTCAGACTGTGAAAGAGGAATATCTTCCCTGTGGGTCAATTATGGGATGCTGTTCTGGGGCTATGCCTGGGGGTTCAGCCTTGGGCTTGTTGCTCCAGCCCTTGTAATGACGGTTTAAGTACCTAGTTCAGAAAATTACAGTTCTTACTACCTAAAAAGGCCAGTGTGCAGTTGAGTTTCTTCAAATGAACAGATTATTTTCCTGATTCTCAATACAATGTGGAATATTGAAATGGTTGTCAAAAAGAGAGAAAGGAAGTGGAGGAAAAGGACTGAGAGTGAAATGTGAAAGAAGAGAAAGAAAAATGGAAGGAGAGAGAGTGAGAGAGGGAGGGAAAGAGAAAGGCAGAGGACATTACCCAGACTATTGTTTTACTTGTTTGGAAAAAATATAGGAAGGATGGTAATGGCCAAACCATTTTTTTTTGACTTGTCACCCATAGTTTTCTCATACAGGGCTATTTTATTCTTGTATAATGGACCATCCTTGATTTTTTGCTGACATTTGAAAGCCTACATTATAATTAATTCTGGAATCAAGTATAAATTTTTATATTGGCCTAACTTTTCAAGACTATGAGAGTATTGTCTTTTTAAATGTATTCATGGGTCTTTTATTGAAATGAGCAAAATTCACTATTAAGTGTTCCCCAAGTTTACAAGGAAATTTTTTAGAGGAAATTTTTAGAGGAAATTTTAAGAAAGGTGAGTTTAACAGTGATGTTTTTTGCTTTTCTGGGATCTTCCCCAGGTATAAAACTGACCAATATAAGGAGTACTGAGGTTTCTAAAAATACAGGAACGTTGATTAGCTTTAGCCATTCTCCTACTTCATAAACATTTCATAGTGTATCAGGTAGATGTGTTTGTGGGTTTTATATATATCTTTGTTTAACAATATCTTTGTTCCTGCTGTTCCCTTGATATTGAATTCTCGACTCTTTATTTTCCCAGGAAAAACTCTATTGTCCTTCAAAAATCAGTTCATAGATCATGTTTGTGAAGACACAGGTGACTACTTGGGCAGAAGAATTTAACATAGTCTCCTTTTTGTACCTGTATCTCTATCTATTTACACACACACACACACACACACACACACACACACACACACACACACAGAAGCTATTACATAGGTACTGATAGTCTCTCTCCTCTACCAGACTCTGTAAACTCTTTGAGAAAGTTCATCCAGGAGCAGGATGAACACAAACTTGACACCTAGTAAAGCTTTGTAATATTAAATTAGAATCAATCCTGCATCAACTCCTAACAGTGTACCTTAAATATAATTCACTATTATAATGACTTTAATTTTTTTATGAAAACGTAATAAAGTAGGAACTACAAAATAAATTTATTTTTACTAAAAAAATAAAATTTTATGACAGAATTAGATGGCTTATAAGAATTTAAGAGCATAAGAAAAAATGCTTATGAAGAAAATGTTATGGTATCAATCAACGGACATGAAGCATGGAAATTTGGGGAGGAGAAGTGGAACTAGACAGAGAGAAAGAGCGGTACAAATCACCAGGAAGAGAGTTGGGGCAGTTATGAGTGCTGACGCCTGACAGTGTGGGCTGTCTCCTCACAAAAACTATCCTGCTTAATTAGGCACCAAGGAAATATTATAAAAATTTAAGGAAATTAGAAATCTGTAACAACAATAAATGGTACACATTCATTTAGGAATCTTTGTCCCACCAAGAAAATGTCAGATTCAATTATTATCATATTTCATTTTAAGAATTTGAAAATATTATGGTCTTAGTGTGAAAATAAATTTTAGATATAAAAGGAAAAAATATCTCAATATCTGTCTAATGCCACCTAAAAGAATTAATTCAAGATGGACCCTTAAAGAAAAAATTATTCATGACACTTGTCAAAAATGGTAAAACAGACTTATTCAGGGGGGATTACTACAGTTGGGATTTATAGTAGGGGAGAGAGGTGGAATTCAACTCTGAACAAAACAAGGACAAGTTGAGCTTTATAGACGAGGAGGAAGGGATTGTCAGTGGATGAAAAATAGTTTCTAAGAGGAAATGTCAAGGCTATGAGGATTCTTGCTAGACTAATTCAAAGGGAAGGATTCTGACTACAGGCAGGCCAGGGTGATATGAATGATGTATGAAGAATGAGGAATTTGATCAGATATCAAGGATGATCAGATCAAATTTGGAGGATTTTCACAACTGTCTTAGCAGGACTCCTGCTAAGCCTGGAATAAGTGGGTCCGGAACAGATCCTAAGGTTGGAGCCTAGTCAGAAAGAGGACTCAGAGAATCCTTACTCAAGTCTGGTCTAAAAGAGTTGTCGGGACCATAGACCTAAACATAAAAAGTTAGGATTATAAAGCTTCTAGAAGAAGTTGAAGAGGATATCTGCAAGACCATGGGGTTGCCGCAGTTTCTTAGGACACAAAAAAAGGCACTAAATCTAAAAGAAAATTGCAATTAATTAGATGTCATCAAAATTTTAAACTTTTGTTCATTAAAAGACAGATAAGAAAATGTAAAGGCAAGCCACTGAGAAGCATATTTAGAGCATATTTACCTGAAAAAATAAATATATTCATAACGGATAGTTTTTATAAATCAATCAAAAGAAAAAAACGGCCAATAGACTTGAACAAATTCTTCCCTAAAGATGTTTAAAAAATGGCCAATAAGCACATAAAAATGTATTTAATATCATTAGTCATCAGATAAATAAAAATTAAAGCCACAATGAGATGTCAGTTAGCACCCAGTACAATGATTAAAATTTAAGACTGACAAATGTTGTTCATATATCTGGTGGAAGGGAAGATGGTACAACCTCTTTGGCAAACTGGCAATTTCTTATGAAGATAAACATATACCTACTCCATTATGTGGTAATTCTGCTGTACGTATTTACTCAGCAGAAGTGAAATCATATGCACACAAAAAACATCTGTACAAGAAAGTTTAAAGCAGCAATATTTATAGAATCACCAAAAGAGAAGAACCTCACACTTTCATCAGGATAAAAATGGAGAAACAGACTGATTTATACCATGAAATACTTCTCAGCAATAAAAAGGAATGAACTACTGATACTTACATCAACATAAATGAATCTCAAAACTATTGTTTGCAGTGAAAGAAGCCAGATTCAAGAGTGTACACAGTATGATTCAATTTATATAAAATTCGGTGGTGATAGAAATTAGAAAAGTAGTTGTCTGGGATTGGGGGAGGTGGGTTAGGGTTTATTATAGGGGGCATAAGGGAACTTTCTGGAAGGCAAGTGGAGAAGAGGTTACAGGAATATATACATTAATCAAAAGTCATCAAATTATACCCTTAATACATATGCATTTTGTCATATGAAAATTTTACCCCTATTTTTTAAAATACAAAAAAAAATATTGGCATCAAAAAGGAGTAAAAATTTAAAAATTTAAGAATTAAGTATATATAATATGATGATAATATTCTTTAATGTAATAACAGAAGCATCGTTTATTGGGTTCTTACTATATGTCAGGCATAAAACATGTAATTCTCACTAAAATCTGTGAAGGAAGCATTACCATTAGGTGCCTACCAAGGAAAAGGGACATGGGGCTCAGAAAACATATTAACATCGTCAAGATCACGTAGCCAGAAAGTACACCAAATATAATAAATACATGAACCAAATCACACACAATGCCGAAACATGTGCCTTTTACTTCTGTATTACACTGATTCAGAGTTTTCCACTGTCTTTATCCCACTGTATAGTCCAAAAATGTTTTGTATTAGAACTGAGAAATTAAAAACATATTTGAATTTTAATATTAAAGCCCAATGATTTTAGTGTACCATTTGAGTAACCTACTTATTTTTTTTTTAACTATATTCCTTATGCTCTACTTTACTCCCTATGACTATTTTGTAACCACCAATTTGTATTTCTTAATCCCTTCCATTTTTTTATCCAGTCCCCCAAATCCCATCTCATCTGGCAGCCATCAGTTTGTTCTCTGTATCTAGGAGTTTGTTTCTGTTTTGTTTGATCATTTATTTTGTCTTTTAGATTCCATGTATAAATGAAATCATATATTTGTCTTTCTCTGTCTGACTTATTTCACTTAGAATAATACCTTCTAGGTCCATCCATGCTGTTGTAAATGGCAAGATTTCTTTCTTTTTAATGGCTGAGTAATATTCTGTTATATATTTGTACCACATCCTCTGTTTGTCAATACATACCTATGTTGCTTCCATATCTTGGCTGTTGTAAATAGTGCTGCAATGAACATAAGGGTGCATAAATCTTTTCGAATCAGTGTTTTGGATTTCTTTGGATAAATTCCTAGAAGTGCAATTTCTGGGTCATAAGGTAGTCCTATTTTTAATTTTTTTGAGGACCCTCCAGACTGCTTTCGATTGTGGGTGCACCAATTTGCAATCCCACCACTAGTGCCCAAGGATTCCCTTTCCTCCACATCTTCACCAACACTTGTTTCTTTGATTTACTGATGATAGCTATTCAGACAAGTATAAGGTGATATCTCATTGTGGTTTTACTTTGCATTTCTCTGATGATTACTGACATTGAGCATCTTTTCATATGTCTGTTGACCATCTGTATGTCCTCTTTGGAGAAATGCCTATTCAGGTCCTTTGCACATTTTTTTAATTGGATTTGTGTGTGCGTGTGTGTGTGTGTGTGTGTGTGTGTGTGTGTGTGTGTGTTGAGTTGCATAAGTGCTTTATAAATTTTGGATATTAACCCCTTATCAGGTGTATCATTGGCAAATATATTTTCCCATTCAATGGGTTGTCTTCTCATTTTGTTGATAGTTTCCTTAGCTGTGCAAAAATTTTTTAGTTTGATGTAGTCCTATATGTTTATTGTTTGTTTGTTTGTTTCCCATACCTGAAGAGGTATCAGAAAAAATATTACTAAGAACAATGTCAGATATTTTAATTCCTATATTTCCTCCTACGAGTTTTATCATTTCAGGTCTTTTAACTCTTTAATCCATTTGAGTTTATTCTTATATATGGTGTAAAAAGGTGGTTCTAGTTTCTTTTCTTTTCTTTTCCTTTTTTTTTTTTTTTGCATGAATCTGTCCAGTTTTCTCAACACTTTTTATTGAATAGACTCTCTTTATCCCACTGTATATTCTTGTTGTCTTTGTCAGAGATAATTTGACCGTATGGGCATGGTTTTATTTCTGGGCTCTCTATTCTGTTTCATTGATCCATGTGTCTGTTTTTATGCCAGTATCATGTAGTTTTGATTACTATAAACTTATAGTATAGTTTGATATCAGGTAGTGTGATACTTTCAACTTTGTTTTTTCTCAAAATTACTGTGGCTATCTAGGGTCTTTTGTGATTCCATATAAATTTTAGGATTATTTGTTCTAGTTCTATTAAAACGCCATTGGTAATTTGATAAGGATTGCATTGAATTTATAGATTGCTTTGGGTGGTATGGACATTTTAACAATGTTAATTCTTCCTTTTACTAACCCAATTGAAATTTGAGGACGATGGACTGTCAAGGGGAATAAACAAACCAAAGGCTACCTGTATTATCTGTCTAAATAAATAACACTAAATGTCTTGATTGAGAGAAAAATTTAATATGTTTAAACATAATATTTGGATTTCAAATTGAGTGATTTTTTGGTTTCATTTGGTTCATATTGCAAGGTATAATGGCTTCTGCAAGGCAGAATCATAAAAACCTAGAGTAGTTATAACCCCAAAAGTCACTTCAAGTAACCTCCCACCTGAGACAGACATGCCTCCACACTGTTCCTGATAAATAATCATCTCGTCTCTTTTTAAATACTTATGGTTGTGGGAACTTACTGCCTGTGAGTAGCCCATTTCATTGTTGAGAAGCCTTTTTCTTTAGAAAATTCTCCTTTCTTTCCTGAATAACATTTGCTCCTCAGTTTGTCATGAAGGTTAAATGAATAAAGAACTTAACATTATGGCTGGCACTTAATAAGAACTCAGTAAACAGTCACTCCTGTTATTAATTTAAAGAGTATATTCCTCACAGTAGCATATAATTTTGAATTATAACGCCTTATCATCTCCACTCATTTTTCCTTATCTGTCCTAAGGGGTCCCAAGGTAGGAATATCTCTATTTGTCCTCTCCGTTCACAAGACTCTTAAGTAAATTAAAATGGAAGAAATCATTTGATGTAGGAAAATGTGTAAAACAAACTTCATTCTTTATAGTAAGATAAAAGATGACATTCCATAAAATGTTAAATTTTCAAGTAAGGATAACAATAAGTAAAGCTCTTTATTTCACTTTGTATTCAAACAACTAGTGAAAAACTGAGCAGCCAATAGAGTGTTTTTGTGATGTGTGCTAATGAAAGTGTACATATATTTGAAATATAATATTTTAAAAAATAATTAAAGTAGTTTTTACTAAGCAGCACCACGTTTAAAGAGGAGAATTGCTTCATTAATGCCTTTTCAGCATCAGAATGGAGAAGTGACTCTTCTGGTTATATTTGCCAGCATATTGTCATCAGTCAGCACTGTCTCTGAAAGACCTCATGTCTTATGGCTAAGAAAGGGAGAATATGTAATTATATCGTATATCACAACATAGAAGTTACATGAGTAAAAGATTAAACAAAGACAGACAATATTATTCTTATGGTCAGATTAAACCAAGCCTGGGCTTTGCTCAAACCTAAAGAAAAAAAAAATCACTTCTTTGTCCCAAAATTTCTTATTGGCCTAAGTATTCTATAGCGGAAAATTTTTTTTACTGTACATTTACTGTTTAAATGCATAATAACTCTAGAAAAAGAATGGAAAGCATAAATTAAAAAAATAAGGACACTCAATATTCCACTCCAGGTTTTATCATTAATTATAAATATATTTCTCCCATTGCTTTTATGGTTTCCTTTTTCAAATTTAATTTTTAAATTTACCTCAAAACTATTTTGGTATAAAGTGTGAAGTAAGGATTTAACTTTAAAGTTTCTAAATGGCTAGCAAATATTCTGAACAGCATTTAACAAATAATCAATAGTGCCTCTTTTCTCTATCTATTTAAAACTTCATCCTCCTAAATTTGTCAACCATCAAAATTTTGATAGGTTTGCAATAAAATCATAGAATAAATTGGAAAATTATTTTTCTTTATGTTTTCAAAAAGTTTTTACATATAGTCCCATATTTTTATTGTTAATTCCTAGATGTTTTATATTTTTGTCTCTATTGTCATTAGGATAGTTTTCTCTTGTTATGTTTTAATTCATTACTTTTTCTATGTCATAAAATTATTTTTCTTTATTGGCTGTAAAACTAGACATCTTATGAATCTTTACAAAAATTTCTAGTAGTTTTCTGTTAATAATTTTTACTTTCAGTAATATGGTCATATTATTTTAGAATTATTATTTTCTTTTTAAAAGGTATTGAGCTTTTATGTCTAACTGCCTGGATTAAAATTTCTAGAATTTAATAAATAATAGTGTTGATATCCTGACATCAAAACTGTCTTAACAGAAAGCTAGTACAGCGCTTGCCTTTATGAGAATGTTTCTAGAGTTCTAACCTTGAGTATGGTGCAATTGTTCTTTTGAAAGAGATATTTTATTCATGTTAAAGAAGTCTCTATCTTTTTCTTTGTATCAATTTTTTCCGTAATTAGAAATTGGAATGAATGGTGATTTTTATTAAAATTTCTCTCACTTTTCTAGAAATAATCTTATTTTTCCTTTGATCATTAATATGATGAGCTATATTAATAAGTTATTTTAATAGTTATGGAATAAGTCCCTCTTGATTATGGTAAATTCTCCTTTTTATATGCTATTGGATTCTAACTGTTAATATTTTATTCTGAATTTTTGCATTTCTATTAAAAGGTAAAATTAGTTTGTAGTTTGAGAAAAGGTTTTCAATACTCAGTAATTATTGATTTTTTTCATGTGCTTTTCAACTTTTTTGGGTATTGTTAACAAGACATCTGAAAAAAAAGTCAAAAGATTCTTCTTTTAGAGAATTCATTGCTTTACTGGTTTCACCAAACATGCACCTTTGAATCAAAATTAGCGAATCAAAGTGACACAACTGCTTTGAAAAGCCAATTTCAGCTTTGATTTTTAGCGGAATCACAAAAATTCTTTCCTTAAGTGATGATGTAAAATACTGCAGAAAGATACAGTAAAGCAAAGGTTGAGAAAATCTTACGGATAATGCAGGCAAAATTAGTATGGAACATGAACTACAAATGCCTTGCATTCAAAACCTGACTCTACTACTACTAGCTGAATGAACTCAAATGAGTTTTTAAAACTTGCTGAACCTTAATTTTCATGTCTGTAAAATCAGAATAATAATATCTTTTATATAAGTAGCAGAAAAGATACACTGTGCATCCCACCCACCTTCCCCGCCTCCCCCCCCCCACACACACACACATAATTAACTATGTAGCAGTGGTTCTCTAAATTTAGGATGAATAATACCTGTGAAGCTTGAATAAAATGAAGAGCCCAGGGCCCTGCTCTCAGAGTCTGAATGAAGTGTCGTGTGGGGCACATGAATGTACAGGTTTATGAAGCACCATAGTAATTCTCTTTCAAGCAGTTCCCAAATCGCATTTTAAAAAACAATACTCTATGCCACTGGCCATTGTTGCAGTGTTCCAATCACATCTGTATTTCTGAATACAGTATTGGGGAGATAAATTAATGGTCAGGAAAGGCTTCAGGGTTGCTGTTACCTGTCTCACATTTCAGATCCACAAATCTGAAAACTTTAGGATTAATTCTTGATGACAAAACTCACAAACAAAAAACCTACGGCCAACAGCATACTTAATGATGAAAGACTTAACATGTTATCCCTAAAGTCAAGAACAAGGCAAGGATATTTTAGAGGTATTCAACATTGTACTGGAGGCCTTAGCCTTTGCAGTAAGCCAAGAACAAGAAATAAAAGGAATTCATATTGAAAAAAAGTAAAACTATGTGTTTGCAAATAATTTGATAGTATATATAGACAACCCTAAAGTATCTAATATATATATATATATATATATATATAATATATATATTAGAACAAACAAGTGAACTTAGCAAGGTCACAGGGTAAGTTAATGTAAAGAAATAATATTATTACTGTATGCTAGTAATGGATAATTAGAAAATAAAATGAAAATAAAAAATATACATGCCAAGTAATTAATGTCTATGTCAAATTTTATGCCTAAGAGCATGTATTGTGTACAAAGTTCTCTGCCAGATGCTGTAAAGAAGAAGCCCAAAGATGACTACAGCCATATAGCGCTTACAGCAAGGAGCAGGGAATAAAACGAGAACACCATATGGAAAAAATGACTTGGGACCTACCAAGGGACTAAAATAATTATTTGTAATTGTCAATCACCTCTTCTCCAATTTCTGAGATTATATTTTCTTTGTTTCCAAGTTAGTGTATATCTTAATGGTATTATAAGAAAAATATGATAGCTGGAATAACAAATATTTTTAAAATTCAAAGGAGTTTTAAAAAAGAAAAAAAATTCTTCTCAGCTAAGTAATTGAAAGAGGTTCATGAGGAAGATGGCACTGTATAAAAGCAGGGTCTAAAATCAGGATCCTATCAGAAAAAAAAAGGCCACTCAGATGGCTCAATGGTGAGAATTTAATACAGAGAATTAATAGCAAAGTTGTTGGAAAACCTTTTAAAAAGGGAAAAGGAGAGAATCCAGAGATGAGCAATAACGAGGCGCAGCTACTGCCCCTAGAGCAGGAGATATAGAGGGAAGAGGAAGCTTACTGGAGCCTAAATTCAGGACTGTCCAGCAAGAGCAGGAAAAGAGAGGGAGAGGCTGTCTGTGGAAGATGGAACCACTATGGGAGATGCTCCAGGAGCGAAGCATGAGTGAGAGACATACCCTGACTCTCCCTCTCCTTCATTTCTCCTTCACTCTCTCTTCCACAAGTACTTCCCAGTGGCTGAACCTAAAACAAAACCAATAGACAATGGAGACTGGGAAACAGGTTGCATGGAGGAATGGACAAGGATCTACAAGCAAACAGAAAATGAGGAGCATGTGTGATAAAATTTTACAAGTGGAAATGGGCTAGGGAAAAGATCTTTCTTTCTAGGTGAGAGAGAATTCATAATTACACTCATGGAGGTGGGAAAAGAAACCTGTCAGAACAGAGATTCATCTGGTTTAACTGGAGGACACATAGAAATAGTGGGAAAAAGGCATGGAAAAATAAGAGGATTTTGTCAAAATAGGTGCTCTTTCTTCATTCTACAGGGAATAGTTGAAGATTTTAAGGAATGAGAATGACATTATCTCAATGTACTTTGAGAAGATTAATCTGGTAGCAGAGTACAGGATACATTGAATTAGATGCATTATAAATTCTTGCTATGCAGTCTCAGATTGTCCTTTAATATTGCTCATCAGTCCTCTTCCTATATCCACAGAAACTGTTCCAAGTACCATCCCCCTCATTAGTCTAAAGCCCTACTTCCAACCCCACCTTCAAAAGACATCCTCTACTTTATTAAGCTCTAGCCATACTGATCCATTCACTACTAAAAAAAAAAAAAATCCTGGAGGAATGAGTCAAGTCTTAGTTACCAGCCAGCACCCCATAGCGCCCAGTAAAGAGGCATGCACAGACCAGGCACACAGACGATGGCTACCGAAGTAACTTAGAATCTGACAGGAGAGTCTACGGCTGCCAGAAAACTAATTTAAGACCAAAAAACTGATTGGTGACTATAGTCCTTTGATCATTTCATCCTTCCTTCCATTCTCCTTTACCTCCCATCAAAAATATTTATTCAATATCTACTTGCAGCAAGAAATGTGCCGAGTGCTAAGAGATTAACAAAATGTATAATACTTGCCTTCAAGAAATGCATACATACTATAGTTAATAAAACAGATATTTAATAGATAAAGGTTTTGAAGTAAAAGTTTTGAAGGTTATCTTTAGTGTACCAACAGAAAACAAAAGTACACTCAAAATAGCATAATTCTATAACAGGTTAATTTCCAAATGGACTATTCACAAAGGTACTAGTGTAGGGAACTACAAAGCATAGTGCAGTAACCTGGGGTTAGTAGCCACCAATCAGCTGCCATCCCTACACTTCAAACATGAGCAGAGGGAATGGTCAGTCACAAGTCCTAGAAGGACAGGGCAGTGGCTTATCACTGAAGGACATAGCCGGGGCAAGTCAAGCCCACAGGAAGAACACTGCCAGGACACTTAATATCCTAGCCTCGTGTCTCCCTACTGTCTCCAGTTTCTTGCTGGGGTTCCACTCTGAATGGCCGCAGAGAGTATGTGGATCCTTCCATAAAGGGTAGTTCTCTCCTCCAGAATACAGAATAGAAAAAGGATGTTTTATGGATTGAATCATGTCCTTCAAAAATGATATCTTGAAGTCTTAACCTCCAGTACCTTAGAATGTGACCTTCTTAGGAAATTGGACCTTTCTAGAGGTAATCAAGTTAAAGTGAGGTATTTAGGATGGACCTAATCCAGTATGATTAGTATCCTTATAGAAAGGGGAAATTTAGGCACAGAGAGAGACACACAGACAGAGGGGAGACTACGTGAAGACACAGAGAGAGAACGACTATGGAGATGAAGGATTGGAGTGACGCACCTACAAGCCAAGGAACGCTTGCGGCTACCAGAAGCTCGAAAATAGGCATGGGACAGATTCTTCCCTAGTGCCTTCAGATGGGGCATGGCCCCACCAATACTTTGATTTGATACTTCTGGCTTCTAAAACTGAGACAATAAATTTCTGTTGTCTTAAGCCACCAAGTTTGGGTTAGTTTGCTACAGGAGTCCTAGGAAATTAATGCAGGGTGGGAAGGGCTCCAGGGAGTCAAATGGCTTATATCAAGCACATAGGAGCAGATCAATATCAGGGGGGTGCTGTGGGGTGGGGTAGAGACTAGGCTAGGTGATCTTAGACAAAGAGCAGACACCTGCCAAGCATATTACAGTGCAGAACAGGATTCTAGGTAGAAGCGGTAGCAAGTAAAACAACATTAACAAAAAAAGATGTGAGAGAGCATAGTGCTTCCAGGTAAGCACAGCAGATGAAATCATGGAGAATAGGTTTGCGTGAGTAAATGACAAAAGAAGAGGTGGAAAGGAAGGCAGGAGTTAATTCACTGGATGCACTGAACGCTCTGTTATCCCAACAGGATGAGAAGTCACTGGAGAAGTCTAAGTGGGGACACTCCAAGTTTTCCAACTGAAGGCAATAGGAGAGATCTGGGGTAGGAATTTCTGAAAGGGTTACAGGGGATCACTGGGGTCACAAGTGATATAATAGTGTATAGGGTGATGTAATTTTCTCTCATTTTGAGCACTAATTTGGGTGTGAAAGAGCCAAAAAGGCAGATATCTGGAATAATCCAAGATTGGGATCAGTAGCTGGGGTAGAGACAAGGGAGCAGAGGAGAAAAGAAAGTTGTGAGAGGTTCATCCAAATGGCACATCATATGTCCTAGGCTAAAGGGAGAAGGGGATGTGAGAAAGGCTACATCAGAAAACTGAAGGTCAAGGAGCCAAATATCTCATTAAGGTTGAAGAACAGATCCAGTGGGAAATACTAAGAACTGAAAACAAAGGAGATTGCTGCCAGGAAATGAGGTGCTATATTGAAGGTAACAATGGTGGAAGTGAAGCAGCTCTAAGTCAAGGACTCAGGGTACCACAGTGGAGAGAAGGAAGAAAAAGTCTCCAGAGTTGAGGAAGACAAGAACTTGTGAAGCTAAGAACTCAGATTCTCAAGGGTATCATATTTCATAGCTGTGGCGTTTGACCAGAATGGCAGTAAAACTCAGTAGGAAAGGGACATTGGTACAGTAGGTGCCAAATTATTTGATGAATGTGGAGTAGTCACAAGAATGTCAACAGATGCCAAAGACAAAAGATTAGAAAGACAAGCTTCAGTGGGAAAAGACAAGGGTGTAGTGAAGGATTTATTTGTAGTAAAAGCGCAGTTGGGAGATAGGAAAATGTCAACCTCTTTCTAAGTGGATCAGGTGCTTCCAGTCTCTGCATCATGAAAGTCTGTCCAAATTCGAAAAAGTCTGTCAGACTTCTGGTGAAACAATTATGATTGCTTTGGTGAGAATGCCTCTGGGAAGTTTTAATGACTCCTTTACACCCTGGTGTGACAGATTTAGGCAATAGAACAAGCAACTGAGAAAGAACATGTATATGTTGGCCATGCTCTGCAGCAGTCAACCTCTTTCAGCCTCTATACTTTCAGACCACAGGAAAAAAGAGAGAAAAGAAATGCTTATTAGGTGTCTGCTACAGCTCAGGCATTGCGTCAGGTTAGCACATATAATGCACATAAGAATCTGAGACAAGGCTTTATGTTCTGCGTTTCCCAGGGGAGGATATGAAACTCAAAGAGGTAAATTATTTTCTCCAGGTCATATGACTTTTATAACAGAGCTGCTATGCAAAACCAGGCTGCAAAGCCCAAGCTCTTTCTGCGCAGCTCAGAGAAGGTATGATGTGGGAACTCAATCACAAATTGTTCCAAGTGATACTTGTTTGTCCCTGTTTCATTCCTATCAGTGTGCTCTTCTCCATGAAAGCGTGTCTTTTGGATTCAGTTGATTATTTATAATACAGTGACATAAATTCAGAAAGCACACTATAAAATATTGACTAAGCAAAGGGGTGGCCTTGGGGGTTTTAACTTCCAATGACATCATTTAGGATTCCCAAGTCACCCCCAAATAATACACTTTTAAAAAGCAGTAGCTTTAAAATAAGTTCCTAGCCCTCACTTCTCATCAGCTGGCCACTCCTAAGCCCCTACTCTGTAGAAATTCTGAATCTACTACTGTCCTTAGGAAAAAATACCAGAAGGCATTTTTCTATAATCTCACTAGGCTGTGCTTCTTCAAAGAAGGAAGAATTTTCATTTTGCATTTAATTCATATACCCTAAGCTTTTACAGTATGCTTAGAACCTAGCAAGTACCCAACGATGTTTATGGAAATAGTGAATGAGTAAATAAATAAATAAAGGCCTGAGGGGACAAGGGTGAAAGTGATGAAGGAATCCCACTCATCTTTGCTTTGCTGCTACTGCAAACTCTTTATTAAAGTCTCTTTCCCCATTTCCTCTATCACTTTCTCACGACCCATAAGATTCTGGTGCAGTGAGTCAGGATTGTAAGGACACTCGACTCTGAAGATCCTGCAGACACTAAAAAGATGGCATGGATAAGAATCTCACTTTTTCATCAATCAATACCAAGTTCTGGACTGCCAAAGCTCCTAAGCCACAGAGCTCTGACAGCTTCAGCAATTATTTTTTTTACTTCATCTATCTATCTGAAGCTATGGTATAGAAATTAGTACTACGTACAGTCTCATATTCAGCATCCTTCACTGCTGAGGAACAATGGGGTTGCCACTTTCACCCATTTTCTTCCATAAAGTTCAACCTTCACTTCTCTGCAGGTATCTCCTAATTCCACATATCCATCCCTGGCCACCTTGCTTAGCCCCTATACATTAATTCATTTCAAACATTTTGAATACCTCCTATTGACCAAGGTCCTTTCATTTAATTTCTGAAGCATCCACTTCAGAGCCTTATGTCCAGTGTGTCTGGAAATGAACTTCCACTTTCTTTCCTATCAGACCAAGTTTTCCTCCTGATTTAACTACTTCTGTTTGCAGAATCATGATTCTTCCATTCACTTAAATTCACTTAGAACATAGAGTTAGTTATCTTTGACTCTTTCCATCCCGCCAGTCACTCAATATGAAGTCTTACATATTCTGTTTTGCGATTGCTCTTGCTTGCATTCCCTCATTTTCATTCTAATTATCACTAGAATTTGTCAGGCACATGTTACTTCTTTTCTTTGACTAAGTCTTTTAGCTAGTTTATTCATTCCCAGTGAACTACTGGATAAATTGAAGACCGAATAGAGAGATTCTGTTGGTAAGGCTGGCAGAGTACTCAGACTTTAAAGCATCATCTTTAATCAAGGACAGTTACATATTATGCATCTCAGAGCACACACAACACTCAATTATTTGAAGATAGTCAAAGATGATTCAACATGTATAAGAATTCTTGTATGTTGATGCTTTCTGGAGCGGAACTCTATCTGAATGTTCCAAAGGGTTGTTATAAATGGTGTATTTGTTATTTATACATATTTGTTACATTGACACTAATAAGTGAAATATGTACATTTTAAAAATATATTATGCTCCAGTGCAAAGCTCTGATAAAGAAGGTATTCTAATCTGCTGATGCAACCAGTAAAATTTAGGCCTCATAAAAAGGAACACAATATGCACTAAACCATAATCAACAGTTACTCTGGAGAGTAGATCTCTGCATTGTTTGGATTTTATACAATGACTGTATTAATTTTATAATAAAAAATAATTTTTTCTTAAAAGAACATGTTTTAATGATTCATAGAAAGGTTCATAATGTGGTGTCAAGTGGAAAAGCAGATTGTTAAGCAATATTCATAGCGTCATCTCTTTTTATTAAGAAGTGTATATATGTGCACAGAAAAGACAAGCTCTGTAAAGTTAAATATGCTAAGTTTTTAGTAGTAGCATAAGTATTTTTGCTTTCTTCTTTGTGTTCTGCAATTTCTCCTAATTTATTTTTTAATGAGAACAAAAAGGTAGTACTTCTACATGAAATTTTTAGTAGCAAAAATAATTTGTGTCAGCACTTTTGCTTTAAAATAATGTTTTCCAGTTCTTGCCCAATCTCAGTAGTCAATTGCAGAGCTTAGACTGTTTCTTAATATTTAACAATGCTCCCAGAGTTACATAACCAGCTGGAACAGGCATTGCTGGCTCTGCCACAGGGAGGGAGCCAGTGCTTGAAAACTTCCATCTCCTGCTTGGCGAAGTCTTTGGTTCTTGCCTACGAGAACTTAGCAGAGATCCTTCTGAGCTTCAGTGGAGATGATAATACCTGCCCTGTCTATTTTAATGATTCTCTATGGAGACCTAATTAGAAGTATATATAAAGAAATACTGAAGGCTGCGAAGAGTTATACAAATGCAGGTCGATGATATTATTATATAATTCCCAAGCTCAAAGAGAGAGAAAGATGACCATCAGTTTTCTATGGAGACAGAACTAAAATGATTAAAATAATCTTTCTTTAATCCCTCCCACCTTGAACTATAACTTCGAGGAGTCAAATTTGTCAAGGCAACTATTTAATAATTATCTTTATAGAATCATAAGCAAGCTGTAATTCCCATGAAAATAAAAACAGAGTTGACACAACACTGTCAATATGTATGCCCACAACAAACCCAAGGACCGGTCAGGCTGGTTAAGTCAGTCATTATCAAATTAGAAAGAAAACACAATACTTTCTTAGGCTGAAACAATTTCCACTAAAGAGGTCATCATTATCATAATCATTACCATTACTTTCACAATCCACAGAAAATTTACAAAGCAGCCATCCATCATAAAATAAAATCTCGATCAAAAGACAATTAACGAAACCATCAAATAACCAAATATATTTTCTAGTACCTTTTTTTTTTAGCCAAAACATTTTATAAGAAAACAGAATGAAATAACAGAATGGTTTAAATGCCAGAAAATATAAGTGTCATGAGAGCAAAATATTTGCTTTGTTCACATTCCCAGTGACCAACACTCCTTATCTCGTTTCAGTCTCTAGAATTTCTCCTGTTTTTGTTCATCGATTTCAGATCAATTTTCTTTATTGTGTTAAAGTTTTTTTATTACTAATTTCCAGTTTCATCAAGAATATATTTTGAATTTCACCAATTACCTCTTCATCAACTAAACCTATATGAACTGCTAAAGCTGATTCATACTTTGGAAGATTAGTACTTTTGAGAATCATTAAGTGTAATTATAAGTACTGTCCCACACTATAAAATACCTATATTAGCAAAATATTGGCAAATCATTGTCTGCTGATAGGAAAGTACATCATATTTCTCCTTTAAGGAGATGTAAGAAAGTACCAGCTGTGGAAAGTTTGGTTAGTGCCACAGCCCAAACTTAAAATATGGTAACCCAATTCCCACATACTTTTACCTGAGGTGAAAGGCTCTGGCATTATGTGGACCTTTATTCATGGAAACACAGTAGGAAACAAAGCAAAGATTCTGCCTAAGATAATACCTAGCATATATTAGGTACCAAATAAATATTTGTTGAATGAATCAATAAGTAAAAAAGTATTTCAGGTACAGTGGACTCTTTTTCAATTTTGCTCATAATTTTTAATCAATTTAATTTTTACTTCTTAACTTAAATTTAGAGATTTTTTATCTGAAGAAAATAATCTATTTTATCTAGACTTTTTAGTTTTTAGTACAAATTAATTTCACAGCTTAAAAAAAAAATACCTCCATGAAAAAGAGAAAGTTCTGCAATAGCTGTTTTGCTGTTATCTTTAAAGAGAGATTTTTTATTTCTAAAGGTTAAGTTCCTTAATAAAACTTTACTAATTAATTTCTAACTTTATTTGACTGTGACCAGAGAAAGTAGCCTGTATACTTTTTTGCCTCACTGAGATTATTTTTGTAAAAAATATTTCTGAATATTCTAAGAGTGGAGGAATGAGAATGTATTCTCTATAGGACATAAAATGCAATCAATAACTGTTAAGATTTTTATTTACACTCTGATGCTTTACACACACACACACACACACACCATCCTCTTTTGTCTACCTGCTTGATCTAACAATGACATGAGTGACATTTATGGAATGAATGCTAAGTAAAAGAATAAATGAAGAACAAATTGATTAAAGGCTATATAAACAAAAAAAAAAGGTCAAAATATAAAAAGTCAATTTAAGACATCTATTGATAGGAACATTTTAAAAGCTTGGTCTAATAACGTTTAACTTTCTAATGTAGAGTGAAATCACAAATATCTAAAATCCTATAACCTTGGCACAACAAAAAAGATAAAAGTAGTTTTAAAATTTATAAAAACAAAACATGAAAATAATAGTTTTTAATAACAGTTTTTAAAAATCTAATTAAAAATATGTGCCTATCATGGAGAATTAAAAGAAGGTAAGGTGATTTAAATTCTGGCTCCATTACATAATAGTAATATGTTTCCATTTAATCCCTTTAGACCACTTATTTGTTTCTAAAAGGAGTGTCAGGTATAATAGTGCTTATAAAGCATCTAACCCTTAAGAAGTTCTCAATGATTTAGAACTTATATTTTCAGGAATTAATTTTTTATCATGATTTATAAAATCGTGATGGTGTTTCAGCTTCAAAAATTTTAAAGAAGAAAACCCAATTTATGACTATTTCTTCGGGGAAAGACACATCTGCCAAAGTTATTGTTTTTGAATTCTAAAAATGAACTTGAAATTTGCAAAAAGAAGGTAGTATTTACTATGTTTTGATGTTCAGATTAGTAGAAACATGTTGCCAGGACTTTATTTATTGTTATTTTTAACTAAAATTGTATTTTATATGCAGAATGTATATGCAGAATATTAATTTATCTGAAGAAAATAGAGAGAAGATAAAAATACAAACAATCAATCATCAGCTGTAACTAGAAAGCATGTCACATGGAAAACAAAGCTTTAATAAATCAAAACAAAAGTATAAGCATATGTGAAAACACAACTGAAATTACCACTGAGTTCTTACCTTTGGTTGCTTAAGCAATATATCTGTGTCTTCTGGAAATGGAAGTCAGTGATATGTCCAAAACAAATAGGGATATAGTATAAATCTTGACATTGTCAAACTCTAGGTTCTAATTTTTTAAAATAATAAACATGCTGATCTTTTTCTTTTCTTTAAATATGCACAAATAGCTAGTTTTCTTAATCATTCCTAGAGAAAGAAACAGCTCTGTGGCATTGAAGAGGGAGGATTTTCATGAGTCAGTATTGGATTTGAGGATTTATATATGGATGAAAATAACAGCAACCAAATCACCATTATCCTTTGCTAGGGCCAAGCTTATTAATATGTATTAGAGTTAGAGATAAAAGGAGGTTTCTCAGAACCACACCTCTTAATAATTTTTAACGATATTACCAAAGGTAATATTGCTTGATGAATTTTATTAAAACTATACTATTAATTCATCCATGGTTATAATCTTGAAAGAATTATCTAGATTTTTATAAAATATAATTATATTTTTAAATATAGTGTAATCATATTAAAAACTATTAAAGTATAAGCAGGGTGCACTTATGTATTCATTAGTCTGTTTATTGTGTATTTTGTGGAAGAACTGCTTCTTTGAAACATATCTGGTCAAGAAATACAAAAGATGAGTCTGAGCTTGCCTAAAAGAATAATTCAGACTATAGATGTGCAAAAAACATTATAGGCCAGTTAGTTTCTAAATGTTATTCTAATGACCTAAAAGAAAATTTCCCTAAGAATTTTTAATGCAACTTTTGACAGTTTACATACTCACAAACATTTTGTCATGGCTGTAAATCAGAATGGCATGAAATAATACTGTCTCCATTTAACAAAACTGTCTTCATTTCAATCTATCAGCTTCTTTCTCCAGTACTTGCAGTATTTTTCCTGCTGAATAATTAGCAGGAACATTAATTGTCTCAGTCAAACAGCTTCAGCTCCCGGTGGGGCTAGAAGGCCATCAAAAAAGAAGATACCCCAAGATGCCTCATAAGGAAAATTAGCAGAGTACTAAGTACTTTTGGAAAATTGGTTTTGGGTTATAGAATTTTAAAAATAATGCATTTCTAAGTATAAAATAAAACATGCTTCATAAAATTTTGATAATATATAAAGGAAGAAAATAAAACTAAAACATATTCTTACAATTCCGAGGTAATTGTTATTAACATTTTGGTTTACACTCATATATATTTTAACAAAATTACTCTGACTTTATTTAATATTATATTATTAACATCTTTAAATTGCTAAATATCTATCTAGAGTATCCTTTTTAAGACTGCATAATATTCTACCATAATCCATTATTCCATAATTTATTTATTGATTTCTCTATCATTGAACATTTTTCCTCTGGTCTAAAATATTTCAAAATAAGTGTTCTCATTCTTAATAAAGTGAAATTTTTATTTTTTCATGATTTGCTTGTTATTTGAGATTTTCTTAAATGATTTAATGAATTAAATAAAATTATCAGAGCAATGATTCTCATAAACCTTTCTTCTTCCTGCCAACTTAACTCCTGATTGACATCATGAAACTGCACAGAACTTGTCATTATAAAACAGCTCCTCCCCCAATGAATCTCTCTCTCTCTCTCTCTCTCACACACATACACATACACACACACGCACACACACACACACACACACACACACACACACACACACACACACTTCTTTATTTCTTTTGAATGACTCATTGGTTTTACCTCAAATACACGTTTCTTTACCACCTGCCACCTTCATGCCTTTCCCATGCCAAAATTATAGTTAAGGATGAACTGAATATTTTTTATTCTTGACATGATACTTATAAGGTACTTATAAGCTGTGTATCTTGAGAAAATGACTTACCTTTCTAAGCCTCAATTTCCTTATCTATAAAATAGGAATATAATGCTCATCTCATTAGGTTTTTTTGAAGATAAATGGAACAAGATTATAGCATATCACACACTGTTGGTATATCACACATCATTGATGTACATGTACACCTAACAAACATACTTTCCTCTCTCCTTCTCCTGTTGCCTAAGTTTTTGAACAGAACCTAACCTGGAGCTTTGTTGCGTACTGCTTAGGCTTCACCTATACTCAGTATGTTGCAGTGAAACTTTTGATAGCCAGGTACATATGGCTTAAATAACTAACTTACATAAAGTTACAAAACCATTATTATGCCCATTTCTAAATTATTTATTATATAATTCTAGCAAAGTATGACTAAATAAAATGGCTAATTCATTTTAGTTTTTTAATGAAAATCTGTTTTATGTGTATAGAGTATTTAACAATAATTCATCATAAGGACATGGAATTTGTTCAAGCATTCGTTTGTCCATTCAACATACAATTCCTGAGCACCACACTGCTAGGCACTGTTCTGAGGTCTGGGAGCACAGGCAAGCCCTTTCCTCAGAAACTGTACAGAGGGGGAAAACAAACTAAACAAGAGATGCTTACAATGCAGTGTTATCAACAGCTGAGAAAGCACATATAAGGTGGTCTAAGATTTGGGGAGGAGAAAACTAGACTAGAAGACTTCTAGGGGAAAATCGTCTCTTCGTTGAAATTGAAGGTGAGTAGAAATGTTGTTTTCATACATAAAACATACCTACTAGTGTATTTTTATGATTTACCCAAGTTTAAAAGGGTAAAAGTGAATTTTGTTTTGTTTTGTTCTGTTTTGTTTTGTTTTGTTTGTGTTCCCCTCCCAAATGTAATAGCTTAACCCGGTCTATCTGAATGGATTTCTTTTCCTGGGACCTGCAGTAACCTTGACTAATAGAAAGAACATAACCACATTGGATTATCTATTTAGTAGGCTACTTTTAGTCCGGTTCCCAGTCTTGCTTTGTCAGCTTCCTCTAAATCTTTATAATCCTATTTAAACTGCCTCTAACTATAGATGCTCATTTGCATTGACATTGACTCTTTTTTGTATTTTCATTTCAAAAATTATGTGATTTGAGATATTTTGACTCTTGGCCCTAAATTATTAAATATTTTGTAGCCTGTCTTCCAACACACCAAGACCTTCACGTCTTGTCATGTAATTAATTATATGTCTCCCTTATAACAATTGTAAACTCCACGAGTGCAGAGACTGTGTGTATATTGTTCATTACTGTTTCTCTAGTGTTTGGTTCAATGCTATGCACAGTCATTAAAGAAATATTTATTAAGTGTTAGTCTCTCTTCTAAACACTGAGAAATCAATAGTAAACAAAATTAAGTTTCTGCCTTCATGGAGTGTACATCCTAATGGGGTAGGAAAGACAAGCAAAGCAGTAAACAGAAGAAGTCATATGATGATTAATAACATGATAAAGAAAGCAAAGCAAGGGAATAGGATATGATGTGGGGGCAGGGCAGGACTGTTTTAGATGAAGTATTCAGGGAAAACCTCGTCTAGCAGAGACAGAGCTAACTAGCCATACCTACTTCGGGGAGAAGATCTTGCCTAGCAAAAGATGTGCAAAGCCTAAAGATAGGATTATGCTTGGAGCAATTAAAGAACAGCAAGGAGGACAAAGATCAAGCTAGAGGGAGCAAGGGGAGGAGGGAGAGTAGGTAATGTCTTAGAGAACAGATCATGTAGAGAAGTGAGGAGGCTATTATAGTAATTCAATGAAAGATGACAGTGGTTTGGACCAAGATGGCAGAAGTAGGGATGATGAGAAGTGAAAATATTTTTAAGATAGTAGCAGCAAGATTTGCTGATTAATTGGATGTAGGGTGCGAGTGAAAGAATAAAGTCAAGGATGACTTTAAATTTTTTGACTTAAGCAACTAAAGAAGATATTGCAATTTCCTGAGATAGGAAGGACGTCAAGAAGAACAGATCAAGGGTAGAGGAATGTTCGGAATTCTGTTTCGAAAACAAAAAAATTGCATGTCAATGCCTTAGCAATATTCATTTAAATGAATAGATGAAAAATTTACATATTTTCTTGTACTTACTTTATTAATCAGGATTCAACCAAGAGGAAATGGAGGCTGTGTAGTTCAGAGAGTAGCAATATTCATAAAAACAGTAGAGATGCCTTCCACTCTTGAGTGCCAGGGTTCTCATATAAGTTCCATTGGCAGAGTTTGGGGGTCCAGAACCCCATGATATTGTAGCATAATTTGGTATATACATAAAAATGTGTTATTTTCTGCAATGATCCATGATTTCAATTTCCTTCCCTCAAATAGCTAATATGTATCAATATGTTCATTTAATATACATTTATTAAGTACCTGTTAACTCTTCTTTGTTTAGAGAACTCAAAATATGTGAAATGTGCAAGATCAAGAAAATGCTATTGTTCTTATTCAGTTGAAAAAATGGACAGTATTACATGCTAGCCACTGGGCTAACAAGCATCCATAAGATCACCCACTAAGAAGCAATTTAGCTTAATAGTCAGGAATATCAGGATTGATTCCAATTCCAGTTCTTTCACTTGCTAGCTGTGTCACTGAGGGCAAGTTGTGTAGTTTCTCTATTTCTTAGTTAAATGATGCATCTAATAGGGTAAACTGTCTTCCACAAATGAGGTGCTCAATATATGGATAGTTTTCTGCTAATGAGCAAACCACCTTTGATTATAACTTAGCTTCTCAGATAAATTTGTTTACAGTGAGAAAACTCACTGATTACAGAACATTCGCATCTAATTTATAAAACCAGACCTGTTGAATGAATAAATGAAATAGAATTTTAGAGCCTGTAGTGTCACAATGCTACCTCTAGGGGTTGTGCACATACCGAGTTACCATCATTCTATGGTCACTGAAATTGTAAGACCCTTAACAAATTATAATGCAATTTTAAATAAATAAAATATTTATTATCGCGTCTGAATTTAACTGATCTTTAAAACTGACAGAATTTTGATTAATCCTCATATATCTAGAAGATGCTGACTAAAAGAATTTTAGCACTTGATGTTAATTGCTGCTTGGAATATTGGAAATTTAATAGACTTTGGAGTTAGACTAAGGTAGACTCACATCCTAGCTCTGCCAATTACCAACAGCATTGTGTCTTGGACAAATTAAATATTTAATTTCCTTAAGCCTCTGTTTTTCTCATCAGTATAACAAAGGATTCTTTTAATCAGGTTACGGTAATTAGAAATTACCTACATAAAACTCTTCCCACAGTGGTTGGCACAAATCCAGTCTTCAATTATGGTAACTATTAAGATTATTATTATTTTACCGAGAGATAGTTTCTGGAGCTCACTATTAATTAATTAATAATTCACTGTTAGAGTGCCAAAGTTCTAATTAAACAACATTATGAAATACAGAAGGGTTCAAAATGATTCAGAGTAGAGAAGGAATCTATCTCAAAGCAGTATATGGTTGTATATGACAATTTTACATCTTTGAGATAACCGTATAGCATATCACTGTCAGGGAACTAAATGTTAAATAATTATCAGACTTCACATGGAGCTTGGAGAATCAGGTTCCTACCTGTCAGAATAGAGCAATCTCATGAAAGACCCAGGCATTAATAGAGTACACAGAAAAACCACACTCTTAGTAGAAAGGGTAAACTAGATCTAGGGCAAAGAATATTTTCAGTGTACTATAATAAACCTTAAAACAAGATTGTAAAGGATCCAGCTAATCTCCAAGTAACTCACCTTCTTTTCCTTTTTCTAGGGAGGCAACAAAATCCAAAACCTTCACAGTGTAACCTCAAACTGTTTAGCACATAGTCAGAAATTATTAGACACACGAAAAAGCAGGAAAATGTCATCTATAATCAGGATAAAAATCAATAAATAGTTTCAGGCCAAGAAATGACAGAAATGATGGAATAAGCAACCAGGACCTTAAAACATCTATGATAAATAAGCTCAAGAATTAAAAAAAAAAAAAAACATAATAAATAAACAAATGTAAAAGACATGAAAAAATAACAAATGGAATTTCTAGAAATTAAAAAGGAACTCTGAAGTGACAAATTTACCAGCTATCTATTCAGAAGAATAGACACTACAAAAGACAAAATCGGTAAACTTGAAAAGATAGCAATCAAATGGTCTGAACTGAAGCAAGGGATAAAACATCAGAGATTCGGTAACTCATGAGACTATATTAAGCAGCTCAACAAATATGTAATTGGTGTCCTAGAAGGGAGGAGTGGAAACAAATATTTGAAGAAATAATAGTCAATGACTTTCTAAATTGATGAAAAGTATAAACCCATATAGTCAAGAATCCCAATTGAACCTACACAGAATAAATGCAAAGAAAATCACACCAAGGCAAATAAAAGCCAAATTATTGAAAATAATTGGTAAAAAAAAAAAATTAACAGCCAAAGGGGGAAAATAGGCACATTACATATCTTGGGGGAAAAAAACAAATGAGAAACTTCTCTATCAGAGAAAAAATATGGCGTAGACGATAGAGGCTCTGTTCATCCTTCTGCCTACCAAATCAAAATTGTGATGGAAACGAGGAGCAGTAACAGCGAAAAATTTCCTGGGATGAACAAGCCGTAAAACTAGAGAGAGATCCAAGAAATCACCCTATAAGGGCAGAAGGTAGGACAGGGCGAGGAACATCTGAGTGAGACAGAGGCTGTGGCAGGGGCAGAAGCTTCTTAAAGAGGCCACCTCCACTAGCACATTTTTGCAGTGATGGACCTGCTAGCTCTGAGCACCAGTGCCAATTTGTCTGAGTGCAGGGGTACCAAGGACTTACAGAGAGAAATTGTCAGAGTTGGGGCTAAGGTGAGACTCGCTTGGTACAGAAGTGCCAGGCGGTATCCATTGTTCTGTGTTGAGCCCTCCCCCCTACTAGTGCACCAGACACAGCACCACCATAGCCCTGACCTCATCAAACTGGATAACAGAGGTCACTCTGCCCAGAGAATTCCCTGAAATCCCACCTTTCCCAGCTCAGGGCTCCACCCAAGCCTCATCAGGTACATCCTTAGCAAGTCAGGTACTCATTGCTGAACAGCGCCTTGACTCACACTGAAAGCAGCTGGCCTCGGTTTCTGGTGTGGCCTTTTGAGACAACTGTAAGCACAGCAACTGTGGATTGCGTGCTGAATCTTAACAGGTGGCTCCAAAGGGGTAGAGGCTTAGACTAAATTTGGCTTGCAGCTGAACCCCTCTCAGGACTGTGCCACTGGACACCTACTTCACAAATCTACACTAATAAGACCGGGAGACTTAAGAGCTTTGCTTAGTACATAGAAACAGACATGGAAAGGCAGCCAAAATGGGAAGACAAAGAAGCAGAAGCTATATGAGAGAACAGTACAGAGCTCCAGATATAATAGAGTCAAGTAATCTAACAGAGTTCAAAACACTGATTATAAAGATGCTCAAATAAATTTTGGGAAGTGTAGAGAACTTCAACAAAGAGATTAAAAAAACATAAAAATGAAAATGGAAATTATAAAAGGAAACCAGTTTGAAATGAAGAACACATTATCTGAGATGAGAAGTATATGAAATGGAATAAACGAAGTGAATAAAAAAGAGGATCAAATGCCTTATCTAGAGGACTGGAAAGCCAAGAACACACAATCAGAACGGCAAGAGATAAGATGCTAAGAGTTTAAAAATTATTTAAGGAGCATATGGGACACTATCAAGGATCCAAATATCCATCTGATCGGTGTAACTGAAGAAAATCAAGATGTTGAACAGCTATTTGAAGAAATAATGATGGATAACTTCCCTAAACTGGTGAAGGAAATGGACATAAAACCTCAGGAAGCTCAGAGAATCCCAAAAATCAGGGATCCAAAGAGGCCCACATCAGGACACATCATAATTAAAAGGCCAAAGGTGAATACAAAGAAAAATATTAAAAGCAGCAAGAGAAAAACAGATCGTTACTTATAAGGGAACACCCATAAAACTGGCAACTGATTTCTCAAAAGAAACCATATGGGACAGAAGGGCTTGGCAAAAAATATTCGACAGGATGAAGACCCAGGATCTACAACCAAGGATAATTTGTCCAGCAAAGCTATCATTTAGAGTTGAAGGACACATAAAGAGCTTCCCAGTCAAAAATAAGCTAAAAGAATTTATCACCACCATGCCAGTAGTACAGGAAATGTTGGAGGGACTTCTTTAAGAAGAAAAGGCATGTATCAAAAACAGGAATAAAGAATGGGAACAACTACATTCCTATCAATAAGTACCACAAATGGAAAAGAATTAAGTGCTCCAACCAAAAGATAGAGTGGCTGAAAGGATAAGAAAACAAGACCCCTACATATGAAAAGGAAGAAGATGGAAAAAGATATTGCTTTGATGGACCTAGAAGGTATTTAAGGCAGACAGAGAAAGATAAACACTATATGATTTCACTTATATGTGGAATCTAAGGAATAAAAAGAACAAACTAATCAAAAACAGACTCACAAATTTAGTGGACAATTTGGTGAAGGATTAAAGAAGTACAAATTAGTAGCCGATGGATGGTCCCAGGGATGGGGAGCATGGCATAGGGAATGCAGTTAGCATTAATACGTTGGCTAGCTGGAGGGTCAGGGAAGGGAGGGAGCAATTGGGGGGATCATTTTATGAACTATATAGATGTCTAACCAATGTACTGTATATTTGAAAATAATTAAAATAAATTACGTAATTTAAAAAAACAAATGAATAGTCACAGACTTCTAATAGAAACAAAGTAAGGTAAAAGACCATGGATAATATTTAAAGTGCCGAAAGAAAGGAAATTCTGTCAACTTATACTTCTGTACCAAGAAAAATAACTTTCAAAAACAAAGACAAAAATAAAGGTAATTCTGAGACAAAATGGAGAAGACCTGCTGCTAGCAATTCACACTATAAGAGATGTTAAAGGAACTTCTTTAATATTTAATCCAACCACATGAATAATTATAAAACAAGCAATCACACTTAACAGGCTAATTGAAAGCAGAGATTGACAGCTTGATTAAAAAAGTAAGATGTGCATATATGTTATTTTCAAGAAATAAGTTTTAAATATAAAGATAAGTTAGAAGTAAAGGGGCAGAAAAAGGTCTAACATTAAACTGTAATAATAAAACAGGTGGTTTTGCTATACCAATAGCAGATGAAGCAAAATAAAATCAAAAAGTATTATTAGACATAAACAGGAACATTTAATAATGACAAAACTGTAAATTCATTCAGAATACATAATAGTCCTACATAATAGGATATAATACACACCTAATGACAAAGCTTCAAAAATTCATAAAGCAAAACCCAACAGCACTAAATTTATAGACCAACTCACAATTACAAGTAATTTTAACACTTCTTTATCAGCAATTGATAGAACAAATTTAAAAATCAGTAATAAACTAGATTTTGAACAACCAATTTAACCTAATTGATATTTATAAAATATATTCAACAAATTCAAATTCATTTGGAGCATGCACCAAGATAGACCATAAGCCAAATCTCAATAAATTTCAAATGACTGTTATTATACAGAATATGTTAGGTACAAAACAAAATTAAATTAGAAATCAATAACAGAATAATATTTGTAAAATCCCAAAATATTTGGAAATCAGTAACGCATTCCTAAATAATTCATGAGTCAAAGAAGAAATCACAAAGAAAATTTTAAAATATTTTGAACTATAAAATAATAAAAACAAAACATATCAAAATTTTGGGGATACAGCTAGAGCAGTAGTATTTGAAGGCAAATATTAGCTTTAAATGCTTCTATTAGAAGGAATAAAGGTTTAAAAATCGATGATCTATGTTTCTACCATAGAAACTAGAAGAAGTTAAGCAAATTAAACTCAATGTATATAGAAGGAAGGGAATAATACAAATAGCAACAGAAGTCAATAAAATTTTAAAAATCAGTAAAGAAAATCAATAAAAGTAAGAGTTGGTTCTTGGAAAGATTAATAAAATTGATAACCTCCAAGCTAGACTGATTGAGAAAAAAATAAGGAATCACAAATTTCCAACAGTAGACTTGCCACAATGCTAGGCAGGACTATAACTTTTGCAAATAACCCCTCCCTAATAACCACGTGTCCTGCCCCCATCCCCTGCCCCAGTTACCTCAAACCTGTCTATAATCTAGCAACTGAAGGGTTAAAGCCTCACACAATAGGTAGGGACTCTCTCAGATCCTACACTGCCTAAAGAGCCTATGGCCTTCTCCCTTGAGGCCTTAAGGCTTTATTGTTTGTTCACTTTTTTGACTACCGCTCCTGGGTGATCTGGCACAAAAACCAATAAAACAAAAGTTGACATTTTAAAGGATCTCATTTATTTATCACATCATAAGTTTTGTGTCAGAAAAATAATTTTCCCAGAGTCATTTAGTTTGAGATTTTTGCATGTTCTTCTTTGGTTAAACAAACACCATGCTTTTTGCTGGGGATAAAAATCTCCAAAATTAATGTCACTCATGACAGTCTATGGCACTATAATGGCATAATATTCAAAGCCATCTAGAGACAGGCAGTGAAGGAAAATACATTATCAAGTTTAAGCAACATTTAAACTGGGAAAACAGTGATCTTAGATAAATTTAAATTTTTTTTCTCTTTATTCCCAGAACCAAAAACGATAACAACAAAGTGCCTCCTATCTTAAATAGAACTTAATAAGAAACTGGAATTTGATTTTTATTAAAAATCATCTCAGAGGTACATTTTTAGTTTTTTAAAATATCCAATTAGGCTTTTAAAAATATCAAATAAGCAAATGGGTTAAAAGCACAGATTCTGATGCCAGACTTCCTTGGTTAGCATCCCAGCTCCACCACTTACTAGCCATGTGTCCCTAGACAAGTTACTTAATGTCTACGTGCCTCCTTTTCCTCATCTGTAAAGTGGGAATTAATAATAGTACCTATCTATTATGATGATTTGAAAAGCAAATATAAAGTGCTTTGAATAGTACTTGACCACATAAATGTTATGTGTCACTTAAATAAGTAAATAAATAATGCTTTAGATATCATTTACTGTTATCACCCATCTTTGATAAAGGCAAAATTTTCAAATCTGATGTCCAAATAAAATAGAAATCTAAGTTTTTAGGATTGTTATCCAAATTTGGCATAAATCTCCCTTCATTCCAACCTTCAGCCTATTCCCTTCCTCATGCTATTCTTTCTCCACCAAGCCAGTCACATGTGAACATGTGTGCCTTGCACTATGTTGACTGTTCTTAACACTTCCCTCTCAGCAGAACAAGAAAAGCAAGATTGAGAGATGAAACTCTTAGGTAATAGAGTCAACAGCACTGTTCACGTCTACCTAGAGCAAAGGCAAGGTAAGCAGACAGTATTTCCTTCAGTGAAAACCCAGAGCACATCTCATTCCTGTGGTGAGGGTTTTAGCACGAATAGTACCCATTTCATGATGCATAATGACCTGCTACCAAACTTTCCATTGACTAGTTGGTTAAGCTACTTAACCTCATTTTTTGCCTCTGATTCCTCATCTGTAAACTGGAGGTTAATAGACTATGCTGTGAGTTAATACATATAAATGAGTTAATACATATAAAGCGCCTACACATGCATGGTTAAAGCAAGAAATATCATAAATATGAGCTATTATTATTTTGTAGGAACAAGTCATTTCCATTTGAGCATTGCCTTTCCTTTAGAGCTTGTTGCAAATAACTATATAACTAAGAAAAAAGGTGAGATGGGGGCGGGAGTTGGAAGCCGAGGGACCACGAAAGAAGCTGACAATCTCGCAGAAGGGCAAAATCTGTCCTAAAACCCCCAGAATAAACTTTAGCATGGTAATCGGAGCAGAATCCCAGTGGACAGCAACTTCCATACAAAGCCGCTAACATCTGAAACGGGGTCTTCAGAATCCAGCGGCAGGAGACATTGCGATACTGACAAGCTACAAGAGGGGCCTCAGCACAGGTGCTACTCCTCTAAATGCCCCAAGAGTTGGTTCGGCGACCTCTAAGCTCGGAGAGACGCCTTCACCCTGTGATGTGTGTCTATGCTTCTCCACTGCGCGGCTCCAGCAGCGGTACCGAGCAACAGTTGGCAATCTCACCAGTCGCACAGGAGACCAGAAGCCGTCGCCGCTGCGGGCTCGGAGAACCAGCACCCCTCTGCGGCTCGGGGGCGTGGCTCGCGCGGAGGCCCCACCCGGCCATCTCCATTGGCTGCGGCTGTCCGGGGGCGGGGTGAGCGCACAGGGGTCCGAGACCGCGCAGCTCCGCGTGAACGCGGGTCCACGCGGAGGAGAAGCCCAGGTGGGTGAAGAGCAAGAGTCGGTGCCAGGGAAGCCCTGTCTGGGGGCCATGGAGGGAGAGGTGAGGCTGCCGCCCGGGGAGTCCTGCCGAGAAGGTGAGCGCCTGCCCCGAGCCCAGGGACCTGGCGTCTGGCTAGCGATGAGACCAGGCGGGCGGCCTCGGGTAGTTGCGGAGACAGGAAAGATATACACCAACTCCTAATGCATTCGTTCACGCATTTATTCATTCAGCCAGCCTGGCAACGATTTATTAGTGCCTACAATATGCCAGACTCTGTGGGAAAGCCTGAGTCAGTCGAACAAAACATACGTGGCTCCCATTCTGGTCCGGAAAGCAGATCCATGTAAATTACAGCGTGCTGAGTCTTGTGAAGGCAATACTCAGGATGCTTTGGGAATACTCCCATGTCTCTCCTAAGGTCGACGCTCCCACTGACTCAGACTCACTTCCAGAGTCCACAGTCGACGTCGCCCCGTGGGCAGAGGGCGTGCCCAGGGACTTGGCCGGAGTCCCGTGTTGCGCCCGGAGCTGGCTGCGCGAGGGTCAGACACGGTGGAAGGTCAGGCGCTAAGGAGCGTGCTGGGCCTGCCTGGGCCGCCACCCAAATCTCTCCTCTTCGAGATGAAAACGTCTCCTGCCCCATTAGTCGGACTCGTTGTTCTGTCAACTTCTTTTTGGGCTGCTTAAAGAAAGAGCCTGATGGGAAAGGAGACGGGAACTGGTCTCACTCAGTCTTTTGTAGGTTTCTCACTGCTTGCTGGGCTGGGGTTTCAGCTTCTACCGGAGCCCAGGTATTTACAACACTGGCAGGCTTTCCACAGTCACTAGAGACAAATGAGCCCGGATAAAAGTAGAACCTAGGGACTGAAATGAGGGTAAGGGGATGCCACGGGAAAGGTGTGTATCAAACTGAAATGACTGTTTTCACAGTGTCAAGGGGAAAACCAGTTTTTAATTTATCTGATGGCGTAAAGACGAAGAGGACAGTGAGGAGCGTGACAAGAATTATACCTTTCCAAACTTGCTGGTTTTCTCTCCTCTTGGCCCCTCCAGCTTATTCTATGATGTAGAAAGTTAAAAAAATAATAAGTCAGTGAACTAGTCAAAAGTCAAAACTATCCCGTGCGAGAGAAGGGACACACACACAAAAAAAGAGAAAATGCCTGAACAATTCACAAACTTTAAAAGCTGAAATTTTGGAAGTGGTTACTAAGGTAGCTGAATCTAGATTTCCTAGAAAGTTAGGTTGTGTGACCTTTGTCAAAATAATTCATAAAGCAGTAAGTCAGAATGTTACTAATCCATCCACCATTGTTTACCCAAGGATCTATAAGGAGGGTGTGTGAGTTACAGGAACTTGTTTGAACTTCAGATGTTTTTCCTGCTTTCCTGATACATTTAGTTCCAACAAGAAATGTTCAAGCTCAATACTTAATAACCTGTGATTAATTGTGGTAATTGTGTGAGAGACTGGTGGGAAAGACTTCAGAGAACTCAGAATCCACATTACCAGTAGTGGTGGAAAGAGAGCTTTGGCATCAGACATCTCAGCTATGATTCAGCCTCCTTGAGTCTTTCCTCATTCATAAATTGAGAGTAATTCCTACAGTTTACAGTTATAAGGAATAGATGCAGGTGGGATTACATATGAAGCACACAGTTCAGATTCTGACATGGAGTGAAGACTCAGTTTTTAATTTATTCATTCAAATAACAAGAGATCCATGTACCAGGCACTGGCTTAGGGGCTAATACAAAGGAATTTTCAAGATAATCTGGCCCTAGATTTTAGGACCATGTCTTTTCTCCCAAGCAGCTTACTGTCTAGATAACAGATAATATTCAAGAAACAAATGAATAAAAAAGGATAAGAATGGTGAGTGTCATGGATAATGTATTGAGAGAATTGTGATGTTCAGACTGGATACTCAAGGAAGGCCCATTAGAGGAAGTAGCATGTGAGCTGAGACCCAAATGACGAAGAGTCCATCATGAGATCTGAGGATAGAGCATTCCAGCTGGACTTCCATGAAGAAAAGGTTAACCCCACAGTGTGGCTTTTACTTTTAAAACCATAGATACTTCAAAAGGCCTTGTAATCCGAAATTGTCTCAAAAACTAAATTTAAACATATATGAGGGGTTTTTATTTAGATTTCTTATATGTCACCAAGCCTACAGATCTGAATTTATTCCAACAACCAATAGAGCTTTATTAACATGAATATATGACACCATGAAAATAGACTGTAAAAAATATACCCATCACCTGTGAAGCACCAACTGCATGAAGATCATGGGCCAGGGAACTCAAAGGACAAAAAGACTGGGCTTTAAGGAAGACAAACATGTATATTCCGGTATATCTTCTTAAGAGTTCTGACCTGGCTTGGCATTAGGGTCAGTAAGTTGGAGGTTGAGAGAGATCCAATGGTTTTCGAAGTTTTCTTTGTCTGAGTGAGCCATTTTCCCAGGGTGCAGCCAGCTAGCAGAGTGAAAAATGACATGGTTGGTATTTAGAGATGATTCAGGCTGTCTTCATGATTTTGAACGAAGAAAACTAAGAAAGTTTAAAAGCTTAAAAATAAATTGTTTTTCCAGCCTTTCATAGATTTCCTAAGTGCAGAAATTCAAAAGTGTTTAAAGATAGTAAAACAATCTCTACTAAAGGTTGTTTAGAAAACAATACGCTATTAATTATTTAGTTTAATATTTAATATGAGTTATACACAATTGTTTTTTTAAATCTTGATATAAATACATGTTTATTGAGATATTATTCTTTAGGTTCCCTTCCTGCATCTTTAGTCTTCAAACATTTTTTTTTTTAATTTCAAGGGGATTTTATCTTAACAATTTAGTAACTTTGGTAATATACAGATTGTAAAGTGTGAAAACAGCAGTTTATGTAGGAAATCTGATGGTTAATAGTCTTAGAGTAATTGGCTTCCAAACACACTGATGGTAGGAAGGTCTTGTTTAGAGATACAAGATTTTTTTTAACTTTATTTTAATCAACAGTATCTTTTCAATATTATTTTGGTTAATTGAAATAATAGGCTCCTTCCCCAGCCCTATCAGAGTTGATATGTAGATATGTCAAATGTATTCAAAATTATTCTTATTCTGCTTCAAATTTTCTCTAAGTTATTTTTCACTCCCATTCTGCTCCTCTTATTCTTGTTCATTTGTTTCTCTCACCTGTTCACCTGCCTTGTTGATCACTATCTCGCGGGTTCCTAGAACAGGGCCTACCTACCTAGCACACAGGAAGTGCTCAATAAGAATTTGCTTAGTGTTAAACATATGAATGACTAACATAGTGCCTTGCATGGTAGGTGTTCAACAACTATTTTCTTGGGCGAATGAATGAAATAGCTGTACAAATACAATGCTATTATAAAGCTACAATTAAACTGTAAGAAGAAGTTTGTTTGATTGGCAGTATTCAATAGGACGATATGATGGGACATGGCTGAAAGGTTTTTTAGATTGGGAAGCCAGAGAAGGCCTTCGTAAGGAGTTGGTATTTTAAATGAGAGCTCAGTGCCGAGAAGAAGTGAGCTATGCCTGCCACTACTCCACAACTCAGGCTAAGTAAGGACTATGTAAAAGCTTTACGGTGAGAAGGAACTTAGCCTATTAAAGGAACAGGAAAAAAAAAACAAGAACAAAACAAAAAAAAATAGTAGGTTATAAAATGAGGTTACAGAGGTAGTTGGTGGCAAGATTCTTTAGGCCCTTTTCAACCATTGTGGGAATTTTGGATTTTTTCTGAATAAGAAGGGAAGCCATTATAGAATTTTGAAAGGTGAAATGACAAGATTGGACCTACTTATTTAAAGGCTCATTTCACCTGATCTTGTCTCCTACTACCCTTTAATTTCATCTCTCACCCCAGCCAGCTTGGCTGATTACAGTTCCTTCTAACCCTCAAGCAAATTTCTACCTCAGGATTTTTGCATTTGCTTTTAGCAGAGAAGTTTTTCCATTTAATGTTTTTTTGTTGTTGTTTAAATATTCCTTTATGCTTCTTTTACTGCTTTCCATGGCACTCAGCATATTATGCAGTTATTAGTTCACTTGTCTTATTTCCCCTCATTAAAATGAATGCGAGAAAGCAGGAATTTTCTTTTGTTCACTGTTGTATCCCCAACTCTTTGAAAATACCTGACAGAGAATAGATATTTAATAAATATTTGTTGAATCAATGAGTGAAAAGACTAGTGTTGTTTCAGAAAGGGAGGGGGAAAGAGAGAAGGCTACAATATAGTGTCAGAGGTGTACAAGCTTCAAAGCATGTAAAGCTTTTAAAAGAGTACAGGATTAGCAGTTTAGATTTTGTTATAATTGCAAGAAAAATTTATGGGGACAGGGATTAAGCAGAGAAGTGACAAAATCTGATTCATACTGGCTGATATCTGGAGAATAAGTTATAGGGGACATAAAGAGGTTTTATTCATTCTTTTCCTTGCTGATATGAATAGGCAGGTATATCAGTCAGCTATTGCTACATAAGACTTAGTGGCTAAAACAACAATCATATATTCTTGCTTATATGTCTGTACTTCAGCTGATGGTCGACTGATCTGGACTAGGTTCACTTGATGTCTCTGCGTCAGGCTACATGTTTACCTTGGTTTGGGCTCCTTCATGTTCCCAGATCACCCCAGGTGTTTTCATTCTGGAAGCTCAGTCTGAAGGGGTGTGAGCTACTCAGAGAAGCCTATTCTTGACAAACACAGAGGTGCAAGAGAGGACACGTAACATATGACCACATTTGGAGCTTCTCTCATATCACCTCTGCTGATGTCCCATGGGCTACCAACTCACTTCCTTCCCAGCATCAGGGGGAAAATATTCTGCCTGCATCATGAGGGTAAGGGAATGACTATTTGCTGAGTAATAATACAAACTAACATATAGAATAAACAGTGAGACAGTGATTTTCTCACACTAATATCTTGCAGTGACTTCTTGGAAACCAGATATCCTACTTTGTATAATAAACTGGATAATTTAAATTATAATTTCCTATAAGTAAATTGTACTTAAAAAATATTCAAAGCATTTCATCTTTGTGTAAACATTAATAATAATTTTCAACTGGCTATGTTTGTACTTTATGTTTTTACTTTTCTGAAATAGAAAGAATACTAGCCTGGGTTATTTGCCCTGATTTTGGCAGTTACATGACTTTAGCAAGTCACTTAATATTTTGGCATCAGTTTCTTTAAAATGTCTTCCAACTATGAGTGCCTTTGAGTTTAGAGCTGGTCCATCAGCAACATTCATGAGCTAATCAGGATTGTCAGTAAATTACTCTGGGAGCAAAGATAGCTTATAATCAAATCACCAAATTATAGAAGGCATATTCAGAACCATCAAGTCATTTTTAAGATGAAGAACTTAAAACTGAAAGAGTGATTACTCAACTTGTCCATGATTATAGATAGTAATAGAGCTTAAAGGGAAAGTTAAATAATCCAAAGGAAATGTAACATTTTTAAGTTGCATGTAACTAAACATTCACACCTATACATAGAAGATAGGTATTAAGTCAAACCATATGAAACTGTTATTTTTGTAGGGTCAAAAATTGTCAAATATAAATTATATATGGTTCAACATAATTGAGAACATTAGCAGTACTGTTTGTAAAAACAAAAAAAACAAAAACTCTATAAAATGCCCAAATGTTTACCAACTATAAAATAGAAAAATTAATTGTGAGATAGTAACACAGGGGAATTCTGTAGAATAGCGGCGGGGGGTGGAGAGGGGAGGGGACTAAACCCTATGCATCTACAAAGCCATATGCATCTCCATAGATAACTCTCAAAAACAAGCAAGTCACTAAAGAGTACGTACTGTATGGTTACATTTTTATATGTGCAACAAGAGCAAAACTAAATAGTTCACTATTTGAAGATGTAATTGTATAGGAAAAATAACCTCTTTTAAAGTAAAGGAATGTTAAGCAGAAAACTAGGGTAGTTGTTACCTCCGAGGCATGTTTTATTTCTTAAATTGGGTGGTTGATTCATTGGTGTATTGAATTATTTTTCTTTATAATTGAACATATTTTCTAAATATCAATTATTCAATATTTAGAAAAATAAATAATGAAAACATCAAAAGAAGTAATGTATGCTGCCTGCTGGCAAGAATATAAATTGGTATAGTCACTTTATGGGCCCAGCACTCTTACGCTGTGCAACTCTGCTATCTGGTATAGTCACTTTAGAGGGCTATTGACAATGTTTATTAAAATGAGAAATAATGAATATAATAGATTTTTCTTTTTCTGTGTTTAATATGAAATCTGGATTAAGCTCTCTGTATAATTACTTTGCTTACTCAAATCTTAAAAAGTCAACTGATTTTGAGATCTTTCTGATTCCTCCGAAACACTCCAAAGTCCCCGCCCACGCACTGACTTCACAGTCTCTCCCCTTCTGTGCCGCACTCCACACCCACTAACCAACTCACCATTCACTCCCTTCCTCCCTCACTTCCTCCTTTAGTCATATCTGCTTCAGGCTCTCTCCTTAACATGAACCCAAAACATAAAACAATTTAAGTTCTAAGGTCAGTAATTAGACAAGATTTTTATTATTTTTCCTGCCATAAAACATGCAGCATTAATGTCTGCCAGTTACAATGAGAACTTACAAAATACAACAAAGATCGTTTGCTCTCCCTTATCACCCTTTGCCCCCACACCCCCTAAAATGTTGGAAACATTTTGCTCTGTCAACAGCTTAGAAAGAATATTGTTTCACTGGAATGAGATCCACCCACACTGTTTTCAGAGATGCAGTTTTGGAATGGTTATGTTAACTACATAGTAAGCGACACTAACACAGCCATGGAATTCACTGAAGTCGAGTCAGATGTTTTCTCAGGAAGTAACGTAATTGAAATTCTTACTATAAAAATTACTTTCCATTCTTAGGGGTTAGATGAGATGAATAGTGCCTAGACTTTCATGCAAACTCTCTCATATTTAAATGATGACAACTAAAGAAATTTAAAAAATTTTTAAGAACCCGTGTGGGCCACAGTCAACATGTCCACAGGCCTGTGGATCGCCTACTGGGGACTTGCTTTAATGTGTCAAAACCAGTGTCTCAATACTGTCCACTCAGGTTTCTTTTTATTGCCAAAAGGGAGTAAACATGAATGCAACTCCCCTTCGTTTGTTGACATTTGCTTCCTTTTTTCCAGGCTACGTGCTGTCGCTGGTTTGTCCAAACTCCTCCCAGGCTTGGTGTGAGATCACAAATGTGTCACGGCTGCTGGCTTCTCCTGTCCTCTACAGGGACCTGAATTCCAGCCTAACCAACTTGAGCATTTCTGCAAATGTGGAAGACAAATACAGTCTTTATGTGGGCCTGGCACTGGCAGTAAGTTCCAGTATTTTTATTGGCTCCAGCTTTATATTGAAGAAGAAGGGGCTCTTGCAACTGGCCAACAAGGGCATTACTAGAGCTGGTAAGAAACAGATGCAACTAAGGAATTCAAGTTTCTAACTGCAGAAATAATCCTACTGTTAGATTATAATGCTATAATAATAATATTTTACAGTCTCTATTTATCTTAGCCTCTATCTTCATTCTTAACAATTCTCTTCTCAGCAGTTTATAGGAATTGAACCAGCTGTGTCACCTTTACAGAGAGACTAAAATTCTTGCTTCATGAGGTTGGAGTGTGATATGGGTTCTTCTTTCAAAGCTTTAGTCTGCAATTTCAGGATTCAGAGTCAGATCATGCTACTGTCCTGTGTGAAACCCATCAGTGGCTTTTCTTTGCATTCAGAATACAATCTAAACATCTTTCCACAGACTCTGGCCTCCTGCATTAAATGGCTCCTGCTACCTCCCAGCTTCATCTTCTGCTACATTCCCAGTTGCCTATTTTTCTGGTTCCTTGGCTATAACAAGTTCTTTCCCACCTCAAGGTTGTTTCTCTTGGGCTGGAGCTCCCTTCTCCCTGCCCTTTATTTGGCTGACTCATCCTTGAGATCTCAGATTAAATATTGCCTGAGAAAGGCTCTCATTGACCATCCTTCCTGGGCAAGTCTCCCTCACCACCACACTGTTATACTCTGTCATTGTGCTAATGATTTCCTTCATTGTACCTGGAATAATTTGTCATTGTACATTTATTGTTTATTTATGTGTTGTTACAGGTTTACTTGTTTATTGATAGTGATTCACAAGAACAGGAATCTTCCCTAGGATAGTGTTTGGCACTCAGTAAATACTTGTTAAATCAATAAGTGGATAGCAATAGAGTTAGGTTGCTATTAACAGTGACATTTCACATGTTGAGTAGCTCTGCTTGACTATCCTTTATTAACTATGAATTTCCTATCATAGTTATCAAGAATAATATCATAAAATAACTCAGTATTATTCTAAGGTTCATATGGGAAATTAAGCAACTATGAATTGTGTAAACAAGCTTATAAGAGAGTACTATTAAGGGAAGATTTGCACTATCAGAAAATAAAACATGATATAATACCATCTTAATTAAAACAGTTTAGTAATGGCTTTTTAAAACATAGACCAAATAATTAAAGATAGTTGAAAACTTATAAGGTAACCCAAAACCATACAATTTAATGTGTGATTTTTTTAAACTGCCATTTAAATCCACTGAAGAAAGAATGAACTATTCAATCAAAAGTATTTAGACAATTGGCAAAAATTAGAGGAGAAAAATATAAAAGTTCTACTTTGTACCACTCATCAAAATAAATTCGACATAGTTTAGAATTAAATTTAAAATGAAATATTTAAAAAAAAAAACTAAAAGAAGGCCTTTTATGCATAAATATAAAGGAAGAATATATTCTAAGGAAGATATTATCTGGATTGACAAAAAATCCTATACAGAAACACCTTTAACTGAAAGTAAAAAGGAAATGACATATGGGGAAGAAATTTCAAAATATATGAAAAAGGGTAGTTAAAATCCACCACATGTAAAGAGCAACTATAGTCAATAAGAAAAGATTAGTCCCCTAGCAGAAAATTGGCAAAGCACGTAAACAACAAATACATAAATTAAGAAATGCAAGTGGCCCACAAACATACATAAATAAATGTTATTTCATCCAAAGAGATACCAACTATATAACAATAAGCTCCTAGGTTGCTGCCTACCATTTTAACAAAGTATTTGTTTTTCCTTTAAAAGATAATCCTCTATGTTAGTAAGAGACTTTGGGAAATAAATAGCCCTTCCAAACATTGCTAGAGGCAGTATAAATGGGTACAAATGTTTCTGAGAGCAATTTGAGAAAGCTTAAAAATCTTAATGTCTTAAAACCTAGTAATTCTGCTTTTAGAAATTTATCTTAATAAGTGAACAAGGATGTCACCTGGATTTACATACCAGGATATTTAAGAGTTTTATATAATGAGAACAATACTAGAAACATTATATATATTATATATGTACATATATTATATATATTATATATGTACATATATAATATATATTTTATATATATATAATATATATATGGTCTCTTACAGGTTAAATAATAATGTTATGCCAGATTTTGGTATATTCAACTATTAAGGACATGAAAAAGTATTTGTGATATATTATTAAGTTTTTAAAGACAGATTATAAGATCATATTGTAATATGATTCTAATTTGCAAATTTTATAAGGAGAAAATCCTAAATATAGTTAACTACCTTATGAGATAACCTTTACAACTAATATATCCAGCTTAGCTTAACCATAATAATTAGAAAGGTCAAATTCATAGGGTTAAGTATATTAAAATTGATAAGAAAATTCAATTTTTTATAGCAAACATAACAATGATTTAAGGTCTCAGATTACAGGAGCAGGAAGATAACCATAGGAAACTATAGGAAAGCTTTCTGTCCTTTTCAGAAGACAAAACACAAATTTAATTTTGTGATGCCAAAATAGAGAACGAAGTCCAGCTGTCTAATTCTCATTACTCTCTGACTGTCCATAATCTCAAAAGTTCTTAAGTCAACCATCTTCTTCCCTTTAAGGTCCTCATTAGATATTAATGTAATTTATGGTTTTGTGTCTTTAATTTTAACTGTTGCTGAAACAAAGTATTTAGAACTTATAATACTCTATATGCACACCTCTGAATGGCATATAGTGATGATTAAATAAACTTCTTCTGCAAATGAAAAAACTTACTTTCTGTAGAAATCAAAGTCAACCAAAAGAAAATGTTAGAAGATCTTTGGAAATGACCAAATAAATAAGCTGAAAGACTACATGTACTGACGCGGCCTTAAGTCGGGCCTTTTCCAGTCATATTCCAGTACCTTTCCTAGATGGCAGTTCTTCAAACTTTCTTCCTCCACTTTAGAACTTAATTTTAATTTTTATTATTTTCCCAGGACAAGGTGGACATTCTTACCTCAAGGAATGGCTCTGGTGGGCAGGATTACTCTCAAGTAAGTCCCTAATGCTGAGAATAGTATTTGCTTATTAAATGATAAATAAATTACATGGAACTGTTCAACATTAATTAATTTATCTTCCTGATGAGGATGGCATTTAAGTCTAGAAACTTTTGTGTAGCTATAATATATTGTCTTATATGTAAACTAAGTCATATATTTAGAATTAATTTTTACCCTCCCTCCCCTACCCCCATGTTCTCAATATTGTCTTAGAATGCAAGGAAAAAAGTTAACCTTTGGAATATTATATTTTGTCACAGACTTCTTCTCTTATATTCTTTTCTCCATAATGATTGAGGAAAATGCTTTCTTTCCACATTTTCCCAGCTCCTAATTCGAATCTGTGACTATTCTAACTGCCTGTTTTTTAAGGAATGGGTACATTTTCCTGGCCGAGACCAAAACATGGATAAATTAAAGTCACTCTGGCTGCATAGCACTAAACAAATGAAGAGAAGATGAAGGTCGTCAGCATCGACCTTGCTCCTAGACTTGCCCAGAGGATTAAATAAGACTCCGTAGGATGTGAAAGCACTTTCTAAATGCTAAGGTGCTGTCCAAAGAGAAGGCAGTGTTATCTCCCTCCTAACACCTCTGAATTTTCTTAATTCCAAACCTAAAACTTCCAAAGAAAGTTTGTAGTTTCACAGCACTTGCTAGTCGTCTCCTTCTGCAGCCAGAATCCTTAAAACTTTCATTTATTTTCCCATACGAATTAATGCATTTCAGTATTTGTGAGATTCTGTTATAAGAAGGAATTGGAATACTTTTCTTAAATAAGTGGTGGATCTTCAAGAGACAATGAATAAAAATAACTTATATACTCTTTTAGTTTGTAAGGTGTTTTCATATCTGTTTTATTACTTCATTTGAATAAAAGTTGACAAGGACTGTAAGAGGAATATTCTAGATAGATTTTTAGGTGATTCATTCTCTCCCTCCCTCCCTCTTTCCCTCTCTCTCTCTTCCCCTTCCCTTCCCTCCCTCCTCTTACTTGAATCTCCCCACCTTGTGCCCACACAAGAGAATGAAAATATAAGGATAATATAATATTGCTATATTTAGAATTTCATTCTCATCATGTACAAAGTTTATAACAGTACTGAAGAGAGAAAAGTATAAGTCTTCGACATTAGAGGTTGTGTCCCATGACAAACATCCAGTACTTATTATGAAATCAGTATTTTCCTGGAAAGCTGTCTACAAAGATAAAAATATAAAGTATTCAAGAAAGCTTAATATACTAAGAAAACTGCCATTGCTCTTCTGAGAGCAGTTTCCTAATTGTCCTGTTCTATAAGTTCCTATTTGTTATATGACGTCTTCCTGAGGCCCAGTACTCCTGTAGACTTGACTGGGAGCATGGAGTAGGGGCGTAGTAGCCAGAGGCAGAAAGAAAATATGTGCTCGTGTCTTTTATCAGGTCAGAAGCTCTCTCTCTACCATAAGTTTGCTTGGTGTAGTTTCCCAGTGTGAAGTATGACATTCTGTTGCAAGTGTTCAGTTGTTACCTGTGAAAATAATATGTCCCCAAAACAAGAGCCCAGATTTAAAGGGCTTTTTCCTCACTCTAGAAATTATCTGCATCGCGGTATGTCACAAAAGTGTAGAGTTCCTCAGTTAAGAAAGGGATTGCTGGAGCACATCCTTACGACTTTAAAACAGCTGCTTAGGTCTTCTTGGGCTACGAAGATAGTGCAATTCAGAGATGCCTGACCTCTACTGCCTCGCATGTGTCATGTTTTTCCCTTCTGACAACTATTAATACTGCTGCTTGCTTTCCAGTGGGAGCAGGAGAGGCTGCAAATTTTGCAGCTTATGCTTTTGCACCAGCCACCTTAGTCACCCCGCTGGGCGCACTGAGTGTTCTCATAAGGTACGTGAGCAATAAGGAGCTTGGTCTCTATAGGGATTTTAAAACCGTGATAAACTTAACCCACAAGAAATATATTACTAAGCATATCTCAAAACAGAATTTTAAAAATCACAAAAATAATTCGAGAAGACTATACAGCAGAAATAAGAAATAGATTGTCTTATTGTTATTTAGAAAAACCTGTAAGAGTGAGCCTGGTTTTCTACTAACATAAAGTAATTGTGCGTTGTATTTGTGATAATTCAATGAAGCCTAACATTATATTTTCTCTCTTACCTGAACAAATTGACACAACCCTTTTAATCCTTTCTGTTGTCATAGTGGTTAATGACCACTGCTATCAGAGAACTTTAAAAAAGCGTCGTGTTTGGGTTAAATTTCAACTTCCACTAAATGTCTTGCTGGAAGTCCGCTGGATACTTCTGTTTGGAGATCTCTTCATTTCTTTTAGTAATGGAAGCAGGAATACTTTCCCCATTCATTGAGTGTGGATTTAATTTTTCTGAGTTGGGGCCTTCTTATGATCTCAAATGCATGTGTCCAATGTGTCCATGAACTCTTATTTTGTAGCTAAGCAACCGTTCTGTTTGTTGTCTTTTTGCTTTCCTTTTATCTCAGTTCATTATCAAACTAATACAAAGCCGATGACTATGCCTACCCACCTCTTTTCACCTTTGTAAGATTGTTGTGAGAATTCAATAAGTTAATACACAATAAAGCACTAGAACACTACGCGGTAAGTGACAGAAGCAGTTTTCGTTGAAACTGCAATCCTCATGAGTAGCCACACGAAGGCGATTCTTGGAAAGCACCTGGTAACTGACCACAGTCTTGGGTGCAAATGAGTACCGGTAATGCCAGGGCATCAGCGGAAGGAGTCTAGTGTGCAAGAACCACAGCAGATTTGCTGGTAAAGCAATGGGAAGGCAAAGACTAGTGTCCATGTGGTGCCAATCTGGAACTTCCTGAGGCCATGGCAACCAAAGTAGTGAGAGCTTGGATGGGTAAAACTACCAGGGCAGTAGCAACTAGTAAGGGAATATTTCAATATTTTGACAACCCATGTGAGCATATTTGCATGTACTAGCTAAACATCAGCCTTGAGCCGAATAATTCTTTAGGCATATATCTTTCTTTGAAGTTTTCATGAGCATCTGTATTCTAAACATATCATGCCGTAAGATGTAAAAGATGGGAAAATTTAAAAATAAATTGAGTAGGACCGCTTATAAAGTCATGGGAAGATTAAAGGGGTACAGAATATCTATTATAACTCTTTACATATAAAAGCAATTAGCAAATTTGATTGACCATCTTTCCTAAGCTTTCAAATTAATCAGGTTTTTCAGTGTCACATTCAAATCAGCATATTCAAATTGGTTGAGTGGAATACAGAGTGGAATGTCCCACTTTGTATAACTGTAGAGCTGATGGAATCAGAAGGTAATTGAACAAGAGTGATTTTATTTTCTTCTCCCAACAGTGCAATATTGTCTTCCTATTTTTTAAATGAGCACTTGAATATTCATGGGAAAATAGGCTGCATATTAAGTATATTGGGGTCAACCGTGATGGTTATCCATGCCCCACAAGAAGAGGAAGTTGCTTCTTTGCATGAGATGGAAATGAAATTAAGAGACCCAGGTCTGTGATTCAACCAAAAGAAACCCTTACTCAAATCAAATCCTGCTCCACTTTCTATCCTCATCAAATGAATTTGTAGCTATATTGTAATAGGCTTCCTACAAGCCAAGCTGTGGGTTGTGAGATATAGTAAGGTTTCGCCGAGTATGACAAGTCTTGACACAACTTATTTTTGTGTCAGTGCTTCCTGTCTACGCAATGAAAGGAAGAAATGAGGATATGAGAGGTAAAAGATTTATACTCCAACCCAAACTTTAGCCGCTCACTCCCTCTGAAAATAAAAAGTCAATCAGAAGAAATCTGCCATATTTCATAGTGTTATCTACGAGATTCAAATGACATGTTTGTGAAAGTCCATTGTAAAATATCTAGAGACATGCAGTAAAGTGTTGCGTTTTTTTAATTTAATCTCACCTCTCTTTCTAAAACACCTATGCTGCTAAACTAACTAATAACATTTCACAAAGACATGATCCTCTGAGCATTTTCTGAAGTCTAATTCTTTTCTCTTCCTAACAGGATTCATTTCTTTTGCTGTGATTGTAACTGTGATCACCTTGGTGCTGATTTTGATCGTGGCTCCCAAGAAGGGACAGACCAACATACTAGTGTACATTTCAATCTGTTCATTGATTGGAGCATTTTCTGTTTCTTCTGTCAAGGGCTTGGGAATTGCTATTAAGGAACTATTGGAATGGAAGCCAGTTTACAAGCATCCACTGGTCTTTGTTTTGCTGGTTGTACTTGTGCTTTCAGTGACAACACAGATTAACTATCTCAACAAGGCACTGGACACTTTTAATACATCTCTTGTGTCTCCCATTTATTACGTGTTCTTCACATCCATGGTAGTGACTTGCTCTGCCATCTTATTCCAAGAATGGTATGGCATGAAAGCTGGAGATATTATCGGGACCCTGAGTGGGTTCTTCACCATTATCAATGGCATCTTCCTTCTACATGCTTTTAAAAACACCAACATCACTTGGAGTGACCTGACATCCACTAAGAAAGAAGTCCTCTCTCTGAATGGCAGTGAAGACAAATATGTCTTACTGGAGAATATGGAATCTTCAGCCTCAGGATATGAGGATGACGTTACCTTATTTAGCAGGACCGAAGATCGAAGTCTCAGCAGGCACTGAATTTTAACCAATGTGAGACACTTGAAGAGGAGGAATACCTAATTTTTGGTAGAACTATTAGGAAAGTTGACATTTCTAAAGTTCTAACTTTTAGATGTGAGGCCAAATAGAAATGCTTTCATTTTTGGCCATCGAATTTGAAAATCAAGGATTTGATCTCCTCCCAAAGACTTTTACTGTTTCTTGTTTCTACAGACTTGAAATATTCCTTAAATAAAAAAAAGCCAGGATTAGATGAGTCTCAGAATAATCTCTTTCTTTTGGTCACAATATACTTGGCTCTGCCGGGTGGTTTTTCATTTCTTTGGTTGCTATTCTTAGTCTCGCAGTAATTAATAGATAAATTCAACTGTGTGCTAATAAACCAAGTATCAATCATTATTTGATGAGTCTTAGTTTCAAATTATTGAAACTAAGAAGTGAGCTTACTAATGCTTTTCCTTCCTGTTCCACAACTTCTTTTATCTAAACTAGATAGCTAAAGGGTAGAGCCTTAAAGAAATAGGCCTGCTTTGGAAATCTGCTCCTTGGTGTGTCAAAATGCAAAGATGTGATCCCATGAAGGACTTATGAATTATAATTTATTGGCATATCATTGAAATTTATTACCAATTAAAAGGGGGAGAACGGAGGAGGGAAATACTGTATACCTTAGGTAAGTGAAACAGAATTTTTTTCTTTTAACAAAAGCAAACAAATGACTATGTTCACAGGTTTTTGTTTTTTTGTTGTTGTTGTTGTTGTTTGTTTGTTTTTTTTAACTCAAACTCGAACAACATAAGACTGAACTGAGTTACTGGAGGAGTCCAAGCAAATTCAGTTCTGGAATTCCTCATATTCATTTTGTTCGTTTCTTTTACTATTATTTCCAAGGTCATTTTTCTTGTTGTCCTAGAGATTTTTGTAAAGTAATTGCTACATTATTTTAGGATTATATTGTACACTTCAATTTTTCTCAAATGTTTAATCCCCAGAGGGTGGGTTATCCACAAACCATTTGGAAACAAACAGAAACATCTTTGTGAAAAACTTGAATGAGTTATCATAATTGTTCTCTTGAAATTTGACACTTTCATGCTTGTGAAGGAAATCATTAGTTCCAAACCTTTGTAAAAATATACATACCTACCACAGTCAGTGGTAGGTTGTCTTTTTCTCTTGAATTTCATCCTGACCATGTTTTCCGTACATTTTATTGGTCAGTGTTTTGGGAAGGGGAGTTAACTTTTTAGAAAACAAAATACTAAGACCTCAGGGACTGCCACAGGGAAACACCTTTTGCTTATTAAAATGTACATAAAATTTTCCTGTCTCCAAGTGCATGGCATGTATAACATTTCTGGTGGCCTTTAATGTTTATTGACAAATTTCTCATCACTCATTGATTTAATTAAAAAGAAGAAATTAACTATCTTATTTCTAGAGTAAACTTATTTCTCTCAAAACAAAACAAAAATCCTAACTAACAAATTGTGACATTCAGAAAACAAAAACTTTTCTGGTTAATTGAATTTTTCTGTTCTAACATCAAATGTTAGTTAGTTGGTTTGTTTGTTGTTTATAATCTAGCTCAAGTCTATCCATAAATTCTGTTAATCAAAATTCGATTAAACTGACTTTGTCATTTCCCCAGTTCTGTTGAATTGTGACTGATGTTCACAGTGATGATCTGAGATAACTGCCAATTCCTAAAGTGCTGTTATAGTCTCTTCAGCATAGTTTAGTGTCGAGCGCAAGTCAATGCATTCTAAATTTTTAAAAACTGATAATCCATGGAAGATACATGGGTTGGTACCTCAGGTCAAATATATGTTTACTCTGTTGATTGCTGTTTAACTTTAATTGTATATCAGGTATATAAGCTATGAATACAAATTTGTAGGAAAAGATACTGTGTGAAAAATGTAGAAATTCTCTTAAAGTTTTTCTTTTTCTGTTGAAAACTATTGGTTTCTCCATGACACCTTCTTGGTGAGGAAATTAATGGCATCCGATACCTGAGGCTGTGAATGTTAGTGTCGGGTAGTTCTTAAATGTCACCTGTTATAAAGTTTTTACCTTGGTGTACTGTGCCCAGGTCGAAGGTTCTTAGAATACAAGAACTCGTGTGTATCCTGGATTGGAAAATGAATTGGTGTTGACACATATGCTTAGAAGAAAGGCTGAGAAATATTTAATGAGTTGAAATATGTTGAGAAACAATGAAATATTTGAAAAAAGTCTAAAAATTCCTGATAGGCATCTGCATTGAAAAAATCAAAATGTTATTGCAGATCTCAAACTTAGGGTAATTTTCCCCAGTATAAAGATATTGTCTAAGGAGGAATAAAATGCTGGATTCCTGTGTTCTAACTAACCATGTTAGTCTTATCTGGTATTTCACATATGTACGTATTTTAATATGTACACTTTCTTTATCTCACATAGATGATATCTTAAAATTTATTATGTGACTCTCTGCACATATATCATTAAGGATTATAAAGTTGTCCTCACACAGCCAAACTGAAAGCTTTTCCTAATTCTGTAAACATAATAGTTTTATTTTATTTTTTTTATTTATAATTTGATTCCTAAGTCAATGGTTAGTTCAGATTGCAGAATGTACATAAAACCCTTCAAATTTAGCAGCATGAAATTAACATCTTTGTTTTAAGAGTACTAAATCAAACACCTAGAAATACCCTACATCATGCCTGATATATGAGGTATTTAATAAAATTCAGTCCTCTTTAAATCAACACTTTAATTGTTATAGTCTTATTACTAGGCAGGTAAGGACCATAAGTTGCCAGTTTTCATATGTTCTTTATCTTTTCTCAATTTGTGTCACTTAAGCTCATTTTAAATAATCTAAGTGAAAATTCCATCATACTATCCCAAAACAAATTAATGCAAAATGATTTCATCAGAAATATTTTATTTTAATAAAACTAATAAAACTGAACTAACTGCAATCTTCACATATAAATAAAACTTTCTGGAAAAGTAATTTATATGAATATATGTGAAATGTTCTCAAATATTTTGAATAAACTGTGGTCATGATATTTTCTATTTTTCAAATGTTCATGGATACTGTTCATTTTTAAAAGTTTGCAAATTTTAAATTAATGTTTCTGTATATTTTCATTTGCAATAAAATGATGTAGTTTAATTATTCTTGTTGAAGTTCAATTTTTAGTTTTTTGAAGTTAAGTTTATATAATGGCAAAAATATCCCAACTTTGTTTTGAGATTTAAAAGAAAGTTTCCATTACTTGCAGATGACATATTAAATATGGAGAACTCTAAAGATTCCACCAAAAAACTGTGAGAATTGATCAATGAATTTAGTAAAGTAGTAGAATACAAAATTAATATTCAGAAGTTAGTTGCATTTTTATATACCAATGATGAACTTTCAGAAAGAGAAATTAAGAAAACAATCCCACTTACAACTGCATCATAAACAATAAAATACTTAGGAATCAAACTAACCAAGGAGGTAAAAGACCTGTTCTCAGAAAATTATAAGTCATTGAAAAAAGAAATTGAAGAAGATATAAATAAATGGAAGTATATACTGTGTTCATGGGTAGGAAGAATCAACATCATTAAAATGGCCGTACTATCCCAAGCAATCTATAGATTCAATGCAATCCCTATCAAAATACCAATGGCATTTTTCAGAGAGCTAGAATAAATAATCTTAAAATTTATATGGAACCATAAAAGATCCCAAATAGCCACAGTAATCTTGAGAACAAAGTTGGAGGTATCATACTACTTGATATCAAACCATACTACAAGGATACAGTAATCAAAAAAGCATGGAACTGGCATAAAAATAGATACATTGATCAATGGAACAGAATAGAGAGCCCACGTCTATACGCTCACTGAATATGTGACAAAGGAGGCAAGAATATACAATGGGGTAAAGACATTCTCTTCGATAAATGGTTTGGAAAAAATTGGATGGATACATACAAAAAATTAAACTGGATCATCTTCTTACACCATACAAGAATAGACTCAAAATGGATTAAAGACTTAAATGTAAGACCCCGAACCATAAAACTTTTAGAAGAAAACATAGTCAGTAATCTCTTCGATATTGCTACTAGTAATTTCTTTTCAGATATATCTCCTTGAGCAAGGGAAACAAAACAAAAATAAACAAATGGGAGTTCACTAAACTAAAAAGTTTTTGAAAAGGAAAGGGAAACCATCAACAAGATGAAAAGACAACTGACTGAATGGAAGAAGATATTCGTTTATGATACATTGAATAAGGGGTTCTTCATATATCCAAAAAAAAAAATCCAATTAAAAATGGCAGAAGACATGAATAGGTATTTCTCCAAAGAGGAAATACAGATGGCCAATAGACATATGAAAAGATGCTCAAGGTCACTAATGGTCAGAGAAATGCAAATTAAAACCACAATGAGATAGCACTTCACACCTGTCAGAATGGCTATCATCAATAAATCAAAGAACAAGTGTTGCAAGGATGTGGAGAAAAGGGAACCTTTGTACACTATTGGTGGGACAGTCATTATTGGAAAACAGTCTGGAGGTTCCTCAAAAAATTAAAAATAGATCTACCTTTTGACCTAGCAATTACACCTCTGGTATTTACCCAAAGAAAACCAAAACAATAATTCATAAAAATCTATGCACCCCTATGTTCATAGCAGCACTATTTACAATAGCTAAGCTATGGAAGCAACCTAAATGCCCATCAACAGACAATTGGATAAAGAAGTTATGGTTCATATATACAATGGAATATTACTCAGCCATTAAAACAATGAAATCCTATCATTTGCAATGACATGGATGGATGTAGGGGTTATTATGCTGAGTGAAATAAGTCAGACAGAGCTCTCCTCAGTTCAGAGATTTAAAGAAGAGGGAGAGGGAGAAGGAGAAGGAGAAAGAAGAGGAGGAGAGGAAGAGGAGAAGTTGAAGGGAAAGAAAACATTATAAAAATATTTGGTAACTCTGCATTACATCATAATGTATATTTACAAATGCTCGGCAAATTTCCTTCTAGCCCTGGTGTAACCAAGCTTCTCTTCATGTACAGACCACATTGTCATTACTTCATCAATTTTCCCCATTTTGATTTGAATTCATGTTTGAGAACAAGTCTCCATTGTTTCTATGGAAATGAACTGTCTAGGGTACAAAAAAGGTCTCTTTCTTACCTGTGTCCCATGCCCCCTCTTTCCTCTCATTTTATAAATGAAGAAACGAATATAGTATGTATGCACTTCCCTAAATCTCGTAGTTAACTTAGGGCCAGAGTGAGAACCAAAATCCAAGACTCCCAATACTCAAAACTACTCAGTCCATGGGTGTAGGTCTGTCTAAGGAGGGCTTGAAAACAACACATCTATCTCAGCAGAGTTAGAACGAACTACAGTTTTTGCCAGCAAACTGTTTTTACGTATACTACATATTTCAACCCCCTGACTTCAGTGTACAGGAAACCTCTAAGAGGTAAGCTTAGGTTACAGAACCTTAAATTGTACTTATAACAATCAGCAACATATTTTTCCCAACTGAAAGCTTTGGTTGGTCATGGAAGCTGACTATCTGAGCTATACTTTGTTTTTAAATAATTATTAATTTTTAATTACAATTGACATACAATATTATATTAGTTTCAACATAGTGATTAAACATCTATTTAGCTTACAAAGTTATCACCCAATAAGTCTAGGACCCATCTGACACTATATATACTTTATACAGTATTAGTAATTATATTCCTTATGGTGTACTTAACATACCCATGTGACTATTTTATAACTACCAATTTATCTTCTTAATCCCTTTCCCTTTTTCATTCACCTCACCCTAGTGCCCCTCCTATCTGGCAACCATCAAAATGTCCTCTGTACATGAGTTTGTTTCTGTTTTGTTTATCTTGTCTCTAGATTCCACATGCAAGTGAAATTATATGGTATTTGTCTTTCTCTGTCTGACTTATTTCACTCAGCATAATACCTCCGAGGTACATCCATGTTATTGCATTTGGCAAGATTTCATTCTTTTTTATGGCTGAGTAATATTGTATATACGTACCATCTCATTTTTTATACAATCGTCTATTGAAAAACAAATTCCTTTCATATTTTGGTTATTGTAAATAATGATGTGATAAACATATGGTTGCATATGTCTTTTCAAGTTAGTATTTTGGAGTTTTCTCAGATAAATACCCAGAAGTGGAATTACTAGGTCCTTCTTTCTCTCTTGTTTTAAAGTCTTTTTTGTCTGATATAAATATTGGTACCCCAACTTATTTTTCCATTTTTATGAAGTATCTTTTTCCATCCCATTGATTTCTCAGTCTATATGTGTCTTTCAATCTAAAGTCTCTTGTAGGCAGTATATATGAGGGTTTCATATTTTTATTCATTTAGCCACCCTGTATCTTTCGATTGGACTACTTAATACATTTACATTTAAAGTAATTGTTAATGTATATGTAGTTATTACCATTTTATTATTCATATTTTTTATCTTTGTTTTCTTATTTTTCTAAAATAAATCCCTTTAACATGTCTTTTACTACTGGTCTGGTGGTCATGAACTCCTTTAGCTTTTTCTTGTCTGAGAAGCTCTTTAAGTGTCTGTTTCCAAATGATAGCTAGGCTGCGTAGAGTAATTTTTGTATAAAAATTTGCCCTCCATAATATTTCATGCCAATGCTTTCTGTCCTGTAAACATTCTGCTGAGAAATCATCAGTCTTATAGGAGATCCCTTGTAAGTATCTAATGACTGTTCTCTTGCTACTTTTCAGATTCTCCCTCTGTCTTTGGCCTTCGGCATTTTAATTATAATGTGGCTGGTGTGCACCGCTTTGGGTTCATTATGTTTGAGACTTTCCATGCTTTCAGAGGTTTGTATGCCTATTTCCTTCAATAGGTGAGGAAAATTTTCCATTATTATTTCTTCCAAAAGATGTCCACTTCCCTGTTTTCTCTCTTCTTCTTCTGGTACCCCTAAGATGCAAATGTAGGTATACATGATATTGCCCCAAAAGCCTCTTAACTACCCTCACACACACACGAAAAAATTGTGAATTCTTTTTTTTTTATGCTGTTCTGATGGGATCTTTTTGCTACATTATCTTCAAAATTGTCGAATCAATTCCCTGCTTTATCTAATCTACTGTTGATTACCTCTAATATATTCTTTATTTCAATTATTGCTTTTACTTTACTACTGAAATTCTTTCTACAGACCAACAGATGTGGTAAATAACAGTGGTTGAGCATGGAAACCTGGAACTTGAGATGCACACACTCTCCCAGCTCTTCCTTTACCTCATGCATTGCAAGGCATCCAAATAGATCTCTGGAGCAGTTCTGTGATGATGGAAATGTGCTGTGTCTGTTCTATTCCAATATGGTAGCTCTACCTGGTCATTAAGGACCTGAAAAGGGGCTGCCATGACAGAAGTTAATTTAAAAACGTATTTAATTTTCATTAACTGAAATTTTAACAGTCCCATGTGGTAGTGTGTGTAGCACTAGTCATTTTTTTTTTGCAGTACTCTGCTCTGACATCTTCACACTCATGCCTCGCCGAACTGCTAGTTGTGACCTGTGAGTCAGCCAAAAAGCGTTTCTCTTCCGTTCGTGGAGAACAAGCTTAGATCCACGACCCTGCCACCTAGTCCCAGAGCTGGTGTCTGAGTGAGTCTTAAGCTGAGCTGACCACCTCTGCTTCCCTTTTCCAGAAACCTAAAGGCCGCCCTACATTTGCTGAGCTGCTGAGGGTTCTCACAGAGATTGCAGAAACCTGGTAACCTGAGTGGAATGTCAGCCCAGAGGTTCATGTTGAAAAATTGTGCCCCCAAAAAACTGTGTGGAAGGACCAATGGTGAACATCTTCCTCGAGAGCACCTGACTCTGGGAAACATGACAAAGATCACGGGCTTTCCAGACTCCTTAAAACTTCAGAATATCCTGACAGTAATTTTCCTAAGAGTGTTTGGGAAGGGCTCCTGAACTCTTGTTTCTCTGTAGCATTCCTCCTGTCTCATTTGTGACTATAAAAATGCTCCACAGCGGTCTTCGTAGTGGCTGCTCTAGACAAGAATAGCCCTGTGAGCCCCCGAGGGCCCCAAACCTGGTCCTTTACAGGGCAGAGGAAATGTTTTCCAGAAGAGCAGTGACGCTCTTTACTTCAAGTGGTCCATGCAGAGCATATGAAAATAAATCCTGCCAACTCGTGGAGCAGAGGAGCCTCCCCTGCAGAATCTCATTCCTGTGAGCCGCACAGATCCTTCCGGATAACGCGTCGTTGCAAACCACATGAGCGTGAGCACTCTGAAACTTTTATAGTCTTCCCTACATTATTTAAGAAATCGTTTTTGCACGTATCTGATTGTTTTGGAGACCGTTTCTTGGATTCCAGTTTTAAACACTGGCACAGGAGATGACCAAAGTGCTTCTCTGAACAGATCCTGGTGCCGTTTCCATCCCAGTGATGTCCGTTGTCAGGGGCAATTCAGTTCTCAGATTTCACGCTTTGCCCGTGTGAAATTGGACAATTGAAGAAGCCTTGTTTTGTCATGAAAGTACCTCCCGCACCTTTCCGGAAGATGACTTGGGCTTTCCACGAGAACAGGAGGAGGCAAAAACAAGACGAGCAAATGTTACATCAGCTCCTTTATTTCCCAAGTGAAGGGTTTTGAATTCAACATGAAGTAACCAGCTATCATAGTTAAATTTTAATTTCTCACGAACTGTTTGTAGGAATGATCGGAAATTGGTCTTCCTCATTGAGAGTGTTTCAGAAGTACCACAGGAAGAAGGGGACAGGCAGAAAGCACAAGTGTCATTACCGTGAGGCTTAAGAGTGGGAGCCTGTTATTTTCATTCTAGCCCACCTGCATCGTGGTGCTGGGAGCCTGGCTTCATGATTCTCATTAGGCTCTATGTGGCTGGCTGTCAGTAGTTGTGACTTTTACATCACATTTCCCCACTTGGAGGACGATTACCTTTGAAAATCCATAGTACTCCATGGTAAATGTGCATCAAAATAATGAGCATCAGGCACAAGAAGAGCCTTGATCATTCAAGTGGTGGTCTCAGAAGTATTTCCTGAGATAGTGTGCAGTTTCTGAGCCTATCACACTCCTTTTCCTCATGGCTCCTCCTCTGGGGATGGGGGACAGGAGGGGTAGACAGAGGGCTCCTGCTCCTGCGACCTTAGTTCAGGTGAAATAGTGTGAAATGTAGCTCAAGAGGGCATGAGACTATTAAATAGCTAAAGCTGAGGGAGGGAAAGTTAATGTTATAACAGCAAATCAAAGTGGTACCAATAGATACAGTAAGATGAATTTCTCAGTTTTTACTCTGCACGCAAGTTCTCTCTCTCAACGAGGAAATAAAAATTTTTACACACCAAACACTGAAATGCTAGGGCTGACTCTAGAGCATCTACCAACACTACCAGTGTGATGCAGGAGGCGCAGTGCGAAGCAGAGAGTGATTTGCAGAGACGAGTCACGCCTGGGGATGGCACGGCAGCAGGGGGCATTTCTAATGGCACGTGCTGGTGAAAATAGGCAACCTCCATTCCTTTCGTGTGAACACATCAGGAAAGTTTGAGGTACCAAATCAGGAACAGGAATACCCGGAGTTCAAACAGCTTTGAGACTCGGGTAATGTGTGCATTAGCGATGTCTGCAGACGAAGATACAGCATTCTCTGCCTAGCAAAAAAAAAAATTTTTTAAGGAGTCACACAACTTCCTCTGGAAAGTAACCACGTTTTGCACCCAATCTTAGCCTTAGTGGTTGATGTGAGCCCTCTGTGGGTAGTTTGACTCGTTTAGGTGATATAGGGCAAAAAACAGCTTTGCATAAGAACTAGACAGGAGTTTTGGGGGTGGGTTGCAGGTGAGAGCCCCAAACAGGAGGAGACAGCAGGTCAAGGAGGAGGGGAGGCTCAGAAGAACGGACTTTGGAGGCCAAGCAGAAGATGCAGTCAAGGTAAATAACCGTTCGGTAGGAACAGCTGAAGGAATTTTTTTGTTAAGTAAGCTGTAACGGAAGTACAATGCACGGTCCCACTATCGCATTGGTAACATGTTTGGTTGGCTGCCAATCAAACCCACGAGACTAAATGGCATTAATCCGGCTCTAAGTCTGCTTAATTTTTGAGAAGGATTCAGGACAGGAAAATTAGTCCACACAGTGCTCGCTCGGTCTCAGTGTGAGCCTACCGGTTCCGCACATGCACGGCTGCTTGGTCTCCCGCCTGCCTAGGGGGAGTAGGTGATTGCTGGTGACGAAGACTTAGTGTGTGTGGTTTATCTTGATGCAAAGAAGCTTCTCCCTTGGTTTTCCACCCATCGCGTAGGCCTACAGGTCTCAGGCCTCGCAGCCCATGTGCTGTCTCACAGATCAGAGGTTTTACGGTGTACGAAACACAGGTCTGGCCTGGGACCTGATGTTTCAAATTTACCTTAACTTGGCATATATCCAAAGGGTTGGTGCTGGAATAGGCAAACCTAAAATCCTCTCGGGCAGGTAGGTCTAGGTCTGATATAAGAAACACTGTAGGGCGGCTCTTAACCCTTTGTTCACGTATCCATAAAGAGAAGTATGCAAATCATGTGTATATATCTTAATTTTCATAAAGTGAATACATCTGTGTAACTAGCACTCAGATCAACAATGGTACATTTCAGAATCTAAGAATCCATTCTCATTCCCTATTCAAGTCATTAACCCAATAGCAGTTATTACCCTGATTTCCAACACCATGTATCAGTATGGAGTCTTTTCGAACTTCCTGTCAACGGAACCCTGTGGTATGGACTCTTGGGCCTGGCTTCTGTCACTCGTTTGGTCCATCCATGTTGTATGAAGTTGCATTTCCTTCATTCTCATGTCATCAACTGCATAATTACGTTACAGATTATTTAGCAAGTCTACTCTTGATGGATATTTGGCTTATATCCAATTTTTGGCTATTAAGTTCAATGCTCCTATGAACATTTTTCTGCATGGCTTTTGGTGACGATATGGATGTATTTCTCTTAAGTACATGCCTAGGAGGAGAATCGCGGGGCCAAAAATTACGGATACATTCAGCTTTTGTACATAGTGCCAAGGACACAACCAGCAGCCGTGTACGAGAGTTCCAATTGCTTCGCATCCTCAACAACCTCTGGGATTGTCTTGGCCATTACAAAGGCCAAAGGGTTTCTGAGGGCAAGAGTGTTTCATATTCAATTTTCAGTTGTACACTGAGCCGAACTGCAATGTAATCTCTGTCCCCATTCTGATGTCAGCACAGCCGTCCGTACCTGCACAACCTAACATGAGTAGTAATTGAGAGGACGATGTGATTCGGAGTGACACAAGGGAAAATACAGGAGATGTAGCGTAGAGCAGAGAAGAATCTGATAGCAGCAAGAACTTGGGTCTGTAAATATGATGAAAGACGTGGTTTCTCATCAATGGAGATGGACACCACACACACACACACACACACACACACACACACACACACACACACAGTTTTGTATCTCCTTTCTTTCCAAGAAGTGGGGGTCTTGTTAAATGGAAGACCGTATTTGATTTGAAATTTGATACGCTTGGTGAAGCACATTGGGGGTTGCCCTTGGAGACAGATGCGTTGCTTGACCAATAGAAAGCCTTGGGAAGGGAGGGGAGGAGAGGAGCAGACAAAGCTCTGGAGGGAGGACATTGCCTGATGGCAGTAAAAGACCAGGGGGAGCAGAAATGCCCGTTACTTTATGTCGGTCATGAGGCCACCTCCCCATCGCCATCACGCCCAGCTATTCGGTAAAGTAAGTAGGGCTCACGAATCTATGCCTGAGTGGAAATTATTTTGTGGGTGGGGAGCATAAGTGTATCTCACATTCGGTTCCATAGGGCGCGTGGCAGGGACCATAGGAAACGTGAAAGGAAAGACCTGGGAGGCAGAAATAGCTCTTAGCACATAAGCTCCTGAAGATTTGTCTGAATCTCAGAGAAAGCCGTGGTCATGTATCAGCCGTGCGGTTGCCACACTGAGAATGGTGGAGGTCGTTCCAGCCAGCTTGACCTGATTTTGAAGACAGAATGAACCTCAGCTAAGTATTAGAGACACTTAACTTCTCAGCACCCTGGATAACTGGGAGAACCGAGAGTCAACGTTCAGGCAACCGCCAGATCGGTGGAAACACCCGTACCAAACTCATGTGAGATGCAGAGGAGGATGTGTAACAAGGGCTTCAGCCTTGGTGCAGGGGAGCAAGAAGTCATGGCTCAGGACAAGGGTGGAGAACCCACCTGAACTGCAGCCTGTAGAAAATCTTCATCCCGATGCTAGCGTTCCAGACCCCAGGGCCCTTCCTCTAGTTCACGGTTCCTCGAATGTGCCCCTTTGACATTTGGGGTTGCCTAACTATCTGCTGTGGAAAAATGTGCTTTGCAATGTGGGATATTTAACAAAAACCTCGGCCTCTACTCACCTGACACCTGTAGCACACCCCGTCCTACAACATTGCCGAATGTCCCCTGCAAAGCGGACCAAATTGCCCTTGGTTGAGAACCGCTGATCTAGTTACAAAAAGTTCTTGACCTGGGTTTAAAGAGATCTGTGAACCTGAATGGAAAGACAAAAGTCCAATCTTGATTTCCACTAACCTCTAACTAAAACTCAGCGTTTCCCATAATTCTAAATGTAGGCAAAACCCCCAAACAAGCCAAAAGACAATACCAATATTCACACTGACATTTTGGATTGAATAATTGTTTGTCGTGGAAGGATGTCATGGAAGGATTGTGACTTGGTCATCATGTGAAAAAGAGGGATTTTCATATCCTGTGGGAGTTGTCTCAGCTTTCTTGAGAGAATTAGCATCCATCACTATTTCAAAGTCATGCCGCTTTAAAAACTGCCACTAGATATTGCCATTTAACGGAGAAAAAGAGACATATCACTAAAGGCGCACACATGTTTTTAAAATATTCGGATTACTTTCCTTCAGTATACTTGGTTACCTTCTCAGTTCTGTGTTTTGGTTTTATGTATTTAAAATCATTATTTCGAGAAGGGGTAGAAAGGCTTCACCAGACTTCCAAAGTGATCTCTGGCATGTAAAATTCAGAACCCTGAGTTTCTCTACCTGGATAAGTCTCTGCCGGGCCTCACACACCCGATCAGCAGCTATCGACACCTTCGGAGAAGCCCCGTAGGACTGAACTGTGGCCAGGCCGAGGGCTGTTTCCCGGTGTCATGTGCATCCAGGCCCTTCTGTGCTCAGAGCCATCTGCCTCTCCAGTCTCCACGCATTGTCAGGGCGGGTCCTAGTTCTGGTTTGCAGGCACTCTTTGTCACCTGCCTTGTGCCCCTATGTCGGGACCCGGAGTGTGATGAGGGAGCCTCCACTGCCCCCAAGTCTCACAGCAGAGAGAGAGGCTGGACACCAACCGGAGGCCCCCGCCTGCCTGGAGTTCGACTCCAGGGGAGCCTTCCAGCCTTTCTTCTCCTCCCACACCCAGCTAGTGGGGGGAGAGACAGCAGATGAGTCAAATCTCTCTGGAGGCCAGGGTGGCTCCATCTACTTCCAAAACAAGAAGGTGAAAAATAAAAAATGAATCAAAATACACAATTTGGACTGGTGTTTGACAGTCAACAGTGATGCAGACATGCTAGTGGCATCTGGTAGAGATCGTTAATGCTAACACGTGTCTTACGATGCACAGCACATCTCCCACGACAAAGAATTATCCAGCCCCAAAAGTCAAAAGTGCTGAGCTTGAATAGGGTATATTAAAGGACCATGTGACTGTAAAGACCAGGGGTGCAGAAATCACCCTGTTATCTCGTTTCCAGCCCCATTTCTCGAGCTTCAGGCTGACCCCCATCCTCCCCTCTCCACGCCCAGATGAAAAGTGGCCGCCCTAGTGATATTTCTCACCTTGACGCACCGCACTGTACCATCCAAGGGGAGAAAACATCTTCGTCCCAGCGTTTTCCCCACAGTCACACGTTCTCTCCCGGATCGGATCCACATGCCCCCTTGAACAACACTCTGTGGCTCAGGGCAGGGACTCACTGACAGACTCACTCAGCCTTGGTCACATGTTCTCACAAGAGCCAGAGATGGAATAGAAATTGAGAGCTCTGGGGAGGGCAGAGCAGGGGTGGGGAGTAAATGCTGGAATGCTGACCAGAAGTCCCCCGCCCTTCCCTTCCCCGTTGCTCTCTCGCTTACTGGGCCCTTACCGTGCCTTCCACCACTTTTTCTAGTGACAGACTGGGGCTGTTCAGCTCTCACGCGTATTTTCTTAATGCAGGTTTCTGTCAGTTTTCCGCACCAGGTGGCCAGATTCAGTTTTCTCAATACTTGAATGCTGAGATGATCTGGGGTAAACTTTCTCACGCTGGAAGAAAGAGCTTAAACAATACATGAAGATCATAAGGAAAAGTCGCAAATCCTATGTCTTCCTTCAGTACTAGTGGTGGGTTTGGTGACTTTTATGTTAAGCTGTCCGAGAAAGCTCACAGTGCAGGTGACGAATGTGCGTAGAGCGGAGCAGCGTGCTCTGTTCCCTTGCGTCCCTGGTACCTCCGCACTCCCCGGGCCCCTCTCCTGCTGCCGCCCCATCCACCCCGCGGCACCTCGTGCGCCCCCGGCACCCTCGCACCCTGGGCTCTCAGGGCCTTTGCGCCTGCTCTTCTCCTCACCGGGAGCGCTTCGCCTGCAGGCTGCTGACTCGCTTCCTCGTCACCTCCAGGTCGCTGCTCCAGTGTCACTCACTCCGTCTGTGAGAAATTTGAGGACTGTTTCTAATTTCTCTAATTTCTGATCACCCTAATTAAAATCGCAGCCCCACCGTGGAATTCCCTGCGTCCCCTTGCAGCATCATTCTGCTCTCAACACTGTATTACAAATCCCATATTCCTACTTGTTTATCTGGTCTAGTGTCCGACCCCCTCCTCGGGCAACTCCGTGTGAGGGCAGGTATTTTTGTCTGCTTTGTTCACTTTGTATCGCCAGGTCGTAGAACAGGGCCTGACACACAGAATTAGGCTAGATAGGTATTCACTAAATGACCCAGATAAAAGTAGTCCGACTATCCAGAAGCTTTCCCGGAGATGGGGTCCAGTCTGGTAAACAGCTCTCCTCTTGGGATCCTGGGCTCACCCATTGCTTTTCCACACAGTGGCCGACCGCTTTCCCCTCTGGCCGTCGTGCATAACCTCAAGTAGTCATCGGTGCTTCTTTTTGGTAGAGACCTTACTTCTTCCAGAACAACGCGACGCACACATAATTTTCTATATTGCCCTGTCCTTGTTTACACAGTGAAAGAAAAAACATATTACGTTAGGGATTGATGTCAGATAAACAGAAAAAAAAAAAAGATACCTGAATAACTCTACAGAGAAATATAAATCTATATAGAGTGATAAACTTGTAATAGAGGAAGTAGGTTATCCTCATGTCTATAGCAAGAAGGAAAAATTCCCCATACTACCCCAGATGTACAGACGACCAGTAGCTACTTTATTTTATCTATAACTGTCCCCTACCTGCTGAGTAGTGCTGAGAAAACCCGATTTAGCTTAATCTCATAATTTTAGTACAGTGCAGAGAAGGAAATATTCTCTGTAGGCGAAGTGGGTAAGCTCTCAGACTTTGCCTTTCGCTCCCTCCGGGTCTGCATAGTCGCACCTGGGTAGAGAAGGGAGAGGGGCGGCTTCATCCAGGGGTGATATTGGAAATGCTTAACAACCGATTTGGCACAGGCACACACCAATCAGGATGGACGCTGACTGCCAATGCTCGGTCCAGCCCTTCCGATGCAGACTCCTACGGCCCTGGCGAGGTCACCGTGAGGTGGTGACGCGAATGGGAGGGCCATTTGGACTGAAGCCATGGACTCTGGCACCTCTGGCCTCAAGAACATTTCTTATCAGCCCAGTTGCCGCTCGACTTGCTAGCATTTACACACCAAGTTGGTGGCCGTGTGGGCCGGTCGCTCGTAACTCGGTCAGAGTGCAGAAGCCCTTCCTGGCGGATGCGCCCCCACCCCAGCCCTTGCTGGCACTGAAGTCCCCTCTTACGCTCTGCCATGGCTTCCATTTGCCTCATGGCCTTGCCTGCTGGTGTAGCAGCAGAGGCTGCAGGTCACCTTGCCGCTTGAATGGCAGGCACCATGACAGCGCTTCTGGCTCTCAATTCAGCTGTTTACTGACTCTCAACTTGAGCACGTGCGGCACTTTCTGGGTCTTGTCCCTACCGCATGAGGGACTGAGAAGAGCTCAGGAAGTTAAAACTGCAACTCCACATGCTCACCCTTCCCCCTCAGCACGCTGCTGACTCGTGCAGTGCTGTAGTTTATCTTAACAGGGCTGCTTTCCAGACTCGGGCGGTGACTGTTTGTGAGGTAACCCTCTCCAGGAGCCTGAAATGTGAATCGGACCAAAAGCCCACCCCAGCGGTCCCCTCCACCCAGCCCTCCTGTCTCAGTGGTGCCTTCCGCCCATCTCAGGGCCCTTCACCCTTCTCCCCTCCCACGAACCACTGGGGCAGAGGATGGTAGCTTCTCACTTCCTCTCCCTGGGAGGCCCTCATGCATCAGAGTGATCCGAGAGCTTTTTAAAAACATGGTTGCCCAGGTCCCACCTTTTCAAACCCCTCTCTCCTTCCTGATTTAACTGCTCTGTGGGAGCCCCAGGCACTGGAGGTTTTAAAACAAAGCACCCCAAGCGATTCTCCCCCAGAGTGGAGAGCCACTCTTGTAGGCCAGTGGTCCTCAAACCTCAGTGCTTATTAGAATCATCTGGACAGCTTTTCAGACTCCGGACACCCAGGCGGCATCCCACACCAATTAAAACAGAATCCCGGGGGAAGCAGTTTTTAAAGCTCCTTGGGTTGTGCTGATGGCAGCCAAACGTGAGAACCAGTGTTCTCCTAAGCCAGTTCCTCCCAAACTTTAATGTGCATACAGTCAGTCGCCTGGGGACCTTGTTAAAATGCAGGGTCTGATTAAGAGGGTCCAAGGTGGGACCTCGGATTCCGCATATCTAACAAGGTCCCAGCTGATGTCAAAAGTGCAGGTCCTCGGACCATATCTTTCTTCCCAGAGGACATTGGCGACTCCTCCTCCCTCCCACCCCACCGCAGGCTAACAGGGTTCAGAGACAAGGAAATGGACTTATGGGTAAGTGAAGGTATTTCATAGATGTCGTACCCAGGACATATGGCAACAGACACCTTTCCCGTAGGTGCTGTGGGTTTGACTTTCGAAAGCCAGCTACAATCTTTTATTCCGCCTCTTACGAAAGATCAAATTCTCCATGTTCTAAGCTCCCTTGCAGCAAGCACACCCACATGAGCAAGTTCCACATGATGAAACACAGCCAGAAGCCCCCGAGGAGGACTTCCATCCCCGAATAAAAAGCCACGTCTCTCCAGAAGGAAAAACTTTCTTGCCTCTTCCTGCTCGGAACAGAGCTTTGAGACCTGGAGGGAGAGCGGCCATCTGTGACTCTGAGGAAACGGGCCTGAAGATGAGGCCCATAGACAGGGGTGCCGGATAAAGTATAGGACGCCCAGTGGAACTTCACTTTCAGATAAACAACAAATAATTCTTCAGTGTATGTGCTGTCGTCATTCCCAGAGGTGGATGGACACCCCCCACCCCAACCCGGGTTTGGCTCAGATTTTGAGACTATTGACGACATACACACCGAGGGTAGTCGAGGTTTATGACTCACATAATGGGGGTTTGGGGGATGTTGGGGAAGCTCCCCGGCAGATCCAAAACTAGCTCTATGAGCAGGATGGGGCGACTGCCTTGGGGTTTTGTGGCGATGAGGGGTGGGGCTGAAGGGCAGGTGCTGGGGCCTGCGTGGCCTGAACTTCCAGCTAGTGCCAAGGTAGGGAGCACCCAGCCTGTCTCATCAGCTTGCTCAGATGTGGGGCGGAAGGGGAAAGGGCGTGATGGGCCTGGAAAGCTGTCGGCGAACTTCGAAAATGGAGTCGCGTTCTATGTTACAGGCAGTATGTTCCGAAAGTCGCGCGGCTCATACGTGTGCTAAGTCTATTTGTCTGAAATTCAAATTTAAGTGCGTGTCTTGTGTTGTCGCTGTTGGCTGTTGTTGAATCTGGCAGTCCTATCCATCGAGCAGAATGGAGAAAGCCCGCGTCTCTCCCGGGGCTCGGCGCCACCGCCCCAACTCTGAAGCGCCGCCTCCCCCGAGACGTCTTGCTCTGTGAGACGAACGAGCCCCTCTTTCTTTAAACCACTGTTAGTCAGTCAGATGCTCAGTTAGCTGAGGCCGAGCCCGTTCCGAAGCGATACATCTCCGCCGACACTCCTGCTGGCAGCTATCGCAGCAGTCACTTCGACTTAGGTTCAGATTATGTAGCTTATTTCAAAGATCGTTGAGATTCGTCTGAGAAACTGAAAACGACCGCGGCCACGGAATGTCTGTGTATTGTATTTCAGCACTTTTTAAAAAACACTTTGAAACTGGGATGTGACTTGAAGTATAGGTGGGGTCTTAGGCGGCACCTGTGGTTCTCAACTCTGGCTGTGAAGTTTTCAGAAATGTCATGGCCCGTATCTACCCTTCAGATGTTGTATTTAATCGGTCCGGGGTGGGGCCCAGGCATGGTATTTAAGAAGGGCTCCACGGGTGAAAGTAATGTGCGGCCGGGGCCAGGATTCACTGCACTAGATGAAATAATTTTGTGTGTATAGGTATGTACAGGTGTGTTGCTGGAGGTCAAGGCTTCTTGTGAAGTTTCTTAACAGGTGGGACGAAGGGAGAAGGGTGGGTGCCCCAGCAATGCCTGCTGACCAACAGCTGTCCCTAGCTCACTCACCACACGCTTTAGTAGCCTGCCTGCCATTCCACTATTTCAGCCACCAGAATGGCTGTGGGATCAAAGCTAAGCAGAGCAGAGGAAGTACAAGGTCTTTTGACAAAGTGCCAGAAACCCAGAGGCAGGTGGCTTGCCGCTTCTCCTCACTGGATTTCAGTACTAGCAGGTCTCTGGAGAAGGTATCGAAGGTGCCGAGAAACTGGTAGGATTTACTTTGTATATCTCATCGGAAGCCCACACTATATGCAGAATTCTATTGGAACCTCAGAAAAGAGGCAGACGTTCAAATATTTAAAAAAGGGGTTTGTTGTCTTCTGGCATCTGCTGGTTGGTCACGGGAAGTGAAAGTCGGTGAGTGTACTTTTGACTTTGAAGTTAGCCTCCTTTTCTCGTCCGCTTGGCAACAAAATTGAATGTGTGTCTGCTTAGTTACATGTCTTAGGTCTCACCCTTTATGTCTCATCCACGATTGTGAAGTCATGGCCTTTCAGAGACACTGGACACGCAATTGTGATTGGTGGCCGTCACTACTCTTCACTCTGTTGGACTGTAAATTACGCCGACATTGTGGGGGTCGATAACGTGCCTCCCTTGTGGGCACTGGCTTCACCCAGCCCCAGCCACTCCACACCTGCAGCAAAACCACCCTTGATCTCGTTCGACCAGTTCCTCCACGTTTTTTATGTTTCCTTTTGCTGCGGGCTAATCTTCAATCAGCAGGCACCACCTCCACGTAAGAAGTGGAAGTTTTCTTTGTAACTTGAATTGCACAGAATTCCTTAAATCCGTCTGATGCTAAACCAGTTTGGTTCTCACAGTAAGACAACACCCCGGTGCCACTGACTTCGGCCTCCTTGTCGCCCACGTGACCCAACCCAGCGGCTTCTCTTTGCTGAGTGTCTGTCTCGGCACATGCTGAAAAGTCGAATCACTGCATTACCTAAGATTATACCCTGCGATCTCGAAAGCAGGCTCTCAAAGCCTAGTAAGCTTTGCTCCTTTTTCTGTGCAGGCAAGACTGTTGAGAAGGAATTAGGTTCAAGTAAGGTGAGACGGGTAAGTAAAACCCAGTCCTACCCATAGGAATTCATTTCCTGTCTTTTTCTTCCAAGGTTTGCCCATTTTAACCCAGACTTACAGTTCCTTGAATTAAGGAGAAGAGAGATCTCTTATATTCAAATATATTTTATTTAAAACTGTTCTAGTAATATGCTGAAGTAGTGTAAACAAAGGCTAAAGCTGAGTGAGAGAAAGGGAGACCTTCTGAGCTTCTCCAACACCTCCCAGCCACTGGGGAAGTTCAACATATAAAAACTAAAATGTCTTTATTTTTTTTTTACCAAATGAGAAGTATTTATTAATATGCATCATTTATTGACATACATTTAATGATATATTGCTAAAGAATCCATCTTCAAAATTACATAATTCCATATTTGTAAAATATAGTATATATTTATAGATGCATGGAATAAAATCATTTAAAACATTTACTATGCCATTGTTTTCTCAGAGGGAGAGAATTATAGGTGATTTATTTTCCTTGTCTGTGCCTTTTTGGAATTTTCATCCAGCTCTAAGAAACAAAAAAATAGGAAATAAATTCCTATGGGTAGGACTGGGTTTTACTTACCCGTCTCACCTTACTTGAACCTAATTCCTTCTCAACAGTCTTGCCTGCACAGAAAAAGGAGCAAAGCTTCCTAGGCTTTGAGAGCCTGCTTTCGAGATCGCAGGGTATAATCTTAGGTAATGCAGTGATTCGACTTTTCAGCATGTGCCGAGACAGACACTCAGCAAAGAGAAGCCGCTGGGTTGGGTCACGTGGGCGACAAGGAGGCCGAAGTCAGTGGCACCGGGGTGTTGTCTTACTGTGAGAACCAAACTGGTTTAGCATCAGACGGATTTAAGGAATTCTGTGCAATTCAAGTTACAAAGAAAACTTCCACTTCTTACGTGGAGGTGGTGCCTGCTGATTGAAGATTAGCCCGCAGCAAAAGGAAACATAAAAAACGTGGAGGAACTGGTCGAACGAGATCAAGGGTGGTTTTGCTGCAGGTGTGGAGTGGCTGGGGCTGGGTGAAGCCAGTGCCCACAAGGGAGGCACGTTATCGACCCCCACAATGTCGGCGTAATTTACAGTCCAACAGAGTGAAGAGTAGTGACGGCCACCAATCACAATTGCGTGTCCAGTGTCTCTGAAAGGCCATGACTTCACAATCGTGGATGAGACATAAAGGGTGAGACCTAAGACATGTAACTAAGCAGACACACATTCAATTTTGTTGCCAAGCGGACGAGAAAAGGAGGCTAACTTCAAAGTCAAAAGTACACTCACCGACTTTCACTTCCCGTGACCAACCAGCAGATGCCAGAAGACAACAAACCCCTTTTTTAAATATTTGAACGTCTGCCTCTTTTCTGAGGTTCCAATAGAATTCTGCATATAGTGTGGGCTTCCGATGAGATATACAAAGTAAATCCTACCAGTTTCTCGGCACCTTCGATACCTTCTCCAGAGACCTGCTAGTACTGAAATCCAGTGAGGAGAAGCGGCAAGCCACCTGCCTCTGGGTTTCTGGCACTTTGTCAAAAGACCTTGTACTTCCTCTGCTCTGCTTAGCTTTGATCCCACAGCCATTCTGGTGGCTGAAATAGTGGAATGGCAGGCAGGCTACTAAAGCGTGTGGTGAGTGAGCTAGGGACAGCTGTTGGTCAGCAGGCATTGCTGGGGCACCCACCCTTCTCCCTTCGTCCCACCTGTTAAGAAACTTCACAAGAAGCCTTGACCTCCAGCAACACACCTGTACATACCTATACACACAAAATTATTTCATCTAGTGCAGTGAATCCTGGCCCCGGCCGCACATTACTTTCACCCGTGGAGCCCTTCTTAAATACCATGCCTGGGCCCCACCCCGGACCGATTAAATACAACATCTGAAGGGTAGATACGGGCCATGACATTTCTGAAAACTTCACAGCCAGAGTTGAGAACCACAGGTGCCGCCTAAGACCCCACCTATACTTCAAGTCACATCCCAGTTTCAAAGTGTTTTTTAAAAAGTGCTGAAATACAATACACAGACATTCCGTGGCCGCGGTCGTTTTCAGTTTCTCAGACGAATCTCAACGATCTTTGAAATAAGCTACATAATCTGAACCTAAGTCGAAGTGACTGCTGCGATAGCTGCCAGCAGGAGTGTCGGCGGAGATGTATCGCTTCGGAACGGGCTCGGCCTCAGCTAACTGAGCATCTGACTGACTAACAGTGGTTTAAAGAAAGAGGGGCTCGTTCGTCTCACAGAGCAAGACGTCTCGGGGGAGGCGGCGCTTCAGAGTTGGGGCGGTGGCGCCGAGCCCCGGGAGAGACGCGGGCTTTCTCCATTCTGCTCGATGGATAGGACTGCCAGATTCAACAACAGCCAACAGCGACAACACAAGACACGCACTTAAATTTGAATTTCAGACAAATAGACTTAGCACACGTATGAGCCGCGCGACTTTCGGAACATACTGCCTGTAACATAGAACGCGACTCCATTTTCGAAGTTCGCCGACAGCTTTCCAGGCCCATCACGCCCTTTCCCCTTCCGCCCCACATCTGAGCAAGCTGATGAGACAGGCTGGGTGCTCCCTACCTTGGCACTAGCTGGAAGTTCAGGCCACGCAGGCCCCAGCACCTGCCCTTCAGCCCCACCCCTCATCGCCACAAAACCCCAAGGCAGTCGCCCCATCCTGCTCATAGAGCTAGTTTTGGATCTGCCGGGGAGCTTCCCCAACATCCCCCAAACCCCCATTATGTGAGTCATAAACCTCGACTACCCTCGGTGTGTATGTCGTCAATAGTCTCAAAATCTGAGCCAAACCCGGGTTGGGGTGGGGGGTGTCCATCCACCTCTGGGAATGACGACAGCACATACACTGAAGAATTATTTGTTGTTTATCTGAAAGTGAAGTTCCACTGGGCGTCCTATACTTTATCCGGCACCCCTGTCTATGGGCCTCATCTTCAGGCCCGTTTCCTCAGAGTCACAGATGGCCGCTCTCCCTCCAGGTCTCAAAGCTCTGTTCCGAGCAGGAAGAGGCAAGAAAGTTTTTCCTTCTGGAGAGACGTGGCTTTTTATTCGGGGATGGAAGTCCTCCTCGGGGGCTTCTGGCTGTGTTTCATCATGTGGAACTTGCTCATGTGGGTGTGCTTGCTGCAAGGGAGCTTAGAACATGGAGAATTTGATCTTTCGTAAGAGGCGGAATAAAAGATTGTAGCTGGCTTTCGAAAGTTAAACCCACAGCACCTACGGGAAAGGTGTCTGTTGCCATATGTCCTGGGTACGACATCTATGAAATACCTTCACTTACCCATAAGTCCATTTCCTTGTCTCTGAACCCTGTTAGCCTGCGGTGGGGTGGGAGGGAGGAGGAGTCGCCAATGTCCTCTGGGAAGAAAGATATGGTCCGAGGACCTGCACTTTTGACATCAGCTGGGACCTTGTTAGATATGCGGAATCCGAGGTCCCACCTTGGACCCTCTTAATCAGACCCTGCATTTTAACAAGGTCCCCAGGCGACTGACTGTATGCACATTAAAGTTTGGGAGGAACTGGCTTAGGAGAACACTGGTTCTCACGTTTGGCTGCCATCAGCACAACCCAAGGAGCTTTAAAAACTGCTTCCCCCGGGATTCTGTTTTAATTGGTGTGGGATGCCGCCTGGGTGTCCGGAGTCTGAAAAGCTGTCCAGATGATTCTAATAAGCACTGAGGTTTGAGGACCACTGGCCTACAAGAGTGGCTCTCCACTCTGGGGGAGAATCGCTTGGGGTGCTTTGTTTTAAAACCTCCAGTGCCTGGGGCTCCCACAGAGCAGTTAAATCAGGAAGGAGAGAGGGGTTTGAAAAGGTGGGACCTGGGCAACCATGTTTTTAAAAAGCTCTCGGATCACTCTGATGCATGAGGGCCTCCCAGGGAGAGGAAGTGAGAAGCTACCATCCTCTGCCCCAGTGGTTCGTGGGAGGGGAGAAGGGTGAAGGGCCCTGAGATGGGCGGAAGGCACCACTGAGACAGGAGGGCTGGGTGGAGGGGACCGCTGGGGTGGGCTTTTGGTCCGATTCACATTTCAGGCTCCTGGAGAGGGTTACCTCACAAACAGTCACCGCCCGAGTCTGGAAAGCAGCCCTGTTAAGATAAACTACAGCACTGCACGAGTCAGCAGCGTGCTGAGGGGGAAGGGTGAGCATGTGGAGTTGCAGTTTTAACTTCCTGAGCTCTTCTCAGTCCCTCATGCGGTAGGGACAAGACCCAGAAAGTGCCGCACGTGCTCAAGTTGAGAGTCAGTAAACAGCTGAATTGAGAGCCAGAAGCGCTGTCATGGTGCCTGCCATTCAAGCGGCAAGGTGACCTGCAGCCTCTGCTGCTACACCAGCAGGCAAGGCCATGAGGCAAATGGAAGCCATGGCAGAGCGTAAGAGGGGACTTCAGTGCCAGCAAGGGCTGGGGTGGGGGCGCATCCGCCAGGAAGGGCTTCTGCACTCTGACCGAGTTACGAGCGACCGGCCCACACGGCCACCAACTTGGTGTGTAAATGCTAGCAAGTCGAGCGGCAACTGGGCTGATAAGAAATGTTCTTGAGGCCAGAGGTGCCAGAGTCCATGGCTTCAGTCCAAATGGCCCTCCCATTCGCGTCACCACCTCACGGTGACCTCGCCAGGGCCGTAGGAGTCTGCATCGGAAGGGCTGGACCGAGCATTGGCAGTCAGCGTCCATCCTGATTGGTGTGTGCCTGTGCCAAATCGGTTGTTAAGCATTTCCAATATCACCCCTGGATGAAGCCGCCCCTCTCCCTTCTCTACCCAGGTGCGACTATGCAGACCCGGAGGGAGCGAAAGGCAAAGTCTGAGAGCTTACCCACTTCGCCTACAGAGAATATTTCCTTCTCTGCACTGTACTAAAATTATGAGATTAAGCTAAATCGGGTTTTCTCAGCACTACTCAGCAGGTAGGGGACAGTTATAGATAAAATAAAGTAGCTACTGGTCGTCTGTACATCTGGGGTAGTATGGGGAATTTTTCCTTCTTGCTATAGACATGAGGATAACCTACTTCCTCTATTACAAGTTTATCACTCTATATAGATTTATATTTCTCTGTAGAGTTATTCAGGTATCTTTTTTTTTTTTTCTGTTTATCTGACATCAATCCCTAACGTAATATGTTTTTTCTTTCACTGTGTAAACAAGGACAGGGCAATATAGAAAATTATGTGTGCGTCGCGTTGTTCTGGAAGAAGTAAGGTCTCTACCAAAAAGAAGCACCGATGACTACTTGAGGTTATGCACGACGGCCAGAGGGGAAAGCGGTCGGCCACTGTGTGGAAAAGCAATGGGTGAGCCCAGGATCCCAAGAGGAGAGCTGTTTACCAGACTGGACCCCATCTCCGGGAAAGCTTCTGGATAGTCGGACTACTTTTATCTGGGTCATTTAGTGAATACCTATCTAGCCTAATTCTGTGTGTCAGGCCCTGTTCTACGACCTGGCGATACAAAGTGAACAAAGCAGACAAAAATACCTGCCCTCACACGGAGTTGCCCGAGGAGGGGGTCGGACACTAGACCAGATAAACAAGTAGGAATATGGGATTTGTAATACAGTGTTGAGAGCAGAATGATGCTGCAAGGGGACGCAGGGAATTCCACGGTGGGGCTGCGATTTTAATTAGGGTGATCAGAAATTAGAGAAATTAGAAACAGTCCTCAAATTTCTCACAGACGGAGTGAGTGACACTGGAGCAGCGACCTGGAGGTGACGAGGAAGCGAGTCAGCAGCCTGCAGGCGAAGCGCTCCCGGTGAGGAGAAGAGCAGGCGCAAAGGCCCTGAGAGCCCAGGGTGCGAGGGTGCCGGGGGCGCACGAGGTGCCGCGGGGTGGATGGGGCGGCAGCAGGAGAGGGGCCCGGGGAGTGCGGAGGTACCAGGGACGCAAGGGAACAGAGCACGCTGCTCCGCTCTACGCACATTCGTCACCTGCACTGTGAGCTTTCTCGGACAGCTTAACATAAAAGTCACCAAACCCACCACTAGTACTGAAGGAAGACATAGGATTTGCGACTTTTCCTTATGATCTTCATGTATTGTTTAAGCTCTTTCTTCCAGCGTGAGAAAGTTTACCCCAGATCATCTCAGCATTCAAGTATTGAGAAAACTGAATCTGGCCACCTGGTGCGGAAAACTGACAGAAACCTGCATTAAGAAAATACGCGTGAGAGCTGAACAGCCCCAGTCTGTCACTAGAAAAAGTGGTGGAAGGCACGGTAAGGGCCCAGTAAGCGAGAGAGCAACGGGGAAGGGAAGGGCGGGGGACTTCTGGTCAGCATTCCAGCATTTACTCCCCACCCCTGCTCTGCCCTCCCCAGAGCTCTCAATTTCTATTCCATCTCTGGCTCTTGTGAGAACATGTGACCAAGGCTGAGTGAGTCTGTCAGTGAGTCCCTGCCCTGAGCCACAGAGTGTTGTTCAAGGGGGCATGTGGATCCGATCCGGGAGAGAACGTGTGACTGTGGGGAAAACGCTGGGACGAAGATGTTTTCTCCCCTTGGATGGTACAGTGCGGTGCGTCAAGGTGAGAAATATCACTAGGGCGGCCACTTTTCATCTGGGCGTGGAGAGGGGAGGATGGGGGTCAGCCTGAAGCTCGAGAAATGGGGCTGGAAACGAGATAACAGGGTGATTTCTGCACCCCTGGTCTTTACAGTCACATGGTCCTTTAATATACCCTATTCAAGCTCAGCACTTTTGACTTTTGGGGCTGGATAATTCTTTGTCGTGGGAGATGTGCTGTGCATCGTAAGACACGTGTTAGCATTAACGATCTCTACCAGATGCCACTAGCATGTCTGCATCACTGTTGACTGTCAAACACCAGTCCAAATTGTGTATTTTGATTCATTTTTTATTTTTCACCTTCTTGTTTTGGAAGTAGATGGAGCCACCCTGGCCTCCAGAGAGATTTGACTCATCTGCTGTCTCTCCCCCCACTAGCTGGGTGTGGGAGGAGAAGAAAGGCTGGAAGGCTCCCCTGGAGTCGAACTCCAGGCAGGCGGGGGCCTCCGGTTGGTGTCCAGCCTCTCTCTCTGCTGTGAGACTTGGGGGCAGTGGAGGCTCCCTCATCACACTCCGGGTCCCGACATAGGGGCACAAGGCAGGTGACAAAGAGTGCCTGCAAACCAGAACTAGGACCCGCCCTGACAATGCGTGGAGACTGGAGAGGCAGATGGCTCTGAGCACAGAAGGGCCTGGATGCACATGACACCGGGAAACAGCCCTCGGCCTGGCCACAGTTCAGTCCTACGGGGCTTCTCCGAAGGTGTCGATAGCTGCTGATCGGGTGTGTGAGGCCCGGCAGAGACTTATCCAGGTAGAGAAACTCAGGGTTCTGAATTTTACATGCCAGAGATCACTTTGGAAGTCTGGTGAAGCCTTTCTACCCCTTCTCGAAATAATGATTTTAAATACATAAAACCAAAACACAGAACTGAGAAGGTAACCAAGTATACTGAAGGAAAGTAATCCGAATATTTTAAAAACATGTGTGCGCCTTTAGTGATATGTCTCTTTTTCTCCGTTAAATGGCAATATCTAGTGGCAGTTTTTAAAGCGGCATGACTTTGAAATAGTGATGGATGCTAATTCTCTCAAGAAAGCTGAGACAACTCCCACAGGATATGAAAATCCCTCTTTTTCACATGATGACCAAGTCACAATCCTTCCATGACATCCTTCCACGACAAACAATTATTCAATCCAAAATGTCAGTGTGAATATTGGTATTGTCTTTTGGCTTGTTTGGGGGTTTTGCCTACATTTAGAATTATGGGAAACGCTGAGTTTTAGTTAGAGGTTAGTGGAAATCAAGATTGGACTTTTGTCTTTCCATTCAGGTTCACAGATCTCTTTAAACCCAGGTCAAGAACTTTTTGTAACTAGATCAGCGGTTCTCAACCAAGGGCAATTTGGTCCGCTTTGCAGGGGACATTCGGCAATGTTGTAGGACGGGGTGTGCTACAGGTGTCAGGTGAGTAGAGGCCGAGGTTTTTGTTAAATATCCCACATTGCAAAGCACATTTTTCCACAGCAGATAGTTAGGCAACCCCAAATGTCAAAGGGGCACATTCGAGGAACCGTGAACTAGAGGAAGGGCCCTGGGGTCTGGAACGCTAGCATCGGGATGAAGATTTTCTACAGGCTGCAGTTCAGGTGGGTTCTCCACCCTTGTCCTGAGCCATGACTTCTTGCTCCCCTGCACCAAGGCTGAAGCCCTTGTTACACATCCTCCTCTGCATCTCACATGAGTTTGGTACGGGTGTTTCCACCGATCTGGCGGTTGCCTGAACGTTGACTCTCGGTTCTCCCAGTTATCCAGGGTGCTGAGAAGTTAAGTGTCTCTAATACTTAGCTGAGGTTCATTCTGTCTTCAAAATCAGGTCAAGCTGGCTGGAACGACCTCCACCATTCTCAGTGTGGCAACCGCACGGCTGATACATGACCACGGCTTTCTCTGAGATTCAGACAAATCTTCAGGAGCTTATGTGCTAAGAGCTATTTCTGCCTCCCAGGTCTTTCCTTTCACGTTTCCTATGGTCCCTGCCACGCGCCCTATGGAACCGAATGTGAGATACACTTATGCTCCCCACCCACAAAATAATTTCCACTCAGGCATAGATTCGTGAGCCCTACTTACTTTACCGAATAGCTGGGCGTGATGGCGATGGGGAGGTGGCCTCATGACCGACATAAAGTAACGGGCATTTCTGCTCCCCCTGGTCTTTTACTGCCATCAGGCAATGTCCTCCCTCCAGAGCTTTGTCTGCTCCTCTCCTCCCCTCCCTTCCCAAGGCTTTCTATTGGTCAAGCAACGCATCTGTCTCCAAGGGCAACCCCCAATGTGCTTCACCAAGCGTATCAAATTTCAAATCAAATACGGTCTTCCATTTAACAAGACCCCCACTTCTTGGAAAGAAAGGAGATACAAAACTGTGTGTGTGTGTGTGTGTGTGTGTGTGTGTGTGTGTGTGTGGTGTCCATCTCCATTGATGAGAAACCACGTCTTTCATCATATTTACAGACCCAAGTTCTTGCTGCTATCAGATTCTTCTCTGCTCTACGCTACATCTCCTGTATTTTCCCTTGTGTCACTCCGAATCACATCGTCCTCTCAATTACTACTCATGTTAGGTTGTGCAGGTACGGACGGCTGTGCTGACATCAGAATGGGGACAGAGATTACATTGCAGTTCGGCTCAGTGTACAACTGAAAATTGAATATGAAACACTCTTGCCCTCAGAAACCCTTTGGCCTTTGTAATGGCCAAGACAATCCCAGAGGTTGTTGAGGATGCGAAGCAATTGGAACTCTTGTACACGGCTGCTGGTTGTGTCCTTGGCACTATGTACAAAAGCTGAATGTATCCGTAATTTTTGGCCCCGCGATTCTCCTCCTAGGCATGTACTTAAGAGAAATACATCCATATCGTCACCAAAAGCCATGCAGAAAAATGTTCATAGGAGCATTGAACTTAATAGCCAAAAATTGGATATAAGCCAAATATCCATCAAGAGTAGACTTGCTAAATAATCTGTAACGTAATTATGCAGTTGATGACATGAGAATGAAGGAAATGCAACTTCATACAACATGGATGGACCAAACGAGTGACAGAAGCCAGGCCCAAGAGTCCATACCACAGGGTTCCGTTGACAGGAAGTTCGAAAAGACTCCATACTGATACATGGTGTTGGAAATCAGGGTAATAACTGCTATTGGGTTAATGACTTGAATAGGGAATGAGAATGGATTCTTAGATTCTGAAATGTACCATTGTTGATCTGAGTGCTAGTTACACAGATGTATTCACTTTATGAAAATTAAGATATATACACATGATTTGCATACTTCTCTTTATGGATACGTGAACAAAGGGTTAAGAGCCGCCCTACAGTGTTTCTTATATCAGACCTAGACCTACCTGCCCGAGAGGATTTTAGGTTTGCCTATTCCAGCACCAACCCTTTGGATATATGCCAAGTTAAGGTAAATTTGAAACATCAGGTCCCAGGCCAGACCTGTGTTTCGTACACCGTAAAACCTCTGATCTGTGAGACAGCACATGGGCTGCGAGGCCTGAGACCTGTAGGCCTACGCGATGGGTGGAAAACCAAGGGAGAAGCTTCTTTGCATCAAGATAAACCACACACACTAAGTCTTCGTCACCAGCAATCACCTACTCCCCCTAGGCAGGCGGGGGACCAAGCAGCCGTGCATGTGCGGAACCGGTAGGCTCACACTGAGACCGAGCACTGTGTGGACTAATTTTCCTGTCCTGAATCCTTCTCAAAAATTAAGCAGACTTAGAGCCGGATTAATGCCATTTAGTCTCGTGGGTTTGATTGGCAGCCAACCAAACATGTTACCAATGCGATAGTGGGACCGTGCATTGTACTTCCATTACAGCTTACTTAACAAAAAAATTCCTTCAGCTGTTCCTACCGAACGGTTATTTACCTTGACTGCATCTTCTGCTTGGCCTCCAAAGTCCGTTCTTCTGAGCCTCCCCTCCTCCTTGACCTGCTGTCTCCTCCTGTTTGGGGCTCTCACCTGCAACCCACCCCCAAAACTCCTGTCTAGTTCTTATGCAAAGCTGTTTTTTGCCCTATATCACCTAAACGAGTCAAACTACCCACAGAGAGCTCACATCAACCACTAATGCTAAATTGGGTGCAAAACGTAGTTACTTTCCAGAGGAAGTTGTGTGACTCCTTAAAAAATTTTTCTTTTGCTAGGCAGAGAATGCTGTATCTCCGTCTGCAGACATCGCTAATGCACACATTACCCGAGTCTCAAAGCTGTTTGAACTCCGGGTATTCCTGTTCCTGATTTGGTACCTCAAACTTTCCTGATGTGTTCAAACAAAAGGAATAGAGGTTGCCTATTTTCACCAGCATGTGCCGTTAGAAATGCCCCCTGCTGCCGGGCGATCCCCAGGCGTGACTCGTCTCTGCGAATCACTCTCTGCTTCGCACTGCGCCTCCTGCATCGCACTGGTAGTGTTGGTAGATGCTCTAGAGTCAGCCCCAGCATTTCAGTGTTTGGTGTTTAAAAATTTTTATTTCCTCGTTGAGGAGAGAACTTGCGTGCAGAGTAAAAGCTGAGAAATTCATCTTACTGTATCTATTGGTACCACTTTGATTTGCTGTTATAACATTAACTTTCCCTCCCTCAGCTTTAGCTATTTAATAGTCTCATGCCCTCTTGAGCTACATTTCACATTATTTCACCTGAACTAAGGTCGCAGGAGCAGGAGCCCTCTGTCTACCCCTCCTGTCCCCCATCCCCAGAGGAGGAGCCATGAGGAAAAGGAGTGTGATAGGCTCAGAAACTGCACACTATCTCAGGAAATACTTCTGAGACCACCATTTGAATGATCAAGGCTCTTCTTGTGCCTGATGCTCATTATTTTGATGCACATTTACCATGGAGTACTATGGATTTTCAAAGGTAATCGTCCTCCAAATGGGGAAATGTGATGTAAAAGTCACAACTACTGACAGCCAGCCACGTAGAGCCTAATGAGAATCATGAAGCCAGGCCCCCAGCACCACAATGCAGGCGGGCTAGAATGAAAATAACAGGCTCCCGCTCTTAAGCCTCACGGTAATGACACTCGTGCTTTCTGCCTGTCCCCTTCTTCCTGTGGTACTTCTGAAACACTCTCAATGAGGAAGACCAATTTCCGATCATTCCTACAAACAGTTCGTGAGAAATTAAAATTTAACTATGATAGCTGGTTACTTCATGTTGAATTCAAAACCCTTCACTTGGGAAATAAAGGAGCTGATGTAACATTTGCTCGTCTTGTTTTTGCCTCCTCCTGTTCTCGTGGAAAGCCCAAGTCATCTTCCGGAAAGGTGCGGGAGGTACTTTCATGACAAAACAAGGCTTCTTCAATTGTCCAATTTCACACGGGCAAAGCGTGAAATCTGAGAACTGAATTGCCCCTGACAACGGACATCACTGGGATGGAAACGGCACCAGGATCTGTTCAGAGAAGCACTTTGGTCATCTCCTGTGCCAGTGTTTAAAACTGGAATCCAAGAAACGGTCTCCAAAACAATCAGATACGTGCAAAAACGATTTCTTAAATAACGTAGGGAAGACTATAAAAGTTTCAGAGTGCTCACGCTCATGTGGTTTGCAACGACACGTTATCCGGAAGGATGTGTGCGGCTCACAGGAATGAGATTCTGCAGGGGAGGCTCCTCTGCTCCACGAGTTGGCAGGATTTATTTTCATATGCTCTGCATGGACCACTTGAAGTAAAGAGCGTCACTGCTCTTCTGGAAAACATTTCCTCTGCCCTGTAAAGGACCAGGTTTGGGGCCCTCGGGGGCTCACAGGGCTATTCTTGTCTAGAGCAGCCACTACGAAGACCGCTGTGGAGCATTTTTATAGTCACAAATGAGACAGGAGGAATGCTACAGAGAAACAAGAGTTCAGGAGCCCTTCCCAAACACTCTTAGGAAAATTACTGTCAGGATATTCTGAAGTTTTAAGGAGTCTGGAAAGCCCGTGATCTTTGTCATGTTTCCCAGAGTCAGGTGCTCTCGAGGAAGATGTTCACCATTGGTCCTTCCACACAGTTTTTTGGGGGCACAATTTTTCAACATGAACCTCTGGGCTGACATTCCACTCAGGTTACCAGGTTTCTGCAATCTCTGTGAGAACCCTCAGCAGCTCAGCAAATGTAGGGCGGCCTTTAGGTTTCTGGAAAAGGGAAGCAGAGGTGGTCAGCTCAGCTTAAGACTCACTCAGACACCAGCTCTGGGACTAGGTGGCAGGGTCGTGGATCTAAGCTTGTTCTCCACGAACGGAAGAGAAACGCTTCTTGGGTGACTCGCAGGTCACAACTAGCAGTTCGGCAAGGCACGAGTGTGAAGATGTCAGAGCAGAGTACTGCAAAAATAAAATGACTAGTGCTACACACACTACCACATGGGACTGTTAAAATTTCAGTTAATGAAAATTAAATACGTTTTTAAATTAACTTCTGTCATGGCAGCCCCTTTTCAGGTCATTAATGACCAGGTAGAGCTACCATATTGGAATAGAACAGACACAGCACATTTCCATCATCACAGAACCGCTCCAGAGATCTATTTGAATGCCTTGCAATGCATGAGGTAAAGGAAGAGCTGGGAAGAGGGTGCATCTCGAGTACCTGCCTCCCAAGCTCAGCCCCAGTATTTACTACACCTTATCTTCTGTAGAAAGAAGGTTTTGGTCTTAAAGTAAAAGCAATATTTTCATGAGGGACTTTACAGGTCCTAGAGCACAAGCTGATTGTCTTAAGAATCAGTCAGCAAAATTCTGGCTACAGAGCCAAGAACTGGAGCATTTTCTTATATCCCATGTGGTTTGCTTTGGACCATGAGGAAGAGTTGACCCTCTTGGTCTCTTTGAAATCTATAGGAAATAGAATTATTTCTAGTGGCCACTTTCTCACAAAGATCACTGGCAGCAGAGTTACTGGGGAGACATGACCCTTGGTGACTAAAAGCAATTAAAAAAAAAAAACAGAGCAGACGAATATGTGAGCTATATGAGAACATGCTGTGAGTCTACACGAATACATGCTGGAGCTTTTGCAGAGGCTGAAGTTCTGCAGGACTGTAACAGAGCCCTTTACATGTATCAGTGTTATTACGATCATGTTTGAATCTAGAGGCATATAAGCCTTGGAACTTTTAGATTACATTAAAAAGGCAAAGTCAACTTTTGCAAACAAGTAAATCAGCATCATCAAAACATGTTTTAATCATTGTTCCAACTGTAAGTTTAGACTGATGTCAATTACTTGGTCCTCCTATCAGCATCTAATTACCCCTGCCCCTTCTCTGTCTCCTCTTCACAGATGAAGAAAAATCTCAGTATGTTTTATTGTATGAACAGGTACATGTCTATTGCTTCATATACAATATATATTCTTCAGTTATTTGCATCGTTAACACAAAGATGCTCTTAAGACAGCCATTTGCTACTAACAGCTTACTTAACTTTTTTAAATGTCTTTCAAGATTCCTTGAGGAACAATTAATCATACATAAAATATTTTCTAACATCAGGTCTCTTTATAAAATTAATACTTCTCTAGAATGTGAACAACGATATTGTTCTTGCAATGTTGAATTTTCCAGTGTTTGTGAAATCAAGAGTTAAATGGCTTCTTTTTTAGTTGGAGGTTGGGGTGGGGGGAGGCAGGGATGGGACACTCCTTTACCCAGCTTTGGTTTTTCTGGGCTGAAAGTATTAGCTAGAAAGACAGGAGCTATCAAAATCACAGAGGACTCTGATATGAAGGGTAGGGGTGTGTTGAGCCAGTGCGTAGAAAAGACAGAGGTGAGCCATTAACCCCTCTGGCTTTCTTTTTTAAGCTTAGCATTTCAAGAAAAAGAGAAACTGGGCTCCCAAGAGATAATTTCCTGAGTAGAAGCTCCTGGCACACTTTCTGCCTTCATTCCTTTTCTGGTTTAATCTCTCTATCAGGAGTCTTGAGTGCCACAAGAGAGAGATGAAACCCATTACTTTTACCCTTGGAAAAGCAAGACAGATCAGAGTGAAGAAAATAAAAACATCATCCTCCAATGTGGAAGTTTAACAAACCTGATTCCACTCTTAGATTCCACACATCAGCTCTTAGAAGTAGTAAAACATCTAATTACTGAGGCTTTACTAACAAGAGTTTCAGCAAAAACCAATCTCAGAAAGATAAGATTTGAAAAATGTCCTGAATTTCTCAGATGAAAAGCTATTGTCAGAAACAAAATGAATTAATGACTTTGTAGTGGGAATTTCAGATAGAAATAGTATTTCTGGCTCTCAGGCATCATTACCAAGCAACGGACACCTTTTCCTGCAATGATGGAGTCCTGTGGTAAGGCTTGTGGTAATCAGGTCTGCTCTCAGATGCTGGGACTGCCAACCTTCGCAGGGAGGAAAGGGACACTCACCTCATGCCAGCAACTGTACATGACTTCATATATGGACATTGGTGCCAGATGAGGGCGGTACAGCCTAAAGCCCTCAGAAATGGCTTCCACAACTTGCAAATTTGACTTATTTTCAAAAGGCATTTTCCCTTCTGTAAAAACTTCCCACATCAAAACTCCTGCAAATAAAATGCATGAAAACCAGAGGTTAGAGAAATGGTTACTTGGAACAAAAGAACTCTTTAAACTACAAGGCATTATTTTCTTCTTCTAGACTTGGAGTAATAATCATCCAGAATAAGAGCAGGTCTATCTATCAAGCAGACCACGTGCACCTTAGTTTTTGAACAAATCTGTACACTGAAAATATTCCAAGTGAAAATAATGCTTTTCCTTTTCCATTGGTTTTGACTGCCTCTGTACTGGGAGAAAATGCTATCAGCATTTTCATTTTTCAAATATGCTCGTGTCCCCACACCCCGAAAGCAATAAACCTTTTTTTTTTTTTTTTTGCCATTCCATAGAAAATGACAGAATTGTGTGAGGATCTGCTGCCCACTAAGGCCAGGCGCTTACCGGCCAGTAGATGGCGTGTGTTCCCCTCCCCACTGAGAGAGAGACTCCTGGGTGGAGCCTCAGAATATCTAGCGAGGGCTCTACAAATAACAGATATTCAGTAATCACTGACTGATTATTTGATTGCTTCGTGAAACTTCCTCAAGGCTCCCAATTTGATTTCATGTAATTATTCACTTATTCTACAAATATATATTAGGTCTTGATTAGAGGCCAGGCCTATGTTAGAGCCAAAGGATTCTTATTAATGAGATCAGACCAACCACTCAAAAATTCACTGTCCAGTGGGGAAGAGAGACAAGTAGTCAAGTAAAACTCAAGGAATTATAATTGTTCTTCAACCACTTGATGAGCTACTTGTGTTGCTATCCAACAACTTAATTGCTCTACAGTAGAGCTTAAAATGTCACCTGCCATGACTAACACATGTCCGTGGAGAGCTAATGAGTCCAATGATAAAAGCTTAAACTTATCATGGACAATAAAATGCATACCCTCCTGAGAGTGCAGCTGTCTCTCCAAACCCAAGAAGCCATCCAAGAAGGTCTGGATCAAAGAAAACAAATTATAGCACATTCGTTGCTATGCTTGGAAAATCAATTAAAAAAACAAATTTCACTGGACATAGGTCTACAGTGTCTCTTTCTCAGTGAAGAGCATCACTCAATATAAATATCAACTGACAGATCCCAAGGAGGCCTATATCTAAATTTCACAAAATCTGAAGGTAATGAATAAATTAGGTGACACTGCTTAGTAGTTAGACAATGAAGTTTATTAATTACACTCGAAATTCAATGACACCATAAGGTCAGTTTTCATTGTAAATCTCTATGATGTGGAAAAGTTGGCTGAATTTGTTTTCTAGAATAGTAGACTCTCTGTTATGATTTTACAGCAAGAGCTCAATGGGAAAGGAAAAGATCCAAAAGGCAGACTTATGTAAGGAGGCATAAGACACCAGTTGCTAAAGACAGTCCCGAAGTGTTGAGAACACCTAAGACAGAAGCACAGTTATAAGAAGGCTTTTCAAAAAAACTATGTCATATTAAGAAATCAAAGTAAGAAACGATTGGCCTATTTCATGAAGTCAAGCTCCATCAAATGAACATCAAATTTACTCACCAAATGACCAGACGTCTGATTTGCTGCTGTATTTATTGAAATGGAAAACTTCAGGAGGAGACCACTTAATTGGGAACTTGGCTCCAGAAGAACTGATGTATTCATCATCCAAAACATACCTAAAGTCATCATATTCAGAGCACACTGTGGTGAATACCTCCAAGTTCTGTCTATTTCAAATCTCTTTAGTTAACTCAGTTCTAGAAGACAGAGTGGTTACCCCAGAAATGTTCTATATACCTTTATTTTTATTGTCAAAGCTAGAGAGTAGCCCTTGTGTTTCCTCCCAAAACTAAGCCTCAATTGTGTTTATTTTATCTGATTCTCAGAAAACTATAACAATTCTTCAGTCTAAAACATATCCTACTGATTATATCAGTTATAAAAATTCTTGATTTTGCAAAGAAGCATGCTGAATGGCCTAACAGCCAAGGTTATACTAAGAAACTAAAAGATAAATATATAATGTAAAAGAAAAAATTCAAAGTTGGATGCTTTACTTTTTCTTCTTGCATATTTTTGTGGACAGAGAAGGGAGGAAATAAAAGTATCTGAACATAATATATTTGATGTGAAAATATCTCTAATGCATTAAAGTGATTCTATATAGAAAGAAATCAGTAGTAACTACTGTCTCCTTTTTTAAAAATAACAAAAAAAACTTAATCCTCTCTCCTTATTGAGAATTGTATGCAGGAATATCCAAGTGTGGATATCTGAAGAGAAGCGATGATAGTTAACTTGTGCTATGTGGCCCCTTGAGTATGCAATACAGTATTTTAAAATTATTTATTTGTGCTTCCCCATGCTTTCACTTTTTCCCACATATCTTACCTCACCTTATCTTTCAGCTTTTTATTGAGCCAGAGGTCATTCTACTATGGGAAAGGAGGAATCATAGAGAACAAAGGTAAAGAGCCATTGTTCATAGCTTTTGAGTTTCAAAACTCTAGGCTTTCCAGAGAAGGAAGACTGAGTTATTTACAAAATATTTGGGAAAATGACTCCTGAATAAGAGTGAACCTCCCCACCACCATCACCATCCATTCCTCTAGAAAAAGAGATCCCTTGAGCTAGGAAGTGGAGGCAAATAGAAGGAAAAGGGAAAGAATACCAGATATTTGTGGGTGCCTGAGGTAGGATCTTGACCCTGCATTTTACATGAGCTTCCCGCATCACACAGAAGGGAAAGAAGGCCCCACACTTCCCCATAATAGGTTGGTGAAATGCAGAGCAAAACAGAACCTCTGCCCTCTTTCCTAGGTTGAGCCCCAGGAAAAAACAGATTGCAGAGAATGAAAAGCTGTGGATGTGCCCATATAAATGGGGCCTCAGATCTCCTCCATGGGGTTTTCTAATCACAGAGAATACTGGATAGAAAGGAATTTTGCAGATAGAAATTTTGGTTGAGTCAGTGGCCAACCTAGGACGAAATGGGAGGATCGTGGCTACAAGGACACCAGTGTCAATGGGTGACAACAAACACCAGATAGACATCTTCCTACCAGTATTGTGGCCCCATGAAAAACACAGAACTTGGATTTTGACCCTGAAGAAAGTCAGAGGGAAACCCTGCATTGACTGGGATTAAATTTCTAGCAACCCGAAGAAAAGGGAGCTCAAAATATAAATTGCACAGAGTTATAAAATACAAGGTTTGATTTTTTTACACTCTTGAGTTAGAGACTTAAAGTCGACTACTACACTTAATAACAGAAATGTATGATGATGATACAGAAAAATGAGAGCTGAGCAAACAAATTTACTTTTCTTTCAGAAATATACATGTACAAAAAAAGCTTTTTTCTTATTCTTACACATATAATGAGTAGACTGAAAAACTATTTTTAACTTTAAAACATGCCAGTTTTATTAATAATGATCTGAAAGAAGATCCGAATAGCTGCAGTATCTGTTCACTTCACAACTAAAACTGGTGCATGTCCTAAAATTCTAAGTGGGTCAACAGGCCACACAACCACATCAACACATTAACAGAGAAAAGAAGCAAAGCCAATAACATTTTTCAGCGTTCCAGCAGACAAATGTAAGATTCCTTCTTATGAATAAACAACAATAAAAATATATCAAGTACCTTGTCATTCCAAAGTCTGAAATTTTTACTATACTTGTAGAACTGACCAAACAATTCCTTGCTGCCTATAGAAAGAAGAAAAGAACCCATTTGAATACAATTTTTCCTTAAAGATTTACTGCTCTACTTTTTTTAGTTTATTTGGGCTCCCGCGCAACTTCTGTGTGGGCAGCCATGTTTGTTTTATGGTGACACCTGTCAATGACATATAATGTAATATACCTGCCCTCGTGTGGTCGATTTTAATGACTCTTCAGAGAAATAACAAAAAGAGAAAAGAAATTGTAACAGTTTTCCTTTTTAATATTTTAATCTTTCCCCAAAAGTATCCTCAATAAATATAAAGGTTAACTCAAAGAGGATTAAGAGAGAATAAACTATGAATCTTGACATAAAAAGAGTGTGTATTTTTAAATTTATCTTAATAACAAAAAGAAGTCCCAATATACATGACAAATAAGGGCTAGTCATTATGTATCTTTGGCATCTATAATTACTAATAAAAGTTAAGAAATTATATTTTAAAACATATCTCATTGAATATAACTATATTTTCACATTTCTTAAAATTACCACAGTAAACTAAATATAGCACTATAATGCAGAGACAATCTATCTGAGTTTAAAGAATCTATTTTCAGTCAATATAATAAAAATAATTATTGATTTGGTTAGTTAGTCTCTCATAGGTCATTGGTTTAATAGAATTTTTTTTTCCAGCTAATTTGTCGTGCAGTTAGTCCAAAAACCAAAGTAAGAAACTTGGAATGGTAATCCAGACAAAGCCAGACGGGAAGGATTAACAGAGAAGAATCACTGCTAGCTGATACATTTTAAAAGGCATGTAGGAGGATAAAATAGAACACGGAAGGAAGCAATCAAGGAAGACATCAAGGATAGAAGGGTCTGCAAGAAGCTACCTGGAGCAAATAGAATTACAGGATTGTCACCTAACGGATTTTGAATTCTAATCATTATCTGGAAAGACAGACCTACGAAAGTAAGTTAGGTGGAATTGGTCCTACTCATCCATTCAAAAATCTGTTCAGTAGCTACTACAGGCTGGATACTGGGGAATGTGCCACAAGAGATGCAAAGCTATGGTCTAGCTATGTAACAACAACAGTTAGCATCTAATGCGTCTGGCACTGGTTTAAGTGCTTACACATGTAAATTCATGTAATTCTCCCAACAGTCTCATATGTGAGAGGTGCTATAATTAATGCTACTTTACTAGTTAACTAGCTTTTTTAGCTAGTAAGACACAAAGGTGGGATTTCAACCCAGGCAGTCTAGCTCTAGGAGCAGTGGTTTTCAATCTTAACATCAGATTCGCCAGGAAATTTTTCAAAAAATATTGATGGCTGGATTCCACCCCCAAAGATTCTGATTAAATTGGTTTGGGGTGTGGTCTAGGTATTGTGATGTTTTAAAGCTCCCAGGTGATTCTAAAATATAGCTGAGTTTGAGAACCATTGCTGTGCAACCCATTCTTATCACACTGTGCTGCCAGCTTAGAAGTCTGGGCCTTGACCTCCAGGAGTTTAGAGTCCAGCATTTGTGTAAACAACATAAACAATTAGGAAATAGTAAATAATAAATGCCAGGAGAGTTCAAAGTCACATGTAGAACAAGCTGTGGTGTGCTAGGGCCAATGTAATTGTGCCTTCTTTCTCTCCCCCAGAATATTCCAGCCTCTGGTCACAGGAGATGAAAATACAGGATTACCTCTTGGTGACAGTATCAGGGACCTCTCTTAGAATTCTCAAATTTTTGTCGAAGTTAATATTTGAACTTAGAAATGAAACATGGAAGGGCATAAAAGGGATAGTATGACTATTATGAATAAATATAAAGTGAATAGAAAATATTTTTCAAGAGAAGGTAGCAAGGCAGGAAAGCAGAACTATTAGCATTTGAGACACAAGAAGGCTTGATCTGTTTTTTTTTTAAAAAAAAAAAACAGGACTGTTCTGAGCATTACAGAACAGAATGATTTAGCATTTCTGTCTTCCTTGAGTACCAGTAATGCTGCTGCAATCCAGTCAAACCAGACCACCTCCACCTGGGGCAGTTTCCCCCAGGGGTGAGAACCACTGGAGCTCCTTCTTCACTGTTATATCTCCAGTGCCTGGCACAGCATTTGGCATGTGCTAGGCACTCAAGACATATTTGATTATTAGTTGAAGTAAGAAAGGTGGAAGGAAGGACAGAAGGAAAAAAGAAAGAAAAGAGGGAGAGAGAGAATAGACTGTCTCTGCATTATAGAGTATTATATTTAGTTTACTGTGGTAATTTTAAGAAATGTGAAAATATTAGTTTCATTCAATGAGATATGTTTTAAAATACAATTTCTTAGCTTTAGTTAGTTGACTAATGCAGTGGTTGATTAGTTTAAGGCATATTTAGGGAAACACCTTACCTGGCTACAGCATCAATGGGCAATTAAAAATAAAGTTACATTTCCCGACAAATTATATAAAAAGGAAAATGTTTAAAAATTAAGCCAAAGGATGCATTATTCAAAGTATTGAAAGTCCTCAATTGTCATGTCCTTCTTGAACATAAGAATAATACACAAAATAATCATCAAATTTGTACCATACTTACTAAATCTCTGTGAATAAAGCAGTTTCTTTCCAGATACTCCATTCCTTCACATGTATCCTGGCACATGCTCAGCAGCATTTCCCTCCTAAGCTTTCCTTTTCGCTCTCTGAGATAGTTAAGGAGGCAGCCATTTTCCATAAACTCTGTCACAATGTAAAGGGGCTTCTGCTGTATACATACACCATAAAGCTGAACCAGCCTTGAGTGAGATAATTTCCTGTCAATGAAAAACATATACCAGTAAACACAACTGTTTTTGCATTTTAAAGTATTTGGACTCAACTAGTGATTATTCACTATTTCTAGATAATTTTCATCAGCAAGACATGATAAAAATTAACCCAACCACAGAGAAAGTAGAGCAGTTTCCTTTCCACTTTATGCACTGAGAAAGTGGGGTCAAGAGTTTAAGCAGAACTGCCTAAGTTGTAGATACAGAAGATTACATGCCCGGTATTCTATTTTTATTCCTTTCCATTTTGTAAGCCTTCTGTTTCCTCATTATGGCTATGTCTTGCCCAGACCTTGCGAAGTTCTTTTCCTTAGTTTCAACCTTTCTAACTGGAGCTGCTCAGACAAGAACTTCTGGACAGATAGAACAGAAGAGTGTTGATGCATATAAAAAAGAAAATTAAAGAATAAAAATTAATTAAATTATATTTAAATAACAAGGGCTATGAGTCCAACTAACGAATTTTATTAATCAATATTAATGACCCCCAGAGAAATACACTTAGAGAGTAGAGGCAAGAAAATAGGGGTGTTCTCGGTTTTTACCATACTCATTTCTATGTAATATTATTTATAAGGTTAGAGCTCTTCTTTCAAAATGTAAAATATTTTAGAAGATATGATCATATAGAAATAATAAATATAATGAAAACTGAGATACAAGTGAAAAGGTTCACAGAAAAATTAAAATTACTTATATACATACATTTTATGATTATAAATGTAATTAGTTCACATATTTCAATATAATGCACTGCTACTAATAAGCTACACCCAGAGACATGAACCCATAGTTTGACAACTAAAATGAAGAATCTCTTAAAGGCAATAAGTATTGTAATACTTCATTAAAGAAAATGTAGTACTCGTAAACAAAAGGGCAGAATTCCAGTTGTTTTATCTCTATTGGCGGCCTGCCCAGGGACAACTTATTTAAACTTTCTAAGCCTCAGGGGTTTTTTTCATGTGTGAAATGGGAATAATAAACCTGTCTTTCTTTTTTCTTGTGAACCTTAAATGAGATCATATATGCGAATATATTATAAAAAGTATAAACCAAGGTAAAAATAGAAAAATAAAATTTTTAATTTAATAGAATTTGATGGGCTGAAGTTGTCTAAGAAAGAAAAGACTGGTTTTATTTCATTCTTCTAAATCATCTTTAGCAGATGCTCTGGAAACCCCAAGAGTACGGGCCCCCAGTATAGGCTACATCTCAAAACACAGTGATTAAGAGCACAGTAAAGATTTGAAGCTGCTCTTTTACTCTGCTGGAAAAGCCACACAGGATGACAACAATTCTGGTTAACAAGTATGGCAACCACTATAAGAACTGGCAAATAGTAGAGTTGCCCAATTAATGTTTGCTGATTATTATATTAGTCAAGATTGTATGTAGGCTTTGTCCCAAACAGTTCATAGTTCTGATTTCAATTAGAAATTCTACCAATGTTTTGCTGTGGGACTGAAGGCAAATTAGGTGAGTTTACAAAGTTTTTCTTTTCTCATGTATAAAATTGGGGTCTTAATAAAACCTCGTAGAATTGTGGTGAAGATTTATTATCTCATTCAATAATCCACAAATATTTTTGAACACCAACTACATGCTAGTCATCATTTGAGACACTTACCAGGTTGTAGAAGAGAGATGAATAGGTCCTATTATTATGGGGCTTACATTTTCGTGGGGGAGAAACAAAACAAATATACATGAAGCTTTGAAATAGTGACAAATGCTTTGATGGACTAACAAAGTGATACCATAGAAAGCATTTAGGGGCGAGTATGCCAATTAAAAAGAATAGTCAGGGAAGACATCCTGGAGGAGGTGACATTTAAACCATACACTTACAAAAAGGAGATAATGTATATATTGTCAATATAATATGTGTATACACACACACACACACACACACACATATACACACACACAGTATAATACGTATATAACCAAGCTGTATATCTTGCCAGAGTACAATGTGTGTCAGCTATTTAATTTTTTAAAGATGAATGTATTTGCATTCCACAGTTGGAAGTTAAAAGGGAACTTTTCCTGACCCACTTTTCAAAAAATCATGAAAAAAATCAACTATGTTCAAACCCAAGGACACATTATGTCCATCTGAACTGACTTAACACAGCCTCATTTCTACCTCCCTAAGCTGCCAAGAGCTATTTCTGTTCTTCACACTCCATCTTCCATTGTCCTCAAAATATCATCCTCAAAAATCCTGACCCCAAATGCCCAATCAGGCTTGAACCTTTCAAAAATTCCCTCATCATGACGTTAGACATCTCTAATTCTTGCTTGTTCGATAGGAATTCCAACATGGCTTCAACTTTCAATGAATCACATTCTCCCATTCATTCTTTTCTTATTATGCCTATTTAAATCCAATATGCAGCAATATAACGTTTGTCTCTCCTTTAAATAAAGGAAAACCATCGTCTGATGCAGACAGTATCAGGAAGCAAAGGCCAGACAAATAAGTGCCTGGGGTAACCAAGGGACACAAAAACATCTTTGAGAAGCTGACATCACTGGAAATTTGTGTTCATCATAACTTCTCTTGAAATTAATTTTATTGTAGATAAATAGAAAGAGCATTTTGATAAGATCCTTGGGATATGGGTAGAGAAGCACAACAGACAGCTTTGCTCTGCCTTCAAAGGTTTTTTGGTTGGTTTGTTTTTTTATTTTCTCAAGTGAGGTCTGCAAGTTTAGAACAGAACTAAATCGCTTTGGATAATAAAACAGGATCTGGTTAATGCTACTTGGGTTTTTCTCCTTTACCACATTGTTGCTCCTGTAAGTAAAAGTTGAACAAATACTTAAAGAACATTTATTTGATTTGTACCAAATTATTAGCCTGTCCTGGTCCAGGCCAGGTTACAGATGTAAACCACAACCCCAGGTTCAACTAAATCAAAATACTGATCTGGGAAATCACAGAAGTTAAGAGCAGTGTCCAGTAGTCTACAAAGAGCCACTTCTGTTAGAGTTCAGAATTCTTAAATTCTCTGAAAATAAATACTTTATCCTAATACTATTGTTTAGATGAAGTCAACATTTTTGCTTCTGGGAAAAGAAAAAAAGAAGTGCACTTATTAAGCACTTGCTATTGAACTGAAAAGAGCACACGTTTGTCACTTTCCTAAATTATTTCATTTAATTTACACATTGATCCAGTAAGGTAGGTATTGTTATCCCTATTTTACAAGTGAGGAAATTGAGGTTTAGAAAGGTGAAATAATTCACCCAGGTCACACAGAAGTTAAATAACTTGTCCAGATAGCACAACTAGCTTGAACAGAGTTGTGACAAATCCAGATGTGACTGACTCCAAAATCCACGTTCTTTCCATGACACGCAGATGTTGCAAGATATTTATCTTTGTATTGTTTATACTTACATCATCACTTTAGCCTCTTCAATGAAATCCTCTTCAGACATGGAGCCTTCGTTGATGGCCTTGATAGCTACCTGGATATGTGCTCGCCATTTACCTAAATGTACAACCCCAAACTGACCACTTCCAATCTCCTTTACAAAAGCCAACTCAGATGGATCAATCTCCCACTTTTCTGAAAAGTAGAAAATCCATGTTACAAGGAAAGAAAAGCATGTTACAATTAATTTTAGAGCTAGAAAAGATTTAGGAGTTATTTAGACCTATTCTCTTCTTTTACAAAGAGGTTAAAAAATTTATACATGAGGGGAGAGGACCTGTAACCATTTTCAATATACTTGTTATAGCTTATATGTGAAATTCCAGAATTCAAGTTTAAAAATACGACTTACTTGGAGAAGTATTATGGATTTTAAAACATGATTTCTTTTTACAGAGATACCCATGATGAAACACAATTCTGTGCCTTTCTAAACGAAACCTACCAAAACTAGACCTGGGACTTAAAATATTTATGTCCCAAATCTGTTTTTGTCCTGGTGAGTAAATTTGTGAGGCATATAAAATTTTGGCTCTCTTCCCCCGATTCCAGTTTCTCCTAATGCCCACTCCCCTTCCTAAGGGGGCTTTTCTGCCTTAGAGAATTCTCCTTAGAGAGAAGGCTAACCAATTGATTTAATAAATATACCCAATATTAGGATTCTAATCCACATATATCTAAGTGTATGTCTGAAGTGAAATTTGCATTACTGTCTGTTTCTCATCCTATAGAAACAAGCCAGGATGGGAAACCGTCTTGAAAACTCCAAGAAGTATCAAATCTTCATTTTTTCACATCTCCTTTTATATAGCAATACCACCATCTACTGGATATTTATAATAATGCATTTAAAAGAATCATAGCCCCCTCGTAGCAGCTTTGCAAAGTACTCCCCATCCCAATAGTAGGTGTGTTTTAAAAGTACCATGGGAGAACATATTCATGACCTTGGGGTTATCATTGATTTATTCGACATAATATAACCACAAAGGAAAATATTTATAAAATTACACTTCAAAATATTCTGTTCATCAAATATACCCTATTAAGAGAGTGAAAAGCTAAGCCACAGACTGGAAGAAGATATTTCTAAAACATGTAACCAACAAATAATTTTTACTCATAATAAAAATAAATCAATTATAAGAGGCAGATAATCCTATTTTTAAGGGTTAAAAAACTTGAATATTTTCTCACAAAAAGAGAATACCTAAATGGCCACTAACCCTATGAAAAGTTGATTGGCATAATTAGTCATCGGGGAATTGCAAATTTACACCATAAGGAGATAGCACTATACACTCGCCGGATTGGCTAAAGTGGAAACAAAACAAAATAAGAACAAACAAACAAACAAATACGAGAATACCAAATATTGGCAAGGGAAAAGGCGTGGAGCAGCTGAACCTCCATACACTGTTGATGGAAATGTGATTTGGTTAAGCACTTTGGGAAACTGACGGCATCTGAGTGCATACCTGATGGCTCAGAAAGTCTACTCTTAAGTATATAGTCAACAGTGGAGCATAAATATGTGCTGAACTTCATCAAAAGATATACAAGAATATTTAGAACAATATTATTTATAAGAGACAAAAATTGGTTACAACCCAAATGACCATCTAAAAAAAGATGGGTAAATCTATTGTGGTATAGTCATGCAAGGCAGTACCACACCACAATGAAAATGAACCAACCATACCCAGTGCCGTGAGTGAACTGACACATGGAATGAAGCGAGAAAGAAGCCAAACACAAAAGAATACACAATATCCAATTTCATTTATATAGTCAAAACCAGGCAAAACTAATTGAGCTATAGACATGAATTGTGCACTGTACTAGAAGCTTTAAAAAAATGAGTTTATTTTTTAAAAATTAAATAGGACCATGCTTAAATTGCTAAAAATGGAACTTTCATTATATATATATACACACATATATATATGTATATATGTATACATATGTAAATAGTATTTATGGGGCAGAGAAGTAATAAAGAATTTAAAGAGTGTGGAGGGAACTTGGGGTAAATTCTTTACTGGATTTGATATTTTACTTGAGCATGTGTGCATACTTTACCATAGCTAAAACCAGCTGTGGCTGGCAAACAACTGCCCATCAATCCAACTGGGTAGCGGAGACGGGCCATGAGACCTAAGGAGAAAGAGAAATTGGTGTTTCAAGCCTAGGTACCACTATAAAAGAAAAAAAAAAACAAATATACTAGAAAAGACAGTACTGTTGTTTAAATCAACTAGTTAGTCTGATTGTTTATTTTTCCCATTGGAAAATCAGTTTTTCATACAATAGTATATGCTCATTAAGACAAATTTTAAAACACAACACCAACAGTGTTTAGTTATAACCATTTCCCCTTCCTACTTTTTAAGAGTAGTTTATTTTTTAAAATATCATGGTAAGGTAAGCTATGTTTCTTCTGATTGGACCAACATGCAGTATTCTATACAATTCAGCACAACAAACATTTATTATTTATTTGATTAATTAATATTTATTGAAGGGCTGGAAATGGCCAACCATTATCTAGACGGTGGGAGACAGCAGTGAATAAGACAGTGACAGACCCTGCTCTTATGGAGCTTCCATTTTCTTGAGGGAAGAAAAAATAAACAAGCACATACACACACAAGAAAAAGCAGAAGACAATGAGTGGAAGGAAGAGTAGAAAAAATACAGCTGCAGAAAAGGAAGGCCTTTCTGACAAGATGACAGCTATGCTGATGTTGATTGACAAGGAACCATCTTACAAAGATCAGGAGGAAGAACATTCCAGGCAAATGGAACAGCATGTGCAAAAGCTGAAAGGTAGAAATAAGCTTGGCCAATATGAAAACAGAAAGAAGTATTGGTAAGTGTCTATTGTGTGCAAGACACTTTTCTAGGTAAATTCCAAAGATTCCAGAGGATCCAAAGATGAGTAAATGAGGACTCTGCCCACAAGGCTCCATCTCAGGGAGGAAGGACAGGCAGAGACAATTACGATGTAAAAGGAATAAGTCCTGTACTGAAGATGCACAAAGTACTCTGGGACACAGAGGAAGAGCACCTCATACATTGTTAATCAAAGAAGCTTTCTGGGAGGAAATGATACCTGAGATGAATCTGACAAATGAAGCTAACCCATGAGGAGTATCTATAAAGCACATTCTAGGCAGAGGTGACAGCATGAGATGATACTTAGAGGTGTGAAGCATGATAGGCTATTTGAGCAAAAAGCAAGAGGCAGAAAGGGCATGAACTTGTACTTGAGTGATTAGTATTTCCTGGTTATGATGGGTCTTGTAAGCCACGCTAGGGAATGTCACATTTTCCTGCAGGTGAGAGGGAACCATTGAAAGGTCCCAAATAAGGAAGTGGTGTGCTCAGATTTACATTTTTGATAGATCATTCTGGCTTTAACATAGAGGATGGATTGAGGGGAAGGTCACATCAGGGACAACAAATGTAGTTAAGAAGCCACTGAAGTTGTCCAAGTGAGTAATGATTAGGATAAGGTAGGAAGAGGCAGAGACCTATATCAGACATATTTAGAATAGGAAATTAATTGCACTCGATAACTGATCAGAAGTTTAGATGTTAAGAAAAACAGAAGCATCTAGTGTGACCCCTATGTTTCCAGACCCTGTAACTGGTGAAATGATGATACAATTATCCGAGATAGACAACAGGAAGAGGAGTAAGTTTGGAGAGAGCATAGTGGTGTAACATGAAAAGTTTCATTTCATCATTGCAGTTCAGGGCTTATGCAGTTACAAGTACCTATGTCTATTAGGTAGAAGAATTATGCAAAGGGAAACATCTCAGGTGAGAAGAGAAGTGATCAGGGATGGATCCCCAAGGAACATCAATGTTTAAGGGAATGATAGAAGTAGGACCCACTGGGAAGGCCCATAAGAAAGATCTGATTAAAGAAGACCAAGAAAAGGTGGTATCAAAACATCTATGGAGCAGAGAAGTTCAAGGGCTGACACTGCCAAATGTAGCAGACAGGACTTAAAAATATGAGAACCAGAAAATGTCACCATATGAATCAATATGGTGGTCACTGGTGAACCATAGGTCAATGGATTGCAATGGAGCCAGATTGCAGACATTTAAAAAGCAAATGAGAAGTGAGCAAATGGAGACACTGAATATGGACACATTTTTCGAAAAGTATGTTTTAAACGAGCTATGTCTAAAGGAAGAAAAGACCAAGGGACAGCTTTGTTCTTGTTTTTCAAATAAAAACATCTGAAGTGTGTTTGCAGGCTAAAAGGAGAAGGTCAGAAGAAATGGAAGAGATAAGGAGAGAATAAAAGAGTAGATGATGGTTGGTCCCAATGGAGGATACCAGATCACAGGTTTGGTGTTGCCACTACTGGAGGGAATGAGGTGAGGGTGTGAGCATGGCCGCAAAAGGACAAGATTGAGGTAGCTTACGCCTTGGTGGCTTCAATTGTCTTAATGAATATGCAGCTAGGAGATTTGCTGATAAAGCAATGGGTAATATTAAAGAGGTCTTGAGGAGAATAATAAAAATCTGAATAGAAAACAAGAAAGGATGTTTACCAGTGACTCTGAAGACCTAGTTGAAGTTAGAGCCTTCATCGAGGTGGGTCTCTATCATGCATGATCCAATAAGCATAAAAAAGAATTTCCTTAAGATCCTAAACACTTTTCTCTAACTTCAAAGTTTTTAATTGTCAAATATTTCTTCTCTGTGAATTACTACAAATGATTTAGTGATAGATTATCTCTCTGACAGAAAAAAAGTCTGTAACTCTCTACATTGTCAGTACTTGTGTTAAGGAGATAAACTGTCAGGAGCGAAATTGAGCAGAAGTCAAAAAATAGACAGGATAGGTACAGCTTTTGAGTCACCACCTCTTCTTAAACTGGACCCTCCAAAATAGCCTCCAATATCATAATATGCCTCTTTCTGGAGGTGATGGCAGTAGTCTAATACAGACTTTGGATTTAATAGGTTTGGCTCCAATGGTTTCAAAGATTTCTGTGAGTTCAAATCTCAGCACAGATACTTATTAACTATGTGGCCTTGAGCAAGTTATTTCACAACTCATGCCTCAGTTTCCTCATCTGTAAGATAGAAATATCAACAGCACCTACCTCATGGGATTGCTCAGAAGATTAAGTAAATAAATACACATAAAGGACTCAGAACAGGGTCCAGCCCAAAGTAAGTCTTCAGTAGATTTCAGCTATTTCTGGGTCCCATGTCTTTCTTATCATCCCTCTTTCTTGTTGCTGTATTTCTTTTCTACTTTTTCTCCCTAATAAACAGCAACCATAGTTTGAAGTTTTTAGCCCCTGTTTTTCATTCTTTTTATTGTTTGATCTAGTTTTTTTTTTTATTTTAAAAGTTATCTGTATGGTATTTTTTTGTTTTGTTTTTTTATACCTACAGCACCTGGTCTTCCTAGGTGGTCTCCTATCCAAGTACTAACCAGGTCCAACTCTGCTTAGCTTCCGAGATCAGATGGGATCAGGCTTATTCAGGGTGGCATTAACTTATTTATATTGTAATAAAAAATGAAACATTAAAGCAATTTATAAAGTAGAAAATAAAAGCTTCCCTCGATCTCCTCCTGTCTCATTCTCCAGAGGTAAACATTAACAGTATGTAGTCTGCTATAATCTTATTAGTTTAAAAATTGTTACCTAAACATCACAGTGTTTTTCTATGTATACACAGATATGTGAATGTGTTGTTTTTTCAAAAGTGGGCTATACGCTAAGTATACAACTTCGTACTTTTTTTCGTACAACTAATCACTAACATCTTTTCAGGTTAGCACATCTTCAGTATTTTTTTTCTAACCTCACCACCATAACCACTGTTTTTAAATTGTGACTCTGAAGCAAGGAAAAAGAGAAGTGAAGGAAAAAACTCAAAGCAGATTTCTAGATTCAGAGTGTTTCTCTCTCTAGCCACAAACAGGTCCTCCCTGGTCCCCTCAGAGGTTGCTACTTCCACCCTAACTAAACATCCTTGACTATATGGAATATCTATGTAGACTCATCCCATACATGAATAAAAATTTCCTTGGATTTATTCCTGATATTTAGAACAAATGTAATGGAAAAGTGGCCTGTTTCCAAAAGGGATTTTTTGGTCAACATGACTTTTCATGAGAGAAACCTTAAAAAGTACCATATGACAAGAAGTCAAAACCATATGAAAGATACAGTGGGTTCCATATTCTATAATGCTGAGGTGAGAGGAATTCCCCATGGTGAAGGCCAGAAATGTCACTGTAATTTTGATGGAACTTTCTGGAATCCTATATCTTTCCATAGATAATAAGTTTGCACAAATGCCAATTACTAAAAATAACAGCTGGGGAAGAGGATTATGTCTCTGGTATATTTAGACCAAATTGTAACTGCTGAAAGCCTGTCCTGTGTAACTTTTTCTGTCCTCCAAATAAGAAAGAACAAAGAATGAAAGACATAATGGTAATTTTCTATTGTAATTATCTAAAGTAGAGAGAAAATTTATGGGAGCAAAGAGAAGAAAGTGTGATTATTTACGACATATCAAATCTTAATATATTTAGCCCTACATAAATTTCAAGAACAAATACATAATGACTAAATGGCCTTTTGCTTCTGTCATTTATCATTTTTCTAACCTGGCAGAAATGTAAGAAGTCAACCTACTGTTTATTTCCAACTAGGAAAAAAAAAAAAAAAGCATCGATGAGGAGAGAATTGTTCAGAAGCAGATTGTATTTCAAGTTCTTAAACATTTTTACAGGAATATTTGCTCCCGTTAAGTGTCTTAGATCAAAGATGCATTGTCCATGGAGAACCTGACTCCCTGCATTGAAGGGCCTGACTTACCGGCTGCATTGTGCTGGTGATACCAGATTAACTCAGGGATTGATTGAAAGAGGTGTTTTTCAGCCACATACCACTGTCCTGAGTCATTCTTTTTAATCTGATAATGTTTGATGGTAGCTTCCATACTTCTACAATTGACAAAATATGGATTTAGTAAACAAGCGAAAGATCACTTTAGAACTAAGTCAATTCATTAAGCAACAGGCCTCCACCTCTAAAACTCTTATCCTAGAAGCAGTACACACTGAAGAGTGAATTGGATTAAATTAAACAGGTGCCTCACCGTCCCAGGAAAGTTCCTCAGCTGTCTTACTGGGGCTTTAAATTTAAACATAACTTCAACCAAAGTTGTCTAGGTGGCAAGTCCAGTGTCCAAAATAGTAGAGCACATACTGGACACATAAGTGTTTACTGACTATCAAGTATTAGTTAAGTAAATGAACAAATGCACTGTGAGGAGCATGAGGAGATATGAGTCAAAGAAGGGAGGGAAACCAGTATAGGATGTATTGATGAGCAGTTTTGTTATGGACAACTGGAGCTTAATCCCTCCAGGATGTGGAACACACACCTCAGAATTAATTGTCCCACTAAAGTGTGAGAAAGCTGAGGTGTTTATCCACCAACTCCCATTCCTCATTGATGGAGGATTGCTCCTAGGATGCTAATTCTCAGGCACTTCCAGCCTAGCCATGGGGACCAGGAGTTCCCTCATCCAGAGAACATCCTCAGGCAGAAAGACACAGGAAGCTTTCTGAGTGCAGAACTCTCTGCAGGTAAATCCCAGGATAGACTAAGAGATATGAGGAAAGCATCACTAACTCCGCTACTACTAATCTAACCTCCTCACTTGATGGTTGAGAAAAGGAGATGAGAGGTTAAGTAACATCCAATGCCACATTAGGGAAACAATTTGAACTGGTCAGTTGTCCTAACTTTCAGTTCAGCAATATTCTTCCTATGCAAGGCTCTCGCTTACAATTCTCTATGTGATGGTGTCGCCATAAAAAGGATTGTCCCAGGGACTGCTATATCTAAAGTGACCAAAATCACAATTGCTTACCTCCTATCTCTTATAAACACAGAAATAGTGTAAGATCCCAAATGTCTTGAATCTCGGACAATAAATGCACCTTCTTTCGACTGCAAAACAATTCATTCATTGTACAAATTTATTCCTTATTAGAAAGAAAAACAAATCTATATCTCAGTAATGAAACCCCAAAGGCATATTGACTTATTATAAAAAGATGAGATTGTTTCTACAAGTACATATTTAGAAACAATACCTATAAGATAATTAGACAAGAATTTATAATATATGAGTATTTTAAAAACTTTGCCCCCCGATTTTTCTGAGAAACATTTTTAATTTGACAATCTTTATTCCACCATTTAGTTATTTTTATTATACTGATCAAGATAATAGATATATAGCTAATGAATAGGAAGAACTCTGAGACAGGCTGATAGGATTGTACTTTGAAAGAAAAGAAAGTGGCAGGTGTGGGGTGAGGGAGGCGGTGAGAAGTACAACTGGAATTGGGAGTGGGGAGAAACCATCATGATAAGGATGGAGAATAGATTTGGGGGAGTCTGGACAGAAGAACAAGGAGAGCCATTTTAGTTGCTCTACAAGTCTGGGGAAGACATAAAGAGAAATGGCAGGAGGGAAGAACAGTATAATAATTTCAAGGTTAGGTTATGAATCGGATCCCCATTGACATTCTTTGAGAAATCTCAAAAAAGCTGTGAATTGCTTTCAAATAATCTTAAATGTTGAACTGTTTTATTTTTTGTTTGATATTTTTAAAATGCTTCAGCTTTATTGAGTGTAGTTAAATTTGCGAAGAGAAAAATATCTCAGAATCTTGTCAAACCCATGAACATTTACACCTATGAAGTGCTGATAAAGTGCTGAGAACTGCATGGCCCAAACGGCGAGGTCTGATCTTCGAGAATGAAGCATGAAGCAGCCTCATCCTTTTCTCCCAGATCCTTACCATGAGACAAGCTCATTTTCTGGCCAAATTTTCTAACTAAAGAATCTCTTACAGCCATTTTAAATGACAAAAATCTAGCTTTCTTTGAATCCCTACCATGGGCAAGGATTGTGTGCCATACCGTAGGTGACACGAGATGTAAAACACACAGATGTAAAAAGCAAAGGCGTAGTAAGTATATGCATATGTGTATGTATATGTATGTGTATATGTACATGTATGTATACATGTATGTATACATGTAAGTGTATATAACATGCATGTAACAAAGTTGAATATGTAGTGATCTCTTTTAAAACTTCAAAGTAGGAAGAGTATAAACAACATTTGTAACAAAGCAATAAAGCTAAAAATTAATAACAAACTCCAAAGTAAAAAGCCTCTACCATCTACAAATTTTAAAGTTCTCTTTTGTAAAACTCAAGGAAATTTAAATAAAAATAAAAAATATCTAGAAAATAATAAGGAAACACTATGTATCAGAACCTCTGTTTAGAAGTAAATTCATAGTCCTTTTACTTATGTCAATAAAAGAAATACAAATAAGTATATCCAACTCAAGAAGTTAGGATAAGAATGATAAAACGAACTTAGGTAAAGTAGAAGAAAGAAATCAATAAAGACAAAAGCTTAAAATAGTGAATTATTTTCATAATAATTTAAATTATTTAAATAACAAAAATATAACAGAATACAGCTAGTAATTAAACAAAATATAATGCATCTAGTAATTAAAATTCAAAACCTGGTTGTCTAGGAAAAAGCAATTAAACATATAACCTGATAATTAACCTAATTAATAAATAATAAGGAAAATTTATCCAAAAATATCAGAAGGACTCAAAAAAAATTAAAGAATTTCTCTTGATGCTCTACAATAAATTCAAAAACTTCAATAAAATGGGTAATTAACTAGCAAAACATAAATGTATGAAATTTATTGTATGTATGAAATGCATGTATGTATGAAAATTCATTCCAGAAGAGCTAAAATCTTAGTGGACCTACTGAACAGATAAAGATGGCTTGAGGAAAGGAAGTACAAATATATAAAATTTAATATATAAAAAGATGCTTAACATCCCCAGAATAAGAAAAATGAAAATGAAATCTACATTGAGATGAACTATCAGACAGCAAAGTTTCAAAGATTTCATTAAAACACTTGCTGGAAAGGTTGTGGGGCACCCTCTCCCATTTCTGGTAGGTATATAAATTGCTATAGAAGACACTGTAATATCTGTTAAAATTAGAAATGTACATTCATTTTGACCCAGAATTTTCACCTTCAGGGATGTATCCTACAAATACACTCAGAGAAATGGGAAAAGAAAGTGTTAGGTTACCTATGACAGCACTGTTTTAATAGCAAGAGACTGTATACTACTTACATTTCCATAAAGAAGGATTGGCTAAATAAATTGTGATACATCCAAACTAAGAATTACTATGTAGGTGCGAATTGAGTAAGGACACATTTTGGGTAGTGATGGAAAGACTTCCAATATACATTATTAAGTGAAAAAAAGTACTGCACAGAAGAGTATTATATTGTGTCATCATTTGTGTAAAAATAACACAAAAAAATATACTGGCTGGTGTATGTGCTAAATATCTTTGAAAGGTCACAAAATAAACTAATAATAGTAGTTTGTCTTGAGAAGGAGAATTGAGAGCTTGGAAACAAGGATGAAAGAAAACTTAAAAACCTTTAATTTTTGAGTCATATGAATAGACTGACTATTAAAATATGAAATAAATAAAAATTATAAGATATTTCTATAAATAATTTATGCAATAAATTTGAAAATAAATATAAATAGGCAATTATCTAGATAAATATAAATTATCCAACATCTCAAAAGAAAATTGTCAGTAATCACATATCCACCTATTTGAAAAAGTAGTATGTCCATTCTATATTACAAGAGATATATTTAACCTTCAAGGAGCAAATAACTTCTATCTAATATCAACTATCCAAGAGGTCAGAAAAAAAGACAAAGTCCCATGCTCCAACTTATTGTATAATGTTAATATAACCTTTATACTAAAACTACACAAAGAAAATGGAAAATTAGGAGCCAGGCTCACTCTGAACATCACAAGACGAAAGCTAGATAAAATATTAAGAAACCCAAATCAGTAATATATACTTTAAATGTCTCAAGACCAAGGAGGATTTGGCCCAAGCATATTTTTAAAAATAAAAATTAGAAAATATGTAAAATGCAAAAAAATGTTAAGATACATATAAAAAATATGTATACACACACATACTTTTGACAGATTAAAGACCTGAATGTGAAAAGTAAATCTTTAAAATATTTAAAGGAAAAGATAAAATCCCTTTCTTACTTCAGGAGAAAGGGAAATTTCTTATATTAAACAAAAAAGCAGAGCTCATAAAGAAAAATAATTGAGAAATTTTGTATTACCATTTTTTTAATTCTATATCAGAAAAGAAAACAGCATAAAGCTTTCTAAAAAGCGGAAAACCAGAAAAATATAGTTTTAACACCTGAAAAGATTGGTATTCAGAATATATTTTTAAAATATATATTCATCAGTTAAAAGGCAAACATTATAAAAAAAAATGAGCAAAGAATATTAACAGGCATGGAACAGCAGAGAAACCCCAACTGCCCAACGGTCACATGAAAAGTTACTCAGTCAAAATGTTTATCAAGGAAATGCACATTTAAAAATATATATAAAGTTTCTCAATAAATTGAAAAAATATGAAACTACCAACTGCTGGCAAGAATGTAAGAAGTCGTTTTCTCATTCCCTGTAAAAGTATAAACTAGTACAAGTACTTTGAATCAAGATTTGAAAATATCTAGCAATTGTAAATGTGCACATACCATCTGACCGGACCATTACATTTCTGGGTAATACGGAAAGGAACCCTTGCCCCGTGTAGGGAATGACATGCACAGGATGTTCTTTGCAAAACAATTTGTAATAGTAAGAAATCAGAAACAATTTGAATGTTTATCAATAGTAAAATGAATACGTTTGGGCATATTCATATAATAAAACACTAGGCAGCAGTTAAAAAAATGTGTTTGAATAAAACTGAAAATATAACATTTAATTTTTAAAAAATCAACATTCATATGATCTTTATGTCAAATATTAAAATATATACAATAACACCATAGGCTGTTTACATACATATATATGATAAAAACAATATAAACCAGGACAAAATGGGACACGCCCTCCTACTGCGATTGCTTCTGGGGAGTAAAGAGGGACAAGAAAGATGAGAGGATGGGTGTAGCTGCCTGTAATGTATTTCATTAAGGAATGTTATGACCAAATGTTACGACGTATTTGTGATATCTGGGTTGTGGGTATGCAGGGGTACTGTTATATTATCCCCTGTCCTAGTCTCTGTGGCAAAGTCAGACCCTCGCCCAGTTCCAGCTTCCTCTCAGATGCAGAACCTCTCACGCAGAAACTGCACAGCCCAGTGATTCTGGCCATGATACTGTGACCACCTTCCTTACTGTAAAGCTACTTCTGGGCTTCCCTTCTCCAGTTCTGCCTGCCTGTCATAACATCTTCTTTGTCCATTCTGGACCTACTAAGACCACTTTACAGAAGGCCATCTGCTATCATCATGCCAAGAAGATATCACATTTGCTGCCATGCTCCCTTGCCTCCCGGCCAGCGAAGCCTAACCTCCATCTGCCACCGCCACCTGAGTCTGGGTCCGTGTACCCCATGCTCTGTCTATCCCCAGCTTAAGTGGACCTGCCCTCTGTCCTGAGCCATTACTGGCATTGAGTTTTTAGTTACAGAACTGATGCTTTCTCACTTATGTTTCTATATTTCCTCAACATCCGACAGCAGTGATGACACACATACCTCTTACCTAGTTTCTAGTTTTGACTCTATAGTTACCCACAGTTAATATTTACCGTCACTTGGAAATTTAAACTATATGCAGTTTTGTTTTGTTTTTATCTAAATGAGCAGTTTTGATCTGTGCTTGACATTTTGGCTACATTACTCTTCCCTTTGTTCCCAAAGAACAAAAAAAGTGCAGCACCGTGTGTTTTTCTATAATTTGTGTTTTTAACAAGCCTAAGCTAAACTCATGAGGACAGAGTACGTATCTGGCACTGATACAAAGGTATATGGGCAATTAAAATATAGCTCTACTGGCAGAATGTACTTTGAAGTAAATAATGGAGTTTTCATATGTTGGAGTTGAAATCATTTCGGGAAAAACACATTTCTGAAATTCTGATGAAAATCAATGAAAAACATGATCTGATACAAACGCATCTAGTTTACAATTTATCCAAAAATGTGTAGTTGAGATGAAAATATAATAATATTTTAGAACTAAAAAGAACAGAAAGTAATAAACATTTTAGTAGGATAAAGACTTTCTTTACAATATCTCTGAGAAATTTTGAAAATATTCACAGATTTATTCATGAATAAATTAAATTACCTCTTGTCTCAAAAGACGTTCTGCCTGATTTCTGGTAATGTTTCTATGGTACCACCTGTAAAAGCAATAAAAATAATTTCTCATTTTATATTTCTTTTTTTTTTTTCCAGAAAGAAACCTGCTCTATTTTCCTTGTTTTTAAGAACTTACCTCAGAAACGATTTTAAAAAACTGAATGTTTTTTAATTTGGATAAACAATAATGTGCTAAGTATCTTAATTTAGTAGTTTTATTAGTTGTAATATCTTATTCTGTCGCACCTCAATTTAGCTTTCTGACACACACTTAGTATAAAATTTGAACAACTTAACCTCCTGAAAATTTCCATGAAAGGTATGTGGTTAAGAAATCATCATCTTATATAAACATATTACTAAGTTTTGGTACTTGCTTTTTTCTTTCTTTTCAGGAACTTCCTATTTGCATGGTTTTATATGTGCTATATTCCCTTTCCAAAATTAAAACCCACTCTAACTTATACGATTCTCCTAAGTATGTTAACCTGTAGTGAAGTTAGTAGTTTAGCAGAGTAAATAGAACCACCAATATATAACCCTCTCCGGCCTCATTTCTCCCCATTCTCCCCCCACTCACTAAGCTTTAACCACTTGAGATTCTTTCCTTCCTCAAATTTACTAAGTCCTTTTCTGTCCCTGATCAGGACATTACCTCTGCATGAAACATGTCATTATAAGGCTTTAGAATACCAGAAGTATATACAATCATCATAATTAAATATTATAATTTAAATATATAATTTGGTATGACAATACCTAGTTAATAGACAAACGTTGTACAGGAGAGAGAAAATGATAGAACAAAGAAGAGAGGGAAAAAAATGGAAAAACTTTCATTTCAATACAATATTTTTAAAAGGAGTTAATTTAATACTACCAGAATACTATTTTTATGCACAGTGGAAGGAAGAACGCATGTATAACCACGCACCGAGTCACAGTAAGTGGACCAGATGGTGTCTACATGAAACTCATACCTGACTTTGAATATGGAAATCTCTCTGATTATGTGGGCTTCTAACTTACAGTAGAACAAAGCTGCCACTAAATCAGAATGGTCAGGATTCAAATGAAGATTGAAAAAAAAAAAATGCCCTCAAAATGAACATGAACCTTTAAAAAGGTGAACCCTAGGGAATAAGGGATGATTCTAGATGATTCTAGATAAAGTAATATGACTACTTCTCATTGATGGGAACAAGAGTAACTGTAATGTTCAACTGTGAATATCATTCAGTACTCATAAATGAATGTTCATATTGGGGGAGAGAATTTCAACAAGAGTCTGAGACCTGCTGAAGAAAGAAGAAATTCTTTCAAAGTAACCGAGGCAGAATTAAAGGCACAGGATACCAGTTCAAAGAGGCCCCCACTAGCTAAGTTATGAAATATGGGTACTTAAAGGAGACTAATGATTATAGCTCACTAAAATATGTTGAATCTGTGAAAATTCAAGACTGCATGATGATATTTCAAACAGGGAAAAGCTAAAATAAATTGCATTTTTTTCTAAATGTTTTCACCTGCTATCACATCAGTGCTTATTTTGTTGCTTTGTATTTATTTTAGTGATAAGTAAATATATTATTTTTGTTTAAATATAAATTAGAATCTATGTGTGTATGTCATTAGAATGACTTCAAAACTGAAGAGACAGAAGTATATGATGAATCCAGGATTCTTTAAAATAATGCAGAATTTCATTAGGCAGGAGAGAGATTGTATGAATGCAACTTAGGGAGGTTGGGGGCATGGCATTTCATAAATTAAATCAGATAGTAAAAGAATTTTTTTTTTTAATCACTAAGGCTACAATCCTTATACCTGGACAACCATAATTATAAAACTAATGCTGAAAGCTGTGGACACAGGACTAGGGTGGGACTTCCATTGACGTATAAAAAAAGAATCCAGCGTATCCAGCTATGGTACAAACATCTCGTGTTTCTGTAAGCCTCGGGTCCCATGCTCCAGGCTCAAATTGCTGAGCGATAAGTAACAGTATTGTGGTCTTGACTTTTCAATCTAGAAACCCTATTAGATCTGACAAGGTAAATCTGCTTCTCTTAGTAACTTTCTAACCTTGAAAATATTAAGCATTTAAGAGATAATGAAATAAATCAGATTCATACTTCGGTAAAGTTCAGAATAATCAAAATGTTTGATATTTAAAATATCTATAATTTTAATAGGATCTGGCATGTTAGGCTTTTGGTTCTGGTTTAAAATTTATAATTAATGCTAAATTTATTATTTCAAGTTTAATAAAATTTGACTAATATTTAAACCGACATTTGTATGGTTAAGAGAACTTGATTTACCACATCAGTTTATTAGATTTCCAGGATCATGTAAAGATTTACAAAGGGCTATTACAATTGTAAATTTGCCCTGTCAGGCATATGAAGTACTTAAGAAGAAAATTAATTCATTCAGTTTATTAATGAAGTTAAATGTTTCAGGAAATCTAATTAACTGGGCTTATAAATAGGACTGATTGTTTAAGGACATTTAGTATATTGAATTTGAATTAAGGTAATTGTTTATATTCCCTTTAGATTTATAAATAATATGTCGAGATTTACAAGTTAAATAATTTTTACATTGTAATGTTGCTAATTGGATATTAATTTAAAACCAAAGTACCATGAATATTTCTCTGTATAAACATTCCCCTGCGATGTCAGAAGTCCACACTCACATAGGATTCCCTCCCCCATCAGCAACCTGACTGCCTCTTACCACCTTTAGACCTCAAGTCTCTGCCTCAGAAAGGTCTTCCCCAACCTAACACCCTCCGCTAAATTATATCCCCTTCCCCATGTTTTCTCTGTGTCCCATACTGTAATAAATATATAAAATTATATACTTATTTGTGAAATTGGGATTATTTCCCCCATGAAGCTGTGTCATGAAAACAGAGACTGCTTCTGTGTGCTCCATGTCCTATCTCCAGTGTCCAGAACAGCTAACATCTGGTACATAATAAATGTACAATAAATAAAGATCAAACAAATAAAGTGATTCGGGAGATCAATGTAACAATGAAATGTAGTACACCTGTAATACTAGGCAAGGTGGTTCGAACTATAAATGCCTTTTCTGCTAGCTTCACAGTTCAAGGAAATAATGATAATTGCTAGAAATTATTGAGCACTTACTATGTAGTGTATGGGAAAGGTATTATTGTTCCCAGTTTTCAGATCATTCAGGGGTTTACATACATTAGGTAAGTTTGCCAAGAGCCAAAGCACTAGTCATGGTGATTGCAGAATTTGAACCCATACTTTTCTTATTTCTAAGCACAGTACTTCAACCTAGGGCAGTAATTTCTATGCAGTCATTAGAACAGTGCTGGCATATAGTAAGCGGTTGATAAACTTTAGTGCTAATTATTATATCTATATTTTAAACTTTTTTTTTAAAGAAAAAACAGCAATAAAATTAAAGGGTAGTCGTCCTGCAATTGAAGTCATAAAAGAAAATAACTTTTAAAGACACAAATAAATCAAGGCCCAAGGAAATGAAATAGGTATTCTGACCTCAGTGTAGTTTAATCCAAAGGATCCAATATCTACAGTATAAACAAGTTTTAAAGCCAGACTCCAAGCCTAGTCTAAAAATGGGCAACAATGAGCAAATCAATTATGAAAAGGAAAGGAACTTTGATAGTTAGTGAGCGTTTACTCACTAACCACAAAATACTGTGCTAAGTACTTTGCACATATTTCCTTTAATCTCCTGGAAAATCTAAACTAAGGCGATAAGAGGAAAACGTCTTATTTTTCTAATTTTTCTCAGTAGATTCCCAAATAAAACTTCCCTGACCTGGACTTCAAAGCCACCTGTTTGCGTCCTCCAGCTCTCACCAGAAAATGGTGTTGAGCCGCCAGCCCCCGCCCACCGCCCACCGCCCACCGCCCACCGCCCACGCCCACGCCCATATAATGCGTGAGTAACTCTAGGCAGCTGTGGGCGTGGTTTCTGAGGAAGGCGGGTTCGGCCATCTAAGGGCTTTGTTTTACTGAGCAGAGACCGGAGTCCTGGAGCAGAGCTAAAGGACGCAGGTCGCGAAAGGGGGCGTGATAGTCTGAACTAAGGAGGAAAGAAGAGAGATAAGGCCCTGTAATGGAGCTGAGGAAAGTGACTTGGGAGAGAGAACAGAAACCGCTAATAGAAAAGTCGGGTAAAATTATGTAGAGATGTCTGTAATGTGGTCATCTCCTCCCTTCCAATGAAGTCTACATTATTCACCAATGCTTTTAGAATTGAATTTGTTTCAGGGTAGGGATATGCTGAGTCTGGCTTCCAGATGGACTTAAATTAGTAGCAAAGCCAGGCCAAGGGGCCTCTCTGATTCAATTTACATTTGCAGCCTGGTTTTCAGAGAAGCACCTCACTTAATACCTCAACTCGCTTCATCTACCGCCGCCTGCTGGAAGCATATGCTAAGTTTAAAACAAGTATCTAAATCAGGGGGAGGGCACTGAAGGGCTCAAACTATAAACTCAAGTTTATAAAAGACAGGACTACTGGCAGCTCTGCCACTCTCTACCTATAAATTAATAGCTCAACCTTAATTTACGATCTGAAGAATGAGGGGCTAAAAAGGTTATTGCTAAAAATCTCTGTCTTCCAAATCTATGATTATAATGGAAAATAGATTTCTGAGCAGGACTCTAGTAAACATGCCAAGAGTTATTGCAAACTACAGCACTAGCATAGTTCTCATCTTCAGCTATTCCTAAAACATTTTGAAACATGAGCCAAAATACAGTAATGTGTCTATATATTAAACCCGGTGTATCGTTCATTGAAAATTTTGTCATTTAAAAAATAATTTTCCATTTAGGACAGTAAAACAAGTGCAAGACAAGTGTTTGGTTTCATACTGTCACTGTCAAAAAAAAAAACTGGCTATACAAACGAAACAAAAATAAGTGTAAGAAAAAGAAGTTTCTGAATCAACCCTTAAAAGACCTCTTAAGCTAGAGGTGTCAAATATGTTACTTTCTATTCCTTTTACAGACCAAAAACAGTTTCTATACTTATAAGCTGCCAAAATGTACCTGATTTTCATAGATTAACCATAAGGGCATATTTTGGAGACTTACTCATATATCTCTAAATTGGTTACTTTGTTTTCAGTCACGTAGTTGCTTGGGATTAAGCCTTCATTCCTACAACAAAAGACAAAGCAAAGATCAAATCAAAATGCTAGATATTTGTGTGGCATTATCATGCCAACGATCCTTTTAAAACATCAAGGAAGTAGCGGGAATCATTCATTTCACCAATTAAGCTGCTAAAAGAGGAAAAAAAGTTTTTCATTTCTACATTCAACCGAAATCTCTATACTAAATACTAAGATTCAGACTTATAATGTGAGTAGTTTAAGATGTTTTATGACACCAGAATCTTCTAAGAAAAGGGGCCTTTATATGACCACTGGGATGTCATAGCAACTAGGTTCAGAACACAGCAGTTACAAAAATACTGGCTTAATTCTTTTTAATTACTGCACAGTGTTTCACAGAGTAGATATTCTAGTTTAGCCATGACCCTATTACAGCAATGCAGAAAAGAAACACTTAAACATGCCTTCTTTTCCACAAGCAGTATTTCTCTAAGACAGATACCAAGCAGGGAAATTGTTGGGCCACCGAATATGTGCATCATTTAGTAAATATAGCAAGCATATTGCCCTTCGAGGAAAATATACCATTCTACAAACCTATTGGTAAGGTAGAGGTTTCTCTTTTCCTACACCTTCGCCAACATTTGAAATTATGGAAAGATCCCCAAGACATATTATTGAGAAATAAAAGCAAGTCGCAGAACAATGCATAAAGTATGGTAAGATTTAGGTAAAATCTGCAAACAGTACTACATATTTCAATATGTGCATGAAAGGGCATTGAAAATGATCTAGAGGGGCACTCACTAAATAAATAATGGTGCTCACTTTTGAGAAAGAGACTGGGTTTAGAGGTAGTGGCAAAGCAGAATTTTGGCATTATTTATCGTATTTGTATATTATAAAAATACTATATTGTCATTAACTTTGAAGTTAAAAAATAATTGTGTGTGTGGTTTTTTTAGGTCTGAGTCATGTCAATAGACCGCCTGCAGGGGTGGCTAATTACAATTAAATAACCCTGAACCTACTAATACCTCTTTTCCCATTGAAAAGTCTCCATCCTATGTTGAGTCTAAGAACTGGTAAGAAAGCCAAATCATAAGGAAAACATAAAGAGGCATGTAATGTAAATACTTCTAATACTTAGATACTTACAATCTCCAAATCTTGACAAAGATCGGAAATCAATACTAGCATTCCTTCCCAGGAAGCCCAGAATCTCCTCAGAATTCTTCTCTACCCAGGACTCTAGTCAGGCCTGAATAATTTATTGCAACTGACACAATGAAATCTGTTTGCAGCCCAGGGTCTTTTTTCCTTTCCTGTTTAAGTCAGCACCTACTTCCAAAACTAGTCATTACAGAAACATGAAAATGAGTAAGATATTGTTTCTGTTCCTAGCTTAAAGCTTAATAGGAAAAAAAAGTCAAATTTCCAAAGAAAGTGTAAATCAAAATAAGAACGTATATGTTTGGAATTATTATTCCCATTTTACAAATAAAGGATTGAAAATAGAACTACCATATGATCCAGCAATTCTACTTCTGAGTATTTATCTGAAAAAAATAAAATAAAAACACTAACTCTAAGATATATGCACTCCGTGTTCATTGTAGCATTATTTACAATAACCAAGAGCTGAAAATGACCTAAGTATTTATCGACGAGTAAATAGATAAAGAAAATGGGGTATAAACATACAATGAAATATTATTCAGCCATAAGAAAAGATTAAATCTTGCCACTTGTGACAACATGAACGGAACTTGAGAGCATTATGCTAAGTGAAATAAGTGAGAGAGAGGAAAACAAATACTGTATGAGTTCACTTCTATGTTGGATCTGAAAAAAATTGAGGGGGGGAAAAAAAAGCTTGTTGATACAGAGAACAGATAGTGATTGCCAGAGATGGGGGAGAGAAGAGGGGCAGAATGGGTGAAGGGAGTTAAAAGATATAAACTTCCAATTACAAAATAAATAAGTCATGGGGATGTAATGCACAGCATGGTGACTATAGTTAATAATGTTTCAAATATTGCATATTGGAAAGTTGCTAAGAAACTAAATCTTAAAAATTCTCATCACAAGAAAAAAGTTTGGTAACTATGTATGGTGACACATATTAACTTGACTTATTGCGGAGATCATTTCTCAAATATTGAATCATTATGTTGTATACCTGAAACTAATATAATGTTATATGTCAATTATACCTCAATTAAAAAAAAAGAAAAAGAAATGGAAACTCTGAGAGGGTAAGTAACTTACCCAAAGGATACACAAAAATAAATGGCAGCACGTGGATGTGAAGCCAGGTGTATCTACTTCAGCCAGGTGTATATACTTCTGAGAGTCTGTCTGAAGTCACAGTGCTAAAATGCCCTTTCACACAGATGGAGAGAGGTTCAATTTCACATAGAAGGAGGAGTTATAACCCTGAAGAAATGGAGCCACTAAATAGTCTTCTTTATGCCTCAGAAGTCTTCAGATGATAAAAGAAGAGGAGGAATTTGATAAGGACCAAGCCACCAGTCTTACCCCAAATGGTCTCTTGCCTTCCACCAGTGAGTATTATACCTCTCCAGTATCAGGTATTCCTCTGCTCTCTTTAATGCTAAATCACAGGGCTCTCTGGGCAGAAAATCATACAGTGCCTTGACTCGGATCTTCTCTTCAGCAACCTCAGAGGATGGGAGGGGAGGCAGCGGCTTGCGTTTTGATGGTTGCACACGGCCCCTGTTGGACTGTAAAAACCAGTAAGGGAATAGTTGTACTATGGCTTTAGTAACCTGTACTAGTAAAAGAGAGGCATGCAGCACGTTTGCCTGCTGCCTCACTTCTCCCGTCCAGCTGCACCGGAGCAGAAGCCAGGGTGGGAGAAACGTAGGAAACGACCAACTGTAAAACTTTCGAATCCAGCAACACGCTCATCATTTTGTACATTTTTCAAGATCACCAGTTCTCTTGCCTACGTTACATTGCATTTTGTTTTTCATGTCACGACTCTTAAATCTTGATTTTCTTCCCAATAGTTCCACTTTGTCTTAAGGGTTTTTCTCTCTTGGAAAAAGAAAAGCAACCCTCTCTCTAACATGCTATAAGCTTGTGTTTAGGTTCGCCACACTTTCTGAGAACACCATTTCTCTCAACACTGAAGTGAAAGTTAATCCTGGCTTCAAAATGGCAACAGCCAGAATACATTTTTTCCTTTTCACTGTTCAGTTTCAAGTTCTTCCAAAATATAGCAGAGCAGGCTATGTTAATTGGTCCTTTTCACTTTTGCTTTCTTCTAGAACATTCATTCATTAAAAGTTTATCGAGCACTTATTATGTCCCAAGCACGATGCCAGGCTCTGGGCATGGCAGCAAACAGTACCTCATGGAGTGTAGACCCTAAAAATGGAAGCTTTCTCTACCCTCCCCACTAAAAATGTTACTTACTTGCTTCTTACTTGGCAGTTCACTGAACCATGGCCTGCGAGGCTGAGTGTATTTTTCCGAAAGTTCTTCATCTTTGCTCAGGTTTATTTGCGTTCTCACTTGTCTGATATTGAAAAATAGTCATGTTACAAATGACTATTTGTATTCAAGTTATCTAAAAATTCAGTAGATGATCACAAAACTAGTAGAAAAATCCAGGTCTCTTTCCAAAGGCTTTTTTATTTATGAGCGTAACTCCATTTCCTTTGGCAAGTTACTCTCAAAACCTAATTTACTTGGGAACTAGAGATGCTAAGAGTATATAGAGAGTTGTTATGAAATAAAATTAAGAAAACATATGTCACATGCCCTAACTGTGGATATTAAGGACATAAAGTTATAATCATAACGATGAAAAACTGTGTTGGGCACAGTGTGCATCATTTTGCATGCATTATCTCCTTTGACCGTGTCTACTGTTGTAAGTAGACATGTTGCGGTGATAAAGAGCATGAGTTTGAATCCCACCTCTACCATTTCATAGCATGGCTTTGGGTAAGCATTTTAACCTCTCTAAGCCTCAATTTCCTCATCCATAAAAGGGGGATTGTAAAAAAAAGCACACACACACATAGGTAGTTTTGAGAGTTATTTGAGCTAATAAACGCAAATCTCATAGCACATTCTGATATGTGGGACACTCTCATTAAATGTTAGCTGTTACTATTATCGTGGCACCTTGGATTTTATTCTTATACAATCATTTGCTGGGCACCAAAGTAAGACACACTGGTGGTTTTGAGGAGATAATCAAATAAGACAGAAAGGGTCAAAATTACAGAGTGGAATGCAGACATATAAATAGCATACATGAAATAAATAATAAATAGAGAACCAAGCCACATGGTTTGGGAGCACAATCCAAGGAGCAATTAAACCCAAGAGGATCAAGGAAGGATCATAGAAAACCTAACATTCGACCTATGGTTTTAAATGAATTGGAGAAAATGGGAGAAGGGGTTTCCAGGCAAAGGTACCAGCAGATACAAAGAGAAACGGAGACTCAATTGACAATAAAGAAACTAAATGAATTCATTTCCAAGAAGTTGCCCCTGGAAAATAAACTTACCGTTTCTGCATGGAACAGCAACAGCAGCAACAGAAAATTGACTGGATGGTGTTATCTGAAAAGCAGAGCATTCTCAGCTGTTAGAAAGCCATAGGTCCATGATATTGGATAGATGAAGCTGGTGATGCTGTGCCGAAAGAGGAAATCCCCAAGGGCAAGGGTAATAGGAATTATTACAAAGCGTATGCAAAGTCTTGACCATGACCTCCTTCTCTAGTGGAAGATGAAAACCTGTTGCTAAAGCAAAAGTATGTTACTGGCACCCTGATCAATGTGGTTTCCCTTCTCAGGCTCTTGTCCCCAGGTCTGGTTTATGCGTTGCCTCCGTCTGCAAATGATAAATGACCACTGTTTGCCTAGAAAACCTGTTAGCAGGTATTTCGAATTAAGGTCATTACATTTCTCTTGAAAATACATTTTAATATACATTGTATATATTTATATAAAATAACAAATATATTTTTACAATGTATTATATAATATAATGTAATATATTTTATACAAAGTATATTAATGTATTTATATTACTTTTATACTTTATATATAAAACATATATACGTTTTTTGGCTCTTAAGTTTTCTATGGACTAAATTCAAATATAATCTGAATATTTAAAGAACTAGCTACCGTAGTAAATCTGGATCATGCTTACACTTTTATTGTCAAGCTTAACCTTTATTTAAGTTTATAGATTATTTGCCTTTTTTTAAAACCTTGAATTTAAAATCTTGAATTTATAAAAAGGACATTTTATACTCATAGAATGTGCTTTTCACAGTCAGCTCTTTCTCATAGTCACACCTGAAAATGAAGTATTATGAACAAAGCACAGTGCATTAGACATGAGCATTAGCTTTGAGGTTAGACAGATCCAGTTTTGAATCCTAGCTGTGGGGCTGACTATATCTAGAATAAGTTCCTTTACTTCTCTCTTTGTTTTCCTATGTGTAAAAACAAGATAATCACAGACTCATAGATATAGAAAACAAACTACCAGTTGGGAACTGGGTGAAAGGTGAAGGGATTAAGAAGTACGAATTGGTACAAATCGGCACAAATTGGTAGTTACAAAATAGTCACAGGGATGTGAAGTACAGCATAGGGAATATAGTCAATAATATCGTAATAACTGTGTATAGTGCTAGGTGGGTACTAGACTAGTCAAGGAGATCACTTCATAAATTATATGTGTCTAACCACTATGCTATACACCTGAACTAACATAAAATAATATTGAATGTCAACTGTAATTGAAAAATAAAAATTAAAAAAAAAAAAAGATAACCATACCAACCCAGTTTGAGAAGCCCTATAGGGCAGAGGCTAATCTCTAACTGCACTTTCGTGTAGGTTACTTAACTGTTCTGCACTTAAGTTTCCTTATGTGTAAAATGGGAATAATAGGATACTTAGCATGTAAGGCTACTGTGAGGATTAATTAAAGTAATTCATGTAAAGTATTAGAACAAAATCCGGTATAAAGTAAGAGGGTAATCAAGAAGACCTATTATTATTACAGTGTTGTTGAGAAGATTAAATTAGATTTCATCTCTAAAGCCCTGGAACATAGGAGTGCAAACAGAAGACATCCAGTACAGTTCACCCCTCAACATGAAAGTCCTCTTTGTCCTCACTGTGAAGAACCAAATCAATTCCTTCCTGGTAATCAGATACTCACTCTAGCTTCACTGAGTCTCTCTCTTTTTCTTTCTTTCTTTCTTTCTTTCTTTCTTTCTTTCTTTCTTTCTTTCTTTCTTTCTTTCTTTCTTTCTTTTCTTTCTTCCTCTTCCTCTTCCTCTTCCTCTCTCTCTCTCGCTCTCTCTTTATTAAGTATAGTTGGTATACAATACAATACTGTATTAGTTATATTAGTTTCAGGCAGACAATATAGTGATTCGACATTTTTATACCTTATAATGTGATCACCCCAGTAATTCTATTAATCATCTGTCACCATGTAAACTTATCCCAATATTATCGACTATATTCCCCTTCGCCTTGTTCATCTATCCCCCCAACTTCCACCCCTCTGGCAACTATGTCTTTGGTCTCTGTTTCTGAGTTTTTGTTTTGTTTTGTTTTGTTTATTCAGTTGTTTTGTGACCCCTTTCTGTGCCTGCCAATTCAGTGACACAAGGAATCCCAAAATGACCAGAGAACAGTCTCAATACTCCCTAAGAAAAAGATTCTTTTCTTGGGTGCTGGAATCTCTAAACCAACCAAACCCAGGGGCGCAGGGAAGGAGAACAATATTCCAGTGTGTTATTGGATGAAGTGGTGTGAGGCACCACTCCAGTCTTCACTCTTTAGTTCCCAGACTCACGCATCCTGACTGCATATTTGCTGCTGGTTTAAGACATTTATTGCATCTTATTGGACACCGCTCCAGCTTTGCAAGATATTGTCTCCCAGATGCCATAGTAATTGAGGCTTTCACAGGCCATTGCTCTGTCCTATCAAGCCAGCCGCTTCTGAATATGGGACACATGGTAATAGTATTCAGAGAACCATTGAGTAAGCACCAATGAAACTGAGAAAAGTTAGGGTGACTCTATAGAATAGATCATCTTGTAACCTCTGGTTATATCTTTGCATTTTGTCCCCCATCACAAGAGTTTCAACCACATTCTTCTCCCCCAGGTCCCCTTGGCACCAATCTGCTAATCTTGTTCTTTCAGTGCTCCCAACCAGCAGGCTGACTTTTTTGCCACTGCCCATGAGTCAGTGTAGAGTGATACTTCAGACAATCCTGCCCTAACAAAGTGAACAAACTGATGAATTTAAAGTTCTTGGAGAATTTTATTTCAGCACTATCTTTCAAGCTACCTCTGAATGGAGCTGTAGCACAGTGGCTGTTTGTTTACTTCCCATGCGCTCAGGATGCAGATCTACCTGTAAATCAGACCTGATTGGGGACTCCCTAGAGGCCTCTGTTGTGAGCTGAAGAAGCAGAAAGAACAAGTACTGTGAGACTATAAGTCACCTGCTCATGAAGCTTCCTTGAGCCTTCTGGACCTACTGAGGCCCACTTCCATATATACCAATTCCATATTTTGACCAATGACTGCTCTGTGTGCCCAGTTTTATGGTTCAGTGAATCAGATAACTACTCAGCTCATGAAAAGAAATTTGAATCACATAAATATTTTGCAATTTGTGATTAGCATTCAGTCTTCACCAGTAGCAAGCCAGGAGCTTCTTTTCAAATGGGAAATAGGCAGAGTCAGGGCATTACTCCGAACTCCCAGGGGTTTGTGCTGTGATTCCCACACTGAGACTTTTCAGATGCTCCATACAGTCAGCATCGCGTCTTTCATCCCACTGATAATTCAGACAATTGATAATTGCGTTATTTCTCCCAGCAATAGGGTTATCCCTGGATCTTTAACTATGAGCAAATGAATCCCAGATTCAATTCTGACTATTTCCTAGAACTACTTCTGATACTAATGACTGTATCAGTCAGGGTTCCAATATTAAACATGATGTATTTAAATTAGAATAGTTGTTTAAAGTTTTATTTACAAAGGGACTAATTACAAAAGTGTGGATGGGGCAAGGAAACTGTAAGGGCTGTACAGGAACCTGGGTTCCGCGTAGTAGAACTGTCATCACCCCTAGGTGCACAGGGACCGGGAGAGGGAGAGTTGAGTGGGGCAGAAACAGCTCTGATAGGAGCACTGACCTGCTGTTGAGGGACAGGGCCAGCTTGAGGCAACCTCACCGCAGCTTCCCCCCAGGGCTCCCCTGGGTGTAGTCCAGCCAGAAGCCTGAAGCTGGGAAGCATGTTGAACTAACCCCTGCAGATTACTTTTCCAGGATAGAGTGCAGCGTTGGAGTCAGTGAGCCATCATGCAGGCTGGCTACCGCATTTAATCCCTATAGCTCATCCCTCCAGGGTAGAAAAGGGGGAATAAGAATAAAGATAGCCAGCATGGTAATTAATATATATTAGTTCCCTTTCCTTTCACAAAGTTGACCTTCTAAACCTAGATTCATGTATTGGTTACTAGCTTTCTTCTGATTTGGGCATTAATATTACTCAGTCTTTGGGCAACATATTGGTGGCCCAGTGTAAATGTCTCATTTTTATCACCCTAAAGATAGTTCTAGTGCAAGCCAGGAAAAGACTCATCTTTGTTCCCACTACCGTTTCACCAATCACCCCTGATTTCACAATTTTCTCCCTCTGCCTGTACCCAGAAACCACCCATTTTCCAAGGACCATCTCAAGGTTGATTTCTGGAGACTAAAATAAATTACTGCTTCTGTCAATTTTCATCTTGTGCTGTCTGCATGAGCAAATTGCCAAACATACTCCTTAGGAAGAAGATACATCAGCACTCGAGGGCTTTATCTACTTTGGCAGGAAAGGGTTTAATTTACATTCACACCAATTTATTCCGGTCTTGTTTTAGAATCCCTTAGAGATCTCTATCTATCCAGTCCAAGGGATGCGGAATCAAATGTAGGTTACACAAATGAGTGAAGCAGCTCAGAGTATTGCGTAGATCGTGGCAAAATTCTGCGCCAAAGCCCCAGGCAGAAGTTTTCAAATTCAAAATTTCTATAAAATTTTTTCTCCCTCGCCCACATCACCATTTTTTTTTCTCTCTGGATTGGATCATTGCCATCAGCATGCAAATATGCTGTTACTTCACCCATTCAAAACAAAACAAAGCACTCTTGACCTTATTTGCTCCATCAGCTTCCCTTCCCATTTATAGTAAACTCTAGAAATGAGTAGTCTTTACTTGCTCCCTCCAGTTCTTCCCCTCCCATTTTCTCTTAGACCATTCCAGTCAAGTTTGTCGTCCCTACCATTTCCCCAAAACTGCTCTTGTGAGGGTCACCAGTGACCTCCACACCGCTATATCCAATGGTCAATTCTAAATCTTCAGCTTACTTGACCTCTCAGCAGCATCTGACACTATAACCTCTTTGTTTTCCTTCTTCTCAGTCTCTCTTGCTTCTTTCTCCTCTTCCTCTCTAACATCTTACACTGTGTCTAAGGCTAGACTGCCTCAAAGCTTTTGATCTTTTTCTTTTATTTCTCTCTCATTTACTCCCTTGATCATTTCATTCCTTCCTGTGGATTAAAAACCATCTATCTGCTGATGACACATGAATATACATGTCTAATCCAGTTCTAAAAACTCTAGACTTGCATACCCAACAGCATTCTCAAATTTTCTCCTAGGATGTCTAGCAGACACCTCAAATTAATATGAGGGAATCTGAGCTCTTCCTTCTTCCCCAGACGCGCTCTACCCATCCTCCTCCTTTTTGTCAATAGCAAGTCCACGTTTCCAGCTGCTCAGGCCGACCTTGGTGTCGCCTTTGACTCCTGTCTCTCACACTCCAATCCAGTGTCAGGAAAGCATGCTGACTCTGCCTTAAAAATACATCCAAGTGTTTCAGTTTGGGATAATGAAAAAGTTCCGGAGATGGATAGTGGTGATGATGGTTGTAAAACATGTGAATGTACTTAATACCACTGGAAATGTTTATGTTTGCATTTTTGTTTTATTTATGTATTCATTTTGTTTCATTTTTATTTCACCACTATTCAAAACACACACACACACACACACACACACACTCTTACTGCTTCCCCTTCCTCCCCCCCTTCTATGAGTCCCATGGTTTAAGTCACCATCATCTGATCTGGATTATGCAAGCAGCCTCCTAACTTCTTCCTCCTCCTACCCTTAATCATCTATGGTTTATTTTCAATATAAAATAAACCATGTGGACAGAGCGATTAATCTAAAACCTACATAGGGTTGTGTTACTCCTTATCTAAAAACCTCACAATGGCTCCCCATTCACTGAGAATTAGAGCTAAATTTCTCACACTAGCCTGTAAAACCCTTCATTATCTAGACTCCTGTTGCCTTTCATTGTCTCTGCATTGTGCTTTTGCTCATTTTGCCCAGCCACACTGCCCTCGTTGCTGCTTCAGGAGCACACCAGGCTGCTCTCACCTTAGGCTCTTTGCTTTTGTCTTGCTCAGACCACTCTTCCCCCATGTACCAACCTTCACTCTCCTCACATCTGCTAAAATCTCACCTTCTTGAGTACCCAAGCTGATTACCATCACCATCTGCACTCCCTAACTGTGGGATTACTCTGCCCTACTTGTTCTTTTCTTTTTTTAAGTGTAATTTTATTTCTGCATTAATTCCTTTAATCCTCACAACAACCCTATGAAGTAGGTACCACTTTAGAGATGATGAATTTGAACCAGAAAGAAGATCTCCTGTGCTGAGAGTCAAAGGGCTTATAAGTAGAGAGCCAGGATTGAAACCCAGGTGCCCCCACTCCAGAGTCTCTGCTCTTCACCAATGAGCAACCAGTGTTTGCTCAGTGACTGAATGAACTGACCAAATTCCCTGCTTCTAAGCCTCACCTCTAAACTCTCTCCTTCAATCCATCTGTATACTCATTTCCCTAGAAGTCTGTCTCAGCCAACTGCTCTACAAGTTCAGCATCTAAAACAACTCTCAACTGCATCTGGCGTCAGGACTATATTCTCCTCTTATTTTCAAGGCCTTGCATAATATGACCAACCTGACCCCGGCTCTTAGTGCTCACCAATTCTTATCGTACCAGCTTCTCCCATTTGTTCTATTCTCATAGACACCTTGCCCACCTTCGGCGTAAAAACAGCTTCCTTTGCCATCCACTCCCAATTTACCTTCCTTTGGGCTCCCAGAGCACATGGGATCTGTCCCGCACACTGTCTCTTAATTAGGTACCACCTTAGATGATCATTAATATTTCTTTGTGTAGGCTTTCTCAATCACGCCACTACTGGGATTTTAAATTGGATAATTCCTTGTTGTGGGGACTGTTCTGTGTATTGTAGGATATGTAGCAGCATCCCAGGCCTCTATGTACTAGATGCCAGCAGCCACACCCTGCCGGCTCTCTGACACCTATCTCCTCCTCCAAATTGAGAAAACCAAAATGTTTCCCGGAATCGTCAAATGTCCCTAGAGACAAAATCACCCCCAGGTAAGAACCACTGAGCTAGACTGTAAGCCCTCCAATTTCAGGGACTGCATCTTATGCATTTTTGCCTTTTTCATAGCATCCAACATCAGTGCCTGGTACATAGCAAGAACTTAATAAATAGCTATTAAATAAGGTTTCGCCAGTATCTACACCATCAGATTACACTTGGGCTCTACTTCTCAGTAATTCATTTCACCACATGATATCTCACAGCTCGAAGCTGACCACAGAGAAAGCTACGCTGACCACGATCTTTTGTGGTCAACTGTTTCACTACGTGGAGCAGCAAAGTTGAAGAACACTGAGCCTCTGGAGCTTTAGCTGGTGCTTTCAGTAGGTCTTAAGTCTAACTTCTTGTTCCAGATATAGTAAAAAGAAAGAAAAAGCTTATCCGAAATCAAGCATCAAACCATTAGATGCTAAATGAAATGGCTGAAACATCTTTAGTGTTCGAATGATTTTGTTTTGTTTGTTTGTTTGTTTGTTTGTTTGTTATTATGGGATCAAGCAGGCCTTCGTGTCAGACCAACCTAAAGTCAAATCAGGGCTCCATTTTCTTGTAGCAACAATGTGATTCTGGGCAATTACTCAGGAGCTTCATCTGGAAAATGTAGGAAATAAATCCTATCTTCCATGAAAGGCGGTTCCCCACTCCTACCAACATAGCCCTTACCATATGCAGGCGCTTTACTAAGATCTTGCTGTGCTATACTAACTTACTCCCTACACGGTGAAATAGGTCCTGTTATCATCCCCATTTTACAGATAAAGAAACTGAGTAACAGAGAGGTACAGGAATTTGTCCTGAGGGGCAATAGAGTTTGCCACCCAAAATATCCCTGTTTGGGATATTATTTTAAGCTGGTTATCTTTTTTTTTTTTAATTTTATTTTATTAGTTTCAAGTACACAGTACATTGGTTAGACATTTATATAGTTTATAAAACGATCCCCCTAATTGTTCTTTCTCTCCTCTGGTTTTCCACCTAGCCAATACATTAATGCTAACTACATTCCCTCTGTCCTGCTCCCCATCCCGGTGACCATCCATCAATTACTAATTTGTATTTCATTCTCCCAGTACCCCAACCCCCCTCCCATCTGGCCATCGCCAGATTGTCCTCTGTATTTGTGATATTTTTAAGAAAATGAAAGGCTGAGAAAACCCCTTTGAATTTCCCTATTACTGCCTAAAAGAATTTAGGTAGAGGGCCTGCTCTAGGAAGGAGGTTATCATTGTCGGTAACTATAGTTTAACATAAACTAGTACAAGATACATGGGGAGGAACCTTGCAAGGCTTGTTTGATCAAAGTCCTTTCTGTGTGCCATTGTTAAAGGTGGCTGAGCAAGCATTTGTTTACCAAACATTTGCTTTTCCATCTCCAAGTGAACTGCCTTCCTCCACTTTGAAGTCTCAAACCACAACATGCCCTTCCCCCACCTTTCTCCTTAGCTCAAGAGAACATATAAGCCTTAACTACCTGATTTGTTCTAGGGCCCCGTTTTCTTATGGAACCCCTGTATGTACATAATTAAATTTGGTTATTTTCTCCTGTTAATCTGTCTCATGTCAATTCAATTATTACACCAGCCAGAAGAAATAAGAGGGAAAAGGGGAAATTTTCACTTCCCACACAGTCCAAAGCCACTGAACTAAAAGGCAACTGAGTCCCAATTCAAGCCCAAAAACTTTGGGTCAGAATTCATGAGCATAACCATGAAACCATCCTTGTGGGTAAGAAGATTAAATAAGATAGTTGAGCAAAGTGCCTAGAACATAGCAGTTACTTAATTTTCGAACTTTCCTTTCCCCATTTCCCTAGAATTCATTCAACAAGTATTTTGGGAGTACTCACAGGATATAGTTAAGGTAAACAGAGAGAAGCAGATGTGGTTCTCCCTCTAAAGACAAAACAGGGGAAGGCCGAGTAAGCCAAAGCCGATCCTGAGCCCCCAGCTCCTCTGTTCTGAGCCCATTCTCTGCTCCTGGTTTAAAGGCAAATGTTCCCTCCTTACAGGACTCTAATGGGCTCTCTCCCCCCACTATCAAAGAAGCTCTCAGGAGAGGCTCTGAAACTTATTCTTGGTAAGGTGTGAATGATGTGATAGTGAACATGTTGTACTATAGTGTTTCTTTTAAAGGCACCTTCATGTTTATAAGCATAACACCCTGTATTAGAGTGAACAGAAAAGATTTATTTTAAGGAATGGATCACATGATTGTAGGCGCTGCCATGTCCAAAATGTGATGAGATGGGCTGGTATGCCGGAGGTTCAGGAAAAAACTGCAGTTCAGTCCAAAATCAATTCCTTCTTGCTCAGGGGAGGTCAGTCTTTGTTCTATTAAGGCCTTCGACTGATTGGATGAGGCCCACCACACCAGAGGGTGATTTGATTTACTCAAATTCCACCTATGTAAATGTGAATCTCATCCCACAATAACCTTCATAGAAACATCTGAATAACATTTGATCAAATATCTGAACATCGTGGCCCAGTCAAGTTGAGCCATGAAATTAACTATCCTTATACCTTAAATTGAAATACATAAAACTTTCTAAAAGAATTGCTGGTATCAATCAGCAGGGAGAATTGATATCTGGGGACTAAGAAAAGCCCTTCGCCTGCCTGCTGAACTCACACACGTGGCTACACACCAGCAGAGTGGGTTGTAAACCCAATGCAGTCCCTCGCTTACCTTTGCTGTCTCCTGCAGCCTAGAATTTAGAAGGAAGCCTTTTTAAAAATACTTATTTTTCCTCATTCAATAGCAAAGACAATTGTCATCAAAGGAAAGTGCACACCTACACTGTCACTGCTTTAATTATAAGGTTTTGTTCTCTCTCCCCTGAAGACCAAGAGCAGCTGTGAGCAGGAAAGCCAACCTCTGACTTGTTTCCGGTTGCCTCCCTTCTGCCCAGCAGTTACTAGCACACAGTTGCTGGCCAATAAATAAATGTCGAATGAGTGAAAAACAAATCATGAAAGCCGAACAGCTCTCTGGTGTTCCCTTGTTTGGCATGACTTTCCAAGACACTAGGCATCTTTATTTATAGATTGAAGAATTGACCCGTTCAAAAGCAGATGTCAATGATCATTAGGTTTATGATCATTTTTAATTTACAGCATCACAGGTCTTCCAGGTGAGTGAATAAATGGAAGTCACTTCCATAAGCATACTGTGACTAGAGAAATCATTCTTTGAATTGTTTTTGCTGATTAACCTGCAGAGAGAAAGCTCTTTTTGTGCCTTTGGAAAATTCCCAATTTAGCCAGAAACTCGAGCATATCAAGGGCCTTTGCCAGGGAGACTAAAATGCCCCAGAGATGGGCAGTGACTCTTTGCTTTCTGGCAGGATATCTTCAGGATTGAGGGTTATCATGAGACAGAGACCGCACTTCCTCTCCCTGGCTTATGTCTGCTCTGCTCCTTTCCTCGGCTTTTTATTCCCCAGCAAATATCTTTAATTATATATCATGTACCAGCAAATCAGGAAAAAAGTATCACATCCGGACATAATCTCTGTGACCTTTTAAAACTGGCATGTCTCTCGCGGGTTAGGCAGTCGGCCCTTTCATTTCGTCTGGTATTCGTGTTCTTTTCTGGGAAGCCTCGCTGCCCTTCTCATCTGCGCCACGGTCCTATTAGCATTTCTTCCACCTCCAGCTGCGTGTGGGCGGCTACAACAGGGCTGTTTGGGACCGGTTTCCACCTGGGGGCCCTGGAAGGGAGCAAATGTGAGAAGCACCACTTCCCAGACAGCTCCCGGGTCCCCCTTTCGGCACAACAAATAAACATTCAATAAAAAGCTGTTGGGCCACCGCTGCCTGGGAAGCAACGCTGGAGGCGTTCCTTCCGTTTCTAATGTTTTGAGGTTTACATCAGTGTAACCTCGTGTTATACCCTGGCATTTCCGATGTCAGAGTTTCATTTTGAGTCACTGGTTCGAGTTAAATTCGTCCCAGCTGAATTTGATCATAATAACAGGCAGATGGCTAGTGATTTTTATTTGAAAACATAAATAACTAGCTCCATTTCAAGAAGTGCCTTGAACTAAAGACCAGGCTAGTTGCCCCTGCACGTGCGCCAGGTCGTGGTTTTAAGGCAAGGAATTGTGGTGCCAGATGCACTTGCAGTTGAAGGGCGTGGAGACTGGGAAAACCTTGAAAACCTATGGCTTTGGAAAAATGGATCTGGGTGATTAGAGCTGAGCCTCTAAGTTCACTGCAAGTTATGTCTTTTTTTTTTTTTTCCCAGAAATTTACAGAAAGGTCAAACTTCGTCATTACTGTCATAAATTCTCACCACTAGATCTATTTCTTAAAGGCTATTTGCAGACAGACACATTTTAATTGACTTAACCTATATTATCTGGGGGGTGTGATGCATTGCTAGCTTTCTTTAGTGTGGATTTCTACCTCTGACCAGGCATCAGAATAGGCTTTCCAGATGCCCAACTGAGAATTCACACCAATGAGAGAGGAAGAGAGGAAGAAAGAAAGGAAGGAAAAGGAAGGGGGGGGGCGCGAGGAGGGAAGGGAAGGGAAGAAGGAAGGAGAGAGAGAGGGAAATACACTGAGTTTTTCGTAAAAATGTTTTTTTAATTTAGAAAGATATCCTTTATTCTGAGTTCACACTCTATATATTTAAGGTGTTAAGTTACCCTTGTTTTGTGAGTGTGCCTTTCCTTTGATATTAAAAGGACATTCCTTTGAACAGGAATGTTAAAAGAGCATTCCTGTGTTTCTTCTTGATGTTAAACTGTTCATTTTTACTTTGTCAATAGATTCAAAAATATTAACATCTCTAGTAACTATGATTTACCAGAAATGTTAATATCTTTGAATCTATTGACAAAGTTAATAATCCTGTTAGATCTCAACCTTATTTATTTATTTATTTTTTACATTATCCTTTCCTAGGAAAACTTAAAGTAAGAGGAATTAGGGGATTCACTGCATACTAACAGAAAACAGGTACCTAGCTCATGGGACAATAAACTGGGACGCTGGCTGAGACACTGGGCACCAGGGGAGTAAAGGGTGCTGAAGGAAAAGCAGAGTCTCCCTAAAGACTGCTCATCTGTTCACAGCTTCGGCGAGGGACTCCCACCCCACCCACCAAGGTACCTAACATTCCGGCAAGCTGAAGCCCTCTTTGCTCTATGCAGAAGCGTTTCTTTCTTTCTGTTAGTGAGCTGATGCGAGCTGGACCGCTGTCATCTTGCACCAAGCCCTCCCCACCCCCAGGTCCCAGAGCAGTATTTCCTAGAAGACTGTTGTCTGTGAACTTAAAGTTCATGACACGCTTACAGAAATACAGCCAAGGTAGCTGGCCAGCTTGTGCTGTGAAGCAGAGCTTGGCCATAAGACCTGCTGGTGTGGCTGGCAGTGTGCTGGAAGCCATGCTCACTGACCTCTGGCGGGCAGGAAGAGGACAGACGAACTGGCCAGGAGGGCTTCTCTGAGGAACAACAGGGGAATCTGCAGGTCAGCACACAAGAAGGCACGGAAACCTCGTAACGGTTACAAATGGTGGCCATATTTGTCATAACTATTACAGACTTTAGCAGTTGCAGGGGGGTAAAAGTGAAATGATTTACAAATAAAAGACACATATACTCATGTCCATATTAACATTGAGAAATTCTGTTTTTGAGAAAGGGACCAACTCCAGCCTGAGTCAAAGTGGTGGTAAAAGTGGCCACGTTTGTTTTTGGTTCATGGCTCTACCTCCTTTAGTCAATGAATTATCTATTGGAAACAAGCTATCTTCAAACTTAGAGACATAAAACAGTTATTATCCTACAGTTTCTGTGGGTCAAAAACCCAGGTACAGCTTGGCTGGGTGCCTCTGGCCCAAAGTGAAGAAGTTCATGAAACTCATGCAATTGTAATCAGGCTGAGCGGGACAGAGCTGGAGAACCCACTTCCAAGTTCACTCACATGGCTGTCATCTGGCCCTGGCACCTTGGTTTCTTCTGATGGGGATTTTCCGTGGGCTGCCTGGGAATGCTTGCAGCACGGCAGCTGGTTATCCAAGAGACAGGGAGCCCCAGAGCACTGAGACAGAGGCCACGGTCTTTCTGCAACGTACTCTCAGCAGTAACACTCCATCGCTTTGACCATGTTCTCCTCATGAGAAGTGTGTTACTAGGTCCAATTCAAACTCAAGCAGAGGGACTGCATAGGGTATGCATACCAGGAGGTGGCCGTCATGGGGGCCATCTTAGAGACTGCCTATATGGCTACCCTCTTTGTCTTCATATTAATGGTAATAGTAGTAATAGAAGATATTAATTTAGCAGGGTTGGTGTGGGAATTGAATACAATAAGGAGAGGGCTTTGAAAACAGGACGTAGAAAGATAATGTGATTATGGGGGTCACCTCCAGATCAAATTATAAAGATGAGCCCTGAAACCTGTATTTTAATAGTATCTCAGTCATGCTTTAGGCACGCTAAGACTTAAGAACCACTTATATAAATTATATTTTTCCTTTTACTTTACAGATTGGAAAAGAAAGGCAGAGAAATTAGCTGAAAATGAGGTGGAAGGGAGGTAAAAGATGAGCTTTTGTAACCCCAGCTCTTTTCCCTGGGCCCTGTCCTCTAAATAACCCCCTTGAGCTGGGTCTGTTCCCAGGGCAACTGTTAGTTGGAAGAAATGCTGGCAATTGCATTTCACAAATTGAAACTCGTTGAAGCAGTGCCCCGATAACTCTCTCAGGTTCTCCCCATCGTTCAGTATGATCAGTCACCTTCCACCATTCTCTCCTCCTGTGCTCCTGCCCTATGTCAGCTTTTAAAACAACAAATATATTTGGCAAATGACTTCAGCCTGGCAAACACATGCAAACATTTTTTTTGCTGAGCAGTAACACACCTTGAGGCACTTCTTGGCTTTCTCTTGTCAACAGTAAACACTTGTTGTTTCATCCCTTGCCAAAAAAAAAAAAAAAAAAAAAAAAGAGCCATGTCCAGGTGAAGTTTAAGTCAGAAGAAAACAGGCAATCTTACCATCAAATCAAATGATCAGAAATTGGAAAGGACAGTGAGAGCTCATCAAATCCATGTCTTTCCAGGACAGATAGAACGATCCTCAAAATATCCCGGCTAATAAGCAAGTCTCTTATTTCATCCCTTGTGCAATCTAGTTCTCGTCTCAACCCTCAACATTATTTATTTTATATATAACTTTCCTATTATAATTTCCTCCTATAATTTACAGCCCTTCCTCTAGTTCTGACCTCAGGAGAAGTGAAAAACAAATTCTTACACAGCTTTCAATAAAAAGGTTATTATTAAGTCACTGCTGTTCACTGTTTTGCTGTTGGGAGAGGTGGAGACACAGGCTGTTGCTTCTTAGCTCCTGCTTTGCTCTGCTTGGTCTGCATTTCTGATAACAGGCAGCCCCATTTTTATCTATGAGTAGATAAAGACCATAACTCATATTTAGGTCAGCACAAATGGAATAGCCTCGTTTATTTTTTATGAATTCTACCAACAAGTGTTGGGTCCTGTGAGGTGATCTGGCTTAAACAGTTGACATTTTAAAATTGCAATCAGTTTTTTCTATCACTACTCAAAAATCAGAAATGTAAAAACTTTGTTAGCTGGCCTTTGATTTCTTTAATCTGATGTGACTGAGCTTTGTTAAAGTTTGGTTTCTTAGTCATCCAGAATTAAAATCAAAGACTGTTTTTCCTCCTTATTTTTATTTGCATTATAAGACCCTCTGAGTCACAGAGCTAAATTAATAAGCATTTCTAAAAATTTCACATGGGACTGAATAGTCTTCAGTCTAAATAAGTTCATGATGAACATGTTTTTATCTATTGTTTCTTTATGATATTTTGTTGGGAGGTGAGCAAAAAGAAAGTCCTGATTTCATAGTTGGGAACTTGATATAAAGATGTTGTTGAGTCTACAGCCATGCAACCCTAAACATGCCCGATCTCGGAAGCTAAGCAGGGTCGGTTAGTTCTTGGATGGGAGACCACCTAGGAATACCAGGTGCTGTAGACGTTTAAAGAAAAAAAGTTAAAGGTGACCCACCTATGCTGCTGTAAATCCAGAACCTGAACTTGGTCTCCTTGCCTTCAGCCCCGAGCTGTTTACACTAGGTATCATTCTAAAAACAAACACTTATCAAACTGCATTTCCACATGCTCATACAGATTTAAGGACACTATTTTTGCTTTGCTTTCTTTTGCATTCTCAATGAAGAACATTTACTAAAATCACACCATTACAACGGTTATCTAATTAAGAAACAAAACCCTGACACAACATCTAGGGAAATTATCCTCAAAATTTCACAGGCCCCATGCCTTAGAGAAAACTTCTTCTGGTGTTCAAGGATAAATACTATGCTCAGAACAAGCCCTGAAGATAAATGACAAAGCCATCTTACTTACAGGTGGAAAGGATCATGGCTGCACTTCTGTAGGGAGTACACAAAAGAGCCTTTGGTTCTTCAACGGCACTCCAGTCACAAAAACACATCTTTTAACTGAAATCATAGCTCACCCAAGATGTTTCTCATGGGCAAAGTTAACCCCACCTATTTTCCTGTTCTCAAACCTCAGAAGTGTGTGAATGACAACCCAATGGTTTATAGAAGAAAGTACAATAATCTGTATCCAGATCTCTCAGGGTAGTGCTATTAGTTTCTCATTTCCAGTTGTGTGGGTGACTCTAGCACACAACATTTCCAAGAAATCATAAAATTTTGGTAAAAGGGAGCTTAAATATCATCAAATCAAACTGCCCTCTCTGGACAGAGAAGGAAATGGAAGCATATGTTAAGGGACACACTTAATGGTAGAAACAAAATTAGATTCTAGGTTTCGGAGCATAAAGTCTGGAATGTTCTGTCCTCCCACTCAGTACAGATACTTCGAGGACCATGGCAGGAAACGTTTTGGAGTGAGAAAGGCAGCTAATACAATAATACACCTACAAGGTGACTAGAGTGTGGCTGAGAAATACAAAAAACAACAATATCAACAATAAAAAAAAAATCATTTCATTCCACTGGAAAATATAAACAAAAATTAACTATAACTAAAGAAAAAAACTCTAATGAAGACACAGAGTACTCACATTGCCCTTCCTATTTCCTGCCTCGTAGATTAAGATCTCTAAGCATTCTGGGTGGATTCTTCTATTTTTACTTTACCTTTTGCCTTAGCTATGCTTTTATGTAAAAACTGTTTTTACATTTCAGTGAACTAGTTAAAGATTTTTGAAAAAATGTTCACAAGTGTTGCAAGGTGTTATCCACCTCATCTTCCAAATCAATTGCATATATAAGTTAGCGAAAGGACTATATTTCTCCCCACTTCCTTCAGTATCATCTAGCACCTTGAAGCAGCTCCTCAAGATGAAGGAAAGTGTGAATGGGATTGGGAGGAACAGGAGGAGTCAAGGAAAGGGAGGAAGGAAGGAGAAAAGTGTGACAATGATAGTAGGGTATATCTCGAGTATGACCAACTCCTTGAATAAGCTAAAATTCAGTTAAAAGGTGTGTATGTTTTTGTGATAGGGGTACAGTTAAACAGGAAGATGAGAAGGTAGGTGGCAAACAGACTGTGACAACACTTAAGATAGGTATGTTTTCCATTATAAGAGGGATAAGGAAGGCTGGAAGACGGCCTTCAGTGGATGGACCAACAAGAAGGGAAAGAGATGGCTCTCCAGGGTCATAGTGAAGTCACTGCTCAGAGCAGCCGGCCACAGCTATGTGTTCACACAATGCTCCCCAGCACAGGGGACACCACGGCAGTCCCCAGAGCAAACAGAACTCCTGAAGAAAAACCCTGGTTCTTCCTTGGCTTTCTACCCACACAACAGCAAGAATAATGTGTGGGGCAATATGTAGCCTCTGCTATTGATGACAAAGCTGTTTTTCACCGAGCTCATGAAAAAAAATGAAGCATCTAACTCGGCAGGTGCCTTAGTCAAGAGATTGTAAAGGAGAAACCCACTAAAACAAACTCGATCATGAGGTCTATTGTGAGGCAATAATAGGCAATCTCTCTGATCCAGGAACCCAAGTCCAACCAGGCCTCCTGGAAACCACCGGTGAGATAGCTCAATATAACAAGCTCTCCATTTTTCCTGGTCTCTCTGCCAGAACTTGAGCTTGCTCCTGGGTCTTGCCTACAGTGGGGGCAGCCTTTGTTTTGAGTCACCTGATCTTTCAACTGCTCCAGAGCCCAGCACCTCCACCTACAGCATGCGTGTCCAGGGGGCAGATTCTTAAGATATAGAAACTGATTGACTGCTGTTAGTTCAATTTTCCACCTAACCCCAATTAGCTGTGGACACTATGGGCAAGGTCACTTAGCCTAAACATGCACTCTGTTGGGGCCTTAAGCTGTTCGGGTACCCTAACCATGGTCACCTAAGTGAAGAGGGGGCATTAATGATAGAAAGGTCCAGACCTTTTTCTCCTCAGTAAGGAAGATTTGAGTTCCAGAGGAAAAGGAATTGATGACTGTAAGCTTTAAGGTTCCACCCCTAGTCTAAGAAGGTTAGCTAATATATTACAGAATTCCAAGTTTCAATTAAAAGACAACTCATGTTTTTTTATAAATATATAACTTTATATTTTATATACATTTACAATATATACAACATACAAATGTTTTATAACGTAATACTTATGGCAGTCTTGAAAATGTATTTTCAAAACGAAAGATGGATACTTATCCAAGGTGGGTTCCTGGTTCCTCCAGAACCCACATTCTAGAAAATGCCCCAGGCCTAGATTTCTGAAGATGTCAGAGGGAAGACAAGGGTTGCAGGAACATGGCTCTAGTACCCTTCCCCTCCCCGATTACCCTGGTCTTTCACTGACACGAGCTAACATGGCCCCATGTGTATCCCTCAAATGGGCAAACCCTGGGGCCAAAGCATGGTACCTGTGGGGGCACTCAAGCCCTGTGGAATGGACAAAAGTGAGCGCTTTTCATCGCAACTCTAAGGTAGTATTTCCATAATATGGAAGATTCAGTTATGGAGCTAAGGATATTTTAAAAACAGATGCATTAGGTGCTTCCAGTTTGTAAGTAAAACAGTTGAAGCATCCAAGTGCTAAATAAATTAAAATTTAACCACAAAGTGCCACTTCTTCCTTGTGCTTTGGGATCTGGAAGCCACCGATCACAATACTACTCATCTTCCAAAAGTTTCTTCACATTCGACTAGTTCATCTATTGTGCGCAGCAAATCTTCAAAGGAAGGCCTTCCCTCTGGTTTCTACAATTAAAAATCAAAGAGAAGCTGTGGATTCCAGAATCCATTCCAAAAATAATTTCTCAAACTCAGATAACATAGCACACCAGAGCGAGGCCCTCACTGCTTTGGGTCTGGAACATGCAGTGTCTTCAGATGGATCTGATCTATCCGGCATGTACTGCCACCAGACTAAGCTTTCTACTGTACTGCTTTGCATCCCCATTCAGGAACCTGACAGAGCTACTTACTGTCTGCAAAATCAAGTCCTGCTAATTTGCAGTGCCCTTTATAACCTGCCCATCACCCACCCTTTACCTATCTAATTTCATTTCCCAGAAAAACCCTCACACAGGCTCTCTGCTCAACGGGACCCATCTCCACCCTTGTGTATCCACATCCCATTCGTTACTGCCTCCTTCCCTTTGCTCACACTGGCACCACTCTCTACCCCTAGCACCACTTCCTGCCCAAAAGCCTCTGCTCATCCCAGGCATTGCTCTTAGGAGACTTATAGCAAGTGACCAAGAGCATGGGCTTTGGAGTCAGACAGGACTTTGGCTCTCTGTAGCTAAGTGGCCTTGAGCAAGCATCAACTTCATGAGGCTTGGTATTCTCGTGCAGAGAGTGATCATAGTAAAAGCAACTGCACATCAAAGGGTTATTTTGAGAACTAAATCTAAAGCATTTAGTACAGTGCCAAGTACTCTATACATATGTGCTAATATTATTATCTTTCATAATAATTATTGTTATTGTTATCTTTCAAGTCATTTTGCTGTTTAACCTCTTCTATAAAGTAACATTTCAATACATGGGAAAGGAAAACTTCCAAAAAGTGTGAGTGAAAAGACCCGAGAAAGAGATTTGAAGAAAGAAACCCTTCCTGGTGAAAGAGTAATGTCTCCAATACGAGAAGCCCCCTGAAAGAAGAGCCACTGCCCCAAGCTTACTCCCTGGGTACCTAACTCAGGCAACTATGGCAAGATTCCACCTGGTAGTGGGACAGCAGCCTGAATTTATTATCTGAATTATTAGCACATTCTTCTTCCTGTTATTCAGAACTGAGTTAGAGGGTTGGCTTCCTACCTAGAATTTGAAATCATGTAAAACATGCACCAACTCACAAGGCTATACAGACTATACATTATTAATCTAAAAGCCCGCCCAGATCCATAAATGTTTTAGAGATTAAAAAAAAAAAAAGAGCAAAAAAAATTTCTATACCTCCTGCCAACATCTCAGCATCACTTCATATATATATTTGGATGCCAACTTTGGCCGGTGGAGTCGGTGGCCTCGAGTAACCATGGTTACCACTTCATAGTTGGTGTTTTTCTCAAAGGGCATTCTGCCTTCAGTGAACACCTCCCACATTAAAACACCTGAAAAAGGGTAAGAGTTACCAAATGATCCACTTCCTCTTCAGAGCAGAGTGGAGGAAAAATGGACCATGTGTCTTACCAAATGACCAGACATCTGATTTGCTGCTAAAGCGGCTGTAATTAAACACCTCAGGTGGACACCACTTCACAGGAAATTTAGCACCAGAAGAACTTGTGTACTGATCATCCAGAACATACCTAGAGTAAGACACACCATAAGTCTACACCTCTGAGTTACGATCTGCATTTTGTACATGTTCTTTAATTTTTTTCCCCTTAGAATCAAAAACACAGTTGACTGAAGTCCAACAAGCATCCGGTTGAAGCTAAGTGTTTGCGTTGGTGGCCACGCTGGTGATTTCCATCTCAGTTCTATATGGACACATTGTAACATTAGTATCTATGCTTTCACTTTTCTGTTTGTTTTTTCTTTTTTATAAGGCAACAGAGGCAGAATATAATAAAATAGTTTGCCAACTTTTTGGCAACAATTCTTTAAACAAAGTCTTACCCAAAGGCCCCATGTGTAAGACATCTAAAGCACAGCTGCTCTAAAGGAAGTGGTGCAAAGCGTTTGGAGACACACGTGCTTTTAGCCCCTATAGTTCCACAGAGCACAATTTAAAACTACAGCAAGTTAAAAAAGCCAGATAATGAACATGTTTGATTTTGCAGGCCACACAGTCTCTGTCCCAACCTCGCAACTCTGCCTCTGTGGTGTGAAAGCAGACATAGACAATATAAAAGTGAACGAGCGAGGCTGTGGGCCAGTTATACTTTATTTATTGACAGTAGTATCTGAATTTCAGATCATTTTCACTGGTCACATTTCTAATTCTTTTCAATCATTTCAAAGTGTGAAAACCATTGTTGGGTCACAGGCTGTACAAAAAGTCAGACTTGGCCCATGAACCACAGTTTGCTCACCCCTGCTATCCCACTGCTCTGTGTTTACCCCTCTTTGCATGTCTCAGGTCCTATGTGTCACCCTGTCTCTTGAATATAAGCTGCATGTGGGCAGGGACTCAAATGTCTTACTCTCTACTATGGTTCAGTCTAACACTGTGCCTGGAACATAGTAGGTACCTAATTTCTTACAGATGGGTGTATGGATAAATGAATAGATCAAGGGACAAAAGGAAAGGCAAACCAAATACTTTTTAAAGTTTTTTTCTAACACTCTATTAAAATTATAAAAATTAAGCAAATAAAAACCCTATAGGTGTGGATATTCTAAGAACTGATATTCTGAACAGACTGCTGTAAAAAGATTCTATTCCAAGGAGAAAAGAAAGTAGTGTATTTAATATGCTATACTACCACCTAGTGGTAAGAATTATTAACAATAATTAACAGTGTATACTTGTTTATTTTAATGAACTTATTTATCTCATCAGCTAGATAACAAGATTGCCTTTCTGCTTCATCAGTGCAGATTATCCTCATGCTTATTCACTCTACAAGCTAATGTGTATGTCACATAAACCCATGTAATAAAGCATAAAGCAATCATAATTCCTCAACAATTTGTTTACCTGATAAAAAGCCAAAGCTAACAGTAAAATGGATACATTCAGCACAGATGTCTTTCGAAACAGAAATAATCTAATTTATTTTATTGCTTTACATTGAAAATACCAATAAACAGAAAAAGAAATTAGCTCCTCTATTAAAAAAAATAATGGGTACTACTAATATTTTGCTGATGAAACAAAAGATATGGTTTCAAAACTCTTCTTAAATTAAAGAGGAAGAAGCTGACATAGTCAATCTGCAGAGGGACTGGTTACAGTCTCATATTTATTTATCCCAAAATTAATAGAAAATGTGTACACGGACTTACCTGGCCATTCCAAAATCAGATACTTTCACAACTCCCGCCTCATTCACTAAACAATTTCTAGCAGCCTGGAAAATACCATTACAATAACATATTAGTTACAAAGTTCCACAATAAGAGTAGAAAAATGTAAGTTCAGTTTATATTAAAATTAGTTTAGCCCAGTCAACATCTTCAGAGGGTGAAAATGTCTCTTCAAAATCTGTTTGTACACTTCTAGAAATGTGTCCAACATACAGCTGACCCTTGAACAGCACAACCTTGAACTACATGGGTGCACTTATATGTGAATTTTTTCAACAAATACATACAGTACTGCAAATGTATTTTATCTTCCTTATGATTTTTTAAAATAACTATTTCCCAATTACAGTTGGCATACAATATTATATTACTTTCAGGTGTACAACATAGTGATTATACATTTATATAACTTATGAAGTTGTCACCCCGATAAACCTAGTACCCATCTGACACCATACATAATTATTACAATATTATTGATTATATTTCTTATGCTGTATTTTACATCCCTATGACTATTCTGTAACTATGAATTCGCACTTCTAAATCCATTCCTATTTTTCACCCACCCCCAAACTCTCTCCCATCAAAATGTTCTCTATATTTATGTTTGTTTCTGTTTTGTTTGTTTGTTTTGTTTTGCATATTTCACATGTAAGTAAAATCATATATTTGTCTTTCTCTGTCTGATTTACTCCACTTAGCACAATACTCTCTAGGTCCATCCATGTTGTTGCAGGTGACAAGATTCCATTCTTTTTATGGCTAAGTGTATACAAGTACCACATCTTCTTTATCCATTCATCCACTGAAGGCACCCACGTTGCCTTCACATCCTGGCTATTGTAAATAACACTGCAATAAACCTATGGATGCACATGTCCCTTCGAATTAGTGTTTGAGCTTCTTTGAATAAATACCCAGAAGTGGGATCACTGAGTTCTTTCTCTTGTTATATCTTCTATTTTAAAGTCAGTCTATTTTGTCTGGTATAAGTATTGCTACCTGAGTTTTTTTTTTTTTTTTTCATTTCCATTTTCACGAAATATTTTTTTCCTTCCCTTTATTTCCAGCCTGAGTGTGTCTTTTTATCTGAAATGAGTCTCTTATAGGCAGCGTATATAAAGGGTCTTGTTTTCTTATCCATTCAGCCATCTTATACCTTTTCATTAGCAGTTCATTTATATTTAAAGTAATTATTAATAGATATGTATGTAGCTATTGCCATTTTATTACTCACATTTTTTATTCCTCCTCCCCCTCCTCCTCTTCTTCTTTCTTCTTTTTCTTTTTCTTCAAGAAGTCTCCTTAACATTTCTTGTAATACGGGTTTGGTGGTGATGAAATCCTTTAGCTTTTTCTTGTCTCAGAAGCTCTTTTTTTGTCCTTCAATTCTAGATGATAGCTTTGCTGGGTAGATAATCTTGTTCATAGGTCCTTGCTTTTCATCACTCTGAAGATTTTGTGCCAATTCTAAGTTTCTAGCATTCTAAGTTTCTGTTGAGAAATCAGCTAACAGTCTTATTGAAGCTTCTTGTAGGTAGCTAACTGCTTTTCTCTTGCTGCTTTTAAGATTCTCTTTTTGTTTTAAGTCTTTGGCACTTTAATTATGATATGTCTTGGTGTGGGCCTCTTTGGGTTCAACTTGTTTGAAACTCTCGGCGCTTCCTGGGATTGTATGTCAATTTCCTTTGCCAGGTTAGGGAAGTTTTCCACCATCGTTTCTTCAACTAGGCTCTTGATTCCTTGCTCTCTCTCTTCTCCTTTATGATACAAACATTGATACACTTGATGTTGTCCCAGAGGTCTCTTAAACTAGCATCATTTTTTTTTTAATTCTTTTTTCTTTTTGCTGTTCTGATGGGGTGTTTTTCTGCTACCATATCTTCTAAATCACTGATTCAATCTTCTGTTTCGTCCAACCTATTGTTGATTCCTCCTAAGATATTCTTCATTTCGGTTACTATATTCTTCATTTCTGATGGTTCTCTTTTATGTTTTCTATCTCCATTTTTATTCTTTCCATCTCTTTGTTAAAGTTCTCACTGAGTTCATCTACTCTTCCCCTAAGTTCATTGAGCATCCTTATAACCAGTGTTTTGAACTCTACATCTTGTAGATTGCTTGACTCCATTTTTTGAGTTCTTTTTCTGGAGCTTTGTTCTGGTCTTTCATTTGGGACATGTTTCTTTGTCTCCCCATTTTGGTTGCCTCCTTATGTTTGTTTCTAGGTATTAGGTAGGGCTGCTCTGTCTTCCGGTCTTAGTAGAGAGGCTAAAGAGGCCTTATGTTGTAAGTGTTCTGTGGGGCTTTCTTATGATTTTCTTAATAACATTTTCTTTTCTCTGGCTTACTTTATTGTAAGAATACAGTATACAATATACATAATATATGAAATATGTGTTAATAAACTAGATATATCATCATTAAGGCTTCTGGTCAACAGTAGGCTATTAGTAGTTAAATTTTTGGGAAGTCAAACTTATACACAGATTTTCAACTGGTGTATGGGTTTGGGCCCCTAACCCTTAGGTTGTTCAAGGGTCAACTGTATACACAAGAGTAAACATAGGCTCTTTTGTCTTCACTACATAATGAGAAAAAATATTTTCAAACCAAGTATCTGATAAAGGGGTAATATATAAAATATGTAAGGAACTCATACAACTCAACAGCAAAAAAAAAAAAAAAAAATTCGATTTCAACTTGAAATTTGCTACGATAATTAATGGAAGTGCTCTTACCACACACACAAAGAGACAACTATGTAGGAAAACGAGATCTTCAAATATGTGGAAACTAAACAACACACTTCTTAACAATAAATGGGTCAAAGAACTCAAAAATGAAGTAAAAAATTATCTTGAAACAAATGAAAATGAAAATACAAAATATCAAATTTTGTGGAATGAATCAAAAGCAGTTCTGAAAGGAAAGTTTAATGTAATAAGCACATATATTAATAAACAAGAAAGATCTAAAACAACCTAAATTTACACTTCAATGCCCTAGAATATGAGGAACAAATTATGCCCAAAGTTACCAGAAGGAAGGAAATAATAAAAATTAGAGCAGAAATAAATAAAACAGAGACAAGAAAAACAACAGAAAGGACCAACAAAATTAAAAGCTGGTTCTTTGAAAAGATAAACAAAATCGACAAACCTTTATCTGACTGAGAAAAAAAGAAGACTCAAATAAAATTAGAAATAAAACAGGAGACATTACAACTGATACTACAGAAATACAGAAAATTATAAGAGACTGCTATGAACAATTATATGCCAACAAATTACATAACCTAGAATAAATGGGTACATTTCAAAAAACACATAACCCACTAAAAGTGAATCAGGAAGAAATCTGAATAGGCCAACAATGAATCAAGAGATTGAGTAAATAATCAAAAAACTCCAAACACAGAAAACTCCAGGACAGATGGTTTCACTGGTAAATTCTACCAAACATTTAAATAATTAATTCCAATACTCCTCAAACTTTTCCAAAATATTGAGGAAAAGGGAATACTTCCAAATTCATTCTACAAAGTCAGCATTACCTTGATACAAAAACCAGATAAGAATATTACAAGAAAATTATAGACCAATATCTCCGATAAATACTGATAACAAAATTCTCAATAAAATATTAGCAAACTGAATTCAAGAACACATTAAGAGGATTATACACCATGACCAATTGGGATTTATATCTGGGATACGAGGATATATATTATCATTCAACATATGCAAATCAATAAATATAATTCACACATCATAAAAGATAAAAACACATGATCATCTCAATAGTCACAGAGAGAACATTTGACAAAATGTAACATTCTTTCATGATAAAAACTCTTAATATATTGATTATAGCAGGAACATACCTTACCATAATAAAGGCCTTCGATGATAAACCCGCTGCTAACAATATAATCAATGCAAAAAAAAAATGAAACTGTTTCTTCTGAGATCAATTATAAGACAAGGTTTCCCACTCTCACCACTACTATTCAATATAGTACTGGAAATCCCTACTTGAGCAATTCAGTAAGACAAAGAAATAAAAGGCATCCAAATCAGGAAAGGAAGAAGTAAAACTGTTGCTATTTGCTGATAATATGATCTTACATATAGAAAATCCCAGAGTCAATCAAAAAACTGTTGGAATTAATCACTGAAGTGGCAGGTTACAAAATCAACTTACAGAAACCAGTGGCATTCCTTTACACTAATGATAAAGCATCGGAAAAGAAAATAAAGAAAACCAACCCATTCACAACTAGCATTAAAACCAATAAAACACTTAGGAATAAATTTAACCAAGAAAATGAAAGATCTGTACAATGAAAACCACAAGACTTTGCTGAAAGAAATCAAAGAAGTAAAAAATATTCCATATTCATGGATAAGAAGAATACTATTGAAATGGCTTTACTACCCAAAGCCATCTAACAAATTTAACACAATTCCCATAAAATACCAATCGCATTCTGCACAGAAGTCAAAAAAAAAAAAAAATCCTCAAATGTATGTGGAACCACAACAGACCCCAAATTGCCAAAGCAACCCTGAGAAAAAAGAATAAAACTGGAGGTATTATACTTTCTGATTTCGAACTATACTATAAAGCCATAGTAATAAAAATAATACAGTACTGACAGAAAAACAGATAGATCAATGGAACAGTTTAGGGAACCCAGAATTAATTTCTGGTATTTATAGTCAACTAATATTCCACAAGGGAGCCAAGAATACCCAATAGAGGAAGAACAGTCTCTTCAACAAGCAATGCTGGGAAAACTGGAGAAAAACATGCAGAACAATGAAATTGGACCCCTATTTCACATCGTTCTCAAAAATTAACTTGAAGTGGATCAAAGGCTTAAACATAAGACCTGATACCAAAAAATTCCTGAAAGAAAATATAAAGAAGAAACTCATCAATATTGGTCTTGGAAATGATATTTTGGACATATCACTAAAAACAGAAATAACAAAAGCAAAAAATAATAAATGGGATAACATCAAACTCAAAAGCTTCACAGAGCAAAAGAAATAATCAACAAACGGAAACAGCAGCCTACATAATGGGAGAAAACTTTTGCAAACCATAGATTGGATAGGGGTTAATATCCAAAATATATGAAAAACTAACACAACTTAACAGAAAACAAACAAACCAATTTAAAAATGGGCAGCAAAAGAAAAATACTTTTCCAAAGATGACATTAAAACGGCTAACAGGCACATGAAAAGCTGATCAACATTAAAAAGAAACTGCAAATTAAAACCACAATGAGGTATCACCTCTCACACCTGTTAGAATGGTTATCGTCAAGAAGACAAATGACAACAGGTAATAGCAAAGATGTGGTGAAATGGGAAGCCTTATACATATAAATTAGTGGGCTAAATTAGTCTGATCACTATGGAAAACAATATGAAGCTTCCTCAATAAATTAAAAATAGATCTACCATACAGATACAAAAATTCCACTTCTGGGTACATGTCCAAAGGAAGTGAAAATAGGATTTTGACGAGAAACATACACTGCCATGTTTATCCCAGCATTATTCACAATAACCAAGATGTGAAAACAATCCCAATGTTCATCAATGGATGAACAGCTTAAAAAAAAATAGCTATAGTTTTATTCTTTTTTCTCAGGGTTCCTTAAGAAAGAAAGCTATTCTGTTATTTGTGACAATATGAATAGACCTTGAGTATACTGTGCTAAGTGAGATAAGTCAGAGAAAGACAAGTACCATGTGATATCACTTACAAGTGGAATCTGTAAAAAAAATCAAAACTATAAAAAACAATAAAATGGTTTTGCCAAAATGCCAAAAACAGACACGTTTAGGAAGACTAGACAGAGAAAAGAGGAAGAAAAGAATGGAGGAGAGAAGAAGGAAAAGTAAGAGAAAAAATTAAGTAGTGTCTTCATCTCAATAATTTAGAATCAGTAATAAAAGATTGCTTTTCCTGATATTTTTCAGGAATGAACATGGGCTTCCATCTTTCCCTAGTAATTTGAGAGAGAAAGAAAACGAACCAAGGATTTCTGTTATAGTTTCTGCTTATAATGTGTGACACGATGGAAAAGAGCTTAGGATTTAGAGGATGAGTCAACCCTGAACTTCCTCATTTATCATCATATGCAAGTCATTTCGAGTCTCTCAAGATAATTTTCTTATCTATAAAACAGTGATGGTCGGAAACACTGTGGAGACTATTTCACGAGATTCTTATGGAGATCAAATAATTTATGCATGGTAGATTGCTGGGAAATATTACGTATGTAATTGTGTATTATTTATACAATTGCCTATGTAATTATGTATCATACGCATTAGATTTTTAAAAGATCTTTCTGTTAAAATTATGGCGCAAGTTAAACTTAGAAGTTTATATATAATAGTAAAATACTGTTGAGAGCAAAAATTGGGTACTAACCAATCACTGCTTATTTGCTAACCCGGTGTTATAAAGGAATGTGGCTAATGAAAGAAAATATAAGTGGTTTAAAATTTACCAGATCTCTGTGGATGAAGCTATTTCTCTCGAGGTACTCCATCCCTTCACACACATCTTGACACATGCTCAGGAGCAAGTCTCTATTAAAAAGACCTTGTTTCTGTCGGAGGAAATTCAGAAGGCAACCCTTTTCCATGAACTCCGTAACAATGTAAATTGGTTTCTGCTGGGTGCAAACACCATAAAGCTGTACTAACTTCGGGTGTGTCAGTTTCCTGGGAGGGAAGTCATGCATATACACAGTTAGGATAGAAAAAGAAACCATCAGGAAGCCAATGCTGGTGAGGAGACCACTTTTTCATGCAAAAAGGGGAACCAGAAAGAACAGAGTAACTTACATCATCACTTTAGCTTCTTCTATAAAGTCTTCCTCACACATTGCACCTTCCCGAATAGCTTTGATTGCAACTTTGTACTGAGCTCGCCACTTGCCAAGCCTCACCACACCAAAGAGTCCACTCCCCAATTCCCTCATAAAAGTTAGTTCTGAAGGGTTAATCTCCCATTTCTCTGTGAAACAGAAGGAGAAAATGATAAAATTCAGGAAGGAGAACAGAACAGGAGTCACTGGGAAACATAGTATTATAACCAAGGTCAATCTCAAAGTTACAGGATAATACAATTACTGGTAAAACACAGAGGAGATTTGCAACTCGCATCTAAACTGCAAATGGTGACTTTCTACTCTCTGGGGAGGATGTACTCCTTCTGAACTGTCACAATACAAGCAAGGTAAACTGAGAAGGCAAGAAGATGCTACATAATAAACTAATAATAATAGAGCTTGAAAGTTATTTTAAAAAATAAAAAGAACAAAAACTCTCTCATTTACTACTCTTCCCACCTTGGGTTTTTTGTTTTTTCAATTCTAGCAAATTGGAAAGAATTTAACCTGCTGTCTAAAAGGCTTTTGCCAAAGTGACAGTGACAATCAAGTTGAATGCCTTCTGTATTATCTCCATCCTTACTTTCTCATGAGTAACCAACAAAGCTTGTGAGAACCAGAAAGGGCTTTGATTTATTTTAGATGTAACATAGTAAAGCTAACTTTTCACTGACAGAGAGCTTCCTGCTAAATTATGAATAATGATGATAACAAAAACAACAACAAAAAAAACTAGGGTTACTACAGCTACAAGTACAATCATCTAAAAACTCATTCTATAAACTTATAAGAACAGTTCCACTACACAGAATTTTACACATCTAAATTGGTCTTGTGATAATGGATTCTTTTCAAGAAAAACTAGCCAATGCAAAATGAATTACCATAGCTGAATCCTGCAGTGGTTGGTGCATTCCTTCCCTTTGCACTAACTGGGTAGCGCAGCCTTGTGACTAGTCCTAGAAATCAAAGAAAGTATCGCAGTCAGAGTCATCTTTAATCATTCTGCATGGTAAAGAGCTAAACTAGAAACTCACTTATAAAATTCATTTATTTATCCACTTAGTGCCCATCCTCTGTGTGTACATATAGTAATGTGTTACATGCTGGGGAAAGAAAAAAAATGAGAGGAAAGCAGGAAGGAAGAAGACGGTCCTACTCTCTGAGTTGACAATTTCATATTTCTACAGAGCATAAAATATTTAAATATATAAATATATATATATGCTTTTATGTATTCAACACACATTTTCTTTTAAATACTACAGTGTTTGTCAGGTACCAGGCAAACATATTTTCTTCTCACATTTTAAAGGATGTTAAAAGCTTTCTAAAAAAACAATAATAAGAAAAACAAAACCTTTGTAATAGTTATCAATTATTATTTCATGTTCTTTTCCAATATGAGATCTGAACTATGAAAGGGAATTATAGTAGTCCACTAAAAATTAAAATGATTCACCTGACATAACTCTATATTAGGAATTTTACCATAAAAATTGGGTTTTAAACTATCAACTGGAAATAGCAACTACTGGAAATCAGTGAGGTACATTAAATCCTTTAATTTAAATTGCACATATTGCCAAATAAGAAGGAACAGTAGGTATCTCTCCTATAAACACCCATAGAACTCTATATTTCCTCTAATACAGCATATCTCTTACTAACTTAATATTGTTATAGACTTCTCTGCCTCCCCTGTTGAATTTTAAGATCTGGGAGAGACAGGATCAATGACTATCTATGTCACCACAGTCTCCCTGGAACTTAGCGTACTTCCTGGTATGCAGTAAGCATTTAATACATGTTAGTTAAATGAATGAACTGAGATAATGGTGAAGAATAAAATATATACAAGAACACAAAAGAAAAAAATAGTGGAATGTAAACACTGAAAAAAAAAACAATAAGAGCTAAGAAAAAGTCCTTTGGGGGATAAATTGATATGAAATGAGTTTCTCAAATGTTAAACATAGAGTTACATATGACCCAGCAAGTCTATTCCTAGTTAAGTACCCCCCAAAGAAATAAAATGTATTTCAATGCAAAAAGTTGTACACAAACGTTCACAGAAGCGTTATTCATAATAGCCAAGATGTGGAAATAACCCAAATGTCTGTCAACTGATGAATGATAACAGAATAAATAAATGAAATCCATCCATGAACAACAGGAAATGGAGTACTCACACAGCCTATAACATAGATGAACAGCAAAAACATTGTGTTAAATCAAAAGAGCTGGTCACAACAGACTATGTATTGTATGATTCCATTTATATGAAATGTCCAGAATAGGCAAGGTAGATTAGTGCTTGCCTAGGGCTAGACTGGTGAAGGAGGTGTGCGGTGTGACTCCTAACAGGTACAAGATGTCTTTCTGGGATGATGACATTGTTCTTAGATTATGGTGATGGCTGGTACAACTCTGTCAACATACTAATGACTACTAAATTGTATACTTTAAATGGGCAAACTTTATGATATATAAATAACTGTTCTCATAACTGGTATCTCAAGAACTGTTCCAGTCATTATCTGAGAAAAGCAAACAGAATCATAAATGACAAAAGACTTTGCAAAAGTTGCCTTCAATAAAATTTCAAAAGTTAATTTTAAAGAAGTAAGGCAGACTTCATTTAGGACCATTTCAATAAGTACAGGGACCACTACGATGGGATTTTAGAGTGGGCATGAGAGACTGGGAAGTGGGAATCCACAGCCAAGAAGCAGAATAGGGGACAGTGGACGGAGTATCACTAAGAAAAACATCAGGGGTAAAGGGAATGGGCAGTTCTAGCTAAACCACTCTAACAAGATTCTTGATGAAGACAAGCCAGGGTGACCAGACATCACTGGGGGGGGGGGGGGGGGCGGGTAGGGAGTGGAAGATGAGGAATATGATATTGAGGGTGATCATATATCAGATATCCAGGTTAGGGGTTTCTGGTTAAACTGACACAGCAGAGCTCCTGCTAAAACTGGATTTTACAAGAAAGCACACAGATTGCCCTAGGAGACAGTTCAGAAGACTGACTAAATTCTGGTCAAGCAGAGAATCTTTGTCAATATCAAGGATAAAACCATAGAAATGTGACATTTAACATATATGGTAAGAATAATTCATGTCCTAAGGTCAAGACAGAGCTTTCTGTGAAATTTGATATTTCTGATTTTTCTTTGTACATTTCAGTTCTTAATATACAATAAGTTTAAATCAATCACATTTGACAACTAGCTACAAAATAAAACTGCTCAAGAAAGAATTCATCAAAATGTCTGATCATTTTAACCACAACCTAATATTTGAAATCAGTTTTAAGAGCTCACTTACCTGCTGCATTATGCTTATGATATTCAATAATCTCAGGAATTGAAGCAAATGCATGTTTTTCTGCCAGATAGTACTTCTTTGGGGATGTTGTTGTTTCCTTGATATGATAATGCCTGAAACCTGATGAGCCTTCTCTATAAAAAAAATCGAAATGTGTTAGGACCAAGTGAGAATCATGTAATTTCACTCTGAAGATGTTTTCTACCAGGTCACCGCAAGGTCCTTACATATGGCCCCTTCTAGTCGCTGCACAATTTTATTTTTCCCCATGTTCTTCTTAGTTTTGCCTTGCACACTAACAGGTGAAAGTTTTTAAAGTGGTCACTGATAACATTCTTGGTCCCTCACCTGAGACTATGAAAGAGAACATTTACCAAATCCATTTAACCAAAGTTAAAAGTCTTAAAATAGCTATTAGTTAGCTAGCTACTGCTTTTTGTCCCTGCTCTTGGTATAAATTTGCAATTGTTTAGAGAAATTACACCTCTAAAAGTGAATAAACCAGACTTACAAAAAAATTTTAAATTCTATTTTAGATATCTTTCTAGAACATAGATCTTCTTGAGTCACCTCTTGTCAAAAACCCTTTCAAGAGAACTCTAGCTGCTCTTAAGATAAAGCTCTGGCTTCTTGGCACTGCCATGACCTAACCTCTGCTTTTATCTCAGGCTTTTCTCTCCTCCTTCCACCCCGCCTCTCGGTTCTACAAACCAGCTATGCAACACTTTTGTCAGTTCCTGGAACTGATTATATCCTCCTTCACTTCTGGGTCCAGGCAGTTTCCTGGGTAGAAACACCCTCCCTCTACCTTTGTCTGTCTCACTGTCAGGTCCCACCTTGGACGTCACTAGACAACGCTGATGACTAACTCAGATACGTCTGGGCTAGGTACCTCATACCGCCCCCTCCACACACATACACACTGCCCTTACTCATATATTTCCATGAGTGACTGTGTGCTTCTCTGAAGCCCCACTAAGCTACTGGAGGGCAGGATCTGTGACTGCTTTGCTCACTGTGGTATCCATAGCGCTTAACGCAGTACAAAGTACTTATTTGTTGAATGTTAGTAAAGTTTTCATAGCCATTCTCAACAAATACACACACACACACACACACACACACACACACACACACACAAAACTATGAGGAAAAATACCAAAATAGAAATATAAAAATAGTATAGACTTTAGAAATCAAGTTCACATGTTTTTTTTAATGCTGAAATTTTTTGAAAATAATGAATCAATAAAAACTATATAGGAACTTCATACAAAACTCTAAATTAAAGAAGAGAGAGTGGGATTACTTACCCTCCAAACTTTGTATAAAGGGAGACTGTGTACATGCCTGGTTGACTGGAATCCCTTACCATAAAACCACCTTCTTTATCCTAAAATCCAAGTTAAGAAAATTGTTTCAATTCAATAACACATATTTATGACCCAGAAAAGATGTGAGAATCCAGTCCTACAATTTTATGATTATTGTCCTTTGCCTAGAAAATCTGCTTTAGAGAAACATAACTTAGCAACAGGGCTCATCCACGTGACTTTCCACTTGACATGACTGGGCCATGAGATAAAAGAAAGCACACTCACAGTTCCCCACAAGCACAAGCACAAATCTTCACACCCATAGCATGAGACATTTCAGTAAAATAATACCTCAGCGTCCTTCCAAAACTAACAGACAAGACTGCAATGCCTTTTAGTTCTGGACATAAAAATGGATACTGAAAAATGTGTTTCTTAATTATTGGGTTTCATTTCATATATTTTTCATATTTACTATAGGCTATGAACCTGAATCAACATCACCTTCTATCCAAATAGCAATTTTCCTGTAGATATCTCAGTGCTCTTTACAAGAATGTTTTTTTAAAATCTTTAACTCCCCTGGAAATCGATGTTAAATATCACTCTTCACTAAAGGAGAGACAGAGGCACAAGTCACTCAAGCACCAAAAGGCAGAACCAACAATGAGACTAAAGGTTAAATCCTCATCAGGTGCCAAGCCAGAGAGCAAGAAACAGAAGCTTGGAACCGCCGATGCTTCCCCAACCAACACCACAGCTGTCTCCAGCACCGAAACACTTTACGATGAAAGTGTGTTTAACAGTCGAAAAATAAAATAAATTTTACTCTTATTCATAGGAAAAACAATGGAATTAAATAAAACCCCACAAAGAAGTCTGATAACAACTAGGGATGATGATCATAATCATCAATTGGTAAAAAGTATAATAGCTATGATATATTTATTGAGAACTTACTCTGTTTTACTATGTTCTGATCTGCAGCTTTACTTAATCCTCAAAATAGTCCTATTAGGTAACTACTACTGTTACACCCACTTTCTTTCATAGGTAAGGAAATGGAGCACAGAAAGGCTGGATAACTTGCCCTAGGTCACACAGCTATTAAGAAGCAGAGCCAGGACTTGGACCCCAGCTCTTCTAGCTAGCCACTCCCCATAGCGGCTTCACATCTGCAGGTCACCTAGGAGACATGTAGGAAGCCTGTGGGGAAGTAGGTGTGGTTATGTGTCATTTGAATCAAGCAAAGCCACCTGCTATTGCTCTCCCGGCACAAACTGTAGAAACAAGTGCCCAACAAAACCTTGACTGGTGGTAATAAGCAGGAGATAAAATGAGAAAGCATGGGTTTAAAAGATTGGGAACTATTACTAATAGAATAACTAGATCGTAAATGCAGACAATTGTAGAGATCATCCCCTGATCCAACCTCCTCATCCTACAGATGTAAAAACAGACTAGAAGAGTCACGGCCAGACTTGGTACTTACTCCTTACTCAGTCCACTGTGGCTTCCTCTGGTCTACATTTTATCTTTGTGTTTTATTTCTTTTAACAATATAAAAATTTTAGCACATTTATTTCTAAAGGCAACTAAATATTAAAACTTCATGTCTAAAAGATATCACGTATTGTTTTTTTAGACAAAAAGAAAACACACATTGTAGTACTAAAATCAAGGCAGTAAATGATAAATCAATAAGAAAGAGAGTAAAGAAAAGATTGCCGATATATAGCCATTACCTATTCTTATGGGTTTAATTTCGCGCCCCCCCCCCCACCCCAAAAAGTTTGTTGGAGTCCTAACTCCCGCTACTTCAGAATGTGACCTTGTTTGGAGACTTACAGGAAGAACCAAGTTAACATGAGGTCACTAAGAGTGGGCCATAAACCAATGTGACTGGAGTCCTTATAAAAACAAAACTGGAACACAGAGACCCATATGCACGAGATGAGAGGGAGAGAGGCCTGGAACAGGTCCTTCCACTCACAGCCCCCAGAAGGTGCCAACTCTGCTGGCATCTTGATTTCAGACTTCTCAGCTCTAGAACCATGAGAAAATAAATTTCTGTTGCATGAGCCACTCAGCTGGTGGTACTTCATCACAGCTCCCCCCTTCCCCCCAGAAAACTAAAACACCAGCATTCACTTTTAAATGATTTAAGAAGGCAAAACCCTGTAAATGCATCTTAGTATTTTTTAGGCTTTAGGAACAGAGGTATGTGGAATTGCTTATCTGGGGTTTATTACAATTAACTTGTGCTGAAACCAAAGCCAGGAAACAAGTACAAACACTTACTTCACTTCTGAGGAGCTGCTCTGCTTTGCTTCTATTCATATTTCTGCAATACCATCTGAATAGAAAAAGATGTGTTTAAGGCTTCAGGTTTCTAAAGTTATTTTTTATTCTTTTCAGATAATACTTCTCAACAATAACAAACACAACAAATAGGAACATATCACTCATAACCTCACTAATATAGACGACCACTAGTAACATTTAATGTATATACTTTCGGACTTTTTCTACCCATGAAAGACACATGTGTACCAACATTCTTATTTTTTTATTAAAGTGGGATCAAGTCACACTTGCCTAATCATAACCTGAATTTTGCATATACTGTCTATCAGAATATGACTGAAACCACAATAGTGGCTCTGCTGAATTCATCCTGTCAGGAAGAAGTGTACACACGGATAAGATGCAATATTGTTCTGTGTATCATGGTATGGATGTGCCATAATTTAAGCTATCTTCATTATTTAACATAAAAATCATTTCCAAATTTTCACTATTATAATAACAAGAATGAATTTTACTCCCACACTAAAATATGCAGGAAATACGTCATTTTACATGATTGTCTTTAATTCAAATTAAATCTATGCCAAGCCCCTATCCCACAAATAGGCAGTAGATTTCACCTCAAGTCATTATGAAGGTCCCCCCGTTGGATTTAAGGAAGGTCCCAATTGTCAAATGACACAACAAAATAAAACAGCCGCCTCCTGGGGGCTTCCAGACTTACTGGTGCCAGCACAGCCCCACAGCCCCCAGGCTCCAACGCAGGAATCCCACCATGACCCGCCCCCCCACCAGGTGCTATCACCATGCTGTGCCACAACCCCAAGTCCCTGCAGATCTGTACAGCCCAAGGGAAAAAGGATACTGCCATCCCCAGGTCGTCCTCAGAGGCCCTCCCCTCTCCCTGCTTCCCCAAGCCAATCATTCCACGAGATTACGCTTGACTCTTGAACAACGTGGGGGTTAGGTGTGCTGACACACACACACTGCACAGTCAAAAATCCACATTAACTTTTGACTCCCCCAAAACCTAACTACTAATAGCCTACTGTTGACCAGAAGCTTTACTAATAACATAAAAGTTGATTAACACATACTTTGTACATTATATATATTATATACTGTATCCTTATAATAAACTAGAGAAAACATTATTAAGAAAATCATAAAGAGAAAATAATTTACAGTGTTTATTGAAAAAAAAAACCCCACGTATATGTGGGCCTGCGCAATTCAAACCCATGTTGTTCAAGGGTCAACTGTGTAAGCAAGTAGGCCAAAGAATGTGAACTCTGACTGTGTACTGTGGCCTTCAGTTTTAACTTTATTTATTTAGCTTTTTGTTTGCTTGGTTTAGATGCAGAGAACACCCCACCACCATCACATTTCTCTCCAAAGCTAGGAAGCCAGCTTGGCCTCTCAGGACATTTGAATTTGTCACCACTATTCAGAACCAGCACCCTGAGACAAGTAAACATAAAGGCTTTCCCTGACTGAGGAAGGGAAAAATACAAAGAATAAAATACAAGATCTTATTTGGTCTGAATTTTTTTATGCAGTTGTAGGGGCCAGACACAATTACAATGCCAGTACGAGCTGATGACAATTATTTTAGTTGGAGTCTGAGGTGATTAACCAGGCCTCAGAACTGTGGGTACTAAGATCTCACTGCTATGAATCCCAATTTATTAATTGAGCTGAAGTTCAACAAAATTGTGGTTCTGATCAATCAATTTCTGAATGCAACTGAGGAATATAATAAATGAGAACAGAATGGATTCTGTCCCTAAAGCTCTTTTGTTGGTACCAGAAATATTTGTCAGAATGCCAAAAACAGTCTCAGAAATTAACTTAAAAAAGGTAACTGGAGCCCTCATTATGCATTATAAATCAGCAAAAAAGATTTTTAAAAATTCTCTATATTAATAACAGAAGATTCAACCCTATATGTTCACAGCAAGTGTAAGCAATGGAGAGTTAGTCTCATGTTTCAGATGCAATAAATCAGTAAAGTTAAATTGTGGCTCTCAAGAGGAAATTAGATATAAGATATTCAAAGCAAGCGGTCCTTTCCTCTAGTATAACCAAGCTCCTGGGAGGGGATAAAGGGAAGAAGAAAAGGAATCCATCGCACCAAGGGGAGGCTCTTTGAAATCCTGTTCTGAGGGGTCATTTTTACAGCATTTGCAGATTCCCAGGAATGCTGTTTTCCCTTCCTAAGATATAAACTCAGACCCTCCAGAATATAGTGAAGGAGGGAAAGGAGGAAGGAGTGATGAACAAAAAAAATAGATGAATCAACTAGTGGTATTTCCTAATGGTTCTTTGTGGCTTCTCCCCACTTTTCTATGATGCTTATCACCAGGCAAGAAGGGAAAGACGACAGTGGCTCTGCTGAATTCATCCTGTCAGGAAGAAGTGTACACACGGATAAGATGTAAAGGAGCCCGTGCGGCGAGCAGGGCAGTGCTGCCACACAGGGGCCGGCCCGCATACAGCTCTCACAGGGCTGGCACGGAAATGCCTGTGGGAGAGGCGAGCTCCTCTTGATGAAGAAACTGTACATCCAGAAAGAACGCCCAGGATTTTTAAGTAACTTGTCACTCCATTCTCAGAGAGCAAAACCTTAATGTGAATGCGGTTTTCAGATTGGTTAGTCATTTCAAAACAGTCGAGAGGAACAGGACTTCATAGTGGTGTCTGACACTCAGTTCTTTCTAAAAAGGTTGGACCCTGGCTGAGCTTCTTGGGGAGGGTGGGTTGGATAAGTCATAAAAAGAATAGGGCAGGTATAAATGAAGGAGAAATAGAAAACAGCTATCGACCTTTGCCGGTTCTCTAATTTAAGCCTTGCCTCCTGTGCCACTGACTCAAAGCCTTATCCTAGACTTTCCGTGTTCTAAGGTCCCTTTCATTCCTCTCACCTTCTTCCTTTAACATCTTTCCATCAAGAACATCTTATTAACCATCACAGTGAACCCACTTTCTTCCTGCAGTGGGTCCTCCATCTCTCTCCTCCCTAAACAGTCGCCTAGGTGTGGAGGTCAGAACCAGGTTACTGACAGCCCGGAAGCCTCAGGCCTGACGATCCTGAGCCAGCCTGGTGGACAGTCTGTTGCCTGAGATCTTCCTGGGCCCAAACAAACAGCAGGAGAACTCTTGTTTCGAAAGCTGGCAAAAGGCTTTTTAATACTGGCGACATTTAAGATGTGTTAAGGACAAGCTAGAGCAAAAAACAACACATATACCATGGAGTAGAGAGACAGCAGGAGAAGCAGGGGGAACTCTGACTCTCACACTGAGAACAGGTTTCCCCCTTGTCATCTAGCTAGGTGTGGTACAATGCCATGCGGAATCCCTGACCTCCGGGCAGATGGCTGAGGGGACTCTCGTGCGAGAGACCTTACACAACAAATTCCCTTAGTCACGCAGAGGAGAAGAGTCCTTCGGGGGAGAGAAAACTTCCAAACTAAGATATATCCAAAAAACTCAATGAATCATAAACTTCATACAATCCTTATTTGTAATCCCATGAGTCATAAGGGAGTTCTCACATTTAGATAAAAATTATCTAGTATCCAAGCAGACCCCCAAATTATTAGCTACTTCTCAGTCAGATCACTTTGAAATTAGGTCCAAGTTTTCACCTTTTAGCATCTTCCTTAATTCTAAGGATTTGGCTATATTTCCTAAAATATTATTTAGGAACAAAAAACACGTTTACTTACATAGTTTTTATACCCTCACTTACTTATAAAACAACCTCGAGGGATCACACCACTGAGTGCAATGACTTTTGAATCTATTAATCCTCTCCGAGATTTTAAGGTACACTCATGTTACAGGAAGTGACATGGACAGAGGATACCTCTTTTCATTGCTGATGGTGGCGGCGGTGGTAGTCTTTTTAAAGAAGTGAATGAAACATCAATACACCACCTCAGAATGACCACAAAAGAATATTTGGTATATATACACCTCTCACTAAAACCTGGCCATACACAATGGGCATGTGAATAATATGCCCATTGCTTTCTCTGGGAAGCAATTTGACAGCATGCATTAGGAGTCTTAACGAGTTCAGAACCAGCCTTTAGCCCAGTGCATAGATTTTTAGAGATCTAGTTTAAGGTAATAAGCAAGAAGAGGTTGTCCCAGTTATTTTTACATAGCAAAGATGTCTAAAGTATATAATGCCATACAAATAAGTAAATGATTATATAAATTACTACACATCCATGTGCCATATGCCTGGTTATGCCCCTTAAGGCCTAGCACAGTACCTGATACATGCAAAGATCTCAGTACATATTTGATGGATTTATGACTGAATAAAATATAATGTAGATATGAAAATATTTTCAAAGACTATTTAATGGTATGAGGAAATACACTTAAAATATGCTTAATATATATAGGATAATTTTATTTTTTAAAAGATTGAAAGAAAATATACTAATGTTGACAGAGGTCAAGTCTATTTGACTTAAGAGTAATTTTTCTTATTAACTTTTTAATATTTTAAATAATTTTAAAACAATCATCATACATTGTTATAGTCAGAAAAAGAAAAAATAATCATTTACTTACTCATATTGATCTAAGTTGTTTGATTTCTTTCCTGTTACATAATTACTTGGGATATATCCTTCACTCCTAGAAACAAGAAAAATACTTTAGGTAAACTGAAATTATTTTTCTGAGAGGTTATTAAAAGAAAAATATTGCCTTTCTGAAATGATTGAAGTATAATAATATTGTCTAATACTTATAAGAAAGACTAACTGACCCCCAATGATTCTTACTAAAAAGAGCCAGCACTCCTTGGAAAAGTGCAAATTGCAGGTTTGGCCAAGAAAATTACATGATGAATGTGAGCCATTTTATTTTACCCAGAAAACAAGGAAGCTAAAAAAGAATAAAGAGGTCCCCAACCCAAAATAGCCACCACTAACTAACTAAGATGGAACAATTCAAGCAAAAAGAATTATTACTGCAATTGCTTGAAACCAAACATATAGCATCCATAATAACACTAATGAAATATTGGTACCATTGTTATTGCTAAAGAAAGTTCAAGCATTAACTCATTATTTTGAAAATTGGTAAAGGGAAAGAATCAAAAACTTATCTTGCCTTTCCTGTATTAACTAAATGAACTGGTTGATAAGGCAGTTCTCCTATGAAGAATTAATAAATGTAGATGGAATAACAGAATTAGAAAATCACCATTTTGCAATTCCTAATGAAATAATGGACCTAAGTAATAATCATTAATGAATGCCAAAATCATTAGATGAAATACTGATGAAGAACTTCATGAGGGAAGAATAAGGCTGACGCCTAAACCACTGAGTTACCTTCTCATCGTTAGAAGTGGTACAACCAGATATCAACTTCTAACGTGACCAAACCTCTTGATCACACTTTATAGGAAATACAAGATAGAGAGACATACTAAATGACGCCATATGGAAGCAATTTGCTCACTTCATAGGGTAAATGACCTGGCTTCGTCAATAAATCAAAAATGGAAAGAAAAAAAAAAGGATGAGGACCTCTGTAGAATAAAATAGACATACCGGCCAAAACACAATGTGCAGACCTTGTTTGAATCTTGACCAAACTATAAAAGTATATATTAGAGGTAATCAGGGGAAATTGGAATTACATAACCAGTACCATCTTTAGGCCCCTGCTCTGACCTCACACTTTCGAGAACACGCTAAAGCCATCACCAGGGTAACTAGGACCCCAGAATTCTCTGCCCATTGCCAAGGCTTTTATATGGGCCTTTCTATTGGGTTTATCCTCTGCAAAGCAAACTAAGTTGGTTGTGTGCACCCCCTTCCAGCTCAGCCTCAGGGATGGCCAACTTCTGGGGTGGCTTTTGCAAGCAATGTGGACAGACTCTGAATGATGGGCAAGAGATCCTCCAGGTGCACGTGAGATGGAACCTGGTGCAGAAGAGAAGAGGGGGGCACTTTGGGGAGCCGGCTCTCAGTGTGCCGTGACTTTCTGGTATGGAACTCTAATGCAAACCCTACCTTCCTTGTCATCCTGAAGGTATTTCTGTCAAGTTGTGAAATAAATTATATTTTATTTATCAGTTTGTTAGCTTGACTTATAACTTCTAAATACTTAGGTACGTTAGATATGTGGGCTTTCGTGTGTATTCTTCTTCCAGTCCTGAAAATGTTAGGGGAAAGTCCATAGGTTGTATTTTTTTTAATGATTATTAAATACGAAAATGACACAGTGGTTGTTAAAAAAAAATCATTAAAAGTTAGAGGTGAAATAACTTGATTCGAATTTACTTTTAAATACTCTAGAAAAAACAATTAGAGGATTGGTAAATCAAGACTGGCAAAATGTTGGTAATTGTTGAAGTCATGACAAGAGGCTGCATTATACTATTATGTACTTTTGTGGGTGTTTGAAAATTTCTATAATAAAAAATAAAAATCAGTCTTCTGCAGTGTTTGCCAAAGAAAAGCAGTGATGACCTTTTTTGTAAACACAGACTGACAAGTTAAGAGTCCCCGAGAAAATAATAATGCCCAGCAAGCCAGGACTCAATAAATGCACTATTGCTGAGAAGTGAGCAGAAGAGAGGGAACCTGCCTAACCCAGAGGCTTCTGCTGCTTTCCCGGAAGTGAACTGAGGAATATAGAATTGGAACTGGGGACGGGGATAGGACAGGGAAGTGAGGAAGCAGACTTGGGAGAAAGGGTGTGATCTGACCAAGACAAAAAGCCCTCCTCTTCCCATCCATGGAACTCAGGAAAATAAACAAGATTACATTTCAGAGCTAAATACAGGATACAGAGTTTGTTAATGAAGCCTAAAAGAAATTCATCCCCTACATTTATCCACATGTACCTGTTACTTACCAATAACAAGGCTGAAAAGAACAGTTCCTTTTACATCTTAAATTATCTTGTATAAATGCTTGTTTTTTCATTTCTTACATGCATGTGCATGTATGTCTTTTATATATATGCACACAGGCACAATTACTTACCTCGGTGGCAGGGGGGACATAAAATATAATTTCCCAAAAGATCAAAATAATCCAATGAAACATAATGGATGAGAGAAAGACCAGTGCAATGTATTCTAATTTCTAGAAAGAAGTGGTTAATCCATGTACATGTACTGAGTCACAACAAAGAATACATTTGTGTACTGCAGAGTAATAATGTGTACTTTTACTTATGGCGAAACCAGTCATACCGTGATAGTCACAGATTATCACACTCAGCTCCCACCCACAGTGTGTCATACACAAAGAGGGAATACTCACCCATATTTATCTCTTGCTCTCCACCAATGAACATCATTCTTTTCTAATATGATATACTCTTGGCCTCTCTCTAATCTGAGGTCATGTGCTTCTGTTGCTTGGAAATCATACATAGCTACAACTATTTCTTCACTATTATCTTCTTCTTCAGGTGGAATTGGTGGGGGAGGCCTTCGCTAAAAAAAGGAGACAACATGTGAAAGTTTAGTCTTCTGTTTGAAACTTGGTGTGAGATAAAACACTATGATTTGCACTTCACCACAAAGTAAAGCAGAAACCTCAGGTCTACCTAATATAAGTTGGTGAACCCTCCCATGAGTTTGATGATATTGATGCTACTGGGTCTCTCATGGGTTTCAGAACACAGGACATGAGCAAAAACTGCCTTTAAACATCAAGAGTCTTCTGCTCAGTGTCAGGGTTAGCTTTCCAGGGAGAGGAAAGGGTAATGTGTGAGTAGAAACCAGCAGGACTAAAGGTGGACCTACTGCTCAAACAATCTGCAATGAAAAAAACATACTATGCAGTGGAAACTTTTATCAGGTCTCCCTCACTCAAAGGAATCTACACTTCTTTGTGCTTACTGTGTGCAAGGCACACACTTCGTACCTAACACGCTCTTTCTCATTTATTCTTAATACCGATCCCACGAAGTAGAGAACATAATTCCCAATTTACAACTGAGGAAAGAGTGGTTTAAGTAACCCAATCAAAGTCAGTTGTATCAGATTCACATTGGATCAGGTCCTGTCTGGGTTGAAAATACATGTGTTTTCCACCATACACTACTTTTCGAAGGCATATCATTAAATCCGTGAAGTCACGCCTTTGTTATAATTCCGTGATTTTAAAATACTAAAATATTCCTTTAAAGTTCCACATCTCTTACACAATTCTTGAAATCAAAATTCCAAATTATAAAATATGGCCCCCAGTGATAATATCTGATACAATTAATATCATTTGACACCAAGAAAATATCAAGTAAACTATAGCATATCTGTTTCTGATATGATGGGGGTGGGAGGCAAATAGCATCACATGAATGAATAAAAACATTCTCAATAATCCAAAAGTGCTTCCAAAAGTTAAAGGCCACCTACCTTCTTTGTTTCTGGTGCTGGAGGTAGTGCTTTTCTTATACCTGTAGATGACAATAAAAATAGGTCAAAATGACATCTACCAATGATCAATATTCTTAAGGAAAAATGAAAATGAACACATCAACAAGAAATCTACTCTGAGTCTCTCATTCTAATGTGTGTTGCTTGTATCACTATTTAGAACAGAATTTTAAAATGCTATTGAAGCTGGTTTGTATTTCTGCTTTTCTGAACATACCGTAAATTCCATAGGGATTGGAGCCATGTCTTATTTTTATAAACAAGTGGTACTACATCAAACTAAAAAGCTTCTGCTCAGCAAAGGAAACCACCAATAAAATGAAATGGCAACTTGTGGAATGGGATAAAATATTTCCAAACCACATATCTGATAAGGGGTTAATATCCATAACATACAAGGAACTCAGACAACTCAATAGCAAAAAATAAATTTAAAAAATAACAATTAAAAATGGGCAAAAGACCTGAAGAGATATCTTTGCAAAGAAAACATACAAATGGCCAACAGGTACATAAAAATGTGCTCAATATCACTAATCATTAGGGAAATGAAAATCAAAACCACAATGAGATACCACCTCACACCTATCAGGATGGCTGTTATCAAAATCTCAAGAGATAAGAAATGCTGGTGAGGATGTGGAGAAAAGAAAACCCTTGAATGCTGTTGATGGGAATAGAAAGCCACTATAGAAAGCAATAGAAGGTGCCTCAAAAAACTAAGAATAGAACTACCTTATAACCCAGCAATCCCACCTCTGGATGGACGAACAAAGGAAATGAAATCAGTACCTCAAAGAGACACCTGCACTCCTGCGTACACTGTAGCATTATTCATTGTAGCCAAGGTATGGAAATAACCTAACTGTCCATCAACATGTAAATGGGTAAAGAAAATGTGGCATACATACACAACAGAATGTTATTCAATCTTTTAAAAAAGAAGGAATCCCTGCCATTTGAGACAATGTGGGTGAACCTGGAGGGCTTTATGCTAAGTGAAATAAGCCAGACAGAGAAAGATGCCATATGGTATCATTTATATGTGGAATCTTAAAAAGAAAATGTTTTTCTTTTTAAGTAAAACTCATAGACACAGAGTGTAGAAAAGTAGTTACCAGGGGCTAGGGAGTGGGGGAGTCGGAGAAATAGGGATGTTGGTCAAAGAGTACAAACTTCCATTTATAATATGCATAAGGTCTGAGGATCCAATGTATAACATTGTATAACAATGTATAACAATGTATACCACTAGAGTGTATAAATAAAATTTACTGAGAGTACAACTTAAATGTTTACACACATGTGAGATGATGGACATGTTAACTCAGTGGGAGAACATTTTCATGATGCATGAGTATATCATTAAATCATTAAATATCTTAAGATTTTATTTGTCCTTTACACCTCAAAACAGTTGAAAAAATGTAAAAAAACTACCGATGGTACCATATCAGGCTCACACTCTTAATAGTCATTTTTATCAAGCTTCCACATTGTGATAAAAGGTCCCTAAAATCGATTAGACCTTTTGATTAAATGAGATTGTCCCACTGCTAACGAAATATAATTATTCTTACGAAATACACCTGCCCAATATTTACACTGTGCTAGAAAGTGTGAAGGCCATACTTAACCAACATTGAAATCCAAATCATCTCACTTTACCAAAAATATGTACATCCTGAGCACAATATAATTACAGAATAAAACAAATACTTACTACTCTCAAAAAGATTATATTTTTCACATCCAGGTGCCAGTTTTTCAGTTTGTCGGCAACACTTATAACTTCCATCTGCCCAAAATTTAGGATGATATTTAATCATAATATTATTGTTGTTCTTGATTTCTGTAATTCACAGACACATTACATGAGCAGTGAAATAAAAGAGATAACAGAATGTTTAGTAACACTGTCAATTATTCTTTATTTCTCAGATACCGTATTTATTATGAGAACACCTTCATAATATCATACAACCCAGCATTCGGAAAATTCATGTGCTTCTCTTTCACCTTCTTATTATGGTGAAGCACCCTTGTTAGCAGAAGTAATCTCTGCGACACTGTGATGGATAAACGCAAATGTCAGCCCACCACCAGTTCGTTCTGCAGAAGCAGCAATGAGGACTGTACAGGACAAATCACCCATCTAAACTTTGTAGGCACAAGTCAATTCGTCCACATTGAATGTTGACTACATAGGCAATTTCTTAGAAAGTACTAAATCCCGTTATGATAAAAGCCCAATGCTTTATCGTCTTCAAATGTGTTATGCATTAAATGATAGCATGCTTTTCTTAGAAACTATGTAAATGTCACTAAAAGGAATCAGATTATAAAAAAATAAGTTATCTTCAATATATATCGCTTAGAGTAGCAGACTGTTCTTGGAGAAACACTTATTGTAGATTAAAAGATTATAAATGTGTGATATATTATCTGTTTTAATAGCAACGTTATGCCCTAAATTATGTACAGGTTAATATTTCATTATAGGAGTTTTACCTTCTTTTAACTTCTTCACCCACTGGTCCCTGCTTTGTGCACTAGGTGCAAAAATGTAAAGTGTGTTAGCATCGTGAACAACCTAAAATAAAACATAAGATGGAACCGGTGAGAAATAGTACTTCTTTCTGGCACAGCCCTCATACCACAGACACCAACAAATGGTTCTGAAATGACTGAATTAAAGTCAATTACTTCAGATTCAAAGAATGTAGATTCCTGTCTCACAAAATCACATCCATTTCTTCATATCTACATCGAGTAGGTTATACATTTTGCAAAGCACTGTGTTTTATGGAAGAAAAAAATACACAGAGGCTGGGATGCTTCACTAATCCGGTTATTTCTTGTAACCTAATTAACTAAAATTCCTTAGGTAAACTTGGCATGACAGGGATTATTCTAATCTAGTATTTTTTTGAATAACATTTTAGATAAATGGACTATTCTTTCAGCTTCATTCCTATACCTTCCTTTTGCCACTATAAACAATTGCCAAAGCTTTTAAGCCCTGACTATCCTACTCCATGCTATGTGCTTACAAACATTCACTTAATGACTCCCACCACCAAGGTATTAGCATTTTATAGAGGAGACCAAGGGCAGACCCTCCACTCCTGTAGAACTCCAGGAGGCACCATTCACATAGCACTGCAAATGGTGCCCTCTGAGGTGCCCCCAAACTGTCCACCATTGTTTGGCTGGCAATCCGGAAAGTCATGATCCTGATTCCAGAGCCCACACTTTTAACCATGGTTCCTCTTTTAGAGGTAACTCTTGGCAAGCAATTAAACAGTCTTATTATTCTCATTTTTGGTACTACTGCTAAAATCAAACTTGGGAAACTTACTCAAGAACTCTATCTTTGGTCTGTCACAAGGCAGAAATGCTTTGATTGTCTAAAAAGAAAAATATGACTAGAAATCTTTTGCCACGTCAACTCTGGATTGAACACAACTAGCTCTTTCACTGATAAATGGCTATTTCTGACCATATTCCATAGATAATTTCTTCCCATTCATTTTAATCAAATAAATGCGGTCTAGGAGCAACAAGAACACCATAGAAAAAATGTTACATTTCATTCGGTGATTAATTAATCCAACTCGCATTTTTCTGCGACTATATAAAAATATATCAAACATGAAGCCTATTTCCAAGACACATTTAGAAATATAACAAAACAGAAAGTGAGACATGATAGAGAGGCAAAGATAAAGTGCTAAGAGAGATGTAGGAATGTATGTAGCCTCATTTGGCCTATCATTTTCACACCTGTATTGCTGTGATTTACAACAATATTTCTTTGGTCTTCATCCTGTTTCCTGGTTAGGAAACTCCTTAAATCCTTGGAGTATCCCATGCTGCGAGTGACAAAGGTGTTTTTGTTGTGCTAATGAGGTGACATTCGGAAAGTACCTAAGGATGAGCCCTGGTTGCCAGTAGAGCCAACCACATTATTAGTGGGTTGGAACTTCCAGTCCCCGCCCCCTCCCACCATCCTCCCACCTCTGGGGAGGGAAGAGGGACTAGAAATTGAGTTCGATCACCAATGGCCAATGACATCATCAGTCGTGCCTATGTAACGAAGCCTCCATAAAAACCCTGAGAGGAGAAGGTTCAGAGAGCTTCAAGGTTAGTGAACATGTGGAGATTTGGAGCGAGAGGCTCCACAGGAGAGGGCAGGGCACGGCCACGCCCTTCCTCCCATCCTCCCTCCCACCCCCGTACCTCCCTCTATGCATCTCTTCATGAGTTATATCTGAAATTGAGGGTCTTTATGACTTAGATTACATTTAGTTTTAAATCCTAGGTCTAGAAATCATAACCCCCACCCCTCCCCAGGGACCCAGCCTTTCTCCTCAGATAATCAGCAACTCCTGAGATGACAGAAGACAGTGGCCCAGACCTGACTAACGCCACAGAGCCCGGACCTCAGGCAGGCTACAGACAACATCCTGACCTAAGGTATGTTTCAGCTCCTGAGCCCTAAGTTTACTTAGGAACCCTGGTTACTTCCCCCACGAAACCAGGCAGAGGGATACCAGAACAGACTTCAGACTGTCCTTAAGACCTGAAGAAATGATTTACTACTTTTAACCCCACCTCCGATCAATCACCTCCCAGCAAAACCTTGAATCCCCTAACCCACGGTGTCTTGTGATTTTGCCCTATATAATCTGTAACCTTACACATCATCGGACATTTGGGCCTTTTGAGCATTAGCTTCCTGTGCTCCTGGGTGGTTCCAATCAATGAAATACTGAACATTTCTCCACTGCAATTCTCAGCACTAAGTATCTGGCTCCACTAGCGCCAGGTAGACAAACTCTTTCTGTTCAATAACACATCCTTTTATAATAAACCAGTGGTCTATTAAGTAAAATGTTTCTCTGAGTTCTGTGAGCCTCTCTAGCAAATTATTTGAACCCAAGGAAGAGATTGTGGGAACCTCCTATCGACAGCCAGTAAGTCAGAAGCACAGGTGACAACTGGACTTGCATTGGCATCTGAAGTGGGGACAGTCTTGTGGGACTGAGCTCTTATCATACGGAATCTGATGCTATCTCCAGTTAGATAGTGTTAGAATTAAGATGAATTGTAGGACACCTAGCTAGTGTCAGATAATTTATTGGTGATGTGTTAACACACACACACACACACACACACACACACACTGGAACTGAGTGTTAAACTATCAATACCTTAACCAGGTTTGTTCATGCAAACAACTCTATATGGAAGAATTAAGTTAAAATGAACCACGAAATGGTCACTCTGATTTGACACAGGGCTATCTGGAATGTACTGCCAGGGCTTCGAACCTTCCAGAAATCTGAGTGTATTGTAATAATTTATCACAGTAATTTACTGAGTCTTTACATTAGGCTAGGCACTTTACATACAAGGCCTCATTTATTCCATATAGCAGCCCATGTCTCTGTTAGCATCATGATCCTCATTTTCCAGAGGAGAAAACCAAAATGAGTGAGGTTAAGACACCTGAGTTGGATCTGTTTGACCCGCAAAGGCTCTTCTTATTCATGTGTCCCCCAAATACCTTTATGCTGCCCCCTGACTGTTTCCCTACTAGAATCTGCCTTTTCGGGCTCCAGTCTCACTTCTCAAAACTCGCCTGAGGTCAGTACTGTGAGTTTGTAACTTTGTTAAAGTCTGTTAAAGAGTAGCTATCCAAACACAGAATTCTGATAAGACTAGGTATATTATCTAGCTAACTTGGAACATTCATATTTCTATTAAAATTTTTAAAAAATAGCACTCTCAACCCAAAGAATAAACATCTAATTTTGGCTTCTCAAGCAGGCTGGTGGGTGAGCTTTCTGGAGTCCAGTATCCTTCCCTCAACAAACCCTGGAGCACACTTGTAGGCCCCCTTCTGTGTCATCCACATGGACAGCTGACTGCGACAGAGTGAATGCAGGCAGTCACGCTTCTCATGTGCTTCACATCTTCTGGTGAGTCATCCTATCACAGCAAAGGTCGTCAGGGGAGGGAAGTTCTTTGCAGACCTTGAGGCACAGAAGCTATTCCAACAAGGAGGAAATATACTCTCCCTTAGTAACACTACTGACCTATGAGTTACCCTCCCTCCTATTTATATCTTCATTCACTCATTCATTTTTTCAAGAGATTTTTACTGACAATGTGCTGGAGGAGAAATAGCAGAGATGCTACACAAACAGACAGATCTGGGTTCAAAACCCAGGAAATTAATACCACGTCCTGGGGAACCCCAAGTCACAATCAGAAAACTCAACTAAGAAAGCAGCTGGCTCCTCCTATTTTCTCTTCCTTCCTAGGGCTAAGATACACTGCGAGAGGAAGCAACCTCCTTTTGTCTCTTGGTATCTTTTGAAAATGTCTACTTCTTACTTTTCTTTTCTTTTTTTTTCTTTTCTTTTCCTTTTTTTTTTTTTTTTGGCCTTGCATCTAAACGTGATACAAACTTTCACTGTGAAGATGTGAAACTAGTATCTATACTTTCTTGAGTTATAGTAAGAAAGGACATTTTGCACCTTTCAAATATTGCACATTTAAATTACATAGTTAAAGCTCAAGTTTACCTCTTCTTAATTTTTAAGGTTGTTTTTGAACTTTTCTTATGGTTATTCACTTCAACAGTCAAAAATGGTTCAGGAATGGAATGTTTTCTATTCCTGTATTTTTCTCATTCTGAAAACCAGCCCAAAGCTTATAAAGTCGATTTCTTTCTCTTGGACAATAAAAATCCTAACTCTGGGTCTAGAATCAAGAGAACTATAGCTCCCTACAATGACCTGCCACCCCACAAATGTCTAAAAGCCATCAGAAGTGTGGTAGGAGTAGTCCTTCACTAAACTTGAAATGAAGTCAGTCTCTCTCTCTCTCTCTCTCTCTCTCTCTCTCTCTCTCTCACACACACACACACACGCGCGCGCGCGCGCGCATGCACGCACGCACGCACACACACCCACACACCATTATATACGCACTTAACATGCTTAATCGAGAAGATTTAAGTTGGGCTTACTTCTAGATCTGGGTGGTAGGTATAGTGTTAATAGCAGTGGTAAGAGAAGCAAAATAACAATAATTATAGCAACTAACACTTATCTTGCTCTTACTGTGTATCTAAGCTATTTATATATCACCTTAGTTAATCCTCACAACATTCCTAGTAAGTGAGTACTATTATTATTATTATTCTCATTTTTCAGAACAGCAGTTAAGTGACTTGCACAAGGTCAGAGAGCCTGTCAGTGGCAAATCAGACAGTTTGGCCTCAGAGCTGACTTGTTAAACACCTTAATGTCCCTGTTCGTCATACAAAGAAATGGCAGATATAAAATGAGGAATTGGGAAAAGGAAAATTAGACGTTGTCCTTCTTCCCCATTGTGTTGTTGCCACCATAATGAAAATAATCCAGATGCAGTTTTAAAGCTTCTACTTTCAGGTCATCTTAATCTTCCAAACCGGTAAATGTTTACTTGACATGAAATTGATAACTTCATAGCAGCAATTAAAAGCAACCAAAGTCTCCAGTGTGATGCTATGTTGAAAAGATTTTTGCAGCTTTCCCCTTAGTACACAGACCAGAGCCATGGATAAAAGATGACTTTCAATGGAGATATTCATTATTCAAAGGAAAGCATAAAAACATCCTCAACCAGAGAGGGGAGTGGTTAGGTACTGGAGAGAGGTCGGTCCTGTGCTGTCTGCTACAAGGTCTGAAATGCCAGGATCCACCTCTGCACTCCCGACTCCCAAGGCATGTGTGCCCCATGATCCTGCACGGATGTACAGTGGCTCAGGATGCCGTACCAATCCTCCTTGGGAGTGACAAAATATGAGTCTATGTTCTAGGGAGTTTTTTAATTCGCAAAATTACCTTGGACAAGTCATTTAACATCTGTGAGCCTCAATTTCTTCAGTCGGAAATGAGAATAGTATATTTACTTCCCTTCTATAATAGGTTCATTGTGAGAGAAAACATGAAATCACATAACCTTTTTAAAAGGTACAACTTTATATATAATGCTAATGTTATATATTTTGCATCGCAAGCAGACTTTTAATCTCATTTCTGTTCCAGTAGCTCACTCCTGCCCCTTCTCATCTTCTCAGATTCACAGAGAACACCTTATCTTACTTTATTCAGTCTCAGTCCCCAATCCTTCTCCTATCTTGTCTGTGATAAATCTGAATAGCAGCTAATTAGGTCTGGGGTTTAGAAACTCAGGATATTTGTAGAATATAACAGACCAAAAACAAAAATAAGCAATGTTTCGACCAAGATTGAAACAGTTCATGAAGAAAAGCAATTACAATTAAAGTACAAATTAAGCTAAAAATCAACTACTATATGATTCAATAATTCAATTTCAGATATATATCCAAAGGAAATTAAATGTGCATCTTAAAGAGATACCTGCATTCCCATGTTCACTGCAGCATTATTTGCAATAGCTAAGATATAAAAAGAACCTAAATGTCTGTTTACAGATGAATGGATAAAAAAAATGTGTCTATATACAATGGAATTTTTTTCAGCTTTAAAAAAGAAGGAAATCCTGTTATCTCACAACACGAATGAACCTGGAGGATATTATGCAAAGTGAAATGAGCCAGACACAGAAAGATAAATACTGAATGATCTCACTTACATGTGGAATCTAAACTAGTCAAATTCATAAAAGCAGAGAGTGGAACGGTGTTCTGCCAGGGGCTAGAGGGTAAGGGAAATGGGAGGTGTTGGTCAGGGTAGAAAGTTTAAGTTACGCAAGACAAATAAGTTCTGGAGATCTAATGTGCAGCATGGTGACTACAGTTAAGAATACTGCATTGTATCCTTGAAACTTGGGAAGAAGGTAGACCTTAAGTGTTCTCACCTCAAAAAAGAAAGAAAATGGCAACTATGTTTAGGGATGGATATGTTAATTGGTTTGACTATGGTGATCACTTCACAATTTATACATATATCAAAACATCAAGTTTTTACACCTTAAATATAAACAATTCCTATGTGTAAATAATATCTCAATAAAGCTGAAAATATTTTTTGAATCGACCACAAAAGAAATGACAGGAAACTGTAATATCAAATATAAGCATGACTAAAAGCCCAGAATTACACTGCCACAGAAACATGTCAGCTCACCTGAAATGGAAATTTGTTTTGACAGGGGATGACACCATCGTCATTCTTCACTATTTCTACACACTTGATTTTTGAAACATCAATAAATCCTTTTCTGTATTTTTTCTGTTAAAAGAAAAATAAAGAGAACTTTTACAATAATAAGATATATGAAAAATATTATTAATAATATTTGTTAACATTTGACTCAAAATATCACAATTTCCTTAATAATTATCTAAATCGTGAACAATTATTATTAAAATTGTTCAAAACACTAACACTGTGAGGACTGTAATCAAGATAACTAAGTTCTTTAATTTCTAAAGATGAAGTGGTTCTGCCCTTGCCCCTCTCCCAAAAGGTCTAGAACAGAAAATTAAACTCCCTCTTATTGCGGCCTTCCCCTCTTAGACACACACCTTAACTTAGATTTCTTGATGACAGCCCCACAAAAGATAGCATCAAAGACCAAACCAGGCAAAACTGTATGCACTCGATCTCAAACTCCAACCAGTAATTTTCAGCACGCAGAGCTCAGGAGGCTGTGAGGTGGCTTCAGTATGTTACATGAAGCCTCTACTCAGAATTTATCACTGAATGTTTTACTTTCTTCCCTGTTGCCCACCCTCCCTATTCACTGCAAAGCTCCCTGCAGCAAATAATAACATATCAAGACACACTCCCCCCATAGCAGTCGCACTTTTGGGCACAGTAATCTCACATTTGAGAATTTATCCCAGGAAAAAGTCCAAAAGAACACAAAGCAGTATGTGCAAAAATAACTTGATAAATTGTATTCATTAAAAATATTTCAAATACAATAAAGAAATAAAAATGTTTACGAGTAACATTAACTGATACATTCCACACAAACAGTTACTGGCAGGGGGAGGGGGTAGATATTCACATGATAAAGAATAGAAGAAAAAGTAGAGAAATGTAGAACACTATTGCGTTTAGGGCGAACCAGCCATCCCCTAGCCCTGGTCATTCAAATTTATTTCATCTAATACTTTGAAATTCCCCTCTAGCTACAATCTGGGGCCCCCTACCCTGCTCCCAGAAATCCGCTCTGCATCTTCGCTGTCACCAAAAGACTTTCAGACCTGCCAACTCTCCGGGGCCATCAGCTCCCAAATGACTAGACTAATCTGAAGGTCATTTCGCCACTGTATCTCTCCTCTCATCTCTATCCCTCCTCTCCCTTGCCCTCTCCTCTCTTTCTCTTCTCTCCCTCCCTTCCTCCCTCCCTCTCTTTCCCCAAAACACACACACACGCACACGCACACGCACACACACACGCACACAGGAATCCCACTTATCCCTTGACATTTTTATCAGCCTCCGTTCTATCTACACCTTTAACTATTCCTACATGCCTGGCCGCAGAAGGTCACAAAACAATCCTGCCTTCTCTACTCTTAGCCAGGCCTTCACTGCAGCAACTCAGTTCTTTTGTGTATTTCTAGTGGAGTGAACCTAGTAGCCTCCATGGAAACCACCAGTCTCATCAGAACTACAAACCCTTCCATTCCCTTTGTCCCAGCTGACACTCCTTGTAGAGAAGACACAAGTTAAGATACTGCAGTTGGCACTTAACAGATTTCATTTCATTTTGTGTTCACAAAATTCCCCTCATTTTAAGAGGAAACTGCAGCTCAGGCAAGTTAAATATCACCCCAGAACCCCCAACTGACCCCAAAGCCAACTAAACCCCAGCTACAAACAGGTGACAGAATTAATGGAGTCATGTTCCCGAGGAAGCAACAAGGATTCTGATTATGGACTGAACTTTAGCCAGCATAGGGAGAGGGACATTCTCCCCAGTCATGCTCTTCAAAGTCATTTACTTTTCCTGCCTACGGCCACATCCAGGCCCCCCCATCCACACCATGAACACTTTTTCTAGCCCTGCTACTGCCCTAACTCTTCTCTTTCCTTCCTGAAAGAGAACGTGATTACACCCTCAGCCTTTCATTTCCTTCCCACCCACTCCTTTCTAACCACTTGAAATCGGCCTCCCACGTCACCACAGCCTGCTAATGTCATTCTCAAAAAATAACACCAATGACCAAACCCAACAGTCTTTGCTCGGTTGTCATCTGCTCAAACCTTCATGAGGCACTTTATGAGTGCCAAAATTCTCTTCCCCGCTAGTGGCCTTGACTTTGGGTAATCCTCCTTTTCCTGCTCTCCCTTCCCCTCGGTTTCCCACAGGATAACAACTGTCCTGTGTCAGCCACTGTGTCAAGGAATACACAAACTCAAGACAGGGGAAGCTCATGTTCTAAGCCTAGAGTCCAAATATTCTGCCATTTTATCCTCACAGCCACTCTTTGGGGTAAGCATTATTAGACACATGTTACAGAGGAAGAAACTAAAATTAAGTAACTTTCCCGAGTTTACCTATGGAAGAAACAAACAGTATTTATCATAGGATGTAGTAAGTACTGTATATTAAAAAAAGATACTAAAAGAACATGATGGAACTGAGGCTTAAACAACAAAATGAACAGCAATGTGAAAAAAAAAAACATTCCAGAATGACCTCAGCTGCCTCATCTAAAATGGAAATAATATCAGTATCTACTTTATAGATACTATTACATAGCTGTCAGAATTAAATGATTTAGTATTTGCAAAGTGCTTAGAAGAGTGTCTTGGCCTATAGTATGATATCTATGTGTTTGCTATATAAAATAAATAAGTAGCAAGGAGATCGTTAGTGTTGCTGGAGCACAGAGGCAGGATAGAAAGATGAGCAGGGGTCAGCTCGTGAAGAACCTGCAGCATGGTGCTAAAGGCTCTGGTCATACAAGGCCAACCACTCTCTTCCTGGGGCCTGTGCCAATTAATTGGCAGAAGAAATTGCCAGAGCAGCATCCTCCTATTAATAAGTCATACATATTAATTATAGAACCTTCAGAAAATACTAACAGCAAAAGAGAATCAAATGACCCTTAAACCCTCAATCCTGGAGAAAATCACTGTTGACATCATGGACTTGTTCCAGACATTGCTCTGGGGTCAGGCATCACTTGCCAGCTCTCTTAGCCCTCACACAGAAGGCTATGTAGGGTCTGCTTCCAAGATACCCATCTCCACCCGCCACCTGCCCCAACTACTAAAAGCAGCTGTTAGATGCAGGTCAATCTATACGGGAAAATTTAGGATGGCTTGATCTATAACCCTAAATTCATGTACTATGATATATATTCCATTCATGTACTATACTAATATTTGGGTTTATTAATCCAAATATCTTGCTATGAAGTTTGAAGATAAAAGTTCAAATTTAAGTTGCTCATTCATTATTTTATTTATTCCACCAGAAAACACTGATGAGACACCATACCAAGCACAGTAGCTTCAAGGTTCTGGAAGGAATTTGGGGGTCTCCTAAAGAGGAGTTCACAATGCTATGGTGGATGAAAGAGGAGGAGGGGAATGATTTATAATAATAAAAAAAAAAATGATGAAGTCAGCAAACACATGGTATGCTGTGGAGTGGGGCAGTGATTGAGCCAAGAGAAACTGGAGAAGTTTCATGGAGGAAGTGATATTCTGATACAATTTTTAAAGAATAAGTAGGTGTTTCCTGTAGAGAAAGTGAAGAAGAGTTCCAGGCAGAGAGAGAGAGAGAAAGAAAGGAGAGAGAGAGAGAGAGAGAGAGAGAGAGAGAGAGAGAGAGAGAGAGAGAGAGAGAGAGAAGAAGAAGAAGAAGAGAGGATGCGAGAGAGGAGCAATAGGAGGGGTCGACTGCAGGCTTACGTTCCACCACCTCGACTCCTCCGTTCTTCTGTCAGTCTTGCCCCCCACTCCTCGCTCTCTCTCTTGCCTTCTCCTTTCTTCGGGTTCTTCGCCTCCTCCCCTCCTCCTCCTCCGTCCTCTTTTCTTCTCTCTTCTTCTTTCCGTTCTTTCTTTCTTTCTTTTCTTGGTTCTTTTCTCTCCTTCCCTTTCCTTTCTTGGCGTGTTGGACCTGCCCCCCAAAGGTTATTTGAGATCAAATAGAAAAATGCTCATGTGTCAGACCTAGGAGTTTGGATTTGCCCTTAGTGGTTTTAAGTGTGTGGAGGGGAAGAGGGAGGAAGGAGTGCTGGGCTGAGGTTTATTTTTTAAAAAGATAATTATTTATGGCAGTTTGACAAATGGGTGGGGACAAAGGGCTAGCTAGGAGACTCCTGCAAGAGTTCAGGTGAGGGATGATGAAACTGTGAATCCAGTCAACGGCACTAGAGGAGAAAAGCAAGGATGATGAAGTATTAGGAGGTAGAGTCCACCTAACTTTGTGACCAATAAGATGTGAGGATTAAGAAAGAAGAAGGAGTTGGGGAGCCTCAGAGATTTTTAGTTTGAGTGACCAGTAGACACTGATACCAAAAACCGTGACAATGAATACTAAAGGAGAATTGGGTTTGAGAAGGTAGGTTAGGAAATGTTGTTTAAGCTGACTATTGAACAACTTAGGTGGAAATGCTTGGAAGGAGTTGAAAACATGGGGCTCAAACTCAGAAATGCTTACCACTTTCACTATAGATAAAGAGAATTCTGCTTTTCACAACACATATACAATATATATAGTAGTACCTTATTCTAGTCACACCTCAGGGCAACCCTAAAAATTAGGCAGAGCCAAGGAAGAAAATTTTTGGAAATATTAAGAGACTCACCATAGGGAACACTGAGAATTAACAAAAGAGCCATGTGCTGTCCTGACATCTGGTCTCGTAACACCTGGGCTTCACACTATGATTAACCAGAGTTAACACTGAGCATGGACATACAACATGCTTAAAACCATACATGAACTGAATGGCAGAAATGAGAGGTAGGCATGAGAGATCCTGTCCCCTAGCAATTCTTACAAGATAAACTGTTGTCCTTTATTTTCCAGAATACTCAGTATTTTCAAAAGATCAATATTGATCTTAAATTAACAAAATTAAAAATTTTTTAATGTACACAAATATCCAGGGCTGGCCCCAGGTGAATTTGAGAAGTCTGCTGTTTATCTCCAGGACACCTTCATGTTCACCTTCCACACCTGTCTTCCTAGGCGTCCTGAGTCCTCGTGTGCCCAGTGAAAGACATTCCAGAATTTCCATCCATATGACAAATGATCTCTCCCTTTTCCCCTATCACAACTTTTATCCCTACCCTGCCTACTCCCAGCTGCATGCTGTGGGACAAACTTACTGGATGATTCACCTGTGCATTGCAGCAGGACCTCAGAGAAGGAGCATGAGCTTTTGAGACGACAGATCCTGATTCCAGCCTCTGCTTTGCCCCTCAGAAGTCGTATGACCTAGGGCAAGCTCTGTCTCCTTGCAGTTCCTGTGTCTGTAGGAACAGGATACCACTGCTCACTTTGCTAAGCTTTCACCAGAAAGAAAGATAACGTACACAGGTGCTGAGTACAGAGTCTGTCATAGGGAAGTCACTCCCTAAATGGCAGCATTTTTACTATGAATTAGTTCTCACAACACTGGGGAGTTTTTAAGAAACTGAGCAGCAGAACAGTTATGAGACTGGCTATGAGGCTAAGCCAGAATTGAACCCAGATCTCTCAAGAACGCTAAAGCTTTTACATGACTCCGGGTCTCTCAAGTTGGGATATTTTTGGACTCTTATTACAAAAAAGAAAATTATCTGATGTTGAAATCTAATACTTATAGAGCATTCATTATGAACCAAGCACTATATTAATCTTTTCACATGGATAACACACTAAATCTTCACAGCATTATAACATGAGAAATTTTGCCACCCCATTTAATAGATGAAAAAAATCAAGACAGTATAATTAACTTGCCAAAAGTCACACAATAAACCAAGATCTGAATTCTAATTCCAAACCTGAATTCTTAAGTGCCATAAATACTTGATAGTAGTTAACTAAGTACAAACATAAACTCAGTAGAAATTTCTTATGCGTATAGCTTTTAACAACTGTTAAGACCAAAACAAGTTTACAAATTAAATATAAACAAAACTATGCAATAAATAAGATTTAAATTAACATTACTTGAACGTGACAGATGGGATGTTTGTTGGCATTGAATCCCTCTCCCAAAGCTAGTCCTTTTGGTAACCACTTGTTTGTACTGCTGTGTGCCATTTGACACCCTCTTTCACACCCTTCCTTCAGTTCCAACCTCAGAGAACCTCTATTTGTACACACTCTGCCATCCTATCATTAGGCCCCCTTTTGGTACCACTAAATTGTTTAGTGTTTATTTGGCCTGTGTTGTTTCTCAATAGGGCACAACAGTTAAAATAGATTATGAATACAAACCCAAAATGGTTGCTGACATGGCATAGTTTAGTGATAAGGAACCGTCCAAACAAAAAAACATATTATATATAATAAGACATACAAAAAATTCCTAGAATTTGCAGTCCTCAGCAGACAGCACTAAACTTATTGCTAACATTCATTGCCATCATGACCATTCCTTCATTAAGCCTTCATTTATCAAAGACTGATTCTAGCTTCCTTGGCAAGATACCAAAGGACCATGATGGAGATTTAGAAAAGAACAAAGTTTCCTTCCCTTAAAGAATTTACAACCAGATAGTTCCTAAGGTTAAAGAGAGAAATGACAGTGAAAGTTCAATGAGTCAATACGAAAACGCTAAAGCTTTCCAGTCAATTCTTGAAAAAGAAAGAAAGATGACACATTCTACACTAAAAATCACAAATGAGTCAAAAAGCCTATTCTATACACAAGGGTAGCTCTTCCATTTCCACTCTCAGAACAGAGTTAAAAGAATGAGCCTCAAGTGTGGCAGGAAGTATTAACCAGGAGAAACAATGAAAGCCTCAGGATGGACATATGTGATCCTCTATTTTTCTTGTAAATACAAGAATAATTTTGTAGACTTTCTGGTATCAGGAGAAATAGAACAAATAAAATATAAAGACATTTCCAACTTGGTGATCCTATGATAAAATGTCCCCTCTTTACCAAGGACTAAATTCTAGTGAAAAATAAAAGAAAGCAAAAGCAAAAACTTGGCATCCAAAAATATTTTTTCCTCCATTTTAACTAACTCACAATAGTAATTACTGATTTAGGTGTTTTGCATTTTGTAAAGCTTTTAAAGTTTTTTTTAAAAAAAAGGCACATTTAAATTAAGAAGCCAGTAGTTGAATACATAAGCATGGTTTCATTAAGATTAAAGTTTTAACATTAATACCCAGAATAAAAACAGGATGCTGAAAAATCTCTATATATACAAAATCCAAAGGCAGAAAATTCCATTCCCGAAATCACAGAATAATCTTCATATAAGATTGTGCTCATATAGATTATTATAAGGTTTCTGAAGCTTTTGTTGTTGTTGTTGTTTTACTTGATTGAAAGCTAAAATTTATTTTCTTCTGAGTGGTCATTCCTCTCTCGAAACAAAACAATATTTTTATCAGCTAATTTTAAAAGTAACTTATTCTCATCTATCAATTACTATAGACATGCAGGAAAAGTTCGGCAGCTGCTTAGGACAACATTCTCTAAGCATCTATATGCTAGATACTGTACTAAACACAACAGATGTGAGGATTGAAATGAGGATTACCAAAGAGAAATGAAGGCATCTGACCACACAAAGACTTATATGGGATGATTCGCAGCAGCTTTGTTGGTAATAGCTAAAAATGAGAAACAACCCAAATGTCTGTCAACGGGTAAATAAATTGTGATATATCCACCCATACAATGAAATTCTTCACAGTAATAAAAATAAATGAAATACAGGTACAGCAAAATGGAGGTACTTCAAAATAATATGCTGGGTGAAGGAAGGTAGTTTAAAAAGAGTACATATATTGTAGAAGTTTGCATATAAAATTCTGATAATATGAACTAGCCTACAGTGTCAAAAATCAGATCAGTGATGATTTTAGGACTGTGGGAATGAAACAAGAGGTGTGAATTACAATGAAGCATGAGGAGACTTTAAGGTTGTGGTTCATTATTTTATTGTAGTAATGGTTTTACAGGTTCACACACATGTCAAAACTCATCGGATAATATAACTTAAATACATGTAGTTTATTATATATTGATCATATCTCAATAAATTTGAAAAAAATATAGCCCCTGCCCTCAGAGATTTTGAAATCTGGAAACACCTGGAAACTATTAAGTTCTCTCCTAATTATTTAGTGTTCTAAATCATAGAAAGAAAGAAAGAAAGAAAGAAAGAAAGAAAGAAAGAAAGAAAGAAAGAAAGAAAGAAAGAAAGAAAGAAAGAAAGGAAGAAAGAAAGAAAGAAAGGAAGAAAAAGAAAAGTAGGTACAAAGATTAAGCAAGATAACTTCAGTTTATAATGGCCCCAAAGAAGGCAATCGATCAGCTCTCATTTAAATAAAGAGTCTGCCTTTAGGATTTATTCCAATTTAGGAAGAACTCACCCATTCATTTGATTCATCCAGTGTTAAATGAATTTCTGATTAAGAAATAAAATAAATTGAACATCTTCTCCCAAAACTTGTACCTGATGCTACCCTCCTCTTTCTTCCTTTCTCATCACCCCTTCTTGGCGGCAGGCATGATAAAGGCCACCAACTGGAAGTTCCATTAAGGCAGACCCACTGCCTCCCTACAACAGCACCTACAGCAGCACCTGGTATGCGACGGCCTGGCGTGTGGCAGGCGCATAATGACTGCTGAAAAAGACAGTGAATGAACAGGGACATAAAAGACAAGAGGGGCATCAGCTAAGTGGAGAGGAGGCCTTCCTCAGGTCTAATCTCACACATTCAGTCACAGCCACCACTTTTCTTGACAAAATCATTTCAAAAAAGAGTTTCATCTAGGTTTTATTTTCACCACTGCTCTTTCAGACATAACAGACCACATGTGCACAAGCATTGCAAGAATCACCAGGACCTTAAAGGCTCTGCTTCTTCAGCCCCCTGTTCCACCATCACACACTGCTGCACATGTAAATACCCAATGAACAGAGTAACTGTTATGTTACAATCCTCGGAAATACTCATAACTACTGTCAAGGGACCTCTCCTCAACCACAGAGATGGCAATCATTGGATGTCCCTACAAAGTTCTGCTTTTTCTTAAGCAAAAGAGAAGGAAGTCACTTTAACCTAGATCTCAGTTCTTAAGTTTCTATGGTTAACACTGACTAGTGAGCAGCATTTTGCTTCTGTATTAACAATTCTGTGTGCCTGTGTGTATCTGAGTATGAGAGACAGAGACAGAGAGAGAGAGAGAGAGAGAGAGAGAGAGAGAGAGAGAGAGAGCAAGCATGTGTGCGTGTGTGTGTGTGTATGTGTTGAGGCTCTCTTCATGTATTTAGGGTTTTCTTAATGACTTTATATCTTTATAAAAGTGGAAATAACTAGAATCATACAAACACATCTTTTATCAAGAGGAACTTGAAGGAGATAATGTTTGTGAGCTTTTGGTGGGTGAGTTACAGACAGTGAACAGGACAAGACAGAAAACGCAGTTTCCGGGATAGATGGTGGGTGGCAGTGGCAACTAGTAATACAAACACACAGTGGCTTTTGCAAATGGTATGAACCTACATATATAGTGAAAGTTGGGACACAATCCCTACCCCCACATCTAATATCCCCACCATGGCCAAATGAATCGATGAAGTAATAATGCAGAAAAAATGACAGTCCTGGGAGTAGGAAGCTCCTGTGACCATTGTCCCAGAGCCTCACCTTTAGAGGCTGACCTGTGACTTACAGGCAGGACTGGGTTTCTGGGTGGGCAGAAAAACTGGGACACTCAAAGCCTCTTGGGAACTTAACCTCCACACAGCTCAGTTCCTCCGCTAAAAATAACCCCTCTTCACTTATCTGATGTTGGTGGAAGGCAAAGACTTACGCATACAAGTATGAATTGGAAAGATGATTTATTTAAAATTGAACTGAACTTTGCTAGGATGTTGCAAAAGCAGAGCATTAACTTAGTCTGTAAACAGGCTTCTATTGGACCACATATATTTCTCTAGCTCTCTCCAGCATTAAAGGGATCACACTGAAGTTTGTTTTCTAAATGTATTTCTAATATAAAATTGCATATATTGGCAGCTTCCCTATACTGCTTGCTGCCCCTGATGGCAACATCCCCTCCTTTTTGTTTTTTAATAGAGATAAATGGGAAAGTTCTTTATTTCTAGTAAGACCTAGGTTTGGAGGGTAGAAGGGAGAGTGAGGTGGTGGATTCAAGAGAAGGATTCACATGAGAACACAGACAAGAAAGAGAAAATGTGAATACTATTAGGGGCTAACATCCAAAATATACAAAGAACAAACACAACTCAATAAAAAAAACAATCCAATTAAAAAATGGGCAGAAGATTTGAACGGACATTTCTCCCAAGACATACAAATGGCCAACAGACATATGAAAAGATGCTCTCACCGGCCATTAGGGAAATGCAAATAAAAACCACAATAATATACCATCTCACACCTGTTAGAATGGCTATAATCGACAAGACATGTAATAACAAGTGTTGAAGAAGATATGGAGAAAAAGGAAACTTCGTACCCTGCTGGTGGGAATGTAAAATTGTTAGAGCTACTTTGGAAAACAGTATAGAGGCTCCTCAAAAACTTAAAAATAGAATTACCATGCAACCCGGTAATCCCTCTTCTGGGTACCCACCCCAAAAATTTGAAAACATTTATTTCGTGAAGGTACATGCACCCCAATTGTTCATAGCAACATTATTCATGGTGGCCAAGATATGGAAACAACAGAAGTGTCCTTTGATAAATGATTACTTAAAGAAGATGCGGTACACAGATGCAACGAAATATTACTTAGCCATAAGAAAAGATGAAATACTGCCATTGGCTACAACATGAATGGATCTTGAGATAATCATGCTAAGTCAAATAAGTCAGAAAAAGTTAAGAACCATATGATTTCACTAAAGGACAAGACAAGCAAAGACTCATAGACACAGACAACAGTTTAGTGGTTATCAGAGAGAAGTGGAGGAGAGAGACAGGGGTAGAGGGGGTCAAATATATGGTAATAGAAGGAAATTTAACTTTGGGCGGTGAACACACAATGCAATACACATATGACGTATTATTGAATTGTGCGCTTGAAACCTATATGATTTTATTATTAACCAATGTCACCCCAATAAATTTAATTTAAAAAAAAGAAAATGTCGGTCTTAGATCAAGGCCTCCTCCAGTAAGATCTGGGCCTAATTGATACCAATCGCTGCTTTTACAATGGTTTCTATGAGAATATTCATTTTGTGTTACAGGTAATCAATTTACAGAAAACTTTTATAACACAACCCTTTGAGTGGAACATTCTACAAATAAATTATTTTTAAAGGAATTTCTTCCATTGACTGGGTATGCTTGATGACATCGAGGATGTTTTATTGATACATTTTAGAGTGTGGTGATAACATTAGGTTCTACTTAAGATGGAGACTCCTTGTCTTTCAGAGATGGATACTGGAGCATCTGTGGAAGAAATGATGTGACTTCTGTAAGATAATGAGAGTGGGAGGGATTTGCTACAAGATAATGAAGGTGAGGGGATACGAGTCAGGGTTATGTGCTAGGTGCTGGGTGCATGGAGGCCACTGTACTATTCTGACTACTCTTGGGTTTGAAACTTCTCATAATAAAAGTCTAAAAAGATACTTCTTCGCATCACATTTTTTTGTAAATCTTGATCAAAACTGTAGTTGGTTCTACTTAAAAAGTTTTTTTATGAGAATATAGAAAGGGTTCATTATAAAGTGGTGAAAACTAGGGGTGGGCACATTACTTAATCGCCAGTAATAAAGCTTTAGCCATCCTGTGGTAATGTGTAATCTGGATTCACAAGTGGAAACAACAATCCCTGTTGTTTACACAACTGCTCAGGTTTACACGGCCCCTTGCATGCATCAATCTCACAGTGCTGCCTAATTACAGAATACCAACCTTGCTGAAGTTATGAGTTATTTAGCATCTGCATTTTACAGTTCAGTAAATGAGGCACTGAGGTTAAACAGATTGACCAGGGACAAATTAAGAACATAATCCGGGCTGCAGCACTCTACTCTTCACTGGCTATCCTAGCTAGGAGCCATAATTAAACTATTCATTCCCCTAGTTCCCTATTGCTAATGAACTTAACTCTTAGATACTCTAGTAAAAATTAATTCGAGTTGTAGAATGTGCATATAATACAAGATACTCACAGCCCAATAGCTGGGCAACTCACTGTGAGCTCATCAGCACCTGTAGTGGGGCGTTATCTGTTTAACCTTCCTCTTCCTGATGCCCTCACCTCTCTTCCGGTGGTACAGAGGTACATCACACCACCTTGATGGTAATCGGCACTGGAAGGCTTTCAAAGAATTGTAGGAGTTACTGCAGTAACTCCAGTGACTATATCTGAAACCTTCATGTTTCAGACAGAAAGGTGGCTTTTCTCACTAATTCACTAAAGTAATAGTCAGTCAAAATACAAGAAATTGACATTATTATAAGTCAAAAAATGATCAAGTATTAGCAATTTCAGATGGTTCAATTTAATACATTTTGTACTTTTAGTACATTTTGGTCCCACTCACACTCTAAAATAGAAAAAGCCTATACTATTTCTAACTTCTACACATCGTAAATACAGTTATTATTTGTGAGACTCTTGTTGGACACCTGATGCCTACAGCAGAATGAATGATTCACAGGTATGGGCATGGCACCCACGTGGTGCCATCACCACCAGCACCCCGAACATACAGAACTCAATTCATATTTGGTGTAGACAACCCAGCAGAATGTTGGAACTTGAACTAGATTTATTAAAACATCAGGTAGTTTAGAATAATTGCAATTATTTTAACTCATGCACTGTTTTGATTGCCAAATTGATTGCTGTCTCACTGTTGCATGTTTCATGGATATCGTGATTGTGAACTTCACAATTTGTAAACTTTCCATTCCTATGAAAGGAAGCAGTTCACACTGAATAGTTTATTTCAGGTCCCCACATCAAAAAAAGTGATATACTCCATAGATAGGATACTAAACAAAGTCAGGAATGAGCTCAAATATCCTCACACCATTCTATTAGCTCCCCTCTCTGTACTTCCTCAACGCTTCAGATCTTTCAGTCAACATTTATGTAGCATCTGCTCTTGTTCTCAGGAATTTTCACCTGATTGGAAAGAGATGATGACTCATAAGGCAGTGTGAAACATTCATTATTGAACAAAACACAGTGGGATACTAAAGAAGAAGCAGTTAATTCTTTCAGAAAAAGAATTTAGAAAGGCTGCCCCAAGGAGGCACCTCTTTGAACTAAGACTTGAATCATGAATAGGGGATTTCCCAGCAAAGACATAAGAAAAGAGTATTACAATGAGAACAGCACAAGCAAAGGCATGTAGTTATAAAAAAGCACAAGTGGTTTGGTTATCACGAGCATGGCAGTGTGCTGGTGTGTACAGATGCATTCAGAGGGACAGGTGCAAGAGGCAGGGGAGGAGACTGGGAGGGCGGGATGGGACCAGATTATGAAGGGTTCTGTATGTTATGCTAAGGGGTGGTACTTAATCTTCAAGGTGATGAGGAACCGTGGCCTTAAATGATTTTATTTTGGCATGCAAGAATGCAGGCTGTTAAAATAGAAAGCTGAGCCTGGCTCTGTTACTTGGTGTGCTATTGTTTTTCAAGGAAGAAATACAGGGTAACTTTTTAAAATAAAAGCACGAAAGACTTCACTTTGTTTTATATATTTCATATCTCGTTAGACTAAGAACCAGCAAGACTGTAACAAGAGTGGATTGCTCAAGAGCAAAGACTCAAGGCAGATTGCCTGGGTTTGAATCCCAGCTCTGCAACTTGCTCACTGTGTCTTCTTGAACAATTTACTTAACCTTCCTGTGCTCCAGTTTCTTTAGCTGTACAATGGGATGAATAATAGCACTGCAACTTTCTACATTTGTTGTAGGAATTAAAAGAGTCAATTCATGTTAAGCTCTCAGAACAAGGCTGACAAACGCTAAGTGCTTCATATATTTAGCTATTACTATTATTTGTTAAATAGTATTAGTCCTTAGGAAAAATAAAACAAAAGCTACTAGTTCTTTTTAAGGAAAGACTCTCTCACCTACTTTCTAGACTCCAGGAAAGACCTTTCTGAGAGTTGATGTGAAATTTGACTGTGTCTTATAAAATAAAATAATATAATGAGATTCTTCCTTGGACCATGACAAATATCAGTTCCCTAAAATTACAAGAGGATAGCCACTCTTCAATCAGAAGAAAAAAAAAATTAACTTTTATTTCATGGGTCTTACAATTCTGTTTTTGAAAAAGACAGTTAATGCTTCATGTGACTGTACTATTTTTAGTCTTTGAAGCTGTTATTTTAGTTGCCTTACAGTATGAAACCAATACTGAATCAGCAAATGACTGTATTAGCACTTCCTTTTAACGTTAGAAACAGTTAATCTCTGGTAACTCACAATAGCAAAAAGCACCTTTGGTTAAAAATTTCTCTTCCTTTTAGGTATAATAATAATATTACAAAGACATACTTTTACCTGTTTGTTAGGCTTTCTTTGGGGCTTCACGTTCTGGTGAATATACAGATTAATGTAAATCTAATCTTATGTAGATATACAATTTAGCCAGCCAAAAATTATTACAAAATTACCCAGAAGCAGTGCAGTGTGATGGTCCAGGGCTCAAGAACCAGACAGCCGAGGCTGGGTCCTGGGCTCTGCCACCTACTGGCTCTATAACCTTGGGCTAGGCACTCAATCTCTCTGCCCTTCAGTTTCCTCATCTGCAAAATGGGAAAGATAACTGCATTTAACTTATAAAGTTAAGAGGATTAAAATTAATACTTGCAAAGCACATTAAGATCATACATATACATGGTAAGCAATTTAGAAGTATTTGGTAAATTTAAAACAAAACAAAACAAAACAAAACAAAACAAAAAAGGCTACAAAAGGCCCCAAAGCCCTTCTGTTTCTAAGCTCAGAAGGCAACACCTTGATTTTCATGGTACAAAAGGGTGTGCACTCAGGATGACCAAGAAATGATAAAAAGAGTATGTTTTCCATTGTCTCTGTTTTAAAAGTAGGAATACCTTTCTTCTTAAATTGCTTTTTGAACCAGACAGAAGAATTTGTAATATTCTGTCTGCATACAAATGATCCAGCAGGGTAGATATTTTCTCCATTCACAGATAAAGAAATTGAGACTCAAGGAGATTTAGCAACTGCCCAGTGTCACAGCTGGTAAATGACAGATCCAGAATTTAGAACAGACCCATCTGGCTTCAAAGCCCACAGCATATCCCCTCAGGAAAACGCCTCCTCATAGGATCTACAGCATTTAATGAACTAAATCTGATTATTTCAAATTTACTTCTCTAATCTCAGCTTCTCACATGTACAGATTCTGTAACTGACTACCTAACAAGACATCTCTCCTTACGTCTTTCCCTTACATCTCTTCAATATGATTCAAAATAAATCCATCTTATTCGTCCTTGAATCTGGATCCCATTCTGTCATTTAACAATCATTTATTATTTACTATAGGTTAAGTACTGGGCTAAGTGATGCTTTCATCTGCTTCATGAAGCTTATAGATGAGAGGGGCAGGGGCAGAAAAAAATAATTGTACTAATAATTTATTAAACAGAGATAGGTGGTATGAAGTAAAAGCACACAATGATGTTATACCAGGAAAACTAATATAACCTGGAAGATCACAGAGGTACTGAGGAAGTGACATTTAAGCTGAAACCTGAAGTTGAAGTTAGTCAGTCAAGGGCGGAGAGACATGGATTCTAGACAGAGGACATAGCTAAGTACATGCTCCATGGTGGAAGGGAGCCAGGTGCCTTATGGGAACAGAATGGCTGGTGAGCAGGAAGGCTGGAAGTGAGGAAGAGGAGGAATTGGAGATTGATGCAGACAGGTGGAGAGGCTGCTGGACCATGAGGATTCATGGGGATAATGAGAAATTCCTGAAGGATTTTAAGCAGGAGAGGGACATGATCATACGTGTGTGTGTGTGTGTGTGTGTTTAAGCCACTGTGGGCAGGAGCCTATTAGGTGGCAGAGATTTCTGGTTGGCTACTCGCCATACCAATTTCTCATCAGTAACAGAACCTTGGCTTTTAAGTTGGGTACACTGATACACAGAATAAATGACCATTTTCCCAGCTCCCTCCACAGTTAAGTATGGCCATGTGGTTAAGTACTAGGCGGTGAGATATAGGCAGAAGTTTTGTGTGGAACATAAGAGAAGGCTGTTAAAGGGAGTTGACTCACGTGGGAGAAGTCCCTTCTTTTCTGTCTTTCCTCCTTCATCCAACCTGTAATTCAGACAAGATGGCTGGATCTCCAGCAGCCATCCTGAGCCAAAATAAAAGACATAAGCTAGGAGGATGGAAGGAAAAGACAGGATCCAAGATCCCTAAGTTGGATCCACCATACCAGTTCAGGACAGCCTGTCTCCAGTCTTTTTCTTTTTTTTCCCTTCACATCAAAAGAGAAATATATATATATTTTTTGTTTATGCTACTATTATTTAGTGGTTTTATATGATATGTAGTCTAACTCAATCCTAACTGATACAGAGACTACTGTATTCACCCAAGAAGAGGCAGTGGTGGCTTGGATCATGTTGGTGGTAGAGATGGTGAAGAGTGTCAGAAATGAGATATATTTAGGACACAGAATCAACAAAATGTGTTGAGAGCCCAAACATGAGAAAGGGTGAGCGAGAGGGGTAAGTTTAGACTAACTCCCAGGTTTCTGGCACAAATAGCTGAGTAGACCACAGTACAATTACTGAGCTAGAGATGGTGGGGGACATCTTGAGTTTCTTCTCAGACATTTTGAATTTGAGTTGCCTGTGAAAACTCTTAGACCTCAGAAAAGATATCAGGCTGGGAAATAGGGATCGGAGAAGTCATCGGCTCACAGATGACAACCCGAAGCCACTGGAATGGATGGTGCCCCCTAAGGCAAGTGCAGAGGGAGGAAAGAGGCCCTAGAACAGAAACTTGAGGAACACCAGCTCTTGAAGGAGACAAGAAAAAGCAGCCAGAAAGGAAGCAGGAAAACCATGAAGTTCACTTGAGGAAATAAAGGCCAATTATTCACTGCATGACCAAAAAAGGCTCAGGGCCATGAAAAAGGCAGGGAGGTTACTAACTGGCTGGATTGTAAGAACAAGGAAATGGGATCTAAGAGACACAAACAGGCCAGGCGGAGGATGAGGAAAGAGAAGAAGGGAACAGGGTGTTCTGAGAGGCTGGTGTGGTGGGAAGAGTCTCTCAGACTGGAGAGAGACTTTGGAGGGGCCTGCATTCCAGGGGTGGAGGAGGAGAAACCATCTCATCCTCTCACCCCGCCATCCTGAGAACCAAGAACCCAGTTCGTGGTTCCTCAGTTCACAGAATCAGAGACAGTCACAGGTGGAATGCCAGCTGCCTGATTCTAGCGTACAGTGTCTTGCTTTAAGGGGGACAAGCTTACACTCACCACAGTGGAACTTATTTCAAACACTTATCTAGAGGAGGGGTCCCCAACCCCTGGGCTGCAGACCAGTCCTAGTCCACGGCCTGTTAGGAACCAGGCCACACAGCAGGCAAGTGAGCGAGCAAGGAAGCGAAGCTTCATCTGTATTTGCAGCCGCTCCCCAGCACTAGCCACACCACCTCGGCTCCACCTCAGATCATCAGCCATTAGATTTTCATAGGAGCACCAGTCCCTGGTGCCAAAAAGGTTGGGGATCACTGCTCTAGAGGGTAAGGGATTTTATTTACTCAAATCGGCACGAAGAGTCAAAAAGAAAGAATGGGTATTTATATACCAAGGGTTAACAGCAATATTACTAATTTTTCTTCAAGGCTCACTATATGGCAGATTTTGCTTTTAATTCAGTTAATGCATGTTTTAGACACATTATCTCAACTGATCCCTACAACAACCCTATGAGGTAGTAACTATTATTATCCCATTTCACAGGTGAGGGATAATAATAGATGAGGACATTTAGGCATTAAGTGGTTAGGTTCACTTGCCCTGCATCATATAAGCTAGTAAGTGACAGAGCCTGGTATTTGAACACTGGTCATCTGACATCAGAACCAATGCTTCTTGTTTTAGTCAGAAAAATCTGCTTTTCTTAATTCTAAAAAAGAACACTTCTAGCCATTACACTGAAGTAATTAGTGGAAAAATAATTATGCAAAGCCATAGACAGGAAAATAATTTCCATTTCACTTGAGAACTGAGGTTACTGGTCAAAGGGAAGGTAAGTTGTTTTTCTTCTCTTTAACTGGTATGTCTGGTAATTCAGAATAAAAGAAACCTGGGTTTTAGTCATTTTGTGGTACCCTGGTCTGCTCTTTTCCAAAACTGTTCCTCTAAGACAGAGCCCCCTTGAATAGGCTGTGACAACTGGATATAGCACAGACCATTGCCCGTGAGAACAAAGGAAGATGCGACCCCAACATGTGACCCAGACACACAGGACGTCAGGTGGAGGAAACTGTTCCATTTTTAGTCAGAGTTCATCAATGTAAAAGTGCGTCTGAGGCAGTGTGTCTGGGGCACTGGAAGAAAAGAACCAGTGTTTCCACTGAAGATACAAGTAGACCTTGGTGTTTCAAATGAAGGCCTTTTAAGGGTGAAAAGTCCCTGAGAATTCAGAGTTGGAGTTAGGAAGCTACACTGAGATGTCTGGGCTACGCAGTTGTAATTAATCATGATTTGGAGGTTCTGGGTTAACCCAGAGGCTTTGCGAGCACCTTTCCAGCACCGAGGCTTTGCCAATGGCACAGACACACTCAGGGCCTGAGTATCAACGAGCATCTGCACAACTCAGTGAGCCATTATTAGAAACCCACAATGTATCAAGTTCTATGCAGGCACCGGGAGGGGAAGAGGGAATAATGATAAGCAGACATGGTCTCTGTCCTTTTTCAATTTTCTTTTCTATTTTTGCCTTTGGTTAGTGTGCGGAAAAGAGTTAACACAACAGGCCTGAAGCTGCTATTCTTAGACAGGCTTAATTGCCTTTCTACAGTTGGCCTTGACTGGCATCTGGGAACTTGAATTTTAGGAAAGTTCAAACTGTTTTCAGCATTGACAAGAACAGCTAATTATGCCTAAACCGTTTGTGCAAATAACATGGTTTATGCTGAAATCTGCTTTTCCTTCTAGAAAGTAGAATTTTGGTATATTCTAGGCAGAGGATGCCTATATAACCAACCGGTCCCTAAAAAAAAAAAAAAAAAAAAACTTTGGCATTGAGTCTCTAATGAGCTTTCTGGTAAGTAACATTTCACATGTATTGTCACAACTCATTGCTAGAGGTTCTAAGTATGTCCTATGTGACTCCACTGAGAAAGGACTCCTACAAGCTTGTGTCTGTTTCCTCCAGACTTCAGCCCATGTGCCTTTTCCCTTTGCTGATTTTGCTTTGTCTCCTTTTGCTGTAATAAATAATAGTCATGAATATGTAACAGCATGCTGAGTCCTGTGAGTCCCCCTAGCAATTAAATTAATGATGGAGGCGACTTTAACACTTACTAGCTATAGATCACTGAGTTAGTTAAGTTCACTAAGCCTTAGATTTCTCTGGAAATAAGACAGGAAAACTTGCCTCAGAAGATGATTGTAGTGAAGATTAAATATGTGGTAGACAATCAATAAATATCATATTCTTTTCTCGTTAGACTAACATGTGAATGGCATCACTATGGTTGTGCAGTTCCCAGCCTGCACAACACTGGGCAGCTTTGAGGAGGCTTGCTTCGCCATTCCTCCCTTCCACTGATGTGATGGAGTCAGCTCATGTGAGCTCATGAGAGTCTATTGTGTGTACCATTTCCCTGCTCTACTTTCAAAGGCATGTTGGTGGCCGGAAATTTGCCATGGTGGGATTACTTACACCATGGAAATTGGCAAACGCTTAAAATCAGGGCTTCTCCTTTGACTCCCAGTTGCAAAACATTTACTACCACACCACCGTTCCCTTCATTTAAAAAAATCAAATAAAGATGAAGTTCCTGCCAGAAACATTTTGTTGCCTAACCAAAGACAGCAAGCATATATACATTTTAAGAATAAACAGGCTACATGAAAAGATGCTCAACATTATTGGCCATAAGGGAAATTCAAATCAAAAATATCATCAGAGAAATGCAAATTAAAACCACAATGAGATATCACCTCACACCTGCCAGAATGGTTATCATCGATAAATCAAAGAACAAGTGATGGCAACGATGCGGAGAAAAGGGACCCCTCATATATTGTTGGTGGAATTGCGAATTGGTACAGCCACTATGGAAAACAGTCTGGAAGTTTCTCAAAAAATTAAAAATGAATATACCTTTTGACCCGGCAATTGCATTTCTGGGTATTTAGCCAAAGAAAACCAAAACAAAAACTCATAAATATCCATGCACCCCTAGGTTCATGGCAGAACAATTTATAATAGCCAAGATATGGAAGTAACCTAAATGTCTATCAACGGACAATTGGATAAAGAAGTTATGGTTCCGTGTACGGTGGAATATTACTCAGCCATTAAAAATAATTAAATCTTACTACTTGCAATGACATGGATGGACCTAGAGGTTATTATGCTGAATGAGATAAGTCAGAGAAATATAAATATCATATGCCTTCACTTATATACAGAATCTAAGAAACAAAAAGAACAAACTAATCAAAAGCGGATTCACAAATATAGAGGACAATCTGGTAATGGACAAAGGGGTGGAGGTTTAGGGGTCTGGGAGAATGGGGTGAAGAATTAAAATAATACAAATGAGTAGTTGGTAGATGGCCACAGGGATGGGGAGCACGGCATAGGGAATGCAGTTAGCATTAATGTAATAGGTGTAGAGCCAGAGGAGAGAAAGAACAATTAGGGGGAATCATTTCATAAACTATATAAATGTCTAACCAATGTACTGTATACTTGAAACTAATAATGAAATGAAATTTAGATAAATAAATAAATGAAAATATGCCCTCCTCAGAAAAAAAAAACAATGAGATACTAATTCATACCAACTAGGATGGCTAGAATGAACAAAAGAGATAAGAAGTCTTATGAAGAATGTGAGGAAACTGAAATCCTCATACAGTCCTGGTGGTAGTGTAAAATGTCACAGCCCCCTCTGGAAAGCAGTCTCACAAGTCCTCAAAACGTTAAACATAATTACCAATGACCCAGCAAGAGATATGAAAACATATCCCAACAAAAATTTGTATATGAATATTCACAGCAGTTCTATTTTAAATAGCCAAAAGGTAGAAACAACCCAACTATCTATCAACAGATGAATTAATAAACAAAATGTAGTATACCCACCACACTGAAATATTACTTATTTACAAAAAGGAATGAAGTACTGATTAAGGCTACAACATGAATGAACCTTGAAATATGACAATAAAAGAAGCCAGTCACAAAAGGCAACACGCTGTATGATTCTACACATAAATTATCCAGAATAGACAAATCCAAAGAAACAGGAAGTAGATTGGTGGTTGCCAGGGCTTGGGGGATGGAGGATGGGGAGTGACTGCTTTTTTTTTTAAGACCCATTGCTTTTCTTTCTTGGCCCTGCATCAGCCATTAAGATTCTATAATGCCTCTTCCTTTATGCTAGCAGTCTGTCCCTGTGAACATCTGAGTGACCTTTGTGATAGTTTCCCCGCTGCTTTTTTGTTTGTTTGTTTGTTTTGAGGAATAACCAAAGCAATATGCAGCTTTTCAGGTGTTAATTATGTAATTTTTGCCATCTGGATTTATATGATCTAATATTTTCTGACTTTTCAGATGATTTATAGATAATGGCAATCAAGTTAGCATTAAGTAATAATGATAACTAATTATTTTAAAGATATGAAATGTCTTTACCACCACTTTTATTAGATTTTTACGACTGTGTGAAATAAGTAATGCAGAGGTTACTCGCCCCCTTTTTTAAGGTTCAGAGTAATTATGTGATTCTCTGGTACTCAGAACAAAAAAGCACTAGACCTCAGGTTTGCTGCCTCCCAGTCTTATATTGACAGTCTTAGAAACTATCAAAAGCTACAGGTAGAAGTGCAGGATGTTATGTGCAGAGTTTAGTAATTTAATATCATGGAATAGAAACTATTAGCAAAAAAACTAATTAAACTCCTTTCTAAATAAAAACAAAACAGAAAATATTTCTAGTGGAGAAAATGAAAGCTACATGTTCACATGCTAAGTAAGCATCATTTAAGTGTCTTCTGTGTAATCTTTATGAATCTTAAGGCTGAGAAAATTTTATTGCAATTTAGGAACCAAGGGATTATCTCAGAATGTATGTGAAGCAGCTCACTTTTACTTTCAAAAGATGCTTTAGTAAATTTATAAATTTATTGTAAAATGAGGGAAACTATGAATTCTAAGTTGTATTGTGATATCTTTCTTTTTTGCCCCTGATCACTTTGTTTTTCCACTTTCTAAAATATTAATTTCCCATTCATCCATTTCTCCCACCCCCAAACCCACCTCTGGCAACCACCAATTTATTTTCTGTATCTATCAGCTTGTTGTTTGTTTTTTTTAAAGATTCCATATATAAGAGAGTTCATATGATAATTGTCTTTCTCTAATTTATTTCGCTTAGCGCAATGCCCTCAAGGTCCATCTATATTGCCAAAATTACATGATTTCATTATTTTTTATGCCTGAATAATAAATATATATATATATATACACACACACACACACACATATACATATACATACACACCCATTGGTAGACATTTACATTATTTCAATATCTTGACTATTGTAAACAATGTTGCAATAAATAGCAATAAATGCAATGGCGGGGTGCAAATATCTTTTTGAGTTAGTGGTTTAATTTTTTTCAGATAAATACAGAAATGGAATTGCTGGATCATATGATAGTTCTATTTTAATTTTTTGAGGAACCTCCACACAGCTTTCCATGCACAAGAGTTTCCTTTCTCCACATCCTTGCCAATCAATACTTGTTATTTCTTGTCTTTTTTATAACAGCCATACTAACAAGGATGAAGTGATACCTCATTGTGCTTTTGATGTGCATTTCCCTGATAATTAGTGATGTTGAGCACTTTTTCATGTACCTGTTGGTCATCTATATGTCTTCTTTGGAAAAATGTCTATTGATATCTTTTCCCTATTTTTTAAATTAATTGGTTTTTGTTTTTTTGCTATTGAGTTGTATGAGTGCTTTATATATTTTTTATATTAACCTGTATCATATATATAATTTGTAAATATTTTCTCCCATTCAGTAGGTTGCCTTTTCATTATATTGATGGTTTCCTTTGCTCTGCAGAAGATTTTTAGTTTGATCGAGTCCCACTTGTTTATTTTTGCTTTTGTTGCCTTTGCTTTTGGTGTCAGATTTTAAAAGTAATCACCAAGACTTATGTCAAAGAACTTATGCCTATGTTTTCTTCTAGGAGTTTTATGGTTTTAGGTCTTATATTCAAGTCTTTAATCCACTTTGAGTTAATTTCTGTGTATGGTATAAAATAGTGGTCCAGTTTTTTTGTTTTTTGTGTTTTTTTGCATGTGGCTGTCCAGTTTCCCCAACACCATTTATTTAAGAAATCATCCTTTCCCCATTGTATATTCTTGACTCCTTCGTGGTAAATTAATTGATCATATATGCATGGGTTTATTTCTGGGTTCTCTACTTTGCTTCATTGTTCTGTGCCTGTTTTTATGCACATTACATATTGTTTTAATTCCTATTGCTTTGGAATACAGTTTGAAGTCAGGGAGCATGAAGCCACCAGCTTTGTTCTTCTTTCTCAAGATTGCTTTGGCTATTCAGGGTCTCTTATGGTTCCACATAAATTTTAGGTCTGTTCATTCTATTTCTGTGAAAAATGCCATTGGAATTTTAGTAGGGAATTGCATTGAATATGTAGATTGCTTTGGGTATTATGGACATTTTAATAATATTAATTCTACCAACTATGAACACAAATAGTTGTAGTTTTCAGTAAATAGGTCTCTCACTTCCTTGGGTACATTTACTCCAATGTTTTATTTTCTTCTTTTTTATGCAATTGTAACTGAGCTGTTTACTTAATTTCTTGTTCTAATAACTTATTATTAGTGTATAGGAATGTAACTGATTTTTGTGTATTCATTTTGTATCCTGCAACTTTTTTGAATTTGTTCACTAGTTCTAACAATTTTTTGATGAAGTCTTTAGGGTTTTCTATATATAATATGTTGTCTGCAAACAGTGACAGTCTTACTTCTTTTTTTCTAATTTGGATGCCTTTTGTTTCTTTTTCTTGCTTAATTCTTCTAGCTAGGACTTCTAATAATATGTTGAATATAAGTAGTGATAGTGGACATCCTTGTCGTGTTCCTGATCTTAAGGAAAAAGCTTTTAGCTTTTCACCATTGAGTGTGATATTAGGTGTGATGGTCATATGATTTTATCCTTTATTTTGTTGATGTGGTACATCACACCAACATGCAGATGTCGAACCATCCTTGTATTCCCAGAATAAATACCACTTGATCATGATGTATGGTCCTTTCAATGTATTGTTTAATTTCATTTGCTAATATTTTGTTGAGGGTTGTTGCACTTATGTTCATCAGGGCTATTAGCCTGTAATTTTCTTTTCTTAAAATATAGCTGTCTGATTTTGGTATCATGCTAATGCTGGACCTATACAATGAGTTTTGAAGAGTTCCTTTCTCTTCTGTTTTTCGGAAGAGTTTAAGAAGGATTAATAATAATTCTTCTTTGAATGTTTCATAGAATTCACCAGTGAAGCCATCTGGTCCTAGACTTTTACTTGTTGGGCGGTTTTTGATTACTGATACAATCTCCTTACTATCAATCAATTTGTTCATATTTTCTATGCTTTCATGATTTGGTCTTCATAGATTGAACGTTTTTAGGAATTTATCCATTTCTTCTAGATTGTCTAATTTGTTGGCACATACTAGTCTCCTATGACCCTTTGTATGTCTGTGATATCAGCTGTAACTTCTCTTTCATTTCTTATTTTACATATTTGAGTCCTCTTTTCTTTTTGGTGAGTCTAGATACAGGTTTGTCAACTTTGTTTAAGAACCAGCTCTTAATTTCAATGATCTTTTCTATTGTCTTTTTTAGTCTCTATTTCACTTATTTCTGCTCTAATTTTTGTTATTTCCTTCCTTCTACTAACTTTGACCTTTGTTTGTTCTCTTTTTCTAGTTCCTTAAAGTATGAAGTTAGGTTGTTTAAGATTTTTCTGGTTTCTTGAAGTAGGCATTTATCATTATGAATTTCCTTCTTAGAACTTTTACTATTTCCCATAAATTCTGATATAGTTCCATTTTCATTTGTCTCAAGATATTTTTTTATTTCACTTTTAAATTCTTCTTTGACTCATTTGTTGTTTAGTAGCATGTTATTTAACCTCCACACATTTGTAAACTGTTTTTTCTGTGTGACTCTTAATTCCATGCCATTGGTTAGAAAAGATACCTGATATGACTTTAATCTTCTTAAATTTATTAAGACTTGTTTTGTAGCCTAGCATGTGATCTATCCCAGAAAAGAGCTTCTCCCAGAGAATAGCTTATACACTCATCTGAAGCTCCAATTTTTGTCATTGCTACCTAAAGGACACCCCCAGATCACCTGCCTCTGGGGGCCAGCAGAGTTCATGTTTGCAGTCCTACAGGACTGGATATATTTGCATACTTTTAAAAGCCACTGCTTGTGAATGTGGCCTACAATCGGCTTGAATATAGGTGCTAAGATCCTACCATTGGGACATTGACAGGTATTGGCACACCTCAACTAGTGAGAGCTATTAAAAATATACAGAATGCTTGGACAAGCACAAAAGTTTGAGAGACAACCAAGAGCTGGGTGGGGCAAGATTGATGACAAGGTTCGTCTCCTACATAAGGCCACTTCTCCAAGTCTGGGAGAGGTGGTTGTTTCATCTAATACAAAAAAGCTAACGTAGAGAGCAAACAAAATTAAGAAACAAAGAACTATATTCCAAATGAAAGAAAAGGATAAAACTCAGGGAGGGGAGGACTTAATGAAACGAAGATAAGTAATTTGCCTGATAAAGAGCTTAAAGTAATTTAAAAAAAATTGCTCACTGAACTGAGGAGAAAAATGGTAAACACAGTGAGAACTTCAAAGAAAAGAAGAAAATATAAGAAAGTACCAAATAGAAGTCACAGAGCTAAATAATACAGTAAATAAACTGAAAAAAAAAATACACTAGAGGAGTGCAATATCAGACTAGAGGAAGCAGAAGGAATCAGTGACCTCGAAGACAAGGCAGTGTGCGGAGAGAGGTTTGTAGTTGTGGAGAGAGGTTTGTAAGCTGACAAGGTCCTTCAAACTGTGAAGGCAATCAAGGGTTACTTTGCCTCCACAAATCCTCCACAGATTCCTCCTGAGAACAAGAAAGTATAAATATAGCCACAGGCAGGCAAACAAGCTGAAGGTCATGAGAAGATATGGCTTGGGAAAAGTGGAAGAAACAGTATTGTTATACCTATGAGAAACTGCTTATGCCAACTAGTATGTTCTTGTATAAAAGCAGCTTGCAAAAATAAAACTGGCTGTTGTCCATCATCAGTGGGCAGCAGACCTCCTGAGCCCCACTTTCTGTCTCCTTTCTTCTCTCAATCTCCCACTGTTCCCACTCAGGTTTATTTTCCAGGGCCACACTGGACCTGGCAGGATTTACCACTTGCTGGACACGGCAGCAGTGGAACTCACCCAACCAGACCAACAAAAAGAAAAAATAATGAAATAAAGTGAAGATAGCTTAAGGGATCTACAGGACAAGATCAAACAAACTAACATTTGCGTTATAGGGCTTACAAAAGGAAAAGAAATAAGGTTTGAAAATTTCCCTAACCGGAGGTAGAAAACAGATATCAAGATCCAGGAAGCCCAGAAACATCCAAAAAAGATGAACCCAAAGAGATCCACACCAAGCCATATTATAATTAAAATGTCAAAAGTTAAAGATAAAAAAAAAAAAAAAAGATTCTTAAAAGCAGCAGAGAAAAACAACCTGTTACATACAAGGGAATCCTCATAAGACTACCAGAACATTTTTAAGCTGAAACATTACAGGCCAGAAGGGAGTGGCACCATATATTCAAAATGCTCAAAGAAAAAAGCTTCCAATAAGAACAGTCTACTCAGCAAAATTAAAAGAGAGAGAAAGAGTTTTCCAGACAATCAAAAGCTAAAGAAATTCATCACCACTAAATTGGCCTTACAAGAAATGTTACAGGAGCTTTTTTAATCCAAAAAGGGTGCCAATTAGTAATAAGAAAAACATATGAAATAAAAAAATTCACTGGATAGGTAAAGATATAGTAAAGGCAGTAGATTAATTACTTATAAAGCTAACATGAAAATGGAAAGACAAAAGTAATAAATAACTATGGTTACAATTATTAGTTAAGGGATACACAAGATAAAAAAAAAGATGTAACATGTGACATCAAAAACATGAAGCATTGGAGAAGAGTAAAAATGCTGAATTTTACAACTGATCGAACTTATTATCAACTTAAAAGACTGCTAGTAATATAAGTTGTCATTGTAAGGCATATGGTAAACACAAAGCAAAAGCTTATAGTAAATATATAAAAAGTAAAGAGAAAAGAAGATAAACATACTAAAGAAAATCATCAATCACAAAGGAAGAGAGCAAGGGAAGAAGAAAGGAACAGAGAGGAACTACAAAAACAGACAAAAACAATTAACAAAATGGTAATAAGTACATATCAAACAACAATTACTTTAAATGTAAATGGTCTAAATTCTCCCATCCAAAGACAGAGAGTTGCTGAACAGATTTAAAAAATATATATAAGAACCATCTATATGCTGCTTATAAGAGATCACTTTTAATGTAAGGATATAGACTGAAAGTGAACAAATGGAAAAAGAAATTCGGGGCAAATAAAAATAAAAGAAAGCTAGGGTAGCTATACTTACATCAGACAAAATTAACTTTATAACAAAGACTGTAGTTAAGAGGCAAAGAAGGGCATTACATAACGATACAAGGGTCAATCCAACTAGAGGATATAACATTTGTAAATATTTATGCCCCCAATGCACAAGTACCTAAATATATAAAGCAAATATTAACAGAGCTAAGGAGAGAAGCAGACATCAATACAATAATAGTAGGGGACTTTAAGATACTACTTAATCGGTGGGTAGATCATCCAGACAGGAAATCAATAAGGAAACACTGACCTTAAACGATGCGTTAGACAAGATGGACTTAACAGATATAAACAGAACATCCCATCCAAAAGCAACAGATTATACATTCTTCTCAAGTACACATGGAACATTCTTGAGGTTTCTGTTCGGAGTGATGAAAAAGAACTAGACGGTGGTGACTGTTGCACAACATTGTGAATGAACTTAATGTCACACTGAATTGTACACTTTAAAATGCTTACAATAGTAAATTTTGTTATGTATATTTTACCACAAGAGAAAAAGATATCATCAAGAAAATTACAAGACAAGCCACAGTACCAACAAGTATTTGCAAAGGATACACAATGGGTTTGATTCAGAATATATATTTTGTATTTTTTGAAAACAAGTAAGAAAAGACAGAAAACCTAATAGAAAAAAAGAGGGAAAATATCTAAATGAGCACTTCAGTGGATAGTAAATACCAGTGAACAATGAAAATGTGCTTACCCTCTTTAGCAATCAGAGAAATATAGATTTAAAAAAAAAAACAAAACAGTGAAACATAACTACACACACACCAGAACGTAGTCATCCAGAGGCAAGGGTCAAGCTCAGAGCTGAGAAGAGGAAAGGTCCAAATTCTGAGCAGGCAGTGATAGGAGCAAGTATCCTCTTCTATTCCAAATAGCCAAAAACCACTGCCAATATATCTGAAGGACCAAAGGCTATTTTAAGATATGAGAATTATATTTGGCTATGAAAGATATTCTAGTGATCATACAATTCAATTTCTTCATTTAGGGTGGAAATTGAGTTACCGACTGGATAACTGGCTTCCCCAAAGGCATCATAGCAGAGTCATAACTATACCTTAAACCTTCTAACTGCTTGTTCATGTTCCACTGTGCCCAGTGCCGATGTGCATGAATATGAGAGCCAAACTTTGCTCTTACTCTCTGCTCATAACCCTCCAAAATCTTTCTATTATATTTTTAAAAATCCAAAATCTTTCCTATGTCCCACACAGCCATCCACGCATGATCTTGCCAGGTCCTTGGCCTCTTCACCCTCGTCGCACCCTATTCCCCTTCAACTCCTTAGCCTCTCTGCTGTTCTTTAAGCAAAGAAGCACATGCTGCCTCCCTGAGGGCCTGCATTCCTGGCTTCTGTTAGGACATCCCCCTCATGGCTTCTAAGTGGCCTGCCTTGCTCTTCCTAAAGTCTTTATTCCCTGAGCACCTACAAAAAACAAACAGAAGCATGGAAGTCCCCACCCCTCCAATCCTGCTTTCCTTTTCTTCGTGGCAGGGAGCTATTTACTGGTGTGCACTTTCTCCACTAGAAGGTAAATTACATAAGAACTATACATTTGCTCTTAAGTCCCCAGAGCCTAGAACAGTATCTGTCACAAAGTAGGCACTTAAAATATTGTGTTAAATTAATTAATTCAAGAAAATAAAAAATTTTTTTTGGCTAGGAAATCAGAGCAAAGTCTGTGGGGACCTTCCAAGTCACATGCCCTGGGGTTGAAACCTATTACCCAACTAAAGGTAGCAGTTACACATGATAAATCTAGGTTTCTCTACATCTAAACTTTATAATTCGGTTGATTCAGAAAGTTTAATGTTATTGGTTATGTATGTTCCTCCATCAATACCTCCCCTCAGCACACATAGTTGATAACTTTCTCAGAAAAGAAAGATTTAATCTCATGCTTTTGAGTATCCTTGTTTAAGATTTAAAATTTTTTATTTTTCCTAATATTTTTCATTTTTTTCTTTTCATAATTTGGATTAAATTTAATAAGAAACAATCCCTTTATAGCAAAGTTGAGAATGGAATATTATGTCTTTATGTAATATGTATAAATAGCATAGTATATTAGTTGATTACAAAATTTATAAAAGTAAACAGCTTGATCATATATCAACAATATCTAATTACTACAAACATGCCATGAAAAATAACTTATTCATAAGAGTAACTACAACCATAAAATACTCAAGAATACATTTAACAAGAAAAATATGGGACTTTAAAAAACAACTCTAACTGTTAAAGGGAAATAAGTTTAGTAGACATAAACCACTTGGCTCTGAAAAAGAAGACTCTAAAGAACATGCACCAGTTATAAATGTGCTTGTTTCTTAAGCTGTTTGACAGTGAAGATGCTTGGAAGCATTTCACGGGCAGAATTTGTAGATATTATCAGATATGAGAACAAATAAAGTCTCACATGTTCTGCTGAGGTAAACTCAGGTTTTGAGTGACCTGACGCTTATACACTTTGGAGAGAAGGCTCTCTTTTTTCAAGTGCACAATTATGAAACAAAAATGCTAGGGCCCTTCCAGGGGCCTTAGAAAGGGCTGTGGCATTGAAAGGCTCTAATGTTTACTTTTCATTAATGCGATTCAAGATAGATATACCTCTGGTGTTATAAAAATGTAACACTGAAGCAACACCATATTTACCACGACCTGCACCCTGTCATGTGCCCCACAGATAAACATCCAGATAAAAGCATCCAGAGCAGATGGCCCCCAAGAGTTCCACCAGCACGGGCTCAGAGACACTGAGAATGCAAAACAGCCCTATTCCAAGGTATGCATTTCCACCGGCTACCAAATCACAACATAACAAGCAACAGTGATCAATTTAAAGAGCGAACCACCTGTGATTAGTGAGTGACCTCATGGGAGAATGAAAGAGTTATGTTTATTGCAATAATTTCTATATTTAGGAAAAGCCAGACACAAGAATAGAAACTCTGAAACACGTTATAACAAAGAAAGACAAAAGTGAGCAAGAATGTGGCCTACCTACAATAATAATAGCAACTGATAATTAGAGTAGTACTTTCCGCATGCCAGGAACTGTCCTAACTCCTTCCTATTCATTTACTCCTCACAAAAAGCAGAGGGCAATACTAGTATTTGCCCCAGTTTAAAGATGAGGAAAATGAGGCACAGAGAGATTAAGTAACTTGTCCAAGGTCACAGCTAATAAGCAACAAATTTAAGATTTGAAATCAGATAACCTGGCTCCAGAATCCACAATCTACTCTCTAACTATCATGGAAATTCTATAAACCCAGAGGTGGACCTTAGACCACAACTGAAGCTCCCTAGAATGAAGAAGGAGCAGAGAACTGCTGATAAGCTGGTACTAGAACCTCAAGAAAAACATCTCATCCAGTGGCTATTGGTCTTATTTCCTACAGATATTTTAGTCATAACACCTATCTTTAGAAAGTAATTATGTGTGATTTCTGAAAATAAAGGAATGACCCTGTATTTAAAATAAAATCTGGATTGCATATTTGATATTAACATTAAGATACTCACCTTATTCCAAGAAAATTCGAATCTCTACCGTTGATTTTGATATTGTACTAAAAGTAATCTCAGCCAGGACTGAGTTAACCTAAAACTCAGCTTACTTTACTGCTTTAAAAAATGTTAAACCAATTTAGTAAGTTATAACAGTAGATTTACAGGGGTCTTTTTCAACTTTGGCATTGTTCTCTACTGTTAGGAGAGATTATGAATATAATAAGTTCATCTTTCGTTGACTTACTTTGAGTTTTCTCTGTAAAGAATCATTAATACTTAACCAAACTCACTTTGAAGTTCTTAAGAGTTTCAACCTAAGTATACTATAACTCTTTCAATCTCTTTCACGTAAGCATTCGCAGAAAAAAAAATTTCTTTCTGTAGGTCTCTTTTCTGCACAACTCGAATTTCCTGAAAATACAAGGGCTCCTACCACCTCACACAGGCATAGTGATGAAAACACACACACAAATCAACAACTGTTAAAGAACACCCTTTTTAAGGTCTGCTATATATAGCCTAAGAAGGGAAGGAGGAAGGAAACATGTATAGAGGTGGTCAGTGAAGTTTCTGTTTAAGGAAGTCCCCTTTGTAGGAAGTAGCACAATGTGGTTTAACAGCACACTAACCAGAAAGATAAGACATTTTGGTTCACCTAGTCAAATGAAATGTCACTTCGGAGATGGAGCTTGACTTGGTTGTCCTTCACATTCTTCACTTGTAAAACACATGGTGGACAAATTTATTAATTATCTACAGATATACTTTACGGAGATGCTAAGGAGAACAGAGCATGGCAAGTACATATGCAAAACCCTTGTACTTTTGCGAAATCTATGCTATGAAAATTTTAAGAACAGAAGAAAATCTTGAAATCCTGTAGGTGCAACCACTCGAATTACACCCAGAAAGCCAAGGGCCAGTGAAGTTAAGAGTCCCAAGTAATCCAGAAATGCATGAACAAGTGCAAACAGTAGTGGCATATAAGAATAAGAACTCCAGGTCTCAAGAAGTCCCCTCCACAATAGACTGGATGCAGTATAAGAAAGTCTGCAATTATAAAAGTAGATTGTGTCTACAGCCATGCCACACTGAACATGCCTGATCTCATCTGATCCCAGAAGATAAGCAGGGTCGGGCCTGGTTAGTACTTGGATGGGAGACCACCTAGGAAGACCAGGTGCCGTAGGCATTTAAAAAAAAAAAAAAAGGAGATTACTTAATCAGACTGTAAACTTAACGAAGCTAGATTGATCTTTTAATTCCTCCACCCTAGCATACTGTGCATACTCATTAAATCTTTGTTGTGCAAATGATGAATAAACTAAAACAAGTGATCTGAATCTTATATAACAAATAAAAGTGTATAGACTCTCTTCTACCGGAAAATACAAGTATAGATAGAGGTATACATATACATATAAAACAATATATATATTTCTCTAAAAGGAGCAAAATTCACATGTTACAATCTCACCAGCAGGGACTTACACCTATCCGTGATACTTTTTGCAGTGACAAATAAAATTAAGGAACAGCTATCCTATGGGATTACTTGGAATAAAGACAGAATGGAAAAAAGTTTTCTCATACAACTAAGATAATAGGGGGTAAACTCCTTTCCCAATATCTATTATTAATCACTAAAGACTTCATTTAAGTCTCTTACTTACATTATTTTAATTAACAAACAACTATATTATACATATTTTGTACAATTTTTCATTTCAGGTGTTTACCAAGGTGGAATCATGCAAATATTATGGAAAACAATATTAGTTCTCTAAGATTAAAAAAAAATAAGTACATGAAGAGCTTTGGGGGAAAAAAACAGTAATGTTTTTAATTTTCTGAGGTAGTAATCAAAATCTAATATTTATCTCAGAAGTACAGTATATTCTTTAAAGATCTTTTTGCTTCCTCAAATACTGATCATCACCATTGTAATTACCACCAACAAAACCTTTTGGAGGACCTAATGTGTGCAAGGTATAGTGTGATATGTTTAAATTATAAGGTAACAGCCTCTGCCCTCAAGATTATGATATAGTTGGTGAGAAAAAAGGCAATAATAACACATACAACCAGAGAAATGGAAAAGGTCTCCCACTTAAGAGAACTTGAGATGGGACTTGGATAGAGAGAGGATAGAAGAACTGCTAGACACAGCAAGAACAAAGCTTCAAAGGTAGAAGAGGGACAAGTATTTTTAAGCAAAGGGGTCTGAAGAGTCATTAGATGGTATCCATTATGTGAACAACCATATTATTTAAGCTGTGTAAGCGTTCTCACCTACTTAGGCAACCCAAACACATCCTTTCCAAAACTAAGGCAATGCAATCAGAGGCTGATACAGAAACATTCAGATCTGAGTTTTGGTTCATGCTTAACAACCAACTGGCTTACTAGGTGACCGACCTCAAACAAATATCTCCTTATCCTCATTTCCCACAAGTGAAAAATTGGGCACTTATTCCTTAATGGTTCTTTTTTATTACTAAAAAATTACTCATGTATTGGTAATTGTTATATATATGTATATTATATGTAATATATAGAGAGAGAACAAAACAGTTCCAAAAACACACCAAGCCCCCTTGCACCCCAGGGCCTTTACGCATGCTGTTCCCTCTGTATGGAATGGGCTTTCTCTGCCTAATATTGCTCATACTCCAGATCTTGAGTATTCTTACCACAGGGAAGAAAAAAGGTAACCATGTGAGGTGACAGCTATGTTAACTAGCTTGATTGTAATAATCACTTCATAATATATGTTGAAACATCACATTGTACACTTTAAATATATACAATCCTACATAAATAAAGCTGGAAAAATAAATAAATAAAAAACATTGCTCATACTTCAACCCTTGGATAAAGGGAGGTTTTCCCCAACCCCTTCCCAACATCCACTGCCCTCCAAATCAACATAGTCTATACTTTTACCACCGAAGTTTCCTTCACTCAGAAAATTTAGTCTCTTTTGTAACTGTCCTTCTAAGGTAAAGGCTATCATGTCTATCCTCATCAACGAACACTTAACAGAAACCACTAATTTCAGAAGTAGCTTCAAAGATTTCTAAGATTCTGCAGCCCAGTAATTTATGATGCAACAGGGAGAAATAAACCTCAGGTTACAAAAATCACGATGTCAAACATAGTTCTTTTTCAAAAAAATTGCAACAAGCTATACACTTCCAATTAAGACAAGTTTCTTTCAAGATAGGCAGGTGGGAAAAGAGAGGTGGGGAGAAACACTATGTTTATGTCAACTATAATATCATTCCTCAGACATTCTGGGAATTCTTTCCATAATTGCCTTCAGTGCCTACTGCACAGTTTTTTGAATATATTCAGTGGAAGAACAGCTAAATAAAACTTTGATGGAAATTTGACTTTTTGATATCACTAAAAATTGCCGAGAGCTAAGTCTTATGAATAAATTTTCTGAACAAAAACACTGATTTTTTTTTTACAGCCTTTGTCTCTCTCATCATAATACAAATAATCAAGGAATAAACCACTATTAATATAGCTGGATCCTAGAGTGTTTTTCTAAACTTTTGATTAAACTCCCTCTTCATAATTACTGATAATGTACTATTCTCCATAAAATGTTTTATATGCCTAACAACTGTTTAATACAGAAGAATAACATGTTAAAACTGAAACGGGAGTAGAAACAGGGAAACAGGGAAAAGTGATTTTTACTCATCCTAAGGGACCAAGCTAAAATAATTTCTTTGGTGGGACAGGGATCTTCAGCTCCTAATGATGAATAAGAGTAGAACAGACTATAATGATTTTTAAATCTGATTTCATGTTTGAGGACTCTCATATACAATCATTGAGTATCATGATATAGTTGGCATTTTACAGCATGTAACAAAAGATGGCATTTCTTCTTTACATTTCTCTTCCTCTCACACTCTACATTTAAAACCTTTATGTGTTGAACAACTAAAAGCAATGTGTGATCAGGGATTAGATCTTGGACTTGGCAAAGGAAGGAGGTTGCGAAATAGCTATAAAGATATCAGTGAACAGATGAATGAAATTTTACTATAGATTCTATATAGTATTGTATCAGTGTTAAATGTCTTGATTTTGATCATTTGAACATGACAGAAGTCTGAATAGGATTTGCAGAACTCTGGATGGGTGGAACGCCACATAACAATGCCACATAGCAATGTATATCAGAGAGGAGCTCTCTAATAGCTCCTCTAGAAGTTTAGCACTGCGGTTACAAGGGAGAATGGTCTTATTCTTAGAGTATACATAATGACCTAGTTAGTGGTAAAAGAGTAATGTCTACAAATTACTCTCAAAAGGTTCAGAAAATAACATGCATAGAAAGAGAAAGAGAATGATAGAGCAAAAGTGGGGGGGGGGGAACCATAGGCAATCTATAAATCTGAGTCAGTTACTTGAGAGTTCCTTGTACAATTCTTGCAACTTTTTTGTAAGTTTGAAACTACAGCAAAATATAAAGTTACGAAAAAATTTTATGAATGTGGATGGAAGGAATGGTATTCCCTCCACATCTGTCTTAAATAGATATCTGCTTCCTGGAGAAAAACAGTAAATGTTAGTAAATGAAAATGGATAATGTGGCAAACTAAGGGGGTAAATCAGACCCTAGGACTTCAGACCTGCATCTTGGCCATTTTAAGTGGTAAATAATAAATAAGTGCAGATCCAGGACAGTAGAATAAGAAGTCAGATAAGAATTAGAAGTAGAAGAGACATAAAAAAGGAAATTGAAACACAAAAGAGGAAGTTGATACTACCTTATTTCAGAAACAAGGACACTCAACTGCCAATAAGAAAATGAATTTTCATGGGATAATATAGCTGAAAATTTTGAAAGCCAAAAAAATTCCTTTCTACACTAACCACTTACTATCTATTGAACATGTATATCGGTACCACTTTTTACAAGCTTGTGACTTATCTGGTAACCTATAAAGTCTGATGCAAATGCTTCCAATTGCCCTGAAGTAAAAAAATAAATAAATATATAATAAATTTAAAAATATATTTTTTCCACCCCACACTCACTCCCCAGAATCATAGAAAGTGCTGAAAGATACAAATCTTCAGGTAGGGATTAGAAGGGTCTGTAAACCTATGCTTTCCTTTCCGTGGCAGTCAGAGGCAGGGGAGGAGTGAGGGTGGGTAGGGATTAGGGGGAGCACCTAGTCTAAGGATAAAACCAAGAGAGAAACATCGGATAACCTCAGAACTTTAATAGGCTCTTATCTCTCTATCTCTAAGAGTCTCCAGGTTCCCAGGACTGGTCAAGAAAACAACCACTTAAGAGGACTTGAGATGGGACTTGGATGGATAGATAGAGGATAGAACTGTCAGGCACAGCAAGAACAAAGCTTCAAAGGAAGAAGAGTGACAAGTATTTTTAAGCAAAGGGGTCTGAATAGTCATTAGATGGTATCAATTGCATGAACAACCATATTATTTAAGCTGTATAAGTGTTCTCACCTACTTAGGCAACCCAAACATATCCTTTCCAAAACTAAGGCAATGCAATCAGAGGCTGACCCACAAGACCCTATAGAAATAGGAGAGGTTGCCCAGGATGTTTAAAAGACTCATATCATACTTGTAACTGATTACTTCAACTATCCCCCAGTTAACCTGGGTTAAAGATTAAAATTTCAATCATCTCATTACAAACAATGTTCAATTTCACTACAACAAGAATGACATGATAAAGGAGGCACCTGTGGCATTAAGGGAAGAGCAATGAACTTAAGAGTCAAAATACCAAGGTTCAAATTCTGACTCTTCCACTTATTAGCAGTTGTGACGACCTTTCTAGTTGTCATAGTTCATGATGTATGATTAAAATAAACCTTCCCTGCCTGCTTCTAAGGCCACAGTCTCCCTATCTCTCCTTCATCCATCCATCCATCCATCCATCCATCCATCCAGCACCTACTGAGTATCTACTCTGCACTAGGCCCTCGGAAGGGCAAAGATGGATAAGCTATGAAGCCTACCTGAAAAGAGCTTCAAGTCCAGTGGAGAACACAGGTATGTAAATAGTCAGGCAACCAAGATGTCATGATAAAAATATGTACAGGGCTGAGGTGGAATGGGTATTCTACCTTTTATGGGAAAGATATAGGAATAGATTCAGAGAAGGTTGGGATTGAACTGAGTTAGGAAAGATGAGTGTTTATCAGGCAGTAAACAAATTTTTGATGGATAAAGAGACAGTGGCCATATAGATAGGCCCTGGCAGGAAGATAGAGAAGGATATCTCTCCAAGTAGATTGAACAATATTTGCAAGGGCACAATGTGAAAAAGCAATTGCAAGTAGAAGACATGGCTTGGGGAGAAGAAAGAAGAATGGACTATAAGGTAATTACATCAAGTACCTTGCAGTCCAAGCTAAGGAGTTTTAACTTGATCCTAGAGAAGACATAAAGCTACAGGTTTTCAATATCTGATAACACTATATAGAATAAAGATGAAGATTCAAGAGTAGAATCATGAGAGCAGTAATCCACCCAAGAGAATGGTGTTGGTAGCTGCAATAAAGTTCTAACAAAGGGGAGGACACTCCTCAGGACTTGGTAAAAGATCAGATGTGTGCTGGGGTTGAAATAGTTATGACTAAAAAGGAGTTAAGAGTGTCGAGAAATAGAAAATGTGTATGAAAGTAATTTCTAAACTTTATACACAGACTGAAGAAGCCTATTTTATAAAGTCCAATTAGATAGTGGCAGAGCCAGGACAAAAACCCTGTCTAGTGTTCATTCTCTTCCATCAAGAAGAAAATTTTAAAAATTCATAACTGAAAGCAATAAATAAAAATAGGGAATGTAGTCAGCAGTAGTGTAAAGGCTATGTGTAGAGCCAGAGGGGTTATAATCAAAGGAATTATTTCACAAATTATATAAATGTCTAACCAATATACTGTATACTTGAAATTAGCAACAAAATGAAATAAAATGCTTAAAAAATCCTCAAGTTAAAAAAAAACTTATCGGTATTATAGAAAGATTTAATAGAATCTTTTCTAATTTTCTCTGGAGTACCAAGGTTGTCTCAAAGATAGGCTCTGAAGAAATTAGCCCTGTAATACAGTAGGTACATGACCTTGTGCAAGTTTTTAACCTAAGCTTCATGTTACTCAGTTTTTAAATAGGGGTACTAATAAGACAATATAAAATTATTTTGAGGAAAAAAAATAACAAATTATTTAGCACAGTGTCTAGCATGTATTTGGTGCTCAATAATTTATATCATTATTACTAGTGATTTGCAAAAAAGATTTAAAATATCAGGCCTGTTAGACTACTATCCTGGGAAAGGCCTGCTTACAAGGTAGGCTCTTGGCTTGAACTTAAGGAGGGTTCTATTATTCCCAGCACTGATAAGAATGGCTTATCAAGCCTAAACAGTTTGTACACACAACATGGTTTATGCTGAACACTTGCTTGCTTTCTGGAGTTTGCAACTTTGGTACATGTTAGGCAGAGGATGCTCATGTAATTAGCCTCCAACAAAAGCCTTGGGCACTGAGTCTCTAATGAGCTTCCCTAGTAGACAACATTTCACAGTTGTCACGAACTGATGCTTGAGAGATTATGCACACCTTTTGTGACTCTACTGAGAAATGACACATACTTAACCCATGTACCTTTCCCCTCTGCTGACTTTGCTTTGTTTCCTTGCATTGTAATAAATCACAGCTGTGAGTACAATTATACGCTGAGACCTGTGAGTTCTCCTAGGAAATCAGTGAACCTGGGGATGACCTTCAAAATCTCTGACACAATTAGTCTCCCTACTACTCGACCTTAAAAACTATTTGTCAGTTTCCATACTGGAGCGGCATTACAACAAACCAACCAAATTAGTAGTACAAAGTCTAATTATTAAATGTTACTGATTTGTTAGCTAACAATAGTTGCAGATTTACAGACTACTTGACTTTTTTTATTCAACATCTCAACATAGAGAAATCTTTCCACTCCTTGTTTTTCTACCATTATTTAACAGGCCTTTTTCCTGATTAATCTCCAGCCTTGCTCTTCTCAAGATTCCATCTCAGTTCCACACAAAGCCTCCACTGGAATATCAGGTGATCTAACCTAAGTGTCAGGTGACCTAACCCATGTGTCATTTAGTTGCCTGACCAGAAAGCAAGATCGCCTACAAAATCCCCTTTCTTCTGTGTTATTATGAGTAAGATCAAACAATATAAACTGCCTGGAAGATCTATTACCAATTCACTAGAATATGCAGAAACATGAGCTAATTGAGAGCAGGAAGAGCAAGTAGGACAAACCAAAGGCTGGCCCATAGCGGAAACTGAAACACAGGTGTTCCAATATTTCTTCCAGGCTTGGAAGAAATTTTTGGCTTGACTGAATTTCTCATCCTTCAGAATCGAATTTCTCAGCATACTTCAAAAAGCACAATAAACTGTACGTAACAGAGAGAATTTTAATAAAAGCCTGTTGCCATCATGTCGAAGGAGTCCAGAGACCCAGGAGAGATGGATGTTTGTTTCACTTTATGATTAACTGAGCGTTTAATAAAGCACTAGTGGCACTTAACTGCCATGAAGAAACTAGGAATCACAACTATTAAATCAATCAATAACCTACTCACTGTTTTTCTTTTAAAAACAGAACTATGAACAACTACAATAAATGTCTCTAGGGCTATTTATTTTAACCCTTGAATGCCCCCCATGGTTTATCTAATCCATCCCTAGAGTCCTACATTTTTCACAAATATTATATTTACACTTGATCTTAGCCAAAAGGCTGAGAAAGTGATATATTATTTTTAAAATATCCGTTTATTCTCAGGAGTTACCCATGTCATGGCCCTTTCTGAATCACAGGTTCTACGACTAGGGAGACAGGAACCAAAACATTTATCCACAGGAAACAAAGCCCTGAGTACATTAACCCAAATAGGGAAGAAACACAACAGTAAGGTGCTACCGGGCTTAACTAAAGAGTTATCATTCAGGAATTCAGCCCAGATTCTCAGAATGTTTATTTTCTCAAGAATTCAAATATTTGTCTTGAACTTTTTAATATGGGCAACTGTTTATTTTTAATTAAGAGATAAACAAATCTGTGGCCATTTTTTGGTTAGTAAAATAATACATTTACCACTTTCAGTGTTACTATTATTGCTATTCTTTCCTTAGACTTATTATATTAAATTCAAATTAAAATAACTTATAAATTATAATAAATCATTACCATATAGCAAAAATTTATTAACGTCTCCCCCCAAAAATGTGTTTTAGATTTTAAAATAATTTATATTTTGGTCTTATCCTTTTGGAATTCTGAATTTTTCAGATTTAACAAATGAAATACAACACATATGCTATATATTACATAACAATCCCAGCAGAAATTGGGACAGCCCCACATTATTCAACACGTTAATATTTCTACACATACACAAATAAAAAAGTTCACACTGAGTAGGATAAACAAAGACTAAGAGTAGCCTCATCTCCAGTCAACTAAGAGCTTTTGAAGTTTTGGTCTTCAGCATTTTGGGGTTTAGGAAGGTAGATAAAGGACTATAGCCCTAAATTACATAAACCTGCAGAATTCCACAGCAGAAATTAACAGAGCTGAAGACTGCCACTGAGAAGCAATGCCATTCAGCCTGAATTGGGGGAACAAAACCACAGAAACATCACTAGGAGCAAAAAACAAAAACAAAAAATGAAAACAAGGAAATCAACTGCTGAGGAAGGCACTCTAGGAAAAAAGCAGAATTAAAACAACACCAAACCTCAAGATCACCAGCTATCCACTGTAACCAACTACACAATAGCATGTGGTCAACCAAGGGCAACCCAGGCTCCAGTCATTCCCTGGGACCCAAGAATATTTCTGGTCGGGAGCACCATGGCTAGACCTGCAGTACTGTATAATGCATTCTCAACATGTTAAGAGAAAAAGATGGGCCAGAAGTGACAATACATTCATGCACCTCACCCAGTGGTAAAACCAGAGGCTAAAACAACTGAAAAGCCAAGAAGTGGCTAAGAACACGCCTTCCCTGTGTCACATGGTCACTGACCAGGTTTTTAATGGGCCACTTCTCCCTGCTCAAAGGAATGCTGCAGTAGCTACTTGTCACAAAAAAAAAGTCAAGTAGTTCTGCTTTAGGTCAACTTTAGTAATGTGGTACGTCCACCAAATCACTAACCAGTTGTATGTAACTTCTACCTAATAACCAAGAAATATTCATACAGAGCAATGGATATAGACACAGTTTATAGTGCTAAAGAATACTTTGATACATAATACACTAATGTATGGGAAAGAGCCATGTACACAATGTACTTAATTCTATAAGGATCTAATTTGTTTTTGCTAATAGATTAACTCAGTAGACTGACATAAAATGTATACCCATATATACTAAACCCATAATTGAGAGACTTGTGAATAATTTCTATCCGTATCCTAAACATTATCTTTTAAATCCAAATGATAGCAAATCATAACCTTAACTTCATTAACCTAAAGCTTATTCCTTAAGATTTGGTGGGGTTGGGAGGGAGGAGTTGGGAGACAGTATCATAAAACAATATCAACAAGAAACAGCAAAGTAAATTTTGATTGTCTCTTACCTCTGCTCGACCTTCATAATAGGTTAACATGGACTTCGTTAGTACAAAAAGCCTCTCTTTATAGTTTAAAGGCGATGTTTTCTTTTTCTGCTGTGATCTTTTAATAAGAAACTCTTCTAAAATAGTGTTAAAATTCATCTCGATCTTCTGATCACTCCTTTTCCTGCCATTGAAGATTCGAGTATTCTAAAGTGAGAAAATGAACAGTTGAAATAAAACGTGACATTTTAATTTTCCAAGAATGTTGTCATTTCAAATTACCAAAGCAGACTTTATCTTCACCACAGCTGTAGCCAATGAATATGACTATGTACCTGGACTGACAATGCCCAGGGCACAAAAGCTCAACCTCCTTTCTTTCCCCAGTCTCGTTCAGTTCCTCTATATCCCAGCATTCATAAGAAAATCTAATTGAGGTTTGAAGACGATTCACCTTTTTTCCCTCCTCAGCATCCCTTAACCTTCTGGCACATTCTTCTGCTATTTAATTACAGGGAAATAAATATCTCCAATGGAAAAGTACATTTAATCAGCTGCATGGCTGGCTTAGGCTGGTATTTAAATTGCCTCAGGATCTTGGTACACAAAATGGATGAGCACATAGACATGGTAGATGTGTGAACAAAATGAATTACCACAGTGGTGGATGGGATTCAGTCTCCAGTTCTGACAAGGATGTAATCTTAATCAACCATCCTAGTCACCAGAGACACAAGGATGTTCTCTGATGTCTACATTACCACACTGCACAGTTGTCTTCTCAACCACAAAAGGAAAGGAAACCCACCCAGTGACAGCTAACCCACTCAGGGTACATCTAAATAAGGTCCTCAGCAATAAATTTGGTGCCTCCACATCCAGACTATATCCACACCTAGCTAAGCCTTCTAAAATTCAACAAAATCTAACTCTCTGAAAACCTAAAGATATGCAGAAAAGGCCTGAAGATTCTTATCTGAGACAGGTTGAATTAACAACAGTCTTTCCTTCCCTTCCTTTCACCACACTTTATAAGTTATTGCATATCAAACCATAAAGGCAATGGAAGTCATATGAAGAGCATAAGGGTCATCTGAGAGCATAGCCAGAGACCTGATGCTGAGTTAGCCATTGAAGAATTCTACCATCTTCACACTCAACCTGACTCCTCAGAAGCACCCTTGCAACTTCCTATTACCGATCTGCCATCAACCAATCAGGCCCCTCCACTTTCCATGTAGTCACTTTACAACAGCTTAACCTCTGCATGCCAGTTGCATCGTTTATAAAATACAGAACTAAATACCACAAAGTTATTGCAATGTTTAATGAGATGTAAGAAAGAATTTGTTATGAAAACACTACACAAATATTTATTATCATTTTTTTATTCCATTTTTCCTAGTGCAGAGCATTACGGTCTGGACTATAATAGTAGCTTTCCAATTGGTCTTACTTTTCCCAGGTTCTTGCCTCATTTTATACAAACTACATACTCCTCATTCCCACTGAATCTCTCTTCAAAAATACCACTTTCATCATGCCATTTGAATCATCAGAAATCTTCAGTGTCTCCTCAAAGCCTCTCTACCACCTGCTGGATCAAGTCAAAACTCCTTAGTTTGACACTGGAGGTTGTCCACAATCTGGCTGCAACCCAACATCCAACCTTTACTTCCACTGCTCCCCAAACACTCCACACCCAGTCAAGATACTTGTCATTCAATTCCTGGCCCAGAGAGTCTCCTCTCTCCACCTGTGAAAACCCCACTAGCTCAAAACTCACTTCTTCGATGACGCCTTTCCTGATGACTCCAATTAGCTAAAAACCTTCTGATTCCTGTACTCATCATCTCTGTATCACTCACCATAGACCTCATCAGTCTTCCATGTTCTATAGCAATTAATATACATATCTCAACTTTCAACTAAATTTTAAGCTCCTAAAGAAAGAGTTCTCTACCTAAGGAGATTTTTTTTTAAATGCAGATATCCTGGACCCACACCCAGATATTTAACTGGTCTGGGCTGAGGCCCATGGAATAATGATTTTATGTGCAGAACAATTTGAAATCCACTATTTTAAAGAAAAAAATCAAGCTCTTACACTAATTCTTTATACCATTCTTGCTGTATATTGCAGCCTCTCAATAAGCAGCTGGATAACGGACTCAATTAACCCATTACTATCCTAAGTTCAGAAGTCAGAGAAAAGCTCTTGTTCCTTTTGCATCTAAGTTGGTCCTCCTTACTTTAAACCAAAATTTTGGTACTCTATCATTTTTTTTCTGAGAAACTGTTGATGTGAAAATACCACTTCTTTGGAGATCACCTTTTCATCTTTGTGCAATATATCCTCAATAAGGGGTAAAAATGATGGCTTATAAGAATGGATCATAAGAAAAAAAGCAAGCTGTGCCTCGGAAAACAGGCCATATGCAAATGTGTAGTTCCCAGCCCAGCGAGTAATACCACAGTTACCAAATGGAAGTCAGACTTTTAGAAGGCCCTGTAGGATAAGTGGGGCATTGTTCATGGGCAGTTCCAGAAGCAAAAGGTCTCAACATCAGAGGCAGGAGATTCAGAAAGCTTAAAATGTGGGTTTCATACAGACTCACAAATATAGTGGACAATTTGGTGATGAACAGAGGAGAGGAGGGTTGGGGGGCTAGGAGAATAGGGTGAAGAGTTAAAGAAGTACAAATTAGTAGTTGATAGTCACAGGGATGGGGAGCATGGTAGAGGGAATGCAGTTAGCATTAATATGATGTCTAGGTGGAGGGCCAGAGGAAGGAGAGAGCAATTGGGGGGATCGTTTTATAAACTATATAGATGTCTAACCAGTGTACTGTATACTTGAAACTAATTTAAATAAACACTTTTTTAAAAAAGTAGGTATCATAAAATGGATCAAAATTCAGAATGGCAATCATCAAGGGCAATACTAGAAGTTAGAAAATAATGGAAAAAAATTCCAAATAAAGTTGGTTTCTAATCTAAAATTCAATACTCAGCCAAATTATCAATGCAGTGACAGGAGAATAAAGACATTTTTCAAATATTCAAGGCTTTAAAATTTTTATCTCCTATCCACCCTTCTCAAAAAGCTACTTAAGGATAAGTAGCTACCAAAATAAAGAAGTAAACCACAAACTACGTGAAATCCAGGAAACAATGATTGCAACATAAAAGGTTGCTGAAGAGAATCTCCCAGATGATGGTGAAGGAAAAACCTAAGATGACATTGAGCAGTAAGCTAAGAAAGCAACAAGGCCAAATCAGGTCAACTTAGAAGCTTTTTGGGAAGAATTCTTTCAAGAGATGAACCTGAAGGTATTCCAAGAAGATTTACAAAAAAATCAGTAAAACGTAGTTAACTCAATAAAATGAAAAGAAGTGAAATGAAATGAAATGAAAAAATCTATTAATTATAGGGAAAACAAAAAAAATATACAGAAAAGAAAAATAATCACAGCATGCTACAGAACTCAGCTACAAACAATGCCTAGAATATCATATTAAGATAAACAATAAATAATGATCTTACTACTAATACAACTATATCGGGGGTAACTGAGTGCGGGAAATGTGCTTGTGTGTGGGCGGGGGCTGTGCATTGTGAAAGAGAGCTATAACCCCCATAGCATTAGCAGGAAGTCAATAGAGCATATCTAAAATTAAAAAAGCAAGAAGTGGCAGCATAAATATGTTACTTAGAAACTGACAGTACTAAAACGATTTTTAAAAATAAAGATGGTTGCCTCTGAAAATCATAAAATTATTAGAAGATGGCAGTATAAAGGTGTATGTTCTCTGCTTTCCTCCCCAAAAGTCTATTAAAATTATAAAACATAAAGACCAGAGGAAAATAATCCCATCTTAAAAAGAACGAAAGACGGCCTTCAGCCCCAGATTATAAAGTATGAAACACATCTGTCAAATACTGTGAAAAGTGGATCAAAAGAAAAGAGGAGGCTGAGAGTAGATTTCCTAAAAGTAAACATCATTATCCTGAAAGGTCAATCCAATGACCTTTTGATAAGATCAATGAAATCCAGAGGGGTAAACAAGCATTAGAGAATCAGGGAGTATTCTTATAGAATTACTACTTATACAGAAAAAGTAATAAAAATTATAATTATCATTATCAAGCTTTTACTCTTTTGTTATATGCTGGCACTGTTCTAAGGATTAAGCACTTTAGAAGTATCAAATCATTTAATTCTCTCAATAAACCTTCTCAAGTAGGTACTAGTACTACCTGTGTTTTACAAACCACATAGTAAGAATAAGAGCCAGGTTTTAACTCAGGCAATCTAACCACAGAGCCAGCACAATTAACCACGATATTAGATGGCCTCTCTAGGGAAAGGGAAGGGAGAACTGGAAGAAAAAGCATAACAGGCCACTTTCAGCCTCCTAGTCTGGGGAGAATGCTGAATACTAGACTTTGACAGAGATAATTTCTGACTTTCTAAGGCATCACTAAAAGGCATACCAACCTCTCAGTATCAAAAACTGAAGGGAGATATTCTCTCTGAATAAAGGAAATAATAGTGCTGATGTTCTACATTAGAAAATGAAAATAAAACAAAATATCAGAGTACTTTATCTTAATCTTCCAGTGATTCTCCACACCACAAATAGCTAACCTGTTCAAAAATAGGAATCATAAAGAAACCAACTCTCAGTTACAAACATCTTCTTTAAATAAAACTCAAAACTGCAACTTAAGTACTTTTCTCTGTTTCTCATTGGAGTTGAACACAAGAACACTATTCTCTTTACCTTAGCTGCTAATCATTAAAAGTTGGGAAACCTTAATAGACAATCCCAAAATTTGTATGGAACCACAAAGACCCCAAATTGCCAAAGCAAACTTGAGAAAGAAGAACGAAGCTGGAGGCATTATGTGCCCTGAATACAAGCTACATTACAAGGCTATAGTAATCAAAACACAATGGTACTGGCATAAAAACAGACACATAGATAAACAGAACAGAATAGAGAATGCAGAAATAAACCAACACCTGCATGGTCGATTAAGTTACAACAAAGGAGCCAAGAATATACAATGAGGAAAGGACAGTCTCTTCATTAAATGGTGTTGAAAAACTGGACAGCCACATGCAAAAAAAAAAAAAAAAGGAAGGAAGGAAGGAAGGAAGGAAGGAAGGAAGGAAGGAAGGAAGGAAGGAAGGAAGGAAGGAAGGAAGGAAGGAAGAAACAAAGAAACAAAGAAAGAAACAAAGAAAGAAATTGGACCAACATCGTATACCATGCACACAAAATAACTCAAAATGGATTAAAGACTCTAATGTAAGATCTGAAATTAAAAGTTCTTATAAGAAAACATAAGTGGTAAGCACCTTGACATAGGTCTTGGCAATGATTTTTAGATATGACTCCAAAACAAAAGGCAACAAAAGCAAAAATAAACAAGTGAGACTACATCAAACTAAAAGGCTTCTCCAGAGCATAGGAAACCATCAACAAAATGAAGAGGCAACCTACTGAATGGGAGAAAATATTTGCAAATCATAGATACAATTCAATACCAAAAGAAATCTAATTTAAAATGGGCAGAATATTTGAATAAATATTTATCCAAAGAAGACATACAGATGGCCAACAGGTACATCAAAAGAAGCTCGACATCACTAATCATAAGGGGAATGCAAATCAAAACCACAATGAGATATCACCTTATACCTGTTAAAAAGGCTATTATTAAAAGGACAAGAAATAGTAAGTACTGGCAAAGATGTGGAGAAAAGAGAACCCTTGTGCACTGTTGGTGGGAATATAAATTGGTGCAGCCACTATGAAAAACAGTATGGTGGTTCCTCAAAAAAATTTAAAATAGAACTACTACATGATCCAGCATATTTTACTTCTGGATATTTATCTAAAAAAAAAAAACCACAAAAATCCTAACTTAAAAAAGACGTATGTACCCTCATGTTCACTGCAGCATTATTTACAATAGCCAAGATATGAAAATAAGCTAAGTGTCCATCAGTTGATGAATGGATAAAGATATGAGAGTGGGAAGGGAGTGGGTATATGTATATATAAACATATATACGCACACATACAATTGAATATTATTCGGCCATAAAAAAAGAATGAAATCTTGCCATTTGCAACAATATATAGACCTAAAAGGCATTATGCTAAGTGAAATAAGTCAGAGAAAGACAAACACTATATAATGTCACTTTTATATGTGGATTCTTAAAAACAAGAAGGGGAAAAAAAACCAAGCTCATAGAAACAGAGAGCAGACTGATGGTTGCCAGAGGCAGGGGTTGGGGTGTAAGGCAAAGTGGACGAAGGGGATCAAAATGTACCAACTTTCAGTAATAAAATAAGTAAGTCCTGGGGATGTAATGTATACATGGTGACTATAGTTTATAATGCTATATTGCATATTTGAAAGTTTCTAAGAGAGTAAATCTTAATATTAACTGGACTCACTGTGATCATTTTGCAATACATACAAACATCAATCGTTATGTTGCACAACTGAAACTAATATAATGTTGTAAGTCATTTGTACCTGAATTTTTTTAAAAAAGTCAAAAATAAATTTTTAAAAAGTTTGGAAAACTTGGAGGAAAAAAATGACGTAGATGATAGAGGCTCTGTACATCCCTCTGGCAACCAAATCAAAGTTGTGACAGAAACAAGGGGCAGCAGGAAGGGAAAATCATCAGGGATCTTGATGAATAAGCCACACAACTAAGGAGAAATACAAGAAAGCACCCTGCAACGGCAGAAGGTAGGATGGGGCGAGGACTCGAGTGGCTGAGTGAGACGGAAGCTGCGGCAGTGGCAGACGCCTCTTAAAGAGGCCACATTCGCAAGTGGATTTTCGCGGTGATGGACCTGCTCACTCTGAGCATCAGAGCCGATTTGGCTGCATGCAGGAGGCACCAGGAACTTACACAAAGATGTTATTGGAGTGAGGGCTGAGGTAAGACTCGCTCTGTACAGAAGTGCCAGTGATATCCATTGTTCCCTATTGACCCCTCCCCACTAACAGTGCACCAAACATAGTGCCACCATAGCCATGACATTATCGAACCATCAAACTGGATAACAGAGGTCTCTCCTCTCAGAGGATTCCCTGAAACTCCGCCTCTCCCAACTCGTGGCCCCCCCTGAGCCATATCCAGGTGTGTCCTCAGGGAGTCAGGTGATCCTTGCTGAGCCAACTCCAAGACTCATATTGGTGGCAGCTGGCCTCAGTTTCTGGTGTGGCCTTTTGAGGCAACTATAAGCACAACACCTGTGGATTGTTTGTTGAATCTTAACAGAACGCCCCAGAGAGGCAGAGGCTTGGGCTAAATTTGGCCTGCAGCTGAATCCCCCTCAGGACTGTGCCACTGAACACCTACTTCACAAATCCACACTAATAAGACCAGGAGACTTAGAAGCTTCACTTAGTACATAGAAACAGACATGGAAAGGCAGACAAAATGAGAAGACAAAGAAGCAGAAACCATATGAGAGAACAGTACAGAGCTCCAGATATAATAGAGTCAAGTAATCTAACAGATGTAGAGTTCAAAACACTGGTTATAAACAAAGATGCTCAATGAATCTTGGGGAAGTGTAGATAAAATCAAAGAGATAAAAAACAAAAATGGAAATGGAAATTATAAAAGGGAATCAGTCTGAAAAGAAGAACACATTATCTGAGATGAGAAGTATATTAAATGGAATAAACAAAGTAATAAACAGTGAATAAAGAAAAGGATCAAACGCCCTATCTAGAGGATGGGAAAGCCAAGGACACACAATCAGAATGGCAAGAGATAAGATGCCAAGACTATAAAAATAATTTAAGGAGCATATGGGACACTATTAAGGGTCCAAATATCCATCTGATTGGCGTAACTGAAGAAAATCAAGATGCTGAACAGCTGTTTGAAGAAACAATGGTGGAAAACTTCCTTAATCTGGTGAAAGAAATGGACATAAAACCCCAGGAAGCTCATAGAATTCCAAAAATCAGGGATCCAAAGAGGTCCAAACCAAGACATCATAATTTAAATGCCAAAGGTTAAATACAAAAAAAGAATATTAAAAGCAGCAAGAAAAAAACAAATAATTACTTATAAGGGAACATCCATAAGACTGGCAGCTGATTTCTCAAAAAAACTAAGTAGGACAGAAGGGTTTGTCACAAAATATTCAATGTGATGAAGACCCAGGATCTATTACCAAGAATATTTTATCCAGCAAAACTATCATTTAGAGTTGTAGGACAGATAAAGAGTTTCCCAGACAAAAATAATCTAAAAGAATTTATCACCACCAAGACGGTATTCCAGGAAATATTGGAGGGACTTCTTTAAGAAGAAAAAGCATGTATCAAAAACAGTAATAAAGAATGCTAACAACTACATTCCTATCAATAAATATCTTAAATGGAAAAGAATTAAAAGATCCAACCAAAAGGGAGAGGGACTGAAAGGATAAGAAAACAAGATCTCTACATATGAAAAGGAAGGGAATGGAAAAAGATGTTACTTTGATGAACCTAAAAGGTATTTAAGTCAGACAGAGAAAGATAAACACTATATGATTTCACTTACATGCAGAATATAAGGAATAAAATAAATGAACAAGCTAATCAAAAACAGACTCACAAATATAGTGGACAATTTGGAGTCACACAGAGGGCTAGGGGATTTATGGGGATGGGAGAATGAGGTGGAAGGCTAAAGAAGTACAAATTAGTAGCTGATGGATGGTCACGGTGATGGAGAGCACGGCATAGGGAATGCAGTTGGCATTAATATGTTGGCTAGGTGGAGGGTCAGGGGAGGGAGGGAGCAACTGGGGGGATCATTTTATGAACTATATAGATATCTAACCAGTGTACTCTATACTTGAAACTAAATTTTAAAAAAGTTTGGAAAACTTAATGCATTAGTCTTTGAACATTAATATGCTGAAGTGGACAATGGAAACTGTCACTGTTTCTCCTCTGAAAACCCAAACCACCAAGAAGTTACAATCTCTGTCCAGTGTTGCAAATCTGTGTACCAGACTAAATGCACTCAGTTCATGGTCTGGCATTTTTAGCCAAAAGAGTTTAGTACCTTTTTCAACATAAAAAGGTTCTGCCTGGGGCGGGGGGAGTGAGGGGGGTAATAAATAGCTTTTGGGCTGTCCATCATAGTCTATACAACCTTTCACGGTATTTTTTAATCAAGGGAACAGAGGTGTTAAGGTAGTCAGAGACATGAAAACAAAAGTGACTGTGAGTTATCAAATGATAGCATGGTAAGAGGTACAGTAAGAAAGAAACAAATGGCCTAGTTATCAGGGTAGATAAAGGATAAGCTCCTTACAAGGAGCAGAGTGATTTAAGGTTGTTGAAATTCTCATCTTATTAGGTTGAGCCCATAAGAAATTGTTAATATCCAGCACTATTTTACCTACAAAATCAGCAATATTATTTAACTCAATCAAATACTTAGTAACACCCTAAGATTAGCAGAGTTTAGTTAAAGTCCCTGGCTTCAGAACTTCTACATCAAAACACATTGCCCATTATACATCTCATCATAGCTTTATGACAAAGTTAGTGTCTGTTTGCAATTTTAAGAAATCTAGCATGAATAAACATCAGACTTCCATTTATCCAAGAAATCAAATGCTGTGTGCCTGCCAACAATATTTGTACATCATATTTCAGTTCAAAAGGACCTAAAATGGGTAGCTATTATACAAAAACAAATCTAACTATGCTTTCTGCAATACTCTCAGCTTAAGCTCCAATTTTCTTTTGTAGAAGGGGAATTAAGTAGTGGAAATACAAGCAAAATAAAATAATTGCTAAGCTAACCCTTTATTCTATGAGAATAAAGGGTTCATTCTAGGCTCCCAATTTAACATCAGAAATAGAACTCTTCCAGAATTAAGCAACATTTTAGCTCTCAGAAGAATGTAACACAGTAGTCTTCCTTATCTATTAAAGGTACCCAGTGAGGACCTGTGTTTTCTTAAAAGTCTTAACTATTTCTCCTTTCAGCTAGTTGATATGTGGTAGGCTACAAAGTTTTGAGTACTTGTCTGCTGACCTACTGAAGCTGGACTGGTGAGGAATCCAAGCATCAAGATATCTAGTAAAACCCTCATCATTCAATACCACCTAAAGGGAAGAAGATAATATCAAACTTCTTGGAACAAAAGGCAAGAGTTACAGAAGCCAGCTGACTTGCCTCTCCTCTCCTGGTAATGTACCCCCAGCTCCAGTCCACTATCACATGGAGCGTGATTGGGCTGCAGGCGACAAGTAAGCCTGGAAATAGACTGAGCAGTGCTGCACTATGGAGAGTAGCTTCTTATTTTCCATATGATACAGGTATATGCACAGCTATGACATGTACACTTTTTAATGCAGGTTCAGGTCTCACATTGCAGTTCCCGCCTGTGGTCTTTGGCTGTGATTGGGGTTGGGAACCTCCCCGTTAGTAAAGATAAATAAAAAAATAGAGATAAAAAGAGCGATGGATAGAGGAAGATGTTTTAGAAAAGAAGTCATGTGTGCAATACTTCCAATAATCAATAAATATGTTTACTATACAAGTTAAGCTGTCTTAAAGAGCAAAAGTTGTCGTAACATAAAAATATTCATTAATCAAGTGACCACATAGGCCCCAATCAAATATCCCTCCCACACTACTAAGTTCTGCTCTGTTGGTCATTCATCTTTCTTGAATAAGAAATGCAACAGTCGGTAATACAGTTGCAAATGAAATGTCAAATATTTAAAAGATGAGACTTTCCAAGAAGTCAATGAGAGTAATGTTGGAGAATTGCTCCCATCACACTCAATGCCACTGACAAATGAAAATCTTGCTGTTAGCGAGCTAGTAAAAAATAAAATAACATAATAAAAGCGTCAAAACAAAATACAAAAATGATTTACAATTAAAATATTAAGATACACTGTGGAACACCCTTGCCCTCCTCCCCACACACAAACCTATCCATTTCCCCCTTCCTCCTGGACACACGGGCTAGAGAGGATATTTCTCAGCCCTCTTGGCATTAGAAGGCCATCAAAGTTAAAGCCTGTTAAAGAACAATATTCAACTGAGTACATTTGAAGATCTAATTGACTTTATTACTTGACCCCTGAATTGGGCAGCATGACATCTAGCAACTAGAAGTGTCCTCCAATGAGCTGTATAAAACAAGTTTTTTGAGGCAAAAAAAGAATAAGTATAGGACTAAGAAATTTAAAAAGTAGATTATTTCAGGCAAGGACACCTTCCCTGAGACAGGGGTCTTAGCAGGCAGTGTCAATTGGGAGATTCCATTCTTGGGACAGTCTGAAACTGCAATTAAGCTATTTATTAAGTTTTGGTGTGATGATATGGCTTTTTAAAAAAGTGACTCCATTTTAGCCTGTTGTTTCTTTACTTAACAAGCCAAAAGAATGTGAGCAGAGTGCTATGTGGATTATCTTCAACTTAAAGACAAGCTACTTTCCCAAGATTTAGAGCATTTCCCTCCTTCCCTCCATGGCAGGCTCAATTTTCCTTATGCATTCCAGGCATCCCCTGAGGGAAAAGGGAAGAAATAAAGTGGAACTGGAACCTAGTCCCTGAATAACTTCATGGAACAGGGCTGCCCCACCAGCCTAGACTAGTTAACCAACATTGTAAGAAGGAAATACACTTCTATCTTATTTTTGAAATTACATACAATGATTCGTTGTTATAGTGGCTTAACCTTTATTCTACTTAATAGATACACCCTTGCAAAAACTGATAGCATTCTAATGCTTTTGAAAAAAGTCTTCTTTACACTTGTGCTGACAAATTCAAACGTAAAGTGAAGTAACTCTTTATTATGCATTTTCATCAGAAAAAAAGTATCTCAAGAAAACAATATTTGATTCATTCTTTGTTCTAAAGGTTAGCAAGTGTAATCTAAGTGGTACCATATATGAGATAAAATAAACATGTTTTGACTTTATTTTTCAGGATAAACTCTGAATCATACTGGGTTTTTCTTTTCTTTTACTATGAAATTTAAGTGGATTAACGTTAAGCGACAATATTCTGGCACTAATTCTTCCCAGATGTGGGAATTTCTGATAAGACAAATATTTCTTTATAATAATGTCTTCCTCAAGGATATTTATACCACCCTATCTAGCTCCTCATGAAAGCACTTCTAATGATTCCTTGAGTCAACTGAGCCACATAATAATATAATGTAATGTGAGCCATCTCTTTGGACAAACAGGAGTCCATGACTCTAGCAACCGAAAATATAACTATGATCTATGCAATATTTGTCATTCTTATAACTCCTCCCTTCCCTTTATTTCTTTTCCTTCCCCTTGTTTAAATTTCATGGAAGCAGAAGTTTGCATTTCAAGTTTACAGCATGAAAAAATGAAAATTCTGCACAGATTAACATAGTCACAGAGCACAGTGGGAAGTCAGGCAAAGTGTGTATATTCAAATTGCAGTCCTTTTCTAAAAGAATCATTAAATAAGATCACCAAAGGTGAGCTTCAAAACTGAAACTAGAGCATACTAAAACAAGAAGGCAAACTTGACCAGAGAAATAGTTACCCTTACTTCTAAAGTTTGTGGAGCTTGGTTACTAAAGAATTTCCAAAACTGAAATGCCAGTTATTATATACTTGACCTCTAAGAATAAAAGAGTAAACTGAAAAAAAAATACTAATTCTATATAAAATATTCTCATACATCACTTATAAGAAATAAAAATTATAAACTACATCAAAAAGTATCATGGATATAAGCCATGATCTAACTACTGTTTGGAAGATGTCCAGTGCCCTTTTCCACATGCCCTATATCTAATGAAGTAATTGATAATGCACTTTTCTATTCTTCCTTCTAACCATCGTTGTCATTATATGGCCCATTTATGACAATATAATGCTCCTGTTTTTAAAAATGGATCCAAGTTCACTGACACTCCCCCATTAAGGGTCAGAGTCTACATCTCTTTCACCTTGAATCTGAGTGGGCTTCTGATTCCTTTGACTAATATAATAAACAGAAGAGACATTATGTGACCTCTGAGGCTAGGTCATGAAAGGCCAAGTAGCTCCTGCCTAGCTCTTCTGGACTCTCATTCTTTCAACAGTCCCTCTTAGAACCGAGTTACCATGCTGAGGGAAGCTCTCGCCAAATGGAGAGCCACTTAAAGGTATTCTAGCACAGAATTCCAACTGATATCAGCCTTCAAATCATCCCAGCCTGGGAGTCAGACATATGAGAGAAACTTCAGATGGTTCCAGCCTCAAGCTGTTTGATTCGTTCCATCTATCAAGATTTTGAAGAAAAAGCACATTGTGGAGTAGACACCTTTCACCATCCAATCTTTTTTTTTTTAATAATAGTTTCAAGTATACAGTACATTGGTTAGACATTTACATGGTTTAGGAAGTGATCCCTCTGATTACTCTAACATCCAACTCTACATATAGCCATTACAGTACTATTGACTATATTCCCTATGCTGTACTCTACATCCCCCTGACTATTTTGTAACTACTAATTTGTACTTCATCCCTTCACCTTTTTCGCCCAGCCCCCCCAATCCTCTTCCCCTCTGGCAGTCACCAAATTGTCCTCTGTATCTGTAAGTCCATTTTCATTTAGTTTGTTCCTTTTGTTTCTTGGATTCTGCATACAAATGAGATCGTATGATATTTATTTTTCTCTTACTTCACTCAGCATAATACCCTCCATGCCCATCCATAACATTGCAAATGATAGGATTTCATGTTTTATGGCTCAGTAATATTCCATTGTATATACATACCACATATTCCTTATCCAATCATCTATTGAGGGGCACTTACATTGATTCCATATCTTGGCTATTGTGAATAGTGCCTAAGTAAACATAGGGGTGCACAGATCAATACAAATTAGTGTTTTGGTTTTCTTTGGATAAATACCCAGGAGTGGAATTACTGGGTCAAAAGGTACTTCTATTTTTAATTTTTTGAGGAACCTCAAATTGTTTTTCATAGATCATATCAATAGATGCAGAAAAAGCATTCAACAAAATCCAGCATCCGTTTATGATAAAAACTCTCTGCAAAGTGGGACTAGAGGGAACATACCTCAACATAAGAAAGGCCATATATGACAAACATACAGCTAACATCATACTCAGTGAGGAGAGGCTAAAAGCATATTCCTTAAGATCAGGAACAAGAAGACAAGGATACCCACTTTCAACACTCCTCTTCAACAACGTATTGGAAGTCTGAGCCACAGCAATAAGACAAGAACGAGACATAAAAGGTATCCGAATTGGAAAGGAAAAAGTAAAATTGTCATTATTTGCCAATGACATGATACTATATATAGAGAACCCTAAAGATTCCACCAAAAAACCATTAGCACTGATCAATGAATTCAGTAAAGTATCAGGATACAAAATTAATACTCAGAAGTTGGTTGCATTTTTATATACCAATGATGAACTTTCAGAAAGAGAAATTAAGAAAACAATCCCATTTATAAGTGTATAGAACACTATAAAATACCGGGAATCAAATCAACCTAGGAGGTAAAAGACCCGTTCTCAGGAAATTACATCATTGGAAAAAGATATCGAATACATGTAAATGGAAGTATATACTATGCTCATGGGTGGGAATAATCAACATCATTAAAATGGCCATACTACCCAAAGCAATCTATAGTTTCAGTGCAATCCCTACCAAAATGCCAATGACATTTTTCAGAGAACTAGAACAAATAATTTAAAAAATTTTATGGAGCCATAAAAGATTCCAAAATAGCCACAGCAAGCCTGAGAAAGAAGAACAAATTTGGAGCTATCATACTACCTGATATCAAACTGTACCACAAGCTATAGCTGGATTTTGTTGAATGCTTTTTCTGCATCTATTAATATGATTATATGGTTTTTATCTTTCAATTTGTTAATGTGGTGTATCATATTAATTGATTTGTGGATATTGTACCAACTCTGCATCTCAGGAATAAATCCAACTTGATCATGATGTATGATATTTTTAACATATTGCTGAATTTCTTTTGCTAATATTTCGTTGAGAATTTTTGCATCAATGTTCGTAAGAGATACCAGCCTATAGTTTTTTGTTTTTTTGTTTTTTTGTAATGTCTTTGTCTGGTTTTGGAATGAAGGTAATGGTGGCCTCATAAAAGAAATTAGGAGCCTTCCTTCTTGAAATTTTTGGAACAATTTGAGAACAGGTATTAATTCTTCTTTGAATGTTTGGCAAAATTCGCCTATGAAGCCATCTCATTCAAAACTTTTGTTTTTTGGGAGTTTTTTTATTACTGATTCAATTTTATTGGTGATAATTGTTTGGTTCAGATTTCCTATTTCTTCTTGACTCAGTCTAGGAGAGCGTATGTTTCTAGGAATGTTTCCACTTCTTCCAGATTGTCCAATATGTTGGCCTATAATTGCTCATAGTATTTTCTTATAATCCTTTTAATATCTGTAAGGTCCATAGTTACTTCTCCTCTTTCATTTCTGATTTTATTTATATGGGTCTTCTTTTTTTCCTGTTGAATCTGGTTAAAGGTTTATCAATTTTGTTCATCCTTTCAAAGAACCAGCTCTTACTTTCATTGAGCTTTTTCTTGTTTCTTGAGGTAGGCCTATAATACCATGAATTTCCCTTTTAGGACTGCTTTCGCTGTGTCTCATAGCTTTTGAGTATTGTATTTTCATTTCCATTTGTCTCTAGGCATCTTTTGATTTCATCCTTAATCTCATTGTTAACCCATTCATTGTTTAGTAGCATGTTACTTAGTCTCCATGTATTTATGTATTTTCCAGTTTTTTCTTGTAATTGATTTCTAGTTTTATACCATTGTGGTCAGACAAGACACTTGATATGATTTCAATCTTCCTAAATTTAATGAGATTTGTTTTGTGGCCTAATAAATGGTCTATCCTGAAAAACATTCCATGTGTACTTGAGGAGAATGTATATTCTATTGCTTTGGGGTGAAACACTGAAACTATCAATTAAATCCACCTGGTCGAGTGTATCATTTAAGGCTACTGTTTCCTTGTTGATTTTCTGTCTGAAAGATCTGTCCATTGCTGTCAACAGGGTATTAGAGCTTCCAACTACGAGGGTATTACTATTGATCTCTCCTTTTATGTCAGTCAATAATTGCTATATATATGTAGGTGCTCCTATGTTAGGTGCATTTATGTTTACTAGGGTTATGTCCTCTTGTTGTATTGATCTCTTTATCATTATGTAATGACCTTCTTTGTCTCTTATTATAGCCTTTGTTTCAAAGTCTTTTTGTCTGATGTAAGTATTGCTACCTCAGCTTTTTTTAATTTCCATTTTCATAAAATATCTTTTTCCATCCCTTTACTTTCAGTTTGTCTGTGTCATTTGATCTGAAGTGGGTCTTCTGTAGACAGCATATACAGGGGTCTTGTTTTCTTATCCACTCAGCTAACATGTCTTTTGATTGAAGCATTTAATCCATTTACATAATTGTGCAATTTTATTCTTCATATTTATGTGTTTTTCCTCTCTCCTTTTTATAGAAGTCATCTTAACATTTCTTGTAAAACTGGCTTGTTGGTGATAAACTCCTTTAGCTTTTTCCTGTCTGGGAAGCTCTTATCTCACCTTCCATTTAAATTGATATTCTTGCTGAGTAGAGTAGTCTTGGTTGTAGGTTGTTGATTTTCATCACTTAGAATATTTCTTGCCAGTCTTCTCTGGCCTGCAAAATTTGTTGAAAAATCAGCTGGCATTCTTATGGGAGTACCCTTGTAAGTAATTAGCTGCCTTCCTCCTGCTGCTTTTAAGATTCTCTTTTTGTCTTTAACCTTTGGCATTTTAGTTATGTTGTGTCTTAGTGTGGGTCTGTTTAGATTCCTCTTGTTTGGGATTCTTTGAGCTTTCTGGACTTGAATATCTATTTCTTTTACCAGATTAGGGAAATTTTTTGTCATTATTTCTTCAAGTAGGTTTTTGAGGCTCTGCTCTCTCTCTTCTTCTGGTACCCCTATGATGTGGATGTTGGTACGCTTGATGTTATCCGAGTTCTCTTAAATTTCCCTCATTTTTTGATTCTTTTCCTTTTTTTCTGTTCCTATTACCTTGTTTCTACTACCTTGTTTTCCAACTTGCTGATTCGATCCTCTGCTTCATCTAATCTACTATTGATTCTTTCTAGTGTATTCATTTCGGCTATTATATTCTTGATTTCTGACTGGTTTTGTATGGATTCTATCTCCATTTTTATGCTTACTATCTCGATGGTCTCAATGAGCTCATCTATTCTTCCTCTAAGTTCATTGAGTATCTTTATAACCAGTGTTTTGAACTCTATGTCTGATAGGTTGCTTGCTTTCATTTCATTTAGTTTTTTTTCTGGAGTTTTCTCCTGTTGTCTTATTTGAGAAATGTTTGTTTTCTCATTTGAGTTGCCTCTCTGTGTTCATTTCTATGTATCAGGAAGATTTACTATGTCTCCTAGCCTTGGCCAGATAGTCTTATGTAGTAGGTGTCCTGTGTGGCCCAGTGGCACAGTCTCCCTGGTCACCTTTGCTGGGGGCTCTGAACATGTTCCTTGTGTGGGTTGTGTATGTTTTCCTGTTGTAGCTAAGCTTTGATTGCTGTTAGTACATCAGTGGATGGGACTTACTCCCGGGCTGACTGGCTGTGGGCACTGGACATGCCCATAGGATATGAGATGCTGTGTGGGGGCTGACCTCTCAGAGTGGGATCCACCCCAGCAAGCTCTTATACTTGTGGTGATCACCTTTTGGATGTGCTGCTTATGGGGTTACTCAGGTGGTGCTCCTTTGTGGAATGACACCAGCTTCCAGGTGTTTTGGTTCTGTGGCCCCCTGGGAGGGGTTCCTGTGTAGGCCAAGGTAAGCCACTGCCTTTGATTGCTCAGGATTACATGGTAGGAGCTACAAAGCAATCTGCCAGTGGTTGCTCCCTATGCTGATCTGGAGGCAAGTGGGAAAGACAACACTGCAAGCCACGGTCCAATTATCCCTAGTACTGACCCTAGGGCAGCTTAGCAAAAGGACTAGTGCACCTCAAGGCCTGAGGCTGCCTGCCAGCTACCCAGAAGACACCACAGCTAGAAGAACCTTTGGGTGATATGCAAGTTGGGTGGGGAGGGGACCCAAGGAATCACCTGGGTAAAGTGAGCCAATTTCACTCAGCCAATGCAGTCAGTTTTCATGCCTGACTAGTGCTGAATCCGTGGTTTCTTATAAAAGTCTCAGATCACAGCCACTGTCTGCCTTGAGCCCCGCGGACACCCAAGACCTGTTCAAGAAATATTGTAGGTTGGGATGGGGCTTGTGGCCCATCCGTGAAAGGCTGTCTCTCAGGATGCATGGGCTGTGCACAGGCTGCATGAACTGAGGGCTATTGTTTGCTGTCGAATTTGCAGCCCAGGGAAAGCACAGGGTTGGGGCTGGCTGCCTGGGAATGGGCTTGTCGTAGGTAATTTGGGGGTTGGGTGGTGTGGAGGCTCAGGGAGACATGGGGTAGAGCAAGCCATTCTTGTCAGGCCAATACTGAATCAGAATTATTGCTCGTGCTCAGCCGTGGCTCCCGCTAAAGTGACAGATCACGGAGAGGCCAGTTACCTCCTGTGTCAGGCCCAGACTCCCACAATCCACCAAGAGACACGTCAGTGGCCTGCCACCAAAAATCTCTTCTCAAATATGCGGGCTGCACTCAAGCCACACGAGGCAAGGGTTGTTGCCAATGACGAATGCATGGCCCAGGAAAGGCACAAGGCAGGGCCAGCTGCCCAGTAATGGGCCTGCAATGGGAAATTTGTGGGTTGTTTGAGACAGGATCCCAGGGAGACACAGAGTGGAGCAGGCCCATCTCACCATGCCAATGCGCAGCTTCAGAATTGGCTGTGCAAAGGGTGGGGGAGAAGGTGGCTCAACACAGGCAAGATGGTGCCTATCTGTAGATTACCCAGGAGAGGGGCTTGACAAAGGAACAATGGTGGCTGTCCCTCCAGCACTCACCCCAGAGCCACACAACTCAGTCTTTCTCTGTATGTCTCTTGAACTTCCTGAGCTGCTGACCCTCTGCCAGCACCAAAGGTGAGTGTCTGTGATGAGCGAGTCTATGCGCCGGCCTTTTGAGATGGAAATCTGGATTTTCAGATTCCTTTCATCTCACCCAAATGGCCAGAATCCCTCCTGATTTTTACAGTCAGATTTTGTGGGAACACCTCTTCCCAGGTCTGGAACCCTAGGTTAGGGAGCCCCTGTGTGGTGCTAGGGACCCTCATTCCTTCGGGGGGGCGGGTCTCTGCAGCCATGCTCTCCCTCCCAGTGCTCATTCACCAAGTAGGTATGGAACCAGCCCACTTCATGTCTCTGCCCCTCCTACGAGTCTTGGTGTGGCTTTTTATTTATATCCTCAAATGTGTGTTATGATCAGCTAGAGGAAGGGTCCCCAACCTCCAGGCCGCAGACCAGTACCAGTCTGTGGTCCATTAGGAACTGGGCCACATAGCAGGAAGGGAGTGGTGGGCAAGCAAGCGAAGTTTCATATGTATTTGCGGCCACTCCCCAGAGCTAATGTCACTGCCTCTGCTCCACCTCAGATCATCAGGTATTAGATCCTCATGGGAGCATTGGTCTCTGGTGCCGAAACGACTGGGGATCACTGAGCTAAAGTTCAGGTGGTTCTCCATGTTGATTGTTTTATAATTTGATTGTAATTATAATACAGTCCTGGGAGAAGGTGAATCCTGATTTTACCGAGCCCACCATACTGACCCCTACTTTTTTTTTATTTTTTATTTTCAAATTAGAGTTGACATTGCACCATCCAGTTCTTAACTTATAGAATCTATAAGTGTGATAAAATAGTGATTGTTGTTGCAAGCCTTTAAGTTTCCAGTGGTCTTGTTACATAGCAATAGATTACTGGGATATATATCATTCTTGACAACCCCATTCTCATTTAATTCATCTCTAATCCCTGTCAGCTTTCTTCCTTCCTCAAAATGTTTCTTCTTCACTCATCATTTTTCCAATTCATGACCCACTTAGTCCACAGAATAGTTTTAGACATTCATATAATCATTTATTTTGACATCCGTTATACAACAAACATAAATGGACAACCTGAACCAAAAATTCATACTATAATACTTAACAGCTAAATCAATCTTGGGAAAAAAAAAGAAGAAAGTTGGAGGACTCACATTCCCAACTTCAAAACTTATTACAATATTACAATAATCCAAATACTGTGGTACTACATAAGGACAGATATATAGAGCAATGATATAGAATTGAGTCCTGAAATAAATTCATACATCTACAGCCATTTGATTTTTGACAAGAGTGTCAATATCATTCAATGAGAAAAGAATATTGTTGTGATAACTGGATATGAATGAATTTGGGCCTAAACATCACTTCATATACAAAAATGATCTCAAAATGTATCGAAGACTTAATGTAAAAATGAAAATTACAAACCTCTTAGAAGGAAACATAGCTGTAAATTTTCATGGCCTTAGATTAGATAATGGTTTCTTAAACATGACAATAAGAGCATAAGCAACAAAAGAAAATTGAAAAATAGAACTTCGTCAACTTAAAAACTTTTGTATGTCAAAGAACATTACCAAAAAAGTAAAAAGACAACCCATAGAATGGGAGAAAATATTTGCAAGTAATATATGTGGTAAGGGCGTAATATCCAGAATACATAAAGAATATTTACAACAACAATAAATAAATAAATAAATAAACAAACAAACACGAGAAAAAAATGGCATAAATAATAGAGGCTCTGTTCATCCCTCTGGCAACCAAATCAAAGTTGTGATGGAAACAAGGTGCAGTAGCAAGGAAAAATCACCAGGGATCTATAGGAACAAGCCATACAACTAGGGAGAAATCTAAGAAATCACCCTGCAATGGCATAAGGTAGGAAGGGATAAAGACACAGGGCTGCCCAGTCTCGACCAGCTGAGTAAGACAGAGGATGTGGTAGCTGCAGATGCCTCTTAAAGGGGCCGCGTCTGTGAATGGATTGTCATGGTGACAGACCTGCTCACTCTGAGCACCAGTGCCGATTAGGCTCCATGCAGGGGGCACCAGGGACTTACAAAGAGACATCGTCAAAGTGAGGGCCAAGGCAAGACTAGCTCTGTACAGAAGTGTCTGCAGTATCCACTGTTCCCTGTTGAGCCCTTCCCCCTACTAGTGCGCCAGGCACAGCACCACCATAGCCATGATGTCATCAAACTGAATAACAGAGGTGGCTCCACCCAGAGGATTCCCTGAAACCCTGCCTCCCCCAACTCGCAGCCCCACCCAAGCCACATCCAGGTATAATAGCCTCAGTGAGTCAGGAGCTCCTTGCCGAGCAGCACCTAGACTCACACAGGAGGCAGCTGGCCTCAGTTTCTGGTGTGGCCTTTTGAGGCAACTATAAGCACAACATCTGTGGATTGCTTCCTGGATCTTAACAGGTGGCCCTGGAGGGGCAGAGGCTTGAGCTAAATTTGGCCTGCAGCTGAACCCCTCTCAGGACTGCGCCACTGAACACCCTCTTCACAAATCCACATTAATAAGACTGGGAGACTTATGATCTTTGCTTAGCATATAGAAACAGACACAGAAAGGCAACCAAAATTGGAAGACAAAGAAACAATAACCATAGGAGAGAAGAAAACAGAGATCCAGATATAATGGAGTCAAGTAATCTAACAGATGTAGAGTTCAAAACACTGGTTACAAATAAAGATGGTTACAAAACACTGGTTACAAAACACTGGTTACAAATAAAGATGCTCAATGAATTTTGGGGAAGTATAGATAAAATCAACAAAGAGATAAAAAACAAAAAATGGAAATGGAAATTATAAAAGGGAATCAGTCTGAAAAGAAGAACACATTATCTGAGATGAGAAGTATATTAAATGGAATAAACAAAGGAATAAACAGAGTGAATAAAGAAAAGGATCAAATGCCCTATCTAGAGGATGGGAAAGCCAAGGGACACACAATCAGAATGGCAAGAGATAAGATGCCAAGACTATAAAAATAATTTAAGGAGCATATAGGACACTATTAAGGGTCCAAATATCCATCTGATTGGTGTAACTGAAGAAAATCAAGATGTTGAACAGCTGTTTGAAGAAACATTGATGGAAAACTTCCCTAACCTGTTGAAGGAAATGGACATAAAACCCTAGGAAGCTCAGAGAATTCCAAAAATCAGGGATCCAATGAGGCCCACACCAAGACATCATAATTTAAATGCCAAAGGTTAAATACAAAAAAAAAAAAGAATATTAAAAGCAGGGAGGTTCTACAGAGTAGTGGTTAGCATGGCTGCTTTACATGCAGAATATCCTGGGTTCGTACCCCAGTGGGGCCACAGTCAATACCCCAGGCGCACTGGGGCCCAGGTGCACCAGGCCCCGGGTATGTGCCGTGACTGCATGAGAGGAGATGCCTCACCTTCAGAGATCCAGTATTTAAAGGGAGATGGCAGCATCCATAGGTCAGGGGTGGAAGTTGGGGGAGAGGAGGAATTAAAAAAAAAAAAAGAATATTAAAAGCAGCAAGAGAAAAACAAATAATTACATCTAAGGGAGCACCCATACGACTGGAAGCTGATTTCTCAAGAGAGACTATGCAGGACAGAAGGGCTTGCCACAAAATATTCGACAGGATAAAGACCCAGGATTTACATCCAAGAATACTTTATCCAGCAAAGCTATCATTTAGAGTTGAAGGACACATAAAGAGCTTCCCAGACAAAAATAATCTAAAGGAATTTTTCACCACTAAGCCTCTATTACAGGAAATGTTGGAGGAACTTCTTTAAGAAGAAAAAACATGTATCAAAAACAGGTATAAAGAATGGTAACGACTACATTCATAAGTACCTTAAATGGAAAAGTGCTTCAACCAAAAGATAGACTGGCTGAAAGGATAAGAAAACAAGACCCCTTCATGTGAAAAGGAAGGGGATGGAAAAGATTGCTTTGATGGACCTAGAAGGTATTTAAGTCAGACAGAGAAAGATAAACACTACATGATTTCACTTCTATGTGGAATCTAAGGAATAAAAAGAACAAACTAATCAAAAACAGAAAAAAAAAAACACATGATTTTAAAATGGGTGACTGGACTGAAATAGACATTTCTCTAAAGAAGATGTACAAATGAGCAATAAACACATGAAAAGATGCTTAACATTATTAGTTATTAGGAAAATGTAAATCAAAACCACAGTGGGATACTACTTCAAACACACTAGTATGGCTATAATTTTTAAAAAATGGAAACTAGGAAGTTTTGACAAGAATGTGGAGAAATCAGAACCTTTATCCACTGCTGGTGAGAATGTAAACTGGTAGCTCCTCAAAAGTTAAGCATAGAATTAACGTATGACCCAGCTTTTCCACTCCTAAGTATATACCTAAGATAACTGAACACATACATTCACACAAAAACTTGTAGATGAATGCTCATACAGGTATTACTCATAATAGCCAACATAGCCAAAAAGTAGAAGCAACCCAAATGTCCATCAACTGATGAATAGATACATATATCTATATAATGGAATGTTATCCCACCATAAAATAGAAATGAAGTGTGGATACATGACACAATGTGGATGAATTTTGAAAACATTATACTAAGTAAAGGAAGCCAATCACAAAAGGCCACATGTCATGTTGATTCCATTTATATGAAGTGTCTAGAATAGGTAAATCCATAGAGATAGAAAGTGATTAATGTTGGAATGGAATGAGGGAAGAATGGGGGGGGGGGATACGGCTTCTTTTTGGAGTGATAGAAATCTTCTGTGGTGCTGCCTGCACAACTTTGTAAACACACTAAAAACTACTGGACTGTACCCTCCAAAATGGTTCAGATGGTGAAGTTTTTGTTACCTGATTTTATTCTCAACAAAAGAAAATTAAGAGAAACTGTATGTATAACATGTAAAAAATATACATATACACATGAGAATTTAAAGCAAAAAGAGAAATCAGAAAATGAAAGGCAGAAAAATAAAAGAATGGAACCAAAGCTAATGTAGGGGTTGGTTCTCACATCATCAGCATATAAGGGAAAACCTGAATATAGTCAAAATTAGCTTTGAATACTCCACAGGAGACATGGGCCACACTGGAGACTGACTCTCTCTCTCTCTCTCTCTCTCTCTCTCTCTCTCTCTCTCTCTCTCTCTCTCTCTCTGTGTGTGTTGGATAAATCCAACACAGCGTTAACAGAAATGTCCACTAGCACTGAAAGTTACGTCAGTTAGCTTTTGATGAGTACAACAACAACAACAAACTCTATAAATTAGTAGTATAAAACCAATAAAAATGTATTATTTCTTATGATTCTGTAGATTAGAATTCTGCTATCTAGAGTGGCCTCATTCACATTTCTTATACTTGTAGGTTATCAGCTAGGGCACCTCAATTTCCTTCCACATGGGCTCTTCAACAGAAAAACTTGGGTTTATTCATATAGTTTTCAGGGTTCTTAAGAGCAATAAGAGAGCAAGCCCCAATACACAACACATTTCCATGTCTCTGAAAGCTTTATCTTTGTTGTTGTCTCATTGGTCAAAACAAATCACATGGTCAAGCTCAGCGTCACATGGGAGGTGACTACTCATGGTGGAGTAGATACAGGGAGGGGAATTATAGAAGCCTTTTTGAAAACAACCTAGCATAGAAAAAAAAAATCTATTACTGATCTTTTAGTTTAGCATTAGATAAAGTAGTTGGCTTGGACTTGGAGGACAGTTTGTGTGAAAAAGTACTTTAATCACTAAAATCACATTCAGCACTGATGCTCAGCACTGATTCGTGAGATGCTCAAGGAAAAACCTTTGCAAACTAAGACAGCTGAGGAAGCAGTCAGTTCATATATCTCCCAATGCATATATCCTCTGGAATGCTCATCCCTTGTAATGGTGAATAGAATTACTCACACTCATTAAACTGTTTTTGTTTTTCTCTCTTTTATTTGTGACCCTTGTGACCCATAGGGTTGAATTCCCCTAAGTCAAATGCACATATGCTATAATTCTGCTATGCACTGATAACCAGAACTCTGAGACATTTATTCCAATTGTGCATTAAATCTGGAGCTTCTCAAAATCCAGGGAACAAAGGATATCATAATGCCTCACAGAACAATAATTTTTTAAAGATACATACCAATTTATCAAAAAAATAAAAAATAAAAAAAACTTTCCCTATCATTGAATTCTAAGGAGAAACTAGTTTGTGGGATCATAAAAGATAATGAAAAATATTACATGATACAGCTTCAAAAGAAGTTCGGGAAGAAATTATAAAAACATTCCTCACCTGATTGTTTTTTATATTAACACTTGATAATAGCTTAGTAAATAAAGCCTTATAAAAAGCATTTCTATGTGGACTGAGCTAAATAGGTTACTTTCTTGTTAACTAAAGAAATAGGAATAAAGCGCAGAGCTAGGTAAATAGGTAATGTGATCCTTGGTCTATATCTGTTAAATATTATCTCAAGCTCACTTTCAGCAAAACTTGAATGAAATTCAATTTAAGAGTTATTCTCCAATATGTGCCAGAAATGTAACTATTATGTTAATAATGTAATATAATGTTAATATAACATAATATAAACAATATATTTGCTGTAAAAAAATTTTAAAGGCTAATATGTATCTTCCCTATAGGCCAAGTATTTTCAGATGTACCCTACTGACTGACCCAATGTTAGAGAAAAGATCAACAGTCCCAAAGATCTACAACATCACATGGAGCGTTTACATTTTGAGATTCCAACTTTATCTGATTTAAACCCTACTTTTTGACTTCATGATATTTCTGCTAACATTAGTATATATAAGATTCCTATATATAAGAATATTATGACCCTGCCAGGTGTACTTTTCAGTATTATGTCTGCCAGATCAGAAAGCTCTAAAAGGCACAATGTGAGTTGCATAAAAAATGCTAATATTTTAAAAAAGCGAAATAGCAGATTCAATGCAATTGAACAAAAAACCTTCAAGGACATTAAGACACTCTGAGATGGCACTGAATTTTTTCACACTATTCTCACCCAACACACACAGAACACGTACCCCAGAAGGGCTGATGAAAATAGTTGCTTAAATACCATCAAGTACACTTGAACTTACACGAAATACATTTTAAACTACCATTTATTTAATACATTTGCTCTATATTACTCTTTAAAGTGGAAGTTACACTGGATTAAAAAGCAAAACTCCCATGACTCAGCTGGAATTCTAGAGTATGTGCCATGTCTAGGATCCACAGAACTACATACCAATCACCCTAAGGTCTGCTAGTCTGTGTGAAAATGGTTATACCTGCACTGCTGGAGGCAACTGTATCTTTATGTTGATCAACACATCAAGTCATACCGGTATAAGACTTGGACGAGGAAGTGGCACTTAATTGACATTTCTTTCTTAGTTCTGCTCAGGACCTGCTCAACTTGCTACCCATATCAAAATCTAAGAAACTGAATTTACCAGTTTCACTATCATCAAAAGAAACACTGAACACCACCTATGGAGCAGAATAATTCCAAAAAAAGTCTCTTCTCCACAACAGTAACTGAGTGAGCCTAATACAGAGGCCTCAACCTGACAGTCTAACAACAGAACTCATATATGTCCCTACCCATACATAATGGCTAAAAGTGTTCTAACAGTGGATATACACTTTTGTTCCAAAATTAGAAATAAAATATAGAATGCGAATACCTCTGAAATAGGTAACATACACACTAAAGTTCATTCTAAATTCTCAGTCCCATCCTCTCTTGCCACTCCAAATATTTCTGGCCTGCAGTTTCCCCTTCTCTTCAATGCACATGATCCCTCTCTACTGGATCTTCCCCTTTGACACACTTATGTTAAGTACACTTATGTTTCCAAACATAAACCATTCCCTTGACCCATATTCACCTCCAACTATCCCATTACTTCTTACTCTCTTTACGGCACAAGTTCTTGAAAAATGGAATTAGGGTTGCTATCTCTACTTCTCATTCCTTCCACCACTCCAGCTGAGGTTCTATCTCCTTCATTCCACCAAGACTGCATTTGTCGAGGTCACCAAAGATCTCCTTGTTGCCAAACCCAATAGTCACTTCTCAGTTCTGACCTTACCTGACCTCCCAGCAGTGTTTACCACAGCTTGCCATCCTCTCCGTGAACTGCTTAGCTTCTCCCAGTTCCCTGTGACACCAAAGTTTCCTAGATTTTTCTCCAGTCTTAGAAGTGCACTGTCTCAGTCTCCTTTGCTGGCTTCTACTTTGGGGCTTTACTTCTAAACACCTGTGTGTATCCTGGGCTTGCTTCACTTCTTCATCTATACTTTTTTCTCAGGGGTGGCCTCATGCACTTCCATGGCTTGAAATACCACCTATATGTCGATAACTCGGAAATCTACATCTTCAGCCCTGTTCCCAAAAAACTCAGATTTATATATCCAATTGCAAATCTGACGTCTTTATTTGAATATCTAACAGGTATCTCAAACATAACATGACAAAAACAGAACTCTGGATATTCTCAAAAAAACTTGCTCTTTACCTAGTCTTTGCCACCTGGGTAAATGGCTTCATTATCTCCCCAGCTGCTCAGCCAATGATCTCTCTCTCATACTTCAAATCTAATCCATTAGCATGTTCTTTGGACTCTACCTCTAAAATATTCTAAACGTGAATATCCAAATCTCTACTTCACTCTTCTCTGATTATTGCAATAGATAGATTTCACTAATGGCTCTAATTTTTCATACCTCCCTGTATCTTTTCATACCTTTCTGTGTTCCTGCCCTTTGGCAATGCCCTTCCACGTGTAACTTGATTTGACCAATGGGACAGTAGCAAACTTGACACAAGCTAAGGCTTTAAAATATGCTTGCTTGTTTCTATTTCCTCTCTTGCTTCTTTGTGATCACCATAAGAATATGACTGGGACAGCCTGAGAATAAGCCCAAGCTAGCCTACTACAGAGATGTAACATGAACACAAAGGAGAGCAGAGTTGTCCCAGCCATCTCAGTTGAGGCCACCCTAGACAGTGGACAGCCAGCTGTCCCTCCCAAACACATTAGAGAACCCAGGCAACATCACAGATGCTGCTTACCTGACCCACAGTTGATTACAGACACATGGGCTAGACCAGTCAGGAATAGCTGAGCCTGACCCACATCTTACATCAGTTCATGTCTTCAGTCCTCCTTATACCTCCAATGGCTTCCCTGCACTTGGACAAAAACACGATTTCCTTAACCTAGCATACTACCTATTTGTCCAACCACATCTAATACCATTCTTCCCCGGCCCATTATAATTCAACCACACCAGCCTTTTTTTTATTCTTCAAACAGCAAATGCATGGCATGGAGGAGTCATTGAACATGATGTTCTCCCTACTTAGAAAATCATTATTCCACTTGGTCTCTTTAGCTCCCTATCTAGCCAACAGCTTCTTATAACTCAAATTTCAGCTTATATGTCACTTTCGCAAAAAGATTTTCCATTAGCTACTCAATCTAAAGTAAACAACCAGTCACTCTTAGATCCCTATTTTAATTTGTTGCATCTTAGCGTTACATGACATTTTTCTTGCTTTTTTTTTTATTGTGTGCTCTAATTAATTCTAATTTCCAACCGAGCAGGGACCTAGTCTGTGTATTCGCACTTGAATCCTCAGCTCCTAAAATAAGTTCTTCATATAATAGGTACTCATTAAATATTTGACAAATGATATCTGACTTATGGACTAAATGAATGATCGGATTCTTTCTGAGATCAGGCTTTTACAAAGGAGAAGGAGCCAGGCAAATTGAAATGGCAAGAGAGAAAAGACAGACTGATTCTGAGAGGAAAGTCTAGAAACTAAGTAAACATTGCTATTATAAAATGAAGTTAAGAGTTTCAACTCTGAAAACAGCCTAGGACGGAAGCTTGGCTCTGAGCCTTTCTAGCTGTGTAAATACAGACATGCTACTCACCTCTCTGAGTTTGCCTCCTCATCTATAAGATGGGGTAATAATTACTACCTCACAGAGTTGTCATAAAAATTAAATAAGAAAATATATAAAGTGCTTAGCATAGATCACGATAATTACTTATCATTATTGATGGCAATGATGATGATGATGGTGCTGGTAATACCTAAGTCAAACCTGCTATTATTGATTAAACTGGCATACTCTGTAGTTTCTTGCTCAAGCTGTTCAGTCTACCTATTTTTTTTTTTTCAATATTCAGGCATTTCAAATTGTCCTTTCTCACCAAGAATGGAATGAGTATAGGACCTAGAGCCAGATGAGCTGGAGTACTGCCACTAATTAACTGGGTGACCTTGGGCAAGTCACCAACTTCCCGGACCTGAAAGTTATTTTGTCATCATGAGCTCTTTCCCTGCCCAAGTCAGGAGGTAAAGAAAACATTCTGCGAAGGGGCAGAGGGATTGGTGTAACATCGAGACACGGAGGCAGAGCGACAGGAGGCAAAGCACTACATTGCATTCCAGAGCACAAACGGGAATGTGTAAACGCCTTAACTCAAGGCTTCCCAAACTGTGTTTCTCAGAACCTGTCGGATTATACCAAACTATAATCTCATAAAGGCAGGGACATTGGCTAATTTTATTCTCTGATATAGGACCAGTGGCCAGCACAGAGCCAAAAACATACTATCACAGTATGTGCTTACCACCTGCTTGCCGGATGAATGAAAAATTATGTTCGGAAAAAGCTCAGTTAAACAAGGTAAAGCTGGTTTCTTGTGTGCATTTCTCAGAGACTTTACTACGTGAACAGACGTTGTGAATCACGTAGAATGCAGCATTTCCCAATCTTATTTGATCATAGAACTCTTTATATTTCCCTTTAACCTTAATAACATCTCCCAGAGTTGTAATATTCTATAAAATAGTTTGAGAAACATCTTAAGCTTATATAATTTAAGTCATTTTTGCCATCATAAAATACAATTACCTTATTCTTTATACACAAGGTAATTAAAAAGCCAACTAATTTGATTCATATCTACTATGCAGCTGTTTTCTCCCAGCATCCCACATCTTCAAATCATTTGTCACCAGGCAGGGCCACAATCTCTCCATCTCCTAAGCAAGTGTCTTGCCTGGTTTCTCCACTCTGCTCCCTGCTCTAATTAGTCTGCTCTGCAAATCCTTCCGCCTCTTCTTCCACTATCCTTTCTCTCCACATCCCTAGTCTTATGAACTTTCTTAAAACTGCTTTAATTACTCCCTTTCTCCTTTTACAATCAACTCAACAAAGTTTCAATCTCATCATGTACAATATCATCCCACCTCTGAAGTATTTTTAAAAGCACTTCTCCCTTTAATAATAAAGGCTGTTCCTTCTTTTGCAGTCTCCACATTAGACCCTCCTTAGGGTCATTCCTTAATTTTAAGTAAATATAATCATGTCAAATCCCATCAGGGTTCCCTCTTTCCTTCCTACCACTTATTTCTAAGTGCTTAAGCAAGTAAACACATGGGCATTTTCATATCTCCGTGCCTTTGTTTGAGTTGTTATCTCTGCCTGGAAGAACACCTGTTGAAATCTTATTCATTTTTTAAGGTTCAGATTACAGGTAATCTCTTTATGAAGTCTCCCTTGCTTTCCGCTCCCACCACTTAACTACTACTCCCCAGGCAATTGTGCAACTTACCACAGACATATAAAGTTAGTTGTATATATGAATGCAGAGATGACAGAATTGGGAGAGAAGACACAGAACCAGGTGAGTCCATCAAGGACAATGACCAAGAGGGTGGTGGTGGCAAAAGGAAAGACCAGGAGGGTGTTTGCATGAATGGCGTGAACGCTAAAGACGGGGTTTTTCATGACCCGCAAGTAGCAAAGGGAAGCCAGGAGAAGGCCACAGCAGACAGAGCTACAGAGAAGGGAATTTTCTCACTCTGTGAAAAGGCTGGGGATGTGGGAGGGTTGATTCACAATGGAACAATGCCTTCAGAGGGCACTTGGAAAGATTTGGAAGGAAGCCAGCAGAAGGATGGAAGTTTAGGATCACAGGGAAGTTGAGAGTACATAAGAAGATAGCTGATCAGAAAGATTGAGAGCCAAGGAAACTAGGGATAAGAATCAAAGCTTTGACCAAAGCTGGCCAAGATCCCAGATGGTGTCAGAGGCCAGATGAGTTAGACATTCAACATTTTTCAATCAGTATGTAAAAGTCAGTTGATGAGTAATTTTTCTAACTTCTATGAAGAACAGATTTCTCTAATGCTCATGACACAATCCTTATCCTTATGTGTGAGTTGTGCCATGGGGTGGGGGGGAGTTAGGGTGGAGGGAGTAGTAAGGAGGGGCTGGGTGTGGTATTTCCTTTCACTAGGGCAGCGCTCACAGACCTAAAAGAGAAGAAACAAGCTGAACAACGCCTCCAGGAACATTGCAGGCAACAGCAGGCACCAAGGCTCAAGGAGTGGGCTCATCCAAAGGTAGAAAGAGAATGGCAATGGGGAATTCAAGATAAAAATAGCCATTTTCTGAAAAGACTGTATATTAGGCTCTTTCTATTGCAAATAACTAGATTAAAACAGACGACAACAACAAAAGGAATGTATTTGTTCACATGACTGAGAAGTTCTGAAAGGCTTCAGACACACCTGAATCTTGTGCTTTCACCACTCACACAGGCCTCATTCAGTCTCTCCTACTTCAAACAGCTTTCTCCATGTAGCCAGACAAGATGGGCACCAGGAGCTTCATGTTACATCACCCTAGCAGCAAAAATATCCCAGAGGAAAAGAATACCTCTTTTCCTAAACTGGAGCAGGACAGGATCCTGATTGAGTGAGCCTGGGTGATGTGCTAACCTCGGAACCAATCACTTGGTCACATGGAAGCACTTCTCAAATTGGCCAGAGCTGAATCACATGACCACCCCTGGGGTTAGTGTATACCCTACCCAAACCCCATGAACTGGGGACCAAAAAGTTCCCCAAAGGAAGGAAGTCCAGGCAAACAAATAATAAGTCCACTACAGTGTGATCACTTGTCAGTCAGGTTCCAGATATCAAAAGAGAAGCTCAGTCCTGCTATTTAAAGTACAGAAGGGCTTTGAAGTCAGACAGAACTGGTTTTAAATTTCAAACTTTGACACTAACTAGCTGTGTGACCTCAGATAAATTATTTAATTTCTCAGTGCCTCGGTTTCCTCCTTGTAAAATGGTGATAATAGTATGTCTCCTAGAGACATTAGGAAAGATTAAATGAAAGAATGCACTTAAATTGCTAAGCACAATGCCTGACACAAAGTGATCAATAAATGGTAGCTATAATTAGTAATCACAATGGTAATGACTATTTTTCTTTAGAGCAAGGGTACCACATGAAGGGTGAGCTGTAACTCAGTGAAAGAGAGTGATGTCAGCACTTAGATAAATCAGCCTTGGGTCAAGTTCATTAAGGGCAACTGAGTACACAATACAGGGGCCTGAGTGAACACCAAGATAACAATTTAAATCAATCAATGAGTTAAACATCTATTGTGTGCCAGGATACAATTATGAATAAGACATATGGCTCCAAGGTAAACTACCATGGAGAGTCATTATGGCTTTGTGACATTACATGAGGGGGAGGAGAGGCTGACTAAAGTTGTTTCATTACTTTCAACCACAGGCAGTGGGAATAAAGACAGTGCAAATGAATGGTCTCCCTGTGTCACTGCCCTTAGCTTGCCATGGTAGAAGACGGTTCGCTCTACCCACATGTCTCCTCAGTGTTTATCTGTCTAGACCGAAGCACTGGCTGATAAATATGCTTGCTTTTCTTTAAGTTCCTTATATCTTTTAGGTACACTGATGAAACTATCTTAGATGCTGAACCATCATGAAAATGGGTAAGATAGCATTTCTGATTTATTTGTAATGATGGCTAAGATTCAGTGAGCATTTAGTGAGCATCTTTTATTAAGCACTTATAATAATATCTGAATCTTGTTCTTGAGTAGAACACTGGAATGTCCATCTGAATAGACAGATGGATTCTTCTTTCCTAAATGCCTTCTTTACCACTTCCCCGCCATTCTGCACAGATTTGAGACTAGCGGTTTGGCTCTTTAGTGTCCCAACAGGTTCGTGTTGACTGTGAACTTGGAATTTACACTATGTACTCTCTGTCATATTGTTTATTTTTTAAAATAATAATTAGGCTAGTTTACTCACATTTATATCCTGAGAAATGTATATCTATGCTTAACATTTTTTATATCTTTGTCCTATCTTCCTATGACTGATTTGTAAAAACACTTTTCCCAACCTTCCAACTCAATTTATTTAACAGTCTTTGTGTGGAGTCTTCTCAAAAACACTTTGAAAATCATAGTTTATTCCTAGCTTCCATAATTATTTAATGTGCTTTAAAAACTCATTAGTGAATTCGTTAAACACAATTCCCCCTTACAAAGAAGTAGCCTTCCCCTCAAAAGTTTACATTTGCTTAACAACTGTTAAATCCACTTTCCCAACACATACATACTCAAGAATTTATTTTCAATTCTACTTGTTACATAAAGTCCAGAAAAAATTCTATAGACACTATAGTACATGTACTCTCTGATTCTCAGCAAGCCATTATCTTTTATAAGATTCCCTTTCCTCATCTATAAAATAGGCGTAATATAGATGTCCTTTGCCAAACAGAGCAACCCATCTCATTATTCATGTTATTCATGAATGTGTACAGAACACTCTAAAAAAGGCTCAAAGTCTTTTATAAGCATTAGGCCATGAATCTTTCTGAAGTGGACTGTTAATTATGTGTCATTATGCTTTAATAGATGGAAAACCTGAGGCATGGGAACATAACATAAGTTAATAAATGACAGAAATCTAGCCCAGGCTCCAAATATTAGACAGAAAGATGTCAGGAGGAAAATCTGAATAAGAATTCACTCTGCTCTAATTCTTTATCAAAAACAACATTAATGCAAAATTCCCTAATGTTACTGGTTGCCCTACCCCTCCCATTTCCTCATGCAGTCCAGGAATGGGGAAATGGGTGGGAGGAATGGAGTTCCCTACAGAACTAGAATGTCCTCAACCCAGCTTACAGGAAGGTTCATGAACCATAGACCAGGTACTGAGGTCAAATGTAGTTTCATAGACAGCATAACAACCTTTCCACCTTCTGTTACTGATCCCTGGACATTTTTCCTACCTGACATCCAACTAAGTGAAATGAGGCTATAGACATGATGAACAAGAACGCAGCCTCTGCAAATGGACCTGTCAGGTTATTCTGGCTTTACTATCTGACTGACAACTGAGTACAAAGCATGGCCTCCATAGCTCCAGCTAAACCTTCTATCTCCACACAAAGGAGATACTGTTGACCCAGAAAGTCAAAAAGGCAGATAATGGAAATTTTATATAACTTTATATAGCTAGTGAGCTTTTTCAAATTGTTATTTTGTGTCCTTCTGACAATAATCAACAGAAGCTAGATATCCTTAATCCCAGAGTGGTATTTTGAGAAATATATCCCAAGGAAATAATCTCCAAAAAGGATAAAAAAAGTATACAACATGATTTACTATAAAAGGTGGAGGGGCAGGGTGAGAAACAACCCCAAATGTCCAACAATTAGAAAGTGGTTCAAAATACCATTGTATATTAACATGACAGACTATCACATAGCTATTAAAAATGATAATTACTCCTACAAGAAAATGCCTATATGAAATGTTACCCAAAGAACATTATGCCTGAACTAATTATAACTTCATAAATAATGACATATATATAAATAGTATAGAATGTGGAGCTACATAAACAGTTGTACACATACTCCTTAGGTTAATTATTTTCTAAAAAGTTGATAAAGATTTTTGAAAAGTCAAATGATGAAAAGATGGCTAAGAGAGGGTTCACCAAGATTCTCTCTGGAATGGTTTTGGAGTCATTTTTAATTTTTTCTTTGCAAGCTTCGATATTGTTTACATTTTTTAATGATGACTATATAAAACTCCATAAAAATGATAAATTTTTTTTAATGATGGAAGGGCGAGTCCACAGATCAAACTGAGAATTCCATAATCTCAGTGGTATCTAGAGATCTCTCCTTCGTCTGGGGAAGGTAGGAGGATGTGTCACCAGCTCTGAGCCCAGAAATCTCTTTCAGCTACAACTCTAGAACCTATGAACAAAAATTCTTTAATGCAATGCTTCTAGAACTGGTTGAAATATGTGACAATTTATCCAGTTGACAATCCTTAAAAATGTTTTAAAAGCATTCATACCTAAATTTCCATATCTAATAGCATTTATAACTCAGTTAAATTGTATTTCTGTTTCTCTGCATGGTTAAAAGATCAAGCTTTGTTATCACTCGAAGCACTGGAACAAAAAAGAAAGCCAAACGCTTTCTATGAAACAAAACACCATCAATGGTAAAGACTAACTTTACTGCATATTTAAATTATATTTGCAGAAAAACAAATCTTGAAATCACACCTTTTTAGGGGGAAAAAAGCCACATTTTCAGGGCAATCATGTGAAGGTCCCACAAGCTGTGGTTGAAACATAATATTGGAGGATATATGGGAACTTGAGAGTTTCTGAGGAAATAGTAACAGAGAGACATTGTTGGAACTCTATTCAGGATAAAGAAAGAAGTTAAAATTTTTTCCTGTTACATCAAGGTAGATCTTCACAAAATTTAAAGAAAAGGGAGTAGGACATTTGACAGAACATTCTATGTTACAAGTAGATTGGTAGGTAGGTAGGTAGGTAGGTAGGTAGGTAGGTAGATAGATAGATATCTGAAATCCAAAGAGATATTCCTCCTTCAGAAACATAAAACTCATCAGACTAAAAAACCTAATTAGTACATACTTACCTCCCTCCTCCAAAAGCCATTCTTCTTAGCCATGAAAACCAAGACAATCACAACGCTATGCTCAGAAGAAATATATGGGTGGGAAAATATAATGATAATGATAATAATAACAACAACAACAAATGTCCTTTCAAGAATGTTTACAATGAAGAATATTTCTAAATAACATGAGAAACATTATACTTGGGAAAACTTAAATTGAATGCTCTATGCTTCCAGTCTATAGAGCCAAAGTGAAAGTCTAATCAAGAATTTAAAGCATTTAGGCTACTGGATACAACCTGGATAATTGTGACCAAATATCTTTTTTTTTCTTAACTCCAAAGTGTCCACAATTATCTGGAAAATTAATTCAGTATATTGATCAAGTATATAGTAAGCACTGTGTTCTTCCCTAGGAGAGTTTACAATCCAGCTGAGAAGACAAAAAGAACTTATATGAAGTATTTTTCACATTAGAGAAAAACTATACTGCATAGAAAGAGGCTGCAATGGCTTCGGAGTCTTTATTTAGCAAAAAGAAGAATGCCTGTGCAAGCACAGAGGGAAGAAGGAGCACTGCAGGTATTCACAATGGCCAAGCTTTCATTCATAATGACACCTAGTGGGTTCCAACTGAGTGTTTTCTAACCATCTTATCCTTCACTATCATCCTCCAGAGAGCACGTCACTACTGCACCTGCTGCACTGTAACAATGGCCAGCACTGGTGTTTTCTGTACTCCCAATGCAGAGCCACTATCACAGGAGTAGAGAGCTTTGCCTTTTCTGCAAAGATAAGTGGTTTGGGAACAATGCTCTTCCTACTTCAGTGGAAGCTGACTCATCATTCCTCTGTGTGTACATATGCCATGTTGATGTTGTCAAGCTACTAGGAGAATGCTGGAAGTCACAGTGCATTGAGAAATGACTCAACTGGTAAAACAGGGTTGGGAAAGCTGTGAAGAACCACAAGGGGCAGGGTAGGTCAGTCATCTTTGCTCAGCCCAGCCAGAAACAGGAACTTGGTGCACATTCCAAGAAGAGTAATAGCTTTGAAATGAGAAGAAAGCACACTGCTGGTGGTAAGGCAGTTGTGTGATAGATAAGCTAGCCTCCAGAAGGAAATAATAACTTCCATTAGGTCCACATGACCACCAATGACACCAAGCCCACCTTCTAGATTAAAATATTAGACTTACAGAGGCTGAGCTTCGCTAAAAGGTAAGACTGTCAGAGTCCAACGTGACAGACTGAGTCCTCCTAGACAAAGCGAATTTGAGAAATAGGAAGAAGGGCTCTATGACCAGTAAACTCTACTCAAACTAGGGATAGAAAGAGGTTTTTCTATGACAATTGTGATCAATTGGTAGTGGATACTCAGAGTGGTATAAGAAGGAATCTGAGGTCCAAACTGGGCTTGATGAGAGAATATGCCCAGACTGGTCGGAAAATATTTATCATTGGTAAAGGCAGGGAAAATGGCAGCACAGTGCCACGGCTGAACCACGCTGGTCTTTCAGCAGAGGTTGGTTAATAAATCTACATTCCAGACACCAATGGGAGATTGAACAAACCTTCTACTTCCTCTCCCTCATGAAAGCCCAATAAAATAACAATAAAGGGATATTTTTTCTTTACTGTAAAAACCTATAGAGATGGGGAGAATGAGAGAAGAGACGAAAGTTAAAACATTATGGTGGAGGGAAGGGAAGCCGAGAAACAACGTGATTCATACCACAGAATCTCCAAAATGCTAAATATTTAAAGACAATTGGACCCTCTATGGGGTGAGGGGTGGACTAAAACAAAGAAGATTGAAAGCCTCTTTAAAAAGCAGTTGGATCTCACGGATCCCTTCAGCTCCTCTGAGCAGTTAAAGTGACTGGCCCTTCCCTGCTTCAGCAAAAACAACTGAAATTTCTTCCCCACCTTTTTCCCCAGAGAGGGTGAAAAAAGAAAGGGTCTCTGGATTGGGGTACATGAGGCGCAGCTCAAGTGTTTTACTGAAACACCGTGGAGGGGTTACATGAACATGCAGATGCTGAGACTTCCAGCCTTCTCTTCCACCTATTTCCTAGATCACTGGCGGCCAGGCTCTCCCCCATTCTCCAGGAAAAAGACTGGAAGAGCCTTTTCTGAGGACTCTCATCAGCCCAAGACAGAAGGACATCAGCGGTTCCCCAAATAACAGACCCAGCCAGATCACCCTACAGTGAAGTTCCCAGTCTATAAACCTATGCACATCTTCAGCTTTTTTAGCCCCCACTCAAATGTGAGCAGACAACCAAGGGTGTTAGAGACACAAGAAAAGTCTCTGACATGAAGGAGAGAACTAAACAAATAAACAGACGAAAGAAACTTGGGGAAACTGAGTCTGTGCAGGAAGGAAAACGCTTTCAAAAAAAATAAACTCCTCAGAGAAATAACAGAAGACACTGAAACTATAAAACAAAAGCAAGAAAGAACTAGATACACCACACACACATAAATATATACGTAAATATCAGAGAACAAAAAGAGCTTTTAATTTAAAACGTTAAAAATATGATTATACTCATAAAAAACTCAGTCAAGGAGTAGATGATAAAATTGAGAAACTCTCCCCAAAAGTAGAACCAAGAAATAGAGACAGATATTATGAAAGAAAAGGTAAGAAAAGTAGGAGCCCAGTCTAAAATATCTTATATCTAAACAATAAGTGCTTCCAAAAGAGACATCACAGATAATAGAGAGGAGGAACTTACTAATAAAATAAATCAAGAAAATCTCCCAAACTAAAGTATGTCAGTTTCCAGATTCAGAGTCCAGCACAAGGGATGAAAGCAGACCGATATCAAGGCCTAGCATCATGAAATTTCAGGACTATGAAGGCCAAGAGAAAATTCTATAAAATCAAGGAAGAACTCAGTAGGTTTATAACCTGTACACAGGTTATAAACAAAAATTGAGGAATCAGAACAGTTCTGAATTTTTCAATGGCAACACCAAAAGCTGGAAGGCAATGGAAAATTGCCTCCAAAATTTCCATACTACAATTCTATGCTCAGCCAAACTATCAACTGTAAGTGGAAAATAGACATTTTTAGGCATTCGTTGTCTCAAAAAAATAGACACCCCCATGTATCTTTGCCAAGAAGCTCCTTGAGGCTGTACTCTACCAAAACAAGGGTGTCTACCAAGACAGGGGAAGACATGTGCTACAGGTAACAGGAGACCCAAAACAGAAGAGAAATGATGAGGATTCCCAGGATGATGACAAAGGGAGGTCTTTAGGGTGACGACTATGCCCCATGACTAGAGGGCAACCAGGAGGCTTGCGGATAGCTTCTTCCAGAAAACGAAGTTGACAGAATACCTGATGCACCTGAGGAGAGATTTAGAAAACTGGCCAAGAGTTTTGGGTTGAATTAATAATGAGTACATTAAAAAAACAAACAAACAAACAAACAAACAAAAAACTAAGCATATGAACAAACAAAGCAATTATTAACTACAAGGAAAACAAAAAGTTGTGCTTGGCTTAGCTATGAATATTGAATTACTATTTAACTGTTGTGAGAATGGGAGAATAAGGAAGCTGTGGTTCTGTTGAGGGTTAGAGGTAAAAAGAGAGCTGCCAAGTCACTGTCTTTCACATCATCTTCCAGTCATCTCCATGATTTGTGTTATGGGAAGTCAACAAACAGATAATGCTCCAAACTGAAAAACTCAAGCACCAACTACACACAATAAATACCAAAATAACCAGCTCAAAGAATGAAAAGTGGTTGTTTCTGAAGAGAGAGAAATATAACTAGAATAAAAGTTTAAAACTATAAAACAGAACAAAACAAAAGACACATTGGTTTCTATGCCCACATATTTTACGTTTATTTGCTTTTTCTTTGTTTCCCTAATAATTATTTGTTTGGGAAAATTCCATGCTTGTTTCCTCTAAACCAAAGAAAATGTAATTTTCCACATCTAGACCACAGTAGCTGAGCTCTGAGTTCTGAGCAGTCAAACATGGTGGTAAAGTTGAAGTTACAATCTAGTCAATGGAAGGACTTGTTGAACTAGGGCAGAAACAAAAAGGCAAGCTCAGGTTGAGGCAAATTTGGAGATGAATGCAACAACTAAGCCTCTCTCCTCTGGTGTTCTTTCCAACAAAGCTATTCTCATGGCATAATCACATGGTGCAGGGTAATTTTACAGTTGCCAGTAACCATGGACCAATTTCACTCCTTTCTCACAGACTCAAATGCCCAACTTGTGACCCTAATCCAACCAAGGCAGCTGGCCCCTAGAGCAGTTGATTTGGATTCAACTTGAGTTATTCACTTTGCCTGTATAGACCAGATAAGAGGAGAGCATAGTAAGGTATCTGAAGTAAGTGAAACTGTCATCGACATTTACTAAACATCTACCAGGAACCCAGATCCAGGCTGAGAGTGAACATGCCTGTTCAACTGTGTGAACCAAGCCCCCTGCCATGAACAATAAGGTGACTCTCCCTAGAGGTGAGAATCCTGGGAGTGGTGGAGCGGGGTGAAAGCCAAGAAACTGGAAGAGCTGGGGTGGGGAGGGGAGGCACCAACTGGGTCAACCTGGAGAAACCTGTAGGCAGAGGTACACTTGGAGGCCCAGGCCCAGATTCCCAGCACTCTGGATGCCCAGAGGAAGGCGGGGAGACCAACAATTTTTCCCCAAGCATAAAAGTGACCAGATATTGCCCACAAGCCCTCACTGTCACAGGCCAACTTCAGGGAACTAAAGTCACTGTTCTCTGGGTTTTACCATGATACGATAAAGCATAACCCCTGCCCTTGAGTAGAACTAGCTGCTGAGAAAACATAATGACTATCTTGATCTTGATACAGAATATACATTAGCATTCTATACTCTTTCCTATTTGACAAGATGTGAAAATTTTAGTTCAAGGACTTATCTGGGGCAAAGGTATTGCCAACTAGAGCACGGCACTGATTTGCATGTGTTTACAACACTCGCCCTATACAATTCCACAAATCAACGTACATATCCTTGTAAGAGTCAAGATCATTAGCATACTGCAGTAAGCATCATGAGTTGGCAAGAGTAGTTAATATTGGTCAGATTAACTGGTGCATATGGAATGTATAGGTCTTTCCTAGATACTGAAAATGTAACTAAACTAAAAAATATCTTCAAATACATAATGAGAAAATTATGCACTTTTCTTTTCTTCATATAAATCATAACATTCCATACTACATTTGATTCTTGCCGACTAAGGAGGCTACTAGTGTCACAAATTAACCTGTTAAATCCTAAACTTATTTGGGCAACCTACTGGTTTGTAGGGGTTGTTTTTTCCTCCCCAGAGCTTTAAGGGAAAATCATCTGGAAGAGAGTAAATTCTCAGAATTTCCTAAGAGGAAAAATGGGCGCTCACTGGAAAAATACAGTGTATATGCTCAAAATGTAGCTATTTTGGAACCTTCAAACCCACTTAGCCACCAGCCATCCTGTTGTTCCAAGTTAACATCGAGATCAACTCTTCTAATTGAACATGCTAGTTTCCAACCAAATGCAGTAGATGAAACTATTTCCAAACTTGAATTTAGGATTCGAGAAAAAGTGCACACTCCTGGGTCAAAGCCCTAACTGTTCTGATACATGAATTCGCCGTACCCGTTTCCAGGATTCAAATACAATTTCCCAATTTAAAAAAAAAAAAAATGAGGTTGGTGGGGTGAGGCACTCAGGCACGTGCAACTGTGGAATGTCTGCGTGGATTCTGCCAACTTTCAATCAAGCCAGCGCTGCTGCCCAAGTAGAGAGGAGGAATCTACCCACCCTGCTGCGCAGCTGGAAAGTGAACACAATGCTGAACTTGCCGCGGAGCAGCCGCAGCCCCGAGACCCAAGGGGAAAAGTGGCGGGCGCGCCTCCGAGAGGCCAGCGCCGGAGCACGGGAGGCAGAGAAGCGGCGGCCGTCCGAACCGCGCGGCCACGCCGGGACGCGCACCTGTCCCTCCTCCTCGGACCCGAGGAGGGGACGCGGTCCCTCACTGGCGTAGCGCGCAGCGCTCAGCGCTCAGCGCTCATCCAGACGCAGAAGAGGAGAAAAATCCTTCTTCGTTCCACGAGGATCAGTCTCTAGTTAATCTCTGAGCAGGTGGAAGCCACCTCTCACGACGCGCATTCCTGTCCCGACCCTTCTGCGCCCGAAGTCCCGCAGCCCCCGAGGTGCCCTTGTCGGCCTACGGCTCCCTTACCTGGCTGGAGCGCGCGAGCTGCGCGGAGCCGGAGAGAATGCGAAGTCCGACCCGCGCCGCGGAGTCCAGAACTCGGCGCCCGCCAGCCCCGCCCGCGATCATCCCGCCCGCCTTGTCCCCCTATCGCTCCGCCCCGTCCCCGGATCGCTCCGCCCCGCTCACGAAGGCTGGAGGCGACCGGTTCCCAGTACCGTGTCACGATTTTGAGACAAGAGGCCTGAGTGGATCAGATGCGCGTCCCGGCTCCTGCAGCTGAACTGGAGTCCCAGGGAAGTCGCAAGACCGTCCCTTGGGTTTCCGAAGGCCACTCTGGGCCTCGTAGGCCCCGGCTCACTACGCCGGGAGAACCGCCCCGCGAGGGCTCGAACTTGCCTGGCCTGGGAGAACTCGGAGCAGTGCCACCTGCGGGTGACAGGGGACTCTGTTGGAACTGGGGACCACACCTCCTCTTCCGCTATGTGGTGGGGGGCCAGGCGACTGCCACGGTGCAGTGGAGCGAAGCAACGAGTTTTACCGAAAAAGTCTTTTCAGTGTCGTACCTAAGGCAGCTGAGCACATCTGATACACTTAGAGGGTCACGTGTACTCATATTACTCTATTAATACTTCATTCGAACTCACCGAAGAGTATAAATCAGTACTTATGTAAGACTTACAATCTGCCAAGCACTGTGTAGGTACTTTATATGTATTATCATTCTATAAAGTATGTGTTCACAGAATCCCTCCTTTTTCACATGTGGTGAAAGTGAGGCATAGAGAAGTTAAATAACCTACCTAATGTCAGCCAGCTGGTAACTTGAAAAGCTGGGTTTCCAATCCAGGTAATCTTCCTCTGGAGTCTGTGCCATAAACCACTGCTATCGTGACTCTCTCAAATTCGAGTGTCCACCATGTCCCATGAACTGTTACTTGCTAAGTAACAGGGCTCTACCCTCAAGGAGTCTTATTCTGGTGTGAGGAGAAAGACAGTAAGTAATCAGTAAGCAAATAAAAATGGAACCATTACTTATGTGAGAAGTATCTTGACTAAAATAAAGCTGGTTGATGGAATTGAGAGTGGTGGAGAGGGAGGCTACTTTAGATCTGGCGGTGTGGAGTCTTCCCTGAGGAGGTTGGCAGTGGAGCTCAGAGCTGAATGATAAAACTGGCAATCAACCTGAAGATGAAGGTAATGGCAAGTGCATTAATAATCATCATACCTCGTGCTCATTTGGGACTTAATGATGCCTTCCTATATTCTCTCCTTTAATCATACAATAACCCTGAGAAGTCTACTGAAATTCCATTCTACAGAAAAAAAGAAATTTAAGTGTCACAGAGGTTTAACAGCTTGCTTAAAGTCATACAGTTAATTAGAAAAAGCAGAGGAATGGGAAGAGGGCACAGATTTGAACCAAGACCTTCTGACTCCAAATCCTCTTTCATTCCGGTGAGGGCCCTAAGTATAATAACTTGCCCTCAGGATGAATCTAATAAAGTTTCTCTTTTGTGATCCACTGGCTCCTCCCAGCCCCAGGCTCTCCTGCCTCTTAGCGCATTCAGATACTCAAGTTGGCTGGTTAACATAATTCATCCCAGGGTAGGTGTTCTCTGAGGAAACAGAGGTCAGGAACCTTCTGAAATTGTATGCAAAAAAGTGTGTATGTGTGTTGGGGGGGGGGGTATAGTTATGTAATTATGGTAATAAAGTTGGTTTCCTCCCAAGAAAAATAGTCTTATACATAGATGTATGTGAGAAGACTTAGAACTTTCATCAAATTGAATGATCCCCAAAAGAACTGTTCTAGGGGTTAACTGATATTGTAGTGACTAGAACTGATCTCTAACTCACTTTGCCTATGGTAGCTAGGTGACTCTAGTGGCTCATATTTCTGACTTAATGGAAATGAGACTCTCAAAGTTTATGAAGTTTGATTGAAAGGGAAGCAAATACTTAATAAAGTTTAAAAGTAAAAGAGAGGAGAATGTCTATGTCCCTCTTAGTTCTCAAGAAAACCAGAGAGTACTGATCCATAAACAAAACATCTAGTTCAACATAATTCTTTATCAGTGGTAACTGGGGTAGTTTCCATAACGTTACATTGTTTCCTTAAGAAAGCATTCATTACATTATTAATCAAATAGTTTAAGTAGGTGGTAGCCACAGGTATATCATCCCTAAAGCATGTAGAGAAGAGTACTGGCAATTGTTCTCAGCAGGATGTTGTTGAAAAGAGAGACAGAGACAGAGAGAGACTATTAGAGGATTTCAGCTACACTGATGAAAAGGTGTAAATCTGAACTCAGGATGTGGTAGGCTAAAAAAAAGTTCAAATCTTTATTATTTCTTCTGTGAAAAGTTCAGTAGCTCTTATAGAACACAAAGTTTAAGCCTCTATAACTCAAACTTTTACATTGGGCACCCGTCAAAAGAAGGAATCTGGTGGTGGGCTTATAACGATTTCTCCCTCTTTCTCCAAGGAGAAGATTCAAACAATATTACCATTGCCTTCTTTGTTTTAATAAAACTGACATACAGAAAAAAAGGCATTTATGACTTCTTAGAGACAGGGACTCCCTTCTTAGAAGACATCCCCATGGCGTCTATAAAATTTATATGTTTAGATAAGTGACAGCAGATTGACACCTTGAGAGAAGAAAATACCTCTTTTCAACTTGCATGTAGATTTCACATTATGCATAAGAAGACACACAGAATCAACCTGGAAGGTTTGTAAATAAGATGTTTGTATTTGGAGCTTCTCAACCTCTATTTTGTAAATCTCTGGCATCTTTTTGTAACTTTCTTCCTACCCAGAGGGGACTTGGCCCATCCTAGGTGAATAATGAATGTTTGTTGAATGAATGATTGATAACAACAATGATGATAATCCAGATATTATCAGTCTTGTGTAGAGAGTGTGTTCCTACATAAAGATGACTTCATTGCAGTAGTATGGTATGCTTACCTTTCTTTCCATCACGTATCACAAGAAGTTGCTGCTTTGGAACTACATAGAAGGAAGGAAAAAGTTTTAAATATTGGACATAAAATCAAAAATTATACTCCTGGGAACAGTTGCCAAATAAATTATTCAAAAGAAAGAAAAAGCGTCATATACAAATATGTTTATAAGATCATCACTAATAATAAAATAATCAAATGTCCAATAACGGGGAAATGTTTAAGCAAAATATATCAATAGTATGGAATATCAGGCTGTCATTAAAAATAGCATTTATGTTAATAAAATAGAAATGTTGAGGAAAACTTGTGAACACTAAATGAAAAAATAGAACACAATGCTTTATATATCCTATGATTGTAATCAAATAAAAATTATGTGGGAAGAAAATTATTGGGTTGAAATAAGACTTGATGAACAGTTATTGAGGGTGTTCCTATGTGCCAGGCTCTGTTTTAAGTGCATTAGATTAATTTATCTAATTCTCACAACTGAGTGAGATAGGTACAGTTCTTATTTACTTTTGCAGATGAAACTTAAGCAGAAGAGGTCTAAGTAATTTGTTCAAGTCACACAGTTACTAAGTGGCAAGGTCAGGATGTGAATATAGAATAGTGCAACTCCAGAGTTTGCACTCTAAACCATGCAAAACTGCCAGAGAAAATAATGTTTGACTCATGGATTACGGTTTTTTTAAAAAAATATATTTCCTTGTATAATGTTTTTATGTTGATTTAATAGTAAGTAAAAACTTTTTTTTAATTGCAGAGTCAGAAAATAGTACATAAGGGTAAAACCAGATTATGATCATTAGAGACAGATACAAAGGTAAAGATGAAGAACATATTGAGTGAAACCATCTGGGTTTGGCCAATTTATGTTTTGGATTAGGATCTGAATAGTATTTTCTGATGGATCTTATATATCAATGACTTGATAGTTTATGAGGATTGAGGTAAAATGAACTATGTCACATAAAGTGTTATATTCAACATTATTAGTATGAATAAAAACTGTATTCTGGTCTGATGGTTTGCACTTGCTATTTTTATTACCTAGAATGCTCCGTCTCCAGAACTTTTAAAGTGGTCTCTTTCTCAACTGTGGTGGTTATGAAAATGTCACTGTCACTGCATTAACAGGAAGCTGAGAAAATGTTGGTGAACATCTCAACAAAACTCCCTGGCGGAAAGGACAGTCATTTGAAATTCAATTTAGCTGCAAGTAGGCTGAATAAAAGCCTCTCAAAGATGTCCACATCTTAAATCCCTAAACTCATGAATATGTTAACTTACATGGCAAAGAGGACTTTGTGGATGTAATTAAATGGTGGATCTTAAAATGGGGAGATTATCAAGGACTATCTAATTGGGCCCAATGTAATCACAAGGGGGAGACAGGAGAGTAAGAGTAAGAGAAGGAGATATGATGAGAAAAGTAGAGGACAGAGAGCAAGAGAGAGATTTGAAGATGCTATTCTACTGGCTTTGAAGATAAAGAAACCACAAGCCAAGGGATGCAGTCAGTGTTAGAAGCTGACAAAAACAAGGAAACAGATTCTTCCCCAGAGTCAGAAAGAACCAGCCCTGCTGACACCTGGATTTTAGCCCCGTGAAACTGGTTTTGGATTTCTGACCTCTAGAACTGTAAGAGAAGATATTTGCATTGATATAAGCCAAAAAGTTTGTGGTACTATGTTACAGTAGCAAAAGGAAATTAATAGAGCTCTTATTAAGAATATTTTTTTCTCATGCATGAGAATGCAGTGTCAGACTGGCATGATGTTTCATGGTGTTAGGGCTCCGATTCCTTCCATTTTTCAAAGAGGTGAGAGAATGTAGAGGGTGATAAAAATATCTCTGAGGACTCAAGATGTGGATATTAGGCCATGTAGTCACCCTGTCAGTGTTTCTTAAACTTGAGTAAAATATAAACCCTTTTAAACAAGAACACATCACAATTAAATACATATATAAACATAAAACGAATTATGTATTATTTATGTTTATAGCATTTTACACATATTTAAAACCAAAATAAATTTACAAAGTAAATTCGAACAAGACTACAAAACCAATAATTGAGGCCACATACATCCCTACCCATGTTGTCACTGAAGGCCATGTAGGGAGCAGTATAAGACATTTCCTCTCTTCCAGCCAGGGAGGTATCATTGGAGGCCTAGAGGGGAGCTGAGACTCCCAACCCTGCCCAACAGTAACAAGGAGTGCATCCCCTTGATTGTCAATGAGGACAATGGGAAACCTGAATTTCTAATACCAACTAGTAATAGATAGTGGAGACAGTGGCCCCTTGGCCCTGCCAAAGCAGTGTCCGAGAAGCCAGGAAGCTGAAATAAAATCCAGAATTTCACAACATACTACCCCAAACATCCTGGTTTCAATTGAAAATAACTCCACCAAGAAACAAGATCTCAAACTGAATGAAAAATGATAATCAGTAGACACCAACGCCAAGACGTTAGTGATGTTGGAATAATGTGAGAATGATTTTAAGATGCCTGTCACAAAACTGATTCTGTGAACAATTACAAACATGCTTGAAAAAATTTTTTATAAAAACAAAGTCTCAGCAAAGAAATAGAAAGTCTTAGTAGTAAAAGATATAAAATGAACCAAATGGAAGTTTTAGAACTGAAAACGCAATAACGTTTTTTTATTTCGTGGATAGGCTTCAGCAAAATGGATGGAATAGATAGGGGGAGGGGAGACAGTGAACCTGATAGAGCAATAGAAGTTACTCAGGCTGAAAAACAGACACAAAACCAACACAAATAAACAAATTTAAAAAAAAAAAAACATGAATAGTTCTATGAGACTGCAACAAAAGATCTTCCATTTATGTCATCAGAGTCTCCTGAAAAGAGAAAAAGGGCAGAGCTTTAAAAAATACTCAAAGAAATAATAGCAAAACACTGTCTATATTTGGCAAAATCTATAAACCTACAGATCAAGAAATTAAGCAAATTTCATACAGGAAAAAGGCAAAGAAATCCACACCAAGGCACATCATATTCAAACTTCTTAAAACTAAAGACAAGAAAAAACTCTTAAAAACAACAAAAGAGCCATGATTCCTTACCTACAGGGAGGGGGAAAACAATTCAAATGACAACGTATTTCTTATCAGAAATCGTACAGGAGATGGAAACAGTCTGTGTCTTGACTGTCAATATCAATATCCTGGCTATGATATTGTACTGTTGATTCGTACCATGTTACCATTGGGAGAAACTGAGAAATATGAGTTCTCTCTGTACTTTTTTCTTACGAGTACATGTGAATCTATAAGTATCTAAAAATTAAAAGTTTAGTTTAATTTTTAAATAACAACTGATAATGACAATAGTCAACAATTCTTGAGCGTGTAATGCTAAGTATGGTTCTAAGCACTTGACTCATTTAATCCTCCCAATTACCCTACGATGTAGGTACAATTATTAGTTCCATTCATGAGATGAGAAAATCGAAGGTCAGAGAATAGTTAAGTAGCTTGCCCAAGGTTACATAGTTAATAATAGGTGGGCTTGTGATTCAAATTCAGGCCACCTGGCTCCAGAACCTATGCTGTTAACCACTATGCTAATAACGAGGCAACTTCATAAACTCAGGTGTCTCTGCTTTCCTTGAAATCTGCCTCAATGTTCCTACTCTGCAAGTTATCTGATGATCGGTAGCTGTTCCCCCCCCAAACAGGGCATTTGTTACATGTTTGTCACAGTGCCCACTACTCTCTATTCAATAGAATCTATTTTATTACTCCTAATTTACTTCATCCATTGATGTTACCCACCAGGTCCTGTAGACATTTAAGTTTTTAGACCCTGGCGTATATTACCTTGTGCCTGCAAAATGAAAAAGACTTGAAGAGGAAAAAAATATATTTAAACTACGTTGATTTAAACCTAACAAAGAACAACCATTAGAATTAATATAAAGTCTGAATTGTAGAATGTTTTAAAAGTAACTGTAATAAAGCAAATGCAAATAAGTACTGCTAATATAGTAGCATATTTTTTTTAATAAAATAAAATCTTCCTATGGGTCAATTCTGCTTATACTATTTCTTAATTCATCCCTTTTCCAGACTAATGGCTGTTACTCTTCTTTCTCTGCCTCACCCCACTGCAGTAGTTGTCAGTGTCCTTCATATATCTCCTTAGCATTCACCTTTCCCTTAGATGCGCAAGGTCATCCTTGGACAACTTCTGCCTGAGAGCTTTCTCTTGGCTCTCCTATTGGGAGCTAGCCAGAAACGCCAGAAGACCTAACATCCCCAGGGAGCTGCCACCAGCCAATGCTGGATGAGGACTGAAGTATAAATACCCCAGTTTACCTACCCTTGGGTGGAATAACTCCCAGGCATGTTCTCATTGGTTCCCAGTAGGATCGAGGGCCAGTTGTGTTGTGCTCAGTGATGATCTGCGTACTAATACATCCCTTATTCACTTCTTTCCCTTTCTTATTTCTTTCCTTGGGAGAGCTTTCCAGAATCCCCTTTCAAACAAACCATTTGTTAAAATCCTTCTTTTAGTTCTGATGAACACCCATTTCAGGAAAGAAAGACCAGCATGGTATCTTTAAAAACATAACCTCACCCAGGAGTATGAATTGGCTGTATTTCCAGCTCATTGAAATGAATTAACCTGGGTGGTTTTAGATGGAGACACAATAAAGTCCAGCTTTGAACTGAGAAGGGAGAAGATGAAAGCTTAAGGGTCTGAAATTCCAACCTGCACCCCTTCCTCATCACCTCTGAATCATCCAAGCCTGAACATCTGGTCACTTTACACTAACAAGTTTGCTGTCTGCCTTAGGGCGCCAATTAACTCCTCCAAGGGCAACAGTTATGAACTGAATTTGGATACCTCCCCCTCCACCCCCAAAAATTAACAGATTGAAGCCCTAACTTTCAATATGACTATATTTGGAGATAGGGTCTTAAATGAGGTAATTAAATTTCAATGAGGTCATAAATATGGGGCCCTAATCCAACAGGACTGATGTCTTTATAAGAAGAGGAAGAAACACCAAGAGTACATGGCCACAGAAAAGGCCAGGTGAGGACCAAGCAAGGAGAGCCACCTCAGGAGAAACTGAACCAGTCAATACCTTGATCTTAGACTTCTGGCTTCTAGACCTGTAAAAATATATATTTCTGTTGTTTAAGCCACTCAGTCTGTGGTATTTTTTATAGCAGTCCAGCAATCTTCAACAAATGGATGATAATATCTGATGTATATACGAATTTTTCCACCTTCGGTTTTTTGAGCAAACAATTCTGGAAGGCTCTGTTGCCCAAAGTGTTGGTCTTTATAATATACCGTCATTTGACTTTTCCTCCTTCCCTGTCTTATTCTCCTCTCTATCTAACTCCTTTGTCCTAGGATCACCCTAAGTATAGTGCCTGCGTGAAAGATCTTATGGAAAGCTTTGCTTTGTGGGGAACTTAGTCAAGAGAGGATCTGCCACAGACTAAAAGTAGAATCTGGTTCTAGGAATGGCACCTATCTGGGCCCCATTTGTGCACAGAGCCCAGGATGGGGATTGGCAGCTCCTCCAAGTGAACTCGGGGGTACACCAAATGAAGGTCTGCTTCATTCATCCAATCTTGCCCACCAGAATAGCTGCAATCAGAAGTTACTTTAGGAGAAAAATCAAAGGGAATAAAGTCAATGTCCATCCAAAGACTAATTATGAGCCCTTTCCAAGAGTTCCTGGGACAATGTAAGCCTGTGATTCTTGTATGATTCTGTGTAGGGGAGGAAAAAAACCTGAATAATAACTGAGATTTGATTTTCCGGCAGGTAAATAGATGAGGGCTCACAGCTGATAACATCTGGTTTTAGAAAAATAAGGACTATGATATGTTTCATATCCTGGTGTTACAGACTCATTAATAGCTGTAACTGGTTGTATAAGAAACTGAGATCAAGGCATGTTCCATGGCATCTCCCAGAGATCCCCACCCAGAGGTGTTTAGCCAAATTAATTCCAAATTAAGAAGGTTTTTTATTACATGTATTTATAAAATGGAAGGGAAATTTTTGCCCCTTCCATTCTCATTTCCCCCAGGAATGATTTAAATACAGAAAAAAAGAAAGGAGTTGTGAAGAACTACCTTTTCCTGTGCTTGTTTTTCTAACATTGCATATTATTTCATAACTTCGATAACACAATGTGATGACCAAAAACAAGCTAGGCTTCTTTTATTTCGACTTAATTCTTGGCTTCTAAACAATAGTGGGAACGAAGCCCATAAGAGACTTTGGTATGCCAGATACATTCCTGTTAGGGAGTCTGCTTGAATTAACGGCAGCCCTCTTGATCTTTTTCAGGAGGTAAAAATTAACATTTTTCTTTTTAAAAAGGAATTTTTGCCCCTTTGCCAAGTTTGAGCTCCTCCATTTTGAAGTTTTCAAATATGTACTAGAAATTGTTCTCTGAGCTTTCTTCTTAATTGCCTGCAAGATTTCATGAAATTAGCACCTATTGTATACCTTCGCCTTGCACCTAGCTGGGAGAGTCTCATCAAATTGCCAAATGGGAGAATAAGTAAATAAATTTCTCTTTGTAGATGAAAATGGTTAATGAACTCAATTCTATTTACAGAATTCTAAGGCTTCACTCTAATGCTGTTTTCCTGCTCTTTATAGTTTCCTGCATTGTTAACTTTAACAACAAAACAAGTCTTCAATGAGGTTGTAAAAGTGGAGTCCTAATCCCTAATCCAAGTAGAACTCTTGTATCCTATTTAAACAGAAAGTTCTTAAACATCCTTTTATGATAATGTAACTCAAGTCCTCAGGGACTGATAGAAACATTTAAAAGGACAGTTTAGCATATCACCAATTTGTCTCACAGGTTCTAAGTTTAGGCATTTGATTAAGTGTCAGTGGCAATGTAATGTAAAAATCATCAAATAATATTATAACATATATCGATGTTTATTAAAAGAACTTGGGTACATAGTCACTTTGATATATAAAACAAACTTCAATTGCTAGATTTACATATCCACAGACCTACCTATACTAATACATATTTTTAATTTATTCACTTGTTTCACTTAAATAAATCTATTTAATAAGGAAACTTAGGAAAGCCAAAAGTGCAAAGATTTTCGTTCTCTGTCTCATTCACTTACAGCCCCAGACTCAGCCCCAGCAACCAGCGCAGCACTTCCGACACAGCTGTTGGCCATTAGATAAACCCTCCTTATTTGCCTAAGCTTGGTCCTTCTCTAGTGGTCCCAGGTACAGCTCCTAGCATGCTGTGGAGTATTGGCATGGACAAGGGCTCTTACAAGTGGTATGTGTCCAGAGCAGCACTGTCTAATAGAATTATAACGTGCACCACAAGTGCAGACAACACATGTAATCAAAAATGTTCTACTAGCCACATTGGAAAAAGTAAAAAAAAAAAAAAAAAACAGGCAAAAATTAATGTTGATGATATATCTTATTTAACCCAACTTATCCAAAACGTTATCTTTTTAACATATTTTACAATTCAAAAACTCATTGGTGAGACATTTTATATTCTTTTTCGTACTAAACTTTCAAAATTCAGTATATATTTTACACTTACAGCATATGTAATTTGAATTAGCCGCTTTCAAGTATTCGATAGCTGTACTTGCCTAGTGACCCCAGATTGATCAACATGGGTCCAGAGCATACTAAGGCAGAGGGGCAGACAGGGAAAATGGCATTGCCTTAAATACCCCCAATCATCTCACTTTGTGAAACACTGTCATTGGAGTTTCCACAGCCTTAAATCATGATATTAACTGCGGTCCCCAACCTTTTTGGCACCAGGGACTTGGTGCTCCTGTGAGAATCTAATGCCTGATGATCTGAGGTGGAGCTGAGGCGGTGATGCTAGCGGTGGGGAGCAGCCTCAAATACAGACTTGGTTTTCTCACTCTCCCAGCTGCTCACCTCCTGCTGTGCAGCCTGATTCCTAACAGGCCACAGACTGGCCCACGGCCCCGGGATTGGGGACCCCTGTATTAAGGGATCCTTAGTCATCTTAGACTGAATGAGACTCCTTAGTTGACTCTAAAACAGCCCATAGTCTTCTCAGATGTGTTTCAGGGACCTCCAGACTGGGGATTGAATAGCCCCTCTTAAAACAGATCCTTCAAAATGGAACAGACCTATCGGGATTCACTTTGGTCTGAATTGCTACTCCTTTAGGCCATTGCTGAAACTAGACAAAATTCTGGATTAGAGGCTGAACGGTACTTTATTAGATAACAGGTTTTATTTTCCCCTCTTTCTTCAAGAAATTTTTGTGATTTTTAAAATCCAAGCATTCAAAGCTATGGAGTGTCAATGAACTGCCTCTGGACTATCTCTAGTTTACTCTAGTTCTATTTTATTCCAGGCCATGTGCATAGTCAACATGAAGTGTGAAAAAGCCATTTTTAAAAAGTTATTCTTACTATGTGTAAAAATAGCCTACATTCTGTCATCTGCTCAAAGGATTATTTAGACTAGTCACATAACTCTGATGCCTTCGGTCCACTCAACTTTGTTTCAATAAAACTAGCATAATTAGGTCTGGCCTAAATGTGCCAGCTCAATTTTTTAGAATTGTTGTTTGTTTGTTTGTCTGTTTTGGTTTTTCTTAAAGGAAACAATATTTAAATATGAAAATAACTAGTTTTGAAATTTTTTGGCATTTGTGGGCTGTTAAGTCATAAAGTCACAGAATTAAATACCTTCATTGAGGGTGAAAAGGTTGGAGACGTTCCAGGTAAAACCTCTTATATTTTGGTTGAGGACAACTTTCTTTAAAAATATCTTGATCTGGATTTGAATCCAGAGGCTTTTCAAAAATGAAGATATTTCAAATCATTTATATTCTTAAGAAACAATCATAACTTTTAAAATCTTAAAAATTAATTTAATCATTTCTTGGAAGTCTCCTACATGCTAAGAAGTCTGGCAGATACTGAGAACATACGGACAAATTATTTCATCACTGTTTATATTTATTCCAAGATATTATGATACATCGAGATCGAAGTTTACATAACTTGTAATGCTTTCATAAACAACTAATAGTTTAGCTAACATGTTATGGTTATTTATAATACATAAAGATACTTTCCTTTTGTGGTTAACCACACTGGTAACATTGGCTAAATAACAAACTAAAACTTTAGCCAGAGAAATAAGAAATATTATAATAATACAGCTGAAGAGACTTAATGATGGAAGGAAGACTTCCTGACAAGGTTATTAAATCACTAGAATGGCTTACCACAGGAGAATGGAATCTTTATAAATGTAGTTATTTCTTCATTATTCAGGGTCTGTTCAAGAAAATTTATCTGCAAGTAATGGAAGATACTTCTCTATTTGTTTTGGTAAATTCATTTTTTTTTCCTAATTATGAAAGTAATCACAAGCATTTTGGAAAACAGAGATAAAATTTTAGCCATAACCTCACTGTTCTAAAGGTAACCAAGATTAGCAATTAAGTATTTCTCATCCTTGTCTTATTTTCTGTATAAACATTTTCATTTTATATAGCTTTAATCATGATGTAAATACATATTTCTCATTTTTTAACTTATAACATAACCATTTCTTTATGTAAAACATAACATTTATGAAATATGAGGTGTTAGTCCATGTATTTTATTCCCCACACTATTACCTACAACCATCTCTACAAGAGGTCACCATGTAGGTAGGATCAGGACAGTGGTCAGTTCTGTGTGTGGGAATAAAGACACTGAATTCTAGCTTTCTAATTTCAAAAGAATGTCCAAATGTAAGGCCATAAAAAAAAATTACAAAGAGAATACATCTAGAGAATCCAGTTCTGTCCTTGTGACCAAAATCCAAGATAGACACACTCAGCAAACCTGGGGAAGGTGGGAAAGAAAAAATGAAGGGAAACCCAGGGGTATAGAAGTTGGTCAACTTCACTCACTCCTCACATCTCTGCTCTTGTATTTAATGGGTAAGGAACAAATAGCAATGGAGCCGCTGCTCCCAGGGAAGTTCAGGGGCCTAGAGTAGAATGATGGTTCTGCCTGGAACTCTGGTAATTCCTCCGAGACGTGAAGTGAAGAGAAGGCTGGGCAGAAGTGGTAGGACCTTTTCAGATCCAAGATTCCTGTAAGCCTTGAGAACAATGTTTACTTAAATACTGCTATGCAAACAGCTCTGATGAGCGTTAGTGGTATCCAGGTAGAAGGGTCACAGGTGGATAAGTCACCCTTCTTTACAGATTCTAAAAAGAGACACAGTTGAGTCAGGACACAGTGGGTAAAATATGGGGGCCATCCTCCACCAGAGAGTCCTCATCCCTCTGTTGTTCTCTCTTTAGGTAAGGTGAAGATGAGAGTGGCATGAGAACACATGGACTGACTGCTTGGGCAGTCTGAGCTTAATGGCCAACAATTTTGAGGAATCCTGGGAGAGCTGGCTGCCCAGCATCTGGAAACTTTGTAGGAAGACAGGTCTGCATGCAGACCTCCCACTGCAGCAAGAAGGATGTCAGCCACTCTCATTTCTAGGACTACACAGTCATTCACCAATCATACTTATCTCCAAATATTAATATTTAATACTCGCTATATTATTGTGTAATTTGTGTATCATGGAAATCAAAACTCTCGCTATGTAAAATATAAAATCACTAATGAAAGTTTATTTATAGAAAAAAAGACTAGAAATCTTTAAATGGCACATATAAGCACTCAATATTTGTTGAATGAATGAATGCAGGGACAAGAGAATATAATAATTCCATTTGGGATCAGATTAATAGGCTAATATTACCTAATATTTATGATGAATCTACTTGTGGAAGAGTGTTGCTCTATGAAATAATTGTATATACTTAATATCAATTTTGAGTCAATCATTATTCAATTATCTATGAATTTATCTAAGTATTTTTTCTATTATAGATTTAGCCTTACAATTTTAGTGATAATTTCCAAATGTTTATATTATGATGAAAAGATAAGCTTCCATCCAAAAACTACCTTTTTTTATATCTCTTACTCATCCTCCAATGATACAGTAGTTTGTGGTGGGGGGACGGTAAGTATTTTACTGAATATATTTTCAAGTAATTCATGGATAAGTCTTTAAGTTTACTTTTTATCTTCACTTAATGCTAGAAATGGCTCTCAGATTAATGGTCACCTAATATATGGTAGGGACTTCTACTTAATAGCACTGCCCTAAATGGATGTTCTTGGATCAACATTCCATTGGATATTGGAAAACATTATCATGCTTGATATGCATTATCCACGGAGTAAGGTCAACAGATATAAAATCTTATCTGCAAGAAAGTAGAAAATAATTTAAAGTGCTCTTACGTGCATAAATTATATAAGCTTTATCAATCAAAATTTTGTAGTAACTATCAAAAGCCCTAAAAATTCGTGTACTATTTGATCCAGCAATTCTCTTCTGGGACTATATGCCAAAGAAATAGTCGTAGACACGTATAAAAAGTTATTTAGAATAATTTTTATTAATGTTAAAATTCATAACATAAAAAATTAGAAATAATTGGGTATATTTACATATTATGACTCAACCTTTTGATAGCATATAGAAATATACAGAAGTTTGACATATAACGATGTTTTAGAAGAATATTTAGTAAAACAGTAAAATTTTATGCCAAAATAGATATAGTGAAAAGTAAACTTAGAAAACAGATCAATTTTATGATCTCATCTTTGGTTAAAATATATGGATAAATACATAGAAAAAAGTCTGAAATTATATTCTGAAATACTAATAGTTTATTATATCTGCAACATGCTTATAGATTTTTTTATATTCCTTAACTTTTGTTTTCATATTTTCTACAATGATCAAGTTTTCAAAGTTATTATTTTTTAAAAAACTCCCTGTTAACAGTTTTACTGATTTTAAAGTAATGATTTTACATAATAAAAATTCAATAGCTTAATAATAAAAACAGTCCTTAATACAGTCTAGAGAAATTATGAAAAATGAAGAAAGCCTCACCTATGGACATGAAAGAAAGCATTAAAAGGAAGTGATCACTTGAAACATGTTTCTCTCTGCCTCACCTTTCTGAAATTAAGTCCTCTATCTATGGAGAATCAGCAAAGTAGGAGTATAATTTTTAGTATTAGTAATGATGAATAATTGTTCTTTAATTTTGCTTTAAAACAATTTGCATAATGAGGAAAATTCACCAATGATTGTAAAGCTTGGGTTGATTCAGCTGAGTAGTCTTAGGGAGAAAGTAACTTTTCTAGTTCTCAGTCATTAAAAAGGAAGCCGTGCTATCTTTTCTTTCTGGTGGGAGCAAGACAGGTAAAATATCAACTTTATATACATTCTACTGTTCCGCAAGGCTGCCTAGTTGGGTGTGAGCTGTTTCATATGGATATGAAAAAATAGCCACCCATCTAATCCTTCCAGGAAAGAAATTTCTTAACAAATGGCAGAGCCAGAGTGTGAGGAATCAGATATTGCAAAACCAGCTGTCGTTCACAGAACTAGCAGGATGTAATGAGAAATAACCTGGCAACTCCTATCCAGTAATGTGACTCAAGATTTACTATTTCTTCGTTAAGTTTTTTCTTGTTTTTAAAGAGTAGTATATTCCAAGTTATTGATATTTGCATAAAAAATGTTTTAGGAATAATGTGAATGATAATAATTGTTAAGAAACAAAAGCCCTCCTTTAGGTTTAACCCCTTCCCTCCTCAAAACAAAGCAAAACAAAAACTGATATCAAAACTGCGAGTTGGTGAGAACCTCCTCCAGTTAGCCCAAACATTTGCCTAAAGTCCAGTATTTTATGCCCAGTCTTAAGATTCCCAGCTATGTTCAAACTCTAAGAATTTGTTTCAATTTCATCTGCTTCCATAGGCATTTGTAGGGATATGGAACCAGGGAGTGTTTATCACTGATGACTAAGTCTCACCCAGGTATGTTGATGCTAATATACATTAATGGTAAGTAATGCCAATTATTTGGTTTTCAAGACACCAAACAAATTAAATTATACGGTTACTAATTTTAGCTTCATTAAACATATAACATTTATTCAAAGAACTATAAATAAAATGACCAAGTTACATGTGGGAGAAAGTGTGAGGCACAGACAAGGAATTAAAATCTGTAATAAATACAAAAATACTTCAAATAAACAAGAAAATAACAACCAAATAAAAATGGGCAAAAGATACAAACAGGTATATTACTGAGAAAAAAAAAATCAATAGCAAAAACATATGAAAGAAATTCTGCCTACTACTAATTAAGAAATGCAAATTTAAGCAATAAGGAAATAATAGTTCATAAACTCCCAATTGGAGACAAATAGAAAGTCTGATGACACCAAGCATAGGAGAGGATGCGAGTTGCTGATAAGAGCATAAATTGGTACAACCATTTGGAAAGCAATTTGGCAATACCTATTAAAACTAAAGAGGTGGTTACACCATGACTCAGATTTGTTCATATATACATACACAAGGAAGAATGTAAAAGATATTTATTATATCACCTTTGAGGCAACGATAAATAAAAATAAAATAAAAAGTCTAATTCTTCAGGGAAATTAATAAATAATGTTATTATTCATACGATGGATTTCCATGTAGTAGTTAAAATGAGTAAATCATATGTACATGTATCAAGGTGGATAAATTTCAAAAAACATATTAAGATGAAAGTAAATAGTAATTGGATACATTCAATATGATAGTTTGTATATAATTTAATATGCACATTAGATATGTATATATGTTATATATGTGTATATATATCGATTCAAAGCATAAACTCATGCATGGCAATGACACATTAATAAGAAATGGCTAACCCTGGGGAGGGAAAGAAAAGAGATGGAAGTTTGGTTTTAGGTATATCCATAATATTTTATTTATGTAGAGAAAAAATATTCTGAGGGAAAGATGGCAAAATGTAAAAATCATTTAAATTTAGAAAGTGGGTAAATGGTTGTCTGTAATATTATTTTCTATATGTTTGAAATACTTAATAATGAAAATAGTTTTCATTTTATTTGAGCTATTAAAAAGAAAAATACCCAAATTTATGTGGAGAAATACAAAAGCAAGGCATATCGATGTTATAAGGCTTGAAGTCATTAATAGAGTTAATTTCATCCTTATAAGTTCCTGATATGACAGTCAATTCCAATTAAGCCTACAAGAACATCCCTTTTAAAGCTTACCTTAGGAGAGGGATCCATTTTATTCATCCCCAGAGACATGTGTGACAATTAACATATAAAGGGTTTCCCAGATTTTCTAACAGGTCGAAAATATGATAACTATAGTTAACACTGCCGTATGGTATATTTGAAAGTTGCATGGGGTAAAGGGGATCAAATATAGGGGGGTGGGGGAGGGTGAAGTGGCTAAAGGGGATCAAATATATGGTAGCTGAAGGAAACTGGACTTTGGGTGGTAAGCACACAATAGAATATACAGATGTCAATTATAATGTACACCTGAAAATTATATAATTGTATTAACCAATGTTACCCCGATACACTTAATAAAAACTGAAAAAATAAAATAAAAATGAAAGTCGCTAAGGGAGGACATCCTAAAGGTGCTCATCAAGAGGGAAAAAAACATTCCTTTTTTTTTTATTTTTTCTTTTTGTATCTGTATGAGACGATGGATGTTAACTAAACTTATTGTGGTAATCATCTCACGATATATGTTAAGTCAAGTCATTATGCTATACATCTTAAACTTATACAGTGCTGTGTGTCAACTACAGCTCAAAAAACTGAAAGAAAAAAGACAAGTTTAAGCAGTGAGTGAGCATGCCTGATTCATATCTGATTCATGCCTTTAATCAGTTTTTGTTATTTACACCAGTTGTTTATTTGCTTTTGACATTTCATAGCTTCTTTGGGCTACTGGCTTTCTACTGGCATTGTATACATTTTATGAAAATGGAAATATATTTTAAGGAAATTCAAACTAAAGGATATCTTTATGCCACCATTTGGTAACCATAACAACAGTTATCGGTTCAGTTAAGAAACATCACTGGATACTAAAGCTGGTGGGTGAAAATATGATGAAAAACAAGATATAGTCTCAAAGTATCTCCCTACAAATTTCTTTTTAATTTCAAAGGGAAAAAATAGTAACTTCACAGTGGAGAAACCAAGCAGACATCACTTTAACATAGGTAACCAGAGTTAACATCAAGACTACTGGGACATATCAATGTCACGTGAACTGACGTATATATGACCCAATGCATTGAAAACACAGCATCACTTCTATTAGTCCCACTCCAGATGCATAATTTGGATCTAAGCATGAGGGGACATCATACAAGTCTAAATTGGGGGACATTCAACAAAATAACTGACCTGATGCTTCGTAAACATCAAAGTCATGAAAGACAAAGGAAGCCTGAGGAACTAATTATTCCGGATGAAAGAAGACCAAAGTGACATGGCAACTAAATGCAATAAGTGATAGTGGACTGAATTGAATCATAGACCAAAAAATTATTTTTCTTTTGCTGTGAATGACATCATTGGATAATTGGAGATTTTGAGTAATTTGTTCCAACCTGTTGCTTTTACTAAGAGGCCGCAGGATGCAAAAATCCTTAAGTTTGACAAAATATCTTATTGGCAAGTCAAGGAAACAGGCATTTTCATACATTGTTGGTGGGAATGCAGAAATGATATAAGGGGAATCTGGAAATATCTAGCAAAATTACAGGTGCATTTAACTTTGGACACCATAATCACCTTTCTATAAATGTACTTCAAAGATATACAGGCAGAAATACGAAATGATATATGCACAAAGTTATTCATTGAAATATTACTTGTCATAGCAAAAGACAGAAAATATCCAAATGTCCATCAATAAGGAATAGGTTTAAGAAACAATGATATCTATGATGAAGTCTTATGCTGCTGTAAAAAAAAAAATGCTGTATAGTATGCTATGGAATGTGTACAGTATGCTACTTTCTGTGTAAGAAAGGAGGACTATAAATATCAGTATGTGTGTATATTATTTTCTTAAGTAACAATAGGAGGATAAACCAAAAGCCAATAAAAAAATTGTTACCTATAATAGAAGGAAAAAAAATCAGGGAATGGCAAATAAACATAAAAACGTGTTTGAAGTCACATGTCATTAGGGCACTGCAACTTAAAACAACAATGAGATGCGAACTCACACTTATTAGAATGGCTAAAATCCAAAACACTGACAATACCAAATTCTGGGGAGGATGTGGTACACCAGAAACTCGTTAATTTCTGGTGGGAATGCAAAATGGTACAGCCACTTTGGAAGACAGTTTGGCATTTTCTTGCAAAATTAAGAATACTCTTAGCATATGACCCAGCAATCACACTCCTTGGTATTTGAAAACTTATGTTCACACAAAAAGCTGCACATGGATTCTATAGCCACTTTATTTATAATTGCCAAAACTTGGAAGCTAACTACTGATTAAAGAATTAAATGATCCACAATTGGAAAGAATCTCAAAGGCAAGAGAGTCCGATTCTACCATTTAACAAATTAAAGTTCCGAGGCTCAAGGAAGCCAAGCAATTAACTTCAAGTCACATGGTTAATGAAAAACAAGCTCACTTTTAATTAAAACTACAAATATTGCAGTCGCTGTGAAAAGATTATTGAGAATGCTATCAAAAAAAGAAAAAACTTGGAGGCATAACACTCATCTTTATAACAGTTCCACTAATTTTAAATGATACAGGAAGTAGAATGCATTGCACTAAAAGCAAGGCACTGGACTGACTGCTGCTGTGTTTCTAAGTGAAATTCTGGAAGATGATGTGAGTTGTGAAACCCTATGTTGTTGGCTCTGACAGCCTTATTAATCACTCTTTTCAGCTTTACAGTAGAATAGATCAGGTAAGGGCTTTCATTCACTAATTCTTCCCAAGCAACCAAGATATCATTCAGTAGATGAATGGATAAACAAATTATTGTATATATGTGCAATGGAATATTATTCGACAATAAAAGAGATGAGCTATGAAGCCACAAAAAGATATAGAGGACTCTTAAATGCATATTGTTAAATGAAAAAAGCAAATATGAAAAGGCTACATAATGTATGATTCCAACTATATGACGGTCTGGAAAAGGCAAAACTGTGCAGACAGTAAAAAGATCAGTGGTTGCCAGAAGTTCTGGAGAAGGAGGCAGGGAGGAATGAATAAGTGGAACATAGGGATTTTTAGGGCCACATGATCATGAATTGTTGCTAATGCTTTTAGGCGAACAGTTGATAAGGGACCTTATTATTATCTGTATTGATGGATCAGGTCAACCACATTTGCACCTACTGATTGACAACCAATATTATGTGCCTCTTGATGTGACACAATAAGAAACATAGAGCATTGTGTACGAAGAATCTTTGTGTAAATAAATAAACCTGAATCTAAACCAAGTATCCAAATCTAACCATAAGTTTCAGGAAATACCATTCTTTACTTATTGAAATAGTAAAACTTCATAAGTCTGACCTTAGCAAGCTTGGTGAGGATGGTGAAGATGTGGAACTTTGGAAACTCTTGCATACTCTTGGCAGGTACACACATTGGCCTGAGCAATTTGAATTTGACAATCCTTAAACGATGGGAAAAATCACCTTCTTGCCACTAGATGGTGCTTATTGGCTGTTGAGTCTTCTATTACATTGTTCCATTTCTCTTGTTATTCCTCCTGCATCGCTGGAGGAAGGGACCGGGCTCTAGCACCAGAGTCTAACCGAGAAGTTAGAATCCGGATTGAGGCGGCCATACCAGCTTTCTGGTTGTGGCCTCACGTTGGCACTCTGGAGACACGTCTTTGAAGCCTGCTGTCTCCTGAGCTACTTATTTTGTTTAGTATCTTAGCAATATCTATCTCTAGCACTGTGTCAAGGGTATCTTTTCTGAAGAACATGTTATTCAATATTCAATAGCTACATTTTCTATTTTAATTTTTTTAAATTTGAGATCAGTTATAGAAAATGATACCAAGAAATTCTGTGTACCCTTCACCCAGGACCCAGGTTCCCTACTTGTTAATATTTTACCATTCTCTCCCCCTTTTTCCCTTTCCCTCCCCTTCTCATTACCTCACGTATATAAATGTATGAGATATAAATTATGTATAATTTCTGAACCATTTAAGAATAAGTTGCAAACAAGATGCCCCATTGGCCTATAAACAAGGCACTATTCTACAAAATTACAGAATACCTATCAAAATCAGGACAGTTTCTCAGCCTTTCCTTGTCTTTTATAATCTTGGCATTTCTAAAAACCAGGTAATTTGTGTGAACTTTGGTTGGAGTTTGTTTGGTGTTTCCCCATGATTCAAGTTGTAATTTGGGGGTCAGGAAGATCACAGATGTGAGGCCGTTCTCAGTGTATCCTATCAGGAAGCATACAATGTCAATTTGTCTTCTCACTGGTAATATTAACCTTTCTCATTTTGTTTTTTCACTGCAAAACTAATTAATAAACATTTTGTAGTTATTAACACATAGTTTATAAGTATTTTGTGGGGAGATACTTTGGGACTATCTAAATATCCTTCCTCTCATCAAACTTCCACCTATTATTTTGCCTGAATCAATTATTACTGTGGTTGTTACCAAATGGTGATCTTCTAATTCCAATATTCCTTTTTCATTAATGGGCTGGCGTTCCATTTATTTATTTGTTTCTTTATATCAGTATAGACTCATGGATTCTTATTTTATTCAGCAGTTTATAATTCATCACTAATATTATTTATATTGATATATCAATATAAAATTATATTGATAATAATATATTGATATATAATATAATATTGATATAATATTATTTATATTATTTAAATTGTCTCATATTTGGCCAGTGGGGGACCCTTCAGGTTGCATCTTGTGTCCTTTAACATGTTTGCGATATACTTTGAGAGCTTCGTTATTTTCTAGAGCAAGAAGATGTTTCCGATTCATCTCATACTTGCCTTGGCACAGCCCCAGAACAGGCAACTTATCCAATGAACTCTCGTTCCTTTTAGTAAGATGTTTAGAAACCAAGGTTTAGGTGCAAAATTTGCTTATTGCTAATAGGGTGTCATTGCTTGCAGGCCTCTTACCAAAAAGAGCCAGGAAATATATCTATCTCTACACCTGCATCTATTCCAACACCTATATCTATATCTATCTATATACTGAAACAACCATGAGTTCACAGAAATACGTATAATTCAAATCCAATGCCACAGAGTTTATTCTAGTCTTCCCCCTCTCTGTATTTGTACTTCCTTCTGTCTCCTGTGATCTTTAACATATTTATTTTCCTTTTAAGTAACCAGTATCTAGATAAAGTGAGCCATCTCCTCCATCTCCTTGGCTGACACCACCAAGTCAAATCCACAGGTTATCTCCTCAGTTCTGGCCATGCCATACCTGCCACACATATCGTTTTAGTCCCCTTGACCACACGGTCCTCAGTTATTTGTGATTCCTCCCCATGCCCTGTGTACATATGACCAACCACCAACCCCTGACTATCTTGCCTATAAACATTTCTTAAATTTGTCTCCTGTACAGTCTTTCTATGTGCTTGTATGACTAAGAAAATTGTACCAACTGGCGAGCAAATCATTATTGTAATTGAGGGATCTAGTATATTCTTTCTTACTCTTTAATATTTTTCAGCTGGTGATCAATTATTAAGGGCTTATTAACTATGGTTAAAGAGCCACATGTTCCCCAGGGCATACGTGCTCTCTTCCTAATAATTCTTCAGGGGGACCAAAAATTTAATGTGAGGAGTTAGGCCTTGGTCCTGGCCCACAAGGTGGAGTGATACTCAAATGGCAGAGCTGCTCTGATTGAAAGATAGAGGAGGTGACAGAAGGTGAGAGGCCACCTCTGTCAGTTCAGCCTAGTGGTGGCTAGTTATCTTCTAGCTTCCAATCCTAACATGTAAAGGGTAAAGCAAAAAGCTCAGCTCTTCTGCGCTTCGCTGGCAGGTCTTACATTTCAGCATCAGTCAGTTACGCATTGCTGAGCTTCTGTGGGTAGGTGAAAGCAGCTCACTTTGATGCTGCATCCTCTTTCTAGTACTTTGTTCCAGGAGTCCAGTTAACTGTACCTGTCTCTTAACTATTTTCTTTGCCGATGACCTTGCCTTTTCACCTCGGAGTTGATCTAAGAGGTAGAGGTGGGGTAGGGCAGGGAAAGGTGTCTTTTCTTCTGATTATTAAAAAAAAATCATCACATTCCACAAATTTGGGAAAAATTAAAAGTGAAACACAGAAAACAAGTCACCGATAATACCACAACTCTCTGATATAATTTCATCCAGTTTTTTCTTTGCTGTTATAAAATAAACTTGATAGTATAATAGGTATTTACTTTTATATCCTGTTTTTTCTTAACATTATTAATAATCTTCCATTTCATTTAAAATTCTTTGGAAACAACATTAATGAAAACATAAATGTCTCCTACCAATGTCCTAATTTTTACATTGAGGCTATTTCCTGATTTTTGCAATTATAAATATTGGTGAAATAAGCATTTGTGTACATACATCTTTGTTCTCATTGATAGTCATTTTCTTATGTTGTATTACCAATGTAGAATGTCTGACCAAAGTCAATGAATACAGTTAAGTGGTTGGAGTATATTGCCAAATCGTTTTCCAAAAAGCTTGCTGTCATTTATACTCTCATCAGCCATGTATAAGAATGAACGCCTTCCTTTTTCTAACAACACCGTCTTAAAGGATATGATACAAAGTAAGAAAAGGATGATAAAAAGGAAGATAAATGGAAAAGAGTGATCAAGCATCGGCTTGAGGAAGAAAGTTCATTTCTAACTTTTATCTTTTTGGACTAGGATATGATGGTGATATTTAGACATTCTGATTTTCTTGGGAGGTTGTTTGTTTGTTTGTTTGTTTTGCCCTGTGTATACATCTAGGGAAAAAGAAGATCCTAAATTCTATGATGCTTCAGTGATGTTGGACATTCGGTTTTATCATTTGGTAGGAAGGTGAAGGAAATTGAATTGCTTAAGCTGGACACTTTTCCCTGCCTCCTTTTCTCTCACTCTCAACATCTGATCAATCAACAAAACCTCCTCTCTGTCACCACCTCTTCATCCATATTAGCTTCTCTAGTTCAGACTGTCATTCTTCACTTAAATAAATGCTATAGCACCCTAACAGATGTCTCTCAAATCATCCTTCACATAGAGTAATCTGTCAAAAGTGCAAATCTAGCCATCTCATCTCCTGTTTAAATACCCTCAAGGATGTCTCATTGCCAAGTTCAGGACCAAGTTCTTCATCCTGAAGACAAGGATCTGCTGACCTATTTATTCCACACCTGTCACTGCTGTCACTACAGCTTCATCTCTTACTTTCTCTTGCCTTGAACCTTATGCTCCATTAATAGCAAGCTATTTATAATTACTGCTCAAACACCATTCTATTTCTTACCTCTAATTTGCTCATTCACACTATCTAGCATACGTTTTCTCTTCCCTGGATACACTTTTTTCTTTTTCAAAAATTTTAATTGCCCATCCTTGGGGGTAATATCACATGTCTCTGTTCCACAAATATCAGAAATTATGTTTGTCACTTTCAGGCATAAGCTTTAAGAGTCAGAGTATGCTCTACTATGTGTTTGTTTGCTATAAGGTTAGTAATGTTCCAGGTAGAGGCTGCTTCATCAGCCTGGGCCCTATGGTAATGACCAATTGGACAATCTGTAATGGACATGAATGAGAAATAAGGCTTTGTTGCTGTAAGCCACTGCGATTTTGTAGTCATTTATTATTGCAGCATCATGAATCCTATCGTGACTAATATACTGGCCATCTCCTAATTAACCTCTCACACATCGTACGTATGGCTGCCCAAGACTAGATGACACAAATAAACTTTCTGTTTGAGGAAGTCCTGTGTTTGGGCAGGAGGCAGTTTCTGCTTCCCACTAAGGAAGATAAAAAGAACTTGTTCTCCCAGATTCCTCACAGCTAAGGAATAAGCATGTGATCTAAGGTTAGCAATTTGGAAGCTCCCTACTAGGACTTTGAGTCTTGATATAAAGAAGCAAGAACAGTATACTATAATATTAATTCTGTTGCTGGTGGCAGCATCTGGTGTCCAGTGGAGTGACAGCAGTGAGAGCAGAGTCAAGGGGTACAGCAGTTGAGTGTCCAGTAGTGAGTAGATAAGCAGACTGTTCCGGTGGTATGATCTAGCTGAGTGCCAGGCTGTCCAGTTCCCTTAGTTCCTGCTCATTTTCTAAGCCCACTTCTCTGGTTTTCCTAACAATTCTTTGATGTACCAAATATTCTTCTAATTAATTAGTTTTTTTTTTTATTAAATTACCAATAGTTGTTCTCTGTTGTCTGCAACCAAGAATCTTATTCCTACTAATTCCCAGAGCTCAAAGTGACCTAGTCTCCACATGGAGTCACATTTTAAAAGCCCAATCCTGCATCCAAAAACAAACTTTAAAAAGAATTCCAATCTTTAATTTCTCTAAAGAATATTAAAAACTATCCTATTTATGATCTATATTCACCCACACTTAGTTATGCTCTTTCCTCACTCACCTCCACCCTGAAAAGGTTTCTCACTCTAACAGTTTCTCTAGAGCCTCAATTTGCAACCTGACCACCTCTACAGGCCTGGACTGCCCAACTCCAGGCCTCTTTATCTCTTGTCCTCTCTCGGTTCTTTGTCAGCTAGATCATCTCAGCTTGTCTGGTTAAGTCCTTATGTATTATAGTTCATCTTCCACATGCTGTTTCTCTCTACTTAATTTTTCAATTCTGCAGCATCAATTCTGCAAAAGGTCTGGGAATCAAACTGGCCCAGACAAAACTCTCCTTAAAGTAGAGGAGGCCAAATTGCCACCTGCAAGTCACATCCAACTCTCTAACTTAGTTTTGTTTAAATTTTAAAGTGTTCTTTGAGTTGTAGTGTTGCTGTCATCTTTATTGAATTAGCTGCCAACATTTGACACTAGGAGAATTCACCTAAAAACCTGGATTTTCAGATCTTCTAGAAAATCAAAAGACGTGCAACATTGGGATCCCGTTGCCCCATGGCAAGAATCAGTTGCAGCTTGCTAGTAGCTGCCCCCTTTTATGGGGCATCATTCCATTTCATGATCCCTGCTCAGTCCTCCTCTCTCAAGTTATTTTTCTGGCTCCTACAAACATCCGAATTTGTAACACTTGCTCTATTTATAATACACCAGGAAGGGTAAGAAGCATCTGTGAGATGAAAGAGCATATATTCTTTAGGGATGGGGCATAGAGTGAAAGAAAGGATATCAGAAGGGAACACTTGCACATTGTAACCCCTATCCTGCTGGAATAAGACAAAAGGAGGAGAGACTGATGAAAAAAGAAATGCACAAAGTAAGGCAGCTTCAGACAGCATGGGGATGGGGAGGGGGAGTGCAATGGTACAATCTTCGATGAACTTGTATTTTGAAGGGTCTCTCTCTCTCTCCTCCCACCCTTCATCCCTACAAACCCCACCTTCTTCTCTATGCCTGAAAGGCATCATCCTTGATATCCCTGAGCCACAGAAGAGGTATACTGCTCAAAATTTAAAAGCAAACTACATTTGATTCCACATTAAGTGTATGAGGGAGAAAGCTTTTGAAAGGGATCATAAGGTAAAGTATTTCAAAAAGAATTGCCAACAGTGGACAAAAAATGATGTAGATGATAGAAGCTCCGTTCATCCCTCTAGCGACCAAATCAAAGTTGTGACAGAAACAAGGAGCAGCAGCAAGGAAAAATCGCCTGGGATCTTGATGAACAAGCCATACAAGTAGGGAGAAATACAAGAAGTCACCCTGCAATGGCAGAAGGTAGGACAGGGAAAAGACACAGGGCTGCCTGCTCTGGATCAGCTGAGTGGGACGGAGGCTCCAGCAGCAGCATATGCCTCTTAAAGGGGCTGCTTCAGCAAGCAGATTTTCGCTGCGATGGACCTGCTCGCTCTGAGCACCAGTGCCGATTAGGCTGCGTGCAGGGGGCACCAGAGACTTACAGGGAGACATTGTCGGAGTGAGGGCCGAGGCGAGATTGCCAAGAGTTATTCATTGTTCCCTGTTGAGCCTTCCCCACTACCAGTGTGCCAGACACAGCACCAGCATAGCCCTGACGTCGTCAAACTGGATAACAGACGTCCCTCCGCCCACCCAACTCACAGCCCCACCCAAGCCACATCCAGGTATAGCCTCAGTGAGTCAGGAGCTCCTTGCTGAGCAGCACCTAGACTCACACTGGAGGCAGCTGGCCTCAGTTTCTGGTGTGGCCTTTTGAGGCAACTATAAGCACAGCATCTGTGGATTGCTTGCTGAATCTTAACAAGTGTCCCCGGAAGAAGAGAGGCTTGGCTAAATTTTGCCTGCAGCTGAACCTCTCTCAGCACTGTGCTACTAGTCATCCTCTTCACAAATCAACACTAATAAGACCAGGAGACTTAGGAGCTTTGCTTAGTACATAGAAACAGACACGGAAAGGCAGCCAAAATGGGAAAACAAAGAAACAATAACCATAGGAGAGAAGAGAACAGAGATCCAGATATAATGGAGTCAAGTAATCTAACAGATGCAGAGTTCAAAACACTATTTAAAAAGAACCAGTGAACTTTCAGGAAGTGTAGATAAATTCAGTGAGAACTTCAACAAAGAGATAAAAAACATAAAAATGAAAATGGAAATTGTAAAGGGGAACCAGTCTGAAATTAAGAACACATCATCTGAGATGAGAAGTATATTAAATGGAATAAACAAAGGAATAAACAGAGTGAATAAAGAAAAGGATCAAATGCCCTACCTAGAGGATGAGAAAGCCAAGGACACGCAATTAGAATGGCAAGAGATAAGGTGCCAAGACTATAAAAATAATTTAAGGAGCATATAGGACACTACTAAGGGTCCAAATATCTGTCTGATTGACATACCTGAAGAAAATCAAGACGTTGAACAGCTATTTGAAGAAATAATAATGGAAAACTTCCCTGATCTGGTGAAGGAAATGGACATAAAACTCTGGGAAGCTCAGAGAATTCCAAAAATCAGGGATCCAAAGAGGCCCACAACAAGATACATCATAATTAAAATGCCAAAGACTAAATACAAAGAAAGAATATTAAAAGCAGCGAGAGAAAAACTGATAAGGGAACATCCATAAGACTGGCAGCTGATTTCTCAAAAGAAACTATGCAGGACAGAAGGGTTTGACAAAAATATTCTACAGGATGAAGATCCAGGATCTACAACCAAGGATACTTTATCCAGCAAAGCTATCATTTAGAATCGAAGGACAGATAAAGAGCTTCCCAGACAAAAATAAGCTGAAGGAATTTATCACCACCAAACCAGTATTACAAGAAATGTTGGAGGGACTTCATTTAGAGGGAAAAATATTCACCTCAGATTAAAAGACACACACACTAAAAGAAAGGGGATGGAAAAAGATATTGCTTTGATGGACCTAGAAGGTATTTAAGTGGCTAAGTGGAGGGTCAGGGGAAGGAGGGAGCAATTGGGGGGGGGGGGGGCTGTTTTATGAACTATATAGATGTCTAACCAATGTACCTGTATACTTGAAACAAATTAAAAATAAATAAATAAATAAATAAATAAATAAATAAATAGAATTGTCGCCTTCCAAAGTTTGCTTATATTTCTTTTAATTCTAATTTATATATGTAATGTTAAATTTGTTCAAAGTTACATGCATCTAAATCATCAAATTATTGGACTGATTGATTACACCCAATTTATTTTCTTGCTATTTTATCATAGTTCTTCACTGAGAAAACTTACTCGACATCTTTATCTCTATATCTGAAACAGAAAATTTCATCTCTTTAATATTCCATAGGAATGAGTGAAAATGAAATAACAAATTCCAGTATGGTAGAGAAGAAACCTATGGCAATATTTAAGGAAGAGATAGGTTAATGAAATACTGGATTGTGAAGGAACTTCACTTTAACATAATTCACCCCTCCAGAAAGAATTTAGAAATTTTAGTATTTATAGTAATTTATCACATTCATGCTTTTTATAGAAGTGCTGAGAGTTGAATATAGCTTAGAAGGAAAGGAGGAGAGAGGTAAGTTCAGAGTGGAGAAGTGCTATATTTTATCTCTGTTGCATACACCTAGAAGAGAGAATTTATAAAGGGCATATTTGGGTTACTTTACTATTTTGTTTTAGCTTCTATTTCTTGTTACTTTATTTTCCTTTCTTGTAGTATTTGGTTATTTCATATATCGTAACTATAGACAGCAGAATTTTTTACAAACTGATTTCTTAAAAGTAAAATGATATAAACATTTTGGAGAAAAATTGGATATATCTAGTTAATTTGAAGACACATATATCACATGACTCAGAAATTCCTTTCATGGGTATGTAACCTAGAGAAACTCTTGAGTATGTGCACAAGAAGATTGTAAAAGAATGTACTTGCAGGATGGTTAGTGATAGTCTCTAATAAGTGTAGAATGGATAAATGGATTGCAACTCGCTTATTGAATAGAATCTCATACAGTAATGGAAAGGAATTAACTAGAGCTACACATATCGTTATGGGGGAATCTCACAAATATAAGGTTGAGAGGAAAAACAGACTGCGAAGAACACAGCATAACATTTGAAACAGGGTGGCATAGTCATGAAGATGGAGTCACACTGCTGAATTCCAAGTCACCTCTACTATTTACTGTGTAACCTTGGCAAGTCACTTAACCTCTATTGGCCTCAGTTTTCTTATCTATAAAGTAGGGATAATTGTTTCTACTTCATGTGGTTATTGTGAAAATGAAAATGAGTCAGTGCTAAAGCACTAAGAATACATGCAATTATTATTTTTCATACAGTGTATGTTCAGTCTAAAATCATGCAAAAATACTGTATATTGTGTCAGAATATATATATGTGAGTAAAAGTACATATACTTTAAGTGTACATATACATATAAATGGAAATAAAATAAAAACTCATGATAGCAGTTATCTCCTGGACAGAGGCTATTTCTTGAGCTGTGATGAGTACGTGATTGCTTATTATTATGCTTCTTACCTTTGTGAAAGCCTTTGTGCATGGCTGAATGATTTCATAATAAATTTTAAATCAAATGAAATTTACTTTTAAAATGATACACTGTATAAACAAATTTCTGAAAAATTGGAAAATAAAAGGAAAATCACCCCAAATTACACTATCTTAACCCACAATTTTAAAAAATGAAGTAATTTTTTCAACATCCAAGTGAAGATGGTGAATGGGAACATTATTTCTCCAGCATTATTCATAATAGCCAAAGTCAACCCAAATAGCCATCAACAAATAGATAAACAAAATGTGTCTATTCATACAATGGAAGAAAATTCAGCAATAATAAAAAGAAAGAAATGATGATATATGCTACAACTTGGATGAAATTCAAAACCATTATGCTCAGTAAAAGCAGCCAGACACAAAAGACCACATATTATATGATTCCATTTATATGAAATGTCTAGAAAGGCCAAAAAAGTGCCAAAAATAGATTAGTGGGTCCCTGGGGCTGTGGGAGAGGGAACAGGGAGTGACTGTATATAAGCATTTTTGAGGGATGATAGAAATATTTTACAATTGGATGATGGTGATAGTTGCACAACTTTCTACACTTACTAAAACACATTGAATTGTACATCTAAAATGGGTGAATATTGTGGTATGTAACTTTTATGTCAGAAAAGCTGTTTTAGGAAACAGTCTTTATTAAAGAAACATTTATGCTTAGAGGAAAAGGGAGAGAGTGTTATTTGTTTACAGACATGAGCATGAAAGAATATAAGTCTGAAAAAGGACCCAGAACCTTACCCCATTAAACTATGTCGGTAGAAATCCTCTCAGTAGGTTGAGGTAGAGGCTGAAAGCAAAGGCTCCTTTCTGTCGGGGTCCCTAGGAGAAGGACACCTTGTAGGAAGACCCTCAGGCACATGGGACAGCCAAGGTAGAAAAAAAGAGTAATGGTGGCGCCATTAGGTAGAGAGAACTCTGGAAATGGCACTACAGGTTCCTCCTATTCTGTGGGTAGTTTGTAGGAGATGTGGAAGTCTCTACATGTTCTGATTTGGGAGAACAGGCACCAAGGCTTGAGAAAGAGAGTAAATTGAAAGAAGCCTGAAGATTAGGCTCCTTGGACCAAATACCAGGTGTCTGTTGATAGCCCTTACATTTATATTTCTAATTTGGACCTTGCATTTAACTCTAGGCTCCTATCTCCATAATTCATGTTCACATGCAGTCATTCCTTGCCCCTCCCCCACAGCCCTATCCAATGAATTTGATATCTACCCTTGGGTATTGCACAAAAATATCATGCTAAACATAGTCCCAAATGGCCATCTTGATTCTTAGAGCTCCCAACCTACCCTACCCCACCAATCTCCAGGTTGCCGCCCACAGCCACATCCACTGTCCCAGTCTCCTCAGTACATACAACTCGCTTTCTCTATCTTCACTTCCACCATAATTTTTCTCCTAGAAAAAGCAACAACCTTGTAACTGGACTCTCTGTTTCCACTTCTGCTTTTCTCCACACAACAGCAAAACTCATTTTCTTAAATGTAAACTGAGTCCTGTCACTCAAGTGCTTAAAACTGTCAATAGCTTCCCAATGTACATAGAATAAATCCCAACTCCTTAGCTTGGACTGTCAGGCTCTGAATACTTTGACTTCCATTTAAGTCCCCACTGTGTACCTTTCATTCTCCTTACTGCATTTATTCATATTTGTTCTCTCAAGGGTTTGACACTTACTGTTCCTCCAATTTGTTCCAATCTTCCGCCTTCTAATCCTTCACATTTCAGCTTATATTTGCCTCCTCAAAGTCACCTTCTCTAAACACTCTATGTAAGGTTGCCTCCTTTTATTCTCTGCCTTCATCCCTCTTTTTTTTTTTTTTTTTCATAGCACTTCTCACAATTTGAAACTATTATGTGTTGGTTTACTTTTATTTTAGGCTGCTTCTTTTATGAGAATTTAAATTCTATGAACTATATGCTGTTTACTATTGTAGCCTCAGCATCCAGCATAATACCTGGAATATTGTAGCGACTCAACAAAGATGTGTTGAATGAAAGCACTTAGAAAACCACTCGACTATTTCCCCCTATTGTTCAATTTTCAGAAGGAAGCAGACTTTCTTGGCTGTATCAGGACTATTTTGATGACAAGTAACAGAAGCCCATTTAAGCCTAACTAAAATGGAGATTTATTGCGTAGATATAGGGTTCTCTCAGGAAGCTGGGGGGCAAAGGTACAGGTGTGTCTTGAGAAAGAACTGGGGTAACATAGGAAGCCCAGATATTTTACTCTACTCACAAGCTAACGTTAGCTTGCCACAGTTTCATGGATTCTGGCAGAAGACACACAATTTCTGAGTGAGAGATAAAAAACAGTATATCCTTCGCACCAACAGTTAGTAAGTAGCCAGAGTATCAGCATTTGTATTAGTTCCAAGCTCCAGTTTCCACAAGGCGATGTGAAAAGAGCCAGGCTGTGTAACAGGTGAGAAACCCCAAGCTCAGGGAAGCCAAACCTTTTGCAGTGGGTAGTATATATGGGTGACCTTGGCCCTGAGAGGAAGACATTATTTTTATCGTATTGGTAATAAACAAATCTGCTCTGAGAGTGAGAGAGATTGTCTCTATATTCTAAAGCTGTTTGCTACATAAACATCCTTGAAAAGATAATCCAAAATAAAGGCAGCCAGTGCCTCATTCACACAATATATAGAAATGAGATCCAGGGAGAATCTCCCAACAAGCAGGTTGGGGTCGGGGAAGGTATTAGGAGAGCCAAGCAGAAAAACAACAGACATCCACCATATGTATATCTCTGGAGTGTGGTGCCTTTAAGAATGACTAAGATAATAAGTTTAGCACTTTTTAAAATGAATTCAGAGAATATTTACTAATTTGTATCTTATAAAACCTTTACCATTAGAGCTGTTTTTCTTCAGAGAAACATTAATAATGCTTTCTAAAAGGTGTAAAATTTTTTGAAAACAATAGTAATGTATCTTCACAAGAATCAGTATGGAGAACAATTTAAATTCCTGGCAATGATGCATTTGAAACAATTCTAAAAATAGTTTCCCTTTTTAAATATTCTGGTTCTGTTTTTTAAAGCTGGCAAAGGGTCAAGTGGGGTATTGTTTTACGTTTTTCCTGCTTAAGGGAATCTGAACTATTCTGATACAGTATGAAAAAAACCAAAACTTGGAAGATTTATAGATATCTTTAAAAAGAAATACAAGGCAGTAAGTACTACAGGAACATTTCATTTCCCATAACCATTTCATATATTTTTATTGTATTTGTACATAAATTCAATATTCTGATTACACAGAATTCTGTGGATGAAGTCACGTAGTCTTAGGAGATAAACCAATTGTTCAGGGCTTACTGCTACCAGAGTAAACTTTTTCCATGATTTCTCTCTGATCAATGATTATAAAATGGTAGTTTGTAAACAAATCGATGATTTATTATTACTGTTTCTTCAGTTATACTTGTTGGTATGTTGTTTTAGATGATGAAACCATAAATATTGGGCTTAAATCAGTTTAATTCACTTCATAGAGAACTTGGTATAGTAATTAAGCACTTGTTAGAAAATGGCACTTAAATGAATTATAGGACCAGGATTTTAATGAAGAATGAATATTTAGAAGCATCCTTCTCTCTAATTCAGTATTAATACTTTTTTGTTGTCTTCTGTCCTAGAAATTAAAGAAAGATAATTTCTTTTTCCTCTTGTTTCTCTATTTCTAACCCAAAATAAAACTGAACTTATTTTCAGACATATTTAACAGTCAAGCTAATCTGTAATATCAAATCTAAATACAACATATGATATACTGTTTTTCATGTGACAAAATGTGTCTGTAAGCTAGAGAAAAATTTTAACCAACAAAGATTCATTAGAAGATACATATAGGACACTATGCTTATTTAAAGAGCAGAGTGAGAAAATTGAAAACAACAGTAAAAACAATAACACAACTTCATATTCTTTAATATGCTCACTCAGAAGATGACATGCTATTAATCCACCATCATTATTGTAAAATTCACATATAATTAAGACAGTGAGTTTCTGTACCATGCTATCAAAAGCATAGAACTATTTGTTACTGGTGCATGATAAGTACAGAAATCGAGACTAAGCATTTGGACACTTTTAGAGCAGTTTAATAGAATAATTTTCTGTCTATTGAATCTAATAATTAAAAACATTTAAACTTCAATTTTATATATCTTTTTAAATTTAATTTTTCTAGGAATTAATTTTTATTGTATTTTACAAAACTATAATTTTCTTACAGATTGAAAACTATATCCTTGCCAGATATAGTCTTAGAAGCTCCGTTTTAATATAAAGTGTTATAAAGTCACCTATTATTACTATTACTCTTGAGTGGTTACTGAGCACTATAGCAGTATGCTAAAATTATAGGCTGTTTACTAAATATGCTAGATTTACTGACTGTTATGTATATATTGCAGACCCAAATATTTGAGGTGCATGATAAAGTGGATGTGCCAACCACTGCCTCTCTGCCCATAATCCTTTCTTGGAAATATTATGAAATCCTGTTCATTTCTGCCCCAGGCCTCAGCTTGTTCTGCCACAGTGGACTAATATTAGTTAGCTTAATAATATGTGAGCCTAATATTATGTCACCCAAGAATCTGGATTGGGACACTGAGAGATTGAGTGATTAGGTCACACTGGGCACACAAACTGAAATGTCAACAGTTGTTACACCACCAAACCAAAAGCCACAAGCTGATGTTATGAAGGGAACACAAAAGCCATGAGTAAGCAGAAGCTCTGAGAGAGAATAAGAGGAATGGAGTAACTGACAAACATGAAGTGGAGAAGGAAAGGATCTTGATAAAATATAAATCAGGACACCTTACTCTTTGGCTCAAACCCTCCCTTTTCTTTTCGGTAAAAGTCAAGGTCTTTACAAGTGCCTACAAGGCCCTATAGAATCTTTCCTCCTTCTGACTAATCCCACAACTCTCCCCCTTACTCACTACAGTTTAGCCACACAGACCTTGTTCTTTCTTGAAGCTAGGCACATTATGGTCTTTGGGCCTTTGCACTTGATAGTCTGCTTGGCACGCTCTTCCCTGCTCACCTGCATGTCTTGCTCTCTTACCTCCTTTATAACTTTGCTCAAATGTCATCTTCTCTGCTAGGCCTTCACTCTTAAAACTCGATTTAAAATTGTAATCCCTCCCCCACCCACACTCCTTATCCTCTTCCCTCATTTATTTTTGTCCGTAGCACTATAATTATATGGCGTACTATATATTTTATTTAGGTGTTCATTGTTTGTCACCCATCGCTAAAATATAAGCTCTGCAAGGTCAGGTCGTCTTTCTCTGCTTGGTTCTTTGCTATATGCTCAATGCCTAGAAAGATTCCTGGTACACAGTAAGTACTCCATAAATTGGTTTTTAAAAATGAATGAATCACTAAAGGAAATGAAGTACATTGCCTTGGTTTCTTACTTTAGCGGCATAATAAATAATAAATAACCTTGTGCATAGGTCTGTTTATATTTTTGCCAGTTTACTTTTGGAATAGATTCTTAGAAGTGAGGTGAGTGGATAACACTTCTTTTAATTGAGATGATTCAAACGATTTTCTGTTCATTACAACCAGCAAGTCAAGATTAAGATAGCTACCTATCAATAACAAAAAAATGGCAAGTTATCCTTGAAGGCCCATCTTAAATCACACTTCTTTTGGAATTTACTTCTATTTATTCCTCTATTACTCTCTCAAAAAAACAAACAAACAAACGAAAAAAAAAAACCCCTCATATTCTTTCTTGTCCATATTTCTCACATGGCACTTTTCACACTCTGCTTTGTGTGTGTATATGTATTTGTGTATATATATATAGTTATATGTATATATAGTTATATGTGTATGTATATGTATATTTACATATAGTTATCTGCTCTGCAATAAATACAGTAGGTTAATCCAGCACATGACAGTGGCCCATATTGAAGTATCCATTTAGGGTTATTATGCCTCATGTAACACACCAGAATAAAACCCAGGTGAACTAAAAATTACAAGAAACTATAAGAAAAAGAAGTGATGTATTTATCATTTGTTTAGAGATCAGTGAAAGGGCTCTCTGAACTTTGTGCCTTTAAACTAAACTGATCCAATAAAAATGAGCCAGCACATCATTTTGGCTTCTCTCTCATAGTTCCTACCTATATTCTCTGCTCACTAATCCTGGCTGGTGCCACTGCTGGGCTAGCCCTTCAAGGGATGACTGTTCTTGCTCAAATCTAAGACTCTAGAATCAAGCCCATTGCCACAGCCATATGGAAGATCTGACAACTATCTTATTATTTGTGCTCAGGGAGCACATCAGCTTCTGTGTGGAGGTGGCGGCCTTTACTAGCCCTTTCACTAAGTATAGGAGGGGTTGTTTTTTCTGCCTAGACTCTAATAGGTTTCACCCACTCTTGGAGGGGATCTTATGCAGCATTATAATATAGCTCTGAATGCATCCAAGGTGGAGAAATAGAAAAACATCTCTTTTATTTCAACTTTGAAAGCAATACACACTCCTCTGCTATCCCATAGTACACATACTCTCTCCTTGCCAGAATGATCACAGTAACACTGTGACCCGTCCTGCTGCCAATGCACAGTAAAATTTTGGTGATTTTCTCAAAAGCTGTCCACAAATGGCATCACATCATAATTTGGGTCCAATATTCAAGGACTTACATGATACTTAAGCAGAACTGCTAATTGATAGGTTTTTGTGATTAAAGGTTGCCTAGATACTTGGCCACACCTCCTGATCCACTGACCTGGGCAACAAAAACAGGCAATAGTAAAAGCTCAAACAATTTTGGAGAATGGCAATGGTAGAAAAGAGGAAACAAATCCTCCAATAATTCTAGTAAACAACCATACCGATAGAAAGAGCGGCTCTGTTTGAACTGTGAGCCACCACTTCATGTACAGGTGCCCTATCTGAAGTAAACCATACCGACTGATAACCAGGGAAACACCTGTGCCATGTCTTACTAATCATCTCTTCTCTGCACTACCCAACACCCAAGCCCCATTTCTCTAGACTACAGTACAGATATGAGATGAGGGCTATCTGGTTTCCAGGAACTTTGGGGAGATGGAATCTGTTTACAGATAGACACAATGGTGGACTCTTGTGCATCAGGGAGCTTTGCAGATTGGGCCCTAGTCCAGCATATCTGGTTACTAACTTGTCCCAATGCTAGAAACTCACAACCCTGCCAGGCACATCATTACTGGCCCTTTAAGTGCAACTGCTCCTCCTACACAACCTGCTACAAAGGGCATACAGAGGCAATTGCCTGAAACCACTTAGTTTTACCATTTGCCAAGAATCATCCTCTCCCCCATTACTGAACCTGCTCCTCCTGTCTCTTACCTGTTCCCCTGGCTTTATGCTTTGTGTTTTGATACCTGGTTCTATTCTTGCCTCATTGAGGAACCGTTCAAAATTTTTTTTCTCTCATATATAGGCTTAGGACACTTGTCACTAAATTCTGACTCTTATTTTTAAATCTTCATGCTTTGTTGATTTTGGTGTACTGCTGCCTTGAATTAGAAACTCCGTCGACTACTTCTGTCCCACAAAACCCACATAAGCTGGACTAGTCTACGAGCCTTTCTAATGAAAAGCTCAGACGCCAAAGTTTCATCTTAGTCCAACTACTGGTTGGGGCGGGGTGGGGGTGGCGCTCATTAGGCCTTCCCCTCCCACCTCTCAAGTACTATCCAAGTAAATGGACTACTAGGGAGTCTTTTGAGCAAGAGATAAAGAAATTGTCTCCCTCTCTGAGAAACAGATTGTTTCAATATGTTAGGTCCCAGAGGTTCTAGACTTCAAAAGTGGCAAACCTGCTCTTACAGCAAGAAGATTATATTATCAGGTATCCTAAAGATAATCACCCTTGTCCCCAGTTGTCCCTCAATCCCCACCTCAGGGGGTGGCTGACTGAGGTATCAATACTCTTTTAAGGAAAATGGTGGAGAACTCATCTTGGTCACGGATTAGGGGGCATTTTAAGTACAGAGTCTAAGTCAGACCACCTGCATTCAGATCCAGCTCTACTGCTTCCTGGCTATGAAATTCTTGGAAATTATTTAATCTCTCTGTTTCAGTTTCCTTATTTGTAAAATGGAGGTGATGATATTAATAGCAGCTACCTCAAAGGACTATTTTGAGTTTGAAATGAATTATTACATGTCATAAAAGTAGTCAATAATTCTTAGCTACTATTATTATGAGGCCAATTCAGAGATCTAGATATTTACAGAATTAAACTTCCAGGGCACATAAAACTGTATAAAGAAGATGATGAATAAAAAAGTAACTTTCTAGATATGCTTAGGTAAATTGAATAGCTACTGACATCTTTCAGCCCATGTAATATTGCAGGAGTATCCCAAAGACTCAGGATTGGAATTCTACAACTTCTTAGGTAGAAGAGTAATTATATAAATATTTCAATGAGTGCTTAATTTACTTTAGCCTAATAAAAGCCTCTAATCATAGTCTACTATCTTTATAGCATCCCTTAGTTAATACTCAAAATAATATATTTTAAATCCTAGATCAGATTACTGGGTCTTGTTTTAAAGCCAACATGGAGATTTGGATGATTCTTAATAAGTTTTCTCCCACTGTTGACTAGTAGGTTCTTTAGAACATCATGAATATGCAGAAGTGGTTCATACTCTACTTTTTCATCTTAACCGTTCTGCTGATATACTGAAGAAAGGAGGAAATAAAAAATATCATTTAATAATCTTACCTTCCCACTTTCTAACATAAAAAGAGTGGGAGGTAAGGTCTCGTTTCATTTGAAGCTGAGACAGCAACTCCTAAACAAGAACCTGTTCACCTCCACCCCTAGATCCTACAATATAATATGGGCCCTGAACAATGTGACCAGAGGACCTCCTTAAGGAAGTTATGCTTGCCATTATGGGCATTTCTGAGGTATTCCGCAACTGTAAAATCTGAAAAAATTCTAGGTCCAAATCTTTGGCCCCTTTTTTTTGCCTCCAAGATTTCAATTCAGAATCTCTTATGTACCTAGTCTTTAAAATTCCAGGGATACCTTCTTAAATTGAATGTGCCGAGGCAGTGAAGAAGAGGCCCCTTGAAAGACCAAAGAAGGGTACATCTGGGGGAAAGATGCTGGTGAGGAAGAAAAAACAGAGGAATAACTAGTGTGTGCCTGTGAAGATAAAATAGATGTATTGAATAGTAGAGTTTTCTTCAAAGAATTTGAGCATTTTTTGAACAAATGCAAATATTTGTTAAGTGCCAAGCAATTTCTAAACTAATTTTGGGTATGTGCTCATGCACAGACACACACAGATATATCTCGATTTAAGTCTTTAGGATTGCTAAATACCTTTAAGCCATTGAGTAATAAATTTTTAGTCTAAATACTTTCAGTGGTTTGTAATATTTTCCACTTGCTCAGGAGTTTCACCAAGAGCTAACATGCATGTAGGAGCAAGTTTTAGAAAGGGCCACACCTACCTAGAAAAGAAGCAACTCCTTCATTCAGCAACAAGCCAAGTTTATCATTAAAGACAGCACCTGAAAAGCAAGTTGGGCTAACTGTGATGCATACCTCAGACACTACCAGCTTTACTCCACATAAGAGTCACTTTTAGAGTGACTTTTAAAAAAACATGCTCTAACATTCCTGTGTCAGTAGAGAAGACAGTATCACAGTTAAGCTGAAAGAGAAGGATCCTTGCACAGTTTAAGATAGAATAGAAATCTTCTTGTTCTCATACTTCCAGTGAGAACCTGAGAGTTTCTCATCTCAGCAGTTCTTAAGGACTGCTGGCACTCAGGAAGTGGAGAATGACCTAGTTTTGAGGATGACATATATAGTATGACATGATGCTCTTTTGGAAGAGGAAAATATAATGGAAAAAAAGAACCATTAATTATTATTAGGAATTTCTGTTTTAATGATTTGAGACACAACAAACACATTTATCTGATATTCTCTTTCAGGAGCCTTCACATGACCTAAATGCCTTCATTCATCCAACAGTTATTGAGTACCTACCATACAGAAGACAATGTTCTAGGCACACCAGGGCTATAGCAGTGAGTCCTATTCTCTCACAGTTAACATTCCACTGGGGAGAGATAGGAAATAAACAAAGGAAGAAATATATAATTCATCTGAGGAAAATGGAACAGGCTAAGAGGATGGGGAATGTCAGAGATGCTATTTTATAAGGATATTAATAATAAGGATGATGAATGTAGGTGATATTTGAGCTGAGATCAGAATGGAGAGAGTCAGTAATGGGACAATGTGAAGGAAGAATAAGATACGAGACAGAGGGAAAAACAAGTTCATTTTCAAAAGTCTAAACATGCTTGGCATATTTAAAGACTATCAAAACTATCAGAGTGACTTGGAGTAGAATGATGGAGGGGAAGGGTGGTAGTCAATGCAATACTTGCTGAAGTTGCCAAGTATTGTCTTACAGGTTAAGGAAAGGACTTTGGATTTTAAGTATGTTGAGAAGGACTTTGGATTTTAAGTATGTTGAGAAGCAAGTGGAGAATTCCTAGTAGGAAACTGACCTGATCTGACTTAATTACACAAAGGATTATCTGGTTGCTGTGTGCATCACAGAATGTAAGCAGCCAAGTACAAAAGCCCATTAAGAGAGTACTACAGTAATCTAAACGAGAACATATCAACTTGAACTAGAGGTTTAGCAGTAGATGTGCTTGGAAGTATTTAGACATATTTCAAATATAGAGCCAGCATGTCCTGCTTAAGGACCAGAGATTATATTTGTGGTATAGCTGAAATCTGCCATCAGGCCTTCTGATTCTCAATTTATCGTTTCACATCACACCAACCTCTCCTTACCCCAAGGAATATTAGTGTTTAACTTCATAATGTCATGTGAACTATTTCTTTAAGGGAATATATTTGAAGTGTTATCGTTACAGTTGGAATCTATTTCACGAACCATTAAATGCCAAGTGAAAAGTGTTATATGTGAAGTCCTCATGATGTTTAACCCTCTGGCAACTAGTTCAGACATGTCAGAGACAACAATGATATTCGAATATGCATTATACAGATAACACATATTACTTCACAATTACTGTGTGTTAGCAGACAAAGACATCCTTTGACTGGGTATGAATAGCTAGGAAAATATTTATAGTTAGTCAGGAAACTTTCAAAAAACTCATGCTTTTTTTGCTATGAATAAAAACACCTGTCAGAATTTATATTCTACCTAACTTTCAATAGGCCAGGTATTGAATGTCCACTGTGTCAGATACTATACTAGATATGGAAAACAAAAATGAATGGCCTTTTTCATCAAGTACACACACAAAAATAAACAAAAAAGATTTCTTAGAAAAAGCCTGTTGGAAACTCTTGATCAGGTAATGCTAGAGTAAACAGAACAACTAAATCTTTGTGGAATTTTCAGGAAGAGTTTTCCTAGATGGGTGAACATTGGTTTTAAGAAATCGGATTTGTCAGATAGGCTATTCCAGGCAAGGAAAATACAGCATGGAAAGGCTAAAGGGTAGAAGCCCTAAGCCATGGCCTATGAGGCCACACCAAGGTGTAATAGGACAGGATGGATCATTATTCGCTAAGGGTGGAAGCAATTAGAGGAAATTTGCAAACAAAAGCCAAGTAGTGCACAATTGACATATGAAAAGGAATTAACCACGATCAATACCAAAGCATTTAAATGTTTTTTAGTTCTGCTGTCTGTAATATACATTATAAACGAGTGCCAAAGGCAGATTTTTACATTCATACATCTCTCAACATTAGTCGGTATATGTCAATATGTTGACTAAGTACTTTTAATACACAAAGTCAAGACTCACTATGAAAAATTTTTTCCGAAGAAGACTGATTCGAAGAGCAGATTAGGCATGAATTCATGGACAAAGGCGACGAGAGAGGAGCGGTTTTCTACATCCCGCTTCCGTGCCAGTATGCAGTAAACTTTAAGTAGGGAACACTATTTTTCAATCGGTGAGATAATGCGTTTAAAGTGCTTAGCAGTGTCTGGCCCGTAGTAAGCACTCAACAATTTGTGGTTATTATTTTGACCTTTGGTCTCTCTTAACCATCTGGGATTGTTTTCGCATTTTCCGAGACGGATCACAGATAATTTGACGCGCCTGCTAGCCCTGAGGCTCTCTTATTTCAAGTAGGCATCGAATAAATATTTGCTGAACAAACATATAAAGTTTACTGTCCCTCCACGGGGCCCGGCTGAGCGCCTACCCGAGAACCAGCCGGAAGGAAATACCGGATCCGCCCGCTGGTCCCACACGCCGATGTTTAGGGGTGGAGAATACAGTACACGCCCTAGGCCCAAAACCAATAGGCAGGGACGAGAGAGTCTCAGTTCGCGATATCAACCCCACTCGGTGCAAGTTCACGCCTCCATTCCGTCAGAGGGAGGCAGCCTTCCCAACTCGAGGCCCGCTCGAGTCCAGAACAGCTCTTCCACTCCAGCCGGGCAGCGTCCCTCCTCTGCGCACCGGTCAGGCACGCCCCTTCCGGCTGAAGCCCCGCCCCCGGCCCCGCCCCGCGGCGAGATCGGCGCCAGTCCTCTCAGCTCCGGGCCCGGCCGCGTCCACCCTCGACGCGCTGAGGTCACCTACGGGGACGGTCGAGGGGGGCGGAGGGACGGAGGGAAGATGGCGGCTGAGGGCGGATATTGGCGCCGCCTCCCCCAATCCTGGAGCCGGCGCAGATGAGGCGGCTCGGCTGGGGCCAGCGGCGCTTCGGAACGCGAGCTGGGGGGACCCTGGCGGTGGGGCCTGGCCCTGCTCTATGCCGGCGCCTCGGCTAGAGTGAGCGCGGCGGCGGCGCGACGCCTCTCAGCTCCGGCTCTTTCCCTGTCGCTGTGAGTCCGATCGGGTGGCGGGCGGCAGAGGCGGCGGGGCCAGGATGGAGGACGTTAACTCCAACGTGAACGCGGACCAGGAGGTGCGGAAGCTGCAGGAGCTGGTGAAGAAGCTGGAGAAGCAGAATGAACAGCTGAGGAGCCGCTCGGGGGCCGTGCAGGGCGCCGGCTCCCTCGGGCCCGGCAGCCCGGTGCGGGCTGGCGCGTCCACTCCCTCCTCCGGCTCGGCGTCCCCTCGGGGCTTTCCTTTGGGCCTCAACGCCAAGTCGAGCAGCGGCGCCGGGTCGGGCCCGAGGCGGACGAGTAGTGAGGAACTGCGGGACGCCACCTCCTTGCTGGCAGCGGGCGAGGGTGGCTTGCTGGATGAGGTGGAGCCGCTGCGGCCCGAGGAGCTGGAGCGCCTGTCAGGCTGCGAGGAGGAGGAGGAGAGCTGGTGAGCGTGGGGCGCCCGGCCGGGGCTGGGCGGAGACGGGCCCGGGGGCGGAGAGCGTCTTCTGAGGGGTCCCCCTGGTAGGACACCTCGCATTGTGTAGCCGGATCCACTCTCTGATAGGGACTCGTGGTTTCCTTGCCTTGGCTGGGGGAAAGGTCAGCTGGAGTTGGGAATTTGAAGCGTGCGAGAGGAAAGGGGTTTCTAGCTAGTTCTTCTCTGGGTTGTGGACCCTTTGGGTTTTGGCCCCCATTGGGGTCTGTGAATTGGCACAGCCTGGGAAGGGCTGCTGGCCATGGAAGCAATCGAAGGTGGGAAACTGCTTTGTAGAAAGGGATCCTGCTTTGTGTGAAATGAAACACTGGCTTTGGGATGTTGGGGAGGGGTCTGCTTTATGCGGTATCACCGGGAGCAGGGAGCAGACCATAGTAGTCTCAGTTCGTGCAGAGCTCAGTGTTTTGGACGAGTGGGAGATGGGTACATTTCTGACGGCGATAGGGAGACAGTGTGATTCAGTACTCCCCTTTGGGTAGTGGGGCAAAGCTTGCTTTGTGTGGAGAGGGTAGAGGATGGTGCTTCTTTGTGTAGAGACGAGGGTGGAACAAGAGCCCTGGCTGTTTCCAAGAACCCCATTTAAAAAGCTATGCCAAAGCTGTATTGTCATAAGCCACTTCTTGATAAAATTGTGACCCACACCTTAATATCACTTCCATAAATAGAAAGGGCATGGGAGGCGGTCTCCCTTAAAGCTGTCTATGAGAAATTCTTCCTCTTAATTTGCTTCTTTATAAAGTTTTAATTTTTAGCAGAAAAAAAATAAAATAAAATTCTGCTTTGTTGAAATTGAAACTTTGAAGTTAGTAAAATCGAAATCCTTCATGGACTCGGTATTGCAGGGCTGTAACTTCACAGTGTCCTCAGGTAGATAAGAGCTTTGCCTGGATTCAGGCTTTGATTCTGCCGCTTATTGTTGTGTGACCTTGGGCAAGTTGCTCTGAACCTCATTTTCTTTATTTGGTGGAGAAAGTAACAGTTTTTAATTTATAGAGTTGAGAAAATTGAAGTCATCCATATATGCTTTTAGCACTAGGTCTGGCATGTGGTAAACTCTCCAAGACTACCTGCTGTTCCTCATAAGTTATTTAAATAAAATATTTAATAAGCTCTTAAAAGATCTTGTGGGAGATTCTAAAGATTCTTAAAAGTTGATCCCTGTTCATTAAGGCAGTTTCAGGCTCCCTGGCAGCCAAATTTTTTGCAGTTAAATAAGCTAGCACTAAAAAGTGAATTGCCAACAAGTGATAGGAACAAAAGGTACTGAGAGTGCTCAGAATTTGGGAAGAAAATAATAGTTTAAAGTAGTTGAGACAAACTTTCAGGAGAGGTGGCTTTGGGGGGAAGGGAGAGTGGGAAGGGAATTTTATGCTCTGACAACTGCTAGAGCAGAGTCAGAGATATTTGTAACTCCCAGTTAGGAAGGTTTGAACTACAGAGATACTCTTGATTATAAGATGTCAGTCAAGTCTTTATTTTATTGTCAAGTGGTACCAAATATTATTAGAACTGACAATGATAGTGACAGTTTTTCATATTAGTGTGAAATCACGTCCTCCCAAAGGAATCTTGGGTGTGTATATGCTTTAAAAGAATCCAGAATCATCTAAATATCATCACATGTCTCTTCCAAGTGATGATAATGATGCTTTAATGAGAATTAGCTGCACTCATCAGCCCATTTTAGATTATGTATTATTAGAACACATTGACTCCACTTGGAGAAGTGGATTAAGTATTGCTGCTTTGGTTTCTGAGTATAGGGTTTGTTGAAGTAAAGCAAGTCTTCTTAAATACTATGCCAGAGTTTTTGACTGGATGATTCCTGCTTACTTCTTTGATCCTGGCTGCATATCTTGATTTTGTAGGTGTTCTGTACTTTTATTGAAAAAAAAATTGTGAATGAAAGTTCGATAGATATATTTAAAGTGCTTTTGGATATGTAAGTTAGAAGAGGTGGGTAATAGTGGCAAGGAAAGAGATTCAAAAAGTCACAAGAGTTTTTCCTTAGCAAACTAAAAGACTGCTTTCTGTAACTTATACTCATTGTGCCTTCTTTTTCATCTAGAGGAATTTTTTTTGTCCAAATGTGTACTATATAATGTGTTAATAAATATGTTCTGAATGTGTTAATAAATATGGTGTGAAAAAATAATGGTGGGTCTTTGGTCAAATATATATGGGAAAATTGAGGTTCAACAAAAACAACAGGTTTTTTAATGCTGCTTTTCTTGATATGCTAATGCGTATTGAGTATAGTAAATCTCTAAGTGTTCCAGTTTGTTTCCTAAACTTATCTGAGCTCCTAAGGAACTGATATTTATAGAACCTACTGAGAAAACAGTGCTCTAGAACAGTGGCTTTCACAGCCCCCTTTTGGGGGGTTTGGGGGGAGCAGTTTCATGATACATTTTATATCATAGCCTAGTACACACATATATATGAATAATTGAAACAAAAGTTTCATTAAACCGCAGTTACTTTTAGTACATGTAGTATGCTCTAATATTTTCTATTCTGTTTCTTTAGGAAAAAATACTGGTTACAACCCACTAATTTGTGACGCATTAAAGGATTGTAACTCTCAGTTTGAAAAACACTATTCTAGAACAACTAGGAAAAGTCCAGAGTAAGGAACTAACATCATTGTGTATCACAGTGTGTCAGGCTAGGCCAGGCAGCTTACAAACATTTTTGCACTTAATTGCATTTAATTTTTATCCATTTATGAGGTAGGTATCATTATCTAGGTAAGGAAACAATCTCTCTAAGCATCAAATGACACAGTAAATGATGGAGTCAAGATTTAAGCACAGGGGTTCCAGTTTTTCTGGATCCTTACCAACATTTGCTTTGATTCCTTTTGAGTTTTTACATAGCGTGAGGTAGGGGTCCAACTTCATTCTTTTTGCATGCGGCTACCCAGGTGTAAAATGTCTGTGCCATTTGTTGAAAAAACTTTTCTGTCCCTATTAAATTGTCTTGAAATTCTTGTTGAAAATCAATTGCTCTTAAATGTATTTCTGGACTCTCAATTCCATTCCATTGACTTATGACTATTCTTATACCACTACCGACTCATGATTACTGTAGCTTTTTAGTAAGTTTTATAATTGGAAAGTGTGAGTCCTCCAATTTTGTTCTTTTTCAAGATTATTTTGGCTATTCAGAGTCTCGTATTTGCACATAAATTTTAGGATCAGCCAGTAAATTTCACCCAAAAAGGCAGCTGGAATTTGGATAGTGCTTGTATTGAATCTGTAGATCAATTTGGGGATCTTAACTATTGGGGTCTTAACAGTATTGATTCTTTCAATCCATGGGCACTGGATATCTTTACATCTGCTTAGGTATTTTTTAATTTCTTTAAACTATGTTTTGTAATTTTCAGTGTAGAAGTCTTGTATTTTTGTTAATTTTATTCCTGGTTAATATTTCTGATGCTATTATAAATGGAATTTTTTCATTTTCTTTATTTTTGATTGTTCATTGCTACTATATAGAAATACAGGTGACTTTTGTATTGATATTGTATCCTGTAACCTTGCCGAAGTCATTTATTAGCTGTAGTAGGGGTGTGTGTGTGTCTGTGTGTGTGTAGATTCCTTAGGGTTTTTTATATATACAAACATCATCTGTTAATAAAAATAATATTACTTCTTTTCCAATCTGGGTTGCCTTTTATCTTTTTGCTGAACTGCCCTGGCTAAGACATCCAGTATAATGTTGGATACAGGTGGTGAGAATGGACATCCTTCATTGTGATTCTTATTGCTTTTATTTTTTACTATAGCTTACAATTATTTACTGTATAGACATGGCAGATGCTATGCTAAGCCCCTTATTGACAATATTTTCCTAGTAACTTAGTATGGTCAAACTATTATTGACCCCCATTTTAAAGATGAAATTAAAGCTTAGGTTAAATAATTTGCTTACAGTCACCCAAGTATATGGCTGAGCTAGGACTGAAACCCAGTTAGACTATATTTTAAAATTTTCAACCCTTACCTAATTCTAAATATTTGTTCATTTTTATGTTATTCTTAATAAATGTATACTGTCATTAACCTTTGGCTATTATATTCCCCTCACCCTCCCACCACCAGTTCTGTCTTTATGTTATTTGTTTTTAACAATCTGAACCCTATGTACATTTTTATTAATTTCTTTACATGAGGACCTCTTTTTGTACTCATAATTCTTGCCTTAACTTGGCCTTTGGAGCCCCTGGGAGTCAGATAACATTGTAGCTTAGAGCCATGACTGGAACTGGATAGCCTAGTTGGACTCCCTGCTCCAGCTATGTAACCATAGGCAAACCACTTAATCTCTGTGCTTGAACCTCTCTCTGAAATACTGTCATGTGCTGCTGCTTAAGGATGGGGATACTTTTAGAGATTTCATTGTTATGTATTTACACAAACCTAGACAGTATAACCTACTCCATATCTAGGCTGTATGGTGTATATAGCCTGTTGCTCTGTACAGGAGAGAAAATAATTATCCTCTACTCTTCTGAGTTCTTGCTAAGATATCCCTATAATAAAAAACAGATTAATAGGAGAAAAACAAAAATTTAATGATGCTCATACTTCCTGTACATATGGGAGAGACCTGGGAGAAAACTTGAGTAACTCACCAAAATGGCTTTAGCCACCGCCTTAAATACTATCTTCAGCTCAAAACAAAACAAGTTGGGGTGAGGGGAGTCAGTTATGGGTGGTTACCAAGAAAAGCACAAGTGAACAAGGGTGAGGTAGTTATGCAGATTTAAGTCTTTGCCATCCGCATTGATAAGAGTTAATAGAGATTAGAGATAAGGTCATCTTCTTCCTGGCACACTGAGGGAGATGCCTTGACAAATGGGAAATTTACCTTACAAATGTAAATGTCTTTTACAAACTTCTACTTGGTTTTCAGAGCTTCTCTCTATCTGCTGTTTCTAAAAATTAAACAACCTAAAATAACCTTTATGCCAAATAGACATATTCTGGGGTGACATTCTGTTCATGTACAGCTCTTAGGCTATAAACCTATATATTAGGCTGCTCGTACTGAATACTGTAGGCAACTGTTACACAGTGGTAAGTGTGTAATGTGTTGTGCTAGAATATTACGGTGTCAACAACATCACTATGAGATAGGAATTTTTCAGCTCCGTTACAGTATTATGGGACCACCTTCATATATGCAGTTTGTCATTGACCAAAACGTCCTTATGACTGTAGAGATTATTATTGTACCAACCATATAGAATTAAATGTAATACATATAAAGTATTTAGAACAGTCCCTGGCACGAATTAAATATATAAATGTTAGCTTTCATCATTGTCATCACAGCTGCTTTACTACTTTAGTTCCATGTTTGTCTATCTTTGCATTAAACTTAAAAAAAAAATCTTTTTCCTTTGGAAATTTTCAAACATATATAAAAGTAAAGTGAACAGTAAAATGAACCTCCATTTAACTTATCAATCATCTTTAACACTTAACCAGTTCATGCCATTTTTGTTTCATGTACACCATTCAAACCTCAACACCCTGGAATATTTTGACACCAATTCTATCCCAAACATCATATCATTTAATTACTAAATATTGTAGAAGAAAATAAGGACTTTTAAAACATAATCACGATATCAGTTTCACACTCATTAATTAAAAATAATTCTTTAATATCAAATGTGCTGTGAATGTTTTTTAAGATCAGATTTCTAAAAATTGCACATTTATGATTAGGATTTTCTATTCTAAGATGAAATGGCCTCTCTTCCAATATTTTGATCATTTTCATATCCCTAGTGAATTCATTGGTGATGATCAGAACAGGTCCCATTTTTTCTCATTTCTTCCCCAGCCTTTTGAGATATTAAATTGTTGAGGCAATCAAGAATTTCTTGTATATTCTGCTATGTGTGTGATGAAGTTTTCAGCAGATATCTAAATGCTTGAAGTGGTCCCATATCAATCACTATTATATCTTTGTACTAGAATTGAAATTTGTATTAGGTAACATTATTCATATCCTCCTTTGGCCTATTAGTCTGTAATCAACTACTGAAATATTCTTATATAAACAAAAATTAATATTAGACTGTAATAAAGGATAAAAAGCATTTATTTGAGCAAAAGGAGCTGTAACCCAAGAGACAGATTCAGGTAGCAGCCTAAATTGTACTCTGCCAAGACAAAGGAGAGGTATAATTTTCCCTGCCCACGGTTTCCATTTGGGTCCATTTCACATCAATGAGGTTTCCAAATTGTGCAGTTCTGATTATTCTAAAATGTGCAATTATGATTGGTCGATATAGATGAATTTACATAGTTCTGATTGGACAAGGTAGGTTTCAGGTCATTAGTCAAAAGAGGAAACCAGGGCTTCCCTGCTGGGGTTGACTCAAACACTGTAAACAAGCAGGGTACAGTGCTGGACCAAGAGTCTGGACTCCAGTTCTTCCCTGTATACACAGCGTGTGAGGAGCCCAATCTTTTTTCTTGGGGTCTACACTTGTTTTTACATTTACAATAATAGTTACATTTTTAGTTTAGTCTTAGTTTCTCTGTACTTAATCCATGTACTTGTACTCTTAGGCTCCTGTATTTTTGTAAAACAAAATAATTTTAGTTTAATTTTCCAGAAATATGCATTTTCTTGATTAAATTGACCTAAAATACTGGGGAAAGATAAAGTCCTGGGTCTCAAAGAAAGGATTGTTTATTAATGATTTTTATTAGAATTTCTAAAAAACCTCATGTAAAAGGATGAACAAATGTATATAATACATTAAAAAATTTGCATTACTATTTAAAATATTTATTTTTGAGGGACAAAGTTAGGAACTGACTTCTCCATCTCTTCAATTCTCTTTTTTTCTCCACCCCTACTGCAAACTGTGCTGATTGGAAAGGAATTTATATGTGGGCACAAGGGGGAGGAGTGTATGTGTGAAATACTTTCTAAATGAGTTTTTGATTGTTTATTCATCTACTCTGTTGCAGTGTCGTAGATGAGAGTTTAATATTGCATATCTATTGATGGAGACTGCATTACCTAATTAGTGTTTGTTAAAATTAATTGTTAGCAGAAGTTTGTTGTTTTATTCTTTTTCCCCTTTTTCTTTGAGAGATCCATTAATGCTGATAAACTCCCTAAATCTGTAGTGGAGACAACAGATTGAGAATAGAAATGTTAGGGAAAATTGATATATTGAGTTGTCAGGCTCTTTGCAGGACCCCTAGAAACTTTTACAGAACACAAAATCATAGAAAGTGGAATTAGGAATGAACTTTGAGATCAAGTGGTCATGCCTTTTGTTTTTAAGCTGTTTAATATCTTAGCTGGCCAGGGCAGATGATTATTTAAAGTTTTGAAATCTGATAAGTTCCTCATGTCCTATACTTTAAATCAATTTTCTCTTAAGACACTTTGCTTTAAACTCAGACTGAGTTCTCATCAATAAATTTTATTGATAAACTTCCCCAACTTAGAGATAGGTATATGTTTGTTTTTTTTTTTTAAATTTATTTGCCGTGTATTTTCATTCATTTCCCTTCACTTCTGAGCATGGACTTTATTATATTACATGACTTCTTTGTCTTATGTATGCTTTTTATAGGGTATTATTGTTAAAATTTGCTTATAATTTAATGTGATAAGCCTAGGTTAATAAAACAGCTTAATTTATGTAATTATTACCATTTATTTGAATAGTTTAGCAGTCATTCACTGATTAACATCTTGAAGTTTTCTAGACTGTTCTGTACTAAGGAGATGTTACTTGAATGTGGTGTGTGTGTTTGTGGGTATGTATGTGTTTTAAATGAATCAGAAGTTACATCTAGGTGAGAGTTTTATTCCCTTCTTAGCAGTGGTTTTCCAGTGATTCTAACACGGCTTTAATTTTTTTTTTTCATTAATAGAACAAATATTTAGAGCCCCTATGTTTAAACAGTGTGGAATTTGGACAAGAAGGGCCAGGTGATTGGTAAAGTATATTGCAATCACTATTGTGTTTGCAAATACTAATGTGTTTGAGCACATTCAGTATACCAAGTATTGAATAAGGCATTGTATACATATTAAATTATTTAATCTGCACAATTTTGAGTTGTAGTTACTGTTATTCCCATTTTTTTTATTGTCAAATGTACAAAACAAAAAATTATAACCAGTTTTAAGTGTACAGTTCAGTGGCATATTAAATACATTTACATTGTTGTTCAAGCATCACCACCATCTATCTTTAGAACTTTTTCATCTGTCCAAATCGAAACTCTGTATAAACAGTAACTCCTCATTTCCCTATTCTCCCTGCCCCCAGCATCCACCATTCTACTTTCTGTGTCTATGAGTTTCTCTATTCACGGTACCTTATATGAGTGGAATCATATAGTATTTGGCCTTTTGTGTCTGGCTTATTTCATTTAACGTTGCTCATCTATGAACTTTAGCAAAGTTACCTATGTTGTAGCATATGTCATGTTACTCCATTTCACAGGTCAGGAAACTAAACTCAAAGTCACATAGCTAATATTGTGAGTCAAGATTTCTACCAAGCCTGAAAAGCATGCCTAATGGAAAACATTTGATCTTGATTTATTTAACCTCTAAATATTTAACTTTGAGAAGAGAATACTTTTTAAATATCTACAGGACTATAATAAGGATTGATTATTAGCCTAATTCTATATAGTTCTGGAGATCATTACTGGAACAATAGATATAAATTAGAGGCAGGTCAACTTTTATTTAATATAAGGAATAATCTAATGGAGCTGTTCCTGGATAGTACGGACTGCTTTTAAAAAGTGTTGTAATTTGGGGTGGGAGAGGAGGTAGATGGGATAAAAGGGGTCAAATATGTCGTGACAGAGAGAAATCTAACTATGGATGGCGAACACACAATGCAATATATATATACGTATGCCTTACTGTTAAATTGTACACCTGAAACTTCCTGGATTTCATTAACCAATGTCATCATAAACAAACAAATAAATAAGTTAGTTTAAAAAATAAAAAAATGTTGTAAGTAACTTTCAGCAGTAAAGACTGATGAATGGTCCTGTGTAAAGGGATGTTACAAACTGGTAAAAAGTTGAATTAGATTACTTCTAAGGGTCCTTTTAAACTCCATGTTTCTGTAATTAGAATATTGCGATCTGTTTGGGAGACAAAGTGCTAAGTTTAAAGTATATGAGAGATCGTTAGCAATGAAAGCATCATGGATGTTTTTCTTTTAAATCTATTTCTCTGAATATCTTTAGTAATGGCAAGTTCTTTTTCTCTTAAGGGTAGTTTTCAGTTTTGAAAATGAGTAAAAGTCATTATTATGCTTAGTGAATAAAAGGGGATTAGCAAGATCAAAGTCCTCCCTCAGCAGTCCAACTCCCAATTCATCTTTTCCTAGACTTATTAGCTCTTGCCAGAAAACTTCATGTGAACATTCATGCCTGTTGTGTGTAGCTTTCAATATTCATTCTGCATAGAGTACCTTTTTTCTCTCCTTTGTGAAATTTTAAGTTCTTTTAAACTAGATCTTGAAACTAGATGTGGCCCAAAAATGTGAAACATACAGTTTGCCTGATTTGGGAAAAGCTCAAATTCTGGGATAAAATTGAAATTTCTTAAGGATGTTAAAGGACTATAGGGAAGAGAAGAAAAAATGATTGCACCTGCTTAAAATGTGAGAAAAAATAGAAGCAAAATAACGCAATACTATAATGTCTGATAGGAATCCGTGAAAATATTTTGAAAGATAAGATGAAGAAGGTAGTGCTTAGTTAAAAATTAGAGGTTTAGAATTTATGAAGATGAATTAAACTATCTCCTACTTCCCCAGTTTATTAGAAGGAAACCCTTTCCACACACAGCCCTCCACTACTCCATTGAAGAGCTTCTGTTCTCTCTTGAGTAAGTAAAAAAAATACTCTTAAGGGCTGTCTTGTTGGAGAGGTGCGAATAAGAAGCAGAGGTGGGCCAGGCGAAGTCTGTAAGTGACCTGTGAGTCTGATAAGCTTAAGGAATGGACTTTAATAGATGTTATCAAGTTAGTGAGGAAGTTTTTAAGTATTGCATTTCATGCCTAATTAGTAATATGTTTTATCATTATGAAATTAGATCATGCATCTTTATTAATAACTATTTAGTAGATATAGAAAGAATCCTTTAGTAATTTTAAGATGTGACCATCTTTTGAGTGGGCCTGCTAATTTCCCCTCTAAGAGGGTATTAATGGCTCTTGCATTGACTTGTCATAATGAAATTTTTGTCATCAGTTATTTTTAGCTATCTGGAGAGGATTAAGAAACAAAATTTTAAAAGCCTGATGAATCCTAGAAACCTGAATTTAGAGAGCTGGAACTTGATAAGCAGGCACTATAAGTCTTGGTAGTAGTATATTCTGTAAATGAGAGAGGCTAACAGCCAGCTCTAATTGAGGTATAATAATCAACTTTGAATTCCTGTCTAGCATCGTGCCAGGCCAGTAGTAGCAGCTACATAAATATTTTTTAAATGACTGAGTGGAGCTTGATACTAAGCATTCAAGGTGCTAGAGTTAAGGTTGGAAACAAAATGAACACAGAATTTCTTTCTCTCTGAAATCCATATTGAAAGTTCATAGAAGAAAGTTTTATATGGACTTGAATATGAGAGCAAGGCCTTAAGATTTAGGTACAGGTGGAAGAGTATTTCTTGCTTTTCTTTCAGAATCAAAAAGCATAGGAAAAGCTGCATTCGTGTAGGGTAAAAGAGAAAGTCTGTGAAGATTCTTAAGTGAAGTTTGTTGCAGAAGAAGTGAGAAATAAAATTGGATCATTTCATTGGAGCCATACTGCAGATGGCCTATGAAGTATAGGAGGAGATTTTTTGAGTGTTCCAGCATTCTTCTTAACAAAATGGTGTTTTAGGAAGATTAGTGTAGCAGTAGTATGTAGGTGGGAACAGAAGGCACAGCTACCTTTATGAGCTAGAAAACTGAGCCTCACCAATCTCTGGTGCCCTGAAGCATGTGGCAAAACGAATTCAAACCGAAGTATTGAATCCATAGTGCTATTCTTTCATTTCATCCCAAATACTTATAATTGATTGCATGAAAACCATCATATCAGTTAATGATTAAATATTGGGTTTTAGTTCTGCTTATAAAATGTATGCATTTTTAAAAAATATATCATTTTGACCTTATATAAGGATATTGACATTTGGGGCCAGATAATTTGTTGCGAGGACTGTCCTATCAGTTTTAGGATGTCTAGCAGTATCCCTGACCAAACAAAAATGTCTCCATACATTTCTAGATGTTTTCTGGGGGCAAAATCACTCCAAGTATTTCCTTAAAGCATACTTACAGTATAGTGTCAAACTTAACCAGAAACACTTGGTGCTATATTGCAGGAATACATATGGTATTCTAGTAATTTTGCTTTATGTACATTTCTAGGTCATGTAATAGTAACGTTCGGAAGATTAGGAAAAACTAAAGAGATTGTGTAATATATTGTGCAAACAAACATGGATACTAGTAGAGAGTCTAAGGAGTGCTTGGATACCAACAAAACAGGGTTAAATTAGGACCTCCTAGGCAAACTGGGATGAATGGTCACCCTACGAGTGATCATCAAACATTTATTGAGTGCTTACAAGGAGTAGAGCACTATGTTAAGATGATAAGTAGTCATAAGAACTGTGGAGGCTGGAAAGCCTTATGAAAAGGTAAGTCTTGGATTGATTGGTCTTGAAGTAGGGCTTGAGTTAGATGAGTAAACTGGAAAGAAAAATTGCACTCCCCCATCCTGTAGTGAAAACTATTAACAAGGATGTCTGTGGTTAAACTGTCCGTGATATGTGAAATGAACATTTATTTGGCCCGTTTAGATAAACTAAAGGGTTTTGTACTGGAGTACTTGGAAGAGAAGATCAAAGGACACAGTTTTAAATCAGATAACACAAGATCTTGAAAATTAAGCTGGAACTATATTCAATGGGAAAGTTTTTTAGCTGTGAAATAATGTTCTGTATTTTAGAGAGGTAAGTGGTAGAGAATAAAGGATAAATTAGAAGGATGAAAGTCTGGTAGGTATGGGGAAACCAGTTGAGATTATTGTAATAATAGTCTATATTTTGTGAGGTGACAGTCTAAACTAGAATAAGGCGAGTGAAAATGAAAAGAAAGTGATGGATTTAAGGGGTGTTAATGAAGTGATAGGATGTGTTGATTGAATATGTGGAGAGAGAAAACAGTCCACGTTAGCATAAAAATTTTCATTTGTTGACTAGAAAAATAATGGCGCCGTTTTAGACTTGTGCGAGGATATTTGCTATTTTGGATGTCCTTAGTAGTTAGAACTCTGTGACACACCCAAGAGAAAAATTAGGACTAGAACTATTAGAAAAATCATGTATGTCCAAAAAATGATAGCTGAATATTGATGAAACAAACAAAAAAGACTTCTTTAGATTAAAAGTTTCTAATAAACATAGAACGAAATAGTAGGAACAAATATCTGTTTGTATCTCGTGAGGCAGCAGTTGATAGAATAACAAAAATCATGTGATATAGAAACTGAAGAACCAGAAGAGGTTAGTTTTTTACTCTTATAGTGTGTATTTTTCAGACCCTCATGTCATCACTTATAGCTTTGCTAATTAAACTTTAATAAGTGATATTGAAAAAAACTGATGGGAAAGAGAAGAAAGCTGAAATTGTAAAATAGGTTAAATTTTGCCTCTTGAAGGTACTGGGATAATTTGATTATACGTCACTTGGGAGAGATCCTGGTTAATTTATATGGGTATTTTGAAAGGAACAAATAAGGTAAAATAGAAAAAAATTAAAATAGGAAAAATTTATAATTCTGCCGATCTTATAGTTCGGGTAACCAAATGGTACAATTAAGAATAACTGTAGAATTTCCATGATTATAATTTTTCAGGAAAAAATCCAGTGCTCTACTATAAATTCTTCATAATTATTTCTTTTGCTCATTCTGCAGTATCAAGTATCTTTTCTACTATGTGCCAGACAGTTTTCTTTGGCTGTAAGAGTGGGGCATAAGAGATGTGAAGTGTTCTTATTCCTGCCCTTAAGATGTTTAGAGTCTCATATGAGAAATAGTTATATAATTATATATAATTTACACACACACACCCATACACCCACACACACACACAACTATAAACTCCAACAATGGAGGATTAGATTGGGTTTTCTCTCCAGGGCAGTGCCAGTTCTAAAATACTATCCCTTTCCCAAAAGTTTTTTATGCTTTCTGACCATCACAGTATACAGTACACTTCAAGAATCCTCATATACCCATGCTTATTTTTCTTTAACTCAAAAGAAAAGAGAATGTCTGGACAGGTGTTAATATTAACTTTAGTTCTGTAAGCAGAATACAGTGTGCCATTCTCATGACTCTGGCACGTAACCTAAAAATGTTGCCAAACCTTCTTTAGCACTTCAATTACCTGATATTTTAAAGCTAACATATTGTTATGGTTAGATACATATATTTAAATATGTATATCTAAATTCACATATTTGGATTTCCTCCTGTTATTTGGTTCATATTTTCAGATGATAAAATTTTAATTTATAATAATTTTAAAATTTTTGGAACTGTAGGAATACTGCAAATAGAAAATTCTCTGAGAGGACAGTTGTTTAATCTTCATTGTATTCATAAACTTTTGTTACAAGTGTTTTGTGGATTCTAACTTTATGCTCATATCTTTTCTCAGATAATATTTTTGCAGAAACGTTAACAGTTAAGAAAAACATGTTAACTTTTATTTTTATTTATTTTTAATAAAAATATATTAATTTTTAAAACCTAACTTTAGCTGACAATTAAAAGTCATTATAGTATGCATTATTATTGTTATCCGAGATTTGAAGGATATATTATTTGCTAAAAGTTTAGGCTTTAAGTGCCTAAAAAGTGGCTTGTACAGAGTAAGACCCCATTTAAGGCATTTCAAAGATAAAGTTAGCTATTAACAACCAAGGTACTCTAAAAGAGATAGTGAGGAGATTATACACTCACACACACCTGGTGTGTATGTAACATATCTATACATTATGTTTACCCTTTTATGTTTCCTGTGGACTAAAAACTTCTGCTGTCAGTAATGATTGCTATCTTTGTGCGTGGTTGTAGCTGAAAAAAATATGTATTTAGTATACATAAAGACTCTCTTGCTTTTCAGCTCTTACCACAATTCAGAGAGTCTTGTGTAGTTTGAGGCTCCCCGTCTTCCTGATGTCTTTTCTCAAAAAGTAAGAACTCCGTTTCTGATGGCTACACTCTCGGTTGGTCCTACTGTAATTGTTTCTCAGCAGTACATGGGTAGGCCTCAAACACTAGAAGTTTGTCTTTATAAAGAAGCCATTTCCAACCTTAGTTCTGTGATATCTTAGGGACTACAAAATTTTTTTTCATTTTCTTAAGAAACCCATGCCATATTGGAATGAGAATGAAGAGAGTCATGAAATGAAAATGGAAGCATAGAGCATCATTATCTAAAAGTCTGGAATTTACTACTTTAAAGCTTTTCTTCTGTCTGCTCTTTTTGTCCTGCCTTATTTTTTGGTTCCCAATGCTGTATGCTCTCTTATACCTGCTGTTACGTATATTATATATGTATTCTGCCCTGCAACTAATGCTACTTTAGTGCTTGTAAACTGTTCTAAGACCTTATTAATTAGTAATAATTACCATCATTACAGGTAGTAACAGTGCTGATAGTTCTCTAAAAACCGAAAGGGTATTTTATATTTCTTCATATACATGTATGTCTTTAAGTCAGCTAGTGGGCCAAATATAATGATAAATGGCATGATGATCAGTCTAAAATTTCAAAAAGACTGTGTGTGTGTGTGTGTGTGGACTGAAGATTTTTTTTCAATTGACTTGTGATTTTGTGTTGGAATAGTGGAATTGATTACAACTTTACATTTTATGTTGGTCAGGCTTAGAAGAGAGCAAGAAACAGCAGGAAGCTATTAGTATGATTTCTATATTGAAGTCTTTAACTCAAGGATCTTTTGCATTTTTAAAAATGGTTAGGCAGTAAAGTTTAATAGTTAATAGCACAGGTTCTAGAGTAATCCTGATTTTGCCACTTAATAACTATACTACCTTGGACAAGTCATTTACCTCACTGTATCTCAACGACCTCATCTGTTAAGTGGGTATTGTAATAGTACCTATCTCATAGGTTCATTGTGAAGATTGAAAGACTTAGTATATTTAAAATACTGAAACCATGCCTGGCATGTTAAATAACGTTTATAAAATATCAAATAACATTGAAAATATATAAATGACAATAATATTATTGCCATGTTGACTAAGAAGGTTTGTTAAATCATGATAAAGTAATGTATCTTAATGGTTTAGAATTATTATATTTATATTATATTAAATTGCAGGTAAAACGAGAGACACTTTTATTAATGAAAGTAATTTAAAAAACCCAATTATAAAATAGAAACATAAAACTCAAAATGGCCACTTTGATCTTATTTACTTTGGTTTTTTAATCTTTTTTCACATGTGTTTTTAAATATTGTGAACATGGTTGCTTTATTCAGTATTTATTCAGGTGCAAGTATTTGATTATTTCTAAATGTTAATCACTGTGCCAGGGATTACACATCAGTCTTTGTGAAGAAAAAAGGCTCTGTTCTTTTGCCCTGACTATGCCTGCTCAATAAATACAGAAGGATGAATTTGAGCTATTAAAGTCTGATGATTTTCCTTGGTAATAGTTGCACACCAATCTAAAGAAATCTATTTTAATAACAATTTTTAATATAACTTATTTTTACCTTAAGTAAAGTTAAATTTTTGTTGTCCTTAGCTTCAGCTGACTATGCAACATGAAATGATTACTCTGATTACCATAAATTCGCCAGTCACTCCAGTCTCCCTTCTTATCTGCATCATTTAATTATATATCTGCTATATGTATATGCACAGAAAAGTCAAGAGAGACATACTACATACTGTAAATAACTTTAAGGGATAGAATTGGTGGGGTGAGAGAGATTGTTATCACTCCATACATTTACATATTTCTGCATTGCTGAATGTTTTTACACTTTTAAAAAATAATAAAGTTTTATTCTTAGGTTTTATCATCAGTCATATGATACAGGTAGGTATGACATATGGTCCAAAATATGATTCCTTATTATCAGTTTCATAATATTCATATTAATAATTACATTTCTACTAGTTCAGTATTTAACCACATGCATAAATTATATTTGATGGTGTTTAATTTCTTTGTAATGATTGTTATAAGGGAAAAAGCTGTATCTTGAAAGGCCGATTAATTTCTAACAGATTTTTTACAACAGCTTCATTAACTATAACTTACATATCAAAAGATTCATCTGTTTAAAGTGTTCTGTGGTTTTTAATATCCAGTGATCTTTAATGTATTTGCAGTGTAGTTCAATCATCACTGTTATATTGTTTGGAATATTTTCAGCATCCCCAAAAGAAACTTTGTACCCTGCAGTCACTTCCCATTCCTCTTCCCCCCACCCTCTCTCCTATCCGTAGGCAGCCACCTCTCTACTTTCTGTCTCATAAATTTGTCAATGCTAGACGTTGCATATAAGTGAAATGATATAATATGTGGTCTTTCGTGGCCAACTTCTTTTACTTAGCATGTTTTTGAGGTTCATCCATATTGTAGCATTTTTATCACCTCTAACACATTTTTCAACTATAAATACCAACTCAGAAAATTCAGACAAGAGAAAGATAAATAAAGTATAAAGTAAGTTTTTTGAAATCGGAATGAGGGAGGTGGAATTTCCTATTTGATAGGGGATATCTAATTTATAGGCAAAGATGCTTTGTTAAAAAACCTTGTTTCACATAGAGGGGACAAATTCTATGAGAGGTGTTCAAGGAAGGTTTTCCTGAAGAAGTGATATTTAAGCTAAAACTAGGTAGAAAGTAGGAATGAGCTGGCTGAAGTTAGGCAGGGGAGGGTGAGGATGAGGTAAACAAGATGTGAAATGAGTTTGTTTCAGGCAAGGAGAACAGCAGGCACAAGTGACCTAGAAGCAAAAGTATTGGGTTTTCCAGGACTAGAATTAGTGCCATATGTCTGTTATTTAGATTTTGAGTAGTGGAAGAGAGTATGAAGTAAAAGTACAAAAACAAGATTTTCATTGCTTGTGTCTTAAGGCTGTGGGAACCTTTTTTTCTTTTCTTTTTTTTTTTTTTTTTTGAAAAGACTCTATCCTAAGGGCAAAGGAAACTGGCACAGAATTAAAAAGAATTTTTTAGAATTGTTTTGGCCGTTCTTTGCCTTTGACATTTTCATGTAACTTTTAGAGTTAGCTTATTAATTTCTATGGAAATGCCTGCTGAGATTCTTTTTAGGTATTGTGTTGATTCTTGGAAGAATTTGGAAGAATTAACATCTTGACAATATTGAGTCTTCAAATCCGTGAACATAGTACATCTCTCCATTTATTGTCATTTTTAATTTCAGCAGTGTTTTATCATTTTCAGTGTATAACTTGCATTTCATTTGTTAAATTTATTCCTAAGTATTTTATTCTTTTTTATGATGTGAATGAAGTTGTTACATTTATTTCCAATTCAGATTGTTCATTGATAATTTGTAGAAATGCAATTGGTTGTTTGCCTGTTGATCTTATATCCTGTAACCTTGATAAACACATTTATTCTGTTTTTTTTTTTTATTTGTTTATCCTCTTTTGGTAGATTCCTTCAAAGGACTCTTCATATATAGGATTATGTTCTCTGTGAACAAAGACAGTTTTACTACTTTCTTTCCACTATTGATTCCTTTAATTTCTTTTTCTTGCTTTATTGTACTGACTAGATGCTCCAGTACAGCACTGAATTGAAGTCGTGAGAGTGTACATCCTTAACTTCGTTCCCAGTCTTAGGAAAAGCATTCAACTTTTCACCATTAAATTTATTTTTCTGACACAGCTTGTGTAGGATTGTCCTTATTTTTCCTTAATAATGATAAAATTAATAAGTGATGACATCTGGGCCCAGGCTGCTTCTGTTTAGGAAAATTTTTAATTACTAATTTAAATTTTTTTTATAAATATCTTTAGATTCTCTATTTCTTCTTGAGTTCCATTTGGTAACTTGTATCTTTCTAGGAATTTGTCTAACCTATCTAAGTTATCTGTTTCGTTGGCATAAAGTTGTTCATAATATTACCTTATAATATTTTCTTATAATAAAATACTTTTAATATGGATAGTATTTATAGCAATGTTCACTATGTCTGATTTTGGTAATTCATGTGTTCCCCCCTCCCCACCCCCCACTAGGTAAATCTAACTAAATATCAATTTTTTTGTGTATTTTGAAAAAAACTTTTCTTTTTTTCTCTATTTCTGTTTCATTGATTTCTACAAATACTTATAATTTCCTTCCTTCTTATTGTCTTGGGCTTAATTTGCTATTTTTTTTTTAATGCTTAGATTGTTGATTTGAGAACTCTTTTCTAATGTATTTAAAATTATAAATTTTCCGCCAAATACTTCATTAGCTTCACATAATTATTGGTATGTTATAGTTTTGTTTTTATTCAGTTCGAGACCTTTTTTTTAAGTTCAAGGTATTTTCTAATTTCCTTTGTGATGTGTTCTTTGACCTGTGGTTATTTGTGTTATTTAATTCCCAAATATTTGGGATTTATGAAATTTCTCTTGATTTCTAATTTAATTCCATTGCAGTGAAAGAACAAGACTTTGAAAATTTCAGTTATTTTAAATTCAGAAAACCTTTTTTATGATCTAGATGATGGTCCTAGAGAATGTTTCATGCGCACTTAAAAAGAATATGTTTTCTGTTATCATTGGGTGGAATGTTCCATAAATGTTGGTTAAGTAAAGTCGATAATGTTGTTCAAGTCTTTTATATCCTTACTGATTCTTCATATAGTTCTTTTTCAGTTAGTGAGAGGGGGCTATTGAAATCTCTAAACCAAATTTCTGAATTGTCTTTTTTCTTTCAATTTTACTACTGTTATTAGGTATGTTTACATTTAGTTGCTTTATCTTCCTAATTTATTGATAATGTTTCTCTTTGTCTCTAGTAGTATTTCTTATGTTAAATTCCAACTCTCTGATATTTTGGTATCATTGGATTTTGTCTGTCATTTATATTTTATTTAATTGTTTATTTCACTGTTTTCAATTTGACTCAATTGTTTCTATTCTTCGGTCTTCTTTAACTGTGTTCTAGTATAATGAGTGATTTCCAGTCATAACTTGAACATTCTGGGCTCTATGTTGTGAGACTCATAATTATATTTCCCCTTTTTTAGTAGACAGTTACCTTATAGGTATAGTGCATGGGCCTGGGTGGAGGTGGATGTTCTGTTCCTTGCTAGGCTCTCACTCAGCACAGTGGAGCAGTGGCTCATACCACCTCTTTCCTGATGGATGAGGGGTGTAAATCACTGACACATGGTGTTGGGGAAAAGGGAGTTGGGGTGTCCCCCTTCCCATTGCCTTCTTTTGCTAAATAGGAGTGGAGACTCAGCTCCCCATTGGGCCTCTATGAATTAATTTTAGCAGAAATAGGGTAATGAAATAATATGTTTCAGTTTTTTTTGGCAAGTAAAAACTTGACAAATCTCAACCTGTTGTAAGTTGCATTAGCAATCAATAAACTGGCTGTGTCCATGAGAAATAAGCCCTTCTTGACTAAACCATATATTATTGCTTATGAAATTTGAAAGCATCAGAGGAAAAAATGTTTTTAATAGTAAAATGGTTATTTTGAAGAGGATATGTGTTTGTAAGTAATGAGCAAAGGAGATGATGTGTATAGTTATTGCAAATATTTTTATTTGGGATATTCTTTAAAATTCAGGGACTGAAACACCTTGGTCTTCTAAAGGAGGATCCCAGTACATGCTACAGCCCAGCTACAGTGTCTTCTAGCAGGTTTAGAAGTACTTCGAAAAGTCAACCAACCACAGTTCTAACTGAAGAAGAATTTTGTGCCAGTGCCATATGAATCAAAGCCGTCGAACTTTACTTGGTAGTGATGGGTCCCAGAAATAAGAGCATAAAGTGGTAGGAGATAATTGGCATACCCCTGGGACTATTAAATCAGTATCCCCCTTTTTATCACTCTAGGTATGGGTGGGTTCCACATTTAACTGTTAATAAAAGGAAAGAAGCATTCTTTAATACCAGTTAAGTGAGTACATAGAGAAATGATAGGGGAAAGGTATATTATACATGTAGGATCTACAGGGCTTGGTTTCAGATTTTTGGTGAGAGTAGGAAATAAAAAAGATGAAGGATTCCAAAAGTACTCTTAAGTTTTAGCTTTTGTAACTGAAAGAATTACAGTGCCATCAGCAAAAAAACAGGAAAGCCACCATTCACAGGGTATAGGGGAGACAATAATGATGTTTTAGTTTAATTGATTTTGAATTACTGATGCTTAATTCATTTAGTTAATAATATTTTCTGTATTTTTTAAAGATGCTTTATAAAACACCTTTATCAAGATATAATTTACGTACTATAAAATTTATCCATACCTGTATAACTTATGTACCATAAAATGCATTGTATATTTCAGTGAATTTGTTCTATTTACAAGCACAATACAGTTACCACAATCATCATCACCATATAATTTTAGAACATTTATATCACCCTAAAAAGAAACCTCATCCCCATTCCTACCTCCAGCCCTAGGTAACAGCTAATCTACTTCCTATCCCTTGTCATTTTCTAGACATTTCACATAAATGGAATCATACAATATGTGTTCTTTTGTGTTTTGATTCTTTCATTGAGCACGTTTTTGAGGCTCACTCATGTTCCTTTTTTTTTTTTTAAGATGAGGCAACCTTTGTTTGACCTTTCAGATTGCAAGGACCTCGTCAGCTTACAACCCTGTATTTCTTATTTTTTACCCTACAGCACCTGGTTTTCCCAGGTGGTCTCCCATCCAAGTACTACTAACCAGGCCCGACCTTGCTTAGCTTTTGAGATCAGACGGGATCGGGCTTGTTTCCTTGCACTTTTTAAAATGTGTTTTATGGCTAATAGTAGAGGAACATACTAAGTACACATGAGTTGTGTTGGTAAATTATGTAAACCATTAAGTGCAAGGAAAAATTATATATTGAAAGAGTGGTGATAATATCAAGTGTTTTTAATGTTCATCTATAGATGTTTGCTTGCTAAATATTTGCTAACATAGAAAGAATATCAGTATATGATAATTATTATAATTAAAGCTGGGATGCTGAGGTAGAGATTTGTTATGAGACATTTGCAGTATTTAAGTTGGAAAGAGAATGAACCCCACTGGTTTCATTTTGAATTGTTAGTTATTTCATAAATTGAGATTCTATTTCATTTTTTTTTTTTTTGTCCAGATGAGTATGACCTGTGGACTGAAGAAATGATCATTTTCCTTATTAGTCTTGATCATCTTGATCAGAGTTAAATAACCGATGTGAGTGACAGACTTTAGTGATAGATATAGGAGAAGAGAAGAGGGATGGAAAATGTACATATTGCCATTAGAAAGTAGTTTGTTGATTCTGGTACTGTAAAGATATATTTAAAATACCAGAATACACTTCATTTTATTGCCCTAACTTGATAAATGTAAAATATGAAATGAATAACTCCTTTTATTGAGACATTTAACTGTGTAGATATATCAAAGCATAATTTTGTTTACTTTATAAATTCCACTTGAAGCGTCTTAATTTAAAAAACACTCTGGTTAGAATTCAAGCAACTTCACACTTTTTACATGGAGTCGCATTTGAAATAAAGTAATATCAATTGACATAATTGAGACTAATCTCCCTCACACCAGTCAGAATGGCTGTTATCAAAAAGTCAACAACACGTATTGGCAAGGATGTGGCAAAAATAGAACCGTTGTGCACTGTTGGTAGGACCTCAAACTGGTATAGCCACTATGGAAAACAGTATAGAGATTCCTCAAAAAAGTAGCAATAGATAAAACATACAATCCAGCAATTCTACTTCTGGGTATTTATCCAAAGAAAATAAAAATACTAATTTGAAAAGATACATACTTCCCTGTGTTCATTGTGGCATTATTTATAAAAGCCAAGACAGGGAAGCAATCCATCAATAGATGAATGGATAAAGAAGATGTGGTATACACACACACACACACACACACACACACACACACACACAGTGGAATATTATGCGGCAATTAGAAAGAATGAAATTTCGCCATTTGCAACAGCATGGATGAATCTAGAGGGTATGATGCTAAGTGAAATAAATCAGGCAGAGAAAGATAAATATCATATGGTTTCATTTGTATGTAGAATGTAAAAAATCAAAACAAACAAAAATAAAAAACAAACATCAAAGGGATGATTATCAGAAAAGGAAACGGGTGAACGGTGAAGAGGAAATATAGTCTATAATATTGTAATAAGCTTGCACAGTGACAGATGATTACTAGAAATTAGTAGGGTCATCCCAATGTAAGGTATAAAATTGTTTCGTACACCTTCAACTAATATAACCAATATCGTATACTAAGTATACTTAAATAAAAAAATTCATAAAAAAATAATCAGGACTAATCTGAGGAAAAACTATGAAGTAGGAAATTATAGTCCACCCTTGTCTTATACTTCTCTTTTTCTTTTTTTATATCTTACCCAGCAGCTTATAAAATACTGTCTCTTTTTTCCTAAGATTGACAGTTTCATAAATTGATTCATATTAAGTTATTAAAGACTTAAAGTATTGCTTTTCTATGACGTGTCATTGTTCAAAAAGAGGGCTACAGAATGGGTACTGCTTAACTAAAAGGAATAAATTACTAATGGTAGATTTTTGTGTAATTTGTAGTAGAAAGGGACATGGGAAGTAGAAAGAAAGATTTTTATCTCCTCATCCTGCCTCCTATACAAGACTAAGTGATGTGGTTATTTTGGGAGTTAAGTACTATTGAAAACAGAATAAACTATTTTAAAGATGGATGTCTCCTAATAGTTTTTGAAAGGAAAGTAAAAGAGAAAAATAAGACACATTTTAGGATTGGACAGTTGGCCTCATTTGGGTTCATTTAATAATTGAGATTTGGGTTTATATTGATGGGTAAAGTATCATTTTCTTCTGGCGCACAAAGTAAATGTGGGTGGTTTTAAATGTACTCCATTTAAATCTGTCCAAAAGAACCCCTGTCTTTTAACCTTGTGCTTAATAATAAATGTTAACCTTCTGTCTTTTTCTTCTAGGCTGTATTCATCACCAAAGAAAAAACTTACACCAATGCAGAAATCAATTAGTCCATTAGTTTGGTGCAGGCAAGTTTTGGATTACCCAAGTCCTGACGTTGAATGTGCTAAAAAATCTCTTATCCACAAACTTGATCAAACTATGTCAGGTATGTCTATAATTTTACTTGTACATTCACCTCTTTGCCTTCTTTAATCAAAACAAACAAACAAACAGATGTATGTTGAAATATGTTTTTAGGAAGATAGTTCTTTGCCTGGTAGTGTTTTTCAGATCTCATTGTGCAGGCCATCAGGAGTTTTTGCCATATGCAGATAACCTTGTTCTATTCACTTCCGTTTTTTCAATCTCATTTTTATTTAGCTTCATTCTAAAGAATAATATCCAAATAATGGATTTTATATGATAGGTTTTTTTTCTAAAGCAAGTTAAAATAAATATTTTTTAAATGTTTGTCTGGTATCATCTAAAATTATCTCACCACCCTTGGGGAAATTTTGATATGGTGAAAAGCTACAGGTCAAGAACCAAAGAGACCTTATTCTCACTCTAGCACTGGTTACTGTGTGATTCTGCTCATTATTTAACTTCTGTAAGATTAGTTTTCTCATAAGAGTGATAAACCTTATAAGATTATTTTAAGGATTAAATGATAAAATTTATGAAAGATCCTAGCATGTTCTGGATCATAGCGGGTGCTTAGTAAATGTATTCATTTCCCTGCCTCATTGTTTTTTTAACCTGGCATTTTAAGTTTAAATTGTTTTTATGCTCTTTTGTTTAATAGCATTCACAAATCTGACAGAATCTGTTTGTGACTATTTATGAAATTTAATGTAGCATGCCAGTGTGGGTAGAAATGTAGGAAAAATATTATTGACTCTTTATTGGAATTTCAGTTTCTTAAGATTGTTACTGTTTTCTGGAATACTCATGTAGTAAAGAATCAATGTGTGATTGTTATTCCTAAATAGGTTTTCCCCCCGTTTGTGTTTACTTGGCGGCTATGTACTTAAAATTGCTTTTTGTGGCTTTATTATCAAAATAAGTGCTCTCTTGTTAGAGTGTAAGCTAAAAATGGTCAGAGAAGGCAAAGGGAATACTAAACAGTTAAACTGGCATACAGTAAAGTGCAGTTTGGTTGGCTGTCAGGAGTAATGGTTATTATATAAAAATAACATCTAAAATGTGATTATAGAGCTTCTGCGTCTGTTTTAACACTAAAATCTTCTTTTTCCTCTGCGTAGAGAATCCCTTTTTAAAAAGCAGTAATAGCCTTCATGTAATTTTTGAAATGTGTTTGTCCGAATATCATGTGTTTATAGAATTATATCCTGGAGCTTGATTTAAATTGTATTCATAAGAGATTTTTAGAACAAGCTAATATTTCACAATTTGAAATAACTGGAAAATTTCTAACTCATTTCAGTTGGATGGTATCATTTAGACATTTATTAAAAATACTTTTAGGAACAACTTTCTAGTACTCTCTCTATTAAACAAAAGAGCATGAAAACAATTTAAACTTAAAAACAATTTAAATGATACAATTTAAATAATTACTCAACTTTACCCTTATTTCATGCAAGCAGCCATAGATAATACATAAATGAATAGGCATGGCAGTGTTCCAGTAAAACTTTATTTATAAAAGCAAGTGACAGGCTGGTTTTGGCGCACAGGCTATTGTTGACTAACCTGCGGTTTAAAACATCCTAAGGAATGGGAACTATTAGCAATAGGTAATTAGCAACTTGGACTTAGGAGAGAAAACCAAAGCTGTTGTACCTCAAAAATAGCACTTTGAAGGAGTGGCTTTTTGCTTTATTTATAACAAGGGTATTAAAGATAGTAGGAGTGTGTAAGACAAGCTGTTACTCTTGAACCAAAACTAGTTGTAATCAAGTACTTAATCTGTTCAACAATGTTTAGATTTTATACCTATATATCCATAGAGCAATAGCTACAGCTATAAATATAAAGTATATTTAAAGGAAAATAACTTGGCTATTGCAGGTTTGAACCTTGTAGTCTTAACCCCCTTTTCCCAAGTTGGAGGAGAGATTATTCTTTAAAAGTATTTTTTTGATAAGGCAAAGGAAACTTCCTGGGAATTTAGCTGTCGTATTCTAGCAGAACAGTTTCTGCTCTATCACTCAGCTTCCTGCAGTACACTACCACTTATTCCTAAATATGTATAAAATATGCTGTTTTGTCTCATAGTGAATATATATATAACTACTCTGTCCACTTTTTATGCTATCCAATGAAACAAAAACTAAACAGAAAACATATGTTCCTCCTCCCAAAACCACTACTTTGCCAGTATTCAAACCAGAAACTTCAGTCATCTTATTTTTTTCCCTCTAGTAATCCTTTCCAATTTTTTCCCTTTTTTTAATTTGTCACCTAGACTGCCTAGTTCAGTCTAATCTATTCACAATCAAAATTTCCATCAATATTTTTTCTGAACTGATTGGATCATATAGCTCTTGCTCAGAAATCACTGAAGGCACTATCACTGCTACTAAATTAGAGGCCGGACCCCTGAGCATAGTGTTCCAGGCCTTCCGTGACCTGGCCTCAGCTGGTTTTTCCTGTTTTGTCCCTCACTGTGTGCTTTACCTTTCTAAATTACTCACTCTTATTCCCTGAACATAATGATGCATTTTCAAGACACTGCATTTGTTCATGTTATAGACACCGATGAAAGCACATACTTTCCCCACTTTTAGTGACCTATCAAATTATTACTGATAATTTGATAGGTCACTAAAAGACTGCTCTGGTCCTTCTTCTTCCAAAAAGCCTTACCTAGTTTCTCATTGTAATAAGAAATAATTCCTAGCTCATCGTTTCCACAAACTTTTACACCTTTATGATAGTACTCATTTCATCTTGAAATCATTGTTTTTTCTACCTACACTATGTGGCTGTAAGACTCTTTAGAAAAAGCACCATGTCACATTTTCTATATAATCTACACAGTGCTTTGTTGATGGTCGTAAATATTGAATAAACTGTGGATTTTAGAATAGGGTGGACGAAAGAAATACCATTGTAGTTTTTCTTGTATATAATTTTACTTGATATCTTAACCCTGTTTTTGTACAACTTCTATAATATTATATGCATAACACAATGTTTCTCCCTTTTTTGGGAGATATAGTCTCCTCAGGTCAGAAAACAGGGATGGTGGTAGGGGGAGGAGAGGCTTTTCTCTTTTTAAAAAGAATTCTTGCATTTTTTACCTTAACCTAGCCCAAATAGTCAATAATGCCCTTTTGTCTAAAAATTTTTATTTTGAAAAGGATATTTTTTAAAACTCATAGGTTTTTTGTATAGAAAAATGAGAAAGCACAAATATGCTTAGCGTTCATTTTCTTTTTTTAAAGTCCATTCAGGGTTGATATATTGGAATAAACTTTCCAGTATGATAGAAGTAAATTCATTTAGTGGCTAATAATTTGTTGAGGAGATAGTCTTCCTCCAATGTTACTTTTGTTGTGGTTACTGTTTTACTTGCATAACACAATTTAAGATAACGGAAATATTTTGTTGGGATTAATATATATATATATATATTTTTCCCCCCCACTACTATAAGAATGTTTCTGTATTGAAATTGAGATAGATACTGACTTAATGAATTTCCTAATAGGAAAAATTTTGTAATAAAAAATTTTTTCTGTTATTAAATTTGATTTTCCCTCTTCTCATTAATACAGCTCTCAAGAGGCAGAACTTATATAATAATCCTTTCAACTCCATGAGTTACACAAATCCTTATAGTCCAAATACAAATAGCCCATACAGCAGTGGTTTCAATTCTCCATCCTCAACCCCAGTGCGACCTCCTATAGTCAAACAGCTAATACTACCTGGAAATTCAGGTAAGGAGAAAATGAAATAGTGATTAAAGAATGGTTTTTAATTTACTACCCTACCTCAGAAAATACTGTATTCATCAGTAGTTCAAGTTCTTGTATTTATTAAACTTTTAACTGATTAGAGAAATTATCATTGAGGAGCTACTTGGCACCAGGTACTATACTAGGCACCAGATACAGATAAGCCAGTTTACTTACATCCATGAACTTTTTTTAATCTGAGGTCATTAAATAGGGTTCAAAGCTTGATTATTTTAACCAATAGATGCTAATTGAACAACTCGCTATGATTGTAAAAGCTACAGAGTTAAAAAAATTTTTCATAGAATTTTAATAACCTTTGGTATTGCACTTAAATAATAGTATAAAGATATGTGTCGATAATAATATAAAGATATGTGCTGAAAGAGTGTTTGAAGCCCTAAATGACATGAGAGGGATAGATTGTTGTATATTGAGGAAAGAATGTTCTGCTGTGGTTCTGTGATTGTGACATTACTCTGTAGCCTACTGATCTTTATTGTGCACTCATTCAGTTACTCTCATTGCTGCTGCTGTCACGGCTATTATAACTTCCTTAAAAATTAAAGTATTGTTAACCATTTCCCATTTTTTACCTGAGTGCTTTCTAGTCTAATAACTTTATTGAACCTGCTCTTCGCTTTATACATAGGTTGTTACTTGCTATTCATTTCACTCATGACTGTTATGCTAAAAAGTTTAATCTCCAAATCGGTTTAGTATAAAAGATTTTATCCAGGCACGATTTGAGCCTGACTTTGTATTACTTTACCTATCATGTGCACTATGCTTTTCTTAGTAATATAAACTTTAACTATTTTGTATTCTTCTTATGTGCCTTTCATATTGGAGCTGACTCTTAGGGTGAAGAATTCTGGAAAACAAACATTTCAAATAAATTCATACTAGGAATGATAGTGACAGTGTTGGGATTTTATTATTCTGCACTAGAAGCTGATGATCTGATGAAAGCATTTCCTTAGAAACAAGTTATATTCTTTTGGATATGTATATCCTTCAGTCCTCTGGCCTGTCTTCTATCCCCCTTTTGGTTTAGAAAGATAAAATATTTTTTTTATCTAGTTATTTGCTTTATTCCATTTTTGTGCTTCACTACTACTTTTCAGAGAACTCCTTGGATCACCCTTAATAGTTTGGCAAAAGAATTTTGTAAACATGGTAGAAATGAGTTAGTTGTCTTTTTTTGGTTTGTTTCTAAATTTCTAAGGAATCTTGATTTTCCTCAAATTACAGTTTTCTGGTTTAGGAAAAATAGATGCTTTTATTCAGAGAAACAGATGATAGCGTTTGCTAATAACTATGAATTTAGGAGGAGAAATCACAACATCATAAATTAATCTATTTATAGAGCAGTTTCATTGGCTCTCTTGTAAAAGTTGAAATCCTTTAATATGTATTACTGAACGCTAACTTCTTGTCAGGAACTCTGTTGACAACTTAACTGTTTCATAAGAGGATAGATAAATTATAGTTAATGAAAATGTGTTTTCTGTTTATGCCAAAATATGTGAAGGAGGCTCTATAGCCCACTTTATTCTTAATAAAGTCAATCTTTAATTTCAATATTTGGAAATTAAATTACAAGCAGAAAAGGAAGAATGATAATGAACTGAATCAAAAGATATAGCATCAAGTTAACTACAACAGATATTCATTCAATTTTTGTTTTACCAAAGTTTGAATCTTTTTCTTTATTAAGGTAATTTGAAAAGTTCATCAGACAGAAATCCTCCACTAAGTCCTCAATCCTCTATAGACAGTGAGTTAAGTGCTTCAGAATTAGATGAAGATTCAATTGGATCCAATTATAAGCTAAATGATGTAACTGATGTGCAGATTCTAGCTCGGATGCAAGAAGAAAGTAAGTATTTTAATTGTTAAAGTTGAGGTGTTTCATACTACATATTTTTGTTGTGGGTATTAAATATGTCTTAAAGTGTTATGACTTAAAGTGGAATATTATTAATGTAGTAAAGTTAGAAATGTTGAAATTTTAGAGGCTTATTCAACATATGGACTCGTTTGTTTATTAACTTGTTTTTGGAGTTCATTTTATGTAGAGAAAATTGCTCTCTGTGTGAAGAGCAGGCAGGCAGGTTATGCTCTGCTTCTGTGACTGGTAATCATACCCTGCATGTTACTCTGCACTGGAACTCTCTAGTGTAGTTTTTACTCTGTTACTCTGTTTGCTTACTGTAGACCAATGTTTCTCAACCTTTTTTCAATAAAGGTTCCCTTTAGGGAACCTCTTTAGATATATTTTTTTTTCTTTTTGCCCCCATGAAATTTTAGTACCACAGGTACACTCTATATTTCTTTATGTACTATGAGGGCCCACAAACTATTATGACATTTTAAACAACAGCAGTAACAAACAACCTGGTATTTTCAAGGAGGATTCACACAGATTTTTAGTATCTCTTTTTTTTTTTTTTTTCCATTCACCAGGAAAAGAAATATTTGTGTGTGTAGATGGCTTTAAAGGATTATTAAAGTAAGGCTAATTGTCTTTATTTTTTATTTTCTTTTTCTTTTTTCTGTTACCAAAGCACAATATGAAAGCTACAACAAATGGTTGAGTAACAAAATACTGGGGTCTAAAAAGTCAGGGTTCAAAGAAGGAGCTTACTGGGTTATAGTTGGGGAATATTCTTTAATTCCAGCATTCTTTATTTTCCTTTCACTTCCATGACAATAACTAGCCCTTCACTGACAATATCAGTCTCAGTGAGGAGTTACAAGAAATTACAGAAGAAAGTACCATGTTACTAGTTTCTAGGGTTAAAGATAAATAAAGCAAGCCCCAAGTCTCTTTATTTTCTAAGGGAAGTTGTGTGAAAATGGGAAATGAATCAGCAGAGTAAAAAACATTCTGTAGTTTCCCAATAAATGCTATAGTTTGATAAAACTTACTACATATTTACATAAAAGGGTCTAAAATGAAAAGATTTTGAACTAAATTATAGCAATGCTCCTTTACCCTCAACCAATTGTCAGTCTGAAATGTGTGCTTCAAGGATCTTTTTATTGTAAAGGTTAGAAGGACCACTTTAGAGAGATTGCTTACTTCACAGTTAAGCCCATGGAATCTACAATAAAACGTATAGACAGTGGATGCCTCTACATTTATGGATGCCCTGGTTTTCACCATCTTATATTCAGATGAAAGCCAGGGCATCCATAAACCTTTGAAATAGTATGAAAAACTGTGTGCATATGTACATTTTGGAGATGACAGAGAACATCATTTTTATTGAATTTTCAAAGGCGTCTGTGACCTAAAAAGTTGCAAGGACCACTTTGCAAAGAAACATCACATGCTGCATTTAAAGTCACAATTCCAATTTCCTCATAAATGTCTTTTTTTATATTCTATATCATGTACTCTAAGGGAGGTGATATTTGCCCCTTAGGGGGTAAAAACTGATTCTTGGGGTGTGAAAATACCAGGTTTGTTACCGCTGTTGTTTAAAATGTCATAATAGTTTGTGGGCCCTCATAGTACATAAAGAAATATAGAGTGTACCTGTGGTACTAAAATTTCATGGGGGCAAAAAGAAAAAAAAATATATCTAAAGAGGTTCCCTAAAGGGAACCTTTATTGAAAAAAGGTTGAGAAACATTGGTCTATAGTAAGCAATTGGTCTATAATTGTTTGTTACTGCTGTTGTTTTTAAGAGAAGGATTTTCCTTTTTACAACATTGTTTCTCCATTTTTTTGTAATAAAAATTTTAAATTACAGATTTGAACTATTGCCTGGTTAAGCCCCCTCATTTTTAGGTTGAGAAACACACAATATCACAGTAATTGTGACTTTCTTAGGCTCCCCTTGTTAGTGGAAAGCCTGCCTTGGGATCTGGGTTTTTCTTTTCTAAAACAGTGTTATTTTCACTGGTCTATTGTCTTTTGTTAGGTGACTTTAGTGCCATGTTTGCTTAACGAGATGCTAAATAACTTATTGTTTACTCTAGTGGTTCTGAAACCTGATTGAAGGGCTGGACAAACCCAGGAATCTGTGGTTTTTGTAGGTGCCCTGGTATGATTCTCATTCACTACACTGTAGAACCATATCAATAGCACTTTCTTTGTACATTATTCCCGCTTTCCGTGGGGGTATACTTTCCAAGACCCCCAGTGGATGCCTGCAACCTTATACATACATACCTATGATAAAGTTTAATTTATAAATTAGGCACAGTTAGAGATTAACAACAATAACTACTAGTAAAATAAAACAATTATAACAATATACTGTGAGAAAAGTTATATAAATGTGGTTCTTTCTCAGAATATCTGATTGTATTATATATACATCATATACGCTGGTCAAAGGAACGATTCATGCCCCAGGTGGGACTGGAGTGGGACAGCGTGAGATTTCATCATGCTACTCAGAATGATGTGCAATTTAAAACTTATAAATTATTTATTTCTGGAATTTTTCATTAAATATTTTCAGACCGTGCTTGATGCAGGTATCTAAAACCGCAGGAAGTGAAACTGCAGAAAATGGAGATAAAGGGGGTCTACTGTATGAATATATAACTTAAAAATTTGAATGCTATATAACAGATCTTTTAGATTAGACTGCCAATAGTTAAAATCTGCTCAAAAATTATCTTAATTTTGTTCTATTTTTGAATCGTAATTTTTTCCTCATTGAATATGTATCAGCAATTGTTTTTATTCTAGAATTTGTTACACTATTTGAAGGGCTTCTAAGGTTGCTTAGGTGTTTCTAGAGGTATCAAGATACATAGGGGAATCCTTTGAAAATTCTTATTTGATGGCTTAGAATTTAAGCTTATTTTATTGAAATCTCTTGGGTTACAAAGCAATTGAAATTTAATTTATGCCCAAGTATTGAATTTCTAAGGGTGGGCTAGAAGTTTCTTTCATCATCATCTTAAATAAGATTAACCAAGTGAGTTTTATTTACTCACCAGCGTATTGTTTTTACTGGTTGGACAGTAATTGTTTTCTCTCAATATTCCTTTATTATTAATCTTAAATTTGGATTACTCCCCTCAGCAGTAGAAATACTTTAAAATTTAGGGTTCTACTTGTAATATAAATTTCAGATTCAGGAAGAAATGTGGAAATTGGACAAAGGTTTATAAAATTTTGTTCAATTTAAAAATAATGTTCTAGACGTGTTTTATACATCTTTAGATGGGAGGATATCTAAGATGATTCAAGTGGAGAGTTTTTCTTTACACGTAAACCCTGTTCAAATTTCTCAATGATAATCTTTTGCTTTTAAACCTTAAAGTATTTGAATGTTTAAAAATATAACCAAAGAAATAAAATAAACATTCATTATCCTCAGGTCTTCGGCAAGAATATGCAGCCACTACATCTCGGCGCAGTTCTGGTTCATCTTGCAATTCTACAAGACGGGGTACTTTTAGTGATCAGGAACTTGATGCACAAAGTTTAGATGATGAAGATGACAATATGCATCATGCAGTATACCCTGCTGTTAACAGGTTTTCACCATCACCACGCAATTCACCTCGACCATCACCTAAGCAGTCACCAAGAAACTCACCTCGTTCACGATCTCCTGCTCGGGGAATAGAATATAGTAGAGTGTCCCCACAGCCTATGATTAGCCGCTTACAGCAACCTCGCCTTTCACTTCAAGGCCATCCCACGGACTTACAGACAAGTAATGTTAAAAACGAAGGTAATTAGAATGTTTCTGGGAAAAAAATCGCGCCTCATATTTCAGTATGCAAATTAACAATTTTACTAAGGTTTGTATTATAAATAGATCAAGAATTTAGTTAACCATTTTAATAATAGTTAATACAAAAATAAAGGAGAAAGTGAATTTAATTTTACTTGATTATGTTATTTTTGCTTTGTTCTTCTTATGAAGTGATCTGTACATAGATTTGTATCCAAATAATTTATGGTTCTTTTTAAGGATTCTCTTACAGAATCTGGGTTGAGCCGATTATAAGATGTGTATTTCCTGTTAGCTCTTTTAAAATATGTAGAATGCTTATATAAAGAATTTGATTTTTGAATGCTAATTGACATTTTAGTCTTTCTCCAATGGAGAAATGATTTGAAATTAAAATTCTGTCGTCATAGAAAAACTAAGACGCAGTCTTCCAAACCTGTCCCGAACATCTAATACACAAGTTGACTCAGTGAAAAGCAGCAGAAGTGACTCAAATTTTCAAGTGCCAAATGGAGGAATACCTCGCATGCAACCTCAGGCTTCAGCCAGTAAGTATCTTTCATGTATCAGTTATTTAAAGGAAAATGAAATTATAGATATTTTGTGCTGAAGAGTTGTATGAAACTATATAGTGAAATGTGATTATTAGTTGCTGTAAAATAATCATAGCTATATTAAAATTTAAAAATTATCCTGTAAGATACCCAATTATATCAGTACTTATATCTGTATGAAACTCTGTTTGCTCCAGAATTTTAAAATACGCAAAGTCTAGCTATTTAATATATAAGTATATATTACTTAATTGCACATTCTGGAATACTCTACTTTAAAAATTGACGGGATTTGGAGGGACAACAGTCCTGGAACAGACCACTTAAAACCCAAGCTGCTTTCTTATTAGAGCATTAACAAAAACAATAATTATCCTATGAAATACTAGCACAATTAAAGACATTAAATTCTTAATGAATGAATACTCTAGCAAATATAGAACTTCATATTTTTTTTTAAGTTGAAGGAAACTTGATGGAAAAGAAGGACTGAGGCTATTGAATTAAGGACCCATATGCAACGTAAACAAAAATCAGAGAGAATCATGCAGAAAGAACTTCTGAGAGTGGCCAAACTGAGCCAAGAAGTGATGTGGGAGTAGATGGGCACTGTGTACTTTCTTGTACAAAGAAGGTGATTAAAAAAGAAACACTTCCCAAAAAGTATCACTTATTAACTAGGATAGATATGAATACCTAGTCAAACCAATTTTAAACCATCACATGATCAATATACATGCCTCGTAGCCCACAGTTCACATCAGTCCTATAGTCTGATGTACTCAGTTCCCTTGTATCAATATTGCCGTCAGTGGTTCAAGTGGTCGCTGTGATGTGTTCCTTTATTTTCTCAAAGCAGTGAGGAGGAAGGTCCAAACATGAGTTTATTGGTTGTTCATTTATAACTTATTTATTGAGTAATACAACTTTGATATCATTCATTCTTTAATTTTCTTGCACTGTTCTTTGATTCTGTTGTGTTTAGCTGACTTTGTGTGCTTTGTGTTAAGCTGCTGTTGCTTGGTGGCTTAAATATCAGTAGGCTAGGAAAAAAATATATTTGAACCAAAATGATTTCTATGATAATGGTAAATTTCCTTATTTATCAATTGCATTTGATATTTATATTACAGAAACTTGTACTGTACTGTATATGTATAATCTCATTTAATCCCCAAACGATTCTTTAAAGTAGATAAAATTATTAACACATTTTATAAATTAGGAAATTGAAGCTTTGAGTGGTTAAATAACTTACCTATGATCATTAAAGCTCATAATTGGCAAGTTAGGATTCAAGTACATCTTGATCTTGCTCAGGGACCAGAGAGTCCCCTAAAGAGTTGTCATAGTTATGGTTTAGTACTAAAACATGATCCAGAAATATTACATGTTAGTTTTTTCTAAGATAAACTCTAAAATATAAGTAAGGCACTGTGGAAAATTGTTACCTAGAGATTTGTGTACTTCATATATTCAGTTAGATATATGTAAAAGGATACTTTTATACCAAATTAAGTTTTAAATTTACTATTCTAGGTCTTGTGTAAGTAAGTGCCAATATGATACTCATATGGTACTCATCAATAGTAAAGAAAACAGTTATTCACAAAACTCTGAGAATGAAAATAAAGATACCGTTTGAACTCTTAAGTTATCCCCAAAATAGTAATAGGTTTTTTGCCTTTAAACTTGCAAATTAAGTTAATTTGGCATTTGAGAAATCCTGTTCCTGTGCTTTTCCCCCTTGGTATACTTTCCTGGAAGAAAAAGCAATCCACAGTGTTAATATAACAGGAAATAAATTTTTATATCACTAAGAAGAATAATAAAACTTATGTATATTATAAGATACACTTTTATACCCTATGCACAGATACAAAACATGGGTGCTGGGCTTTCAAAGGTGCTTTTATAGTTTCTTTGAATTGTTAAGTTTTGAATTCCTCAAAATGTTAATGATGTATCTCCAAACAGCTTCCCAGCTCTTTGATAAAACCAGCTGTATATCCTCTTTACCTTAATCCGTTATTGTCAGTGCCAACTCTGAGGGTTGTTCCCTCAGACCCTTATACATGATCTTTATTTGAACTACTCTAGTAGTTCAAAGCTGTATGGAAATGAAAAATAATTCTTCACAAAAATAGAAGAAAAAGAAAAGGTAACTAGGATAAAAATTTTATTAATAGAAAAACACCTTTAGTGGTAGAATTACCACTGTATAATTAATTACCTGTGGGTTCCCTAAAAATTTTTTCCGTAGGCGAATTATTTTTATTTTTTTTCCCAGAAGTTGATAATTAAGGAAAATATGTAGGGACACATAATAAAATTCTAATCACTAATTTACTTTTAAATGGAAAAATATGTATGTAGTTTCATGTATTTCAATATTTGAATAATGTGCAGGCAGAAAAGAAAGTAAGGTACTATCCTTTTTTTATTAATTGCATATTCTTGTTTTATATTTGTAGCTGTAGTGAAGCTTCTTTATAATTGAAATCTCAACAAACATTTTAATGTAGAATCACACTATTTACAAAAATGTATTTAGAAAGTAGTAAATCCAGAATATTAACCAATTTAAAATTTAAAGTTTATTTTATAAAAATATTTAAAACTGTTTAAAGTTCATACGTTATGAAGCAAAATATGTTATCTATATTTCTTAAAATGTTATATATATTTTGATACATAAAAATGTATATATATGTGTGTTCTTTTAGTGTGTATATTATATACTGTTTTTATGTCTTTATTTTGATATAGAATTATGTATAAATATAATAGCAAGTTTTATATACTTTATACATGAGTTACTATCTTTTTTTGTATGAACCAGTTAGTGTATAATAGATGTCGCATTTTGTTTTCTTTTAAGTATTTATTTTTCCAGCTCTTAAGTGGTAAAGCTTTGGTTCTTACTTGCTGGTCTGCATGAACCTAACTTTGCAAGGTTGCTGTTATTTCCACCTAAAGAACCACTTCTTTTGCCTTGTAACTATGCCAATCACTATTTTTATATGCTTATTTGCTGTGGCTGCATTATTGTGGATGCTGGCATTCAAATATGAACATGAGAGTCCTAATATATTTTCATTTTTATAGCTATTACGAATTTTTGACTTATATTTGGAAAATGTGAGTGCCTTAAAAAGTTTAAGAAAACCAGAGCATTGCAAAGGTCATGGATACATGTCATTTTGTCAGTTTCTCCAGTCAAGGGAATGTTTGTCAGGGACAGAGTTTTTTAAAAGACTAGTGCCTTGCTTTCTAAGACGACTATAATACAGGTTTAAGAGTAAGTTTAGTTTTCAGAAATATATAAGAATTATTTGTTCAGAAGTAAGGAAAGAAAAGGAAATCCCAAGACCATCTACTGGTTTAAAAAAAGTAATAATACTCAAACTTTGGTTAGTATTTTAAAATGTATATTTTTACATGTATTATCTCATTTGAATCTCACAATCTATTTCTTATTTTTATAGAGAGGGAGCAGAGATCCATATAAATTATATGTACAACATTCTATTACTAGAAAAGTGGCAAAACCAACTCAAATTACTCCCCTCTCCCTGAGTCTCCTGATATCCATCCAGCCATTGTTTGGATTACATCGTGCTGATTTAACTGCAAATGAGTAGGCCTCTTGGAAAGTATTCTTGGATGACTCTGTTGGAGTATGATTTGAGATTGAACTATAAAATGCTTTGTGAATTACCACAAAAGAGCAAAATAATTCAGTGTAATATTTATCCATTGGCTTACATTTAGCCAAATGGAAGAATATTTTTGCATATGTTGACATAAGAAACATCCAAACCTGTTGAGAATTTTTATGAGTTTATTTAAGCCAAACTGATGACAATTGCCAGGATTGAGAAAATGCTCCAGGGAATGGCAGTTTCGCGGTTTATACATTAGAGTCAAAGGAGGAGATGTTAAGGAGGGTTACATGAAATCTGTTGGTGGTAGATGAAGGGAGTGACAAAAAGCAAAGCAGGAAAATCTCTGGAGTTGGCTAAAAAGTAAAACAAAGCAATACTTCTTTTACATTGGTGAGTACAAGGTAGTTAATAATTAACATTTACAGAAGTAGTGATGGTATTCAGGAAACAAGATAATAATGAGAGGTTCTGTGCTCTGGTGCAATAGGTGTGCCCTGAGGGGTCTGGAAAAAGGGATTATTCTGACATTCCAAGGGTATGTTATCTTAAATAAAAAAAGATACTAGACAGGCTTACTTAGGTAAAGATTGACCTTTGTCAGGGAAGCTACCAGCTCAGGATGTGACTACCCACCATGACCTGCTTTTAGTGAGGAATTTTATGTTCAGACCATCCTGTATGATTAATTTCAGTCTCAGTTTGTAAGGCCTGCCATGCAGGCCTCTCCTGAGCCTATCAGGTTTAGTATGTGGCTCCTTTTTTGCCACACATAGAATACAGAGTATACTCCCAGAGAAAAGGTATATAGGATCAGTATTCTACTCTGGACCTCTTACTAAAGGGGGAATATCCAGGGCACTTGATAGCTTTACACATAGCCAGACTGCACTGAGTCCCATGAGGAGGGAGTCTCATCCAGATTTTACTTGGAGCCAGAACACTAAAAGGTTATACTTGAAATTTACATAGTTATAAAACATAAATTGAAATGTCATAATAAATCTGTATGATGGGTTAATAAAAGAATGAACGAAATATTTGTAAAACGTCTGTTTAAGCATAAGTACTGCAGTGATGTTGGGCCAAGTATATGATCATGAAGAGATTTTATAAATGTAGTTCTTCTGGCCCTTCTGGAAATTGCGATTGAATATATCTGGGGTGGGGACCAGAATCTATTTTTAGAAGTGTCTCTCAGCTGATTCTGGGGCATATTCAAGTTTGAGAACCACTGGATTAGACTTCAACTGTGGAGGATCTTAGATGCTTAGTTTAGATCTTTGGATTTTATCCAGTTGTCAGTCACTTACATGTTTCATATGTTTCTTAATTAATCAACAGATACTTATTCTGGGTGTATATTGTTCCAAGCACTTGGAATATAAATGTGAATGAGACGAGCCCTTCAGTAGCAGAAAGTGATAGACAAGAACTTTTGTGGAAACAGAGAGGCATTAAACTCAGCAGTGTGAAGAGATTTTCAGGAAAGATTGAAAGATAGCCACCTTGAAGGGAGCTTATGAGTTGCCACATGAAGAAAAGAGATACAGTTTTCCCAATAGTGAGATCAGTAACAAAGTCTTAAGACTGGCACCCTGATTATAGTAGGTTATTTGTCTGGTAAAGTGTAGGGTACAGGATGGTTAGTAGGTACAATGATGAAGAATGAAAGATGTAGGTATCGGACAGATTGTAGGAGTTTTTAAATTTCATAGTAAGAAGTTTGAATTTCATCCCATAAGTATGGGGAACCAAGCTAGGCTTTTTATCAGGGTTACTTCCTAGAAAATTCAGTTTGGTAGCAATGCAGAGAATGATTAAAGTTGAGAGACTAGAAGCCACTAAGAACAGGGCCACCGACCAATACCAGTCTGTGCCTGTTAGGAACCAGACCACACAGCAGGAAGTGAGCACCAGGCAAGCAATCAAAGCTTCATCTGTATTTGCAGCCACTCCTGAGCACTAGCATTACCGCCTCAGCTCTACCTCAAATCATCAGGCATTAGATTCTCATAGGAGGACCAGTGCCTGGTGCCAAAAAGGCTGGGGACCGCTGACTTAGAACATTGTTGTGTAATCTGGGCAAGAAAAGATCTGAACAAAGGGAGTGGTGCAGGCGTGATAAGATATGGATGAATTTTTAAAATGATGTAGAAGATGTGTTTCTTGGTAATAGCGAGAAGGTTGGAGGTAGAGAGGGAAAGAGGATTTAAGGATGACTCAGAAATCTGTATGCAATAGAATGTTTGAAACAAAATGTCATAGGGGTGGTGGGGATAAAGGTCGTTTTACCTAGCAGTAATTTAATTCGTTTCTACAGGCTTATGCTTATTTAGTATTTAGCAACTGGAGAAGAATATTTTTAACTGCTCATATGAAAAAATTATGTTTAAAAATTATAATTAAATGGAAATTGTTATAATAATAATAGCTAGGAAAAATGGACAATGAAAATATTCTTTTATTCAACTTTCTATTTTATTACCATGTCCGTAAAAAATAATAAAATCAATGTACAGTACCCTCCCCCAAAAAAGGATAATGGGGTATTACTTTTAAATTACATTAATCATTTTTTAAGGAAAAAATATTTTTACATATTGGTCTGTCATAGTAATGACCATTACAGCTTTAGCTTCTAAAATTTGTCAGTAATTTCTTCAGAATTGATTTTTGCTTATTTAAACTCAGTACACAGTATAGCAGATCTATCAATTTATCTTCACTCATATCGATTGAAGAATAGTCTTCAGTTTTTAATTCTAAAAGTTTTCAGGTTTTTCTTTTTTTCTACAAAGCAGGTTTTATACAAATAGGAAAAATCTTCAACATGAGGACAAGTTTGGCAGAGTCATAAAATTCCATTTTACATTAAATTCCAGAAATTACCATACTGTCCACGTCTTTGTTCCTTTGGGTGTCAAGTGTAATGATTTTTAAATGCCTTCACAGTTGAAAATTTTAAAATATATACACAAAGTCACGTGTAATGACAGAATTGAAGTGACTCACATTGTTTCATTGATTTTATAATCACTGTACCATCATTGATTATTTTTAATCTATTTAAATATAGGTTAAATATCATTGTACCTCCGGGGTTGGAGGCACATACTCTGCTGAAGTGAGCATGATTTCAAATTGCTGTGAACTTATTTTTGAAAGAAACGTTTAACTGAATCCACCTGGTCAGGGGAGACTGTATAACTGGAAGTTCTCCTAATTACCTTTCACATGAAATGTTTATTAAAGTATAAATAGTAAAATGTGCTATTTTAAAGCTTACATATATGTTATTAAAAATAAATAATACGTGCAGTAATTGTTTATTACTTAGGCCAACAAATTATTTTCTTTAGGGAGCAGCATTTTAACATTGACATTGATTATTATTGCTTAGACATGATGATAAAAAAAAAAAAACATGCTGGTTTTATTTTTGTTTCTGAATTTCTTTACAGAGAGTATACCCATTTATCACCTGCACTCGGGGGGCGGGGGGCGGTAACACTTTCACCAACCATGTTGTACATGAATGGAATGAAGGGATCGGGTGTAGGAAGACCCCAAAAAGACACTTTTCTGGTTCAAGAAAAGGATGGCAAAGGTCTGAATTAGGTATTTAGGAGACAGTGGGGAAGTAAAGAGAGAAATCTACAGGGATGAATAAATGGAATTTAAAGTAAGAAAACTTTGAGCTAGAATGTCTTGGCAAATGGTAGGTAGTATAAGTTTAACAGAAATACCAGAGGTATTTGGAGTTGGCTCGTAGAGGAAGACATTAGCCTAAATAATGGTAGCTTGAGAGAAGAATATTTTCACTGTACTATCCTTGCTTCTCTCAGTGGGGTCTTGCTAATTTGGAGTTATATAAATATTAAAAGAGAAACTAGGGAAACCATAAATATTTTAAAAGAACTAACACTGAATTTTGAAAAGATTTGGAGACTTTCAGTTTAACTGCTGCACTGTCATTTAAAAATAATTTTGTGTTTAGAAAACTGATCGAATTAAGGTTGATAATTCAGATGAAAATTTAGTGTTTGGATAATGTGACTGTGATATCCTATGAAAATTATTCATTTCATTCTGTCTATATCGGGCAAATTCAGAGTATACTGCCTGATTTCTTTTTGCAGTTTGAGTCTCCAGATTACCATTGGACAGTTTTCACTTGTGCCATTATGCCATTATGATATCACCCATGAAACTTGAGGGATAATAAGATTTATTGGAGTCATCATAGCTATTAATTTTAAATAGGACCTTTCCAAAACAGTTGATTAAAGATGATATTTGATTTTAAGCCCTCGTTTTAAAAAACATAATGGTTAATAGATATCGTGGATTGCCAGTGCACATACAGTTGGTTACCTTTGTCCTCATTTACTCCACTGCAATCACAGTAGCCTAATTCCTATTCTTCCAACATACCAGGTGCACTCCTAGCTCAGATCTTCTAACATTGGTTTTCCTTCTGTCTAGAACGCTTTCCTCAGATACCTATATGGCTCACTTTCTCTCTTCTTTCAGATCTTTGCACAAATGTCACCTCAGGGAAGTCTTTCCTCATCACCCTATTTAAATCTCCTACTTTCTGTCCCCCTTTTCCTATTTAATTTTTTCCAGGAGCAGCTATCACCATCTGGCAAGCCATATATTTAACTCCTTGTTTCCCCTTTCCCATAATATTAGTTCCATGAGAGTCGAAACTTTGTCTCTGTAGTTGGCTACTGAATCTATTGTACCTAAAATAATACCAGAATAAACTAAATAATCAACTATTTGAAAGAGTGAAAGAAAGCAGGAATGAATGAATGAGTTAATGAATGAAAGTATGAATGATTGAAAGCCTGTATAAATAAATATGTAAGTGAGGAATATTAATTGATGATAGCATCCTGTATTTCTGTGGGATAGATATCAGGTAATGCATTATAAAATTCATTTTTTTTTTTTTGGTTTGGAGAATTTTTTGCTAGTCTCCCTGGTGATATTTAAGTTGGAATAAAATATTTAGCTACAGTAATGTGTGGAGTACTATAAAATTTAAAATCAAATACATGTTACTTCTTTAAAATGTTTACTATCAGAGAACAATAGAGTGAGGGAAATTCTTAATTCTCTTTGATGATATACCAAATATCCCTTTATCAGCCCAATGAGTGTTTATACTCTGGCCAGATTTGTGGTTGTAGGATGTCTCTCTTTTTTTGGCTGTGGCGGGTAGGAGTGGAACATATAAATCTTAAAGGTATGTAAAGTCCGACTTTATCAAATTGATAGAGTGAAACTTTAGAGCCACTTAAAATAGGTGACTGCACTGGTAGTTGAGGGACTCATCAGCTCATTGGAACCACAGTGAGCTTTAACTCTGGCTGCTGCTTACATTGCCAGTTTTGAGAGTTTTGTTGCAGTTAATAGATTAGGCATTTTGGAGAAAGCTTGGAATTCCTGATCGATTACCTTAAAAAGCGGATGCTCTGACTGCTCCAAACCCCTCAACACTTCACACACCCTTACTCACTCCATTTTCATATGTGCACAGCCCAGATACATTGCTATCCAAAGTTTGAAGTACAAATTAGTTTTATTCTACAAGATGATGTTGAACACATTAAAAGGCACTAGATTGTGACTCCTTTGAGGACCTGCCTGGTTCTGAGTTTTCTTCTCCTTTTTGAGTGTGAGGATTACTGTTTTATGTTAGGACAATTCATCTAACAATTACCGCTTTGCCAAAGTCTGCTTTTTTTTGCATTGGACAAGTACTACATTTATTTTATTCTATACTGTGTGCTTGTATTCATCACTTTTCCTTAATTAGCTTTGTATTCTTTGCATCCATAGCATGTTTGCTGGTGGTTTGTTTTCTCTTTGATGTTTTGATTGGTTTACATACTGTAGATTTTCTCATCTATAAGGACTTATTTCTGAAAGTAAGCACTTTGTACTAAGATTTTCATCTTTCCTTTCCAACTTAGTGCACTAAGCATCACCTTAAAATTCCTCTGCTCCTAGGATTCTAACATATTTTCAGCTTTATGGTTTCTGTTCCTTGATAAATTTTCAAGTTTGTATTAAAATTTTCAAGTTTATGGAAGCTATAGCCTTTATCTTATCCTTCTAGCCAAATATTACAGTTCCTTATTTTTCAACAGCTTCGCAAAGGCTGAAAAATTTGCCTCGTACTTCCCTCAAAGCCAAACAGTTGCTTCAAACTTCATCTACAAAAAGAGGTAACTACAGCCTCTTACTAAGTTTTAAATTTCAGGAAAATTGACAGGTTAGTTAAATCTTATACCTTTTGGCATACTGAGTCAGTGATATCTGTAGGGCACATTTTAGTCTTCTTTTTTTTTAATAAAATAATGTTGATTCATTCTCTGTTACTTGGATAAATCCCGAAGAAGCTCATTTCTACAGAGAGGTATGTATTGGGATGTTTTTCTGAAAGGAATAAATAATATATAGCATTTAATGTTAGAGAATTTATCATTTTTCTTACCAACTTAAAACTAAAGGTCATCTTTTAACTTAATGTTAGATAAACTAATAAATACTTTAAAATGAACCAAATGCCAGACATTCTATATGTAATGTTTTTCTTCTGACTTTGATTTAGATTTACTTCTCCTCAGGATAAAATGGGAATGCTTTAACTTTATTAGCCTATTGACATTAAACCACAAGTTGTGGTTAACTCAGAATGTTTGGAATATTTATGGAGTGGTAGCTTTTGTAAAATCTAAGAGTTAGAAGAAATATGTGAAAGTTATCATATTGGTTCCAAAGATTGCATGTATGGGCAGCTAGAAAGAAGTAGAATTGGGAGAAATTCCATGGGATTGTATAGAGCAGCAGCAGTAAGAGTGAATAGAAGACTCAGAGGAAAGAAATATAGGCAACAAGGAAAAATATTTCTCCTATCCAAGACATACAGTTTCCTGATAGCTTCAGAACTCAATAAATAACAAAGATAAAGCACTAAAGGACATTATTTAGAAAGAGAAGATTTGAGATTTGTTTTGTTGAAAAAAAAAATTTTTTGTTAATATGGTTACAAAGGTACTGAAATGGATATTTTACCAGATTCATTGATGAAATGTTTTAGCAATGATTTGGTGGATTAAGTATAATTTAAAGAAATAGTTTTAGATAGTAGAATCTGAAGGAAAGAGAATAGTCCAATAGAAAACTGGAATGTGTGGATCTCTGTGTTTTGAATTTCAGAAGTTGATCATAGGCTTCCGCTACAGATATCTTTTGGTACCACCGTCAGAAATTAGAGTGGATAGATGATGTTCTTTTGATGGAGAAGGTGACTTATTAGGGATCATAGAAAAGGGCCCATGTGGATATTATTTGAGGACCTTAGCCTCCTTTTTTGAGACTTCTAGATATTTTTGAGTACTTCTAGGTGTAGGAGGTAGGTAAAAACAGATGAGCATGAAAGGATTGTGGTGTTTAAAACAGAGCAAGAGATTCCTATACAATAATAAAAAAGTAGAGGATTTTAAGTTTATATAAATTTTATTTGCTGCATGCCCCAAAAGCTGCATCATAATGTTTTGGGGATCAGGTAGGTTTAAATAATTTAAAAGTTTTGCTTAAAGATTTTATGTTGCTTTTTATTAAGTTAAGAAAATTGTAACTACTAGCTGATTTTTTTTTTTTTTTTGCCTATGGAGCTTATATTATTTCTGTGACTCTGAGCCACCAAACTGCCCTTACTCTATCATGTCATTAAGACCCAGCCTCATACCTCATAATTCCTGGTACTTTAACTGTCTGGTTGACTTAGTAAAAGGAAAGAAGTTTATATGTGTGTTTGGTTTTGGTTTTGTAATTTTGTTGTTTTTCATTTTGTCTACTGTCATTTAATCCAGACTCTCTTATTTTCTGGTTAATATAATAGCTTGGGGGTCATCATTTTACACTGTTAAGTTCTGAACCAATTGAAAAATGAACTAGAATTTTAAAATACAATAGGATTTAAAATATTAACTTAATTACTAGTAAAGCTGAATTGGAAAATACCTCATAGATCCAAGGCCAAAATGGATTTTCTTGTTTCTCCCTCATCTAGACTGTAGGGTAGAAGGGTCTGCATTGGACTGTGGGATTCTCTGCTCTTGTAGGGATGAGGCAGACAGGATTCAGATGCCACATGTTCACAGGTGCCTTTGGCACATTAAACATGTCCAGTAGAGAAAAATGGACCAAATAGTAAATTGTCATATAAATCAATTGTCCCATTCTGAGGACGAGTCTATAACATTTTTTAGAAAGCTGATGTAATTATTTTAAGGGCTCACAGAATTATGGTAAGAGGAAGATGGTTCCCTTAACAACTGGAAATATGGTCACTTTGATTTAAATTACATTTAGTAGTAGCTGGAGTTTGAAGATGGGAAGAGAAGTAAGAACTGTGTTGCCTAGCACGAAGAAACTCACCATGAACATTTGTCAGTTGAACAGCCATGCCCAATAACTCATGAAAGGCTAGACATTTTCTTCTTGCAAGCTTTCTGTGTTTCTTTAGCCCATCCTTCTCTTTGAGGAAAAGAATCCATTTTGTGTTTTTAAGACTTTATAGATATGACTGCTTAAACTGCTTTGACAAAGAAAAATTATTTATTCCCAGTTGTTGGAAACTCAGTAAAGAGGTAAACAGGGTAGAGAGCACACCAAGTCAGGAGGAGAAAGTGAAGTCTAGTTAGGAAAAGTGAATGTAGAGATCACGACAAGTTAATATATAAAAACTTTGATTTAGAAGGAAAGAGACAACTAAGGAGGAGTTAGTGGTGATAATTGTCCAATACTGCTTTAATTCACTATATTTTGAGATACTCAAAGTAAGGTAAACAGTGTTTCTAAGAGACTTAATTGGTATGATTTTAAAATCTGTTTGATATCAGACTAGCTGAAAGTAGAGAACCCAGGAATTTTGTCATTACCCTGGATCCAAAATTTAAAATGTCTGTGTTATCTTTTCTATCAACTAATAAGTATTTATTGAATCTGTGTTAAAAACAAGATATACTCATTATATCCTTTCATTTTCTCTGTTCTAGCCCCTGTTTACTTATTTTTCTATTATAGTTGTAGGCAAAACCAGTCTATGCTGTATACAATTTTTAAATAATTAAAAGGATAGGAATTGCTCCCTTTCCTACGACTTTGTTATGTAAAATTGGGAAAATAGGAAAGGGGGAGGGGTGAAGGGGGCTGGTCTTGGTGCTCCCTCTGAACATGCTCCCTCTGACTTTGTTATGTAAAATTGGGAAAATAGGAAAGGGGGAGGGGTGAAGGGGGCTGGTCTTGGTGCTCCCTCTGAACATGCTCCCTCTGAAATTCCTGTTAGACCACTTCCTGTTATTTTGGGAATGGTAATTGAATAGATTTTATTTACACTTAGGCTTGATAAGGCTTTTAAGATTTTCCAAGATTCTTTTTTCCTCTTAAATCTTGACTACCTCTATCAATTTCTTTTGCTGAGAAAGTTCTAGATCAAAATTTCCCTGCTGAAGTTTGTGCCTAGATTTTCCTAATTAAATACTGACTGCATTTTAGAATATTAAAGTTACAGCTTTAAGGTCTTTAAAGATCACCTAATTCCAATTAACTTCATTATATTTTTATCCCTCCCCAGCCCCCAAGTTTATGTAGATAAGGCAAAATGCTGCTACCATTAGAGGAAACATTTTTTCACAATAGTAAAACTGTAGCTCTTCATATCCTCTTGATTTTTTCCTTAACTTATACATTAACCTTGTTAAAATATTTCTGTTCCTATTTTGAGATTGTAGACTTGTTTTTCCATAGACTCTGATGCATTTGTCTAAGAACTTAAATATTAATAAATTTTAAAGGATTTCTAATTTGTAAATATATTTTAAGCTGCATTTTAAAATATAACAAAATCAAAAAGCCATATTACATAGAAAGCTTAATGAATTTTTATAAAGCAGTCCACTTATTACCACCATCCATATCAAGAGATTGGAACTTGCTACCTTAAACACACTCCACCTTTCTACTTCAGACGTAATTTACTCTTTATTCCCTCTCCTAAGAGTAGTCATTCTGAATTTTTATAGCATTCACTTTCTTCTCTGTATGGTTTTTATCATTCAAATAATAAAATTATATCACATTTCTCTGTTTATAATTAAGATTAAATGTCTTAACTCTTCCCTATTGTTCATTTGAAGAAACCACCAGATTGTTTGTCCTGACTGTTCTCACAAGCTGGATTTTGCTGGTATCTTTTCCATTGTGTCATTTAGCAGGTTTCTCTAGATGCTTCATTAGATTGTTTTGTTTTGTTTTTTTGGCAAAATTAACTTCATAGGTGGTGGTGCTTCTTCAGCTAAAGATATATTAAATGGGGTTACCTCTATTTTTGTAATGTTAGCAGTCATTGATGCTTAATACCTATATCCTTAGTTTGTTAGGTACAGTAGTCCCCCCTTATTTGCAGGGGATATGTTCTAAGCCCCACAGTGGATGCTTGAAACCTTGGATAGTAGCAAACCCTATATGTAACAGTGTTTTTTTTCCTATACGTACATACCTCTGTAAAGTTTAATTTATAAACTAGGCACAGTAAGATATTAACAATAATAGCTAATAATAAAACAGTTATGACAATATGCTGTAATAAAAGTTATGTGAATGTGGTCTTTATCTCTCTGATAAATAATATGATAACTGAGACAGATACTAAATAACTAACGGGTAGGTAGCATTTACACCATGGATAAACTGGACAAACTGGACAAAGGGATGATTCATGTCCCAGATGGGACAACATGGGACAGCATGAGATTTCATTATGCTACTCAGAATGGTGTGCACTTAAAACTTATGAATTATTTATTTCTAGAATTTTCCATTATTATTTCTTGAAATTTTCATTTAATATCTTAGGACCACTGGTACCTGAAACCTAGAAACAAAACCACAGATGGCAGGGTGACTACCGTATTGCAGAATCGGGTCATTCCAATTCTAACTTTTTGTTTATTTGTCAAAATACTTGTGTGAAGAAAACTTTTTCTTATTCTTTGGTCACCCAGCAGCAGTTTCATTAGAAAATTCAGGATAAATACTTGTTTTTATCTCTTTATTTACTGGTGTACAAAATAAAAAATGGTCAATCTGTCATCCTTCAAAGGTGACCAATATTTTTCTTAAGTATATATCATTATGAATTATATATTTTAACATTTTTATGTTTTTCAACCCATTCTGGATATTTTCCCAACTTTGGTGGAAGCTTCTTCAAGTTGGCTTTCAAGTCTTTTTAACACAACCCTAGTAGTTTTTGATAACTTCTTGCTAACTGTTATGACAGGATATGCTCATTTTTGTACATTTTTTGCCATAGACTTAGATTTAGTTATTTCTCCAAAAAGTCTTGGAAATGGTATTTCAAAACCAAAACTTGATTTTCTAGCTATGCTCATTGCTACTGGGCTTGGTCTTCTGTTATTAGAGCTAATGAATATATATATAGATTTGTGTTTATGTATGTTTTAAGATTGAATGCCTTAATGAGTTCATACTGATACTTCCTATGCAGATTTCAGGGCTTGAGGGTAATTACTTAACCTTTTTAAACGTATATCTTAATCTCCTTCACTCTGCTATGGGAATCCTATCTCTCAGCAACACATAGAATTAAGATATCATTTAATAATTTGTTTTATCTCATGTTATACACAAAATCTTCTAGGGATATCACTAGCATAATACCATATAATATGATTACCAAAAACAGTTTATAAAATTTTACATATGCTTGCTCCTTTTTTTTAGTTACCTACATTGTCAGATTATATAACTATTATATACACCTTCCTTTATATCCCTGCATTTATATTTGACGCGTACCACTAGTCTGTATGTTATTGTCTTACTAGTCATTTTTCTTGTTTGAAGCTCATTTTCTACTTGATTCCTCAAGAAGGAGTTATAGGAAAAATATCCATTTTCTCAATTTTTGCATGTTGATGACAGCTTACCTGCTGTTTTTATATTTGAAAGTCATTAGCTAGATTTGAAATCTTTGGCTCACATTTTCTTTTCCTGAGTATCTTAAATATGTTATCCTATTTTCATGAGGAATACAGAATTGTTTCTATTACAACCTGTTTCTGTTAACAGCCATTTGTGGTCTTTTTATCTGGATGTCCAAAAGATGTTTTCTTTTCCTTTTAAAGTTCAATAATTTATGAGAATATGTCTTAGTGTTGGTCATTCTGAGTTGATTTCTCCAGATGTGTTCTTTCAATATGGAGTTACAAATGTTCTTAAATTGCAGACAAGTTCTTTTAAAATTATCATTTTTTGTGTTGTTCACTTGCTTTGTTTTCTTTTTTTATGGGACTCCTGTTATACACATGTCGGATGTTCTTCGCCTGTCTTCTATATCTGTTGTTCATCTTTCTTACTTTATTCCTGGTCTGTGAAAGTTTCTTTTTATTGTTTATCCTAAAGCATAATCTATTGTGTGGTGACTCTTGTTTTCCTCCTACCTTAGACTTTATTTTGAAATGATTTATTTTATATGTAGTTCTCTTCTGTGTTCCTTTGCCTTGTTTTTTAGTGTTTCCCATCCTAATTTATGATGTTCTTTCATGTCTTGTATTATTTTCTTAATTGTGTTTAGAGTTTGAAATATTGTTACAGTTTTCACCTTTTCATGCACGGTGACATGATTTTTAGCAAGGTTCCACCATTAGTAGAGATGTGTTAATTTGCAGCCTCCTCATGAGCTTTCCAGCTATTCTCTGAAACTGGCCCCTTCATGTGGAGAGCAGGGGGAGACCAAAGAAGGAGGCAGACCACACCACATAGGTAGGTGATAGGTTTAATAAGCAAGGGAACTTATTTACAAGGCTGGTTTCTGGTGGCTGCAAGACAAGTAGACCTCTACACCTCCCTACCAGCATCTTAAAAGTTTATATAGAGGCCTTAACTGGGATCAGTCACATACTCAGAAGACCTAAACTGGGTTGTCCTGTAGTCTCAACACCACATTTTTGCCTCAGAGTTGGATCCTGGGAGCAGGAAAGGCAAGCAAAACGCACATTCTAAGGACAGGGAAGAGGATGAGGAGTCTCCTATTGCTTGGGTTCCAGCTCATGGGGTCAACTAATGGTAATGACCTTCAACAAAGTGTTATTGTTTCTTTTCTCTTTTTCTCTTATAGTAACTTATGTGAGATTTGGCCTGAGTCCTATTCTCTTGCTCCTTTTTCCATGAAATTAGTTTTTCTAAGCATTTAGAAAAAGAACTTGATTTAAGATTTTCTAATTTTATGGCTCTAGAGCTTCCTCTTCAGTTGTTTTCGGAAACTATTTAAAACTATGACTGCTTATATTCTAAGATTTCTTGCCTCTACTCTTCTCCCCTACTTTCAAATGCACCCTTTTAAAGTATACAAGTTAAGTGTTCTTTAGTATATTTATAGAATTGAGCAGCTCTTACCGCCATTAGATTTTAGAGAGTTTCATCATCTCCATAAGAAACATTATGCCCATTAATAGCCACTTCCCATTCCCCTCTCCTTCCAGCTGCCAGCAACCATTAATCTTTCTGTCTCTGTGGCTTTGCCTATGCTGGACATTTTATATAAATGGAATTATACAATGTGTGATCTTTGTGGTTGGCTTCTTTCACTTAGCATATTTCCAAAGTTTATCATATTATAGCATATAATAGTACTTTGCTCCTTTTTATTGCCAAATAATAACCCATTGTATAGGTATACCAAATTTTGTTTATCTTTTCATCAGGTGGTAGACATTTGAGTTGTTTCCACTTGTTGCCTGTTACGAATAAGGCTGCAAATATTTTCTGGTAGCATATTTATTTATATCTATCAGTCTTTTTGTATATATGGAAGAAAAACTAATGAAGCCTATTCCCAGGGGTCACTTCTGCCTCTTATATTTAATAAATTTTTTCTTGATAACTGTATGCTTAACAAAAATAATGGTGAGTCATGTACAATAATGGAAGAAGAAATCAGTCTTCTCTATGCCTTGTAATTTTGTTATAATTACTTGTCAGTCATTACAAATTTAATATGCCTTGGTGTTATATCTTAAGAAATCTGCCTAGGATAGCAGCCTTACAGATAAACTTTCTAAGTCTAGTCGAAAATTAAAATGTAAAATAACATTTTAATTTCTACTCCCAGAGGTGTTTCTCTTTTAGTTCCCAGTAAAGAATCTGGGAATTAGAAGACTTGGGTTCAAGTCCTGACTTTCCTGCTCAATTGATCTCTATGGTTGTGGCAATTTTCCTTTTCTGTCGAGAAAAAAAGGTTGGCGTAAATCGTCACTAGTAACTCATTTAACAAGGATTTCTTAACTTTATAATGAGAGAATTATATTTATTTCATCTCTGTGGACTTTCATAATCAGAACTTAACCTGTCATCGATGGTGCATAGACCATCGAGTAACTGGGAAGACGTAACTTAATATAGTAGGTGATTGTTGACAGGGAAGTCTTTTTTTCCTTCTTAGTCATGGCGGCTCATGTTTGATATGTGTATTTTTTTATTGCAAACTATTGGATATTTACATATTTTTAAAAATTATACAATATAATTTAAAGTTTGGTGGACACACCACTGTGAAGACAACCACTTGGAGTATCTAATTTTTGTATTGCTAGATACATGTGGGATATATTTATAAAACATTTTAGATTCAGTGAATATTTATTAAGCTAAAAACTGTTTATAATTTATTCAGTTTTTCCATTTTAGAGTTTCGTAAGTACTTGCTGAATTAGCTAAAACTTAATTAGAAAACAAACTTGTGGTTTTTATCAAATGCTTATTAAAAGACAAAAATGAATATTTTAAATATGTAAGTCCTCATATCACCCACTGTTGCATTTTAGAGATGACCTAACTTAGATATCAAGGTTACATTCTTAGTCATACGTCAGTTTTATAAATAGAGTTCTAATTCTTGCTAGAGCAGATAACACTCCTTCATTTTAAGCCTTGATTTAAGTGTAATTCTTGGTATCCAAAACGACTAAAAAGAAATTATAACTTGTAATTAATTTGGGCTATAGAGACCAATTTACTTAATCTCCCTATATTTTAGTTAATTTATAAGGCCAGCCTCTGAGACTGTCCTGAGTGGCACTGTTGAATACCTTTCTGGAGAACTCAGCTACAGGAGACTGAAAGGTGCTGTATTCCTTAGATGAGGAAGGCATGGATATGATACACCTTAAAATTTGTGTTGTATTTTACATTTTACCAACAATTTACACACATATTATTCATTTCCTCTTTGTAACCTATTATATTTGCTGAGATTTGTTTGTATTAGATTTACAACTAAATATTTTCTTCTTATGAGGACAGTGCAAATGACATTACTTTTTTTGTTTTGTTTTCCATATATTTATTGCTGGTATAAAGATATACAGTCAAATTTTGTATGTTACTCTTCCATCCTGTGACTTTATTTAACTGAAAATTTCTAGAAGTTGTTTGTAGATTCCTTGGGATTTTTTATAAAAATAATCATGGAGACAGTTTCTTTCTTCATAACCTATGTGCCTTTTATTTCCTTTTTGCACTGTGTAGAACTTCAAGCACTATGTTGAATAACAGTAGTGAGAGCATATGTCATTGCCTCATTCCAGATCTAAAAAGGGAATCATTCAGTTTTTCATCATTAAGTATAATACTACCTGTAGATTTTTTTATAGATACTCTTTATCAGGTTGAAGTTCCTCCATTCTTATTTTTCTAAGAATGGTTTTCATGAATGTGTTGAATTTTGTCAGATGCTTTCTTGCATCAATAGATATGATCATGTGATTTTTCTTCTTTAGCCTGTTTTGTGGTAGATTACATTAATTGATTTTCAAATATTGAACCAACTTTGCATCCTGGAATAAACCCCACTTTATAATGGTATGTAATTTACATATACATATGTAAATTATATTTGCTAAATTTTGTTAAGGAGGTTTACATCTATATTCATGAAGGATTTGGGTATGTAGTTTTCTTCTTTGATACTGTCTTTTTGTGCGTGTTTGTTTTAATATCAAGGTAATACTAGCTTCATAAAATGAAACAACATGTATTCTCTCTTCTGTTTCCTGGTAGAGAGTAGAAAGTATGATAATTCTTCTGGTATCAATTCTTCTTTAAACATTTGGTAGAATTTCCCAGTGAAACCATCTGAGCCTGGATTTCTTTTTTGGCAGGCTTTTGAATTATAAAATCAACTTCCTTAATAATTATATGGCTGTTCAACTTATCTATTACATATCAAATGAGTTGTGGTAGTTTGTGTATTTTGAGGAATTGGTCCATTTATCTAAATTGTCAGATTGATGTCTATAGGAATGTACTCCTATGATGGTTTTGATTTCTTCAGGGTCTGTGCTGATATCCAATTTCATTACTCATATTGGTAATTTGTGTTTTTTCTTTTTTTCTTCATCAGGCTAATCAATATTATTGTCCTTTCAAAAGAACCAGCTCTTCGTTTCATTGATTTTTTCCCCTCTATTTTTCTATATTCAGCTTAATAGATTTCTTTATTATTTCCTCCTGCTTCCTTTGAGTTTATTTTGCTCTACTTTTTCTGAGTTTTTGAAGCAATAACTTATTAAGACTTTTCTTCTTCCTAATTATAACCTACAAATTTTGATATTTTATATTTAAACTTTTTATTCAGTGGCATGTGTTTTTTAACTTCCATTGAGAAGTGTATTGTTTATTTTTCAAGTCATTTTTCTGTTATCTTTTTATTGTTGACTTCTAGTTTGATCAGTGAAAGTATTCTTTATACTTTTGGTTATTTTTAAATTGTTGAGGTTTGCTTTATGGCCCAGGATACAGTCTATCTTGGTGTATATTCTCTGGGCACTTGAAAAGAATGTGTATTGAGTGGACTGTTCTATAAATGTCAATTAGATCCTGTGGTTGATGATGATATTGAGTTTCCCATATTGGATGATTTTCTGTCTAGTTCTATCAGTTGTTGGGAGGCAGATGTTGAAGTCCCCAACTATAATTGTATATTCGTTGATTTCCCCCTTTCAATGCTGTAAGTTTTTCCTTCACATATTTACAGCTCTCTTCTTTAGTGTATACACATTTAGGATGGTCATGTCTTCTTGGTAGTTTAACCCTATTATCATTATGTATTATCTTTGTTCTTTTTAATTACCTGATGCTAATATAGCCACTGTCATGCTTTCCTTTTGTGTCATTTGCATGATATATGTTTTTACATCCTTTTACTTTCAACCTCCCTATATTGTTATATTCGAATGAGTTTCCTGTAGACAGCATAAAGTTAGGTCATGTTTTTTAATGCACTCTGCCAAATCTCTCTCTTGTAATTGGTATAGGTAGACCATTTACATTTCATGTAATTATAGATATGCTTAGGTCACCATGTTATTTGTTGTTTTCTAAGTCTTTTTTTCTATTTCTCATTTATTTTCTATTTGCTGCCTTCCTCTGCATTACTCATGCTTTAGAGTCCATTTTATCTGTAGTGTTTTTGAGTGTATATGTTTGCATAGTTATTGTAGTGGTTGCATTACATTATGTATACATAATATATCACATGTATATATATACATACATATTAGTTTATTGGTGTCAACAAGTTCAAATCAAGTATATAAACTTTACCTTCCTTCCTGACCCTTTATCCTTTTCCATTTAAAATTTTTTAAAATATTTCCTCTACATACATTTCCTGCCATTTCAGTGTTATAATTTTTTTCTTCAACTTTTACATATAATTTTGAAAACTCAAGGAGTGGGAGAGCCTGTTGTTTTTGCCCATATTTTTGCTTCCCCAGTTCTTCCTTTCTGATATTCCAAGGTTCCTCCTTTTTATCACTTTCTTTCTGTTTAGAGAACTTCTTTAGCCATTCTTTTACGGTAGGTTTGCTGGCAACAAATTCTCTTGGTTTTCTTTTGTCTGAGAAAGTTTTGATTTTCCCTTAATTCTTGTAGGATATTTTCTCAGGGTTGATATTTCTTTTTTTTTCCGCTCTTGAAAAATATTTTTCCAATTTCTTCTGGCCTGTATGTGTTATGATAAGAAATCCACTGGGGTTAGAACCCTTTTCCCCCTATAGACTAGGTGTTTCTTTCTTTCTCTTGTTTCAGGTTTTTCTTGTCTGTAGTTTTCAGAAGCTTACTATGATGTGCCTTGGCATGAATTTCTTTGGATTTACCCTATTTGGTGTTTGCTAAGCTTCTCAAATCAGTATGTATGTTCTTTGCCAGATATGAGTCAGTCATTATTTCTCAGCATATAATTTGTCCTCTCTCGTTTCTCCTTTCCTTACAGGATTCTGATGACTTGCAAACATCAATCTTTTGCTATAGTCTCATGGGTCCCTTAAGCTCTGTTTTTTGTTGTTTGTTTTTTAGTCCATTTTCTCTCTGTTGTTCAGACTGGGTAATTTCTTTTGTTCTGTCTTCTAGTTCACTGATTCCTTCCTCTGTCCTCTCCAATTTGCTCTCGAGCCCGTCCATTGAGTTTTTTATTCTGCTTACCGTATTTTTCAGTTTTAAATTTTCCATTTGATTCTTTATGTCTATTTTTTGCTCAGACTTTCTGTTTTTGCAGTTTTCAAGTGTTCAGAATTAACTAAGCAGTGTTATGATGACTACTTTAAATTTTTTGTCAGATAATTCTAACATCCCTTGATGTTAACTTCTATTGGTTGTCTTTTTTCATTCAGTTTAAAATCTTCCTGGTTCTTTGTATGATGAGTTGTTATTGAAATCTAGACATTTTTGCATTATGTGATGAGATTTTGGATTTTATTTAACAAACCATTTCTCATACCACTCAGGCAGTTAGTAGATGAGGGGCAGGGGCATTTTGTTACCACTCAGTTGGAATAGAATAAAAGCCCAGGTTCTCTACGGTCTCTCTTGATACCCAGGGGGAAGGGGTCAGCTGGGTAGAGGTAGGAATTCTGGCTTACCACATTGTCTCCACTCACCCTATGGTAGAGGTGGTCTTGTTACCACTAAGCAATCATGAAAGTTCTGACTGCCCACTAAGCCTCCTCTGACATCAACACAAGGAGGAGAGAGAGTACCTCATTTCTGCCTTCTCTTACTCCTCCCTGAAGAGGGTGTTATGGTGCCTTGTTAAGCCTCACAAAGATAGAAGTCAAGGCTTCCCACTGGTCTTTACTGATGTGGGTGGGAGTTAGGGCTACAGTTTTTTCTGTAGTATTTGGCTGAAATAGAAAATTATTATCTAAAAGTTTTCTTTCCTAGTCCTTGGCTAGAGACAGACTTTTTTGGTCTATCATACCCAATGGCTTTTCCAGGTTGCCAGCTCTTCAGCTCAATCTGCAATATATGAGGCAAAAAGAAAACCCTGGGAGCTCATTATCATGTCATCCCTCAAGTTTCAAGGTCCTTAGATAGTCTTTCTTATATCTGCTTTTCAAAGTCTTCTTATTTTTGTTTTATATATAATGTCCAAGGTTTTAAATTATTCTTAGTGAGAGAAATAGGTAAAAATACATCTATTCCATTTTCCCAAGTGAAAGTCTAAGATTCTTATTTTTAAAAAATTTCAGGAGACAGCTATTTCCCTGGCATAACTATTAATAGTTAAAATGGTGGTCAAAAGCTTTTCAAGAAAGACAGATGCTTTTTATAAAGCTTATTTTTAATAAGATTTGAGTAAGATATTCAAAATTTTATAAATATCTTCCAATATTTATAAGGCTGTCTTGTAGACATGAAATACTCTCAGTCTCAGCAATCTAATCTGCCTAATTTCAATATATCCTTTATATCAGTCACCATAAGAAAGAAGCCTAGGACTCCTTGGTCATCCTCCATCCACCAGATTGTTGTTCACAGTGTCTTATTGCATCTCTTAATCTGACCTCATTTCCATCCATCTCCATCTCCATCTCCCCAGGCTTTTGCAAATTACTCTTTGTAACTCATGATCCTCCTCTGAACTTTAGAGGAGGACATTATTGTTGGATAGTGGACATTGTAAAGTTTTACTGTCTGAAACCTGTGTCCCCACTAAAAATCTCAATTGAAAGACTCACAACTATGGTAAAAGCTAGGACTGAAGATGGCTTTTCTGGAGTTGGTACTGGAAGGAACAAGTCTAGTCCACACCTTAGAGACACAGAGCCTCAGTCATCCACTTATCCAGTGAGTCTTCAGGAAAAGGGTGAAATAACTTGGGTAGAGATTGGTCTGGCAAGGGAGACAAAAGTGGAACTATAGAGAATGGAATTGAGAAAACATTTTTATAGTCACCAATAGAAAGGGGAAGGTGGGTTATAGAAGATAAAAAAAAAAGTCTTCTGTGGACATCTTCAGTTTGTACCAGAGGAGACTAACAGTTTTGGGGAACCAAGACATGATTGATTCGAGAGCCATTATTCCCAACTATGGCTCTACTTTTATCTTCATTACTCTTTTTTTTCCCCAAAAGGTCTTTTAAGATTTTTATATTATTCACTTTTAGGAGTTTAATCATGTTGTTCCTTGGTGTGGCATTCCCTGAGTTATCACCAGATTTGGAAGATTTTCCACCATCCTTTCTTCATATCTTTTTCTGTCCCACCTATATTCTCCCTCTATCTGTTAAATCTCGTAATATTGACCTGTAAGTTACTGAGGCTTTATCATTTTATTTTTGAGTCTTTTTATTCACTGTTTTTGCTTTATTTAGTTTGGGTAATTCTTATTGTTATGTCTTCAGGTGCCTCTTCTTCTGCAGCATCTAAACTATTCTCATCCACTGAATTTAGCATTTTGGATATATTGTAAGCTTTTTATCATAAAAATTCTGTCTAGTTCTTTCAAAAATCTTTTATTTCTCACCTCACTATATTTTTATTTATAACCTTAAGCATATATGTAGTAGTTTCTGTAAGATCCTTGTCAGCTAATTCTCATCCCTTTGACTCTTGGTCTGCTTCTTTTGACTGATTTTATCCTGGTTTGGTTATCATTTTTCTGTTTTTCTTACGTCTATTAATTTTTTATTGGATAGTAGACATGAAGTTTGTTCTGCACTGGATTTTATCTTCTTTTAAATAGTGTTGGACTTTGCTGTGGCAAGCAGTTATTTATGGATCAGTTTGATCCTTTTATAGCAGGGATCAGCAAACATTTTCTTAAGGGCCAGATTGTAAATATTTTAGGACTGTGTGTAATATGGTCTCTGTTATAACTACTTAACTATGCTCTTGTACCTGGAAAGCAGCCATAGACAATATACAAAACACATGGTGTTGACATGTTCTAATAAACCTTTATTTACAAAAGCAGTTTCCTTGCCCATGGCTGATAGTTTGCTGACCCTTTCTTTAGGGACTTGTTTTTAAGTTTCGTTAGAGTGGATTTAGAGTAGCTTTATTTTAGGGCTAGTTTATTTCTTTTGAAGTGTCTCCTGACTGCTCTGGATGTTTGGCAAGGATTCTTCAACTGGTTGAAACTCAAATGTTTCCTAATTCTTTATCATTCTCTATGAGCTTTGGAGGTTGTTCAGTTTACAGTGCTCCAAGCTTCCTTTGCCCAGTCTCACAGATTCTGTTTAGTATGCGCACAGCTCAATATTTAGCCAAAGAGTCAAGCAGACCCCTAAGCTGAGTTTTCACTCCCTCCTCCAAAGTACTCCACTCCTCAAATTCCAGTTTTTGTCTTCTTAACTCAACGAGATAACTTTGCTCAGGATCCTCCTCCTTTGTACTGCTCTGTACAGTCTAAAAGTGTTTCTGGACTACCTCACCCCCCGCCAGAATAAAATAAAATACTGACAGGGTACACCACATTTATTTTCCTTCTTTCGGGGATCACAGTCATGTATTGCCTGTTGTCCAACATTTGAAAACTGTTTAATGTTTTGCCCGGTTTTATAAGTGTTTACAATAGGGAGTTAAGCCCTTCACAGTTTTGTCATAATAGCAGGAAGCTTCTATGATGATTTTAAAATAAATACCTGAGTTCCATTCCAGATTAAATTTTATGGCCTGGTGCCTAAGGTTCCATACTTTTTTTTTTTAAAAGTTCCTACAGATTCTGACATAGTCAAGTTTGAGAATCATGGCTCTTAAGTTTTAGGAGCCAAATAGACATAATTTGAGCACACCAAGTACTGAGGCCTAGTATACCTTAAGTACAGAGATGCTGACTTTTGAGGCTCTGATCAGACAGAGGCAGAAAGATCAGCTGGGAAGGAAGGATGCTATGTACAAAAACCAGATTGAAGGTAAAAGATGTATTTCCCCTATTTTGGAGTTTTGAAGCTAAGGCTTATCCTCTCTTCTTCCGCCCAGATACCAGATGAAAACAGTAGCCAGACTCATCCATTCTTTCCTTTCCTCCGTACTATGGTAGACCTTAAAGTTATTTATATCTTTTAGACAGATTAGTAGAAGTGAGGAGGATGAAGTTGAGTAAAATTTTCGCTTTCTAAGGTCTTAAGGACCACATCCCCGGCCCAAGCTTTCTCTTCACCCCTATCCTCTCCAAACTAATAGAGCTTGAGGGAGAATATGGTGACCTTTTCCTGCCCCCACCCCCCATTTTCTCTGAACATCACCCAAGAGTTCTTCATTTAGGTAAAGCATGTTAAAGTAATATCTTTAAAATGTTTATTGTGTATAGCCATCCATGGGCATTTGAAGAAACTAAAACTGATATCTGCGTAGGTCATTTATCCATACAGAATACACAGGGAAGGATGAATGTGTCCCCTAGGACATCCGAACCTGTACTGCCAAGGGACCACCACAATGATAAAATTTATTTAAATTTATTTTGGCTTAAAAAGTAGTACAAATAACACATTTTATTCTTTCATGTATCAATATTTATTTTAATATAAAAAATATTTTAACGTTCCACTTAGAATTAACATTACAGAAAAATGTACTGTCTTTATCCTGTGACTTCATATACCTCTTGCTGTGCCCCTAGATTAGTAACTTCCTACTGGTTGAAGCACAACAATAGAAGCAGTTTTGTTTTAAATAATTTTTAGTTTTGAAATTTTAAGTTACATTATAGGCGGTACAGGTACACCCACCAGATGCTTGATACATGTCTGCATCAGTGTTTCTTTGAGGGGAAAGTGCGTTTCAAATTCTAGTCAACTATCTGGTAGTCAACCTATTTTTCGCCTCTAGAATGAGGCCCAGGTTAGTGCCCCAGTGAAACAATCCTGCAATGCCCTTCGCTCTTCTGGTATTATGGGTTCTTAGCTGGCATAGTTAAAATACTGTTGTAAAGGATGGTTAACAATTCTCTGAGTAAGGACTTGTGTTATATAGGGCTTACCAGTTATTTATTTTTTTTTAATTATCCCAGAAATATTCTTATTCCTTGCATTTCTATAAATTGGGTTTTCATGAATACGAGTATGCTGGTGCCCAGTCATCAAGTGTAATATAAAGCAGTGATTTTACTTATACTTGTTTCCAACATTGGTTTTTCTTTCCCATTCTGCAGTACTTTCTCCAGGCAAATTCCGCTCTCCTGCAGCACCATCTCCTTTGGCCCTCCGGCAACCAGTAAAAGCATTTAGTAACCATGGCTCTGGTTCTTCTGGTAGTCAAGAAACAACACAACTCACACAAACCACCTCCTCACCTGGGCCTCCCGTGGTTCAGAACACAGTCCCAGCAAATCCTCCCAGCAATATCAACAGCACTACCCTAACCAGACCTGCAGGGACAACCACGATGAGAAGTGGCTTGCCCAGACCCAGTGCCCCTTCTGCTGGGGGTATACCAGTGCCTCGCAGCAAACTTGCACAGCCTGTTCGCAGGTAAGTGACAGATGCTCTGTTTCAGCATTGTTGGGCATAGGAAAGTGAGTGGATTAGAATTACCATCATCTTTGCATTCAGTAGCGAACATAGAGTCCTAGTGAACGTAGAGAGTCCTAAGTGGGTTCCCAGTGGAGTCTTAGCACAATTTGAATAAAACATTTCTTTATTTGCCTAAGACTACGTAACTAAAGACCTTCAGTTCCGAGTGTGTCTGACTTCAGAGCCCTTTTCAGACTATTCGAATCTGCCTCTCTAGTAGTGATGGTGGCACTAATAAGCCTCTAATATCACATTCATCACCCTGCCCTTCAAACAAACAAACAAACAGGTTGATAATCTATGTGTTTGGAAAAGACGAGACAGACCTTTCCTTTCTTGTACCGTAGTAGCTAGACTTCACTAACAAAAAGGTTGGCAAAGTCACCTGATGTCCAGTAAAACTGGAAAGTTGTGAAAACGCTGAGCGTGGGATGGTTGTGCTAATAGCTGTGTAGAACTTGATCTCAGTCGTCCCCTGGAACAGCCTTCATTGGACTGTGGTGCCACCTACAGAGTGATTACATATGTGGGAGATGGCATGGTAACATTTCATTAGTGCCTTGCAAATCACTTTATAAAATTGCTTTATTTCAGATCCTTGCCAGCTCCTAAAACCTATGGTAGCATGAAAGATGACAGTTGGAAAGATGGCTGTTATTGACCAGCAAAGACAAGAATGCAGAGGTCCACAGCTTCATGGATACCCCTTCACCAGGCTAAAAGACAACTTTTATATGCAGACTGTTCAGATAAGACTCTTGGGATTTATGAAATCCCAGCACTCTGTCTTAACTAGCACAGACTGACAGAGATGATCAAACAGCACTTTAATGACATTTAACATCAGATGTGTTTGGTAATCATACAATCACTCTCCATGGAATCACTTTCAGTTTTGTTTAATAGAAACTAAGTTGATTTTTTAAATATTTGACAGAGGCCAATATCTGGGCAAAAAACTAATGGATGCCAAAGAGAAAATGCCCATTTATAAATGAGAGAGTACCTTTGTGCACAAGAAAATGGCGAATTCAAGCTATCCAAAACTTCACATTCAACCAAAATTACTGTATAAATGGTATCAATAAATATTTGTGTTAATGAGAACTAATATTCTGACTAATTATGTAAAATGTCTCACTAGTGTTTCACTGGTGCTCTAAGAAACTAGGCTGAGAAGGAAGAGCATGGGCGTGGGAAGAAACCTGGGCTAGAGATTTAAAATGTGGTACCTAAATTTAGGACAATTGTATAAATTATTCTTGCAGATTCATTAGAAAAATTGTTATTTTGTTTAATCTTAAGTTTTGGATGTCGCTCACATATCACCACCACCAAAGTAGTTCTACAGCATACATCCATCATGTTGCGTTGACAGATCGGACTTCTTTGTGTTTATTGTGATTGCCAAAAGGGCTTAATATCAGTTGTACAATCTTTCTAAACTGTATAGCTCCTGGCTCAGGAAAGACAGCCTTTGCTGTTGAAGCCAACTTCTTCACATGCTGTTATCTGTTACAGAACTAAGAGATCTTGTTTTTATTAGCAGGTTTCCATGATGGTAAAGAGCAAGTAGTATGTGTCTTGATTCTTGATATAAATAGAACCACCTCAGTGCTTACATCCTGGAACAAAACCATACAGTGAGAGAGAGGAGGGAAAAATCTATGCACTTAACTTATAAAATCTCTGGTAATGACAGTTGTATTGTTGCTATTAAATGACACAACGGTCTATATTATGTGGTAGGAGAATAGCCTGCTGAACCCTACCTAAGTTGATCTACTTTAAACTGAGTAACTGTAAAAAACATCCTTTGAAAATGCTGTCCCTTTTGACTTATATTCTGCCTTACATCATTTTTTGCATTTTTGTTAACAAATGGAACCAACTACGTATGACTCTAACCCTTAAATACTTGCTCTCTGATGGCCCTCATGTGTACCCTGGGAATCACTTATTTAAATTTTACTAGACTATTACCAGACAAAAATGTCCTGTAGCAGGCTTCTTATTTTTCATGGTGAGAAGTCTGTTTTTAAATACTTAATTTGAACAGTCATATCAAATTTGGCAGTCATGTCATCTAAAGGATTTTAGAGATTTGAACATTAAGTTCATTTCCTGTTAGTCAAAGACATTCTGTAAGTTGGCAAAAGACACTGAGAGAGAAATGGGAATCTTGATATTCAGGATAGCATTGAGGTTGACATGTTGAGGAAATGATAAAACTTTTGAAACCACGCCTCCTCTTCTGCCATGACTGACACCGTGCTAGTTGTTATTAGTTTGGCCAGTAGGGAGTCATTTAGTCAGCACAAGCAGCAGGAGATTTTAAACTGCCAATGCTAGTATATTTCGGTATATGATGCAAGGAAGAAATTTATCCTTGAATTTGAGGGTGGTGGGGGTGGGTCAGGAAAGGATGGTGACAGAATTCCACGTGATGATGAACTAGAAAACGTTGCTTTTAAGAAGATAAAGCATCTGCTTTGGGTGTTGGAAGGTATCCCTTATAAAAATCTTAAAAGAAAGAACTAGCCACTGTCTCTCTTTTAAACCACATATACACAAAACAAAATAGGTCTCAGTTTTCAGTGCAACATTGCAAAAAAATATATGCTGCAATCTAACAATTAAAAGGAAATTTAACTCTATTACAAAACACCCATTACATTTTTAAGTTAGATTATCAGTTTCAAAAGGAGTATTCAGGTTATTTAACTTTGTTTCTAAATGGCTGCATCAGAATAAAAATGTCTATTTTTTTTATTAAAATATTTCATCACTTGTTAAAAATGTATGTGGATCTGAGTTGTATTATTTACCTACTGTTGTACTACCACAGACTATTGGCTTTTAGTTTCCTAAAGAGAAAAATTGCCTTTTTACTAGAAAGCCTTTGTGTATTGCCAGTTTTTCTATTTGGGAAAATCTGAGGATTCACTGTGGTTAGTCTTGACAGGAGAAACGTGGATTTGATAAACTAGTGCCTATGATTTTAACTTATGTTTGTTATGTAGTTGTAGGGGTTTTATGAATGTCAATTATTTTTTTGTGCCAACAGCCCAGAATTGTCACTTATATGTAAGCAGAAAACGATGAGCTCTGCTTCCAAAGTTATTTAATTTTCTCAGTGTTTGAATGTTATTTTTTTGTGTGTTAATAAAATTGTAAAGAATTGGAAAAATATAAATATTCTTAACTCAAGCATTTGCTGGATCATTTTTCTACAAAACTTGTTTGTAATATAAAACACTCTCTGAAGAGTTGACTTTTTCAGTTTTCATACCCTGGAAACTACATTTTGTAAAACTGGGGACCATTCATAATTGTCAGATACTTTTTTAAATTATTATCTCAATACATCACTTTTATAAAAAAAAAAAAGTTTTTTTGAAAGGAAATTAGATACATGTGTCCCCAGATGTTTGTATGATTAGAATGATCTAGACTGTATGTTTAAATTAACTTTTTATTGAATGTACAGGCATCAATTTTTGACATTACGCATGGTCCTTTTAGATCACATGAAGTTTGATTTGCAAGCATTTCTATAGCTGAACTTGTATGTGTGGTTGCCTCCTTAATAAACAGCCTGACCATAATGTTTATTATTAAATTTATATGTTTTTTCAAGTGTTATTAATTTCTGGATATGGTAAGGTTCCCTACCCCCGCCACCAGTTGCCTACAATTGATTCTAATAAATTTCTCAGTTGATATTTTTAAACACACAAACCCAAATCACGTTGCCATTTCAGATTTGATCTTCATGAGGTTGGAATGTGTCATGTCATATTCTCTCTGTCCTGGGTATTTCGTATGTGAATTATTTGAAGTAAATTTATAGTTTACTCAAAATTGGTATGTTCCTGGAACTTTTTCACCTGCTATGAATTGATATCTAGTTAGAAAAAGCTAGCATACATGAAACAAGCAAATGCCATTGTATAAGAGTTTCCAGGGGGAAAAAAAATGCATTTTCAAACCAAATATGAGTATTTATTTAGTCAATCATTTGCATCTTTTTTCTCATGAGAAAAATTAAGAATTATATACTGTTTAATTAGTTCCTGCATTCCTTTTGGAAGGTTTTATTGTCCTCTATGTTATAATCAGTCTCACTAATAAGACAGAAATGACCCTTCATGTTTGGATTTTTTCCCAGCAAACCTAAAATCTTAAGATCCATTTAAAATTAAATGTCAGTATACTTGTAAACCAATGAATGAGAAGTTCACTAAAGTTGTTATATGCCCTGTGTGACAGGAAAACCCATACGGAGGTTCTTGTGAAGTATTTGCTATAGCGGTGTTCAACTTTGAGTTACAAAAACAATAAATGCTAGAGAAACTAACTTGGAAGAAGGTAGTGAACAGAATGTTCACATGAGCACAAAGCCAAAGTTAGCAACCCCTAATGTATTTTGATTTTGAATGACCCTAATTATAAGTCCGAGTGGACTAAGAGAAGTGGATCTCTGGTTACTAGTCTGAATATGGAACTCATTTCACTCATGGACTTTACTTAATACAACCTGGTTAACACTATATTAAGTGATGCCAATGGCAAACCAATTATCCATTATAACGTTAATGTTTTCACTTTAAAAAGAAGAGAAAAAAGTAAAGGTTTATTCTGATTTTGAAAGTAATATTAATTGCTTTTAAGAAAGCATATTAAGAAATACAGAAGGTGAAAATGATCCCACATTTCACCTGGGGATCTCACAATACAGAAATATAAATATTTAGGTGCTGACTTCTAACATGGTTGTAAAATATTAAGTTGAAGGGTAAAAAAGTTTTCTGTTTCAGAAGAGAAGATATTTTTCATTAAGAATGCTAATATGAATTTGCTTTTTAACTGCTATTGAAAGCTTGACATTTCACAATTCCTGATTGCAGATCATCCTTGATTTTCTTAAAAATAAATAGTTTATATCTTAAAACATTAATTAGTTTCTCCTATGAAAAATTAGTTATGATAGAAAACTAGAGAAATATAGTAAATTATAATGAAAACACAGTTAATACCCTAGGTAATTAACCACTTAAATTTGAGGAATTGTTCAGTGAAATTGGAAATCATAGTCGTGGTTGACGGTGTAACTTTTAACTCTGATGTCCCTGATGACTGCCATTATTTAGATGGAACCTCCTGGAAGAAGAATCAGTTCCAGGGAGAGTGTACAAATAATAATTCCAAAACTTTATCAGACCTATATTATCATACTTTATATATTTTATTGACGCTTCCCCCACTTGTCTATCTACCAAGCTGTGAAGCGACAGCATTGGTGGAGTACAATTCCAGTTTTAAGACCTTTGAAGAAATAGTAAGTACAACCAAATAAAGAAGCCCGATCCCGTCTGATCTCAGATGCTAAGCAGGGTCAGGCCTGGTTAGTACTTGGATGGGAGACCACCTAGGAAGACCAGGTGCTGTAAGCATAAAAAATAAAAAATACAGGATTGTAGGCTGACAAGTTCCTTGTAATCCAAAGGTGCCTCCTCACCTAAAAATAAAAATAAATTCAGAGTTCTCAAACTTTAGAATCACCTGACAGGCTGTTAAAATACAGATTTCTGCACCTCACCCCAAGAATGCCTGTTCAATAATAAAACTCTGGTCCCAAAAATTAAAATTCTAGGAAGAGAAAGTTCTAATAGGATTTGAGCCCTTGGCTAAATTGTTCATGAGACCCAGTATCATTCCTGTCTTTGAATTACACAAAGCACTTCAATATCCTTATTATAAATTCCCCTAAGTACACAAGTCAGTTTAAGCTAGGATTTTGTCATTAGCCCCCAGGAAGAAGAGTTAATTTTTGAAATGTTTTTAAAATTTATAAAATATGTATAGAAAAGTATGAAACGAATTTTCAGCTCGATGAATTACTAAGGGACTACATGTGTAACCACCACATAGGCAAGAAATAGACTTCACAGCACTCAAAAGCTCTCCTAATGCCAACTGCTAATCACTACTTTCTTCTTTAAAGATAACAGCTATCCTGACTTCTAACATAATTTAGTTTTGCCTACTTTTGAACTTTATATAAATGGAACTGTACACTTTATAATTTTTTTCTGCCTGTCTTAATTTGATCGAAGGCTAAAAACAGGTTTTCTCTCAGACGTGGGCACTAAACAAAAATAATGTGAGAATCAGTTATGTTGCTGATGTCACTGTAAGTTTGTTATTGTCATATGCCATCGCATGAATATATCACAATTAGTCCATTCTAACATTGAAGGACAGTTGGGTTGTTTCCACTTCGGGTCTCTCAAAAATAATGCAGCTTTGGACTTCAGGTGTAGTCAAATGGGGTAAGCTCTCAAAAGCCTTTCCCACTTAACTGAAAATTTTGGACAAAATGCAAAAGGCACCTGAGGATACTGAAAAATAAACAAAAGCGGACATAGTGGGGATGAGAGTCAAACCTGGAGCGGGGCCTCATACAGGGGTGAGTTCCCCCATTTTTCCCCTTTTCTCAGCAGAAGCCAGGAGAGGGCACTCAGTGGAGCTGTGATAGTGGCTCCTCTGACAGGTAAAACCAGAGAAAACCGTGAGGAAGATCCCCTGAAATAAAAACTTCAAAAGACCAGGAAAAAATAAGCTCCTGGAATCTAGAGCATGTTGGGGATTTTTCTCTTTTTCCTTCATGATATGTCACCCGTAAGCCTCCAGCTAAGTTCAGGAAGCAGAAAGCAAGCAGTGCCAACAGTTAAGATTGATTGGAACCATGGTTTTCTGGGCAGAGGAGATTAGAAAAGAGCCCTTATGGTCTGAAGAGTGAGGATAATCCCCATTTTTCTCTATTTTCTCTACGATCTTTGTCCTGAGAGTGGCCCAAGTTGTAGGAACTGCATAGTAATAATGATGGAGCTAAAGGTCCAAGAGAACCCCAATCTATCTGGTAAGAAGACAGGGCAAAGGGACTCTAGGGCAAGTGGGGGGGGGGGCAGAGACAGAGCTGGAGAAGAGGGGTCCTCCCACTGTTGTATTACACAAACTCCAAGCCTACTCCTGAGCTTTCCATACTCAGAACAGACCCAAAGCAGCATAACGAAGCCTTTGAAAAGTGAACTACAATTTAAAGCACTGAACCCGATACAGACTAACTACTGAGTAGTGCACGTGTGAGACACAGATCCAATACATTACAGCATGTCAAAGCCTTTGTAAACTGAACTGACACTGAAACCATAGCCTGCAGAAGGAACAAGACTTGCAGTCTGAACCTATCTGGGTTGAATGTTAAACAAAAATCAACATTGTACAGAATATTTTGACAAGACCTAGAATCTAACTATAAAATTCAAGATGTTCAGCATACAATCTAAAATTAGTCAACATATAAAGGACCAGGAAAATGTGATCTATTCTCAAAAAACAATAAATGTCAACACTGAGATCCAGATGTTAGACTTTAAGGCAGATGCTATAACTATAATGAGATAAAGGGAAACACTCAGGAATAGAAAGAAGTTCTCAAGAGAGTAGTTTTCTTTTTTAAAGAACCAAATGGAATTTTAGAACTAAAAAAATATATAAAAATTTTAAAATTTGCCAGGTGGAATCGATAGTTTACTGAAGGTGACAGGAGAGAGATCAATAGAATTTATTCAATCTGGTAAACAGAGACAAAAGATGGAAAAAATAAGCAGAGCTTCCAAGAACCTGAGGGACAATATAACTTTTTAGGGTAACTACCCCACAACTCAAATGGCATTCATGTCCTTGAGCCTTTACAGTAATACAGTGTCTGAAAATTGACCGAGATGGCACCCTTGATCATAGAAATGTGAAGTAATGATATCTTTTAAACTAATTTATCCTATTGTCAGTTTGGTAGACTGTCAGATCAATCAGGAATTTAACAAAATGAGTGCGAAATCTCAAAAATACGTAGCATTTTCATAAATTTATTTTAAATGTTTAAAACATTTCGAGTGCCCTCAGTATAAGTCATACAAACAGATTTTCAAATAAAGGAGAAATTGTTTTTATTATGTTACGGGACTGAAAATCCTTCTAGACATAAAGTAGACAAGAGCAAGTCATCAGGATTTGTAGGAGTAAACAGAAGTCCTGGATTTTAATAACTATTTTCATTTGTCAAAGCATTTTGACCTTTTAGAATTCAGCTATTTAGGTTTCATTGTCAAAAGAGAGCAAAGCAAAGCCCTTGGTGCAGGACGTGTTTATCAGGGATGCTGATGCTAACGATAGTAACCGCCTGTCGTGCACTTATCACACGTGTGAGGGGCATGTCAGTGCAGCATCTTTTACTCGCAAAACCCTATGAGATAGATACTATTATTTTTTTTCCCACTTCTAGTACAAGAAAAATTTAGCTTATGTAGGTCAGACTACTTGTTCTGTCCAGAGAATGGATGAAATAAGATGATGATGGTTGGCTTATAGGGGGAAAATGCTAAGATAGAACTGAAAAAAAAAAATTGAGTTTAAGCCATTGATATTCCAACAGAGAGTTGATAAGGCAGCTGTTGATTTACTTGTGAGACCTAAATAAGTTGTAGAAACATCCAGAGTTCAGGAGTAAAAACAACAACAACAAAAAAAAACCAAAAAAACATTGTTATAATTTCTTAACATTTAATAGTAGCAATTACAATGGATATATCAATTGCTGATATACAAATTCACTAACGAGTATAAAAATTGTATGACAACAATATCCTCAGGATGAAAAATAATGAGCTGAGACAAGGAAATGGTAGATTGAGTGATGAAAATTTTTTTACCCGTGCAAGAAATCACTGGGAAAACACAAGACCTGTCAGACCAGCCCAGCTAAAAAAAAAAATTTCTTGTCAGTATTTATTTTTTATTTATTTAAATTTATTTTTTCGGTTATAATTGACATGCAATATTATATTAGTTTCAGGTGTACAACATAGTGCTTAAACATTTATATACCTTATTAAGTGAATTAAGTCTAGTACACATCTGGCTATAATTCTTATTCTTTTGGTGAAGGTTTGGGAAGCTGTGAGACAAAAGACATTGAAAACTAGATCCTGAAGATAAAATGTATGTACAAAATGATGTGAATGTTGCTCGATGCTTTAAGCTCATCGATAAAATCAACAACTATTCTGTGATCAACAGATTTGTTTCTCCCCCGCGGCATCAGTTGTCAGTACCACTGTCAGAAAAGCCAGTGTTAGCACTGTCGTTACAAATGTGCCGCGTTTTTTTCTGCTGACCCCAAACAATCCAAATAATGTTAATTCCATGTAAGAATAGCTTGTAAATTTTAAATTCTTAACTATGTCTATTTCTACGTGGATGCCTGGTTTCTGCTTATCTGTCTTTGGAATAGTTATTTCACAGGCCTCTTTTCGGCATGCTTCCTTATTTTTCATTAAGTTCAAATGTTTGAATAGCCAGAAATCCGATATCCGGTCTTTGGGCAGGGGAAGGAGGTAAGGGGGAAAGCGCTGCTTGAAAGTGCTCAAGACTAGTGAAGTAGTTAGCCATTTAGGGTAACAATATACACGGAGATTGCATGCCTTGCATTTTAGATTCATTAATCCTGACTGATGAATAAATGTCATTAATGCAAACCCACAGAAAACTGCTCGTTCAGATCATGATTACCTATTCCGCAGGACGCTCTGTATCAGGCCCTGCAGGCAGACAGCCTCCAGCCAAACCCGCTGGCTTTTTAAATGAACGCTTGCCCCGTCGGAGGCTCCCTCTCTAACCAAGGACATTTTGTTGTTGAGGTTGCTTGCTTTTTTGTTAGTAATTGACTGTGTCATCTCTTTCTATTATTGATATTTAAACCATGATGTTTACAATCATTTCCAAAATAAACTGTTTTAGGAAGATTTGTTCTTCCGCTTTAGCACTACTCGGAAAGTCAAAATGCTATTTCCCGTTCTAAACACTAGGGGGAGTTGTTGTTTTTCTCTTGGAGTATTTTAAACCCCAACACTCCCTCAGCTAGCTCTGAATTTATTTTCAGTACAAATGATTCACTCTAAGATTTTCATATTTATCAAAATAGTATGAGGATACCATGATAACTAAATGTAATGTGGTATCTTAGGTGGGATCCTGGAACAGAAAAAGGACATTAAGCAAAAACTAAGGAAATCCGAATCAAGTATGGACTTTAGTTAATAATGCATTAATGTTGGTTTATTAATTTTGACAAATATACCATACGGATATATGATATTAACAATAGGGGAAACTGAGTGTATGGAATGTGGGAACTCTGAACTTACTACCTTTGTAACTTTTCTGTAAGTCTAAACTGTTCCAAACAAAATAAGTTTATTCAAAAAAATATTTTAAAAAGTGAGACCAGAACACAATTTCCATACTAATTCTTTTTGGAACCATGGAAATACTTTAAAAATAAGATATTTACAGGACATATTGGATATCGGAAATGAGGACTTTGCTAAATGAGCTATAAGTATGTGACGGTATAATAAAATAAGATTAGATACATTTAAAAATGCTTAAATATATATTTAAAAAATTGTTATCTGAGCTTCTCAAACTCCTACCAGCAGAGACTAGAAGAAGATGAGGTTCCCAGGACAAGTGCAGGGAGCCTGCTTCAAGTGCCAGGTGTTCTTGGTTCTTGGTTCCTTGGTTCTCTTGCAAACTCACATGTGTGGGCTCCCTCGAGGCTTATCTTATCCTAGTGTTTCATCTCCAAGAAACATAACAAAAGTCTGTCAAACTTCTAGAGGAGCTATTAGAGAGCTCCTCTCTGATATACATTGCTATGTGGCATTGTTATGTGGCATTCCACCCATCCAGAGTTCTGCAAATCCTATTCAGACTTCTGTCATGTTCTCCAAGTTTGCACTTCTCATAGAAGCTCTCTTATTCTCTCTCTCTCTCTCTCTCTCTCTCTCTCTCTCTCTCTCTCTCTCTCTCTCTCTCTCTCTCTCCCCCTCCCTCCCCCCTCCCTTCCTCCCTCTCTCTTTTGCTATCTCTGTCTCTCTGTCTCTCTCAAAATTCAAACCCATTGTCACTGGACTCATGGCTCCTATCCCTTTCTCCCTTTAGTCCTGTATCCAGGACCTATTTTTTCCTCCATTCAGGTGGCTCCACTCCACTTTTGTCCAGGGTCATGGATTCTTTCGGTGGTGGGGACTCGGGGATCTATGGTGGTCATTAGGGTGTCCTTCGCATTTGGTTCTCCTCCACCTGAGTATAGTGTATAATTGAATGTCCCTTCCTATTCCTTTGCTTCGGCCAATGGAACATGAGCAAAAATGACATATCATTTCCGTACGGCTTTACCCGTCTTTCCCTCTACCATCGAACACACAGCCATTCCAGGTGACAGAGACGCCCTCTGCTGGCATGCTTAAGTGAAGACAATGTGGAGCCCCCCCCAACCCACAGGAAAACATAGCATGAGAAAGAAAAGTATCTTTGTGGTTTTAAGCCACTGAGCTTTGGAAATGGTCGGCAACATAACCTAACTTATCCTGACCATCCACCATCACTCCAAATAAAACACAATAATTTTTCACATTTTACATGTGAAGAGCTGAAGCCCTGGAGATTAAGTAGCTTGCTTAATAACACATAGCCACAGAAGAGTCAAGCAAGGATTTAAATCCAGGAAGTATGGTTCCCTTTATAACCATCCCCTAGAAACTTTCAGAGAAAAAATTCCAAGAAAATATCAGAGAATCTGTCTTTGGTTTCCTTCCCCCTAGCGGTGCCTTCCTTCTGCTCCCAGCTGCCCGGGCTGTTTCCTCAGCCTGCTGCCTAGCTGTGGTCTGGATACTGGCCTGTTTGAGAACCTTTTCCTAGATTCATGGTTTTCATTTTTAGTTCACTCTTGTTTTGCTGAAGCTTTCTAAGAGGCTCATAGGAAAGGGCATATGAGAAGTGAATTTTTGGAAGACTTGAATTTTAAAAAATATTTTATTCTTCCCTCGTAGTGATGGTTAATTCAATGTGTCAACTTGGCTGGGCCACAGTGCCCAAATATGTGTCAAACATATTCTTGAATGTTTCTGTGAGAGTTTATTTGAATGAGATAAACATTTACATGAGTGGACTTTGAGTAAAGCAAACTGTCCTCCATAATGTGGTGGGCCTTGTCCAATCAGTTAAAGGCTTAAATAGAACAAAAGACTGACCTTCCTTAAGCAAGAGGGAATGCTGCCCACAGATGGCTTTCAGACTGGAACTGCAATACTGACTCTTCCTTGAGTCCATCCTGCAGATTTTGTACTTTCCAGCATCCATTATTACATAAATCAATTCTTTAAAATAAATCTTTCTTTATGAAGACACATTCTTTTGATTCTATTTCTCTGAAGAAGCTAACACACTCATACATAGATGATAGTTTAAAGAATATAGCCCTATCCCTTGAAAATAATAGTTCCTCAAAATACTGAAGGCATTTCTTTATGGTCTTCAAATATTTAGCATTGGCATTGAAACTCTTACTGTCATTCTGTTACTGTTCATTTGAATGTGGACTATATACTCTTCTCTGTCAAATTTTTTTCTTTGCCTCAAGTTTTTTGATATTTTATCATATTTTTTTCTTTGTTAAGTTCCTAAAAAACTGTTCTAGGCCCTCAGTGGGTCTTTTCAATTTGGAGATTCATGTTCTTTGGTTCTGGGAAATTTTCTTCTTTACTTATGAATTCACTGGACTAGAAACTTTGTGAAGGCAGGAACTTACATATCTTGCTCATGATTTATTTATGGTGCCTAGTGGAATATGGTACCTGGAGCCCAATAACTATTTGAATGAGTGAGTGAATGAGCAAATGAATGAATGCAAGAGAAGAACATGTATGCTTTGAGAAGAAGAAGATATTGAGCTGAGTTTTAGACATGTAAAGCTCGAAGTGTAAGACATATGTAAGAGCCTGGAGCCCAGGCTGTAAACACAGACCGGTGAGTTAACTGTGTATATTTGGTAACTGAAGTCCCGGTTGTGCAACGATCTCCCGGAAAAGTGTACAGAGACAGGTAAGAAAATAAAGTAAGTAGTAGAGAACTGTAAAGTAGATGATTTCTTTGAATAAAGACAAAAATTGTTTTCTGACTCTTCCAAAGAAAAGCAAAACTTGAGGAAGATGTTCCTTTATCTTTTGGCATTTGCTACCTCCCAGCAGAAATTTGCATATTCTTAGAGAAGCATGAAACTGGAGCACATTAATTATGAGCATCTGCCATCAAGACTCACCTCTTTTTATAGCCAAGGTTCTAATACGCAGAGAGAAGACATTGCATGGGTGGAAAACAGAAGTGGCAGAGAGGAAAAGTTGCTGACAGGTGAGAAAAGTTGCCCGAAGAGAAATAGAGGCTCCACTCTGGCCGACCAGGTCCCAGTCTCCTCTAAGCTATTTGACCCTCATTCTCTGGCCTTCTGCTCCAGAAAACACTACTGCTAAACTCTCCCACAAAATAGCCCCCAATACGTCACTCCCAGATTAACAAGTATTTCTTGCAAGCCCAACCTCTGCTCTCTTAACCATGTCTAGATCTCAGTTTCCACCAAGCCTTATTCCTTTTCTAAGACTCAATAGTCCTACTTGTTAAGCCTAGCTTGAACCGAAATCAGTATCCCCAATTCTAGCCAAAGTTAGCTTCTCTAGTCGCTGGATATGTAGGGCCCACTCTAACCGCCCGCTTTACCAGCAAAATCACCTGCTGGAATTGACTCAGTCCAGGTTCTACCTCCGCCTCGCCCTTGGTACCTCTCTGCCAGCTCCACGCCATCTCAGAACGAAGCTCTCAGGAAAATCCCGCCCTGCACGGTGTCTTCCTGCCAGAACCCGCTCGCAGATGAGCTCACAATTGAATTTATTTATTTTAGTGGTTGGGGTTTGGGCACCTGGGAGCCAGCTTTAGAAAATGTATTGCCTGTCGGAAGCGATGACGATGGAGTCCAGATGGAGCATGCGGTTCTGAGATTTGCCACAACGGGCTAGAATGTTAAAAGGAATAGAAAGATGATGTGTGTTTTAACATCCTATACAAACAGGAATTCAGTTTCCGTTAACCACGGGCTGGAGAATAAGGACCAACATTATCTCTAAACTGAAAAATGTTGCATGAAATATATTTAGTTACATTTAAAAACAATAAAAAATGGTTGCTTTGCTAAAATTTGGGGAAAGACTGAACCTAAAAGTCAAGAGAAAATATCTGAGCACCCTAACGACTTTATGCTAGGGGTATTTGCTGTTACTCAACACTTCATCTTGAGTTCTCTAGCCTCATGTGGCAAGGGACCCGAGAAGAGGAAATTTGGGGGTGGCATTCCCTACATCATAGAGCCCCCAAAAGGCTACTGTGACATTGTCATTTATAATAAAAATATATATATATTTATGGTCTTCATCCCCATTTTTGACAAAGAGTTCCTAAAACCCTTGGGATTTCCTAAGTGAGAAGAGTAAAGTAGGCATCTTTTGTTATGTTAGTGAGGTGACCTTTGGATCCACTTAAAGATGGGGGCTGGTTGCTAGGACAACCACCCATGAATAGAGGGTTAGGACTTTCAGTTCCACCCCTGATTTCTGGTGAGGACAAAGGGGATGGTGGTTGAATTATTCACCAAGGGCCAACGATGCCGTTAGTCGATTCTGCCAACATAATGAAGCTTCCATAAAAACTCATAAAAACTCAAAAGAGCAGCGTTCCAAGAGGTTCTGGGTTCATGAACATGTGGAAATTTGGGGATAGTGGCTTATAGGAAAAGCATGGAACCTCCGCACCCTCTCCCCATACCATGCCCTGCAAACCTCTTCCATCTGGCTACTCCTGAGTTGTAGCCTTTTATAATGAACCAATGATCTAGTAAGTAAAATGTTTCTCTGAGTTGTGTGGGCCACTCTAGCAAATTAATCTAACCCAAGGTGGGGAGATCATTGGAATCTCTGCTCTATAGTTGGTCAGTCAGAAGCACAGATGGTAGCCTGGATTTTTGATTGGCAACTGGTGTTTGAAGTGAGGTGGGAGCAGTCTCGACGGATTGAGCCCTTAACCTATGAGATCTAATGCTAATTCCAGGTAGATAGTGTTAGAACTGAGTTGAATCGTAAGACACCAGCTGGCCCTGCGATTGCTTGGTGGTGGTGTGGGAACCTCCCTCTGCTGGTGGAATTGGTGATCAAAATCATTGCCTTGTAATTTATGATGCTGCTTCTTAAAAAGTAAATCAGTCTTCATTTAAAAATGAACCATTGTCATCATCAGGCAATTATTAAATAGCAAAATGAATGTTTCATATTTTAATTGAAAGACTTTCAGAAAAATGTCAGTAAGACATTTTGCTTAGTTTTGAATTTAAAAGTCTGAAAAAAATAACCTGATTATTTAGGTTCTTTAAAATAGATTGCTATCAATTAGCAAATCACAATTTAATTCAGTTGTATGATCCCTTTGACTCTTGAAAGTCTAGATATAGACAGATGCACCTAGAACTTATCTTCTTGACAAAACTTCCAACTGGAAGCATAATGATGTTTAATAAATTGTGTGTGTCAGGACCAAATCAATTCATTTAAGACTGCAGTGAAATTTCTTGGAAGAATTTCTTTTAATGGTTCAGAGTCTGAAATAAGAAGTATCTACTGCAATTTATGCTGTAATTGACCCTATCTGCCTTTGTAATACTGCGAAGTGCAGCAGCCATAAGGAGAGACTCATGCGGCTGAGACAAAAGGCAGCACGGATTGATGTCATAAATCTTATTTTCTGGAACTACTTGAATCATTGAATTCTAACTGACCAATCAAACAAGAGGGAGGGAGGAAAACATCCTTTCAGGGTGTGTTTTTCAACAACTGATAGATACCCTAAACTTCTGTTAAGCATCTCTTCATCCCCACAGAGACAGCCTTTATTTTGGATGGTAGAAGTTCCCTGAAACAAAGTTGTGGTAGGCTTTTTCTCCTGATGAGCCTCGCTTGGCATTCAGCTCTAGGCGATGTCACTGAAGGAGGGATTTCCAGGCCACGAGGCAGCTGGCAGTGTTTCCCTGGTGATGTCTCCCTGTTAGAAGACCCTTTGGCTTTTAATACACTAACTTCACAGAGTACAGCCTCTTCATATGTTTTTTCAGCTGAAGTTCATAGAGAAAATTTTTTACATATGTCCTCAAATCTAATATCTTAAACAAAATGATATATAGGTGAAGTGTCGAATTACTTCCAAAAACAATTGGGAGACATCAGAAGGACATGAGGATGGTTTGAAAGGGCACCATGCAGGCTTGGGTGTTGCTGGATCTCTCAAGCCAACTGTTTGTAATGATCATAGTATTGTTTACATGGTACCAAATAAGTGGTGTTTTAATTATTATACATCCTAACACGGGGTTTGTTATTTACATGTAGGGTTTTACTAAGTTCGATTTTAAGAAATTGATTGAGTTCAGGGAATTTTCAGAAAAAGCATTTCTGGGAAACAGATGGTTGACCACAGTTGGACATCTGACGAACATATATATAGATTGTCATAAAAAATTAAAAAAAAAAAAAACAGAATCAAAGGGAGTAGGATGCCCTGTATTTACTATGTCTAAGATCATATGACCTACCTCCAGCTCCCAGGCATAGGTCAAAACACCTTGGAGTGAATGAGCTCCTTGATTGACCCAAGCAACAGGACATGGAGGTGAGAACAGGAATTCTTATAGCGATGTCAAAAAATGTCAAGTATATATAAGAATATGGCCAAGCATTCTGTCTTCAGGTAAAAAACAAACAAACAAAAAAAGAGGTGGGGGAGAATGATGGCTGAGATCCGACAGCTCTCCATGTGTCCACCCCTTAAATCACGCTGCTCCAATGTAGGTAGGTTTACTTTGTAGCAGGTGCACAACTGTCATCCTTACGCCCACTTTCAGCATCTTCCTGGAGACTCCCTTTGCCTCTCTCACGACCGATCTTTCTAGTGTTGGTTCTCATTCAGGTTCATGTTTATTTTCTGGTGTGCTTCTGCTGCTTGTGCCATTATCCTTCGATGCTAGGGGAACAAAGTAGGAGGAAGGTGGGGTTGTCATAGCATCTGTGTGCGCACACTCACCTATTGTTTTTACTTACTGTATTTGCGCTCTCAACTATGTCTGATGTCTCCCAGTGCAAAGACTCTTTTAGCTTCTCCAGAGAGGAAACCTCCAGTCTAGGAAGGTGTATGTCCTCTTCCTACTACTTGTCTTCTTCTTTGAAAAAAAAAAAAAAAGTTTGAGATCTAACTTACATACAGAGAAATGCTCAAAGTGGACCTAGCCACTTTTTAAACCATCTCAATTTTAGCTCATTCTTCATGCAATCTTCCCAAAGTATATGGTGCTGCCCATTTTTGAGCCTTGGGGAGTTCTGTGGTGTAAATCAAGTTAGTGTCATCAAACTCCAGTGTGGGCGAGAGAAGGGCTGACTCTGGTAACTGATTCTCTCAGGAGACATCTTTCCTTTTCTTTTTTCCTTCCCCAGACCTGGACTGAGACAAACAAGGTACATCTTCATGCGCTTTACCTTTTCTGAGAGGCAGAGAGTTTTCTCTCCTACCTTTCTGAGGAGGCTGTGGCCCCTCAAGATTCTGACTCATGTGGGGCATCTCACTTCTTACTCCTCACCTGTGGCACCTGAGACTCTGTCTCTTGTATCCTGTCTCCCACTTGCACCCACCCCAGCCTCATCCATGGGCTCTGTGTTTCTAGTTTTGTCAAATGCCTTCAATAAAACACGTGCTTTAGCACTAGTTCACCATTCTATATTCCTGCTCCTTTCAGTCTGCGCTGGGTCACGTTCCTTCACGTGGGACTTTAGTTCAGTGAACCAGTTTCTTCTCCTCCCCTGCCTATCCCTACACTCCACTGAAGTCGTTTGCGTGCTAAGTGGGAAGGAGGCATGAAATTGTAGGTAAGGGAGAACACGCTGCCGCGGATATTTAGAAAAACAAAGTAGCACGAGGCACCAGACAGAAGAGAGGACGGGCCCAAGAAGTATGACAAAGGGCAAAGAAAGCAAAGTGGAAAGGCCTCAGAAATAACGTTGATATTCAGTCCAGGGTCAGCTTTGCCCAGAACTGGTTGTCTGAGGAGATGCACTTCCTGTTAACTTATCTTGGCAAGAAAACTGCATGAACGTGGAGGAAGAAGGCGGCTCAAGACAGAATTTTCCTAATGGAACATGAGCTTCTCACCTGAGAAGAGATACAATGTAGCAGGGCATAGATTTCTCCTTCAGTTCTAAAAATGCTCTATATCTGTAGTCCCATGCCCACACCGCCTTTCACCTGCTACAGGAAGCCAGGTCATGGTGTAAGCCAAGCTTTGGCACTGCTGCTTACTGAATGTTCTCTGGAAGTAGCTTGATCCTGTCTAGCCACGCACGTAGCTTCCGCAGAGGTCCTTCAGCTTCCATATGCAAAGAAGGGGGGTTCGTTACAAATGCTAATCCTTCCTCAGAGGTTCTGGCTCAGTAGATTTGAGGCAGCATCGAGGTATCTGCATTTTAACCAAACACCACAGTGATTCCGATAATAGGGATTTGTGGAACACTCTTCTATGGAATAATAGTAATGATTATAATCACTAACATTTACTAGGTGTTGGCTATGAGCTCGGCATTATGCTAGTTAGTACTTTATTCGCATTATTTTAATCCTTAACACCAGTTCACCAGCTAGTCAGGCACTATGATTAGATGAAGAAACAAACTCGAGCGGTCAGCTGTAATTTGTAAGTGGTAAGTCCTTGACTTACATCCAGAGGTCTCTGAGTTCAAGGCCCATGCTCTTTCGTTGGGCTAGGATTATTTTTTTAATATTTATTTATAGGATTCTCCTGGGAACGTAGAATCACACACCCTGCCCAGGTCCCTGTGAATTAGCATCTGTGGGGTTTTTTAAAAAAAACAAGATCCCCAGCCATTGTCCATACACATTAACACTTGTTCTAATATATTTTACTTATTTATTTCTACCCCATCTCATGACAAAATGAATTAGAGGTATAGTTTCTTACTACATGTATCATGGAAATACCTGATATCTTGAGCAATGTGATTCATATTGGTGTATGAACTTTAATTCAACTGGATTTAGCTAAAATAATTTTATAATTTTCACCCAGGCTATTATAATTATCTTCTATTTGATTTATCTGCCTCCAATCTCTCCTTTATTTACCCATTTTTGCAAACAAGTTTTTTTTAAGCAACAGAACACCTTACTGAAACAATATTTTGGTGAAAGACCTACAATAATAAAATAAAAGTGCAGCTGCTCTGGCTGAAGTACGGGTGTAGAGGGCGGGGGTCAGAACTCTGTCTTCTCAGTCCTCCCCATCCCAAGACACCATCCCTCGTCCCCCAGGTGTCTGTGGAGCACAGACGACCATCCTTGCTCTAGCAACTCTCAACCACGACATCCTAACTCTTTCAACATCACCTATGAGGTACATTGCAAATGATTTAGTGATGACCAAAGTACTAAAGTTCGTGATAAATTTAGTTTAAAATAACTCGGAGTGGATTCAGGTCATGCTCATACTTGGCATTTCAGTATGCGTTTTTGAGGATGAAAGCCCCTACGTTAGCTGTCGACGTGGATGTTATTGCAGAAAAAGGTTTAAAGCCAAGGCTCTGGGCTTGCCTCTGTGCTGCTGCCAGAGAGAAATTCTTGAAAAACATCACCCTCTTTGCTTATACACTCGGCCCTTCGCAGCTTGCGGAATGAAGACCTATCTGCTTTCCTTTGCTCTTCTCTCTCTCGTCTTCCAACCCCTTCAGGACTCTGGTCCCCTCACACTTGAAACGGCAGACCTCCCATGACTCTGTGTCTGCTCTGGTGCTCTGCCCCGAGAAGGAGGGAAAGAAACAGAGAGAAACGTGGATTCTTGCCCTCCAGTGCCCTCGTGTGACCGCTGCTGGGATCCAGCTGCTGTTCCCGCCTTAGCGCTCTTCGAGGCTCTTCGAGGCTCTTCGATACCCTCACGCTTTGCTCTATCTCATCCTTTTTCGTTGTCAGTGAGTTGCAGAGCTCTCATCTTGCTCTCCTTTGTTCCCTAAGGGCTTGGAAAGAAGTACAAGTTATTTCTTTCTTTCTTCATGGAGCAAACCAAAGAAATCTGTCTTATATTTTAGGGGTTTTAGATCTCTTTTTCTTCTCTTTGCTCAAGGTGACACTGGAAACACTCCTTTGAGTAAAAGTAAAATACAATATGCTCCTTGGGGCTCTAACTTACCACAAAGGGGTTTGCAAGTTCTAGTTTTTCTATATGAACAAGGATCATTTATGTTGATTGCCTAAAGAAGCAGCAGTACTTAGCGTGAGATGCACATCAGGAATCTCCCTCTTCGTGCCAAGCCCCCAGCAGCACACAGAGCCAGGCTTTTAAAAAGGTAATTCATTAGTTTGGAAATAGGAAGTGACGAGAGGTAATGGATCTATTTCAATTTGCTCCCCTAGGAGATAGCTTTTATTTATTTTCCCCAATGCCCCTTTCAATTTAGTGTGTGTATTTTCCAGAAAATTCTAACCTTTTTTTTTCATTCAGTGGGGAGCCAATTTTAGACTATTTAAAATCCTAAATGTAGACCTCTCAGTCTTAGTAGCTACTTTCCTCTTATAACTAAATATAGAAATTAGGCAACACCAATGTCTCTCTCTTGCCATCGTTCTCATCTCTGCATTCTGCCCAGCCTTCTGTATTCTCTGCTCTCCCCTCCCCCACAGAGATTTTAATTTTGTTAAAACGTTTTTCCTGCGGCTGTGACTCAAGCAGCTCAGCTAGCTGCAGAAACACAATCATTTAATATTCCAGCCCACAGCCCAGACAGTTTCACATCAGGTCATTTGGAGCAGAGCTGTTGAGACTGCTTTATGACAGTGATTGGCAACACCCTGCTGCTGAAAAACAAACAGCATTAAAAAAACAGCTAGAGTGCCCTGAGTAATAATCCCACTTTCAATACCAGAATACGAATTGGAGCCAATTTAACAGAAGTGAACATTGTCGCCAGATGACAATATAACACTAAAGCCACACTCTTGATTCCCCCCTGTGTTGACTGGATAAGACACATCCATTCATTAATCCACCTGCCCATTCATTCGACTGTATTCAAAGTGGGCCTATTTCCGGATGGGAACCAGGCAACGGCAATGCTTAGGACACAAAACAGGGCTAGCAGAGCTCTTGCTGGTAATATATCTATCGTCTATTGGACAAGGTAGACTTCAAAAAAACACATACGGCTAGCTGTGGGTGAGGCCCATAATGGTAATCTGGGAAACTAAAGAAGTCTGGCACCTAACTCTAACAGGGAAACCAAAAGGGAGTAAGGGGCTCACAGAGGAAATAAGATTTGGAGTAAAACTTAGGGAAGGAGTGGATGTATTTCTGGCCAAAGAAACCCATATGTAAAGGTAAGAGCCTGACGATGGCCGTGCTGCTAAAGTCAAGGAGAGGTACAGGATTGAGATGGAGGGAATGAATTCTGCTTCGCATCATGTTTGCAGTATTTGTGGCGGATTTAGGATCCAGATGAGATTTGGGGCTAGAAACAGAGTTTTGGGAGTCATTATCTACAGTTCATAGCTAAAGGCAGGAGAATTAATGAAATTGTGCAGAGTGAGAAGGGAAAAAAAACGCCGTGACTAAATCCTAAGGACAGCGACATTTAAAGGTATAACCGAAGACAGGGAACACACGAGAGAGTCTGAAAGAGTAGAGAAGGGGTACTAAAACAGAAGTGTGTGGCAGGTAGAAGGCACCTGTTTCTATAGAAACTGTCCTCATTTTTTACATCTCTAGTACCTGACATTTATTCAGGTAGCTCTGAAATGAATGATTTTATAGATTATTCAGTTTAATTTTACCTTAGAAATGAGAAAAGTAAAGCAACAATTATGTAGTTTGTGTAATTCAGATATTCTCTTCATCTTTTTTTTTTTTTTTGCATTTTTGTTATGATGTGTCTAAATATGAATTTATTTCTATTTACTCTTCTTGGGACTCTTTATGCCTCCTAAATCTGGATGCATGTCTTTCTTCAAGTCTGGAAAATTCTTAATTATTACATCTTAAAATATTACTTCTTGTACATTCTATCCTTCTGGAATGCCTTTAGATATAAATGGAGGTTTTCCATTTACACTGTGCCGGACTTGCCTATGACTTTAACAGGATGTGTTTTGTTTTGTTTTTTACTTGGTGGTCTTCTGCTCCCTGGAGGTCACCATATCAATGCCGAACTTAGTGCAGACACCAATCAGCATAACTCCTGGGCCCCGGCGACCCTCCTGCCTCAGCCTCGCGAGTAGCTGGGAATACACCTGCGCCCCCGCGCCCGGCAGGATGTTTGTTATTTTTTATGCAGCATATTTTCATATCTGGTTTTTTTTTTTTTGTAATAAAAGGATTTTCAGCTAATCAAGCCAGCCATGTTAGTCGAAAGTGGAGGTACAACAATGCCCTAAGTCTGACTGCTAATTTATGACAATTCCCCAGTTCTCTGCCATAGGCTTCAGGACTGAAGTTCATTTGCATATCAGACTCCAACTGGACATTTTAAACATCCTACATCCAACACATTTAAAACATTTAATAGCATTCCCATCCTCCCGGTCTTCCAAATTAGAGCCTAATTTGGCTTTGTATCATCCATCTCCTTCACCACAAATATATCTTCTCTTCTCCATTTCTATGCTTATTCTCCAGTATAAGCTACCATATTTCCTGCTAGCTTTATCATAACAGCCTCTTAGCTTGACTCCCTTGCTCTTCTTTGTGCCTGTTCCTATCCATTTACCCAGAGCATCTGGAATTGTCTTCAATTTAAATATGTCACTTCTCTGAATAGAAAACGTAGCTAACTTTCTGCTGTCAACAGAATAAAGTTCAAGTTCTTTATATGGCAATAAAGGCCCTAAATAATTACCCTTCCTCATCTTGTTTCCTGTCCTTGCCACTTTGTATACACTGTCTGCTGCCCCTATGGAAGAAATGTGCTCCCATGACTTTGTTTATTCCCTTCGTTGGAATGTCCTATACATGTTGAAAGTCTAGGGTTCACTGGTTAATGAGGCTTAGACTCCACAGCCTGAGCTCATCACCCCCATTGCTACTTGAGCCTGAATATATAAAGTTCATCACAGTATGCCTTGCATGTGTATACTTAGCTGTATGCTCTGATGGAGCAGTAAGGTCCTTGAAAATATGAAACGTTACTTTATATTCAACTTTATCTTTCTACTATCTAGCAAGACATTGAGAGATTAACACATAGTTGTTGGATCAAGTTGTTATAATACAATGTTACAGAAAGGACTCTGAAATTTTAGGAATTCATGTCTACTAATTACAGACAACTCTGAAGGGTCTAGAGTTATAGAAGAACATGTATATAGATATATACACATATGTATGTAGCATACAATATTCCAAGATATCAGATTTTTTGGTAAAGTCATTTCTATTTGTCTGTTTAAGAGAGAGCCTAAGTAAGTATGATAAAAATACTAGTACCGATTTTTAATCCCCCCATCTCCAGCCCCAATTAAGTCCTCTCAGCATGATTTTGCAGAAGTGGTGGGGGGAAAGTAGTGACCTTTTCTACTATCCCCCAATCAATATTTTAAATGAAGTAGGGCAATGGATAGCGGTGATAGACATGAGTAAGCAGCGGCCAATAATTCTCAGATCTATCAAATGACAATATTAATTCAATATTGAGAAAAAGAAAATAATGTATAAAATGTAAAATTATTCACAGACCTTAGTCTTTTCTTAGGATCATATGAAACCAGCATTCATTACTATTCTACCAACACGCCATTCCTTACCAAGGTTAAGTGAGTGAGCAAGAGGTTGTTTTTATGACTTGCCTTTTGTGTATAAAGCAAGAAGTTTTAAATTATTCCAAGAGAAATCCAGCTTTAAAGAATATTTCAAAATAACTCTTCCTAAATTAAAAAATGTTAATGCTTTTTCTACTTTCTATGGAATGATGAATTTGCTTTTAAAGAATTCGAATCCAAACCAGTTAGTGGAAACTAATTTTTGATAAAACTTTTTTTTTCATCTCACTTTGGCTATTTGTTATATTGTCTGTTTACTTAACGAGAAGTAAGTTTTCATTAGAGAGCCTTAAAAAATATTACTGGAGATTTTTGTCATGTTTAGATCAAATAAATTCTCAGTTTAATATCCTGCTGGACCTTTGTAGAAATTGTTTTTTTCCTTTTCAGTTTATCAGATGATAAATGCCTCCTGACATAAACCTTTATGCCATACAAAGATCGCTGTGTGAAGTCCCCAGGAAAATCTTCCATGCATCAAAAACTTGTCGAAATGTTAGAACTTCAAGAAAGCTAAAGACCTCTCACTTCTCAGGTCAGCTGGCAGTGATTGGAAAGTTAAAAATAGTTGAAAATAAGGATGGGCCTGATTAAAAAACAGAAGACTTAGCAGAAGAAAGAGAAAGAGAACACTCTGTCCACGTAAAGCAAACCTTTATTGTTAAATCACTGAAAGCTATGTGGAAAGCTGAGGGCTCCTCTGGTACAGGCTTTGAGATAATACAAAAGAGAGGACCTGGATTAAATCAAATTTCGACCGATGGCTTCTGGTAGGGACTAGGAAGTACACAACTGAGTCACGTGATCCGAGGAACAGATGAGATGGTACTTTTACAAGATAGCTGGTGTATGAGAGCTGACCTGTATTCAGAGCAAGCAAGTGAGGACACAGGAATCACAGGCTCAATATAGCAGAAGGTTCGGAAGTAACAGCTGCACACATACTAACTTTGAGGTACCGATCATTTCAACACAGGAGCTGAGGTTAGTTATGAGGCACTCTATCTGTATTCAGTAACAGTAAGACCATTTCTCCACATATGAAAACCTGACTGTACCTTGATGATAGGTTAATCTGTTAACCGATTATTTTGTGTAAAACTTAATGTAGCCCTTTCTTCCCCTGGCCATACGAGCTTGGGACTGCAATCCAGAAATGTGTAACACTAACAAAACAATAGACTTTGATTCCCAATTGCCACCTGTAAAATTACTAGATAACTAATTCTCAGTTTTTTCCCACTTAGTGAAAATGGTTTTATTATTAGGGACTCCTTTGGTTGTAACTTAAACTAGTTTGGCTAAAGGGAAACTATATCCGCTCACATATCCCAGAAAATAAGAGGAAGGCCCAGAACAGGGAGGTGGTGCTGTCTGCATTTCCTCTCTTCAACTCTCAACTGCTTTATTTGGGCATTTGTGTTTGGCTTCATTCTCCCAGGCTGCACGATTTCATAAAACGGAACCATGTTGAGTATCAGTTTCTAGGCTCACAACTTTCCAACTTCTCGAGAAGAGAAGAAAGGGCTTTTCCCCATGGCTCTCACTAAATTAAAAAAAAAAAATCACAGAGAAGGACCCTAATTGGTCTAGGTGGGATCATTGTCCACCCCCCGGATCAGCCACTGGGTCTAGGATAATGGTCACTGGAGTCGCATCATATGCACAGATTAACTCACAAATTCAGTTGTGAGAGTTAAATTGGGGCTGGGCGAAAGCAAGAACGAGATGATGGATATTGGTGAGAGACGCTGCCAGCCATTAAGGCAGTGAGTACAGTGTGACCCCAGAGCTGTGACTGTGCTGTTCCCAAGGCCAATCTCAGCTCCCAGTGCTTGTCATGACCCGAGACCCTGGAGCAAAGGACCAGGGAGTAATTTAATTTAACATGTCCCCCAGAAGCAACCTGGCCACTTCAATCTGATACTTGGCTGAAGAAACAGCCATTTGTCCCAATACTGAAGCACGGGAAAGGGGGGCGCGGTGTGGGAAGATGTCAACATGGGTGTTTAAAGGATTTTCAAGGATACTTTTGCCTGTATGTGAATTTCTTTTCAGAAGCTAACATCAAACTTAGCCCTCGCCCAGGATGACTCTGATCTCTGTTAAGATGGGTTTGGGGGCCAACCCCTCAACTAGTCACAGACGACCCAGAGGTAAGGTCCTTTAGGAAGGGAGTGACTTCCATTTGGACTTTATACCAAGAGCTGTGAAGGTGCAGTCCATTCCTCCCCCCCCCCCCGCCCCCGCTGCCTCTAAAAGAGGGTCTGTTTCCGAGGAGAATAGGGGAGGAGCGCTGAGGAGCAAGGCAGCCAAGACTCTACAGTGGGCGACTGCAGGGACCTGCGGTGTTTCGCGTGGAGCTGCAGTGTTTATGAATGAGTTCTTCCACTTGGACACCTTGAAGTCTTCTTCGTCCTTCGGTCCTCCCCATGGTCCACTTCCTTGGCTTCCCGGTTCGCTTTAGAGCCGTGGCCACTTCTGTTAGTGTCCAGTTTACATCCGCTTCATTCCCAAATTGCTGCTGCTATAGTCTTTGTTTATATCAATGTCTTCCTTTGACTCATATGATACTGTAATTCAGCTGCAAAATATATTGAACTCGGAACCTCGGCTGTCTCTTCCACTAGGCCAAGTTCCTCAGGGAAAGTGGGGCCTCACTGTCGCCTTCACTGATCCCCAGATGGCATTCCTTACCTAAGCTATGCACCTCCTCTTTTCCCATCTGGTAAATTCCCTGCAGTTTAGGGTGTGTTTCCCAACCATGTGGAGATCTCAGCCCTGGGGCCACCACTCCGATTCAGTTCTCTAATCATTGTCTTTCTCCAGGTAAGGTTGCCAGATGAAACATTTGAAAAATCTTTCTTCTAAAAAACCTTATTTGTTGTTGATCCAAAATTCAAATTTCACTAGGCATCCTGTATTTTTATTTGGTACATCTGGCAACTCTATCAGTAGAGCTTCCATAAATATGACCTCTGCCTACCTGGATGTTCTGGGGCCGGTTTTAATGTGTCTTGAATACACTGTGAGCCACTATCTAGGCCCTCACTGTCTTAAAATATTCATACTTTCGTGTCAAATATTCCTCTTGATTTTACACTTTAAAAAATAACATTCGTATTTTTCTGATTATAAAATATATTTATGGCAGAAATTTGGAAGACACAGTAAAATAAGAAAAATAAAATAAAAATCACTTTTAATACCACCACTCAGATTTAATATATACTGGGAAATTCCCTTTAAATAGATATAAATTTAATAAATTTACTGGAATTTACTGAATATGTTTATAGTTTTTTAACTTGTTTTATTAAGATTTTATCACAGGAATTTCCCCTTGTCATTAAATATTCCTCTAAATAGATCTTAGACCCTCTTTGAAACCTGAGAAAAACCTTGGACTCACTTCTCGGGGGGCAGGGGGGAGGGAAATGTACCTATACAGAAAAATTGATACATCATTCTCAATTTCATCCATGGACTCTAGATTAAGAATTCTGGTATTAAACATTATACTTAGCATCTGCATAGCAGTCTCCTGTATTAGTGTACTCTAATTTATTTTATCACTTTGAATCTGGTTTAGGAATACAGGCTTTGGATTCAAAAGCTTCGGTTTGAATGCTGGCTCTAACCCTACTAGGAGGTGACTGGGCAAATTTCTAACCTTGTTAAGCCTATGTAAAGATTAAATGAGATGATCCATTACTAAAAGCTTAGAGGATTATCCTGTACATAGTAAGCAGTCAATGTAGCTCTGGAATTAGATTTGGTATATGGTGCCCAACAAGGCTCTAGGTTAATTTTCCTCCAAATAGCATATTATCTGAGTGCTAAATTGTTGCTCGCCTTTGGGTGGGCCAGATTCCTTGGTAGGAGCAAGAGTAAAGGTAAGGCAATGCAGGAAGCTCAGTGACTCAGGCAGTTTGCCAGTGTCACCGCACCTGAGAATGAGCTGTTTCCGAATCCTGGGGGTTTTGCCTCGATAGTGAAGGAGATCAGAAAGAAGAGGGGAGGCAATAATACCTGCTTTCTTTACATTGACAATAATCACATCAGCTGGAGAGACAACAGGGCTGCTGACCCCAAGAAGCCCTCATAACTGCAGGGTTAATGAGCCTGCCAATTTACAAACCCAAGTCCATCTCTTTCTGCTTTCAGCTCTTCACCCATTGCACAAAACACTTTCCAAATGTCTCTTCGAACCTCAAGAGAAGCTAGTTGGATGGTTTGGTCTGCCTCTACTTTCTGCTTATTTAATTTGATTGTGGATTTTAGTACCATCAACGACAGGGGGGCACAAATAAGAGAGGCGACCTGCAGATCTGGGGCTTCGGCTGATCCCCCCGCCATTCGTGTTCTTATCCTGGGGCTCAGCAGTGCCTCCTCCTTCTTTCCTTTGTTTCTCCACATATCTCCCCAGGATGTACTCAACAAAAGTATTTGGGTAGCACGATTCCTTGTATATCTGAATATGTCTTTGCTTACATAAGCCTAAATGAAAACTTAGAATATTCTATTTTTGGTCACATCTTACTTCCTTCAAAGCCCTGTAGATGTTACTGCATTGTTTTCTTGGGCTTAGTGTTTTGAGAAAGTGTGAGAGTACATTATTTCTTAAATGCTTCCTCCATGGAAATTATGGCCTAATGGAGAAGAAATAAATTTAATGGTAATTAAGAATACAATATGCTGTGAATTTAGTCTTATTTTTCATATTCTCTGTCATTTTCATGAGATAGGGGGAGGAGAAAATATCAACACATTGGCTCAGTCCACCATTGAGAAGTAGGTTACCTACTCACCCTCCTCTGGTGTCAGAAGAAGAGGAAGGGACAAACCCTCAGGAGGAAAAATTCACTCTAGGATCTTAGCTCCACACAGAATGACCCTGGGCTAAGACTAATCCTTGACTTTGCCCTAGGAATTCCCACTTTGGCTTTCACAACTCAACTGGCCAAGCTTTATGGCCATTCCAGACAGCCTGATGCTTCTCAGATGGCTCCACCTCCTCTGTATGCGAAGAAGTTTCTTTCCTTTGTAGAGGACTGACATAAAGTCATCGAGTCCCCATTCCCAAGAACTTGGAATTTGATTTGTTTGGGGATAACACCTGTCTGATACAGGAAATCTCACCACTTTATTTCTTTTCAGTCCTTTCATCCTAATGCCAGGGCTATTCTCACAAGACTTCATAAATCTATGGCCACTGAAATATCCTCTCCCCATCTGCCAGTAACTTTCGAAACACACATTTTTCACAGAGCCTTTTCTTAGCCGAGCCCTTTATTGTACTCTGCAACGACATATCAGGGTTCCCATTCAGCCAGGTACTTGTGAGTTTGGTTGATGAGACAGAGGCTTCCCTGTGCCTCAGATTCCTTGTACGTAAACATTGACCTAATGGTATCTCTCCCAGGGCTCTGCCGTGAGAATCAACAAAATAATGCCCACGCACTTGCATAAGACCTGGCTCAAAAAACGGCAATATAATTACTTTAAGTCTGAACATGAAAATCTTATTTAAAAATTGTCTCCAAATTAAAGCCAGATAGTGAGTGTATCTTTCTACCAGAGAGAACTGCTCATATTAAGTCAGGCCCCCCTCTTGATGTTCAAGGTTGCAGGCTGGACAACGTATACGGTCTACGTGTGTGCGTACAGATAAGCATCCCCACCCCCTTCTACCCCTCTCCCCTTTCCCCTAGCTCTCTCTCTCTGTGCCTGGGTCTCCAGATTTCATTATCAAAGAGACAGAGCCCATCAGAGAACTTGATCAGCAGCCAAACACAGTTTTTTTTTCTTGTCCTTTGTCAGGGCTTTGTTCCGCCTCTGGCTACACTCTAACAGAACCACTTACTGATGATTAAAAGGAGGGGACTCGGCGGTGGGGCGGGGCCTGCCCGGCGCGGGGGCGCAGCGATTGGGCTCCCCACCCCCGGCTGCGCTCTCTTAAGTACCAGCCCCAGGCGTCGGCCAAACCCCGAGCGGAGCCAAGGACAGCGCTGCACCCGACGCCGCGGAGACGTCAGCGGCGCGCAGCCCAGGCTTGGAGACGGACGGAGGGACAGACAGACGGGCCGACAGCGGCGGCGACGGAAGGACGAAGGGAGGCGCGCGCGGCGGGCGGGCACAGGACCCGCAGCGCGGTCTGGAGTCCGACCTGAAGCCTCCTGGCGACGGCGCCATGGACGGCGTCGCCCGCGCCGCGCTGCCCCTCGACAACGCCACGCTGCAGCCGGACAGCTACCCGCTGCTGCGCAATGCCAGCGGCCCGAGCCCCGGCCCGGACTTCCCCGTGGCGCCTGCCTCCAGCGCGCGCCCCAGCCCCGGGCTCGGTCTCGGGCCGGGTCCCAGCGCCAGTTTCAGCCCCGGCGCCCCTCCGACCCCGGAGCCGACGACCAGCGGCTTCGCCGGCGGCTGGGACAGTCGCGGCGCTTCCCCGTTCCCTCGGCCCTGGGTCCCCCACGAGCCCCCGTTCTGGGACACGCCGCTGAACCACGGGCTGAACGTGTTCGTGGGCGCCGCCCTGTGCATCACCATGCTGGGCCTGGGCTGCACCGTGGACGTGAACCACTTCGGGGCGCACGTCCGGCGGCCGGTGGGCGCGCTGCTGGCTGCGCTCTGCCAGTTCGGCTTCCTGCCGCTGCTGGCCTTTCTGCTGGCGCTCATCTTCTCGCTGGACGAGGTGGCCGCCGTGGCGGTGCTCCTATGTGGCTGTTGTCCTGGCGGGAATCTCTCCAATCTTATGTCCCTGCTGGTTGACGGCGACATGAACCTCAGGTACGGAGCTGTCTCTTGTTTAGGCATCTTTCTCATCCCAACCAAAGGCGTTTACAGCCTTGGGTTCAAGGTCGAGGAGAGAGGGGGGAGAGGCGGTTGGAATGAGGCATGGAAGAGGGAAGAGGAAAGTGGAGGAAGGTGTTGACGCTCGGGCTTTAGAAGTCGAGGCAGACATAAAGGGGTAGTGTTGTGGAGGAAAGATCTAGACAGGGAGAAGCTGCTCTGAGGGTCTCGGAATTTCATCCTGAGGGTGGGCTGTCAGTGCAGGTCTTTAGCCACTGGAAGACAAAGGGACCTGGGAAGCCTGAAGCTAGGACTCCCTGGAAATGCAAAAGCAAAATAGGGCCATTGGTCCCAATAAAGAGTAATTAGTCTCATGCAGAGAACAATATAATTGAGTCCAATCCAACAGGTAGTGTATTCAGCAGCTTTACCATGTCTAAAGGGGTGCTTTGGAGGCTTAAAAAATAAAACAGAAGTGCTCCTCACCCTCAAAATTATCCAGACTGTACCAGCTTCATAACCAGCCAAGGGCGACAGTCTCGAGATATTTTTCTTTCCCGCCTGGGGTTCATGTTTCAGTTTGCCTTAGAGTGTCGCCTACCCTGTCACTCCCCTAGATGAAGTAGGTTTTCCCCTCACTTCAAGGGGAGGAGGCCTGCAGTCTTCCTCTTTCCCCTCTGTGTAGTGTACAAAATAGAGGGTTACTCATATGCAGGAGAGACTCTGGCTCAAAACCCATTCTGACTTCTGTGCCTTCCCTCTTTCTGCAGTATCATCATGACCATCTCCTCCACGCTCCTGGCCCTAGTCTTGATGCCCCTGTGTTTGTGGATCTACAGCAGGGCTTGGATCAACACCCCTCTGGTGCAATTACTACCCCTAGGGGCAGTCACCCTGACTGTCTGTAGCACTCTCATCCCAATTGGGTTGGGAGTCTTTATTCGCTACAAATACAACCGGGTGGCTGACTACATAGTGAAGGTAAGGTCACTCTTCCCTTTTCATACTCGATAGACCACGAGAGTCCATGGTCTTTGACCCACAGCTGAAATGGCAAGAAGTTTGGGAAAGTGGGGTAAGGAAGGCAAGGACTTGGCAGCCCTTGCGTGGGTAAACTTAAAAAGTTTATGCTACAAAGATATCTTTCACCTTTTGGAACTTAAAAATTATAGCTTTAATCGAGGCACAGGTTAAGTAAAAAGTACAAGAGAACTATCAGTATTCACAGTACTGATACAGATCTTGTGGGGAAAAGATGGCAGTGCAATAAAATGGAAACATTTTCACCAACAATTCATGTATTCCAGTAACAACTCATATATTACAAAAAAGCAGGTGAAATAAAATTATTTTAATAGAATTTGTGCAGTAATTTAGAACCACTTTATTCTATTTTTTAAAGGTGGAACTTTAATTCTGAGAAACTAGACTGTTTCTTTAAAATGTTTTATTTTCTAAGAATAAGTTGACACTAATAAGACCAAAAGTAATTTTAAAATCACATCATGGCAGTATAATAGAATGCATAAAATATTGGCTTTAAAGCACAAAATAAAATTACGTACTTGAGAAATAATACAATATATTGCCATTACCAAATTCGCGTGTTTCTTTTACTTTCCTCATTGCAATATCTCTTATGGTTTCTAAAAAGAGTGAAGTGATAGGGATTTCTATTATTGTGTAATATTTTCAATATTGCTTTATTGTTAAAAACTGATACTTTCGTAGCAGGAGAGATTTTGTGATAGGTGACTGCAGGAAAAAATTTAAATATTTGTAAATTAAACTTTCTTTGAAAGCTCAAATAGTAATAAATAAGAGTAAACCATGAACAAGATTCTCATTTTAAGTCAGTCAAGTAAAATACAGACCTAATTACTGTAAAATGTACATACAAATTCCTTTAGACACATGAAGAGAAAAAGAGCCACTCTGGTGTTTCAGTTATGTAGTTTAATAAGACAGTCTTGTGTTTTACTTATTTTCTAAAGTAATCTGATTATATAGAGGGGCTAACTTTTATTAATATGAAAAACAGAGGGTTCTTTTCTGTACCTCTATCCAGCCTTGAGTAAAAGGAATTGTGCTCCATAACAAACATATATATTCTAAATGTAATAAAATACATGTATGTGTAAATATACATATATTTATATATATACATAATAGATTCATAATAACCTTGAGATGCATTAAGAACATTTTAAGCTTAATCATTAAGCTAATAATGTGATGGCATTACTATAAAACCTTAGAATTCTAAGAGAAAAATCAATGAGATAAGCTATTTCCATGCTAAAAACAGATAAATATATTTAAATAATAGACAATTCAATAAGATTGGCTGAGTTTAAGCTGAACATATCCCCCTTCCTTAACCAGCACACTCATAAGGATATGCTTTAAAACATTTTTATACTTTTGTGAACACTTTAAATGAGCATTCAATGTCGTTACTCACCCAAATGATTTAAAATAGTGCAAAGGATAATTTGGAGCCAATATTTTCACAATGAAAAAATCGGACTTTCTGTCAAAGTTTTTGATGTGGGCACACTTTGAAATTAAATATAAGAAAAGTTTTGATTTATAATAGTTTGGTTTCTGCCAGTTGTACATTGCTAGCATGAGTAACTAATATGATAACTATTTTAACATCCTCTAGGGTAGACTTTTTAACCAGCCCAGATAAATTTTCAATAATTTTTAAAAGAATATAAAGTACAGTATATACCAATCCCACAGATTCCGAAGGGGTTTCTCCTTAGTCTCCAGGGAACCGGAAGCAACACTTGAACTGTTCTTCTGGTCTGTAGTCTCCCTCACAAATACCCCTCAACTCCCATTAAAAACAAACAAACAAAACAAGCTAACTATTAACCTGAAAAAGGATGAAGAGGAATTTTTAGGTTTCTACCTTGCTATTTACACAGCCCGTCTTACTTGAATGATAGATATCAGATGTCAAGGTGACACTATTTTTATTTGGAGTCAGTTGTTTTATATCTCAAACCCATCTGTTTATGTATAATAATTCCTAAGCATCACTAAAGACTTACAGGTGGGAGATTGCTCATGAAGAGATGAAAAAGGAGAGAGTTGCAAAATTCAACGAATACCTCACATCTTATGTTTATATTTTTTCTCTTACATAATCTAGGTTAGTAATTATTTTGGTATTGCTAACAATTCTGAGACAAAGTATTTTAAAATTCTTAAAATATATTTAAAATATCACACAGTTGTTTTCATAAATTTTAATAGCTTGTTATCTTATATGTAAAACCAGAACAATTTCTTATGGAAAACATAAGAGCCTGTTCAGGAAAATGTCCATTTGTCTACTCTATTTATCAGACCAAACCTGGTGTATTGGGCTCAGTTCTGTTTTGTTATTAAGAGGCACATTCACAAATTCAACCTGTGCTGGGAGCAGTCAAAATTCCAAAGTAGAGTTTTACGATGGAGGCTGAAAGCCTAAGAACAATCTACCTGGAGAAGTATTGTCTTCCCCATTTAACTGTTTTGTGAACTTTTGAAGGCTGTTTTGCAGGAGGAGTAGCTGTGGCTCACAGTTATAGAAGGCAAATTGTCACTGGATATAAGGACAGGCCTCTAAACAATTATAACTGCAACATGGGTCTGGGTGCCTCCTGAAGAGATGATTTATTCATCAAAAATACTGTCAAAGACTTGATGGCCGTGATCTCTATTTTGTGTGGGCGGTTCAGACTAGATGGGTCTCTTATTCCAAGAGCCTAGGAGTCTCTTTCCAGAGTTCTTTGACTATCTTATGTTTGATGGCTTGTTTATCCATTTTCTATTATTAGGTTTCCTTGTGGTCTCTGCTAGTGACACTGGTGGTCCTATTCATAATGACCGGCACTATGTTAGGACCTGAACTGCTGGCAAGTATTCCTGCAGCTGTTTACGTGGTAGCCATTTTTATGCCTTTGGCAGGCTACGCCTCAGGCTATGGCTTAGCTTCTCTCTTCCATCTTCCACCCAACTGCAGGAGGACTATATGCCTGGAAACAGGTAGCCAGAATGTGCAGCTTTGTACTGCCATTCTCAAGCTGGCCTTTCCGCCACGATTTATAGGAAGTATGTATATGTTTCCCTTGCTTTATGCCCTTTTCCAGTCTGCAGAAGCAGGGATTTTTGTTTTAATATATAAAATGTATGGAAGTGAAGTATTGCACAAGCAGGATCCTCTAGATGAAGATGAAGATACAGATATTTCTTACAAGAAACTGAAAGAAGAGGAAATGGCAGACACATCCTATGGCACAGTGAGAGCAGATAATTTAATTATGATGGAAACCACTCAGACTTCTCTCTAAACATGGAGATACGCAGAGCCTCTATCTTGCTGAAATACTGCTTCGTATTTATGGTCTGTGGTAGTGTATGTGGTTTACATAAAGGATAACAATTGGTTCACATTATCATGCTTATAATAATTTTGATCTTCCATTGTAAGGTTGCCGTGGTGTATTAACCAAGCGTTTTCACAAATCACAAAACCAATGTCATAATATAACTTGCACCTGGAACTGCTAAAGTGAAGCTTGAACAAGTAAAATATACTACTTGGTTTTCACCTTTGCCAGTTTCTGTGACTGTTTCAAATATGTAAACTAGAAAGCAGGATCTTGGAAATGTAGAATTTTGGTGCACTATCTTATGAGTAAAAAGCTATATTTGTAAAGCATAATTGAGTTAATTGTAATTGTTGTAAAAAAAAAAAGTGTGCTCGCTCAACTTATGAATGCCTGACAATGCTGAATTTTGACCTGTATTTAGAAAACTCCCCAAACAGGTCAATTAAACAACAAAATATAGTATTTTATTGTGAAACCTGTATCAAATGAGAGAAACATTAACGTATTTGATTACTTCATCTGGTATGTATTGGTAATGAACAAGGCATTTTCTTTTCAATTGAGGACTGGGTCTTCTGCGTTTATGGTAACACATCCCAAATCAATTTATCCTTTGGAGGGATGATTTGATTAGGGAAACTTGTAGAAGTACTCTCCACCCCAGAGAAGAGCAACAGTCATCAGTACCTTGTGGTACTCGACAGTGTCTCAGATCCCTGTTTGAGGTGGGGGCAAGTGTGGGAATGAGCGCGTGCTCCAGGGGAGAAGACAATTAGCCTAGACATGGATGTCCTAGAGTGCTTTCCCTGTATACCTACAGAAAGGTTCAATGGGTAGACTTCAGCGCAGCTCTGAGATAAATAAATCTGAGGTCATAGGTAGCAGACCCCAAACAGTTCTCCAAACCTTCGCATTTTTGCTCAGTAGCCAGAGGCACGTAGGCTCCCCTCAGCTTCCCGGGTGGCCCAACACCTGGGCAATCAAGGTATGGGGCCCACCTAGCTCAGCTGATCCCAGTGATCTCTCCTTGGAATTCTCTTTCCCTCGGGCAAGTTTACTTACAAATCAGTTCTTGCCTCGGAAAGAAAGCTTTCTTTCCAGATCCTCTAAGGGTATTTGTGCGAGCCTCTGGGGGGTGGAAATTTTCCACACCGGGAAAGTCGGGGAGCAGCCCTCCTGGCGGGAACGCGTGGACATGGGCCGTGGCGGGAAGGGTGCGGGGAGCGGCTCAGCGTGGCGAGAGGTGGTGTGGGGCGGGCGCCGCCCCCGCAAGGCTGTCTATTTAGGGCGCGGCGGCGGGCGGGAGCCGCTGGGGCTGCGCTCATGGCTGCCCTGGGGGACGAGGTCCTGGACGGCTTCATGTACCCCACGTGCGCCGCGTACTCGTACTCGTACCCCTACCCTGCCGCCGCCAAGGGAGGGGGCGGCTGGCGGCCCCGCAGCGGGGGCTGCCCCGCGTCCTCGTCGTCGTCGTCGCCCAGGGCGGCCCCGGCCTTCCCGGGCTGCGGGCAGCTGACGGCCGCCGAGTACCTCGACAGCTACCAGCGGGCGCAGCTCACGGCGCTCCTGTCGCAGGTGAGCCCAGGCCTGGCCGCGCGGCCGCGCAGGGCCGGCAGCCGGGACGCGGCGGTGCAGGTGAACCCGCGCCGCGACGTCTCGGTGCAGTGCTCGCTGGGGCGGCGCTCGCTGCCGCGCCGGGCGCGGGACCCCGGCCCCGACCCCGACCCCGCCGGCGCTGGCCCGCAGGGCGCGGCGGGCGGCTCGGCACCCCCGCGGCCGGCCCGCCGCGGCCCCGCGCACGGCAGCCCCCCGGGCGGCGGCCCGCGGCCCGTGCGCTTCCCGCGCACCGTCGCCGTGTACTCGCCCGTGGTCTCCCGCTGCCTGACCGCCCTCCTGCACGGGGCCGAGACCGCGCCGGACGCGGAGCCGGCGCCGCCGCCGAGGCCCCGAGGCCCGGAGCAGCGAGAGCGGGCGGCGAGGGAGGCGCCGCAGCCCGCGGAGGAGGCCGAGGCCCGCGCGGCGGTGCGGGCGAGCTGGGAGCAGCCGGCGGCCGGGCCGGCGCTGCCGCCGCGGGAGCCCCGGGCCGGCGAGGGGGCGCCGCGGCGCGCGCCCGGGAGCCCGGAGCAGCCGCCGCCGCGGGGCGCGGCCCAGGACGCCGAGGGCGAGAAGGCGCCGCCGCGGAGCCTCGAGCCGGGCAAGGAGCGCCCGCGTTTCCAGGTGAGGCCCGAGGCGCCCGCGGACCGGCCGGGCGCGCGTTCCCGTCCCTGCCCCCGGGGGCCGCCCGGGACCCGTGGAGGCGCTGGGCTGCCTGAGGCGCGGGGCACGTTTGTGTGCCTTTCCGCTGCTTTTGACGGTTGCACGTGTCATCTTTCTCTAACAGTAGCGTTAATAGCCTTTTTGACGGCGACTGTAAAACATTAGCGCCACAGGCTGGCGAGGGAGAGACGCACCTTTAACATTCTGAGCGTATTTGCTGTGTGAAACCCTGGTCGTGGGCACGTAGTCCAGTGTCGACTGTACGTTCGGGTGGCATAGGTTGGGTAGCAGCAGAACAGCAGTGAACTTGCTGGCAGGAGAGTCGATTCCCAAGGATCCCATTCACGTTTCTTAATTTAACTGGCAAAAGCAGTAATAGGAGACTTCTGGGATGCTGGTCAGCTCGCCCCGGATTCCTGCCCAAATTTCCAGAGCTGCTACTGGAATCTAGAGCTTCTATAGTGCCTCTTAGGATCTTTCCTTGCTCTTAAACACCCTTACTCAGAAAACATAACATTGCGGGAGCGTTCGGACTGTGGAGGGCTGGTTCACACTAGCTGAACCCTAATGGGCTGGAGTACACTGAGTGCAGTGGTGTCCCCAGGAAAGTGGAAAGGCGTAACAGGTACCTTGGGGTCCAGAGGAGTCCTCTAATGTCTCTTCTACAGCCATCCCAGGGCTGTTTGGGTGTGGGGTGGTGGGAAGGAGAGGAGTGAATCAAGTTGTCCACAACTGATCTTAATTCTTAAACTTCCTGGACTTCAGTTTGCTCACCTGTGAAATGGCTGCGTTTCTTCCAGTTCTAAAGGCCCAGTTCCCAAAACTTATGACTGGTTTCTCACTGGCAGGAAAGCTTAAGAACAAAGCAATACTACCTCATGTTTAACATGAGTTGTGGCTTATCTTAGGTTTCTGGTACTACCGTTTGGTGGAAACTTAACTGGCAGCATAGAGAAGTTAATGTTGGGTGAGCACTTTAAAATACTTAAACAGTGTTGTTCCTCTTCAGCTTAACCACTTCCCTGTGTGCATGTTCTGGAGTCAAATTATCCTACAGACAAAAAGGTCTCTAAAGACTGTTCAGAGAAGTTTGGATGTTTGGCCTTTCCTTTGCCTGTCTGAGGGAAAATACTTAATTGTCGATTTGCTTTATGAACCAAGTTTATGTATAAACTTTTTTGGGCCCACGCTTGCTTAAGTGCTTAATTAAGCCATTAGCTCACCCAATTACTACCTTGTGGAAACTAATTTGAACCTGACCCTACTTTCCTACATGATCTAGAATGAAGTTGCCAATTTTAAATAAGTCCTTACCAGCTTCTGAAATGAAGGATAATAATTCAGATGTCATGTTGGTTAAACTCTGGTATCCTTTTGTTCAGTTCTTGGAGCAGAAATATGGCTATTATCACTGCAAGGAGTGCAACATCCGATGGGAAAGTGCCTATGTGTGGTGTGTACAAGGCACTAACAAGGTAAGAATTACCATGTGACTGGCATCTGACAGAAGTGTCAAGAGGGTTTTGCTTTAAGTTTTTCCTCTCATCACAGGTTTATTTCAAGCAGTTTTGCAGAACTTGTCAAAAGTCTTACAACCCATACCGAGTGGAGGATATCACCTGTCAAGTAAGTCAAATGTTTGCGTTTTGTGTCTGAACGGGGTGGTGGCAGAGGGCATTAGTTTTTTGGACATGTTTCCTAAAAGAGGCTGGGTTCCCAGTGACTTTCAGGTTTTGACAGCTTTTTGTAGGTGTTTAGAAGTAATATTGAACGATAATACTCAACTGAGAAACAGGGTTTTGATGTCAGTTTCCTTCTCCCCTTGTTAGCATTCTTTAAAGACTTACCTCACTTGTAATATGGAAGAATGCCTTACTTGCTGCTCAGTGCAATGTAAGAGAAAGCAAACTGAAAAATAGAATACCGTTCTAGCATGAGGTGGTAAAGGTGCTTATTTTGCCCAAACGATTTTTATGAAGTATATGCCTAAGTTAGAGTACTTAGCATAAGCACAGGATTTTAAAGTTCATTCTTGTCTGAGCTCTCAAAAGGAGGATTTGTTTTAAAGATGCCAAGATTTATGCAGTTAAATAGTAACATTGCTTGTTTATTAACTAAGCACTGTACTATGCTGAGGGGCTTAGATAGTATGAGGAAAGCGACTAAACTTGCTAGTTATCCCACAGCTCGTGGAGCCTGACCTACAGTTGAGACAGCCTAACGCGCTTGACTTGAACGCTGAAAACATCATCATCATCGTAGGTGGGGTGGAGAGAAAAACCAAGTGTGGCAAAGTGTTTAGATTCACTTAGATCGAGGCAGAGTAGGCTAAGGTTCTAAAGTAGGAAGTCTTAATCACCGTTTTTGACTCAGCAGTTTTCCCTTCTGCCCCAGCTTGAGGTCATTTGCAGCAGGTTGGGGTGAGGGACAAGGTCAGCCAGCCCCTGGATGCCAGGCCTGCCCCTCAGCTTGCTCCTAGTCACCAGCCTCACACAATAGCTTTCCTTGTTTTGCAGCGCTTTTAAATTCTTCTCCCTGGTTTTTCCTCCACTCTTCAAGTACAGGAAGACTCTCTGTAAGGACATTGTATTTCAAAAGAAACATCCCAATTCTGAACTAAATCTTATGCAACATGGGCCCACAACAAATGGTTAATCACCCTCTACTAACCCTATCTTTCCTAGAAGGGATAGACGAGATTAGCGCAGGGCTTTGCTTAGAGTGCATTCAGTAATTATTTGAATGAACTAGAAGATATAGGAAATCACCAAGGGTTTATCTTTGTGTCTCACTTTGATTTTTCAGAGTTGTAAACAGACTAGATGCTCCTGCTCAGTAAAACTTCGCCACGTTGACCCTAAAAGGCCCCATCGTCAAGATTTGTGTGGGAGATGCAAAGGCAAACGTCTATCCTGTGACAGCACTTTCAGCTTCAAATATATTATTTAAACGAATGTAAAAAATTCGTCCTGAATGTGTGCTAGTGGAGCAGACAACGTAGCTTTTCTTCCATGCCCCTGCTCTCTGCCTTTCCCTCCTCAAACTACTTCAGGAAAGGCTGTATTTTTGACAAAGCCTTTAAATAAAAGTATTGCAAAACAATTGATAGATTGGATACAGTCTTACGTTTTTAAAAATATTTAGGAGAGCTTGTCCTGTGCTAACAATCTGGGCCTGTGACTTTACCTTTATTAATATTTATACAGTGCATCTGGAGCAGCTAGGCTCTGAACTAATAGATGTAATGTTTACGGCTTATGTGGGTCTGACGTTTTTAACCAAGATGTTGAATAGAGAGAAGTCATCTAACTCTTAAAATAAGCATGCTTCTGAAGGAGATAAACATGCCTTCTGGTAACTGTGAGTGGCTGGCTAGCTGTGGGTGGGAGCTTCAGCGCATTCCAGTGATCTGGTTAGCAGGTAACTGCTGGGGCAGGAAGGCTGAACAAAACTGAGTTAATCACAATCTCACAGATGGGGCTTGGAACACGGTGGCTAAGTGAGCAGCTGCTTTAAGATGTTAAATAATTTCATCAAATGGACTTCAGGTGGTAACTTAAAAAATAGGCCTAAATGTACTTTAAAGATCTTCAAGTGAGTTTGACAGCTTTAGTTTTTATTGGCTTGCACTTACATAATTGGACAATTTTACACCATCTAACCTAGGGATTCCCATCCTAACTGCTGAATAGCTTCCAACACCAAGGAAGGCCCCAATCTTGGGTTGCCTTGGTCAGGGATGGCACTTCAGGTAGAGCTTCGGGATTCTATTGAAATCAATTGAGGGCTCTTAGATTAATGGTTACAGAAACCACATAACCACAGGAACTGGGTGCATATTATGCCTTTTTCCAATTTTCTAACCATCTCATATAAGTTAACCTTTACTACCTTAGAGGGCCCATACAAGTTAAGTCTGTTAAATCTCAGATGCTTTGTTGATAGACAAGTGTGTGGAATAAAAGCTAAAACAAGTTCGAGGTCTTTAGAGCCCCTGTAGCAAGGGAAAAATCCCATCAGCATCCATATGGCCCTAGAAAGGTGCTTGTAAAAATGCAGATTTCCAGGCCCTTGCTCCTACTTAATCACCATCTGACACATTTAACACACTCCAGGTGCTGCTTATGGAATTGAACTGTGAAAACCAGTAGTCACTTTGCACTTAACTACAGAAAAATACAGCTGTGGCCCTTGATCTTACAGAGCTTCCAGTGCAGCCCAAAGATTGCTGCATAAAAATGTCGTGTGAGCATGGCAGAGCTAGCTAAGTGCTATAATAGGGCATCTGACTTGGGGAAGTCATAGAAGCCTTGCTTAAACATTTCAGTTGAGCTGTAGTTTGGATGAGTGGAATTAGATCAAGAGAGGAAGGAGAAAATTTCCAGACTAAGCTAACACATGCCAAGGCCCAGCGGTAGAGCAAACCAGGAGGAAACCACGGTGCTAGAACACTGACAGGACAGGGATGGGCATGGCTGGCGAGACTGGCAGGACTTCTTAGATGTGCTCAAGAGGACCGTTCTTTGTGATCAGTGAGGATCTATTCAAAGGTTTTAAAGCTGAGGCGGGGCACAGATTCACTTTAAAAAGCAATAATCACTACAGAACGGATGCCTGTATACCAGTAAGGAGACTGGTCAGACAAAATGGTGGGGCCAGAGAGTAATGAGCAACAACTCTAGGTGTGAGTGAAGGTCTGATGTGCCTTATTCTGTCACTTGTCACTGCTGATTTAGTTGAGGGTTGGGGCGGGGATAGGAAACTCAATTGACTCACATAGCATGCAAATGGTATGTGTATAATATGCACTCAGTAAGTCCTAAATGAACCAAGGTACAGTAGATACTTGCAATGGGTCCTAAGAGAGAAATTCACTGGCTATTAACGGGGGTAGTTAAGTCATTCTTCAATATTATTTGCTTTTAATTTTCCTAACAGTACCTAATCCTCTTTTACAGTTGAGAAAGCAAGAATTGAACTGTTTTACTTGGTTGGCATTCAGACACTGGACAAAGTGGCACAAAAACATTTTTGTCATAAGAGTTAGGGTGTTATTTTAGCAATGAAAATGCGCTGTTAAACTGTATGTATACAATCAGAAATCTAGAATATGCCGTTTTTTAAGTGAACGACTGAGGGGCTAGAAGTACTCCAGATTGTTCTTTTCTTTGTCAAGAGAAGTGAGTCTAATTCTCTTCATATTTCCTATATTTGCTAAAGTGACAGTGGAATGCTTTGAAAATTTAAAGTCATAAAACAATTATAATTACATTGATTCTAATATGATTCCCTTCCTCTTAGGTTGTGCTGGTGTGGTATATGAGCAGTTTTCACAAACCTACAGGAGGGAAGCTTACTCTGAAATGGTGAGTCTGTTCCAAGAGAATGTGTAACTACTTCTTGAATTTAAGATAGATTATAGGTTGTACCCATACTATATTTCATATCACTAAAAATAGGAAATATTTTCTACATTGTGTAAAAACCCTTTTGCCTTCTATTTTAGAAACATCACAGGGAAACTGCCAGATCTTTTCTGGTGTTATTTTACAAACTCACTGTTTAAAAATGATTAATTTAGTGGGCCAAAGGAAAAAGGGCTCTGAGTGGAACTAGAAGTATTTAATAAAGGATGTGATATACTTTCATGAATGCAAACTTTGGATTCAGAGGACAAGGAGCAAGAAGTATGGGTTTGCCAAAAATCCTCTTACAAAGGTACAATCTTAATGACTGCATCTTGATTTTTATGGGTGTATTCATTTTTATTACATCATTAATAGACTTACATATAAATATGAAAAGCCAATCTCAACTGTTTGAAAGGTTTGGTTTGGGTAATCAACTAATTTTGTTCTCCCCCATTTAAGGAAAACTAAGAATAATGAAGGTAACATTTGAAAAGTTTCTTAATGATGCACACTATAGTCATTCATCCTTTCTTAAAATACAACAGAAACCAACAGCTACAATGCTTTTTATTTTAACAAAAAGGATAGGTGAGAAAAATAGGGGGCTGATAAGATGTAAAGTGTGGTGTGTCTCTGGACACCAGCCCTCTGTTCCTGCCCCACACCCAAAAGTTATTAAATAATTTAAAGGACACCATTTACAGTACCAGAACACCATCAAAATAATTGTTTTTATCAGGGTCAAAAAATACAGTGATTATGAATGTGCCGTGACCAGTTATGGAATTTTACAGGTAACAACTACAGTCAGCAGTCCAACGGTGTGCACAGTGCCTTCAATTAATGCACTTGAGCATAATTACGTTTCTGGCAGGGTCCACACCCCCAAGAAAAGGCAAAGCTAAGCATTTCATTTCTACATTCTAAACTCTGGAATCAGAGCCCAGTTTAAAAGGAGAGTCACAGTGGATAAGAGATGCTTATAAAAAATACAAGGTGTTCCTTTCAAATCAGAGGAATTATGGGACTACATTCATTTCTTTTACAAAATGCTATTTAAAAAAGGACAGAGACTCCAGTTCATGTTATGCTACAGACTTAGACAGTGAATAAGTATATTGCATGTTTTGGTAGTCGGTCTTCAGGCTTCCTTTAATTTTCCCCCGTAGCCCCAGGTTCCTTTAGGGTGAAACGTGTGAGTCCTGAATAAACATATAAAAATGCATTTGTATCTCTCTTCTCTCTTCTTGAATTCTGCAGACTTTGGAGCCTGCAAGTCATATATTCTACCATCAATGACCACAATTTTTTCTTTAGCTTTGTACACCCATTCTTGTGTAACAGTGCATTGCACAAATGTACAAGAAAATACTGGTTTTAATCTATACAGTTCTATAATAATTATGGAGTAAAATAAGTTAACTTTTCTAATGAGAATAGCTGACGGACAGCATACATCTTTATTTTACATTTTAAAGTCTCTGCAGGCATCTACTTTGGTTAGTTATCAACAATCGTAACATAAGCACTGATCAGAGAACTGAGCAGCATTCCAATAACGTTAACAGATATATTATTTCTTTTCGAAATACTGGGAAAGCCCAGTTTTAAAATATTAAAATGTTCTAACATTTACACACTATGAAGAGTTAGATCTAATAAAATAAAATTTTTTCAAAAATAATCTTGCAGTGCTCTTTCAGGCATGCTCTGAGACGTTATTACCAAACATCCATACCTTGAAAATATGACTATCACATATTCACACATCCCAGCTCACACACACACAATTCCTTATACAGACTAAAAAACAAAACACCCACACCCTTATCCCACATGTTGAAAAATCAATGGTTTTGCAAATAAGTCTTTCTGTGTATATCTATCCGACTGGATGTTCTTCATGTAGATGATTTATAGATTATACTTATGACTGCTAGAAACCCAAGCAGCTCTGCAGGTCTTCAGCTAAAATGAACCAGCCTTGATTTCAGCCTCATTTCACCTGCTTTCCAATGTCTCAGTATTAGAGGCCATTATTGCAAACATTCTTACAATTCTTTTTCCAGAAAGTAATGTATGTATTTGTATGCATCACTTTTAGCCCTTTTCTGTTCACATAGGTTAAGTAATTTAAAAATTCCGTCTTCACACAGTTATTGTCGGAGGTATTGGCAGCTGTTAAACAATTAGTTTCTTCAGATCTTTGATTCTGACATTCTTTTTTATCTTGATTATTAGGTACACACTGGTTGGAGGAGATACTGCCAAAAAAAGTTATCGGTGAATTGCAAGGGTTCATAAAAGGTGCTTGTTAATATTCTTAATCATCTTTAGTTTCTTTCCTAAATGCCAAAGTTTCTCAAAATCCAGTGCTCACCAAACTTCCAATTGGTTTGGCCTGTGCTAGAAGTTGGTATGATTGCACCATGCGTAGAGACTCTCTTATTTCTAGATTGAGTTCCATCAATTTGTAGTTGGCTTCTGACATGTCCAGGTCAGAGCCTATAACTGCAAAGCTTCCTGTCTGGCCCAGCGTCTGATGATGAAAATATATGTGTAACAGTGTCTGCACAGGGTCATCTTCACAACTGCCAAAGATATCGTGGGGCCAGAGAGATCTGAAAATAGACAATATTTTTAAGTCCTGAGATTCAATCAAGCAATTATTAACTACATTTAAGTTAATACCTTTGACGACAAAATTTACTTACAAATCACCGAGCATCTGCTTTAATATGTGAACAGATATATTACTGAAAATTTCACTGAGAGTGAACAAAATTTAAAATTCGTGTCATTTTACTGACAGCCACAGAAAACCACAAAGTCAATGTTTTTCTTTCACTAAGACATGATATTGAAACATTAAATTGAAAACCAAAACCCATTCACTGTAAACCCCTAGTCCAGGTGTAGAGGCATCTCCTTTAAATCCAGTCACACTTTACCTGAAAGCTTTGACCTGTCCCACAGCTGATATAAATTCTTTATTTTTCAAAGTTTCAATTAAAGAATGAATGGCAGTTTCTATAGTAGTTTGTGCAGCTTTGGAAATGTCAATTTCTTCGTTTTCTGAAGCAGACTCAGCTTCTTTGAGGATACTTTCCAGTTGGGCAAGTTCCTCTGACATGTTGATGACCTAAAACAAATACATCTTTTTAAGGGATCTATTTGTATATTCAGTAACAAAAAGAGCATTTAATTGGCTGTGAAGATAGATTTGATAGTATAGTATTTTAAAGATTTGCAAATGTTAAACTTACTAGTTAAGGGCAGTTACTATTTTAAGTTTTTTATTCAGTAGGGATAATTTTAGCCACCAAATACTTTAGTCTTTAAATACTCTTGATAAAACAGGCTGTGGTAAATACAAAATAAATGTAATAAACAAGACAGGCTGTAACTAATGTATATATTGGTTTTACCATGTGATATAGACTTCATCTTGGACAGTAAAAATACATTTACTGTTATGAAGAATCATGAAAATTTTTTTGACTGCAAAGTCCTTATATTTTAAAAGGTTATTTACTCAGTATATTTTATATAAACCACTGTGTGTGTGTTTAAGTTTAACCATTTAAAAAGATTAAATCATTTTCCCAGTGATAGTTTTAATATCAGTGGCTGACAATGGGGAAAAAAGAAGTCATTAAACATTCAAAGTGGTTTTGACATGCTTACTTTTGTGTGTGTTACTAGAACTACAGAAATAATATATGGACAAGATGTTAGGAGGTTTCATAATATCATGTTATGCCTTTATCAATGTTGTACAGACTTTTGATCAGAGATAATCTGTTGCAGCTACTGAAACCTTTAAGGTCTTGAACCTTTTAAGATTATTGGATATCTACTTTTTTACTTACTGATAGGAACAGAAATCACACATTTCAAAAAAAACAATTCTGGAAAAAAATGATTCACTATACATGACTTTTGACTAAAGCTCTCCCACAAGGAGTATGTATGTGTGTATATATTTTAATTTTCTAGGATCGGTTACTGATGCTTGGTACAACTGAGTATTTACCTCTGCTTCATTTTTTATTGTATTTACTTGGTTGATAAGTTTACAGTAGGCTTGGAACAGAAGTAGCAATTGAAAATGCAATTTGTATAACCTTCGGCAGAGCTCCAGTTCCTAGAAATAAATAACAATGCATTAAATTTAGGTGCAATTTTCTGTATTTGACTAGGCTGCATATTTCCAATAAAAATTTATAAATAAATGTTAAAATTGTCTTGGCATTTATTTTTCTGCAGTAAGCAAGTTAATACAGTGTGAAGCTGATGAAAGACAGATGAAAGATGCTTTGAAACTGATTAAAATAAAAATTTAAAAATATTGTTACATAATTCATTTTTAGTGTGAAGCCCATTTTGACACAAACTTTTTTAAGCAGGCAATACGCAGGCTGCTTTAAAAAGGATTCACTATAACTTAAAACTTTAAATTCATAACTCAGATGCATATACTTTTGCCTCATCAAGATGTATATCTCACTGCATTTATCAATAAGTGCTTGATAAAGCAAAGTAAAATTAGATAACCTTCTACTTAAAAATGAATTCATTTTTCTAAAATAAACCCCACTTTGTAATCTCATTGAAGTAAGACAATGAAATTAACATGCACTGATTTAAAATCAGGAAATTTAAAAGATGTTAGTTATAAATGTATTAAAAGGCAACTGCTAGTTGTACATATTATGAAATTTCATAATTTTTATAGGACCATTTCACAGATTAGGACTACGCAAACCTGAAGCACATACTACTCTTAAAGTAGATCATGACAACACCGCTAGGCCACAGATGGCAAGTGAAAACCAGTTTGTTTGACACGGATAAGTAGTCTATAAATTAAGACAGGTCACTTACTGCTAGAATTTCCATTTGCTAAGCAAGAAGGTGATCGGGTCACAAAAATACAAAGGAAGAAAAAGACCAAGAATTAGTGTAAGAAATCACTTTATCTAGGGTCACAGATGTCCTAGGCAAATTGGAGAACATTTAATTACACCCCAAAGAAAAATGTATGATGCTATCTGCAGAATAAAACTTTTTAAACATTTACTGTAACAATCCAGGGTGTTTTTAACACTTTGCCAAATAACTAAATTACATTAGGCTATAGTTTATTTCTGTGTAAAAGTTACAAAGAATAAAATCGAACTAATGTGATTTGGGAAATCTATTATACCTGGTCCTTAGCTAGGTTTTTTATAGCCTTTCAAAAAACAAAAACACCCAAACGTCATAAGATTTTTCTTAGTAAACTGGAAAATTTCTGATTAGAAAATAAATGAATTAGTTCTCAGAAAAGAACTGGCTTATATAATACTTACTCATGAGATAAGCTTTGGAGTGGCTCATCCTAGGCTACCTACCTTTTACTGTCTACTTAGGTCCTATTGTTGACATAACTGGTGCTGAGACAGAAGGTAAAATATCGAAAGCAGATGTCTTTTCGACTGCATTTCAAATTCAATTTAGTAAACTTCAGAAATTCAACACAACTAAGTTTGAATCAAATGAACTAAGGTCTATAAAATACATAGGGAAACATCTAGTTTATGGACTTTTTAAAAATTATTACATTAATATATTTACAGCCATTTGGACCTAGTTTCATTAATGGAGAAAATGACTTCTAATTAAAACTGCAATTGCCATAATGTAAATATTGCTTCTCAAAATACCTTTTGAGGTCTGCTTTTTCTAAGTAGTTTCCTCTGAAGGACTATTTACAGAACATTTATTCCTATCAATTTAGAAAGGATTTGCTAAGCAAAGGTGAACTTTAGCTCTATACAGCTTACCATAAATTATGTAGAGAATCATTCTGTGAACACTAGTTGAGCACAATCCCATGTTAAACTTATTAGCATATCTAAATTTCTTAGGTTTTACCTTATACAGTTTTATATGGAAACTAATAACTGAGTTTTAAACACTTTCTTTTTTTTTTAAAGCATAAATAAAATAGAACTGACTCTATAGGCATATATCTACAGCCTCTACTTTGGGACATAATGGAAACCACTGATAAAGTTTATGCTCACCACAATTGTAGGAAATAACACAAATGTAATTAATTCTATAGCTCTGAATTACCAGAAATGACACTAAATATGCTAACACTATATTTTAAATTATTGCTTCTTAAGCATATTGACATTTGTATATACATTCTCTTTTCATTTATTTTCCAATAATTATTGATGGGTTATTATACAAAAAGGCTAAAAGGTACACAGGGACAGGTAGCAGATAATGTATAAAAAGGATCCCCAGTCTCAAGGAGCTGAATATGAAAGGAGAAGATGTAAATGAAATCTTAAATGTATAGAGTTTTCAATTTTCATTTAGTAAAAAACCTAGAGCTATATTAGCTGATGTAGACTCGTGGAGATGGAGCTCATTTTCTTCAAGGTAGAAGGGATATTAGAAATCACTTAGTCTAAACACCTAATTTATATAGGAAAAAGAGAGTTAATATTACTTGCTTAAGCCATGCAGTTAAATAGTGGCAAAGACAATTCAAACCAAAGGATCTAATTCTAGTCTAGGGTTAATTCCTTGTTTTGCCTCCTTTCTTTCTTTATACACATGATTTGACAATTTCTTTATAACAGCAGGATTTGCTTAGGTTTGAATCTTAATTTTAACTACTTAGTCATTTTAGATAAGTTAGTTTCTCTGAGCCTCAATTCTTCATCTGCAAAATGGGGATAATTATAGCATCTACTAGACATGAGTTGTGAGGACAGAGACAATGAACGTGACATGCTTATTAGCACAGTGCCTGGCAAATAGGTAACATTTATGGAGAGTACACTATATTTTCTCAATGTTTCAGTTTTGTTTAAACTTCAAAAAAGTACTTTTACAGTGACCAGAAATCTATAATCTAACTGGTGTTGAAAAAGATTAGGATCTGATGTCAAATTCAGGGGTCATTATTTGAGGAACGCCTTTTGCCCATATGAAGTCACACTCCTAGTAGAATAATTTGTAGCTCTTACTTTATCCTCACTTTATGTAATGTATGTGTTATGCATGTGCACTTTTCTCTAAGAAATTATATTACTAGTTTCACTGAATTTTATACTAGCAAAAACCATTACAGTTTATACTGTCAGAATTTCATGTTTAGAAAGGCTAACATGAATGTATATAACGTCACTCCTAGGTTTGCTTTCCTGACCAATTTATCTGCTGAATACAAAGGCAGAACAAAGATTTCTTTAAAGAGGCAGATCCGACTAAAAGTTGCCTTGGACTGTCCAGATAGCCATCAAGCTTATCTATTGAATGTTATTAAACTTCAGTCACAAGCTGGTCATTCATTTTTATTAAAGTGAATTTTTCATTACTAAGCCAATATTTCATTGAACCTAACTTTTACAAAGATTGTTCTGATAACAAAAATGAAAAGTGTTAATAAAAATATTTTTTTATTTCGAAAAATATTAAATAGAGGGCATTTGAGCATAAGTATTATTTTACCTGATATAGAAATATAGCAAAACTAAGAATAAGAGACTTACTTGTGCATCTGTGTTGATCCTATACACGTCTTCTTTGGCACCAAATGTTCTCTTACAGTTGTCTAACCACTGAAGAAGTAACAGTGAATTTTAACACAGTGATTATATGATACACAATGACATTTGTTAATATAACAGCCTGTGCGTATAAAACAAACTTAAAAATTAATCTGAATTGCAAGGATTGGTTGTAGACAGAGCCTTTCATCTTCATTTGAGCCTGTTTATATGCAACAAAGCAGAGTGGGATGGTCCCGTCAGTGTAACGAGATGCGCACACCCACGAGTGCTTACTAATGGAAACGGGACAAAGGGTCTTCGACCCAGGGACTTGTGGTGCTCCACTTCAGGAAAGAGTATTCCTCATTTTGCAGGTTTTATTGGAAATCTTCACAATCTATACCTGACCTTTGTCTAATGTAAGACAGGGAAATGAAAAATGTGCTGCTCCTCTGTTCAATTTAATAAAGGCAACTTAGAAAGAATTAACAAGGTCCAGTTGCTTATGAAGAGTGTAATTCTCAGGAGACTAGTGTCAGTTTTAATTAATGAAACAGAAACCAAAATCCATTTTAAATCTTGTTTTATTTTTTTCTTCCTCTTTTGGACAGTAATGAATGACAAAACATGTTATCTCCAAAGAATATTGCATATAGAAGCCAAATGGTGTTTTCCCTTATCCAGAGGCTATTTCTGAAGTTGAATATTTATTTAAAGTACCTTTTCTTGGTCAAATAAAAATAAAATAATAGCACTGTGGTTTAGTGGGGGCGGGGGGGGGGCACATTGGAGTCACAGAACATCCAAACTGATGTAAAGGCTAAGAGCCTCAAGTTAAGCTCCTGGGTTTTGATAGTTTAATAATATTACCGATTCTTTTGATTTTCTAGTTCTTTTTTAGATGTAATAGATCAAACAATAATACAAATACGAATGAAAAATATTAGGTCTTTGAAAAAAAATTAGCTACGTTAAGTTTACCTTTTGAAAATATTTCAGTACTAGACATTTAAAACTCTCAACTGTAGCTTAACGATCTACATGCAAAGAATTGAAATGAAACATCTCGGTTATTTCAAAAAAATCTCTTTGACCTTATGTCCCTTTTATTCCAGTCCCTCAGATGCATAAGCCTTTAGGCTCTTTGCTTGACAGCATCTCTAAAGAAAAACATGTTAAGCTTTTCTAGTGAGATACGGCTGCTGGTAGCCATTGTCAAAAGCTACCCAGAAGATTTCTTTATATGAGCATAATTCAGTCAACACCATGGAATTTGTGCATTAGTCTTTATTCACACAAAATGTTACAGTGCTTATGCACTTACTCATCAATAATCTAGTCTAATTTGTCCAATTATACTAATACATTTGGAAAAAAATAATTATTTAATGGCCTATTCTTACTAAATATTTATATGGCATGTCTAGTGATGTGGCATTTGGGGGGCACTATTTAACATAATCATTTCTGATTTTTATTCAGTTAGAAGATGAGCTCCAACCCTTTAGTGCTACGGCTGCATCCTGCCCTGGGAAGCACAGGTCTACATCTTCTCAGCTAGTATATATAGCACACAGGAGATAGTCTGTGTGCAGAAGGCCCGCCCGTGCACAGCTCATCAGTGTTCCTGTCATGATGTGTTCTTTACTCAAGGCTCAGGTGAAGGTTAAAATTTAACCTGAGAGGGTTGTCTTCTGGGCATGATGGACTAGCTTGCATAAGGCCAGTCCTCCAAGGTCATCTATAGAAGCTGAATACCATCAGCCAGGATATAGGGAGTAAGAGGAAAGTCCTGAAGGGAGCCCTACACTGATCCCAGTGTTTACTCAAGGGGTGCCTGCTTACTCACACCTCTAAGTATAGAGGTTGAAGAGGAAGTGCTGGCCTACAGTTTCATTATGCTGGGAAAAAAGGTAAGGAGCTACTGGAGGGCCAAGATCCAAGAGAAGAGAAAACTGAAGGCAAGGGAACACAATAGTTTGTGTAGTTTCCTCCTGGGGACACTTGCTGTTCCTACATTTATCATGTGCAGGAGGAGAGACTAAAAAACCAAGCAGCAGCATCTGGGAACCTAAAAAAGTAAGCAGAAATTTCTGGTCCAATCCCTCGATCCCTGCCAAGATGGCAGGGTCCTGATAAATACCTCAGGCTTTCACTCATGATCCTTGGATGACCCAAGGGTTAATAAAAGAATGTATAACTAAAAAACTATTAAAGGAGAAAAACTAAGTAATTAAAATACTCAGTTGATACAAAAGAAGGAAAAAAAAAAGGAAGCTAGGACAAGAAATAGTGAGATGGTAGCTCAAGAATGAATCAAGATTCATTTTCCTACCCTCACACAAATATTTAATTGATTCAGGAAAATTTTCTTGAAAATAACATTCTTTTGCCACTGCATTGTAACAGCACTTTTGTTGTAAATTTTATGACTATATATATGTGGGTCTGTTATTGGATTTTCTTTTATATATCCTATGACTCAGCAATTCCACTCTTAGACATTCAACAAATATGCAAACACATATATGCAAAATGTCTGTACGAGTGTGTACATGGCACTATTATTTATAAGATGACCAGAGCTTTTCTGATGTTGAAAACTCCTTCCTCTTCTCCAATCTGTCATTATTTTTTTGGTCCAAATATAAGATCCTCTCTCCCTTGTAAGGGAAGAAAGCCCCATTATAAGAATTTTCTTATAGTGTATTCTCTCCTGAAAATAATCCCCCAATCTAAAATTACCATCTGTCAAGGCCTAAGGTCATATCTCTATTCCATCAAGTTTTCCTATTAGCTCAAGTGACCTTTCTTTGGAAATCACAGTATGGCAGCAATTTTCTTTTAGACCTGTACAATTTTGCAAAGTCTCTTTCATTACCAGTACTTTCACTTATAAATGACACTTTACTTTTGTTACTGATTATTCATGTACAGAATTCACACCTTTTATTCTTATCTAGAATATTAAAATAATACAAGTCAGGTTTTATAATTCATTTTTCGTAAGTCTTTACATGTGATAGATACTTAAAACTTATTAGTGAAAGACTCATCTACTCTAGAAAAAACACACCCATTGTATATAGTTTATATAAAATTTGTAAAAAGCAGCATTTTTTTCTTTAAGTTTTCCTGCTCCTGTTAATTGAAAACATTTACTCTCAGGGAACAGAACTACAGCTTTTTCATGCCAGGCTGGATCGAAGAAATATTTCTTAGCAGGTAATAGCTATTATCTGCTACATGCTTCTTTCTCCTCTTGCTTGCCCATGCGCACACACACATCATAAGAAAAAGATCACAACTATGTCAAAGGCTGCAGATTTTCTAGACCGCAATATCATAATGTATTCTTAGAGCAATACTGCTTTTATTTCCCCCACTTGCCATGTTGACAGCAACTACACAGTCTCTATATAGAAGCTTTTTATAAAGCAGTGGTTTTCCATTGTGCTCTTAGAGGGCTGATTTCTAAAAGCTAGAGAAAGGAAGTCACTGGACAGAGAGCTCAAAGGCTTCACCACTCTCAGTAAAACCCCACGGCAAGTGTGGAGGGGTCAGTCCTCTTTCCTACCTCAGCTATTCAGCTGCCAGGTTAACTCTTCTATCGTCAAAAGCAAACCACTCTTTACTTGTGGTAAAAAAGAGACTGACCTGCTCAGCTGCTTCTCTTTTGGCATTGTAAGTATCCAGGTGTTCTTGCAACTCCAAAACACTGAACTTGAGTGTTTCTAGCAAATCACATGACATCAGCTGTCAAATCAGAAACACATTGATCCAGATTACCATTTCTGATCCCAATCATGAGACTTGACAACTTTTGGGTCATAGAATTTCTGTTAGTTGGCCTGTGGCCTAACTTGCTACCAGCGTCTCTTACTGTACTCTGTCCCTCTGAGGGCTGATCTTTCACTGAGACAGAGTAGGAATATAGCAAGGTTTTCGGAATGTCAGTAAGGACTAGCAGGCCTTCAAATATGCTTCTAAAAACTGGCTCAGGCAAGAAATAGCACATCAGAACATATACCTTAAATGCAATACCTTCTTAAACCTTAATTCTTTATCACAATACACTATCTCTGAATGTGCTTGGAAACAAGATGAGACCACTCCCCACCCCCAGACCAAGGAGCTCTGGGTTCTTCATGGAGGCAGGTCAAGCCCCCTCCTACCCAATTTTCTTCAGGAATTGGGAAAAGTATAAATCCCTAGAGCGTGACTTTTTAGATTCCCAATCTAGGACTCTGTGGTGGGTGAGGGCAGGGAGGGGTCAGAATCAGAAATAGTTATAAGTCACTGCATATAATATACTGGAATTGTATTTTGCTAGATATTCATAATCTAGAAAATCATGCATTGACACACTTTAAAATTCTGAGTTCTTTTACATAGCTCATTCATGGAATGGTACCATCAGATTTTGTATTTATAATGAGCCGTCATGTAAAACTTACCGTTTCAGCATCTACAAAGACGGTTGGGCATTCTGAACACATCATCATCACTTCTAACGAACTTTTAAATTTGGTACCAATGCGCTGCAGACTCTCGCCAAGAAAGCTGACTGCCTCATTAGTTATGTCTCCAAACTTTCTTTGAATTGTCTACGGAGAAAAGCATAAGAAAAAGTTTAATATTTCGTAAGAAAGCATCTTTTTATCTTTAAGTAAAGAAGTTTATTAATTAGGGCAATCTTTTAAAATTATTGTTGTGATGCAGAATTCTGAGAACTGATCTGTTAATCCATATTTCTAGGCACTTCTTTAGGAAACATTTTAATTTCTAAAAAAGGGTCAAAGATTTACAAAATACTATGAAAAAAGAAACTACTGATGCCCCTATTTCTGAGATTTTTTTGTTAGAAGAGAGGGAATGAAAACATGTTGCACGCCCTTGGAATAAAGTCCTCACGTGTCTGAGGAGTTAGCTCTTCTAAAGTTAGGTTCTACCTGAAAGAAAATTTTGGTAAACGTAGTTTACTATTCTTAGCTATGGGTTGCCACCTTACTTTAATTAAAGTCATACAAATGCGTTAAGAATAACATCTTCTCAAAACTCAATATTCATTTACATAAAACATTCAGACTGTGTCTGACCCATAGTGAGCACTCGAATCAGATTATATTAACAGTAGTATAATAATTACACAAATAGTTAATGTGTACCTACATGTATATGTGTAGCACTGTTAGGTATCATTATGATTAGTTAAGAAAAAAAAAAAAGCATAAGTCACAGTCCCCAGCATCAAGAAGTTTAGAATATCATTGGAAAGAAAGGAATATAAACAGAAAACCAAGTAGCAATATAAATACAGAAATAAATAAATGCTCCAATTAATGAGTACTAAATCTCCTCTCTTCCAGGAGGGAGAGACTGGAGATTGCTGTGGTTGGGAAAGCTTTAGTGACAATATCTATGTAGCAGGTAGCATTTCTCTGTGCCTTTCTCTCCCTAGTTACAGGATACTAAAAATGTATCTACATTCCATAGGTTTGTTGTAAGAATTAAATACTTACATGTAAAGCATTTAGCATAGTGCCTAACATGTAGTGAGTACTCAATAAGTGTTACTTATTATTATTATTGTTGTTATTGTTATTAGGATTGAGAGCAACCTTACCTAAAATTTTAAGGTCCCCATACAGTAATGAAAGTGCCAATTAATTTACCACTAAATTATAAACTTTTATGATACCAAATGTGAGCTCCTTGAAGGCAAGGATCTTTATATTTCCTACTGGTGCCCAGTATGCTGCAGGAAACTTACCAGTTGTTTTGAAGTTTTATTCTAATTGCCTTAAGGGAGATATCTGTAACAGTCATTGTATTAAGAACCGGCTGTACGACAGTGTCACAATGTAAATCTAAATATCACTATCTTAGGAAAAAAATTTTTTTTAATGAAAATCAGTAGGATATTAAAGTTTTAGATACTGATCTTAGACCAAAAAACCATAACTTTATCAGGTAACTATAACATGAATGCACAAACCTTAAACCTCACTGACCTGAAACAGCCTGGAAAACACATGAAAAGTAAACACTGCACAGGACCCATCGGTGTCGGACAGCATCTGACTGACGTGGCAACGCCAGGCTTCCTCTTCATCATCACATGCTACCGGCTGAAAAGCGGCTATTATGGCAGAGAGAAACGGTGATGGTAGAGGTGATGTCTGTACTTCTGGAAAACCATCTTGCTCTTCTTCATCTTGACTATTAACACAAATACCAAAGTAATCATAATACTATCTTAGAAGAATAGATTCAATTACTTAAAATAGTTTTAGTCATCTAACGTAGATTTTTAGGTATGTGTAACAACCAAAACTTTGTAAGGAAGCACAAATAAACAGATTTCTGTGTTCTTTCTACTTAGCATCTTTGTAATTAGAAACCCAATTTCATGCAAATACCTAAAAACAACCCAAATCCTATAATATGCTGGGAACTATGGACTAATTTCAATAATGTCTATGAATAACTCAGATTAGAATGCTTTAATTTTAAATAAACAAACTCATAGATACATACAAGAGAATGGTGGTTACCAGAGAGTGAGGAGGGTGAGGAAGAATGAACTGGATAAAGGAGGGCAAATATATGGTAATGGAAAAAAACTAGACTTTCGGTAGAGCATACAGTTGAATTATAACGTATACCTGAAATTTATATAATCTTATTAACCAACATTACCTCGATAAACTTAAAAAAAAAAGTTTTCATTTTAAATGCTCAGTTTTGGAGGCTTTTGATTTGAACAGGCCCAAATTGATGATGATAATATTTAAAAAGTTTTGGTTGTGCACTTTTGTGTAAAGTTGCTGTATTAGGTGCGTTGTATGGATTGTTTCATTCAATTTTTACGGCCACTCTATGAAGTTAGGTACTATTATGATCTCAGTTTTCCTGATGAGAAAAAAAAAGTTTAGGGAGGTTAAATACGTGCCTAGGTTTTTGGGTAGGAAATGGCAGAACCAGAATTTGAAACCAGGACTATGGGTCCAAACCTGATATTGAAAGCCATGACACATGCTGCCAGCTCAACTATTTCGTGAACACATACTGTGTACCTGGCAGTAACAGAATTGACTCAAAAGAAACTTAAGACGTAGCTAGTTTCTTTAAGGAATTTATAATCCCGAAGGTCTGATAATAGGCATAAAAATGTAACAATAAAAAAAGACAAAGATGTATTTGGGCTGGACAGTTTAAGAAGTATGTAACTCTGGGTGTTGAAGAGGGAAAAAAGTTTGAATCAGACACTCCATAAAGAATTGTGTTACTCAGGGTCTTGTAATGTTTCACATTAAAAGGCAGCTCTATAAGGCTTTATAGAAATTATAGAGCAATTCACATGGAAGAGAAGAATCTGAGTAAAGACTGAGGGGAAGATAAAAATTAAGCAGACATTTGAAGAGAAAAGTTCGGTTATACTTTAAAAAGGTTAACTTTTAAAATGTCACTGTAGTTTTTGATTTGAATAAAATGTATCCTATAAGTTTGAGTCAATATACCTCTATATTTAGGAGGGAATCTTTATTCTATTTCAGCTTCAGTACTTGGCTAAAGGCAACTATTTGGCTTTAGCCTTTTAGAAACCTAAATAGTTGAATATCTACTTCCACATCATTTCTGTCATCCCTGAAGTTGTGTATGATCAGTGAGTGAGTGTACGGACTACTGTCATATGCAAATTAATAATATGAACAAGATGTGTCACCAAGATTTGTTGTTAATATCTGAATATATACTTTCAAATATAGGTAAGCACTCTAGTTATACTGAGTGTAAAAAATTTCCTCATGTGTTGTATATATTAAAACTCTATTATCACTTGAAGTATAATTGAATTTTTATTGCAAGAGTAAAACTCTGACATTTGATGATTACTAAATATTAATTTTTGTGTAAAAATAATTATCGAGGAGCTTCAAATTGTTGAATAGTGAACCATTTAAAAGAAATAATCCAGCATCTGACAGTACTAAGAAATTATCACTTCTGTCCATAAGAGTCAAACTTGAAAACTCTGATCATTGATAATGAAACTGTAAAATAATATTTAGATATATTTCAGATTTATTCTGGTATCACAGAAGTTCATTCCATGATTTTGATACTTGGATCTGGCCGTGACTCACTATTGATTTATAACATTTGGCTTTTGGACATTCTGCCAAAATAGGTTATTTGGTGTGCTTCTAAATGTATAATGCCAGTCAATATGCTTTGAGAATGGTCAATTTATTTTTCTTTAAGTGAATATTAGTAAAAAAATAAACCCATCATTTTATCTTTAAAAATGAGCATAGTATGATTGTAGACCAACTTATACACAGAAATGAAATAAATAAACTGGGAGGGGAGAGGAGAAAAGATATCACCTCATTAAGGTGTTTGTGATACCGTATTCTCACCTAGACAGTCCAGAGAAATCAGCTTCTTCTTCTTCACATCTTTCATCTAGTTCTTTCAAAGCTAAGGTAACATCTTCTTCACAGATTGACTCTGGATAGCTTTCAGGAGCTAGAGGCTCTGGCATGTCAGTTTCCTCTAAATCAAGAATTCCTTGACATACAATAGAATCCTGCTGTTCTTGAATTATATATGACCCTTCATCTTCAAAGGCTGTAATAACCCGTTCTTCTTTTAATACTGAACTTGCATCCTGTAAAACAATCATATTTTTATGGAAATTAACAAAGAGATAATTTTATCAACATAGAATAAATGACTATTGCCATCAATATACATCTATTTTATTAAGGTGTCTGTGATACCGTATTTTCACTATCTTCATTTACAGTTTAATTTTTGGACTCTAATTATAGAAAATTGTTTTGTAAAAATAGCCCCAAGTTTAAAAAGAACTGAAATTAATAGGTAACACATATTGCCACACAGAAACTTCAAAGAGTTCTCATAATAGGAAATATATCTTTTGGTAAATATCTTTTTTCATATATATTCTAATTGTACATAAAAGGTTTATATTATTACTATAAGTTCTCTCTTATTTGAAATGTAATTTCTTTAATTATACTAGGATATTATATCCAGTAAATTCTGGATATAAGTGGGAGAAAATTCAAAATAGCTGACCCACTGGTCCTGTGGGGCTGCCCATGAACCAAGAACAGGTCCTGGCCGATTAGGAGGATGCTAATTGAAACAAGATGCTGAAATGAAACAAGATGACAGTCTTACTAGTATAATTAGCTAAACACTTGTGATATAAGAACTGTTTTCAGGTAATAAGACCACAATACCTCATTTCAGATTTGGAAATTTTATATTTTTATTTTTGAAACTAAATGAAAGACAAGCTCATTTATCAAATACACTGACTGCATTCTCCTAACCCTAAACAAATGATGATGAAAATATGTTATAAAGTGTACTCTTGCTTTTACCTTCCTATCCACTATAACATTACTGAAATATTGTTGCCACATACCTGGCACACAGAGTAGATGCTCAACAGGTATTGGTTGTAAATGAACTACCACTCTTAAAGAAGAAAAACATTTCCAAACTGTATACCATGACGGTATCAATGCCAGTTTTAATTTGCATTGATATTAGTTTAATCGGTTTGAAAATTAGCACTACTGGTCTCTTACAGTTAGGAATAAAGATCAGCTGCTTCTTTCAGTACTTAGACCTAAGTCACTAGTTTTATGGTAGTTCCTCATCTTGTGCTCATTGATAAAAATAGAAATTTCCTTCCAAAATAAGAAAAGTGAAAGTCAGAACCTCTGGGTCTTAGTTTATTCATCTATAAAATTCATTTATAAAATAAAAAGGATTTTGACCAGATTTTGGGTTGGGTGGTCTGAGATAAATGAATAACTAACCACAATGAGTTTACAATCTAAAAATGGGGTTAGGCTAATACAAATGACAATAATGTAGAGTATGGTAAGTGTAAGGCAAACATTAGTGATATATAAGACTACTGGTACTTGAAGAAGGGGAAGGTCACACCTGGTTGAGGAAATTGAGACTCATCTCTTCAGAGGAAACACATATGATGGGCTTTGACAAAGATGGGGTAGTGACAGTGTTATGAACCGAATGTTTTTGTCTTTCCAAAATTCATATGTTGAAACCCTAATCCCTGATATGGTGGTATTTGGAGGTGAGGCTTTGAAAGGTGGGTAGGTCATGAGAGTGGAGCGCTTATGAATGGGATTAGTGCCCTTATTAGAGGCTAGAGAGCTAAATAGCTCTTTTTCCACCATGTGAGGGCATGACAAGGAGACAGCCATCTGCTAGAAGGAAGAGGGCCCTCCTCGGACAGTGAATTGACTGGCACTTTGATCTTGGATTTCTTGGCCTCCAGAACTGTAAGCAATAAATTTCCATTATTGATAAGCTACCCAGTTTATGGTATTTTGTTATAGCAGCCCAAGTTAAGACTGATAGTTTTTCAGGGAAAAGGAATGAGAATTTGTCTGAAGCATGGAAATATGGCAGGAAAATACAACGTGTATGCGAAAGGAATAAGTCTTCACAATAATATAGTACAATTATTCCTTAATCATTCTAAAACATTCAATACACTCTAAGGTTTCTATCTGAAAATTTTTTTTGATGCTTTTGCCAATAAATAAGCATCAGTTATTTGGAAAGATAGTTTAGGTGATAGTGCTAGAGATATTCTACACCTGGAATTTTTATTGGTGTTAATTTTTCCTTCAACATCAATATCTCGGCTATTATAAATAACCCACCAGAGTCCTTAGTTTAACGCCCTCAGATTTCATTAGTTTATACCTATATTTGGTTGTCATTTGTTCTTGAATAATAATTTGAGGACTGATGTTTTATCTGTAATTATTGTTATATAATATATACTGAAAAGTTCTAACAATTTAATTTCATGAAGAGTGCTTTGGGTTACAGGAATGGATTCGATAGTTATAGTAGATTATGAGAATCAAATTTTCTTATTAGACAAACACATACACAAACACATGCTTTGTTACAAAGATCATTTCCTATAAGGAATAATTTCTGTCATCCATGAATTGGTCTCTAAACAATTATAAATACTAGAAGAAACCTTCTGTAAAGGTTTCTCTAATAAACATAAGTTCAGAACTTAACCCCTTCTAGAGCCCAGACGTTCCTGTCATGACAAGAAACACTTTAGCCTGATCTATCTTCCTGATAGTAACATAATTTAAGGGAAAAAATTCAAATAAATATTTCTATGAATGGGTTTTTTATTCATAAGATATTCTACCTATTAAAATTAAATTATATTGCTTATTTTAAGAAACTGCTTTAATGATATAGTTATGGTTTTATTTCAACATGTTAGTGCTTTCATACTTGTTTTAAAAGGGGACAATTTTGGTTATTTGACATTATTAGATACAGCAAGGAAAAACAAATTAGGCCAACATATCCAAACTCGTATTATTCTTTTGTGGAAAGCATTCTTTTGGTGACAGTTTTAATGTCAACAGAACTGTTTCTAATAGTATGGTTTAAAAATATTACTTTCATTCTCATCCACCAATGTCGCAAAGTTTGTAGTGATAATGAAACCCACTACTGTAAAAGGAAAAAAGTCTAGTAAATTGATTTGGGGGGACAGGGAAAGGGAAGAATCCTTAGGAACTTTACAGTGCGTTGGAATTAGGCCCTTTAAATATTATTGGAAAATGCCCACCTAAAATAACATAATTCCCCGGATATATGGAAATATCTATGAATTTCCAACTCATTTCTAATAAATATGAATTATTTCTAGGAGGTAGTTTACTATGATTGGAGCTTTCTAATAACCAAAAAATAAGAGTTCCTCATTTCCTAATTAAATTAAATGAAAACATACAACCATTAACTATGCTGCTTTTGTTAAGAAAGTCTTTCTAGAAATCAGTCTGCTGTTGCCATCTTTTCTAAAGAGAATGTCAGTTGATCTTTAACATGCTATGATTCAAATTAGATAGTGGATTATTTTAACTAGATGATTATATTATCACTCAGCAAGCCTCCCAACAACTGAAAGAAACAATCTCCTTAAGGTGCATCTCTAAATCCTGTCAGTTCTCTTCATACACATTTCTCATGTCCTTGCACTGGGAGGTTCCGGGCCCACATTATCTCTTGCTAGTATCTTTATCTCCGTATCTCAGCCTCCTCCAATGCGCCCTGCACACCTCTATCACGGACATTTTACTAAAACACAAATCAGACCATAACTTTCCCCAGTGATAGGTGCCTAGACCACAAGTTCCACGTGTCAAGTACTAGGACCTACTTGCCTTCTTTCACAAGAAAAGCTGATTTTGAAAAAATAAACATAACAGATGATGGCCTTCTTCTGCTTAAAATCTTCCAATGGTTACCAGCTATATTGTCTCTAAAATGGACCATGAGGGCACCTTAGCGCATCCCTAATTCCTTCTCCCTCCACTCTCCCATGTTCGCTGTGCTCCAGCCCCACTGGGCAGTTTGTTGTTCTTCAGATAAACCAGGGCCTTCGTAACTGCTGCTCCCTCAGCCTGGAACGTCTTCCTCCACAATTTCAAGGGTCGGCTCCTTCTTGTCACTTAGGTTTCACCTCAAATACCACCCTATCCAAACTTCTCTTTCGCCAAGTCCACATTGCTGTTAGATTCTTTTTAGTGTGAATAATAAAATCATCACTTTCTGATATATTATTTATATTTTATTTGTTTTACCCATTTATTATGTCTCTCCTACTAGAATTAAACTCCATAGACAAAAGCCTTTGTCTGTTTCACACAGTGCTGTAAGCTGAGTGCCTAGAATAGTGCCCAGCACCTGGTAGGGGCTCGATAAATATTGGTTAAATGACCGAACGTGCGTATGCTTTGTATTCCTATCTAGGGATCTGATACAGTGCTTTTCACCGATATCTCTTTAAAGAATGAAAATCCTTGACCTCCTATCATCTCGAGATAAAGTCTAAGTCTTTAGCATGGCACGTAGGACCCCTCATGTCTTAGACCCTAACCACCTCTTTTATTGTTCTTCCTCCTCCAACATATTCTCTAGAAATACAGAATTTCCAGCTGTTACCTGAATCTACCATGTTATTTCACATTGCCATGTCTTTCCACATAATGTCACTCTGCCTAGAATGTCCCAATTGCCATGAAGCCTGTCTTTTACCACCATTACCCCTATGTACAGCCAATCGGCTACAGAGTTTTCAAAAAACTTGAACGTGTCTATTATTGAGTTTATCATACTGAAAAATTATGCTTTTTAGCCTCCTCTGTCTCCCTTAATAGACAAAAAAAGCACTCCCTGAGAGCAGGGATTTTCCCTTATTCATCATTTTAGCACCTACTGAATGCCTGGCAGCTAGTATAATCTCAATTAATATTTGAATTGAATTATCTAAACTTCAGTCATACTTATATGTGCATTTTTAAAAAGCTGCCAAAATACCTTCATTTCGAAACATGTCTGCTTACTGTTAAAGATGTAAAATACACTTTCAGCTTAATTAGAGCATGAGAATTCAACTTACTAAAATTATGAGTTGTAAGAACTACATTAATTTGGTTAACACTGAAAAAATACAGTATTTCTCTAATAGTTATCAAGGCATAAAAGCACATATGACAGAGCTATTTACAATTAAAAAAGGTATTTATAACAATCTTTTAAAAAAAGCTAAGAAAACTAATACTTACTTATTTTTAGTCAGTCATTAGCTTGGAATCTGGCTTACTTCTCACAGGCCTTTCCAAAAAACATAATACTAGTGGTTCCAGTCTTTTTAAAAAATTTCATTTAAACAACTGCTAACACAGCTGGCCTGAGGTTTTAACCCCAATCATAGCACCAATTACATAAACCCAAACACAAAGCAAAAAGAGATGAAAAAACAAAAGCGGTCCTTCAAAGAAGATACAGAGCCACAGAAGATGCTCACCATCCCCAGAAGCATCTGTACATTAACCTAATCACATTCTGCAACACAAAATGCTCATTAAAAACACTCAAGATTATTTTTAACCTGTAGGTCATTTTTGTAATCCATTCACTATTTTTGTCTTCAGATTTGGCTACTTCACTTAAAACAACCCAACAGGTTAGAAATACTGGAAACAAATCAAAAAATTAGCATATCAGATGAAAACTCTTTTGAAAGAAAAGCAAGGGATGTAACAGAGTGCTAAAAAGAGCCCAGATCGGCCATGCACCAGGCCCCATTTCTCCCCACCTCAGGCAGCTGGTTGTTAGCATTATCTAGAGAAGGCTCCAAACTTGGGGTCTCATCTCTGATTTGAAGCACTTCTTCTGTTGAGACACTGCCAGTGGAATCTTGAGACTGAAGAAATAAATCAGGATGGTCTGGCATTGTTTCATCTACAGCAGAATCATTGTTCAACTAAAAGAAGAAACAGTAGAATTAGGGATTTATGAGTCAGTGATGGTCACAAAGGCCACAAGAAACATTCTATATCATAAGATATTCGGGAGGCTCAGTTACAAAAAGCTTCTTCGACTTCCTAAAATTACCTTTCGCCCCTATTTGGTCTATACCAGAAGTGGTGCTGTTAATGTACACAGCTAATCCATCAGCAGAACTGAAATATCCTTTAATACAGGTTAAGTTTTGCTAAACAAACACTACCAAAAGGGAGGAGCTCTATATGACTATGTTCACCTTGAACTGAAAATCATATTTTTATAGTAATGCTTTGTGTCTTCCACTGGTCCGCAGATTTGTGAGGGCAGGGGCTCTTCCCTATGGTTTTTATTTGCCCCAATAAGCCTCTCAACTAACCCCTCGCCTACGTTTTAGATGGTAAACTGTAGCTAATAAGCACTGAGTGTTTAAGATGCGCCAGCTCTGTTCATGGTATTTTACATGTTAGTCACTCTAACTTTCCCTCCAACCACACGAGGCAAGTATGGTTATTGCAGTGGATTCTCAAGGAAGCAGAGTTGACTGCAAGTGTGAACTACCTGTTCATTTCTTTAAGCAAAAATAAATGCCACAAAACTTCACTAAAATAAAAAGAATTAAGACAATGAAATTGTTGTTATGGCAGTCCATCATTAGTGGTTTTATATTCTTTGAAAAGCAGTAGTCATTAATTAGAAAAAAGAAAATATTATACCTTTTCCTCTTTTAGGCAGGGTTATAAATTTTCCATGGTCAATATTTAGCATTAGCAATTTCGAGTTTGTGATTTGAAGTAGGTAAAGGCAAAAATTGTTGGTCACTGTTGCCAGTAACTCGAACATTCCTTTAAATGAAAACAGCCCCACAGAGGACCAAGTCCGAGGTGGCACAGATCTAGGAGCAGACTGCCTGATTCAAACCCAGTTTCTAGCTGTGTGTCCTGGGACAAGTCACTGACTCTGCAGAACTGCAATAACTATACTTACTCGTGTGGTCGGAGGAAGAGTCATAGTGACTAATATATGTGAAACACCAGCATCTTAAACACTCAGTGCTGATCAGTAACAGCTTAGCTTATCATCTAAAACTTAAATGGGGGGTTAGTTGAGAGACTTATTGGGGCGACAAAGAGATACCAAAAAAAAAAAAAAAAGTGAGAGGTGACTAGAAGCTAACCACAAGCTGACAACTTTACATTTTGACTAAAGCCAGCTCAGGTCCTGCTGTTTAATACCAGTGCCAACACTTTACCAGCAGACCAAATGTGGGGCAAACGGGTCCAAATCAAAGAGACACACAGTCTAGCTCAGTGTGTAAAAGGCCCTTGTAGAAGAGCTATGTCACTGTAGGTTACGCCTGGTTCTTACTGGTTGATTCCTTATCATATATACCACAGTGGCTAGTCCACAAACGTTCTCTTGCCTCATATTGCCATGTTCAAGTTCCAACCTATCTACCACTGCATCCATTATTTCTGAATGAACAGACTACTCTGCAGCCTTCCTGTTCTCATTTTTCACTCATTCTTTAACTCTCTGCTGTCTGGCCATTGGGATACAAGCCAGAACCTCCATCAAATTGAATTGATCAAAGCAAAGTCATGCTCGATCTTTCCATACTAACTAGGGAAGAAAAGTGGGTAGCGAATTAAGCAGTGTTAGTGTTCACACTGATATAGCAAATATGTATCATTCAAGAGGAGGTCCTCTCAAAGTGCCCCAAACAACTCACCATTACTAGGAGAGGAGCAATATAAAATATGTCTTAGCTGCTAATGGGTGCGCAGTATCAACTTAAACATTTAGTTCTGTCATGAACAACAAAATACTCCATTGTCGCTGTGATTTTGTATTTTCATTTCAGTGTGTGCATTTTACCCAAACTGAAATGAAAAACAGAAATATCAAGAAACAGTGGTTACTAAACTGGAAGTTAAAAGGCAAAGGAGATCCCAGTCATCGTATGACAAAGTAACAACTGTGTACCATCTGCCTCCGAGAGAGGATCTGGCTTGCTGTCAGTGCTGCTTCTTCTTCTGAGGACTCGTCTGTGTCCTCCTGGTTTGTCAGGTTCAGGCTGGGGGTGCTGCTGGAACACTGGTACTCCTGGAGGGATGGAGTGTCCCCTTTGTCAATACTGTCCAGTGAGCGCCTGCGGACCCCCCAGTTGAAATTGTCCATACTTTCACCCTGGAAAGGCAAGACATGATTTCTAAGACCTCAAGTACATATTTATAAATAAAGTAAATGTCACACACCAGGAAAGCATATGCCACGATGGAAAATACTTAATGCATCATCAAAAGCAGAGTTTCAATCAGCCCTTCAATTTCTTGAAACTTTTAAAACATCATTAAATATTCATATTTAAAGAGATCAAAATATTTGGTTGATAACCTATTTTAACTTAGTAATTTTCTTAACTTTCTATATTGTATTACTGGGGACCAATTAAATCTACTATCTAGGCCTTTTCTAATCTAATACACAAACACAAATGAGACCACAAAGACAAATACATCACACACAACAACAAATAAACAATCCACAACACCAGGCTGCAACTTACCTGCAGCTCCTGGTTGGCAAAAAGGAAAACACACAGAATTAGAAAGAACGAAGACAAACATTTAAATATACACTACACTTTTGGGGAAAACTCTTTGTGATTTCTCAAACCCAAAGACTGATTCAAGCTCTGGATTAAGCCTTATGTAGGAAGTCAACATGTGATTCGAATTACATTCTTATGCAAAATATATTGCGAAAAAATCAGAGACAGACACTTAAAACAACATTTCTTGATACACTTTAGCAACACAAACTTTAAGAAAATCTTCGAAATTTACATAGATTTAATACTTGATACAATGCAAAACTGACTTAAAATACCCACATTCAATTGACAACATACAGGGTCACAATTATTTTCGTCTGTAGGATTTAGTCTGTTCTGGCTAAACCAAATGGTCATTTCTTATTATAAAATAGTTTAAAATCAAAACTGCACCTATCAAAACAACTTTCGCCAACTTCAAAAGGTACTATGACAAATTTCAATTTCACTCCAGATTTATAGGTTTCTGCTATTCTCAGATGATCCTTCTTTGTAAGGATATAATTCTTACAATACGTTCTTAAGCCCTGATAATGACAAGTTACAGTGAGTCAGCTAGCAAAGTATGAGTTATTCATGTTTCTTTATTCAAGAGGATTGTCCAGAATGGACGGTTTTAAGTTTTCCTTTCTCTTTCTTTTTTTTTAATACAGCAGAAAAATACTAATTTCAAATGAAATTTAAGATGGAAGTAAATTGTGTAAAATGGATGAACAAAACCAGAGTTGCTCCGGTTGAAAAGGGGGCCTGGAGTTTCACTATTTGGCCTTGGATCTGTCCCTTTTTCTCAGGATATATCCTGGAAGCCCTGGGGCTCTGCAGGTCAAAGTTTGAAAAGCCACCTTCCTAGAACATTACTTCAAATATTATTATGTAGTACAACATATAATAATGGCAACCATCTTCAATATATATTTGGTGGGCTTTCAAAGGTTTCATTAGCAGTTAAGTTTGTTTTGTAGCAAAGTATTTTCCGTTACCATATTTTCAGCAAGATTTAGAGAATCACTATCATTTAATTTGGCCTAATTAAGAGGCCAAATTATTAGCACTGCTTTCCCCAAATTACTGTCACTTGAATTAAAGACAGACTTACAATAAGTGTCTTTAATTTAATCTGACTAAAGTTGCATTCAAAAGCCACTTTTATTATTACTGGCATTTTAGAGTACTAAATGAACTTAGAAGCATTTACGGTGTTCTTTAAAAAAAAAAAAAGCAAACACAAAAAATCCTTACGAAAATGTCAAGAGCTTGCCTTTAGAAATTTTAAATCTGAACTCTAAAAAGCAAATAACTACAAAAAAATTTAGAAGCTGAACATGCCGTGGGATAGGGCAGCAGGTCTCTTTAATCCATCATACTTTCTTGCCTGACCAAGTTTGTCCTATTTCCTACAACATGTTTTTCAAATTATGGACATGAAATCAGTTTTCTAAATCAATACAGAAAGGAAAAAATAAATAATAAAAAAATAAAATGTTTCAATGTTCTTGAAACTTTTATTTTAAAAGTATGTTTACATATATACTTGGTTATGATATAAATGTATTAACTATAGATCACAGTAAAAAATTTTAAAGCCATCGTCCCTATAAGGTGCTAAATAACACTTGTTTGGGGGCTCCTATGAAACCGTACAATTGTGTCTTTGGGAATATGTAAACTATTATATAGGAGCTTGTTCAGCTCCTAAGGTAGTGTAAAGGCATTGTTTGATTCTGAGGCACCACGGCCATCACCTCACATCACCTCACATCACCTCACACCTCACATAGGCTGAAGCATATGAAAGGACCTCCCTCATCTGGTTTCCCATGAATAACTATGGGTGTGACATGGCATAGGCCATACATTTCACTCCTCTACCTCATCTGTTAGAGCCAAAGGAAACATCCCTTCAAGAGAGTTGGTGAAGGCATATGCATTATATAAGTGACTTCGAATTCTTTGGAGAAAGATATACCAATGACATGGTATGGATACCAGGGCAATCCTATTTGTTTTACCACAGTAATTATTTCAGAAACTGGCAAATGTCTCAACTTGGGTCAGTGAGATGGGACAAGAAGTTTGCTAAAAGAGCAACTTCTTCAATTTCATGAGAACATTTCTGGAAGTGACCCTCACTTTTTCTGAACACTGCTGAGTGCGAATGTAAGGCCACACACAGCAATGACGACCGTGTTTTCGTTGTCTGAGGTTAAGCTGGTTTGCAAGGACCCAGAGACCTCACTTAGCCCTTCTAAATAAGCCCTGATTCTGGACTATCTCAGTTTTATATAAACCTACTCTTTGAGTTGGATTTTCCACTTAGAAAGCATCTGAACAGATACAACCATTAATTTAATCTAAACTGAATCAATTTAGAGGAGAAAGCCCTCTGAGTATTAAGTGAGGCATCTGAGAGAGTTGGCTACATCATAAAGAAGTGGTGAGAAATGTCATAAAAAGAATCTCAGTCATCTGCCACAGGAAAGAGTCCTAGCGAGCCAAAGCCTCCTAATCGTCACTTTGGTGTAAGTGCCAAGTTCTTAAAAATTGTTTGATAAACTTTAATTTTTTACTATTTTGCTGCATATTAATTTATATAGTGAATGCCAAACATTTAGGCCTAAGCTCACCCTAAATTAAAAAAAAAATGGAAGAAATTCATTTTTTACTTTATTTTTAAAAGGTAGAGATGAAAAATTAGATGCTCCTCTTTTATTTCAGACTTATTCTGTTATTGGACTAATTATACTAATCACATTTAGTTCTCAATTTAGACTTTTATCTTTTTAACCTTACACTGACCTTAATAAGAAAAAAACCTATGGTCAAATTTTTAATTCTTATACAGCTTTAACTATTCTATGAATATTATAATTGAAAGCTCAGATCCTTACCTCTGCATCTTCCAATTCAACATCTAAAAAGTCAAAATCCTTAAAAACGCCAAACTGTTGTTCACTGGTATTATCTTCCACAGCCACTTCTTCCTCTTGAATTATGTCTTCTGTTGTAGAAATTAGGCTAGTCTGTTGGTCACCGACTTCCAAATCTTCGTTAGAAGAGAATACAACCTGACCCCCCCATACAAAAAAAAGGTCATCCATCAGCTTTGTCACTCTGCATATGAGACATCAGTGCCCTAAGAGCCACTGTAGGCCTCATCTATCAATGACTTCAGAGCTCTAATTTGGTTTTCATGTTAATGTCTAATGGGTTGAATACTTAATTAGCAGAGCTGTCAAGTGTCACAAAGACAAGTCATATACTTTTTTCATGTTTAGTCAATACCCATTGACTAGGGTAAGCTAGAAAAGCAAGCAAGGGGACAGAATAATTCAGAATAATTTCCATTTCTTCATGGAATAACAAGATTTTTAAAACCTTTACACATGCTTTCATAATTACTCACTGATGGATTCTTCGGAAGGCCAGATTCTGGACCGCAGAGAGAAAGCACATTCATTAGCTTTTCTCTTGTTCTTCGCTAAGGAAAAAAAAATTCAAACGGTAGGATTACTGATAAAATAAGACACATTCTCAAGTTCTCATACACACAACAAAACTGATTCTTCTATTCTATGAATGTTCAGTTTTAGTGTTCTTTTACATACCTGTGACAACTGTGGCCTTTTCCAGCTAACAGGGACCAAGGCATTAGAATTAGAACCAGAAGAAGTAGAAGAAGTACTCCTAGTAACAGCAATGACTTTCGGTTTCCCATTTCTTCCAGCTGCGCTATGCTGATCACCATATTTGTTTCCAATAATCGGTGTCTACATAGAAACAAAATGTCAGTGTTTGACTTAAATATTTTAACAAAAAAGGATTAATAATACATGCATTTTAAAAAAACAAACAACAAAAAAACAGCATAAGGAGAAAGATTACTTAGCATGTAGTAGATGTTATAAAAATCAAAGATGATGATGTCTTTGTTTAATCAAGAGATTTCACTTTAATGAAATAAATATCTGAGACTACCAGAGAGCTTATCCCTATTTTAAATACAGACCTGCCTTCCTAAAAACTACAACTTCTACCTTTCTCCCCATGGTATAAAATATATTTTCTTTGAAAGCTCAGAAAATATAAAAATGATTTTTAAAAAATCTCACCAGATTTAATATCTATTAATATTTTGTTTTTATTCCAATACATATTGATAAGTGTGGATTCAAGATAAGTAACAACTCTAACGAAGAAGATCTCTATGTAGCTTCTTATTATAAATCTGATATATATTTCCAAAATATATTTCGGTAAAAACTCTATGATGATGCAAAACTCATTTATAAGTATTTGGCTTTGTGCATTGTCTTGAATTTGCATTTGAAAATAATATTCAGGCTCATCTGCATGTTATACAAGTCCCTTTATGATCTGGTTCCTACCCATTTCCCTAACCTCCACTTCTAACATTCATCCTGAACTTCACAACTTCACACTCCAGCAAAACTGAACTTGCTATTATTGTCCAAATATACCATGCTTTTCTGACCTCTGTTGCGGTACATACTGCCCCCCTTTGCATGGAATATTCAAGCAAAGCTCTTTTTAAGAGTGATTCCAGACTCCTAAGGAGGCCTTCTTTGAAACTACCACCTTCTGGGTAACTATGGTTGGACACGTGCAGTGTGATGATCTGTTTACATGCCCATCTTCCTTATTACGTGCGACTCCTCCATGTCCTGCTGGTGTAGCTCCAGTGCCTACACATGGCAGGTACTTAGGACATTTTAATGAAACAAATTGAAATTTAAGTATGTCCAATGTTTTGAGAATTCATATCACTGCTTCAAACAAATTATTACACCATCAATTTCTGACTTGGGGGAAGAGTAAAGTCCAGTTACTCTATCATATACCCATGCTCTGTACTCCATTTTAGAATTCTCAAGTGATATTAACTAAAAAATTAGCAATAAATATAGTTTCTATTTAAAAAATAACCAATAAGCTTTGGATAAATTTTAATATGGAGACTACACTGTAAAAAAAATTGTTTAAATCTATATATTCCTGATCAATTAAAATGTGATTTAATTAGATCTTTAATTTTTATCTTCCTCAACTCCTCTGGAATACTTGATCCATAATTTCTCTCTTGAAAAATTCCTCCTTTGGCTTGTAAAAAACCATTCCAATGGCACCAAGGCCACTAAGATTGGGCTCAAGTGCTGGAGAAAAAGGAATTGGGGTTCCCAGCAAAGGTCAAAAATCCTTGCATGAGATTTGTATTAATATGTGACATAGTCAGGGCCCAGGTTCCCTTTGGGACTAATAGGCCTTACCTCTGTCTAGCTCTAAAATATTGGGCTTCTCAGGCCTCAATTTATTTTAGCCTTGCTTTTCCTTCCACAATTTCTACTTTCCACATATACAACTCTGAAAACCCTTTAATTTTGTACTTCCACCCAAGTTTTCCTCTAAAACTTAAGATTTCCAAATCTAACTACCAGGTACCTACCTGTTATGTTTCTTTGTTACCTTCAAAGTCAGTACAGTCAAGATTGAACTCATCACCCCCTCCTTCCCTGCCAAAAGCAGTTCTCCCCGAATGGTGCCACCATTCATGCAGTTATCAAAGGAATTGTCTGTGACTTAGCATCTTCCCTCCTTCCCATCAAATCCCAGCAATTACTTCCTCAGTCTTTTTGAAAACTATCCCTTCCCTCCTCATTTTCTCTGTAGCTGCCTAGGGACAGTTCTACATTATCTTTTGTCAAAATTATCCTAATTTCTTTCCTTACTGATTTCTTTCCCCTCCTCCCTGGTCTATTTTCCAACCTGTTGCCAGAGTGAATGTCTTTAAACGCAAATCCTAATATTTCCTACTCTAGCTAAAATTCCTTTAAGAGCTTCTATTGTTTCAAGATACAACTATTTTGTTCCTAGGGCAGGCAAGATCCCTGTGATCTTGTCGGTCCCTATGCCTTCAGCTTCATCTGTCATCACCCTCTACCTCCATCCTCTGTACTCTGCTCAAGGCATGGTGTAGTCACTGGAAGTCTCCAGAGCGCCATGCCTTCTCACACTGACAAGCTGTCATTCACACATGCTGCCTTTTCTTAGATTTAATCCTCCCCAAACTCCCATATATACACATGCCTATCTAGTGTTACTTATCTTTCAACACTCAGCTCAGAAACAGGCTAGATATACGGGTATTCCTATAGTACTTTAAATTTACTTTCAGCTGAGCACTGATCACAATGTTTATTTGTCTATTTCCCCAAGAGATTGTAAGCTTCCCTCCCGAGAGGAGGCCTTCTCTCCACTCCCATCCCACTGTCACACCAATCACAGTGACTCCTACGAGTATGAGCTCAATGCATGATGAATGAACAAATGAACAAATGAACAAATAAAAATTTCTAAGACAGCATCTATACTGACTCCTGAGCATCTTACCTCAGATATATCAAAATGAAAATCTAAGGTCTTCCCAGGCAACTCCTTAGAGACATTAAAAATCTTAGTGAAAGATATTTCAGGAGAACCTATATCTCCTCCATAGGTCTTGGGGATATCGTTGGGCACAACAAGACTTGCAGAGCGAGATACCACCAGTTTTAATATGTTAAGGGCTTCCTTCCAATAAGGACTCTGGTTTGAAAATATAATAAACATATGAGTTACAAAAACATAATTAGGAACAGAAATTTAGTTACTGTAAGTGATGAAAATATTGTTCCTACAAAAATGTTTATGAATCATTTTTACTTTGAGGTCTTTAACAGAGGATCTGAGTTACAAAAGAAAAAAAACCAAGTTATTTGTAATGTTAGTCTTATGAGATAATATATATATTGCTACCACATCAGAATATCTTGCATTTCTCCCAATAATGCTTTATAAATATTATTAATTTAGAAATTCCAATAAAGTATCTAGCAGTAGTGGTAAACAAAGGGTTATGTATATGTGAACTTTCTAGATGAATGAAGTTTATAGTTTTATGGCTCTAAATATTTTAAGTCTTAGAGATAAAAAATTTTAATGCATACATTTTTAGACATGAAAATGCTAAAAGAAATTTAGATTTTTGTTGATGACCCAAGCCCTAAATATTAGGTATAAATACTGTGTTAAAGTGATGCTCAGAGATTACTGAGTTATGCAGTAATCTTTCTTCTCCCTACACATATGATAGCTATGTTTTTGAGTTTTTCTGCTTTTTAAAAATTTATATATTTCTACAACATAATTTAGAAATAATTTACATGATAAATGTATATGTAGAGAAAAATCAATGTCTAATAAAGAACTTATAATATTTTCCCCTTACTAGCTACTTAAAAGAACACATATAAAAAACTACTTTTTAAAAATTTGTTACCAATATCACATTTCAACCTTGTATTATATACATTGTTTCACAGCTAACAATTCTAGAGGTGGGAAACACCATTAAAACAACAAAAAGAAATGAAAAATCTGTAGCAGAACTGAGTTATTCAATTTAGTCAATGACATCTTGATATGAAGGCACCTAAAGCACAAAATGTTTAAAGTGATAAAAAAATCCACATAATATTGACATTTTAAGAATATCACTGTATAAAAGTTTACATTCAACAAAGTTATGACAATAAAAACAATCATTTTTTTTTTCTGACAAAAATAATTAAAGGCTCTGAGCACTATAAAATGCTAACCCTTTTTCAGAAATGTTTCCACATATTATATGAGTAGTTGTGTTTTAAATGTAAAAGATTATCATTCAACATTCTGTAAAATGTTGAATGTTTGAATAAAAGTCACTGATTATGATGACCCATCACCTAAATATGACATTGGTTCACACAACATTTAAGAATATACTCTAGCTATATTAAAATTTATGTTACCAATATCACATTTCAACCTCGTATTATAAATAAATTTGAAAAAGTTAAGTCTACATTTTGAAATTAGGAGATTTTGGAGAAATACCCATTTCCAGCTTCTCTTTAAAAATTCTAAAACTGTGGACAGACTGGACCTGTACTCCAACATGGCGACCATCAGGGTAAGCTAAGCTGTGCTGCTCTTTTTAGATGTGGAATGTACCATTCACTCAGATACAAACCTATGCCCTCTTATAGTTACTTACCAGCCCAGTGGGCAGGCATGCGAGCTTGTGTTTTTGAACAAACGAAATATATCTATGTTTCATAAATTAGTAATTTAATGTAGTATATATTTCTATGGGAGAGCCAGCCAAATGTCTGATGAGTTAACACCTTTATGCTTTATGAAGTAAAAAGCAATGTATTTTAGAAAAAAATATAATAGTTACTTGGGGAAGCTTTACTTATTGAGAGATTTTATAAGATAGAGAAGATAAACAGGATCACCAAAAAATCTTATGTTTTGGGAATATTTGCAATCACTGATTTTCAAGGGAATCTAAAAAATAACCTGGATTACCTAAAGGTATAGAAAATATTTTAATACAGGTTTATTACTTCCAGATATGAACTAGGATATAAACTCATTGCTAGCCAAGTGTTTCCATTGGTAAGTTTCGCTGCAGTGAATGCAAATTTAGTGAACAGGAAATATTAGTTTATTAAAGTTCTTAAAGAGTTTGTATACTTTGATAAATTATATCCACATACTAATCTGCTCAGCAAGGCTTTTCTTAATGGATAGTTCAAAGGTGAAATTCAGTATATACCAGGTGACTTGTTATCATTAACATTAAACCGAGTCTGATATTTTTTAAATATCTGGTGCTTTTTATCAGGCACCATTCTGTGGTCACTCACCTGTACATATTTGCCAATAATCTTTATGATCTCCAGATTAAACTGCTTGACTGGGGCAGCAGAGAGGTCAATATGACTCAAAAGACTATAGATGATCTGTAGTAATGACTGCTGCATACTGGACAATCCTTTTTCTAACAGCTAAAAGTAAAATTAAAAAATATACTTTAATCAGGTTGTAAATGTAAACATTTACACTTATGATATTGAAAAACAAGATTTAAGCCAAAAATTTATAGATTAGAAACCCAGAGACTAAAAAAGGTAAAAGGTAATGTTTATTATTTTTATTTGTCTTTGGTTCAGAAAGGAAAATCAGATGTTTTTCATCTTAATCTTTGTGTTTTCTTTAATTTCCTTACCTAATTTAATTGACTACCATTTATTTTAGGTAAAGAGAAAAAACACTATTATCAGTATCACCAAAAAATAATTACCCCAAGGAATTCACATCAGTCTCTTATTAGCTATGTGATCTTGGACACATTTCTTAACTTCCCTGAGCCTTGATTTGTAAAAATAAAATAGCGATACCACCAACCTCCTAGGGTTTACAGGACAATTCAATTAAATACATATAGTTTTAAATATATGTAACTACTTTAGTACTATTGTTGGTAATACTCTGATGATTATTAATAATAGTACAGAAAGGATATCTTTCACTAGGAAGAGTAACATTTGCGGCAAAGTGTTCTCTCTACAGAGTGGACAAACGTTGCCCATGTGCGGCACACAGCAGGCTGTGTGGTGCCAGTTCCAGATCTTAGAACCCCTGATTGGATCTTCAGGGAGAACTAGTGCTACTTTAGTGGTGAGCTTTATGGTGGCGAAAAGTGGAGCTGGTCAAAGGCACTTAAACTCAAAGCTGATTAAGGAGGTTAGGACTGGTTTTACCTCAGCTCTTGCCCTAAAGGTATAATATAACCCTACAGACTTGCATTCATTCAGATTAGAAAGCTGTCAGACAGGTAGCTCACACTGTCAGCTCTCTTAAATATAAAGTTGATGGGGGCAAACTTATCAAAACCAACACTTTAAAAGTTCACGCCTGTCCTGAAGCCTTTCATGATGGTCAACATAGCTAAGTTAAAAGTGTTAGGAGCAATATTTACAACACTTACTAAGTTATGAATAATGTCTTTTAAGTTTAGACAGTATTTTAAGTTTAATTTCTAGAGGTCAACTTTTTTTAAAGGAAGGTATTACTTTATTATAAGCTGACGAACATTTTTAGTGACTAGGAATTTCTTCCTTTTGAGGTGGGTGGGTATCTACTCAGTAACTTACTAATAAGCATGAAGTTGCTTCCTCAACAAATATTAACTTTTTATGCTGTTCCATTTTTAGCCACCAAAACCACATTTTAGATTAGGAAGCAAATGTATCATCAAAATAAAAAATCCCCCAGAGGAAATGCCTTTGCATACTGTGTTATTCTAAAACAGACTTCAAAGTCAAGAACTAATTTTGTAGAAACAAATATTATAACCAATCTCTATGATCAATACCGCTAAAAACCCATTTTCTATTTTAAATAAAATTGAGGTTAATATTGAGTTTATATCGCTTAAGAAATAAATATGGGAAGAAACAGTGTAAATGAAAAAAAAAACTTTATACAAACTTTATACTTGAAAGGTTTTAGCTATATTTTTGTTTAAAAGGAGATGTATACTCACTCTCAAAGATAATTTGAAGATTAGTATAAGTGCTCCTTCTAGAAATAAGTCTACTTAAAAGTTTTGCCACAGGAGTTAAAAAAAATCTCTCCCCCCATTTTTTGGTAAATTTACCTCTGCAAGATAAGTCACAAGATTAAACATAGTATCTGAAAAGGAGTCATGCAGGTATCTACACACTACGTTGATCCAGTTAGAACAGTCTCTGGAATATGTGTGTGTACTGTACAAACTCATCATGTGTGCCAGATTGACAAGTGTTGGGCATTTTTCTTCTGCGCAAACCTAGAAAAAACAAAACAATTCCATTCACCAAAAGCGAAGATACAAGTTTAAACTTGATTTTGTATTAAATGCATTTAATGAAATAATTTAGATGTATATGTTGAAGTTTTAATGCATTTTATTTCAATACAATAGAAAAGTTAACAGAAGAGAAAAAAAGCACAGGGCATTCTTAAGGGAATAACTTAACAGATAATATGGAAAGACGATTAATTTGTCAAACACAGAATTCTGTTAAATAGTATGCGTTTTTCAGTCTGATGCCCAGTAAAACTGTCTTTGGTAAAAACCCGGACATGGTTTTGTAACAGTTTCGTTTTGTAAAATCTGTCCATGGTTTGGTGCATAGGCAGGCTCCGCCTGGGAATTCTCAGAGAGGTTCAGAGCTGCTGTGGCAAGGAAGAAACGCTATCGTCACAAGCTGCCCGGAGTCTCAGCAGAGCAGTCAATTGCAGAGAGCCTCAATGTGTGCGATATGTTCAAAGGACTTAATTGGACTCTATAAAACCGAGTTCTGCATCTCCAATAGGTGGCAATCTGCGGGGTGGACCCCAAACTGCTCTTCAGGAAACCACCTAGACCTCATCAGCTTTTAAGGTCCTTAGCGAATCATTTATAGGCCACTTCAAAATGTATCGACTTCCTATAGTTTGTTAAAGTACTGAGGAATCTGAATCAACAAACGTTTGGGGGGACCTAACTAACCAAATGGTACCTTCTTAGCCTGTTTTGCTCCCTGAGAGATAGGTGAGGCTGTTCCTTATCCTCTGGGGAACACCCAAACAACGCAGAACTGTGAAACAGCCAGCTGGTCTTGTATTGCTATCTACTGTAAAAGGCTCGTCTCACTGATATTTCTTTTAGTTCTCCTTTTTCCATTTTCCTCACTTATTTTTCCCATCTTATTGATATTTTGTATGTATTTTCACAAACTGCCTAGAGTAATGAGTAAAGAAAGTATTATCTTTTAAAATATACATACTGTAATTTCAATTTTCAGATGACTCTTTTATTTTGTTTCACCATGTGGACATTATCACTGGATAAGCCCAAGATATGAAGGTATGCAAGACTGTGCAGAGACTAACTAACACAGTATGTTGTAAGTTACTTTATGAAGTCATTAAAAGTAGTTGAGTTCATGAATCATTAGCCTCTTACCCATAAAAGAGGCACAAGGAGGAAAAAAACATTTGGCTGATATTTCTTATTTGTATTTAAAAATATAATAATTTATCCTACTATTAAAATATCACATAAGAAAAAAATTCTTTATAAAAAATTTTCCTGAAGAATAAGACATTCCTATACATTCCTATAAAATTCTTATATTCCTAAAGAATATTTTTTTCTAAAGAATGATTTTAAAAAGCCTATTTAAAAAAAAATTCTTTGGAATACATGCTGTGAAATTTTATAATAAAACAAATGGCTTAGATTTAATTTTGAAAAATTTGAATTACCAGGTTAAAATATGATCCAAAAGTGTCTTATAATAAACATTTTTAGCATGCTATTTTTGCTATAATGAATAGTTAAAAAAGACAATATTTGTCCTAAGTGTTGCCTCATTTTGAAATTCTGTGGTCTCCAAAGGAATAAACAGTACAACTATATTTGCATAGTGAGGAAGCACATAATGGCAGAAAATTACTCAACAGTTTAAGTGAGAGAATAATTAAGAAACCAATTTAATTCACATCCTGCAGGCTGCTGAAAGCAAACAGATGGAACCTATGTGTGCTGCTCAACAGGAAGAAAACAGACTCAAAAACAATTCATGACTCACAGAAAGCTAGATATTTGATTGCTTAAAAAAAAGATATTTAGAATTTTCTATTCTTTGCCTCAGTTATGACAGAAGAGGCTTGACACTCCGTGGGCTTCCAAACCCTTCAGGCCAGGCCAAGCTGTGCTCCTCAGTTACCCTGGCACTTAGCAGGGAGCTACTCAACACATTTCAGTTGATATTCATAAAAGCTTCTACTTTCCTTATTAGGGGATTTATGCTTTTTAAATTCCTGAAATCCCAAAGTAAACCAATATACTTTTTCCCCTAATAATTTCTTTCTTATCCTTCACGTAGGAAAAAAAAATCCTTGTTCATGACATTTTCCTAATTTGTCATTAGAATATTAAAATGAATTATTTTAATAAATTATTTTATATATCACTTTTAGACCTCATTAATACAAATACACATTGTTGGGATTTTTAGGCAAATAATCAAAACAGAAGTGTTTCCATTAACTCTAATGGCTCTTCTTTTTAAATACATGCTTTTAAAATGATTGTGTTGAAGATCTCTCCATATCTAATTTATTTAGAAATTTAATTAGGAATGGACTTAACAGTATTACTGTTAATGCTTTACTAGAGTAAACCTAGAAAAAATCTTATACTAATTACTTGAAGATTTATTAAATATTATATATTAAAAAATGGAAAAGTTGTTATTCTTGCTACTGTTGATGTGATTAATGGGATTGCTATTTTATTATTTTTCACTACATTAGCACCCAGAGATAAATTTGCCCTTACCGGTGTTGACATTTGGGCCATGGAGAGGTGTGTGTTTTATGTGGCTATATAGGTGCTTGCTCTTTCCCTTTACTGCTATTCTACTTGTTAATTAAATCTCGGCTTTTAAAAAAAATTGCTTATATAAAAAGTTCTTCCAGAGAATTCTTACTTGCTTGTTCCCTTCTGTTGCAGACTTCTCTAATTTTTTCTCCCAGGGCTAGTTATCTCACTGATATTGCCATTCATTCACCCCATGCCCGACTCAGTTCACCTAATTTCCTGTTGTATGTATATTACTTATAAATTTATACAACTCCTTGTAATGTTTTATTTTCAGTTTGAAAAGCCTTATTTTCGAGACTGAATGTGAGCAAAAAATTTTAAGAATTAAGTTTAAGCAGAAGCTAAAATATTCTTTGTAGTTATTAAGAGAGGAAATTAAAAATATAAAATGTCAAAATCATATTCTTTCAAAATTAAGATTAAGAGCTATACAGCACTTTTAAACCTATGTTAACAGATTATTTAAAACCAGCTACATTACTGTTTCAGAACTGTTCAACAGGAGGGAAAGAGCCAAATAAAGAAGGAAAAAAGAATAAAGGACAGAGAGAAGATGAAGAGAGTATTAAAAGGAAAAGATAAATATGAAGGAAGAGAGAACTTTGAGAATCCCAACATACATCATGCCACTTCTTCCTCAGGGACTTTGCACATGCAAATTCTTCTGCCTAGAAAACTTCCACCCTCAGCCCTGCTCTTTGTTTCTTACCCAGGGATCTTACTTCGGTTTTTGCTATTCGGCCTTCAGTGTCAGCTTAGATATGACTTCCTAGAGGAAGATTTGCTTTATGGGCTCCTAGAGTACTGTACTTCCCAGACCCTATGATGATTGTGTACTTCCTTGTTTGCATCCCTACTATTAGACCCACAAGGGTAGGTATTCCATCTACTTTAATTATCATTGTATTTCTAGCACCTAACCCAGTGAATATTTGCTAGTAAACAAATGAATTAGGAACTGCCAGAAAGGTAGAGGATAAAGTAGGGAAATGGAACAGTAAAAGACTAACTCAGAAGAGTGTTAACTCTAATAAATAATTTAATTCACTGTCATTTGAGCAGTTATAACATATCATTTCTATATAACTCCTTTACATGCATAAAAAGAATAAAAATTTTGATGTGAAAATCACAAAGTTAGTGACAATAAAAAGGTCTTCCCCACCCCATTAAGACAAACTCCAAATAATCTCCCTCTAGTGTTATCTTTCAGCATAACATTTGCTTACCTTTGCTATTCGGCTAGCTGTTTCTTTGCAAAACTGAGTTGGGCTGTCAAAATGCTGGATTAAGTGAGGCAATAAGCAAAGGATGTTAAGAGGAAAGCCTATCAAAAAAAAAAAAAAAGCAAACAATAACTAATTTTATTGCACATCATTTTAAAAGCTAAAGGTATTTTTTTAATGGTTCACAGAAACCATTTTCTTTTTATTTCCTCAATCTTCTAAATTGTTTTGCTTTTACCAAAGAATTTAGGCTATTTCACATATTTAAAAACCTGTTAACTGTGGAAAAGCAGAAATTAGTAGATTTACAAATAAATGATTAGTTTAGACAGTATTAACATTAAAAGACAAAGAGTAAGAGCAATTCTATTAACATCACCTGACAACTGGGAAGGATCCACCAGTGTGTGTTTGGAGACAGCAATGAGTTTACTGAGTAGGTGCACGGTCATTTCTTGTGTAGAAACTGAGGTAAAACCCTTAAGGAAGAGCTGTTGAAGGCCCGGAAAATTATTCCACTTCAATTTGCTTTGTACATTTTGAATCTTCTCTCGACTCTCTGATTTATCCAAAGGCAAATGGATAAGCAGTTTGTTGAGAAGCCTGAGAGCCAGGAGGTATTCATATTCATAATCCGATTCCAATAAAGATGCTGCTATCCAAAAAATGGTGGCCATCAAGTTGGTAGGCTCAGTAGTGGACTGCACATCATATAATCCTTTCTCTCTTAGAGAGGAGAGGCTTCTAGTCCTTGCTAAACTATTGCTATGGTTTATCCGTCCATCCATTATATCCAGTGTGTTACTCCGCCGCCGGTCACCTCTTCGGTCACCAATTAAACTTAATCTCAAAGAGTTACTTCTTGCATTACTGTTATATCCCAAATAACTGCTACTATTAATGGGACTTGTGCTTAGATTGAGTTGTCCAGTGCTTTTCCTGTTAGCTGCATACTTGTTTCCCATTATAGGATCATGGTATGAGGTTCTTTAAAAAAAGAAAAGAACGCATGCGCAATCACTTGTTTTGCTATATTAATTTTACTCTCGAAAACACTGAAAAATGGTAACCAGGAAAAATCATTTTTATCTGACTTTGCTTAATCAAGTTTGAGTTCTTTCCTCCATATTAAAACAAAATGTACAACAGTATCTTTTAGTGTGGCAAACTGTTTCTTTTGAGTTGGAAGTTTGACTAGAAGCGAAAATCCTGTTATACCAATCATGGATAACTCAGCTCTGGGATTTAGCAAACATTAGGTCCAAAGCAGACCCTTTTGTCTTAGCTCCAAACTTGATGGTCCCAATGGCTTTATTTCTGTCAATGCATACTCTTTCCAAAAGAACAAAACTCAAAAAATTTTTTGATTTGTCTCTCTCACATTTAACATTAATTAAAAATAATTACAGAATGTTTTTTAAATGTACCAGCAGAATGCAAAATACAAAGATTATTAGATAAAATCTACTGGGGGAGAGTGACATGTAAGGGATACATTTATAACTTGTTAATTGCTGTTATTCAAATATAGAAGAAAACACTATAAGAACCCAAAGGATGGAATAATTAGCACTTCCCTGGGGAAGTCAGAAAACTCCCTGGGGTGGGGGTGGGGCGGTTAGAAAAGGTGACATGTGAGTTGGGACTTGAAGGATAAGTCAATTCAGGGTTTGCAAAGAGGAGAAAGTGGGAAGGAGGCAGCTCTAGGGTGAAGAAACATATGTGGAATGTGTGAGTCCTGAGGGATGCTGAGTGTGGCAGGAATGGAGCTTGTCAATGAAGCCCAAGTAGCACATCTCTGACCAGGACAGCAGAGGAACAACACTCGCACTTATTTAGCTCTCTGACTTTTTGCATTCTCACTGTCTGAGGCTCGTTTTCCCACTGGTAACTCATCTGAATTCTTTGGTGTCATTCTTACTACCAGTATAAGAATAATATAATGTAACAGATACACATATTTAGCGATTGAAGTTCAAAATATAAATCTACAGGTTGCCTGGTTTAAATTCTTACTGAGAAAGGGCAGAAAGAAGATCATAATGCTTCATCGTTTCAGCCAAAGTGTCAATTGCAGATTCCAATGTTAGAAGAAGCTCAATCACAAATCCCTAGAGAAAAAGGGCAGACTTTAATTATGCTCTGGAAAAAAATTGCAACGGACTTCCCGATGAGATTTAAAAATAGAACAAACTCCACATTAACATTACAAAGTGATTAAACTCTTGAGCAATGTGATCTTGCTGATTGATGAAGACTCATCAAACTAATGGTATAAATTGATTATAACGGCACCGCAAGACATCCAAAATTGCTTAGGTTAGAAATCTAGCAACCATCCTTGTTTCTTTCTCTCATATCTTAATTGACTCTATCATCAAATCTTGAAAATGTTACTTTTAAAATATATCCTAAATCTGACTCCTTTTCTCTATTTCCATAGCTTCCCTCAATCTAAGCTACCACCATTTCAGCTTGGATTCTTACAATAGCCTCTTAACTAACGCCCCCTTAATTTTACTCTTGCCTTCCTAAGAACGCCATCTAGCTACCAGATCGAGTTTTTGAAAAGCAAATTATATTCATCACCTACCTTCCCATCAAAACCTGTGAGTGGTTTCCCACCAATTCAGAATAAACCACCACCTCTCACCAGGGCCTACTAGGCTTCACATGATCCAGACCTGCCTACCTCATCAACCTTCTGCCTCTGGATGCCTCCATCTGATACATTTTAGCCACACTGGTTTGCCTGATTTTCCTCAAAAAAGCCTATTGCTCCTGCCTCAGGGCCTTTGCACTCTGCCAAAAATGTTCTTCCCCAGATTTTCACAGGATTCACTTCTTAAGCTCGTGTTTAAAAATCACCTTTTCTGAAGGTCACAAATAAAACTACTCTCTCTTTCTCATCATTCTTTAACTGTTTCTCTACCTTATTTTCGTAGCATTTATCACTATGTAAAATAGTCTTACATATTACTGCTGGGTTAAAGGTTTATTTCCCCAAAGGAATGTGAGCTCCAGAATGCCAGGAACTTTGTCTTATTCACTACTGTATTCCCCAGTGTCTCGAACAGTGTTAATAAAATCATTCATCCATATAGACTTAAGTTCCTTATTGCCAATATTTCACTTAATTTATCTTAGAGAATGAAATTCATTGTTCCATTTTACATTGAAATTTAACTTCTTATCTCTTTTGCCTTGTGGTCACCCTGGGGTAATATCCAGGACTCTGTGTGTGTGTATAAATATAAAGCTTCCTCTAACAAGTCACTAAACTATTTGATTTGATTAGTAAGTTATTAAATATTAATTATAAAACTTTGTTTCTTAATTCTTTGCCTGCTTGTTAACATTTGACATTAATAATCCTACCTGACCATGATCTAGCTCCACCTGCGGGCAATCTATATTTGGCACTCCGTCCTTGACTAGGACTAGATGCTCAATAACTGCTGAAACAATTTAATGAAATACCTGTGCATCTTCTCCTGGATCCCCTACAGTTTCCACAAGTCTGGAGAGAACATCAGAAAGTGTACTTGCAGAAAGAGGCTGTTTTAGGGCCCTGAAAATCTGAAAGGATCTCCCAGCATAGTGTCGAGAAGAACAAGAAAGTGCTGTTTGCAGAGCAACTTCGCTAAGATGATGTTCCAAATGAACTCCTTCTGTGCAAAGAAAAGAAACGAGAAGATGGTTCTTGTTTTTCTGAATATAGGGGTTATAATCAGCGGCTAAACATTTTAAACCCAGCGCCTGGCACGGTACCAGGCAAAATGGGTAGGCGCTCAAATTTTATGAGTCAATGCTGTTTTCGTTTCAAATTTTATGAGTCAATGCTGTTTCCATTGACATTTTAGACAACTCTTCATTCTAATCTCCAGGGAAGTAATCTGTAAGAACAGGGCTTCTCAACCTCAGCACGACTGATGTTTTAGCCAGATAATTCTTTGCTGCGAGGGGTGTTCTGAGCAGTGTACAGTGTTCAGCAGTGTCCCTGGCTTCTACTCAATTACATATCAGTAGTAACCACCTGCACTGACCCCAAGTGTGACAAAAACATCTCCAGGCATTGCCAAACATCCAGAGGGGCAAAAATGCCCTTAGTTGAGAACCAATGCTTTCAACACATACATTTTTACTATAATTTTTGGAATGTGTTTAATTTTAGATCACAGAAGCCTGTACCTGTATAAAAAATATAAAATCTTGTTACTTCTACACATGTTCTTTAATGTAATTTTTAAATTTTATACAATTGTATTATAATTCTATGAAGCTATCATACATGAAACTAAGAACCCCAAAACGTAACAAGCAGCTTTTTTATTTTTTAGTAGTAACTTCTTCAAACAAAACAAATCTATTATCACTAATGGGTTAAAAAAGAAAACCTGTCTACAACTTTTTATTTTAGGCATTACAACTGTCAACTTTTTTACTAAACACTATCAGAAGTTTTGAAATATTCAAATATTTCATGGAAAGTAAATATCTGAAATATTTATTGAAAGATACCTGAGCTTGACTGCTTGAAAACAGAAACCACATGTTTCAAAAATGTAGTTAACTGCTCAGCACTCTTTATGCTAGGATTCTTGGCAGAAACATCCTCATGGTTCCAAAGAGGCCCTCTTTTTCTGAAAACAGAGAACAGATGTAATTCCCTTGGTTTTTAACTTTCATATTGGCCTAAAAGGTAGGACCTTTGTAGTTAGAAGGGATAGTAGTTGAATAAATCAAACAGCATGTCACATGGTCACATAGCCTACTATTACTATTTAGATACATGAATAAGTTATGAACAATAGCAAATAGAAGAAGGTTCAGGTTATACATTTAATTTCAATCCTCCATCATTACAGTCAAATTGTCTCAGAGGTAGTAGGAAAAGATGACAAATTTTGCCAAATGAGAAGAGTACCGGTTATTACTGCTTATGTGTTAAAGGTTGAAACACAATTTGTAGAGGCCAGACTATATTTAGATTATAGTGCAAAGAAAATAATTTACTAGCAAAAACAACAGGGGAGATTTAGGACAGAATAATGGTCATTGAAAATAGATTTTCAATAAAGTCTCCTTTCTTGAAAGATAAGAGATCTATAACGTATGGCCTAGGCTTCACGGCCCTCCAGTTTGAATTCTCGTAAGCTTTCTTGTCTAGAAACTCTCTTTCCTTAGCATTATAGACAGACTGGTTTACTCACCATTTCCGAACACACTTTTGTTTCCCATGCCCCTGAAATTTTGCTTTTGCTATCAAACACCAGCTCCTTTCTCCTCACCTAGGTTCCTTCCTTACTTAAAGAGCTTTGCGTAGCTCTATAAGTAAGGGAGTATGGTATATTTATATACCATAAATATCTTATAACTGACTGGTGAAGTAGTTAATGAAAGTGAAATACGTATCTAGATAATATAATATTCTCTCTTGGCACTTGGTATCCAGACACGATTAAGGCCCTTTCCAGGTATAACAATGTGAACGCCAAAGAAGAAAGTCTTAGGCGGCACAATAATTTTCTAGATGTTGCACAATACAAACCTGTGTACTTCAAATCAATGGCACTTCAAAAAAAAAAAAAAATAGGTTCACTGTAGCTGACAAATGGAAGAACAACTTGACACCCATATGTTGCTGGAATAGTAAGAACTGCAAATATTACCTTGAGGTAATGAACTCCATGAGGGTTTTGACTTTTCCGTCCTGCTCTACTGAGATGTCGACCTCGTTGAGGACAGTGGTGTGCAGATGGGAAACGGCTGCGCTGTTATTTCCTAGGCTGATGCTAGAAGAGGTAGAACTTGAGCTAAGCCCTGAGTCAGTCATAGGGGAGGGCTGGTAATCAGGTATAAAATCACTAACACCTGCTGAAAGAGAAAGACTATTGTGAATAACAAAACCTAAAAGAATTTCACATAATGTTTAAAGAACTGAACTATACGGTCCCTTACAGATTTACATGGGGTGCCTGAAGGACTCTGTTAGCGCTAGCTGAAACAAATCAGCGCTCCTTCTGTTGGAGCCTCATAAGCACCAAATTACGTCAAGCGAGTTTTTTGGCAAACGTTTCACAGCTTATTTATTATTAAAACGTAACTATTTGGATTTACTTTGCAGTCCTCTGCTGCCATCTGCTGAAGAAAGGTTGAAAGTGGCAGTTTCCTAATGTTTTGGTATATTTCCTCAGCATTTATTAAGAAAGGAGTCTACTTTCTGCTTCATTTTACTTAAAGAAAATGTTAAAGTCTATTTGTAATATTTCTATTATGTCAATAAAATAATTTTAAAGGTTACGACTAATGCCCATATTTACAAAATGACAAAAGGAGCCTTAAAAACAAACAACAAAAACAAACTATGGAATCTTAACATAAAAAAGGCAGTAAATTTTATTCCATTCATCTTTTAAAAATAGTTTTAAAAGATGAATAAATAAGTTTCTTAATAACTTTTTTGTTTTTGTTTTACTAACTATAGGTATTAAGTAAATAACATGTTTTTAACTAAGCAACTTCAAAATTCATTAATACTGTTTCTGACATCATATGATTAGGAAAAAACATAATTTTATTTCAGTTTTTAAATACAATTATTTTCTAGATTACCTATTACTAACCTGAGGATACCAATGAATGGAATAAATAAGTAACAGGTATTAGGAAAGAAGTAAATATTACTTATAAGTAAAAAAAAATTTCACATTGATAGTGAAATAAATTTTACAATTAAGTCTCATTAATTTGGACCTTAATACTTCAAAATGTGTAGTTTGAAACTCATTATACTTCAAAATGAATACTTTTATAAATGCAGTAAATACAATCAAGTGAATGAAAAAATTTTAATATCTTCCACAGTTAATTTTTCAGATCTTGAGATAAGGAGATATCTAATACAATTCAACATCTTTTTCAGAATTAAGCACTCTTTCATTATATCTTCAACTTACATGTTCATAACTTAACATTTCTATGATAAAGGCAATATAGAGACTAGAATACTCCAAATTTAATTCCTTCTTTTAGTGTTTAATAAATGTCAATGGTACTTAACATAATAAAATTACACTTTAAAACACACAGTCTAGTATTTTGACTTTAATTTTCACTATTGCACAATTTCAAATCAATTATGATTCCACTTTCAAATTATACTTTTAAAGTAAATACCTGTGAAAGTATAATCTAAGTGTGCAATTTGTTTGACTGTAAGCACCCTGGGCTCATTGAATTCTTTGTTCCTGAGAAGGACAGAGGCAACAGTTCGGATGTTACTGTTGGATCCCATTACTATTAATAAATGCAGAAGCAGGCGTTTACAATGTTCATACACCTCAGGGTGGCAGTGGTCAAACCCTAAAAAGAATAATAGAAAATAATAATTATCAGTAAAGAGAAATGAGTATTCTCGCTATCAAACGCATATTTTAAAGAAATGCAGAAATTATGTAAAATATTTTGTATAGATGATATACTACATAAAGTTTTTTATTGGCCGATAGTTTGTGTACACTTTTACAACAGCCTATTGTCCTATAGCACTATGGAGAATCGAGATAAGTTTTCAATGTGTTTTATGTCTAAAATTTAGTAATCTCTTAGAAATTATTGTTACATAGCACTAGACGTAAAAGGCAAGCTTTTCTTTTGTGCCTAGCACAAACAGAAAGTCAGTAGATGTTTGATTACCAAAGGAATGAAGTAATACATATGTAAGTGTACATATCAGGAAAGCTTAGGAGAAGATGGCTATCGTGACTTGTTTCAGGACAGCAATCCTACAAGCCTGAAAGATGCAATTGATGTATGTGACAGAGCCCACACGTTTGTTGCAGAAGGCACAGTGGTCAGACTGTTCACAATCCAACTCTTTTGGGAAACACTTAGAATCCATTTCAATTTTCTACTTACTCCGAAAGTTTCCAATCCCAGAGGTAGATTAATTTTACTCTTGCTACAGATACAGAATTTTTCCTTCTAGGGGGTATGTGTGTTTGTGTGCAGAGTGGGAGGGGCCGTAGGACAGAAATAAGAAAGAGGATAGACTTGTTTGTGGTTAAAAAAGAGACTAGGAATAACCCCCACCAGACCATAAGAATCACAGTAAAAAGTGTCAGAGAAATCGCATAGAAAAAAAAACAGGAATAGAAACACATAGAAACTTAATTAAAACCATATTGCTTTTAAATTATCACAAAAATATAAAATAAAGGAATTAGAATCAAATATTTATTACCTATAAAAATTGCATGAAGAAGAAGATGGAGGTAGTTTCCCCATTCTACCTTCACACTGTGATCAATAATCAGATCAGTCAAAAGGATCACAGCTATGTTACACCTACGACAAATGAAAATATTAATGCTTTACTAGAGTAAACCTAGAAAAAATCTTATACAAATTACTTGAAGATTTATTACTGTATTTTATGGAAAAATACAACCTCTCAAGAAAAACAGAGGAAAAGAAATACAGCCAAAGAAACTGTTAAGTGATAGTTTTAGAAAAATATATCTGTCAAGTGTTCCTTGAAGTTAAGGGTTATAGCTTCTTCATCTGCAACCCTAAGACCTAGAACACTGCTTGCCACATAGTAGGTGTTCAATACATGTTTGGTATATTAATGATTTTTGAGAGAATGCAGTAACTGTTCTACTGTGATTCTGTTAAGTAAGATTTAGTTTAACTCAATTCAAAACAATAGTGCCTACTACTATAAAACAGTATTTTTCAGATGTAGTAACTGGGTCCCAGAAAGGTCAAGTAACTATGCCAGACACCCAGAAAAGCAGCAGCACAATTAGCTTTAATACTATTAACTGTAAGCAGTTATAATTCTTAGTTTAATATTTCTTAAAATCTAAACACACTGATCTAATTTGTTGTAGCATCTAACAAAAGAAGACTGCTTTTATTCTGTGTTGTCAGGTAGCATAAAGAACGCTGAAAGTGTAAAGCAGAATTTGGTTCGTATGAAGTAGGAATGATGCTGTAGTCCACCTGTGAAGAGGTAATCCAGGTGATGATGTTTCAGGCAAGTAATCCACCAGTGGTGACCAGCAGCCTCCAGCTGGTGGGAAGGGTAGTGGCTCTCCTTGATTATGCTCCATCACTTTCAGTCGCCAATTAGAATAAAGTGGCATTGAATCACCTATCAAAATAAAATGATCTCATTTTCTACACCATCTATTTTCTGCCAATATAAGCAAACTCTAGTAAGACACCGACTATTTATAGCATTGGAAAGTGATAAAAATAATTTCCCACTATTTTGACATATGTTTGTAGGAAGACCTGGGTACAAATTTTATCAAATTAATCAAATCAGAGAGAAAAAGAGATATCAATTCAGGTTCCATCCTCTACATCAAAACAAAACTACATTAGCACTTCATTATGATTCCACAATTGATGTCCAAGCCATGAGACCACAAGATAGGTGAAGCTGCCTTGTAACAAGGGCTTTCTGGTAAGTTATTCAACTCTGAATTTCCTGAGATAGGGCCAACACAAACCCATCTTGAAAGAAAATCTGCTCTACTGCAGTGGGGCTGCAGGGTGCAGTAAAAAATGCCATCAGGAAATATGAATTCTGTGTGACATTGGTAAGTCACTTAACCTCTCTGGACCTCAGTTCCGTCATGTGCAAAATGGGGAGATTGGACCAGATCTTCTTCAGGGTCCCTTTCCAGTCTGAAGTGAAGAACTTGTGCTTCTATCTGACCCAACCTTAGTATTATAGTAAACTTGGGTAGATTATTCACTTTGAAATTGCAAGGGAAAACCTTCTAGTAAAATGTGAATCCCTGAAGAAAGAACAAACCTGTTCAAAAAAGCAGCCAGTTGCCAGGGTCTGTTCTATGATGCTTTCTGAGAACCAATTCTTAAATTCCTTTGGATTTATCTATTGGGAACCCAGGAATTCAAAACAAATTTCCTCCATTTATGCTTCTTATTAAAATCGAGACATTTGAGATTACGTTGGAACACCACTAGTGGCAGTTAAATACTCTTCTTAAAAACAGTTTATTGGAAAAATATATTTATTAGCATTAATACAAGTAATAATACACCTCGGCATTATAGTTATAAAAAACATTTGAAATTTATTACTTTTTTCTTCTTCATAAGATCCTCCAGAACTGCTACTGTATCGAGATTCTAGTCTGTGATGTTGGCGATTTAAATGACTATTGTTGAATCCACTGTAGATGTCTAGGTGCACATAGCTATGGGAATGATCACTGCAGTTAGTCACAGTTCACAGAAAAATGGCTTTTGTACTTTATATTTCACTTTCTATGTTAAAAAAAAGAATACAGTATACAAAATATTAACAAAAGTCTACTATGATATATATTACTTTCAACCTTCCAATCCAAAAGCTTAAACTTTTAAGTCAGTTATTTCTACCTGGTGATTTTCTTTAAACTGTTATAGTAATAATGTTCTGGTGAAACTTATTTTATGTAAAACTGGCAGAGTAAACATCCATTCAGAGTTTAAATATGTAAGCAAAACAAAAATTGACTTACCATATTCCACCAATTTATATAGCAGAGGATATAAAAGAATCTAGCATGTCAGCATCTTTAATGCTGAAACAGCTAATGTGGAGAACTTCCAAAATGGAAATATATTTCTTTACTAGAATTCTGTCTAACACAATAAAATATACATTCCAATGGAGAAATTATAATTTATTCTGATGACGATCAGTACCTGTCAAACTGAAAGGCTAATAAAGAAGAGAGAAGTGCTTACCTCTCTTCAATATTCTCTTTTATGGGTTTATTATCAGAATTGCCATCTGTGGGAGCTACCATTGTATTGCTACTGGAAGTAGTTCCTGTAATCAGAAATAAAACAGTATCTGTGAATTTTAATCCTGGAATAATGCAATAAAAACAAAAGACATCAAATTACAGATGACAAAACACTACTAAAATGAGAGCAAAGTAATCTTCAAAAATGAATGTATTCATACCAACCAAGAAGAAAACAAGACAACAGCAACTAAATTTTGGATGCTTCTGGTCAAGATGGCGGAGTAGATAAACACTGTGCTGGCCTCCTCTCATGACCACATAAAAATGCCAACTAATGTACAGAATAACCATCATTGAGAATCACCTAAAATCTAGTTGAAGAGTCTTATGACTAAAGGGCATACAGAAGAAGCATCAAGACTGGTATGAGGGGTGGAAACGCAGAACGGGCTAGCCCAATACCTGTATGTGGAGGTTAAAAATTAGGAGGGATATCTCAGCTGCAGAGGGGTCCCAGCCCCACACTAGGTTCCCCAACCCAGGAGTCCAGTGTTGGGAAGAAAAGGCTCCACAACTTCTGGCTGTGAAAATCGGCAAAAATTGCAGCTGAGTGACATGGTGGGGTGGCTGGAGTTCTAGGAGTTCCTCTTAAAGGGCCCTAACATGGACTTACTTGCTGACAGACTCACTCATCCTGAGCTCTAGTGCTGTGGTAGCAGCTCAAAAGGTGCCAGGGAAATAAGAGAAGGAACTGAATTGTCTGGCTTCAGGGCAAGGGCTAGAGGGGCAACTTTGTCCCAGACAGAAGTGCTGGCAGAGCCATTGTTCCTTTGTTGAGCCCTCCTCTAACCCAGTATTGAGATGCAAATGTGAGGCCATATCTGATTCTCTATCAGCCTGGCTAACAGCTTAACCAGCCCTTGCAGGCCCACCCAAGCCTCCTCTAATGGCTTTTCCATACAAATAGCCTGTCTAGGCTCATGTTGCGGATTTCCTAAAATCTCTCAAAGGTTTATAAACCCCCCCCCCATAATAATATCTGGCCTCAGAATGCCCTGTAACTCTTGTTAAGCAGCCCCAAACCTTAACTTGGCAATGGAAATAGACATACAAGCCCAAGAAGCGCACAGAGTCCTGAACAAGATGAACCCAAACAGGCCCATAAGACATATCATAAATAAAATGCCAAAGGTTAAAAACAAAGAGAGAATCTTAAAAGTAGCAAGAGAAAAGCAATTAGTTATCTACAAGGGAGCTCCCATGTAGACTGTCAGTTGATTTCTCCACAGAAACTTTGCAGGCCAGAAAGGACTGGCATGAAATATTCAAAGTGACCTACAGGGGCCTACAACCAAGATTACTCTATCCAGCAAAGCTATTATCTAGAATGGAAGGACAGCTAAAAAGCTTCCCAGACCAGAAAAAGCTAAAGGAGTTCATCTCCACCAAACCAATATTATGAAAAATATTAAAGGGACTCTAAGAAAAAGATAAAAAAATATGAATAAAATGGCAATAACTACATATCTATCAATAATTACTTTAAGTGTAAATGGGTTAAACATTCCAATCGAAAAACATAGTGTGGATGAATGGATAAGAAAACAAAATCCTTACATATGCTACCTGTGAGAGGCTCATTTCAGACAAAAATACACACAGACTGAAAATAAAGGGATGGAAAAAGACAGTTCATACAAATGGAAACAAACAAAAAAGGCAGGGCAACAATACTTATACCAGACAAAACAGACGTTAAAGCAAAGGCTATAACAAGAGACAAAGAAGGACCCAGTAATCCCACCTCTGAGTATTTACTCGAAGAAACTCAAAACACTACTTTGAAGGGACATATATTTATTACATTTAATCACAAAACTCAGTTTGGTGGGAAGGGATTAATAAGTACAAATTGATAGTTACAAAAATAGTCATGGGGATGTAAAGTATAGCAAAAGGATTATAGTCAATAATATTGTAATGACTATAGTGTCAGGTGGGTACTAGATTTATCGGGATGATCACTGTAAATTATATAAATGTCTAATCACTATGTTGTACACCTGAAAATAATATAATATTGTATGTCAACTGTAACTGAAAAATAAAAATTATTTTAAAGGCAAAAAAAAAATCTAGATGCAGGAAAACAAATGGACAGGAAGTAATTAAGTGTTAAGAAGGCTGAATCCTAAGCTGGTAGTAGAGGAAACCAAGACGCTTTCTTTATGTATATGCTGTTGAACCTCCAAAATGCTCAGGAATTAGGGGCATCGAGTACTTCTGGAAGTAGGGGTTGAAGGTGCTGCTAAAAATGGCAGGATTGGTTGAAAATCTGTTTCAAAAGTAGGTGGTCCCAAGATCTACCCTACTTGCCTCTTCTAACTGGGTGATTGTCTCTCTCCACTCCCAGAAGCCTTTTCTGATGAGACTAAATAAGATTTCTGGACTAGGGCACAACATGTCCAATTGAAAGAGGAACTGAAAATAGGGGGATTAAGTGAAAATACATATACTAAAATTTGAGACTGTACCCCTCACAACCTTTTTATCCCATGGGGCTAAAAGAAGGCTTGAAGACTATATTGTGTGTGTATGTATCTATGGATATATGTATTTGTATATAAACACACACACACGCACACACACACACACGCACACGTCTATACTCTCTAGGCATATGACTAGCAGAGTTTTCCCTGGGGAATCTGATTATCCAAGAAAAAAAACCCTACAGATTCTTATATCAATGAGATCATTGCATGACAAACAATAAAGTCAACAATTTCCACATATGCCTACAGAACATCGAACCAGCTTTTTAATACTCCACTCTCTTTATGAAGAAACAGACCTAGAATTGGGAGGCTTTTAAAAATTTTTAGTTATTTTTTTCCATTTTTAATTTTTCAATTATAGTTGACATTCAATATTATTTTATATCAGTTTCAGGTGTATAGCATGGTGGTTAGACATTTATATAATTTATGAAGTGATCCCCCCGATTAGTCTAGTAAACACCTGTCACTATACAGTTATTACAATATTATTGATTACATTCCCTATGCTTTACATCCCCGTGACTATTTCATAATTACCAACTTGTACTTTCTACTCCCTTCACCTCTTCACCCAGCCTCCCAATTCCTCTTATATCTGGCAACCATCAGTTTGTTCTCTGTATCTATGAATCTACTTCTACTTTATTTGTTCGTTTATATTGTTCTTTAGATTCCACATATAAGTGAGATCATGTGGTATTTGTCTTTGTCTGACTTACTGCACTTAGCATAATAACCTCTATGTCCATCGTTGTTGCGAATGTTAATATTTCTAGACTTGGCAGGCTTTTACTAAGACAAATCAAAACAAACGGCCAGCAATATTTAGAAAAAAAGGAATTTTGGTGGAACGAGAAAACTTTATCAGCTATAAAGGAAGATAGTTCAACCATAAAACATGAAGAGAATGTTCCTAAAAAAATTCTAATTAAAAAAAAAGAAACTGTAATTAAAACCATTCGAGCGGATTTAAAAGATTCAATAGAAGTGTTATTAGAAATCTCCTAGAAAGAACAAAAAGGCTGAGATAAAAACAGATAAGAAAAAAATCAACTGTAAAGATACAATTTAAAAGATTTATAATTATACATTTAATGTTGTTATTACTATGCCCAAAACATGTAATATAAACTGAGTGAGTTTCATAAAAATTTAATCTAATAAACCCAGTTATTATGCTGATTTTCTATGGAAGTTACTCTCTCAGGGACATATTTCTTCAACTCGAAATATCATATATAAGCTGACATAATTGGATATTATTTATAACATTCAAGTAAATACAATATAAATTTAAAGTAATTTCAAGAAGCATTTTTTATATTTAATACACAAACTATATTCATTAAAAAATGCATTCGTTATAAATCTTATTCCAATTCTGAATAAGTATTAAATATGTTTCCATCTAGAATATTCAGATGTCTTACATTGTCAAATTTCTTTACTCATATAAGGAAGTACAAAGTCTTATCAAGTGAATCACCATACATGACTCATGTTTACATTTTTTTGATGATGTTTAAAGCAAACACTTGTTAAAATAAACAATTAGGCAAAGCTTCTTTTCTGAGACAATCAGTTTTAAATAACTTCTCACCTGAGGTGACAGACGGGATTTTATAGCTGGAAGTGATGCGGTAATATGGGGGATTATCCATGTGAGTGACTCCCGAACTGACGGGATCAGTCAGCTGTAGTTCACTCACCAGTTCTTCTAGCAACTGCATTGTTTTATCTCTACCTAGATATACAATAACTTTCTTCACCTGTCACAAAAGAAAGTATTCGGAAAAGTAATTATTCGGAAAAGAAAAAGCAAAATTTTTTATTTCATAAACCTGTCTTCAGACAAATTTTATCAGAGTTAAGTTCAATTTGAAGTGGAAGATGAATAAGTACGACTTAAATTTGACTACAACGCTGATCAGCAGTAACACATTAACAATCGGCCTTATAAATACTGTCCTCCTTTAACACTGCATCTTATTAGAATGACCTAAAAATACTGTTTAATGGTTTCCACAATGTTATCTATTTCCTTTACATTTTTGCTTTTGCTCTTTTTTTAGAAAAGCAAAAGATAACTGCTTTTCTATAAATCAGTTTCCTTTTTTAAAGGAAAAGATTTCAATTACTATCATCCCAAGTTTTGCTCTTATTTTTAGTCAGGCAGCATTCAAACCCAGGATTTACCTTTCATTCTGCCTTCCCATTTTCCACATTCGACCCAGCAGAATAGAGTCGATTAAGAGCAAATAGATTAAGAGCAAAGATCTAAAACTAAATTGGAACTCAAACTATGCAGTGTATACTGGAATGTAAATCTAATACTTATTAGCCATATGAGCTGGAAAGTTATTGTTTTCCCTTCTGCAAAATAAGGACAATAGCACCTACTTCATAAAGCTGTTAGGGTTAGTAAATTAAGATGTATAAAGCATTTTAAAAATGTTAAGTACATAGTATGAGTTGAATAAGTGGGGGGAAAAAAACCATTTCAGTTGTATGCATTATATGTATCTTTCTCCATTCTTTAACCCTATCAGCATAGACATCATCCAGGAACTTGCTAGAAATACAGAATCTCAGGCCCCACTCCCACCTCCAGAATCAGAACCAGAACAAGATCCACAGATGATTCATATGCACACAGACATACGAGAAACTCCGCTTTATATGACGCTTGGAGAGATCTTAAAACGAGCTTTATTCTATCATGTGAAAAGCCTCACAATGGTCACCACTGATAATTGACTTCTTACACACAACTCTTTATCTACCCAACTGCTCTGTTTGCTAATCCCCTGTTCTCATGTTCAGTCATCTCTGACCATGCCAGGTTCATTCCTACTTCTGCTTTTGTTCCATGTGACTGTGAGGACTTCTGAGTTGACACTTCTAACCCCAATCCTGTCAAGTCTTCAAGCCCCATCCCCACCCCACCTCCACTGCCTTCTCTATGAAGCTTTCACTCATTTTTTACAAACAGATCTGGGTTGGAATTACAGTTCTATTAAGTGACAGAGCTAAATGGCCATGTGACTATAAGTTATTCTTCTCTCTGCATTGTTTTACTCATCTGTAAAACTGTGTAATCTTAACAAACTCACAGATGAATTCTGATAATTAAATGAAATAATGCATATGAAGTATTTGTACCATGCCTGGACTATAGTAAGTGATTAAGAAATGATAATTAAGAAATTATTATTATTGTTGTTAAAAATAGCTCCTTTTAAATTCCTGGCAAATGGCTATTTCCTGAATTTCATCTTGGCTTCTTAGAATTCTAACTTTATGCCTGTTTCTAGTTCCAGTCCTAACTCACTCATTAATTCATCCAATTAAGGGCACATCCTGCAAACCAAATATTTTTCTAGCCTCTGGGAAGATAGCAATGAACCAAACAGACAAAAATTCCTACCGCTGAGGAGCTGACATCTACTGAATTGATGAGGTAAAAGTGATGATGTAAGTAGGTAAAATATGTTTGATGATGGTAAGCGCTAAGAAAATCGACGGAAAGGCGGGGGTGGGGAGGAGTGTGGTGCAGAGGCAGGGCATTTCCAGTTTTAGAGTGGATGACCAGCAAAGGTCTCAGTGAGAATGGACTTTTGAAGAGAGACCTGAGTTGAGGGAGTAAGCAACGTGGCTATTTAGGGAAAGAGAAAAAACGTAAGTGCAAAGGGTCCAGGGTGGGAAGGCCTGGGGTGAGAGCAAGGCAGCAAAGGGGTCAAGATGGCCTAAGGGCAGGGAGAATATTTGGAGGAATGCTCAGTGAGGTAACCTGATATCATGCTGTTTGGTACCATACACCCACCTAGCTCTAAGTGCTCCTCAACACTTTCATTTATCGAGTCAACTTGGAAATGCCCAGTAAAGCAAAGCTATTAAATGGTTTGTTTAAAGTTGGATCTGTAAGAACTTCTAGGGTGACATTCTGCAGAGAGAGTCTTCTGTGGAACATACTTTTAGGAGATGAGCTATATCTACATATTCACACACACAGGTTTGTGTGCATGTGTGTATCAGTTTAACTCTCATGTTTGATAGTGTCATATTGTTCTCTTAACTTGAGCAGATTAAAAGATTGCTTTCCACCTAGAAGGCAAAGACTTTTATTTTTCATTGTGTATCTTACTAGGCTTTCCCTTGCTTCCAGAAGCCTTAATCACAATGAGAGCAGTGAGCTCTCACCATCTTGCTCTAATTTCCCAACACCAGATCCTTGCCTAGCAAAAACTATTTTTGTGGTTTCCATTTCAGTATCACTTTCTCTCAAATATCAACTCTAATCCTGCCAGACAGCTATGGTTCCAAGGTTATTCACTCCCAGTTCTCTGCAGTTTTCCTTTGCAGCCCTTATCATGACTATTTTATTAACTTACTGATTTATTATTAAATAAAGAATAAAATTTGTATCATCCATCAGATGATAATGCCCAGAACTTAGAAGAGAACTTAGCTAATAATATTTGTTAAATGAATCAATGAATAAATCCTTGTGCTATTTCCTGACTGTCCTCACCCTGACACTGCTTTGCTTCTGCTGGTCTACTGATGCTTAGACTCTGATATTACAAGACACCATTAATAAAAAAAGAAAAAGTTTTAAGTTAAATGAACTTGAATACATACATAAGGCAAGAGGCTTGGTTCACTATTCACTCCACAAATGCTGATCAAAAAGTGCAAAATTATTTTCAGGTTTTTTGGCCAGCCATCTGCAAGTGTGGTCCACACATTCTCTATCTCCGACCAGGCTAGCTCATCACCATACTAGGTGTAGGAAACACAAAACATGTTTCAATAATGACTGTCTATTTTGTACCAAACTTGTCACATCATGCAATATTAAAAAATAAAGTTTTTATAGAAAGTTTTTATCTTTCTCATATTTTAGAGTAATAATCATTTCTTTCAGCAATGGTAAATATAAACATCATTACAGTCATGCAGTGCATAATGGCATTTCAGTCAACGACAGTCTACATATACAATGGCAGTCCCATAAGATTATAATGGAGCTGAAAAATTCCTGTCACCTAATTGCATTGTAGCCATCATAACATCCTAGCACAATGAATTACTCACACGTTTGTGATAATGCTGTTGTAAACATACTTCCTGCGCTGCCAGTCATATAAAAGTATTGCATATACAATTCGGTACAGCCCATAATACTTGATAATGATAATAAATGACTATGTTACTGGTTTATGTATTTACTATACCACACCTCTGACCATTATTTTAGAGTGTACTCTTTCTATTTACAATAAAAAGTTTGCTGTACAACAGTATGCTGTGTTATGCCAGCAGCAGTCTCATACATCCTGTATTCTCATCATTTTCTTTTCTGCTTGATTTCACTTCAGGTTGTTTTATACAGTAACATGCTAGACAGGCTGGTAGCCTATGAGCGGTAGGCTACACCACACAGCGCGGTATGTAGTGGGCTATATCATCTAGGTTTGTGTCAGTGTACTCTGAAGTTTATACAATAAGGAAACTGCCTAAGGACTCATTTCTCAGAATATACCTCCGTCATTAAATGGTACATGACTGTAATCAAATATGTTAGCCTCTCCCCCAAAATAATTTTATATATGAGGAAAACTCTTCTAGAGAAAGGAATTTATAGTGCATATCTGCTTGGTTACCAGAGGATTATTTAATCTCTTCATCTATTTCTAACCTTATTTACTCCTCCTAACTCAGTAATTGGGTCCAGTAACTGCAGTAGCTGCAAATACAAAACCCATTTTACCTTTGCTGTCATGTACATTAGATTGTTCAAAACCATTGCAGTGGCTTGCGGAGATCCCCAGCCTTCTCCTCGTAACCAGCGCCTGCTAGTCACCATAAGTTCTCGGTCTTTTACAGATTCATCTTCATCCTCATCATGTCGCCTTGCTGTGGGCAAAGGTTTTAAATCTACCAATTCGATGTTGTTCACCCATGGTAACAAATAGTGCAGCATGACTTGCCTCCCAGCAGGGTGAGCTGTTTGAATTCTCTGGCTTATCTCTGTAATTAAAAACAAGCCAAAAGAGGGAACAACTGATATGATTTTGCTTTCCTTTGATTTGTAATTAATTTCAACATCTCACCCTTAAAGAATAGGAAGCTGGTTTTTAGGAATGACATTGAAAAATGAGTACTATTTCTCCTTTTAATAAATTTGACCTTGATGACACCATAAAGAAAAGTAACAGCTAACATATCACATTCTTACTTTTTATATAAAATACCTTTGGTGGTTAAGATAAATGTTTGTATACTGTTGATGAGACTGTAAAATGGTACAGCCACTATAGAAAAACAGTATAAGAGCTCCTCAAAAAATTAAAGATAGAACTACCACGTGATCCTGCAATCCCACTTCTGAGTATTTACCCAAAAGAACTGAAAGGTCTCAAAGAAGTATTTGCACATCCATGTTCACAGCTGCTCTATCCATAATAGCCAAGAGGTGGAAGCAACTCAAATGTCCATCGAGAGATAAATGAATTAACAAAATATGGTACATACACACAATGAAATACTACATGGCCTTAAAAAAGGCTACAACATGAGCATATTACGCTGAGTGAAATAAGCTTGTCATAAAAACATCAATATTGTATGACTCCACTTATATGGAAGTAGAATGATGGTTACCAGGGGCGGGAAAGGGAAGGTATTGTTTAGTGGGTACAGAGTTTCAGTTCTGCAGGATGAAAAAATTTCTGGAGATCTATTTCACAACAGTGTAAACATACTTTTAACACTAATGAACTGTACAGTTAAAATGATTAAAATGGTCAATTTTATAATATGTTTTTTACCACAATAAATAAATGAATAAATAAATATAATTTTAAGATAAAAGACAATTTTTTATACCAGTTATTTAAACTGATTCCTTAAAGAATCTCACATATTTTGGTTCTATCTAGGGGAGATGTCTATGACATACTTGTTACTTTTACATTCACCTCATCTAATGTCCAGACAAGCCTGTGAGGTAGACAGAGTCTGAGTAACTTGCCTAAGGTCAAACAAAGATCCAGTGGCAGAGGATTCAAACACAAGGTTGATTCTAAAGCTCATGAGCTTTTTATGTAGTGTTTAATCTCCATAAATCACTTTAAATAAGAATCTTCCTTTTCCTCAATACTCCTTTTGCCCACGTTTACTTGTACTTATTTACTCATTAGTGAATGTGGAAGCCGTGGTTTGGAACTTGGCTCTGGAATTGCACACACCAGCTCTACCACACACAAACTGCCTGACTGAGGATCAATCTCTGATCCTTAATTTATTATTCTGTAAAAAGAGGGTAACAAAAGTGGTTGCCTCATGGAGTTATTGTGCAAATTCAACATACTAACAATGAAGGGCTCCGTCCAATGCCTTGCATATAGTTATGCTTAATTCCAACTTTTTATAAGACTCTCTTCTATTGGTACATCAATGCTACTGCCTCCACACATGAAACATTAGACTTGGAGCTCTGAAAGGAGTTGAATGAAGAGATTCTAACTGGGGGAAGAGTCAGTGTGTGTGGGAGCTGGGATCATCCCAGTATCAGCTGCCATGCTGACCAATTCCATGACCTCTGAGATCCAGCTTTCCATACAGCAGCCCCTAGAAGAAGCCCAGCAACAGCAAGATTAGTGTTCATGATAGCCACATTATGTTGATGACCATCCACATCCACCCGATAAGGGCTGTCAGGACTGTGGGAGCTGGGAAAAAGAACGGAAAGGGCATGGTCGCTGCCATCTACCAGTACAAACCAAACTGTTTTAAGAACCTAATGTTAGGAGAATTTAAGTTGTTTTAACCTAATGTTAGGAGAATTTAAGTTGTTTTATCAAGTTAATTGGAAATGGGAAACAAACCATTTTCACTGCTGACAAAGGTACCATGGAAAAATGCCCAAAGGTGGCTAAGCCCATTATACCTTGAGCCCAAATGAAAGAAAGATTCACAGCAGAACCCTGTACGCCCCTGGATATAAATTTTGGAGCACATCCGGTACTCAGACTAGAACAAGATCTTGCTGCAGGTGGAAAGCAGAAAAACTAGCTGTCTTTTGTATTATAATAAAAACTTTTCAGTTAAAGGATAAAACATTATGGGGGCATTTACAACAGTGTGCTCATAAGGCAAAAGGTTAAAATAAATGGATCCCCAAAGTGTCCTAAATCTGTATTCTGGGAAACCCAGATAGATATGACATCTTGCCTGACACATAGCCCTGCAATGTCAGAAACTCTGGCAGGAATGAATATCTATTGGCCCCAAGTAAAGGAAACTGGTTTTACTTACAGAAAGAAACCTGTATCTTTATCCCTGCATTATATTAAATACAGACCAGTATACAAGATAAATACATATTAGAAGATTCAGGAAGTTCTACTATCTACTAAAGAAATATGTTTTAAGTTGTATGTGAAGCCCCCTCTTACTTTTCTTTTTTCTTTTTCTTTTTTCTTTCTGGGGTAGAATGAAGAAGGGAGGACAAAATGAGAAAAAGAAGTCCTGTAAAGATTCCATTAATAAGATACCTAAATATCATGATAGAGCAGTATTAAGAGTTTTATTTTAAAATTCTCTACATAAAGACATGTTTTGTTTTGATTCAACCTCATATTTCATATATTTAAAATTTCCTAAAAGTAGTTCTTTAGAAATTATTGCTAATAAAGAGAAACTACTAACCAGTGCAACGATCGATCATACCTGAGAATATGGCGAGAGTTAGCTCAGGATATGCCCTTGCTAATTCCTCAGACAACTGATAATATGAAACAGAATACAGATGCGGCAGAGGAGACAACTGGCTTAGAACTCCATCTGTTCTCTGAACCTCCAATTTGTGAGCATAGCGAAACATCTTCGGTTCCAGGATCTATAGGAATATAATTCCATCAATTTAAGATTTCATGGGTCCTCTAAATTTCAACTATAATTAAAAAAGATAAAAATCTCCCAAGAAATATTTCATTTTAAAAATTACACTTTAAAAATTATACATTGTAAAGTATTTCACACGTTAATTTCTAATTCCACAAAATGTTTGCAAAATATCTGTAACTATTTACCAGGATTTATAGTCCTTGTGTTTAATGGCAATGATTTGGGTTAGTAGCACAGTCTGAAATCAACTTCAGCATCTTAATATAAAATTACTTGAAAAAGACTGATCACTTTCCACTAAAAATATGACTATATAAAACATGTATAAGTGAAAAAAATCTTTAAACAGACCTTGGTTAACCACAATTAAATATGGAATATAAACTAAAAATTCTTACATTATACTATGTAAAGAGCTATACTATTGAACTTTCTTCTTAATTAATAAAGACATCAGGGTGGAATTCCTAAGATGAACCTTACCAGCACTAGTACCACTTCACACCCTTTGGAAAATCAGTATCTACTTGAATTCTATGCTTAACCCTTGGTTAAGAGGAAAGAATTTCATTCTATTATTAATGAGTTAAGGATTATATAATAATGATATATATCCATGCCTGGCAAGTTGACTTCTAGGTTATGTTTCTCAGTCTAATAAAGAAAAATTATATGAGGTTATAAATAAAAGAGCGAATTACTTTTCACTTATTTCTCAAAAAAAAAAAAAATTAAACTCATATTCTTATCTGCTGAACAAAAATAGTTACACAAAAACACAGGCCCCTAACCACTAAATTTTCATAAGTACTTGTACACACACAGGCACACATAGGTTTATGTTTAACATACATAATCTTTCTAAAATATACTTCTAAACAGCTTGTATTACTTATAGACTTAAAAGACCCATATTATCTTTGTCCTCTATTAGTAATGATAATCAGGAATTGATATGACACCTGGATATTAAAAACAAAGCTGAACATTAGTATATTTTCAAGGCAAGAATAGATTGTTATGCTTCATAAAATCCTGAGTGAAAAGATTTTAATTAACAATTATTTACGAACCTGTAGAAGTTGCATAGCAACTTCATAGATGCTTCGAGAAGAATCGGCTGCTTTAAACAGTATCAGATTTAGGAGCATCACTGTGTCACACTGATAATCCCTAGGGACAAATTTTACATATTAGGTAAGTAATGTTTAGAGGCTTTCATCGAAGTTAATAAATACGACATACAAAGGACAAGGCTGCTGCCATGCATGCAGCTGCGAAACCCCTGAGGCGACTGGGTTTTTCTTTAAGGCAAAAGGTACAAAATAGATGCAACGTGATTATGATCCTTATTTGGGTTAAATTTTGTTAAGAGTTGACAGAGAGAAAATACTTGGTTTCTCAGTATTTCTGGACTAAAAGAAACTATTTTCTTTAAAAAAGCAAACAAACACCTAAATAGAATATAAAACACAGTGTCTGGAGCACCTGTTCTGGAAGACATTAGCTATGGCTTTAAAGCAGCCAGCTGCCACCCTCTTTGAACCGGTGTAACATCGATCCACAGCCCAGTACATCAGGTTGCTCTGATCTGGGTTCAGCTCCAGCAGTAATGTAACTGCTTCACAGCCCAACTGATGAACCTAAGAAAAAGTCACAAAATTGCTCAGGACAGACAGAGCAGTGTATTACTTAAATGCCTACGTCTCTACATTTTACCAAAATAATATAGTGCATATATTTATTACATTTAATCACAAAACTCAGTTTCCCTTTGTTTAATTCATTCTCATTTTACTCAGCCAGCAGAAAAAACCACATGGGTAAATTAAACTTGGCCTCCTGCTTTTTGCACAAGACTCTTAGCAATGTCGTTCTCTTCTCCAGCTGAGCTCTAAGGCGGTTGATGAATATGAACAGTGATTAAGTGCTTTCAGAAAACTGAATTCTTAACTTCTCCAGTTATTTTTAATCAAGCTTTATTCTTGTTTTTGATAACCTAATAGAAAAATTATTCTGTGGGGAAAAAAAAATGTAACTCCTATTTTAAATTGTGACGTCTATGCATGTATAGTATGAGAGTACAAAGGGCGTGGAATAAGGAGGGCAGGAGAGCATGATTAATTGGAGAGTGGTCAAAAAAACAAAACAAAACACCCAAGAAATTAAACATAGCAAAAACGTGTTTCTTCCTTGACGCTCAAAGTAGTCTATAATAATATTTTATTTATAGACTTAGAACCATGTTTTGAGATATATACATACTACTACTGTATGAATCCTTCAACGACAAAAAAAAGATCAAATGAGGGTATAATAAATAAGAATTAGAAATTTCTTAGATTATGGCATCCTATTTAATTTTACATAATATGTTTTCTATCTAATTTTAAAAGACTTGTTTTCAGTGGGCCATACAATAATTCCAAATAACGCAATGACAATTTATTATGAAATTTTAGGGGAATTACCAATAATTACCTTTTTGTCCAAAGAGTCCAAAATATTATCCAACCATTTGTACAAATAACCATCTGATGAAAGTCCTACATTATCTGCAACAGGGCCACAACATAGTACAGCAGACATAGCCTTCAAACAATAATATCAGAATTACATTTAAAACAGTTAAGAGGTTAAATGCTGATTGTTTAATGAGAAGAGGCAAGATATTTTTACTCATGCTTATGTAACAACAGTATCTTTAATTTTTTTCTTTACAAAGAAAAGTGAAATAGTAATTTTTGAAACTAGGTAATTTATTATGAGTAAAAAAGTACCAAAGTATCATGATACCAAATTAGACATGGAGTTTGAATGGAACTAAAAGAGGAGGCAAAAAAGACCAAGAAAAAGCACTTAAGCAGGAAAACAAGAAAAAGCACTTAAGCAGGAAAACAAGAAAAAGCACTTAAGCAGGAAAAAAAATGGTGTTTCTTTGAGGCAATCCTCAGTTCTTTAAGAAAATGGTATTCAAATTTTGGGTAGATTCTGTAATGTTTTTATATTACATTTTATGTATTTAAATAAACTTACGGTATAAATGTATGAATATGGAAGGCAAACATACATTCTAATACTCTCAGAAAATCAGAGGAAACCCCTATCCTTTTAATAATTTCAGGCACTGAGAGACAAAAAATAAAGAACTATATTCAACATAAGAAAAAAAAATCAGATTTCTAAGTAGATACCTTTAGTGCGCAGTACTGATGTCTGTTAATCTGCATATTTCTATCACTGTATCTGTCCAAGGGAGTAAACATGATGCTAAAAGGACCTGCCCAGTGACTAAACAACATAAATAGACTGTGACGAAGGCTCTGTTGAGGAAAAATACTTCTTCTCTGGTGCACTGTAAATAAAAAAATAGATGGAGAAAAAATTCATTTCCATTTCTTTTTACTTTAACATACATGTTAACTTATTATTGAATATGTAATATTGTAAAAAAGAAAAGTTTTCATTTTAACTTAACACAAATCTCCATAGTGATAGAAATCATTTACATATATGCAAGTCACAGCAACTAAGTTGTGGTCTATGTCCCCATGTAGCACGTTATGTGAGATACAGCATCTCTGCAAGCAGGACGTCACGACAGGCTCGGTGCTGCCAGGAGGCTGACACAGAGCTGGGAGGCGGAACCCTGCTTCTCCCTGGGCTGTCGCCGGCTACACAGTAAGGCTGGCTAAGGCATTACCATGAACACCTCTGTCTTGGTTAGTTGGTAAGAGAGGGTTTTGGACTAGATAAGTTATTTTTAAACTTCATACGTTTTCAGCAGTGCAGCTGTCTTTATTAAAGGATCCTTACATGGAATCCTGACATACAGAACAAACAAAAGGGAAGCTCATTTATTTGAAGGAAGACATGAGGCCTGGCGTCCAAACCCACTCTGCTGCCTCTTGCTGATGGCACCAGAGGAGAAACAACGTAATTTGAAAACCACTCATTTAGAAGCTCTGTAAAGATTCTTTCTACTTTTAAATCCTATTCTGTAAGTCCTAAATTGTACAAATTTTCATCAATTCTTCTTTTGGAAGAAATGCAGCAGTATCATAATGAACCCATGTGAAAATTATAGACAAGTATTTAGTAATGGACTAAATTATATCTTTACATTAGTGAGCTTCAGATCAGAATACCGAGAGGCAAAAATTGTTCTTTTCCTCTAAATAGCATCATTTGCCCCAAAAGTTCAAAATAGGGTTCCTGTACTTGAAATTCATGTACCTAACCAAGTGCTTACAGGATATTTTTATAAAACACAACTCTGTTCTTACTTGAAAAGTCAACTGTTTGCATATACTTTTTAAGGTAATAAAATAAGTTTTTTTTTAAGAAAAAGAAACATCTGTATTTACATTGTATACCAAAAGCTATATATAATCACATTTTTATGTATTTCACTTATAAAGAATTTATGACTTTTTGAAATAAAATTGCATATTTCAATATTTTAGTGCCTAAACCAGTCAGTACCTGGCATACAGTATGGGCTCAACAATCGGCACACATCTGTTAAAGGAATCGATCAGTAACAGTGTCCTTGTGATACTTTACATCTATGGTGCTTGCTCGGCAGCACATATATATCTATGGCCTACACATTCTCCAATATTCAAAAGCATCTTGTTAATTCTATTCTCAATTACCATTTGGAGTGTTACGTTCTTTGCTCACTGCGTCTAGAAGAAGTTTGTCCAAAGAGTTTATTCTACTGATTTCTTCAAATTTTTGTGTTAGTGTCGTGATTGTCATTGAAAATCCATGTTGGGATGCTTTTTGATTTTTAATCACTGATGCTAATTCAATGGTAAAACAAACTCTTGCCATACATGCTATGCTGACACATTTTCCCAGTAAGTTCACGACTTGTTTTATCAACTTAGATTATAGAACCTCAGGGGAAGAAAAAAATATGATTGCCCCTTAATATTCTATAATGGTTTTAAGAAACTGAAAATCATACCTGGAACATTCTGAATGATATTCGCCACTAAGGCACTAAAATGGCATCGTATATCCTTCAGTGTGTCAGAGTCTTTTTCATTTTCTGCTTCCAGGAGTTGTCTAGTTAAGTCTACATACTCCAGCAAAGTGTTGTTGAGGAAATGTGTTTCATTATCAAGGCCACCACTTGCACTGAAAATATTGAAGAAAATAAATGATAAAGAAAGTGTGATTTTTAAACGATAATTTGAATCAAAACAATTCCCTAATAATCAAAATCAGAACTTGGCATGGTCATGGTTGTGTGCAACTTAACATACAAAAATAAAAGGAACATGATATTGGCTTACGTGATATAAAAATAAATGGTGCTTCTTAATTAAAGAATCACTACTGCAATTTATATTATTCAATTCCGTATTTAACTATTCTGAATACTGAATGTTATTCCCTCTTTGTCAAAATATATAGCTTTTCAAAATAAGGAAATAGGAGGCATATGGGATAGGCAAGATCAGTTTAGAAAGGCTGAAAGAGGAAAGACTAGTTCTATACATTCTCATAGTTGCCATGCATATTATTATACCTTTAGCAGTCAATCAAATATCCATCAGGTATTTATTCTCAGCAAGATTCCTGGGTAGGTATTATTTGGGATGCAAAAATACAAGAGAATTCAAGTAAGACTGTTGGTTTTCAAATCTTCTGTCTAGACTTACGGATTTGTCTCGAGAATCTCTGCAATAAGATTCTCTTGGAGTCAAGAGCTCTGTGACTAGAACTTGAAATCACTGACTGGAAGGGGGTCACATTTGGTTAGTGTCAGATGTCTTGGATTCCAGTCTTGTTTCATCGGTTATTAAGTATGTGTGACCAATATCTACTTCAGAGCATTTTAGTAAGATTATAAATGTATTACTATATATGAAAGGCCCAATAAACTATTAGCACTACAAAAATGATTAGCTATTACATTTATATTTACTTTGATTAACTGTTATATTTGAAAAGTACTTCTAAAATGTATGATTTTAAAAGTAAAATTAATTTTTTACTAGTTGTGAATAGCTTCTTACACATATCACAATGGTTCTACAGTATGTTTTAAAAAAATCAGTCTACGACAATAAAAATATGTTTAATGAATTCATGATGAAAATGTTTCCTTTATTTCCTAAACAGGTGTTTTGAAATTCTAGGTCATGACTTATTTGTGAATGGGAAACTAATTTAGTAGATTGCAACCTGACCCAGAATAAAACATTCATTCATTTAAGAAATATTTATTGACCACCTACGATGCACGTGAGATTGATTGGGTGAACAAAACAAATATCCCTGCCTTCTTGGCATTCAGAATTTATCTTTTTTACTTAACCAAGGAAATATAAAGTCTGTAACAGCAACAGTCTTATATTCATTTCTCTTAAAAGAACAAAATCAAAACACATGACTGTATTCAAAACCATTACTGCTCAATAATAAGTACAGCTTTTGTAGTTAAATTTTAAAAATACAAACACCTTGAAGTTCCCCAAAACAGTATCATTCAAAGATTCTTCATTCACATAACATTAAAAACAACCAAAAATGGAAAAAACAAACAAACAAATAAGATTCAGATGTGTATTAGATTAATTTTTTTGCATCAAGCCTAGCAAGTTTTAAATTTACTTTTCCTAACTTGACCTGTTTTATTTTTCTGGAGGGCAGAACAAAGAATAACGTTTTTTTCCTTTTTTTTCAGTTGATTTTAATTTAGTATAAAGAAAGGTAAAGCAATGGTTTAAATTCTCTTGATTAAAGCTCTATGTTAACAGTACTTGTCAAAAGCATTTGATGCTAACTATGAAAGGTAGTAGGTATATTAAGAAGTAATCAAGACAAATGCTAAAGTAACAATACTACACTTGTTTGATTATTAACATATCCTTTTTTCAAGATCTCTTTTCAGGTAACTATTTTGGAAATGGTTAATTCCAATTTTTTTCCTCCTTCAATGGTCAGGTAACATCATTACCTTCCTTCCTAAGGAAATAGTTATTTCTCAATAAAAGCTGATGAAATTTTCCTCAGGGGGCTAGTCTTAGTGTCAAGATGCCTTTACTTTAGAAATAACTACAGGTTTTATGTTTTCATTTATGAGGGGTAAAAACAATTATGAATAACTTTTGTGGATTTCATTTTTTTTCCCCAAGCATAAAAGATTAACAATGGATTAAAATAAATTTGCAAACCTTATTATGTTAAGTCTTTAAATATATGATTTTCACAAGTCCAGAAGAAATAGATCTTAAAAATGAGGCAAGAAAAAGTTAAATCAGTCAGTAAAAAAAGAGGCTATTATCCACTTGCCCAGATTACTAGATTCCAACAAACATCAAAATTGTAGGAACATTACACCCAGTTTTTGCCTAAAGCAAACAAGTACTGGCGGTAGATTTTTTTCATAAAATTTTTAGGCAATTAGTTAATTTCCTGGATGAAATTTTGACTACTAAATAATGTTTATAACGAGGCAGACAAGTTTTTTTGTTGCAAAGGTGCTTTTGTTTTTCTATATTTCATGAGAGAAAAAATACATTCCCTAATCATTTCAAAGTTTTAAAAATCAAAATCCAATACTGACCTGTGACTAATGACACCAGCATCTGCCAGCAGTTCAAATATTCGTACCAGCTGTACTCGTAAAATATCTCGACGCCTGCGCCGTTTCATGTTCTATTCCAAAGATACAAAGATATTAATTAAAAATCCTTCCGGTTAGTTGATAGAAAACTTACTGGTACAACTTGGAAAGAAAATTATGACTGTCTTAGTTTTAGGGTTTATCAAAATTATTTTGGTTGTGCAATGTAGATTTCAAGCACTCTGGTAGCTGTTGCATCAAAGAGATATGTGCGGACAGGTTGAAATCAATGAGCCAAAATAAAACCATAAACAAAAATTTCAGTGGTGATACCCCTCGTTTGGCGGGAAAATAAAATTCTACAGTTACTTTTAGGTGATTTTCTAATCTCACAATTTTAGAAGAACTGAAGCAGTTAATAAAATGTTCTCTTTGAATGACAAAGAATCCCTACGATATTCCCCAAAACATGACCAAAGGGCAGGGAAAATATCACAAAGGGGACTGAAGAAACCCCAGAGATTTTGCTCATGCCAATATTTTCCATTTAACATGAATTCTGACACAAAAAATAAATACAAATAAAAACAAAAGAAAAAATTTCTTTGATCATTATGGTAATAATAAGTGCCATTGTCTTACTGGGGCCAAATTACTAATACCTAGAACAATAGCTTAACATTTCAACTTGATTCTGCTTCTAACAAGAAGAACTCATATAGTATTAAGATACAGATCTCCTACATCACTATCTTCTATAGCTCATTATTTTATTTATGATGAAATTTTCCCAATACAGAGCAATTTAAAATGTATTTATTACTCTTTCACTTTTGCGTCCATGATCTAATTTTTTGCCTTCCACAAGCAGGCCAATTTACTGATAATCAATTCATTAAATTTTTGTTTTTAGCTCTTTGGAAAGTTTATAGCAATTCCTATTGAACAAGATGGCTTTTCAACAGTCTTTGAGGATTTCTGTAAAGTTGCAGTTGGCCTATGTTCATTCTGTCTCCATAGAAAGATTGTGACTTTAAAGTTCTCAAAATATATCTAATATCTAACATTCAAGGCAATTCACTGTATATATCTATTCAATTGCTATGATGATTCCCCCCCCCCACCAAATTTCAAAAGTATAAATACTGCCACTCAATTTTGTTTCCAAATTCCAGTTTCCTCTAATTAATCGTCCTGCACTGTAACTAACATGATCATTCTGAAACAAAAGTCTAATCAATTACAAAATGGGAATACTACCACTATTCTACAGAGCTCTGTTAAAGGAAGGGAGTGAAGAATTACAGATGCTGTTTTAAAGCCTCTAAAAGAATAGCTACTATCACCATCTCCCTCTCCTGATTAAATTCCTCAACGGATCTTTGACACTAACAGCAGTGATTCTCAGTGTTCTACACCAGACTCATCCACGGTGCTTATTGAAAAAGAGAAAAGAATTCGGGGCTCCACTCTAGAAATTCTCATTCCATAGGCCCAGGATCCTGTAATTTTTAGCAGGACCTCCAGGTAATTTTCAGATTCCAGTGCCTTTTGAGGGTCAGAGGTCTACTGAATAAGGTTTAGACCCGGCACCTTCCATGAGATAGTTCCTATCTTGCTTTCTTGCCTAATCAATCACTTTCCCCCTCATATAATCACACAAAAGAATCTGCAATGTCCAAATTCTTTTATAAAGTTTGCAAATGCTTTTCATTCGCCTAGAAAGTCTTTCCCTTGCTTGTCCACTGGGAACATCCTCCAAATTTCACTTTGAATATCAGGGCTTCATATAATGCTTTCTGTTAGCCATGAGCATAGTCAGAGGCTTTCTCTTCTGTAGCTCATATAACCCATGATCTATGCTTTATTCCAGTGTGTAATACATTGTTATAATTATGATTGACATATCTGTTCCACTAGATCTGTGGGTTCTAAGAGTTGCTCAGAACCTGATACATTATCTGTAGATTTGGGGATCTAGACCTGAGACTGGCAAAATATGGCCCACTGTTCTCCAGTACTGTAAATAATTAATTTTTATTGGAATATGACCACACTCATTTGTCTAGCAATTTAAGTAGCAAAACTGAGTAGTTGAAACAGAGACAGTATGGCCTGGAAAGCTGAAAATATTTACTATCTGGCCTTTTACAGAAGAGGTTTGCCGACCCCGATCTAGACCTGTCTTCACTATAGCTGGAGCAATTTTACATCTGTTTTACACAGGTTTCTGCATAAGATCTCCTGTGGGGGTTGAAAAAAGAGTTCTGTATATTTTTTAAAAATGCTGAAAACTGCACTAGGCAATCTTTTACTTATGAATTTCTAACTTGGTATAACATGTATAATAAAGAAGGCAAGTATTTGCTGTATCAATATTTAACGATAGAAAACCACTCAGCTTACCTCTGGCCTTCTTTCGAGTGCTTCTTTAATTATGGGATGCAATTCCTCTATTAGTTCCCTAGAAGAAAAATGATGTACTGTACATTCTTTTAATTAATAGCTAAAAACAAATGTAATTTGACATCTAGTGCAAAAACGTTAATATTAATATAAGGAGGTTTATCGACAAATGTTAACCCTAATTCTAGTGTTTTAAACACAATTTTTATTGTTTTGGTTATAAAATAACACATGCACACTGCAGAACATTTAGAAAGAAGAAAAAATGGTACAGGCCATTTATTTTAATTTGTAGAGGTAAGTACTATTAAGATTTCTGTTCAATCATTTTGTAGTGCATACACGTTTTACAAAGTTGATACCCTATCATATATAAAATCATATTCTTGTTTAAATTTACTTAACACTAGCATATTCACTTTCACGTGTCATTAATTAAGTCATAATATTCTATTACAAAGGTAAGATACCATAACTTTCTTAACCATTTTCATTTATTACGGATTAGTTAAATTTTATCTAATTTTTCTTGTTACAAATACTACCTCAGTGAACACCTTTGTACATTAATCTTTGTCTTCATTTCTGATGGTTTCCTTAGGATTAATTCTTACAAATGAAATTAAAGGGTTAAAGGGTATGAGCACGAACATGTTAATTTTATCTTTGCTTATATTCTGATTTTAAATTGAAAATATGCTCATTTTGGAAGACTGGGAAAATACAAAAAGTATAAGAAGAAAATAAAATCCATTCTCAATTTTATCATCTACAGAAACCTATTGCAGACATTTAAGGTTATCTGCCTCAAAATTATTTCCATTTATGGGAATTTGTTTTTTAAGACGTTGAGATCATTTTTGTATCCCATTTTTTTTCAATTTGCACAATAGTGTATTTACTTGTCATAAAATAATCTTCCAAGACTTCATCTGTAATGAATGCTATCCTGCACCTGTAGACTTATTACAATTTACTAACCTAGTCTCTGTCGTGCATGTTAGTTAGGGACAAAACATCAAATACCACCTCATATCAATAGAGGACAAACTCAAAATAAATTCAGGGCCCAGAGGACAATAACAAAGCAAAACCCCAGGCATTAAAAAAAGAGGACTTCCTTCATTAATATCAAAAAAAATCAAAAATATCGAACATGTACATATTTTTAAAAAATAATCTAATTCTCTTAAACAAGGGAAAAAACTGTAGTTTTAACTAATAGGTCTAGATTATAAATACAACCACTATAAATAAATTAGGTAGAAAAATATAAAGATTTGCACAGCGTTTTATTACTAGAACATATTTATACATCGTATATATTTGATTTTCATAATCATTCCATGAAGAAAATAGGGTAAATCTTATTTACTCAATCAAAATGGGGAATAAAGCCTCAAATAAATTAAATGACTTGTTAAATGTTACATAACTAGTTTACTGGTAAAAGGACTGATATGCAACTGTCCTGATAGTAAGTGCTCTATCACACCTTCTCCCCCTAGCAGCCACGTTTACTTTTCAGGGCACAGAGAAAACGTTTAATTACCTAAATGCTCCTGGGTTGGTCCTGCCAAGACCTAGAACAAGGGACTCTGTAACTTCCATGCTCTCAGAGCGCATCATTGGAACTATGTGCTTAAACAAGGACGAAGGGGATGGGATTCCAATAATCTGGAAAAAAAAATTATATTTATAGCACCTACTAATGATAATACATCCAACTAAATAACTTGACATTTCAACAATATTTGGTCAAGGAGGTGGGTAGATGAATGGTGCTTCAAAATTCTCCTGTGTGTGCATAACTTTCAAAGGTTAAATAATTTGTCCAATGCCTCACTGCAAGTTCATTAACAGAACTGGGCTTTGTGGGTCTCTTAATTTCTTACAGACACTAATTATAATATACTATACCATCATCAAATAGTCTATGTCTTTCGGTCCAGAAAAAAAAAAGAGAACAAAATTCATCAGTGTTAAAGTCAGATACCAGGTGTTATGTTTTCTCAATTTTCTTCAACTATCTCATAATATCTGTGTCATATCATTAAGACTATATAAGTGATCTTATCAAGTATCACTTGTTTCACTACGTAATTTAGGGAACTTCTACAAAGATATTTAATTATTTAAGTCATTCCTTTTGTATATTGATAAGCGTGAGAACTATAGGAAATAGAACAAGAGAAAAGAGGGATGAAAATTCCTTTAAGAATATTCATTCTGATGAATTTAATTAGCATAGTCCTTTTTCCCTGGAGAAAAACTATATATATAATTAATTCCAATTAGGAATCCATAAAAACAGTAATGAGATTTCTTAAGCTATTTTCTTTCATTATTTATACAAACAACTAATATACTTTTCAACCAAGTTACTTTACTATCCTGGTAAATAAATTTTAAAATATTACTTCTCTGGTGCCATTCAGATTCAATGGCAGATCTGAACAACTTACTTTAGAATCAATGCTATAGCCACTGTCGGGGGTAGACGCCAGCGTCTCAGGAGGAGAGCACCTCACAGACCCTGTAGACGTTGAAGATGATGTGGACGTTGCTGCGCTGCAGCAGAGAAGTAGATAATTTCTCCAGAGGCCAATGTATGAGTCACTGCTTGTGGTCGTATTTACTTTCTTAGCATTGATGGGGCTACTAAGAAAACAGAAGAGAAAAAAACAGGTAGATTTAAATAATACAACATGTTTTGAAAAGTCTTTTTTTAATTAATGCTAAATTCCTATCAATTTAGAGAAGATGGTTAGCATAAAGTTTTTATGAACACTACTAAATCTCTGTGGAATGATATAAAATATAAATGAATAAACTATACTAGACCTAAAATTAAAATATATTACAGGATCATTTTAACATTGTCTCTTATTCCTGTGACTAAAGTTAACATTTTATCAGGTCACATTCTATAACTTATTATACATGCTCAATTTAGAAAAAATAAAAGCACAATGAAAATCACATTTAATCTTTCTAGGCATTTTTAATTCATATACATGTATACAAATGCATGAATATGTCTTTTAACTTATAAAAATTGAATAATTTTATTTCTTTTGTTTTGTACCTGCTTATTATACTTAACATAGATTTCAAACATATTCCATGTAAGTTAACATACTTCCATGACATCATTTTTGTATGCTATATCATTATAGAGATTATGATGATTTAGCCAAGCTTTTATTGTCGAATATTTTAGCTAATAGCAATTTTTCCCTATTATACACAATACTACACATTTAAATATATACTTATTTATAAATTTAACTCTTTATAAATTTATAAATTAGTGTATATTTATTTACAAATTTAATTATTTTCTTGGGTAAATTCCTGAAAGTAGAATTGCAAAGTCAAAAGAATATCCTCATTTTAAAAGCTTTGTCAAATTTCTGTTTCTAAAGATTAGACAAACAAAATATTTTGAAACTATTCTATAAATCTTTCCAAAAACCAAAATTCTATGGAGATTAAGGACTGAGAGCAAAACAAAAACAGGAAAAATACTAATAGACAGTCCTTGCCTTGATGCATATGCATACACACCACCTCATTAATTCATCAACGATGACTTAGTATGTTAGAAAATGTTCAGAGGACTGTGACGGCAGCGAAAATAAAAAAAAATCTGTAAAAAACCATTACTATCATGTTTGCTGCGGAGATATGCAATAAAGAAACAAATAAAACAATGTTAGATGGTGCTAAGTTTGATGAAGAAAAAGGGCAGAGGGGAGATAGAGAATGGTGGTAGGTGAGGGACTTATAATTTAAAATACAGTAATTAGAGGAGACTTAAATAAGGTCATAAATGTTACACTAGGTGGCAAGTGTCACTTGCCATTTAATAAAGTAACATCCACTACACAATATCTGAGGATATACAGAGATAAATAATATTTAGCCTGTATATATGTAAATACCAAATATATATATATATATATATATATATATATATATATATATATATTCAAATACACAAGAAGGAATGATTACTCTGGGCTGGAGATATAAGAGAGGGCTTTAAGAACACGGTGGGATTTGAGATCTGTCAGATGCGAACATGCAGGGGCTAGAGAAAACAAAGCCATTATAGGTTCATGTAAACGGACTCAAAGAATGAGAACTGTAGACCACACTGCATGAAATTTGAGAAGTTTGTTTTGGTTCCAACATGAGAGTACATGAATACCACTGATATAAAAGAAGGAAAAAAGTACAGACTCTCTAAGCCAGGTTTAGAGAGACTTTAATGTGAGCCTAAGGTATCCAGGTGTTGGGTTTATATGGGCAAGTTATATGAAGAGAAGACTCATAGCATGCAATCTGATCAATGGCATGCTAGATAAGATAAAACCAGGAACTCACACTTAGGTTCAAAAATTATATTCTGTATTTAAGGGTAAGAAGAAATTAACATAGATTATAATGACCTTGGTCAACACTCCATCACATTACTAGTTACTCCAAATCTCTACTACTACCCTCAGAACTACAATCTAATTCCATTATATCACTAATCCCTATCAGCTGATGGCCTTCTGTATGTCATCAGGAAAACTAAGGTCACTGAGGTTGGTTTCTCTTTACTTCTCACCTTTTATCTATAAATTTATCTATATTCACATCTATATCCTTCTTTTAATACCTCATCATTCTTTCACTCAGCACAGATTCACTGCACACATGTTAGATATCAAGCACTGTGTAATTGAGTAAACTAACAATTACCATTTGATGAGACTAAAATACATTAAAAGGACGAAAGGGTCATGAGGCTATACCCTTTGCAACTTTCATCTCCCTCCTAATTTCCTACATACATTTTTGCAGGTTATTTATGGGATTTCCAATTCACATAACTTTTCACATACATTATGAAAACTGATAGTACACATATTTTTTAAATTTACACTAGGAAAATAACTTACTTTATGTCAACCTGTGGGGACAACAACTGAAGTCTGGTATATGCAAACATCCAAGCATAGCTCAGAGCTGTGGAGCAGTGTTTTGGGAGGTTTTCTTGCTTTAAAAAACTGGAGAGACTTATAATCCATGGGTCTTGGCCTTGGGTCACATGTGCAAATATCCATATGTGTGATGGACTAATCACATCAAACTGGTGGCTAATAGGAGACGAGTTCCATTCTACTAACATCTGTAAATCTATCGAGCTAGGGCAATACAGCAAAGTAGTCTATGTAGAGAAAAAAAATAATTGGTTATTGCACATTTCAATAACTTTCAAAGTTTTACCACATAAAGTGCTTTAAACTATCAGTGGCCTGTTCGTAGTTTCCAGAACAGAGGTTCTAAAATGGGTGATATGCGGTCCAAGAGGGAACTAAGACAGCAGTGATTTCCTAAAACTGCACATAAGGTTTCTGTGCATGTGCATACCTGCATTTTTCTAGAGATTCCATAGCTTTCATCAGTCTCAAAAGGATCTATATACCAACAAATTAAGAACCGCTGTTTATATAATTTGAATATACAACTTCTGTAGATAACTCAAAAATGAACCATTAAATTTCATGCTGGTCTATGGCCATGCCACCCAGAACATGCCCGATCCCGTCTGATCTTGGAAGCTAAGCAGAGTCGGGCCTGGTTAGTATTTGGATTGGAGACCACCCAGGAAGACTAGGTGCTGTAGGCGTAAAAAATTAAAAAAAAAAATTTTTTTTAAAAAAATAAGAGATTGTAAGCTGACGAGGTCCTTCTAAGCTGTGAGGTCAGCCAAGAGTTGCCTCACCTCAAAAAAAAGAATAAATAAATAAGTAAGTAAGTAAATAAGTAAGTAAATAAATAAATGAAATCTTAAAAAAAAAAAGTCATGCTGATGTGCCCCATATATGCTGAAATGGACCAGACCGGAAAATGGGCTCTTCTCCAGAGGTACACATTCCTAAATATTTGCTCAATGATTTTTCCGAGCTTATACTGAAGAGAAAGATTTATCTTCAGAGCAAATTATATTTCATTCAGACAACAAAAGGTGAATGGCCTTAAAATGAACAGAGGCTCAATTCACTTGACCATTCAACTGATATTTATAAAGTACCCACTCTGAGCCAGGCACTAAGTGCTTTAGGCACTTAAGAGAGTCATCTGTCACTCTTTTTGTTAGCATAATTCATGGTTAATCATCTAAAACAGAATCATTTAAATTGTACAGATTTATAATCACCTCTTAGGTTTAAAGAGTTTTATTACTAACTCCCTTGGTTTTACATAACTTGTGAGTTCTAAGGGCCAAGTGTTAAATAGAAAGCACATCGACCTCTTGTCCATGTATTATGAAATAGGAAGAAAAAATTTCAAGTAGTAAAGTTTGATAGTTATTCTTACATCCATCTTGAAATCTTAATATATGACTTTTTGTTAAAACCAAACTAAGCAAGTTGGCATAAGCTTTCTTAGAAGCGTAAATAAAAAATGAAGTAGTTTTCTTCATTTTAATGAGACAAATCACATTATGACTCTGGCATAAACACTAAAATATTTATTCCATTGCACTTAAACTTATGCAGCAAAACAAACAAATACACTTATTAAAGGCAAAGTGCCATTTTTCACTCCAAATTTCAACAAAATTTCTTCATATTATTTTAACCAGCATATAGGTCAAAAATTCTATATGTTATAATAGCAAATAGCAGTTGATGGTAATATTAGACTTTAGAAAAACTGAGATTGGAAAGATTGGAATTTTACATAGATAAAATATTTTTATTGCTATGAGGAAGTTTACTAACCATGGAAATAAACTAGTGCCACTTTTTTAAAGTATTTTTTAAAAATTTTCAAAGTACATTAATTTTCAAAAATACTTTCTTATGAATTACATTTGTAAAGGAAATTCGTGTGTGTGTGTGTGTGTGTGTGTGTGTGTGTATGACTTAAGTTCCAAAACAAGACTGAATAATATTCAGTCATTACAATCATTACATTATAGTTACAGACAGTTACCTGATCGGCACCAGTGAGATGTATGAAGCTCTCAAGAATAGATGGGCTCAGCCTGTCCATCACATCTATGGCTAATTCATCATCACCCTATAAAAAAGATATCAAATGTCTAAAAAATTTTAGGAATGTTCAAGAAAACTGGCCAAAACTAATTAAACATTAAAAATTCACTTTAGTACTATTTGTTACAAACGGAATTGAGGGAAGGTGGATTAGTTTAGTCCCTGTCAAAAAGACTTTGTCATAAAGTTATACCTGCATGGTAGTACCAGAAATGTAATAAAGATGGACAAAAGGATAGTTTTTAAGTACTTTCATTAGAAACTAAATGAAATACCGAAATCTTACCTTAGGTATTTCCAAAAGTGCAAATAGAGCCCGTATTTCTCTAAGGACACTGACGGCTAATCTCCTAGTGGCAGGTCGACTACTACAGAGAATGACAAGAGCAAACCCTTCGACCACATGGAATACACTGGAATACGGGCTCCTTTCCAGAGGAGGGGGATGAGAAGCTCCATTAGCTACACCGTGCTTGAAAAATAAGTAGAAGTTAAAAATAAAAATTTTTAAACGTATATAAGGACATTCCAGTAAAACAATTAATAAAGAATAATGTAAATCGCAGAAATTATGGCTACAGGTTTCCCTCAGCTCAAGCAATTTAAATAGTATTTAATTTATAAAAATTAGTAATAGTACACAAAAGTGAAAAAAAGCATTTAATTGGCAGTCTAAACAAGAATTCTGTACCTAACTTCTATCATTATCTGGCTACTTTGTAACCTTGGAACTGACACTATTAATCACTCTTGGTCTAACATTTCTGTGTAGAAAATGAGGAAATTAGAGAGCATCCTTTGTACTCAAATTGAGGACCGGAAGCATGGCATCACCTAGGAACTTGTGAGAAACAGATTCTAAGCCCTGGAGATTTGTACGCTCATTAAAGGCTGAGAAGCTGGGTTGGCTTAGATAAGTTAGCTCTAAAATTCCAAGGTTCTGTGACTCATACATTATTATAAATCAAAAATCTGAGCACCTATTATGGTTAAAGAAACATATATACTGTACATGTGAATAAGGGACTGGTACCAAGGATATACCAATCCAATAACTCAAATGGAAGGCTATCAAGAAGTTTTTATTATACAAGTTTGAAATATATTGGAAACAACCAAAATGTGAACTAGAATTGCCTCTACTTTCTACATTCATTCAAAACTCCTTGTTATCAATTGAAGAGGCTGGAAAGGTTTGAACACAGAGATATCATATATTTAATATATGAACTACAGGAAAGATCTGTTTAAGGGATTGTGAACATTTTAAAAGTAAATAAAACTAATACTAATGTTAGTTTTTAATAAAGTCAATACATATTAACACCACTGGTCATTCACCACTGCCCACATACAAAGGGATAATACAAAAGAATTTGGTACCTGTAAGTCCTGGTTTTTGTTATGCATTTGGGTTGCTTGTTTCCACTGATTTATTAATTGTACCAACATCTTTACAGCATTGTCAAGAAGTGTAGGATGGACGTCAGTCACTTCACGAACAATAAAATAAACAAATCCTGAAAGAACATCCTCTCGCCAATCTGGAAAATCAAGCATTAGTGCCTGCAGTGTGTTGAAAGCCAGAGCACGTAGTTCTTCATCCATATGAATTGTGAGCCTACCAAGAACAAAATTCCATTAGTGAACCTCAAAACCCTTCCAGATTAATCATCTAAAACTTAAAACTAAGAACTTAAAAAATATGTCCTCTTAATTGGTTTGCAAGAAGTATAAAGATAGAAACCAATGTTCACTTTTTGTGCTATATTGATCCTTGTGCTAGTCTGTATTTATTTGTTTAAATTCACATATCAATCTATTAATTAGTATTTTTACTATAATTCAAAATAATAAGTTTGATCATAGTGCAAATTCTGTACTTAAGAAAATACAGATTGACATATCAGAATTACATTTAAAAATACTTTAATTGTTAAAGTACCATGTTATCCTACAATCAATCAAAAATGATATCAAATTATAATATCTTAGCACTATCTCATATTTATTTGATCCTTTACTACCACTGGAAAGGAGATGTTTTATCTCATCATTCCTTTCATGCTGCTGAGGTTTACAGTTAAATATAAAATGGCTGACTGTAAAAAAGGAAATAGAACAAATCAAGATGGAATCATTTTAACTGAAATAATTCTTGAAGGTGGAATGAGAGAAAATTTAGGAACATCATAAATGGGGCGTGTCTAGAAAAAAATGGGGAAAAACATGTTGAAATAACTCATAAACCCTTAAAGGCAGTCTGTCTAAACAAATGAGAGGTAGGTTATATTGAAACAATATGAGGACATGAATATAATGTAACAGAACACGAAAAAGAATGATAAACAAGGAAACCAGAAAAGATAGCTGTAGTAGTGAAGTTACCAGTATATGTCATATGAATAAGAGCTAGTTTCTGATATGAGGCTGAAGAGGATTAGTGATAAACCATACTAAGAAAAATGCATCAGAGTCATAAACAGCCTGAATGAATAAGATAAGTAGGTAATATTAAAAATAAGCCACAATTACATGCTGGAAAGCTGGGAAGACGGAGTTATCTTCAGTGACAGAGGAAGAGAGCTGTGTGATTTAGGGGAAAGGAGATAGAGATATCACAGTCTTCACTGCCAAACTCAGTTTCAGTCTTCACTAAGCCAACCTTCCACTCACAATGAGACCGAAGAGAAAATGTATTACAGCTAGATAGACTTGGGAGTAAGCCACCAAGCAGCAGCAGCTACAGGAGGACATCAGAAATATCATACGGGGTCAGATTAAGGATCTCTAGTATGCTGTCTCTGATAGGGGCCCCCAAGGGAGATACTGTGAGAGAAGATGAATACTATATGATGATGACTTTAAAGGTTATTTCAACATCCTTTAAATCATAAATATGTAAATATCCATCTCATCCCCATCTCTGTGACTCAAAAGTATAGACGCATGGGGAGAAGAACAATGTAGCATGGCTAATTTGAGGCAAGGGAACCAATTAACTTTCCTTAGAGACAGCATACAGATCTACAAATTTACAATGCATCTTTGTTTTGTTGGTTTGCTTGCTTTGTTTTAAAGTAATCAGGATCTGGACATCACAATTGCAAATGAGAATGAGGGCAAAATAGAATAGGCCTTAGAATCTTTCTTTCTGCTGAATGAATTAATAAATGAATATCATAGAGGAAAGAAGCAAAGTAAATAGCAAAGCAAACTGTCATTCACTTTTCAGATGTTTTCTCCTTCACTAAACACCCACATCTCTACCCCTTATAGATGCAATTTTATGTTGGTGAGGGGATATGGGGTTATCAACCACAAAGATGGGGTGAGTTAAACTGAAGTGGGAGGAGCAAGAGTGCTTTCCTAAGGAACAGCATTATAAATAATTTAACTTTTTCCTCTATAATGCTGACATGGACTTGGTAACTGTATAATCTAATTCACAACAAAAATTAAGAGAGAGTGGGAAGGAATGAACTCATTTTATAGTGCAAAGTTTCAAAATAACTCCCTTCCTCAACTCATAATCCTGGAAAGAGATAAATACCATTCTACCTCTGATGCAACAGTTGAGCATAGGGTTGTGCATGGGTATGTGGAATGCTAGGTATTCTCAAGAAAGAGGTAGAAAGGGTTACTGGAGCTGTTTATGAATTGTTTATTCATTGCATATCTAACTTAAGACTTAGTGATAAGTGCCTAACAGCCAGTAAACAACTTTCAGTATAGTCAGTATCACTGCTCTCTGATAGTCACTGTACCCGGTTTTCTATTTGGGGCAGGGCTAGTAAACTATGGCTCAAGGGCCGATCCAGCCAGGCGCCTACTGGATCAGTCATGCCTGCTCCTTTACATGTTGCCTATGACTTCTTTTGCACTAAAAAGGCAGAGACCAGTAGTTGTGACAGAGGCCATAATCTGCAAATCCTAAAATATTTATTATCTGAGCCTTTATAAAGGGGATTCTTAACTACATCAACAAAGTGGGTTTTCAACCTAATTAGGTTTGGGAGCTAGTATTTAAGTTTGGTTCATGTTATTTACTCATTTTATAGATTTATGACATGGCTAACAGAGGAAAGAGAGACAAAAACTTCAACCCTGCAGGTACTGCAATAGAATGAAAAAGTAAAAATGAGACCACCACCCTAGGTGCTAAAGAAGTGATTGCTGGAATAAACACAATAATTAATTGTCTAATGAGTGTCTTCACACACTGATAATGCCCACAGGTTAAGGGATAATGTGTAAGATAAATCTCGGGAAGTATTACTAGATAGAAAGCTAGGGATCTGAAAATTAAGATTTGTAGAGAAATCTAAAAGAATTTTAAAAGTGAAAAATGAGTGAGGAGGATGTGTTTAACGAATCATATAAAACAAAATAGGAGTTTAGAAAGTAAATCAAATAGAAGATTAAAAAGTCTTTATTATTACTCTTTTAGTGATAATAGTAACAGGGCTGTGTTAGAAATTTAAAGGAATCAATAGAGATAAAAATCAACATAGCAAAAAGTCATCTCATTTACCTTGCCAACAATTCAATGAGATCAGTTCTGCTCATACCATCAGGAATCAACCTTGGAATAGCAGCAATACAAGTTCTAAACAAATCAATTTTGGGTTTCCTTTCTCCCCTGAAATATATATCACAATAGGACTTAATAAGTATATCACACATGCTAGACAATGAAAGCAAAGTTAGAAAAATAATGACAGAAAATAGGAGCCCACCCCAGAAAGTTGAGTGTATTTAATATAAAAAGAGCACATACAAATCCAGTAAATAATTATCAGTGTATAAACAAAAAAAAAGAATACAGAGATAATTCAGGGGAAAACACAGTAGGGAAGCAAAAAAGACTTTTGGTAATTATAAAACAAATATTGAAATTATTGTATTTAAATAATAAATATTATTTAGGTTAATTATAATTATTTCAAATTAATAACTTTTAATTAAATTTAACAAAGATGGAATTTTTAATGAATTATTAAATAGTAATTATTAAATAGTAATATTTGGTTATTTGGGGGCTTATAAAATTAAAAATTTTTATTTAATATCATTTACTAACAAGGTTCTTGGAAAACAGACTTTCTCACATACCAGTGTTGGTACTGTCTGTTCTTGTCTTTTTACTTCAGGATTTACAAACACACCCACACACAAATATATGTATTTAAAATTTTTATGTAACAAAATGTTAATTTTTGAAAATCATCTAGTTCCTTCAGAGGCTTGATAACAGTTTAATACTATAGTATTTCCTTCTCATTATTCATGATTTTATATATTTTAATTATCTAACCTCTTAAAATACTGGTTTTTATTTTGGTCTGTATTTCAAAGTGAGGCTTTTAGTTAATTTATCCAAATTGTTCCTCAGTTGGCCAAATAATTCTTTTGTAGAAAAGAATTTGGATGATTTAAATGTTTTGGGCTTACTACCAACTTTTAGAGTTTTTATATAGCCAGTCTATCTTTGCATAGTGACCATATGCATTAATTTCAGTTACCTCAATTCAGTTAAATAATACCAGCTCCAGCATGGTTGAATTTTCAATTATTGCACATTAACTATAAGTAACTGCGTAAACAAGCTTCCTTGTTAGCTCTTCAGTCCACCAATCATGATGTACATAACAGAAGTACATCATAATCTGTGACCAGGCACACCATTTCTTTTAAAGTCTGTTGTGATTGGCCACTGCAATTCAGTCATTTGGTTCACATACAAAATAAGTAGTTGTGCTGCTTCCTTTTCTCCAGTGATAAACTCAGGTTATGTTTTACAAAATTAGATCATCAAAAGGGGAAATGGGCCAATAAAGATTAAAGTAGAGTAAAGAAAGGAAAAGTGCTATCATTAGAAGTGAAATTTGACTCAAATATTAATGGAGTCAAGGAAGAAACAGCCGAAGTGGGAATGTGGACAGTGCCATTGCTGGAGACTCTACACATGCATCAGAGGAACCATGTGAGGGTAAACTTATTGACATAAATGAGGAAAGTGGTTGTGATGAAAAGAATAAAGATTTTCCATATAAAGCAATGTAGGAAAAATTTCACATTAGAGAAACTCTCAGAGGTATTAGTGTATACTAGTATGTAATAACTGTACGTTGAGAGATCTGATATCCAATTTGGTAATCTAAGACCTATAAATGCAGATATTAATACCTAAAAAAAGTTTTCCCTTATACAGAATATGTAGATACTTTTTAGTGAATAAAGGAAGTTATTGGCATAGAATACACTCTTTTGAAGAAGTCCCTAACAATAAGGAAAAAAGATGCTGGAGTGATAAGCAGTGACAAGGGTAGAGGCCAGGGAGGTGGGAGTGGTTGGGATGAGTACTATTTCAAAAAAAATCTATTCATATATTATTCCTATCTTTAGCCCTGATTTCCAGAAGATTTTTAGGTTTTCTTTTTTGTTTATCAGGGTTATGAAAATAAGAGCATTTGTTTGGCTTAATAAACCAACCATGTCCACACACATCTGGGGTAACTAGGATTTATCTATCACTCACACAATAAGTGTAAGGCTTTACCATTGACAACAAACTAGACTGAGATCCAGAATGCCTTTTGCTATCTATACAAGTTCCAATGGCACTTTAAATAATAAAACTGAACATGTGGAAGGAATCACTGTATTAATAATTGTAGCAGATGGCAATATGGAAGAACTCCAGAAGAGAATATAACAAAACAAGTAAGCAAGAATCAGCCACCTATACTCTTTTATAAAAACTGAAATAGCAATAAAGAGAAACAATGTACTACATACGTAATCATATCTTCAGGCTCCTTATTAGACATCTGCACACTAGTCATACACATCGGTCTCCCAACTTCTTTGTCCAAATGTCTGAGAATACTATCTAATGCTTTCCTCACTTGAGGATAGTAAATTGACATTCCTAGGACATGAAACCTCACAGTTATAAAATATCAGGAATTAAATTAAAAAGTTATTTTCTATAAAAAATAAAGGCCTATTAATCTTTAAACAACATTAATTTATTATTGTTACAAAAGAAGCAGTTTCAACTATGAATACTCTTTTCCCTAATGGCCATCCTCAGTATATTGGAGAAAATGCGTAAAAATTATGTACAGAACTAAAATTAATTTGAGAGGACAAAATGCGGTAAACAGTATCATATGAGAAAACAAAGATTTAACCTGAAGAATCTTAGCATGACAACTTATAGATATTATCAAAAATTATTCATTTTTGTATCACTGTATACTGGAATAACAATATAAGGCAAATATGGACATTTTAGATTCAATAAAACTTTTACAAAAGAATATTAAACTGCATCACAAAGTAATATATTTATTCTAGTTAACACTAACCTATGACTTTTGCTTCTTCATCTGTCAAGGTTTTATTGAGAAAAATTTTCTTCACACGAAGAGTATTTCCTGAAGGAAGAATAACTCCTGTTGTTGGCATGGGAGGCTCACCATCTTTCTGCTGCAAACTGTCTGCTATTACAAGGAAGACTCTGAGGCCTATGTTCATTCTCTTCAGAGAAAAATGTTTCAAAATAACGAAGTTAGAGTTACAGAAAAAATTTTTTTCATGTTAAAAATGTCTCATCAAACAGCACTGGGGGATGGGAAAACTAAGACTTTCTGTTTAACATTTTTTAACTAGTCTAGGCACTAGAGTTTGCTTTAATATCAAATTCCCAGATTCTACCCACTCACTTTGGTGGTCAACTGTTTCTCCTACTCTCTACAAAGCTTATTTCAAACCTCCATTCTTCCTCATCCACCTCCTACCATCCCCATCCGTCTCCTCCCCACCAAATGATTTGTTTACTACTTCCCAGAAAGAGAAAAACATCAACTTCTTTCAATCTCTCACTAAAATACACATCAGTCTATTCATATCTGCACCTCTTTTTCCTCTCCTTTGCTCTTGTCAGACTCAAGCGGGTGCTGGTCTTCCAAGTTATTAGATCCCATCTGCTCTTACATTTTCGGGAAATTATACTATTTATTATCCTTCTTTTTGTTGGATCTTCAAAACTTCCTCTTCAACTGAATATACCCCATTTCTCTTAACAATACTCATTTACCTTAATGGAATAAGCCCTCCCCATGTAATGCTTCCCTGAAGCAACTCCCACTCATTAGCGACCACACTGCTCGGTGGGCACTTTTCCTGCATCCTGTTTGATTTTCAGTAGCATGGGACACTGTCAAGTATCCCTTCTCTCCTGAAACACTCCCACTGCTGGCTGTGTCATCTCTGCCAGCATTTCGAGTTTAATGTCCTATATCAGACTGCTTCAAGATGAGTTACTGGCCTGCCTTCTTCTATCATTATGTACTCTTTCCCGAAACAATCGCATATGTTTATACTCATACCAGGTCACCTACCAATTTTAAGCCTGACTGACCCTCAGACCCATTTGACAACACTACTTGGATGTCAAAAAGATGCCTCAGATTTGACATGTTCAAATCAAATGCACTTTCCCCTCAAACTTGATTCTTTCTCAATGTTTCTTTTCTCCAGTAAATCGTCTTTCCATCTGCACTATAGTATGTCACCCCAAGCTGCCATTATCTCTGAGGTACACCACTGGTTTCTAAAGCAGGTACATGCATCCTGCTGGGTGTGCAAGACAGTTCACTGGAATACAGGGAGAAAACAACTTTTATTTACATATTTTTTATTATCTAAATGAGATTTAAAGTTTTAAGCTTTATTCATCTTTATATATGACACAGTACTGGTACCTTCCCTTAGTCTAAATAGCAGATGGTCATGTCACATAATCATAGAAGACAACTTGAAGGAAGTGAGAAAGCTAGCTCCACAATGTACCATAGCTCACAGAGGTGTCCTCATTTATTCATTCTTTCAGAGTATTGCAATTTGTGTGCAGTGATTAAAGGAATTAGTAAATACTTTTATCTGGCTTTAATGAAAATAGCTCTCAAAAGCTTAAAAAGACTTCTTAAAAGAAAATACAGGCTAAAGATAATCATAATAAAGTAAATCATTCTACTCCTAGTATGAGAGTATCAGTGACAAGAAAACTTACTTTAGGAACAAATTTGTTTAATGAAGAAAATATTTTTCAAAATGATGTTCAAAAAATGTCTTTCATTATGTGATTTTCGTTGCTGAAAACCACACTGAACATATATATATAACACTCATGTCTTCTCACTTTAAAAATCTGGAAATAAATATTAACTTATCTTAAAAATCCTATAAATGAGAAGCTTCAATAACTTTCCAACCGATTTATTAACTGAATAAAAATATATCTTAAGATTTGACTATGAGGACCAGCACAATAATTTAAAAGACATTTAAAACACACCTTTATTTGCCTTTTTATATTCTCAAATGTCATTAGATTCCGAAAAGCAATTAGCTTGTAAAATATTTTAAAAACAATCTGAAAATGTAATGTCTACAGAGTGAATCAGAGTTTACCAGAGAAAAATAGGACCATGGAATTAGAAAATAAGATTTTTTTCATCTTATTAAAAATTATTATTTGAACCTCCATCTGGGGAAAAGGATTTTTGTTTTATCTCAACACCTAAAACAATGCCTGACACATTTTAGGTGCTTAATAAATGTTGAATGAATGATATTTATTAACGAAACCTGATGTTTATATTATTTATATTTATATTGTTTCTATTTGTATTTGAAACCTGAGCTCATGTCACAACTTCTAGAAGCCAGCAGAGCTGGCTAACTTAGAAAACTTCCAGTCTTGATTATTTTCTACCATGCCTGAAACTACTATTAAACCAGTCATCAGAAAGGTTAAACGACTTGTCCCTGATCATACTTGTAGTTAGAAGTAGAGCTTCTTACTAAGGATTTGAACCTAAGAGTTCTAATTATAGAAACTGTGCTCTAAGAAAAGGCAATAGAGAATAGTACATTCCTACATATTTTTCTTTACCTCTGGATTAATGGTGAAAGTTTTAGTAGATTTTCCAACACTGAGAAGATCAAATATTATTTCTTTCATTGCAAAATCCAAACGTTCCTAGAAAAAAATAATAAGTCCTTTAAGCTTGCCTCTATATGTTCGGTTATTATGCTAAGAATTATATATATAATGGCAGACACAGGTCTGTGCCTGTAAGAAGTTCACAAATCTAGCTGTATATTAGAAAAATATGTATGAATTATATTTAAAAATATAAGGATAAATATTTTATTTAATTATCAAATGATTTAGTACCCAAACCAAATTAAAAAGTTTTAAGTATTCATTCACCAAAATCATATTCAAACCTAAGTAAAGAAATTTTTCAAAATGATGATGAAAGGAAGTCCCACGAGAAAAGCTGTGCAGCTGACCTGGGGAGCAGTGAGATCAGGCAGGAACAGAAAGGGTGGGGCTACCGAAAGGAAATTCCCAAGGAAAAATTAATGAGATTAACTGCTATTTGAGTGCTAGTGTGAAGTGACTAATCCAAGGGGATGGGCACCTCTGTGGGGTGGGGAGGAGGACAGAGATACAACCTAGAAGCAAAAGTTTTCTGAATACTAGATCTAAAGCACAATTTGCTTTCATTTATCTTACTGACACATTTATATACTTACCTAATTATCATTAGTTCTATGTGTCAATAAATAGAAATGTGTTAATTTTATTTAAATATTTCTTACTTTAAAATAATTACATTATGGACTGCCTAAATCGTCATAGTTTTAGTTCAAAGAGAATGCAATAAATGTTCTGGAATCAAAACATTTTCCTAAGTTGAGGACATAACCCCACCTATGACTTTCCAGGGCTAATGTTCCAAAATGGAATGTGACCAAAACCTTAGATTTGCTCACTCAGCACCCACTTAATCCCCTCTAATAATCCTTCCTGTACTGCAGAGGCTAGAAAGCTAAAATGGTATTTCCCAGGATGCCTTGTAACAATAGACCTCAGGATGTGATTTAGACCCTGCTAAGTGGTATAGTTATGTGAGTCTTTGGGAACTAGTTAACAGGAGGAAGATAAGGAGGACAGAGATGACAAATCTATGTTATTGGTAGGGAGCACGGCAGCAGCATGATTCTAAAGCACCTGTGGTGACTTCCTACTTTGGCAACTATTTGACTGTGGCAGAGGCAGCAGCTTCCTTGATAGTCCAGTTCTGTAGTTACCTCTTAATCATTCAGATTAGTCCTATCAGTGATTCTGTGAACTATTCATATTCCTGAAAAGATCCTTTTGGGTTCAACTAGCTATAGTGGATTCTGATATCTGTACCTAAGAACCTAGGTTAATGCAGATTATAAAAACAAGTTTCAAAAAAATCTTTCAAGATACTCAGGAGGTAATTAGTAAATGGACTAGCAGCAGGGTGATCCTTCCTAACCTATATGCTTCTCCCCGTGGGTCTTCTCTCCTTTTCCAAGTGTGTAGATCAATGATTTAAAATTATTTTGTCATGAAAAATCATCAGCATCTTTTATTTTTTACTCTTTAAAGCATACACATTCATTTTTACTATTCAATATTAACAAATGTTGTATCATGCTTTTAGATGTGTAACAAATTTTAAGACTCCGAATTACTAAAATAGATTACTCTTATAACTGACAAGGGTATATGTATTACGAGGTGAAGCACTCACCTGAGCAATGAACTGAATTATCTTCACAAATATATTGAGAGGCGTATCACGAGGAACCACACTACGTGAACCTTTTGGAAAAAGTGCTGACACTATGCTCATAAGACGACTATAGGAAAAAAAAATATTAGTCATAATGGGATAATGAAATTAACAGAACATTAGCAAACTATTCTTCTTATTCTTCATAAAATGTCCAGAGAATTCATATTCCCCCATAAGCTATCTGTAATGTTAACTAAAATTCCATTAATGTGATTTATTTTTTACTAAAATTTTATTTTAAATACACTTTAAAATGAAGGTACTCACCTTTGAGTTACAGTGTTGCTTTCACATTTTATTCTAATTACATAAACCCACAACAATCTGTACAAAGATTCCAGTGCAACTCGAGACATTTTAGGATCTTTATTCTGTTTAGAACAAAAGAGAATTAAAATAAGCTTATTTATTAAAGTACTTGCAATTATTTAAGATCAAATATATTCTCTCAACAACTAAAAGCCGTCACCTTGTCCTCTTTTTATTCACTCTAAAACAGGTTTAAAAATATAAGTATACAGCTATATATGGTAAGTGTATGTTTGGTATATGTTTGTTAAGTACCGATAGCTCAAAAGCAAGCATAAGTAAAAAAATCTTGGGCTATTCCTTATACTCTTAAAATAAAACAGACATTTGCATTTGTGAAATAATGTAGAATATTACTGAGTGATTAACCTTACAAGAGGAAATATGGAATAGTGGGTTAAGAGTATGGACTCTGAAATTAGGAATGACTGGCCAATCCTCACCCTTGGATACTGTTAAATTGCTTGGCGACACATTTTCCTCATCTCTAAAATGAAATAATATGATACCTACCTCACAGATTCAGGAAGTAATTAAGTGAAAAGCAACTGGAACAATGCCTGGCATAGGTTAAATGTTCAATAAGTGTCAGGTGTTATACTACCAACATTTTATTATGATCAGCATATTATTTAAATTAATATTATTTAGAATCAGAAAAGTATTCCACTTCAATCACAATTTGATCGACTTTTCCTTCATACTAGCTATTATAAAAAGCAAAGTTCTTAAATGATCAGTCACGTAATGAGATTTAATTGTGAATACTTAAAATGTAGCTAATCATCAGGTTTACTAGGAGAAACTCTTAATGTTGGTTGTAGGATACAATGATTGCTATAAAATAGCATTTATTTCATTTGATTAGGGGAATTTCTTATTGTTAAACAATGATTTTATATATAGCAACAGACAAAAGGGAGTTTTTGAACACTAAGTAATTTAGCCATTCTATTTTGTTTTCTTAAGATATAGAATAATGGACATCTACCACACACGATTAAAAGCAATGCAAAAAAAGGTTAACAACTGAGGGTATTTTTACAAAAGACGACCACTAGAAAATGTAATTTTGTACATCTATCTATATAAAGATTTGATATAATTGAGAATGTAGTATCAATTACTCTGCTGGTAAGTCTCAATATCAATCTCTCCCTCCCTTGCCAAATCTATGATTCTAAATTTCAAAAACCCTCCCCAAATAGTTTTCTATTAATTAGTTACATGTAACTAAAGTAACATATACTGTATATATTTTACTAATATAACAACGAAGCTTCCTATGGTACTTTCTTTTCTATCATATTACTTTCTTTTCTATCATTTAAATCCAAGATCTCAAATAACAAAACATGAATTCAATGAGTTTTATGTACACTCCAAATAATACTTTCACAGTATTAAATTATATTTTTAAAATATTAATTAATATATAGTAAAAATATTTAAGTCCAATTCCACGTAAAATTATTCTCATATAAATGATTAATAAAGTTTTTAGATTATTTTAAGTGCTGAAGTATCTAGCATGAAAAGTAAAACTTGATTCTCAAACTTTCCAAGATGGACTACTATATTTACAAAGCAAACTTACTTTATCATGAACAATGCCAAAACAACAAGATGAAAATCAATGATTAATTGTTTACTTGGCCACTACCATGCTGCTATCATGTCCAAATAATAAAAATACCCTAAACTGATCTGAGCCTTCAACAAAGATATATATTTCCCCAGTTACAATTTTGGTCTAATGTGAGGAATTGAATTACCTTAACAAAAATCCAGTAATTTTAATATATAATAAAATTTTGATATGTCAGTCAAATATGCTCTTTGGCAGAAATCTTTAAATGTTTCTTAACTTTTTATCTACTGTGAATCTCCCCAAAATAATTTGTTTAAAACCCAAAACAACAGGATAAGAATTTAAAGCATTACATCAAAATCATATTCAAAATCTAAGCTACTGTCTCCTTCACTTCAATTGAAAACTTTTTAAAGTTTCATTTATAATGGCTAATGTAAATTAAACAGATTATTTTAAAACTGAGAATTCTGATTAAGAGTCAACATTTATTATTACTTCTATCAAATTCATCCTCTTGGGGTCACATTAATATGAAACCTGTAGAATGCTCCTGGTGTGTGTTAATCTTCTCTTATAGTAGGAGAGGCAGGCTTGAATAAATAAATTAGACATGCAGTGCAACAATGGGGTAAAAAAAAAAGCCACACTCGAAGGAGATAAAGCAATATTTTACTTTGTAGCATCGACACAACTCACCTGGAGTGTTTCTATTTGTTTTCTGATACTGTTGTTAGATGGCATCTAAATAAAGCAATGTGAAACAGCAAACATAAACATGAGATGCAGCACATGCATGTTAGATGAAAATAAGCACAAAACAAGACAGCTCCTCACCAAGGTCTCTATTTAGAAGAAATTTGAAATTTTCAAGACAGTGGCCAGAAACACTAAGGGAAAAAATCCTACGTTTGGGCTTCATGGAATACATCTATAGTACCCAAATTGAGAAAAAAATACTTAAAATTTTAACTAATTTTTCCTCTTAAAGCACTGCAGCTGAGTTCAAACAAGTTTAAATTTTTTAAAAGAAAATAAGTATTCATTGTAGGAAAAAAAATCTCCAAATTATTTTTATATAGTATATACTCTTACTAATCCTTTGTCTCTCATTTACTCTTTAGAAACTTTAAAACCATTTTTTACATAATGACCTCAGTTGATATAAAAATAGAGGAATGGGAAACTCCCAAATTATATCCGGAATAAAAATAACAGATTTAACAGTTTCAGTGAAAATAAACTGATGCTCTCTCATGTTATTTATGGGCCTACAGGACTAAAGCCCATTTTTTATGGTCGCCAATTTCAAACACTAGTAGTTTTCAAAAATTGCACAATATCTTAGTGCGCCTTGAAAACATATCACATTTTTTTCTTACGACTCTAGAGAATAATGCCCTTTTAACATCCCAGAATTATAGCCAAAATATTTACTTAAAATATTCAGTACAACAACATTCCTTATAGTACATTAAAAGGTAACATGGGACCAGAAAGAGCAAACATTATGGAACTGGATGGATCTAAATGCAAATCTTATCTCTATCACTTTTTGGCTCCCTAAACATAGGTTATTTATTTATTTTCTTTCATACCCAGATACAGTAAAAATTAAATTAGATACTCTAGAGAAACTAGCATAAAATAAATACTAATAAAATTAATTTTAAGAAGTAGCAGGTCTAATGAATGGAAAACAGATATTTTTTGAAATTATGAGATTACTTGAATCTCAAAACAAAATCAATTTAGGTAAGGCCTTTATCTTAACCTATATTTCTAACATATACATAAAATAAATAAATTATACCTATTACAACAGAAGGTAGTTTTTCCCTGAATGCTTAGTTCCTTACCTCAACTACACAGCGTAGCCACAGTATCTAAAACCTAATAAACAGGAATCAATTCATAAAATTTCTGCTGAATAGAGCCTTAATGTAAGTTAAGGGTTAATGGTTAAGACAACTATATTCCAAATATTCATGCTAAGTGGCTCTTACCTCCTTTAGCCTGGCAGATTGACATAGCCATTAATGAAAATGAACAACATGCCAGAAATATTTAACAGGAGGTAAGGGTTCAAAGAAAATAGAGCACTTTAAATGAAAGCCTTAAGACAAAAAAATAAAGTAAAATAAAGTTAAGGTACTGCGAAAGAATTGCAAATATGTTAGGGGGAAACGTAGATATATAAAAATAATTCCAACGAGCAACAGAAAAGTTTGAATTGTCATGAAACAAAGCAAATTTCCGGGAACACTTAAATGCATGTCTTAAAATACTTTATTAAGAGTATATATAAAAAAAAACGAGCTTCCAATTAAGGTGGCAGAGTAGGTATATGCCATGCTCACCTCCTCCCATGACCACTGCAAAATTAAAACTAAATTACAGAACTCTCATTGAGAATGGCTTGAAATCTAGCTGAATAGAAGTCCTATAACTAAGGATATACAAAAAAGACTACCTCGAGACTGATAGGAGGGGCAAAGATGCTAAACCAGCTGGTTCCGCACCCATATGTGGGAGTTAAAAACTGGGAGGGATATCTAGGCTGCAGAGGACCCGCTGAGGAGTAAGGTGTCCACATTCCATACAGGTTCCCCAGCCCATGGTTCCAGTGCTGGGAAGAGAAATCCCGATGACTTTTGGCTGTGAAAACCATGGAGGATTGTGGCTAAGTGAGAAAAGGGAGACATTCCTCTAAAGGGTCCACACACAGACTTATTTGCTGACAGAGAGTCACTCTGAGCTCCAGCCCTGGGGCAGCAGCTTGAAAGGTTCCAGGGACATGTGGGGAACAATTGAATTGTCTGGCTTCTGGGGGAGGGCTGGAGTGGCAGCTTTCTTCAGACACAAGTGTTGGCAAAAGCCATTCGTCTTTGTTAAGAACTCCTCCCACCAAGTCTGCTCAAGAAGGAGGGCACCATGTCTGAGTCTCCATCATCATCGATAACACCATTTGTCCCATCCTGTGATTCCCAGAGACCTGGCCCACCAAACATTCAGGCCCACCCAAGCCACTTCCAGTAGCTTTTCCATAAAAATGGACTGTCTTGGCTCATGCTGCAGACTTTCCTAAAATCTCTGAAAGGTTTACAAAAGCCAAACAAGTAGCATCTGGCCTTGATGTGTCCTGTACTGCTTGCTGAGCAGCCCCAATCCCAGCACTATCAGCACCAGCCTCAGTTGGCAATTTAGCCTCTTCCAGGCACCTCCAAGCCCAGCACAGAGAGCAACCATCTGCAGATCACTTTGTATCTCATAGCAAATGGCCCTAGTCCAGAGAAAAGGCAGCAGCTAACCTTGGGCTGCACCGGAGTCTCTCCCAGGAGGCCCCAGAACCAACACACTCAGTGGCCAGCTTCAGACCACACTAGAGTACCATCCAACTACCACCACAAAATGACACCCCCAAAGGACAGACTGGGTAGGCACCAAACCTTGCTAAGTGAATCCTGCGCCACGGAGTCAGCCCCTGCACAACAGTTCCACTACCATACTCATGGCCAGTCTTCACAAGCAATCATTGTGAAAGTCAATCTCTCCCACTGACATGCCAACAGCAACCATGGCTCAACTACAACAGGAGAGAATAGGCAACCTATATAAGAAACACACCTGGGACATCCAGCTCTGCTGACCAGGGTGTGCCACTGGGCCCCATAGGACACCTGATATATAAGGCCACTCTACTAAGCCAGGAGACACAGCACCTCTACCTAATACATAGAAACAAAACAGAGAGGTAGCCAAAATGAGGAAACAAAGAGACATTTCCCAAATGAAAAGAATAAAACAAGCTCAAGAAAAAGAACTAAACAAAATAGAGAAAAGAATCTACCAGATGTGGAGTTCAAAACACTGGTTATAAGAATGTTCAATGATCTTCGTGAGACTTCAACAAGGAGAAAACTTAACAATGAGATAGCAAACATAAAAAAGAACCTAAATGAAGACGCAATGACAAAGAACTTCCTTAACTTGGCAATGGAAATAGACATATAAGCCCAAGAAATGCACAGAGTCCTGAACAAGATGAACCCAAACAAGCCCACAACAAGACATATCATAAATAAAATGCCAAAGGTTAAAAACAAAGAGAGAATCTTAAAAGTAGCAAGAGAAAAGCAATTAGTTATCTACAAGGGAGCTCCCATCAGATTGCCAGCTGATTTCTCCACAGGGAATGGCATGAAATATTCAAAGTGATGTCAAGCAGGGACCTACAACAAAGATTACTCTACCCAGCAAATCTATCATTTAGGATTGAAGGGCAGATAAAGAGCTTTTCAGACAAGAATAAGCTAAAGGAGTTCATCAACACCAAACCAGCATTACAAGAAATGTCAAAGGGACTCTTTAAGAAGTAGTAGAAAAAAAAGATCAAAAATATAATTAATAAAATGACAAAAACCACATATCTATCAATAATTATTTCAAATGTGAATAGATTAAATGTTCCAAGCAAACGGAACAGAGTGGCTGAAAGGATAAGAAAACAAAACCCTTACACATGCTGCCTATAAGAAGCTCACATCAGATCAAAATACACACAGACTGAAAGTAAACAGATGGAAAAAGGTATTTCATAAAAATGGAAACAAACAAAAAGGCAGAGCATCAATACTTACACCAGACAAAACAGACTTTAAAACAAGGCTATAACAAGAGACAAAGAAGGACCCAGTAATTCTACTTTTGGGTATTTATCCAAAGAAACCCAAAACACTAATTTGAAGCATTATTTAGAATAGCCAAGGTATGGAGACAACTTGACTGTCCATCAGTGGAGGAAAGGATAAAGAAGTAGTTATATACAATAGAATACTAGCTATAAAAAAGGATAAAATCTTGCCATCTGCCCCAACCAACATGGATGATTCTAGTGGGTATTATGCTAAGTGAAATAAGTCAGACAGAAAAAGACAAACAATAGATGATTCCACTAACATGTGGAATCTAAAAGAAACAAAATAAATGAACAAAGAAAACAGAAATAAACTCACAAATACTGAGAACATTTTGACAGTTGCCATATAGGAGCGGAGTTGAAGGGATAGGTGAAAAAGGGAAAGGGATTAAGAAGTATAAATTGGTGGTTATAAAATAGTCATGGGAATGCAAAGTATGGCATAGGAAATATAATCAAAATATGGTAATAACTATGTATGTTGTCAGATGGGTACTAGATTTATTGGGGTGATCACTTTCTACGTTATATAAATGTCTAATTACTATGTTGCATTCCTGAAACTAATATAATATTGTATGTCAACTGTAATTTAAAAATAAAAAAATATTCTTTTAAAAAGCAGAACTGTATTACCCAGAAAATTACCAATTCTCTTTCAGGACCTCTATCTGTATGAATTTTCAAAATGAGGACAGAAAATAGTATATAATGTAACTGAATAAACAAAAACTTATTTTCTGGTTTTAAGTCATAAAGAGTTTAATTAGCTTGATTTTGTCCTGGAAATTTTTGTATATAAAGCAAAAAGAATATATCAATTCTCATCCAAGCATGAATAATATCAATGTAAATCTAGGAGGAAAATAGCTAAAAATGTTTTTCAAAGACTTCTATTTTCTGTATACCCTACTAAGCAATCAAAGATTATTTTTGAAAATGATGCATGAAATCATGAAAAAGATATATAGGATGTTGTTGTCAAGTGGGTCATTCCTTAAGTGCAAAAAGAAGAGCCAGTCCTACCTCTCACAATACCACATTAGCTGTCACTTAATCTGTCTGTGCCTTGCTTTCATTGTCTTCAAAGGATAAGGTTTCAGTCTTAAACCTAACTTAGAGGAATAACAGGAAGTGAAAGGTCATGTCTTGTAAGAAGATATTTGAATATATTAATGTTATATATTTTATAATATTATACAATATTATATTAGTTTCACCAGTGCAACATAGTATCAACAATATTAAAACCAAGCGTTCACATGACATGCAGATGAGGAACATCCTCATATTCTGTCAGTCATGAACTGTGCTCCTGTGCACGGAAGAAAATGAAATCCTGTTAGATCCTGCTAGTAGAGCACCCTGGGGAGGTAATGGTCCTTCCATCTTTTGTTTTCACTAAAAAGAGAGACAAGACATGGACATGCCACACAATATTAGTAACAACTGTCCCTTGATCTAAAAATCATTTCAGGAGCTTTTACATTCATGTTAATCTAGTACAACATGTTTAGATTTTGCTGGGTATATGTACATTAAATGTGCTATTAGCAATATTTTATTATCAAGCCTTTTATCATATTATTCAGACTTGAGCTAACATTACTGAATTTTTTAAAAACAAAACACAAAATAAGTATCTGGAGAGTTTTATAAGATTAATCGCTTACTCTGTAATTCTAAAGAGATTCTAAAGAGATTTACTGACAAATATTGCCAGATCTAGGATAATATAAACAATAATCATTAAAAATGTACAATTTTGAATTTACAATGTACAAACCAAATTTTCAATCAAAAGTTTATTCATTTCTATAAATGATTCCCTATAGATGAAATGAAGTATGTGTAAGAAAAGGAATGTGGTAAAGTATTACTATTCAAATGTATCAAGAGTATGAAAAGTTTTTTTTATGTACTAGTCAATGTATATGCATAAGTGAACACACTACAGTCACTATTTACAGGTCATAAATAAGATTATGTCTTACCTTTAAATGTGACAAACAGTTCTGTAGGAAAATATGCCAGTTATTTAAAAAAAACTGCTTCTGACTGACACATAAAAGGCAGGTAATTAGTGGATATAGAGCCTGTAGAAGACAGGAAAAACAGAGAATTAACATTTTCATGAGAAAGCACTGGACTTGTGAATTGTATTTCTTTTCTCCTCATAAACAAGGAAACTAAAAAACTCTTATGCAGTTTTTCCATTTGCAATAAGAAATATGATCTTTCAGAGAAATCTAACAAAGAATGACAAAGGGTAAATTTTCTATAAGAACAATTCTTTGACCTATATCATAGCCTCCCTGAGTTAGAACATATTATTTTTCCCTAGAGCCATTACTCCCTCAACTGGCACAGCAGTTATGAACATTGGCCCTGGGATCAGAGGACAGACTGACATTAAAGTTTTAGCTTTTTGTGTGCCAGGTGTCTGACTTCAGTGAGGATACATTAAGAGCTCTAAGCCTCAGTTCTCTAAAATGTAAAGTGGAGAATAATCATCATACATATCCTATACGGTTATGAGGCTTAAAGCAAGGCAAAGGATGCAAAGCACTTAGCTCAATGCCTGGCACTATCCGTGTTTATTATCATTACTATATTTCTATCTTAAGTGGTCAAATATTTATCCAATTCTCTAAACTTTCTCCAAGCTGCATTAAAATTTACAGAGAAATCCCTCAAAGTTATAGGAAATGGTTGGTTATGTAGGGGGGAAAATGCCTTAAATTTCTGAAAAGATATAATTAGACCAACAATGGTTGCTAAATAATCTGATGCTTCAGAATGCAATTTATCATCATGTAAAATAAAGGAATTTGTGGTTTAATACAGGGGTACATTTAACCTTCCTCATACCATAATACATAATTTAAAGTACCTGCTAAGCCAGGCAAATACCTATAATGAAGTCTGAATGATCTATCAAATGCAGAGCTAGTAAAATTAACAATAGCAAGTTCTAAAAAGAGCAGGAGAAAAATATATAAAATTTGCCTTTATATTATACTTTGGATATTTTACAATATCAATTTTTACAATTCTCTTAAATTTCCACTGAATTCATAAATCAATTATTAAAACTCGTAATTGAATATGTAAAGGTTTAAAATGTTTCTCAATACCAATGAATGCTTCTTTCTGGAGCTCAGTTCAAAAGTAGTCTGATAAAGCATCTCCACAAAATTTTTCAAACAAGGAACATTCACTTCATTTTTAACAGCCTAGGTAAAAAGAAATGTAACAAAAAAAATGGTTACAAATGTTAGCTTAAACTATACAAGGATTATAAGAATTTTCTGTAGGTTTGAAATTAGTTAATAATTCACTGAGAATCTCACTGAAGTACAGTACTATTATGTGCCAAATGATCAAATGTTAAGTACATAAGATAAACTTGGTCCCTGCCCTGAGAGAACAGCAGAGAATACAGGCAAGTGAACAGGTATAGCAGAGGCTGTAAGAGGAAATTCTCAGAAGGGGCACCTATGGAAAAACTTCACAAGGAAGTAACATCGAAGCTGAACCCACTATCTCTTATCTGAAATACTACGATAGCCCCCACTGATCTGGCCTTATCTCTCACTACTCTGCCCCCTGCCCTGAGATCAAGCCTCACTAGCTAGTGTCTTTGCCGCTCCTAGAAAAGGATGTTCTTGCTTCAGAATGTCTGCACTTGTTCCTTCTGCCCATAAAGATCTTCCCCGAGATACAGAGTTCCTTTAGTTTTTACTTAACAGTCACCATCTCTTTTAAGGTGGTAGTCCTTCCTAATTACTCTATTTAAAATTTCAACTCCCTTATCCCTTTGGCATTTCTCATGCCCCTACCCTGCTTTTAACGCTTCTCCACAGTACTTACCGTCATCTGTACACGACATATTTTACACACTAGTTTACTGTGTTTTCCTCAGCAGGAGTACACTCTTAGGAGAGGGAGTCTCCTACCTTGGTCATTTTATGCCCTGTGCACAGAAGAAGCCCTCACACACAGAAAGCACTCAATACATATAATGTATGAATACGTTGTATCAAACCAGGCAAAGGGGGGAGGGAGGTGATTAGAGAGGCAAGAATGTGTCTGACAGAAGTAGCTCTATGTGCAAAGACAGGTGGTATGGTTTGGACTGTGTCTTCACTCTCCCCTAGTATTATGGCTTGACCAAAGTATTCTCTGACGGCAAATTAAAAATGAAGAACATAAACATCTTTGGAAAATCCCCAAATGTTTAGAAAGTATGCTTCTAAGTAACCTATGGATTTCATAAGGGGCATCAGAAAGTATTTTGAGATTTATGAAAATGAAAACATAAGATATCAAAATTTGTGAGCTGCTACTGCAGAACTACTTAAGAGGGAAATACATAAATGCTTATATTTAAAAAAAGGAAAGGTCTTCATGACCTCAACTTCCACCTTAAAAAAACTAGGTATAAATAGCAAACTAAAACCTTTCATAGAAGATAGGAAATAATAAAAATCCAAGAAGAAATCAATAAAATAGAAACTGAAAAATAGCATTGATAAAGTCAAAAGCCAGTTCTTTGGGAACATTAATAACCTCTAGCCAAGCAGATGAGGAAAAAAGAAGACAAGTCACAAATTGCCAATATTTGGAATGAAAGAAGTCACTACAGATAGCAAAGGTATTTAAAGAAAATAAGGGAATATGATAACCAACCTTACACCAATAAATCTGATAATCTGGTTAAAATAAACAAAGTCCTTAAAAGATATAAAAGTTCATTCATTCAAAACAAACAAACAAACAAACAATCTGAGTAATCCTATGTCACTTGAAGGAAATTATCTGGAAGGAAATTTTCCACAAGAAAAATTCCCGGCCAGAGGATTCCTGGAATTTTCTAGAGATATTTCTAGAATATATATGAGAAAATCTAGAATATTCTCTCCAACTCCAAAGAAAGACATAGAGCCAATTTTGCACAAACTCTTCTGACACTAACTTGATATTTGAACCAAAAAAGGCATTAAAAGAAAACCACAGAACAACAGCCTTCATGAACACAGATGCAAAAAATCTAAATCTAACAATATAAAAAAATCATCGTAATCAAATGGTGTTAAACCCCAGGAATATAAGGTTGATTCAACAATTGAAAAATCAATTAATGTAATTCACTGTATTAACAAATAGAAAAGAAAAACCATATGATTATTTCAACAGAGGGGGAGGGAAGCATTTAATAAAATCCAACACTCATTTCTGAAAAAACTCCTCATAAACTAGAAATGGAAATAAATTTCCTCGGTATGATAAAAGACATCTATGAAAAAGCATATGTAACATAATACCTATTGATAATACTGACAACTTTAACCCTAAGATGTGAAAGGAAGCAAGGAAGTCTGCTCTCATTATTTCTATTTATCATTATACTGAAATGTCCTAGCCAGTAAAATAAGGCAAAAATAACACATACTGAAAAGTATTTTGAACACTTGAAAAATGAAACTTTAAAACAATGGTATTTATAATAGCCTAAAAATATGAAAAGCCTAGAGATAAATTTAACAAATTATGTTCAAGATCTGTATGCTGAAAACTACAAAACATTGTTGACAGGAAATAAAGACCTAAGTAGAAGAAAAAAGATACTATGCTCATGACTGCAGGAATCAATACTAAGATCTGTTCTCCCATTTAATGAAATCTTAATTCAAATCTCAGAAGTTTTTTTAATTGATTAGGTGATTCTAAAATTTATACTAAAACGCAATAAACATAGAATAGCCAAAATAATTTTGAGAAAGCATAAAGTTGTAAGATGTACACTGCCTGCCTTTCTAAACTTACTGTAGGAATTAAGATAGTATGCTACTGTTAAGTACATATATAGAGATCACTGAAACAGAATGGAGTCAGAAATAGATGGAGTTGATTGATTTTTTTGGACAAAGGGACTAAAGTACTTGAAAAGAGTTGTCAACAAATAACCAAATGGTGCTGAACAACTGGGTATCACATGCAAAAATGAAACAAAATTTCAATCTACAGCTCATACTATATACAAAATTAACTCAAAATGAATCACTGACCTAAAAGTAAACTTTAAAACCAAAATCTAGGAGAAAACCTTTGTGATTTTGGGTTAGTTAGACTTCTTAGATATGACACCAAAAGCATAATTTATAAAAGAACAAACTGTTAAATCAGACTTCATCAAAATTAAGAACATCTCCTTTTTCAAAGACATAGTTAAGAGAATGAAAAGACAAATCATGGACTAGGAGAAAATATTCACAAAGCATATCTCTGATAAAACACTTGTATCCAGAATATATTTAAAACTAGAAAACTATATGTTTCAAACACAATCAGAAAACAAATAATCCAATACAAAAACGGGAAAAAAGACTTCAACACACATTTTGCCAAAGAAAATATATGGGCAACAAATAAGGACTTGCAAAATTGCTCAAAAGCCATTAGTCATTAGAGAAATGCAAATTAAAAACCAGAATGCAAATTAAAAACCACAACACACCTATTACAATGGTGAAAATTAAAAAGAATGGCCAAAGCAAGTGTTGGTGAAGATATGGAGGCAACTAGAACTCTCACATACTGCTCATGGGAATGCAAAATGGTATAACCACTTTGGAACATAGTTTGGCAATTTCTTTGAGTTACACATATAACTATCGTTTGGTCCAGCAATTCCACTCCTAGGTAAATGCCCAAGGAAATAAAAGTATATGTACATACACAGACTTCTATATGATTAGCAAACTTGGCATAGCTATATAATAAAATACTACTCAACAATGAAAAGGGAATATACTGATATATTCTACAACACAGTTGGAATATAAAATAATTATGCAGAGTAAAAGAATTCAGAAAAGAAAGAGCTCATACTCTCAGATTCCATTAATATAAAATTCTAGGAAACCCAAAACTCTATAATGTAGAGAAACTGAAAGATCAATGGTTTCCTGAGAACCAGGTGGGTTGAGTGAGGGGGGGGGGGGTTAAAAAGGAACATGAGGAAACTGAGAGTGTGATAAATATGTACTTTATTTTGATTGCGGTGATGGTTTCACAGGCATATAAATGTGTCAAATTGTATATTTTAAATATGTGTAGTTTATTGTATGTCAACTTTACTTCCATAAATCTTTCAAGAATGTGTGTGTATATATAATTTATGCAGCAATGTGCACTATGCTGAAAGTGAGTAGCATATCACATACCACACAGAAAAACTGAATTTGTATGTGTGGGGAGGGGGGGAGACCAGGAAACAAAAACTGTTATAAATTTCATTACTATATATATTTCATTAGTAGTAACTGCAATATTAGCTTTGAATAACGCACTATATTACACCAAAAAAGCTTATATAAATCTGCTTCCCTAAAAGTTATTGTAATCATATTTTTTAAATAATTGAGAGTACAATTTTGACAGGTATGATGTCACAAAAATGACAGAATAGAAGATTTAAAGTTGAGGAAGTGCCTTACTGTTAAAGTGTACAGCTGAAACTTTTTGGTTTTCTTTAACCAATGCCACCATAAATATAAATAAATAAATAAATAAATAAATAAATAAATAAATAAATAAATAAATAAATATTTAGAAAATGAAATAAAATTGAGATATTCATATAAATTCCAGGATGTAGGTCACAGCACTTCTAAATTCTTCAGAGGCTACTAAAACAGCCGTCATTTTGTAAGGTAAGAAGCCATGAGTAAATACAATATGTTATATTGAGCATTTTGAGGCAACCATTACTGCTAGGTTGCAGATACTCTACCCTCCTAACAGTCTCTGAATCTTACAGGCGTGTTCTCTTAATTAAAAGACCGATCAATGCTCTTCTGCTATTTGTCTAACAACCATTTTTCACATACCTACGTTATATTCAAATTTCCACTTCACTGCCTATGAGATTATCATAAAGTAAGACTATTTCATGTGGCAACATCTTGAGTGAAGAGGTACTTTTAAAATATAATATAAAAATAAAAGTATACTTACAGCAGCTACAGGAATAAGAATCTCCACAAACAAACCAGCAAGTGCATGTTTTATATCTTTATCTTTTACTTCTAAGAAATATTGAGCACACTCCTTGAAGGAGGAAAAAGGTACATCAGATTAACAAAAGAGAAAGATTCAAGAATTTTTAGTATCACAATAATTTTATAAACACTCTGGAATTTTACTAAAAATCTAAGGTCAAAACATGTTCAAATTAAAAGAGAAAGTTAACTCAAACTTGCGACAATTTAACACTTGGAATAAGGAATTAATAATGATGTCAGTAATATATATGTATTTTGTTTCTTTTTAAAAGTCACGATGAGCAAGGAAAGCCACTGTCCGGCTAAATCTACTGCAATTGAGAAGATGTATCACCTGCATAAACTGAAATGATGCTTCAAAATCTTCTACAGGATACATTTTCACTCTGAAAAATTTCATTCCCATTATTAAGCTGATGACACTTTGTACCACATGTGGACTTTGTTCCTTTTGTCGCAATTCTTTTAATTCCGTCATAAACTTCTTCCTCACAGCCTGAAACCTTTAATGCACACAGATACATAATTTCATATGAATTAAAAATACTAATTTCCTACCTGTTATTTAAGGTTGAAATCAAAAAGTGTTTTACCTAAACATCTTCTCCTTTCTCTGCCTTCATCAAAATTACCAGAAAAGTATACACAGAGGAAGACAAAATTATGTTATTCTAAATTTCTTGTTCATTTATTTTAAAATCAAACATTCCTTAAAGAGAATAAGATTTCTTTATTCCTATATCATCATCGAAACAGCACCATTAACATTTAATAATTCATAATTACAATAAAAATAAGATCAAATAATCTACTCATGCAACATCCCCATGTAAATCAGAGAGTCTTCAATTTTTAAGGCTCCTTCTTAGAAAGTCTGCAATCTGAGTTATATGAAGGATAGATTGAAGACTACAATTTGTTCAATTTGTTCAAAGAGGTAAACCAGTCAATTGCAGACTAATAATTATCACTTAAAATTAATATCTCACTACACTGAAGAAAAACTAAAGAAGTTTGAGAGGACACAGGTCTCAAAGTCTGAATAAGCTAAAGAATCAAACTACTTTCAAAATGTGAGCACCACTCTGGATTCAAATGACCACACTGTTAAGTCTACTAAACTTCTTTGATTATATTGGAAAAAATATATCTAATACTTTATTAATCAATAATATATCACTTCCCCCTCTATATATTATATAACAATTAAAGAGATTACTGTTATTGTTGCTTGAGGAAATCAGCTCCTGAAAGTTAAAATGATACATGAAGCATACTTTCTAATGGTCATTGATTATAGCCGGGGGGGGGGGGGGTGAGAAAATTACATATTAATAAAATATGGATACATGATAGGATGAATAACTCATCTATTTCCATCTGAGTGTTAGAGATTACAATACCATTTTCCATGAAAATATTCTTTTGTGTTTTATAAAAATATATATAAAGTAGATAAAAATCTTACCATTGCAATAATTTAGAATCCAAGGGTTTTTCTTTCACTAATTTCTCATGGTAATTATTAGTTACTGCAGTCAAAGGAAATGCAGAGACAACATTCTTACACACCTCCCAGCCTTTCTCCTCTCCCCTTATGCATCCTATCACCTGCTCCCTCAAATGTCAGTGTTATTGGCCTACCCTAAAGTGGCTCCATGCACGTTTTCTTCCATGCTCATTATATGTATGGGTAGAAAACACCTCAATGGTTCTCTAAGTGACTAGTGAGGGTGAACCTTGTTTCATAAATTTACATACATGGCCATTTGGATTTATAATCCTTACCATCCTGGAATTAATTTAGCAGTGACGCAGTGTTCTCCTGGATTCAACTTGCTAATATATTATTTCGAACTTCTAATCTGTATTCTTGATAGAAATTCATTTTTGATAAATAAAAATAAAGAATCATAAACTATTACGCCAAAAATAAATAATCATTGCTTGTTTCTGTGGTTTGTGCCTATGCACCTAAAATAGGGATTCATTACTGATTAAAAATAAATGAATTATTAAGATATTATTTATGTGCAAATCACATAAAATACTCAAATTGTTCTAAGCTCTATAGAACCGATTATATAAGGGTCTCTCATATATTACAAAGAATAAAAAAATGTACTAAATAAAATATACTACTTAATATTAAAATCTAAACTACTAAACATTAACAATGCTTGCCCTCTTAGAATTTAGAATGGTTTTTGTATGATGAGTTTAAGGCCAAAGACTCTTCAAATGGCATGCAGGAAAATCTGAATTGATATTTTATACTTTATTTTCCAGTAGCAACAAAGGAAAGTCAAAATCTTCCAGTCTTTTGAGCAAACACAGGATACTAAAGACCAACATCTTGTTAGTGTTTACTATAACCACAGTACAACACAACTCAATGAATGTAACTCCTAATGAATAACCTGTTCATGGAGTAACCGAGTATGTATGTTTCCTTTTCAGTAGTACCTCATCTACTTATTCAAAACTATTTATAGTATTAAAACCAATAGGATAATTAGAAGGAAGAGACTGCACTGCTATCTCAGAAATAAAAGCACTCAACTGGAAAATGTTGAAAGTAATCATTAGTTCCCTAAAGAGTTCCAAAAGGAAAATTTTTAAAAAACACTTCTGATGGAATTAAAAATAGGAAATAAGGTAATGTCCTGAGGAATCAGCAATTTTTGACTACCTTGATTCAGAAATTTATGGAAAACCCAAATAAATAAAAACAAGCTGTGAAATTAAGGTATAGATGTTACTTTAAAATTCTCTAAGGAGTATAACAGTTTAGTAATAAAAGGTGGAACAGATTTCACAAGAACTCTATGAAAAATATCATAGATTAAAAACTGTCAGTGTCTATAATATTAGTAATGAAGCATTCTAAAATGAAAAGCAAATAAAAATCAGTGGAACTTACTTCGATTGGGTAAGAACCCCTATCACCTCTGCATATAAATCTGCAATAATGTGCACATTCCCAGTGTTGGTTCCTGAATATCTAAAATAAGAAAACAAATGTAGTATTCATTAAAATTTCCAACAAAATCTCTTTCTTAATAACTGAAAATTCCTTAGAGTATAATTTTCTCTGAACATTCATTTATAGAATGAGTTTAAAAAACATAAATTTTCTCAATAGATTTGAATTTGTCATGAAATTTAACAAATCCAATCAACAGTTTTAAAAATTATTTTTACAAATCGTTCATATAAGTATTTTGCGTGGATTTAAAAAAAAAAGGAAGATAACTGCTTTGAACACTAAAAACGAATGATCAATGAGAGTTCAAAGTGTATTTAAACACTCTAAACCTGAACTATACAAAAAAGCAACAATCCCAAATTTGTAGTTTACTTACCCTTCCTTATGTTTAAAGTGCTTGAAAGCTAAGTTTAGAACTTCATGAACTAAAGGATCGGGCACAGGATGAACAGGAATCTAGAATTTTTAAAAAGTCAAATGAGTTAGAGCTAAATAGGTTAGAAGTCACATGAGTAGTCTCATCATTTCAACTAATTAAATTAACAATTTTAATTAGCATGGTATGATTCATTAATCAGTCTTCCCATTGTCCAAAATGTCTTTTTTTTAAATGTTAGTATTTTTTCTCTAAGAATTTAGTTGAACACCTAATTTAACAAGCTCTAAATTTAAGATAATTAGCTTTGTAATCACAAATCATTGAAATATGGACTATGTAGTGGAAAAAGTAATTCTAACTGTTGTTACTAAAACTGTTACCATCAGAGAGTTAAAAACACATTCAGGTGTGCTCTGCGGCACCTAGAGAAAAGCAGCCTTTGACGGAGCCAGCCCTTTATTTCATAGTCCGATTTTCTATCATAGCAGGATCCACAAAAGACAATTTTTCCAACATATTTATGGCTTTATTAGTATTAGAAATTTGTCATTTGAATATCTCTGTTCTTTTCAGTTCTTTAAAAATTACAAATAAAAATATATAAACCAGAAATTAAAATTCCTGCCCCTTCCCCCAAATAGAATCACAACTGAAAACTTGGTATAGATCCTTCCAGACTTCCTCCTACACACATACACACTCACCCACTCACTCACTCACTCGCACACACAATCCTTATTTTTACTTAACAGAATGATGCCTCCTATTTCCATGTCAGTACTTAGTTCCTCATATTTTTTAACAGCCACACAATACTCACCATACATGATTTATTTAATGTGCTCCTATTAATAAACATATAAATCCGGATTTTCAATATTCAATATACATCTTTATACAATAAACATCTTGTATAATTTCATGGGAAAGAATACAACAAGAAGAACTGATGGATCAAAGATTATCCAAGTCATCACTGATATAGATTTTAGTTCTATGTATGTATGTCCGTTTTTGAACTGTCAGTTTGTATAGGTCTGCACTAAAATCATGCTGTCCTAATTATTAGAGCTTATTAATAAGTTCTGATGTCTGGTACTGCCAAGTCCCCTTTATTTTTCTTCAAAGATATTTTGGCTATTCTGTTGTTCCGCTTTCAATTTAGGGTCATCTTTTCAAGTTCCACAATAAATGTTAAGATTATTATTGTAGTTGCAATGAATCTATACATCAATTTGGGGATAATTATAGTCTTATACATTTACGTGGAATATCTTTCCACCTCTTTAAAGGCTTTCAGCAAAGTTTTATAGTTTTCTACTTTTGTCCTTTGTTAGACTTATTCCTAAAACAAATATATGAAGAGATGCTTGATTTCAATAGTAATAAGGAGAATGAAAATGCACAAGGTATCATTTTACACCTATTTGATGGGGATATATAAAGTCTGACAATACCAAATAGTAGAGATAATGTAAATGACTGAGGTTTCATATACATTGCTGGAAGTTTAAATCAATTTTTTATATAGGGTGCAATCAAGTGAAGAGGATCAAAGTACGTCACTGCAAAATATGGCACTTTGGCAAAAGGATTATTTTGAGCTGAAGGCAACTGAGAAACAGCAGATGCAAGGAAAGCGCTCTATTCTTCCCCCTTTCTAGATAAAAGCAGCCTTTCCCATACTGAGCAGAGAATAACCATGATCACTGGAAACAGAAAGCTGGCATGGAGGTGGGTCTCCACAAACATATCTCACAAAATAGCCCTTATCTTCCATTAGTTTCCCCCAGATATTTACCTCCTCACAATTTACCTTCCTTAGAATTAGAAGCCCAAACCATTTTCCTTTGTCATGTCACTTCTCTACAATGTATTATTGCTCTTCGTAAAAGTAACTTCTTTGGTCTAATCCTTCTTTGGGTCTTTACTTTTTTCTCTATGAAGGCCTCCATATATTATTCAAACATATATCAAAACATTTTTTAAAGTTAATGGAATAATTAACACAAAAATCAGTATACTGGTAAGAGAAGAGCCAGGAAGTGATGTAGGAGAGAGTCACATAATTAGGCTTAAGTTGTAGGTAATAGTCTAGTTCTCCGAGTTTCAGATGGCAGACTCACAGGTAACCACTACACGGTGAACAAGCAGCCATGCAGAGATCAATGACAATAGTGTGTCTTGAACCAGGATCACAATTTATTGATTTCTGTGGGCCTGTGTTCCAATTAAAACAAAACAAAAAAATTCTACATTTGCTTAAAATTATTAACAATATAGAGTCTAGAACACCTCATCGATAGGATGAAATTTTAATAGAATATTTAATATAACTAAGAAAGCTACAAACTGGACTGGGGAAACAAATAGTAGAAAATTATAATTATTCTGAGATGGTCAGAATGCTTCTTGAGGGTTTGATAAAGGAGAGATATTTAAAATGAAGATAATTTATTTCATACAAAGATAAGTCAGAAGTCTATTAATGGGGACTAAATTTAGTCCTGGATAATTATCAGAAACTAGTTCAAAACTAATAAATATGAGAGAAACATTAGATAAGAATAATCACATTTAAATTGTAATGAAGGACAAGAAATCCAATTAGTAACTATTCACTTACATTAATTCTTCTCAATGAGGTGACTAAATTCGCACAACACTGAGAACACGGTCATCACTTCTAAAACACTGTTCCAAGCAGAGGGACGTGGCAGCTGACACAGCTTTAAAAGGCTCATGATTGCATGGATTGGTCCAGTTTTCTCAATACCATTTATTGAATAGTCTTTACGCCAAAAATGAAACCAGGCCACCTTCTAACACCATATACGAGAATAATCTCAAAATGAATTAAAGACTTAAATGTAAGACCCAAAACAATAAACCTCCTACTAGAAATAAACATAGGCAGTAAACTCTCTGACATGCTCCTAGTAATATTATTCGTGCTATATCTCCTCAGGGGAGGGAAATAAAAGAAAAACTAAAGAAATGCGACTGCACCAAAATAAAAAGCTTTACACAGTAAAGGAAACCAGCAACAAAACAAGGACAATCTACTGAAAGGGAGAACGTATTTGCCTATGACGAAACTGGCAATGAGTTAATATCCAAAATTTATAAAGAACTCACACAGCTCAACAACAACAAAAAAAAATCCGCTTAAAAAATGGGCAGAGGATCTGAATAGGTATTTCTCCAAAGAGGACATACTGATGGCCAATAAGACATATGAAAAGATGCTCAAGGTCACTAATCATCAGAGAAGTACAAATTAAAACCACAATGAATATCACCTCACACCTGTCAGAATGACTATCATCAATAAATCAAAAAACAAGTAAGTGTTGGTGAGGATGTGGAGAGAAGAGAATCTTTGTGCACTCCTGGTAGGATTGCAAATTGGTAGAGCCACTATGGAAAACAGTTTGGAGGTTCCTCAAAAAAGAAAAAATAGAACTACCTTATGATCCAGCAATTCTACTTCTGAGTATTTATCAAAAAAAATCCAAAAACACTGATTAGAAAAGATATGTACACCCCTATGTTCACTGCAGTGCTATTTACAACAGCCAAGATAGAGAAGCAACCTCAGTGTCCATCAACAGACAACTGGATAAAGTAGTTTAGTACGTATATACAATGGAGTATTACTGAGCCATAAAAAAAATGAAATCCTACCATTTGTGACAATATGGATGGTCCTAGAGGGTATTATGCTAAGTGAAATCAGAAAAAGATAAAGAACATATGATCTCACTTATAAGTGGAATCTAAAGAACAAAACAAAACAGAAACATGCAGAGAACAGATGACTACCAAAGAGAAGAGGGACTGGAGGAGCCGGGTGGAAAAAGGTGAAGGAACTAAGAAGTACAAATTAGTAGTTTCGAAATAGTCACATGAAGTACAGCATAGAGAACATAGTCAATAATATTGTAATATATAATAGGGTACTAGACTAACTGAAGGGATCTCTTCATAAATTATATAAATATCTAACCACTATGCTGTACACCTGAAATTAATATAAAATAATACTAAATGCCAACTCTAACTGAAAAATAAAATAAAAATAAAAATAAAATGTTCATGGTGAACTCTTACTCCAAGATTGATGGCTATATTATAGCCTCACTTTGGATAAGTGGCTCAGTATTCATAGTTACCAGAGGAGGATGAGAAAGAGCATTTGGCTCACATTTCCTAGAATTAAGACTGTCCTAAAGGCCTGTACCTGGAATCCAATTTGAAGAAAATGCACTATGAGGGAGACTCTTATACTGCCCTATCACAAAATCAAGTAGGGGTTAAGTGAGGAAGCAGCCATAATCCAAACTCTACTTTTCTAGGTCTCAGAGAACCTTTTAAAGGTAACCTGATAATATAGGAAAGAAATGAACTTTGTTCACCACTTCGTGGAAGTTGAGATTTAAAAATCAATGTTTAATAAATTTAATAACAGGGTAGAAACTAAATTTATTCTACATAGTAAAGTTCAAGAACTCAGAGACTCTAAAAGAAGTCTTAACCTTTGTCCCATATTAGTAAGATGAAATTTTGAACCCAGGATTTATCTAGCAAATAGGGGTATTACACCAGGATTTTATGATTGACTGCACAATTACAAGTAGCTTTTCAACCTTTTATAGGCAAACACATCCAATCATTATAAAAGTATAACAATTACATCTTATCGATATAGGAATGTATAGAAAGACCCGGGTTTTGGGTTATTCTAATCAAACCAAGGCTTTCCTTCTTACTAATTATGTATCCTTGAGGAAGTTTCTACTTCCTCACCTGTTAATTGCAGGTAATGATTAGAACCCTATTATTACTAGCCCTGAGAGAATGCAAAATTGGATGTATTTAAGTCTAATCCTTGTCCTCTCACCTTTTCCACCCTTCTCTGAAAGGGAACAGACCAAAATTCTTACCTCCTAGAAATGTAGGGCAGATAAAGGAACTAGAATATAGGATGGAGATATTGAGGACAAGGCCTGGTAGAGGGGAAAAAAGGCAGGAAACCAGAGCCCATTAGGGCAGCAGGGAGGCAGATGTGCTCCCCTAGCCTGATTATCCCTGGATTGGGCCAACAAAAAGAGCAGCCCCAGGTAACAAAGAAGTTACTGGAATCACTGGAGTTGATTCCTCCCAGTCAGCACTGATTATCCTATTGAGAGTTAAAACAGAGCAGACATCTACCACCAGGGGATGCCAAACTTTAGCCAGGAACAGGTTGTGTTTGCATCAAATTGCCTGACTCCCAGAACTTACTCCAGAACTCACAGCACACGCAGGCTGGCTCTAGACATTTCTGTGACTTTGCAAGAATGCAACACTGCATTTTACATGTTTTAACTTTTTGTACCCCACTTACTGTGCTAGGCTGTGGTTTTACCATATTGATTTCCTCACAGGGATGTGTGGTGTGCTCTAGGCCAGAGATAATGAAACATAAGGTGACTTAAAGCTATAATTTCTTCTAGTCTGTATTTGCTCCAGTTATGCCCAAAGAACTAACAATGACAGAAAGACAGGGAACACACTGCCTAGTGTGTCGGAAGCAGCAGCGTTCCCTGCTTCTGTGCCCAGGTGGTGTTCAACCGGGTGGCCAGGGGCATGCTGCACCAGGACCACATCACCTTCGCCATGCTGCTGGCGAGAATCAAACTGAAGGGCACGATCGGGTAAGGCCGGGCGCCCTTTATGATGTGTGCTCTTTATGATTTCCACACTATTACCACCATCACTTTTATTTGCCTGTGTGCCAGGTATCAATTAGTTAGTCATTTTATATACATTATATACAACACTTACAACAGCCTTACAGATATTTGTCCCCTATTTTACAGGTGAGGGAACTGAAGTTCAAAAGTTTGTGCATACTTCTCTAGAATATACTGTGTGCCCAGTTTCTGATATATGAAAATGCACTTGATAAAAGAAAATGAGAAAGAAAAACTTTCCATTTTTTTTCACATTAGAAACAGAAATGAAAGAAGAAATGCATCTTACCGTTAATTGGGGGGGGGGGGCTAAAAATCTTTATTTAAAGAATGAATATTATCAGAATGCACATGCTTGAAACTCTTTTTCTTCCCTTATTTTCAACTGAATTTAAAAAGGGGGGAATCCTATTTCAATTTATAGAGAAAAAGTTCTATTTTTATGGAATAATATTCCCATTCTTCAGTATCATGAATTTTTCAGATCTCATTTTGTATGCTTTTAGAAGCAGCTCTAATTCTACTTGAACATTTAAGAAGCATATATCCTTAAAAATACCCAAGTTTTAATCCAAGATTATTCCTATGTCTACCTCCCAAAATTTAAAGCTTTTATCACATTATGAAAGTGAAAAACAACAAAACTAGGGTAAGAAATGGATACTGGGGAATCAACAAGGCTCATTCATTATCTAAAAGATCAGCTCTCAACAAAAATAAAATTCATGTCTTAGCAAAATTACGAATAATCACAACACCTTCAGAGCTGCCTATCAACATTTAACATGTTAATTTTAAATCTGAAAATACTAAAGATCTACTCCACCTTCTGATCTGTCACAAATGCACTGATAAAACTAAGCAAAGAGCTTAAAATGGCTCACAAACCTGGTTGCCCAATCTTCTTATTTGTTCCAATGAATATGTCTGACTAAAATTCAATATAAAAGAAAATTGCTTTAAACTTTCTAAATGCTACATTGCTGGTACATGCTTTTATTATATATTTTAAAGACTTTGGTACTAAAGCACTAAAATTTGTAGTCTGCCATGACCCCAAAATTATTCTTTTGATTTTCTGGAAAAAGTAAAATGAGTCCCCTATCATCTTGAATTAATTTTGTTCCTACAGTGAACCAATCCCACTAATTTTATCACATTTATATTAACTCAATTCTTTGCCTAACTTGTTATGATTAAAATTTTAATTTTATAAGACACTGGTCATTTCACCTGATTTCGTATCTCTATTTTACCAATAGTTTTACTTTTATTATTAAAGGGAGAAAACTTGGAGTAAAAAAATTAACTAGTTTTATAATCTTAAAGTACTAAGAATATATCTTCATCTCTAAAATGAAAATAGTCTATGGCCATGCTACCCTGAACAAGTCTAATCCCGTCTGATCTCAGAAGCTGAGCAGGGTTAGGCCAGGTTAGTACTTGGAAGACCAGGTGCTGTAGATATAAAAAATTAAAAAATAAGGGACTGTAAGATGACAAGGTCCTTGCAATCTGTGAGGTCAACCAAGGATTGCCTCGCCTAAAAATTCAAAACAAAACAACAACAACGACAAAACAAAATAACATATATTAGGCACTTTCCATGTCCCAGGCATTATCATACTTAATTCTCATGATTCTACAATAATGGCACTATTATCATCCCTCCTTTACAAAAGAGAAAAGAGTTAGTGGATAATTACTTGCCCAAGTTGCACAAGCAAGTAAATGACACAGTTGGGATGAAAATACTTGCCATGATTATCTCCCAGAGCTTAATCTAATGGCCAGCTGGTACAAAGGATATGGAGTCTTTATGAGTTCTAAACATGTGTGATTATTACTGAAGGTATAACAAATTATTCAAGAAACAAATAATTTCTAATATATGAGGTCAAAGACTAATCCACAAGGAATATTTACTCCTCTTTAAGACTGAACCAACCATGTATCAATACTTCAATGCTCCTAGGACAATCTCACCAAAAGAAAACCTAAATTATATTTTAATATGTGTATATTATGCGGGACAAAGTAAAAGTCTTATTAAATTCAAGACACATTATGTTGATTACTCTCCAGATCTAAGAAACTTTACATCACTTTGACATGGAAGAAAATTGGTTTAGTTTGTCATGATATCTCAGAAAGTTCTATTGACTTTTACTTCATTTTCTGTAGTTTTATTAGTTGTAAAGAAGCTAAAAAAAAAAAAATAGAACTTGCCTTTTACTAGGAAAGAAAAAAAGATCTTACATAGGATTTAAAATAAAGTACATCAATGATGTTGGTGATATATTTTATTCTTTGATGGGTACATTTGAATGAAGGTATGAGGATAATGGTAAAAGAGAGAAATGGGTAAGTGGAAAGGGAACTTATAGGTTAAAACTATGTGGTGACAGAACCAAAAACAAAGACTGGCTATCAGAGCCACTGTATTTTTCTTTCTCACATTTTGAGTTCATGTGAACCATGTGTCTGAAAGGATTTTGTGCAGGGGACTTTAAAAATGGGCCCACTGAAAGAATATGGTCTTACGTTTATAGATCTTGATTTTTCTTCTACCAGAAGAGCTCTCTGGATTATTTTGGAGAAAAGAGAAGGATGAGGAGGATGAAGACAAAGATGAGAAGGAAGGGAAAAGGGCAGGGGAAGAGGAAGAAGAAGAGAAGAAAGAAAAACCTCCACAGGTTATCTGTGCATTAAGTTCTGAAGCCAGTGCAATCAGGGGCAGCTGTTAGATGAGAAGAAAAGAGACTTGATTGCTAAGTAGAAGAATGTCATGAGAAACAAAGGAAAAAAGTCACAATAGCCAGATCAGTCCTGACTGTCAGTGCAGGGAGTCTTCAATCTCTCTTGATGGAAGAAGAAACCCTATACTATTTAACTAAGCAAAGATGTGCAAATGCTGGTTAGCAAACCACTCAAATGATCCACATTAAGCACACAGAAGATGTTAGTGATCAAATCCAATGAGCCCCAGTCAAAGTCCATTCACGGTGTCTGGCCAGTTCTGGTCCCCAGCTCCTCCAATTCTAGTTACATCAGGGTCTTAAGATCCCAGCTAAATTGAGAGGTCACAGAAAGCAAATCTGCCTTGTTAGCATACCTCCCACAAAAATTTTCTTCCTCACATTTACTAAAAAACTTTCATGATGGGTACCAATTAAAGTGATTTTATCTTCGATTAAGCCATTTATCTATTTTACATATTTAAAATGATTTTTACTTGCAGATTTCAGATATTCAGGTTTCAATGTCTTTTCACAGACATTGAAAAAACCAAATGCAAAAGCACAAATGATTACATAATTCAAATATTTTTATATTAGCTATGTCAAAAAAATAGACCAACAACTTTTATATCTTACATTTGCTGTTTAATGTCATATTACATCTTCTACTACTCCATTTTATATCACAAAAAAACCTCCCTGTCCAAATATGTCATATGCGAAATATAATTTTTTTCTTTTAAGTTTCCTAAATTTTTTCAAAATATAATGTGCATGACTGGAAATATATAGATCTTCTTCAAATGATATATAACTTTTTAAGGATGACAAACTTATAAAAACATACTTTCAAAATCAGTACAGGTATTTATATGTATACTTGTATTAGTTTTGAATCATAAACATATACATGACACCTGGCAACATATATGTACATATCTCTACTGTCCATGCCATTCAGATGGCATACACAGCTTAACTCATGAGTGCAATACCCAGAATAATGTGAGTGAACAGCAGGCATTCTAATATTCACTGAATGGATAAACATAATTTATTATCTGGAGGTATTCTCACTAGGCTGAAAACCATTTGCACTTGACAATTCAGTCTGACCCATGTCAAATCACCCCCATTCCTCAACTATCACTGCACAATTATTACATGTTCAAACGCAGGTTTGAGGGCTTAGGAAAAGAAATTCTTTGAAAGTGGAAGTCAAAAAAGATTGAACCAGGCAAACGACAGACATAGCATACTTGCAGCTAAAGGCCCATATTTAAAACAATTTCTATTCAGCTCCATTTTGCCAACAAGATTTCATGTCTTGGATGGCATACAAAGGTAAAAGGAACAGGAAGTAATAGGTACAGGAGATAAAGGCCTCAGGCAACTGAAACAAGTGTACTTGAATTATAGAAATTCAGTTTATATGGGTTAGAATTTTAGACATATCATCCTAGATAAAGTAACTGAAACACAAAGGCAAAAGAAGAAAAAAATACAGACTCTGCAGAAATAAAAGAGCTTACCTGCTTTAGAACTTCAACTAAAACTAAACAAAAAATGAAATCTACTGCTAAGTCTCTCCTTTCAAGAAGATAATCTCTTTCACGTTGTTGTTCATCCCTGAAACAAGAATACCAAATTCGATTGTATTAAGACTATGAATTTTAAAACAGATATTGGTTAGTAGTTCATGTTACTTACTGAGTTCCTAATGTGTATAATGTCCTATAGCAAATGTTCATACAAGCTTAATAACCCAATATGTTACACATTCTCACGTTCTTTCTTTTCTTTCTTTTGTACATTAGCAATTTATACACACGTTCCACTGTTATAGCTGTCAGAAATTAAACCTAACCTAAAAAAACTAGTAAGAAAAAAATATTTTAAATTTCATTTAGAACATCAAATACTGTTCCATATCTGATCTAAATTAAGAACTGAAACAAAAGTAATAACTTTTCTGATGAAAATACTGTGCCTGGTATCTTTCTCAAGAATCTAGGTTGAAAAATCACAAGTGGCATCAACTAAAGTCCAATTCTAAACCTGAACACAAACAGATGTTTTACTGAAAGCCAAGCTCTCCCTAGAAAATTTGAAAGAGGAGAAGACAAGTTCTAGGATCTGAACACTAAGAAGGGTCTCGTGAAAAATAACATAGGGTTTTGGCAGTCTTCCTGTATCACAACAAACAATTGCTTTCCTTCACAAACCACATGAATAGGATCTTCTTGGACTATCTCCTTAATTTCTTCTATGACTACTAAAGCTCCTAACTGCATTACTGAAATGGCACTCCCGAAATTCGGTTTTGCGTGAGTAGTCACAGTTAACGAGTCCCGCAGGGCTGCATTTCCTTTAACTGGTACCGTCTCCTGATTTACAGTTAAGTAAGAACTATCCTCTCCCCTTACTTCATAACAAAATAATCAATGCTTCTGCTTAGAAACCAAACAACAATCTTCATTGGATAACACTATCACCCTCTTCATTGAAAGGGCTTTGATTCCAGGTAGAACAGTGAAAAATGAGCTACTTACCCCTTAGATTTTGTGCTAGATCGAGGCCTATACTCATAAGATTCATCTTCAGTTCCATTCTGGCGTCTGTACCAGTCAAACAAGGTGCGAAGTAAGGAAGGGAGACAGTGCTCTGCTACTGAGCTCATAGAGCTTATCAACTGAAAATACAAGATATTAACAGAAGATAAAATACCACATCAGAATACCACACTCTGAATTCTACCAGCAATCACTTAAAAATAATTAACATTTCAAGAATAAATATAGGTGAATAAACATACTAACAAAGTAATAAATGTATTTTAAAATTTTTTAAAGGGCTAAGGATATATAGCTAAGTAGTAAAGTGGGCTAAGTTTCACCCACTATTAAACTTTATCCAAATCCATTCAGTTAAGCACAGAGGCTTTCCTTTTTGCCCGCCTCCATATGCTACTCATTTGTGTAGAAACAGGACCATTAGTAACACCCCTGATTATACAAATGGGTACCTCTGGGAGAACTGTTATGTATAACATAAAAAAACACATCTACTTCCTTCCCCTGGCCAGTTCCTCTCTCCTCATGTGAACAAAAGGTTCTAAAATGTTGCCACTAAAAAGAAGAGACGTAGAAACAAGACTATTATGTTAAAAGTGTGGGAAAAGCTCTAATTTACTCTAAACTGCTATTATACAGAACAGAGAATTATAATTATATAATTAGTGATACAAATAAAAATATTAGAAAAGTGTTGTATACAAGCTTTCCAAGCTCAGAATAAATAGAGAACATAAATGGGCAGATAATGTGGTGGGATAAACTAATGCAACTCAAAATGAGACATCCCTGAAATCATATGAATTGTAGGTGAATATCAGAGTTACTTCACGAATAAACCCAACTGCCTGTAATGGCGGTAAGGGGTATACCAGTTACCATGAGCAGGCCCTAAGATTACTCTTCTTGAGAATCCAGGGGGAAAAAAAATCAGAAATTCTTTCTTCATATGAATTTCTGTATCTGATTCAACCCACTGCTCATAAAATTAATATTTTTAAATCAGCATACAATAAAACATGCTAGAAAGTGATCCCAGAGAGCAGGCATGGGATCACTAAAAAACTATGGGTTGCAGGAATACTCAAGGTTCCATTTGGTTCCATGACAACAGGAATTATTATTTAACGAAGATAAATTGATATCTCTAAGAATTAAAATTTGAATTTTCATATTTTATGTTCGTCACATAACTTCAGAATGTATTTCATCCAGGAAAATAGAAAAGAATAAAACAACGTATTTGACTGTGTAAGCTGTTCTCTTTTTCATTGTCTCTGCCTTCTTTTAATCATGGTTCTATTAATAAATTACCATAATTTGACAGATAAATAGTTTCTAACATAGGAATTAAAGTAAAACAAGATTCTTATTTTATTTAACTATTTTTAAAAATTAAAATTTTATTAATGACTGGTACTACTCAAAAGAATTTGGTTCATTGTTAATAAAGAAGGAAAAATAAAACACCATCTGCCAATGTAAATATATATTAAAACAGTTTAAAGCACACATACCTTTTCCTTGTGAAAAAAAAATCAAGCTTTGAGGCATGATCGTTGATAGTTTTATTAATCATTAACATAAGAAAATACTTGGAAATTTCCCTTAAAACCTTGTTTAATAGGGTTCCAAATTCTGATTGTACATTCATTCATTCATCATTGAAGTAGAATTCAAGACATAATCTAAATACTCTTAAAATAATCTACGAATAATACATTAACAATAATTACTAGTAACAATTAATTCCTTTGCAGTTGGCATTAAGATTTGAAAAGCATTATATAAGGGGATCCTATTATTACTGTAACAGAGAACTAGTCTCCCTATTCATGGTTTCTTCTTAAATTAATGGCTATGTACTAAATGTATGCATCTGAATCACCTAAGGAGCTATTGCAAAATACAAGTGCCAGAGCACTACTCTTGGTGATTCAGATTCAGCAGAACTGGAGTGGGATCCAGAAACAGTATTTTGGTGCATCTCTACCAAGTAATTCTAAACAGTCATCTTTATTTAATCAAATAGACTAATATGAACTTCTATTTCCTAGATACATGATTATGAGAAAAGTATCTCAGGAATATTAGGTGATAATAGAAAGCTAATCTGGGTTATTTTTTTTTTTTGCAAACAATCAACACATAATAAAATAATTCTTGAGCAAACATAATTATGACAAAAATAACACTTTATCAAACATTTAACCTCAGCAAAAGGAAAGAATTAACATTAGAGAAATACAACAACTTTTAGATATCAGTAATCTATATAAAGGGGGTTTGGGCAGGGCAGTTGCTGTATATCTTCTTTTCAGGCTTCTTTGGCTTTCTGAAAGAGAGTGTCTACTTGGCCTTTGCACAAACACAGCTAGAAGTACAAATGTGAAGATGGGATGTAGTTAATGCCTCTTGGGGCAGCTCTCAACTACTGGGGATGGGAGCTGCAGACGAATGCCCTAGCGCCTCATTCTTCAGACATACAATTAATTATACAAACATTCTGTACAATTCTCAGAAGTGGAATGAAGCCCCACGGGCCACAGCAGTGACCTCTAAAATGCTCCCTGCTGTCAGTTCTTCCTCTCCCCTGCTTCACTCTCCCAAGTCTGATCTCTGGGATCACTTTCCAGGACCGAGTCCTGATCTCCAGCTCTGCTTACAGGAGCGGGTGGAAAAGGAGGGAAGCAGCCTGGATGTCTCAACAGGAAAAAACAAATGTTAGAAACCGTAGGGGCTGGTATGCAGGAAAGACTGAGGGATGTAACTGGAAACTTTCTGAGAAAATTTAAAAGGGCACAGTAAAGAGATTAACAACAAAAAGTTGGTTTTTAAAATGCTGAATGAACAGAATGAGAGTTCACAGCTCATTCTATGAACTATAAAATCCACAGTTCCTAACTCATTTTATTTGTTTGTTAAAAAACAAACTACCAGTTAATTCCAGGCTGAATCTAGTGTATAAAGAGATAAAGGATCACTAAACAAAATAAAGGAATTTCTTAATATTGGCTATATTTGAACCAGACTGTTGGGACAAACATTTTCTTTTCGGAAAAAATATTTCCCCCCAAATTGGCATACCTGGTCAAACTGAAAATCTTCACCCCTCTGGAGAGATCTAGACAAAGGCTTCTCCTACAATTAAAAAAAATATATGTATATATAAAATATCAGAAATCCTTCATATGATAAACAGTTCAGATTTGTAAGTTGGTTTTAGTTTCATTTGTATTTAGATTGTTTCAAGAAAGGTTCTGTTCTGTTAATTGAAATGAAATTTAATATAATTAGTTTAACTTAAAGTTATCACTCATAGTGTGATACTTCTGCCAGTCTTTCTGCCTACTTGTCTTGCTGGCTATCCCACACACTTAACTTACTGAATATAAGAGATGTCTTGATTATGTTAGAATACATTTTGATTTTTTTGCGGAGATTTTTTAGGATGTTTTTCTAAGTTTTCAACATTGTGCTTTTTATCTGAATTTCTATATTAAATACGCATCAGAAAAATAAACACCATCCTTCTACAAATGAAACTGGAATTTAGAAATATGTATATTTTAAAGCTTCTCTATCCGACAGCGTTCCAATTTCCTTCTCTCACAACTAGTCTTCATAAAAATAAACTTACAAATGTATATACCACTAAAATATAGTAATTCCTAATCTTACTATAAGAGAATCAAGTTTCTAAGTTAAATGGGGTCAGGAAAACACCTGAATTCCATGGCACTTTACTTTCTTAATAGGGAGAAGTTTTTGGTATGTCCTTGGCATTTGAGCTCTCATACACTAAGTACACTTTGGTAATTATCTTGCAGAACTAGTTTTATATCTCTAAAACCAAACTATACACCATCCATGTGCAAAATGATGATAACCCTGTATAAGAATATATATGCCTAATTAACTAGCTCTAAAATCTAAGTAATACATTGTCTCATAGAACAATGTTTCTGAAAGTATAATTTGATACTATCATTTGATACTGAGCCAAGGGATCTTTAATATCTTAATGTGAATTGTGTGTTTAAGGGAACGGGGATGTTAGGGGAGACAAGTGGTTTCTTTCCAACTTATATGACTTATTTGATCTCCTTTTCACTGTAAATATTAAAGATCTTTAGTAATATTTTGAAGAATCCTGATCTAATTAGTTTGTTAAGCACACAGCTCATTTATACAATAATGTAATAGCCAAGAAGGATAAAAGAGGACAAATAACCTTTTCAGAAACACACTGTTGTCTTATACTCAACATTTTTCATTCCTCAAAGGTTTCTGAAGATTTGACATCCTCTTAAGAGCTTTTCCTAAACCAGGAAATGGAGATGGATGATTTTTTTTCCATAATAAAAACTTCAGAAATGATTTTTGAATGCAAAAGGAACTCAAAACCATAAAATAAGTGCACTGCACTAAAGTACTAATCAAGGACTTTGTTAACCTCTCAGTTTGATTACAGTGTGGTCGACGATGCCTTAATCATTGCTCAAGCATGTGTACTGTCTTTCAATAAGAGATTTTGCAAAGACAAACCAAAATGTGTTTATTTCTTCACTATCACAACAAATGAAGAGAATACAAGTTATTTTCTATATTCACATACACACAAACGCAAAGGCTTATGAACGAAAATATTTATTGTAGCATTTTTTCAGTCAATTACCAAATTGAGGTAAGTCCCAAACTACCTCTACATAGAGACTGGTTTAAAAATACAGATATATAGATGTAGATATTATTAATATATATCTATAGCTATATCTTTTCTTGAAATAATATTCAACTGTTAGAAAGAATAAAACAAATTTATATATGAGCTGATATCGAAAAATCTCCAATTTACATTGTTAAAATAAAAATACCTAGGTAAAGAAAAAATACATATATAATCCTATTTGTGTTTTTTTAAAAAAGGTAACAGGTGCTACAAGAGATGAGATAAATAACAGGCATGAAAAATGGTAGACTAAAAACTGTGTGGACAGTGATTATCCTGATTAAGAATGAAAGAAAGGGTCATTATTTTTATTACATAACCTTTAGAATTATTTTCGCTTTATATAAAATGTCATTACTTCATGATACTATAAAAGTCTAATAATAATTGCAAGGCTCACAATCCTTTATATTCTAATTGGTTTCTTTAACATAACTAGTATATATGTACAGAGTAGCAACGGCAACAAGTAGCTTCCAGAAAAATCGAAAGTTTATTGAAAAGATTTTGATAGCATAACAATAATACTGAAATCCCTCAATAATTTGCAATTAAAGATGTAATTCTTGGGGGGGACCAGTTGAGATGGCATAGAAGGTAGATTCTGTGCATGCCTCCTCTCATGACCACATCAAAATTATAAAGAAACTACAGAACAACCATCACTGGGAATCGCCTGAGGTATGGCTGAACAGAAGACCTACAATTAGGGACAAACATGAGAGGCCACCTCGAACTGGTAGGAGGGACGGAGACATGAAATGTCTCAGTCCTACAACCGTTTGTGGTGATGGAGAATTAGGAGGTTTATCTTGGCTGCAGGGCCCTCTCCCCTACCTGAGGAGAGAAGGGTCCCAGCCCCACACTGGGCTCCCCAGCCCAGGGTTCCAGTGCTGGGTAGAGAAGTCCTCACAACCTCTGGCTGTGAAAACCAGTGGAGATTGTGGCTGCGTGAAACGAAGGGCTGCGGGAGTTGGAACATGTTCCTCTTAAAGGCACCCCACCTGAGTTACTTGCTGATGGACTTACTAGCTCTGAGCTCAAGTACTGGGGCAGCTGCTCAAGGAGTGACAGGGACATATGGGGACAGACTGAGTTGTTGGGTTTTGTGGCAAGGGCTGGAGGGGTTGCTTTCTCCCCAGGCAAAGTACTTCCAGTAACCACAGTTCCTTTGTTGAGCCCTCCCTACTCCCAGCATGAAGACAAAGGCAGCCACCATATCTGGGTCTCCATCAACCTGCATTAACACAGGTTGCTCTGCCCAGATGATTCCCCGAGACTCTGCCTTTCCCAACGTGCGGGCCCAACCAAGCTGCCTCCAGTGGTTTATTCCATACAACTGACCTGTGTTGGCTCTTGCTACAGACTTTCCTAAAATCTCTCAAAGGCTCACAAAACCCAGAGAAGCAGCATCTTGCTTTGGAGTGCCCTGTACTTCTTGCTGAGTAGTCCCAAGGCCCTCACTAGCGGCAGCCGGCCTCAGTTACTGGTATGGCCACTCAAGGCACCTATAAGCCTAGCACAGGTAGCAGCCATCTGTAGATTGCTTGGTGACTCTTACCAGGTTGCTCTGGAAGCACACAGGCTGCAGCTAAATTTGGCATGCAGCTAGACCCCTCCCAGGAGGCCCTTGGACCAGCACATCCAGTGGCCTGCTTCGACCAGCATGAGAGCCAAAACACCAGCCAGGGCTGCATCTGAGGATGGCACACCTAAGGGCAGACTGGGCACCAGAGCCCTGCTAAAGGGAATCCTGCTCTGTAGGGTCAGCCAATCCTCACGAACTATCAACCCAAGAGTCAATCCCTCCCATCAGCATACAAACAGCAACCAAGGCTCAACTACAACAGGAGGGCACACACATTCCACAAAAGGGACACAGCTGGAGCATCTCACTCAGGTGACCAGGGAAGACTGTGCCACTGGGCCCCACAGGACACCTACTACATGAAGCTATTCTAAGACTGGGAGACTTAGGGGCACTACCTAATACATAGAAACAGACACATGGAGGCAGGAAAATGAGGAGACCAAAAAAAAAAAAAAGCATGTCTCACATGAAAGAATAGAACAATGCTCCAGAAAAAGAACATAACAAAATAGAGACAAGCAGTCGACCAGACAGAAGACAAAACAGTGGTTACAAGGCATGCTCAATGAACTTAGGGGAAGAGTAGATAAACTCAGTGAGAACTTAAACAAAGAGATAGAAAACGTAAAAATGGAGAAGAAAAATATAAAAGAAAACCAGTCAGAAATGAATAATATAATATCAGACATGAAGAGTACATCAGAGGTAATCAACAGAGTGGATGAAGTGAAGAACTGAATCAGCAATTTAGAAGATAATGTAGCAGAAAACACTCAAGTAGAACAGCAACAAGAAAAAAAGAATCCAAAAAAAAAAAAATGAAGACAGTTTAAGGAGCCTCTGGGACAATATCAAGCATAACAACATTCACATCATAGAGTTAGCAGAAGGAGAAGAGAGAGAACAAAGAATTGAAAACCTATTTGTAGAAATAATGATGAAAAACTTCCCTAACCTGATGAAAGAAACAGAAATACACTCCAATGAAGTTCAGAAAGTCTCAAACGAGATGAACACAAACAGGCCCTCACCAAGATACATCATAAATAAAATGCCATAGGTTAAATACACAGGCAAAATCTTAAAAAGCAGCAAGAGAAAAGCAGTTTCCTACAAGGGAGCTCCCATAAGACTGTCAGATGATTTCTCAACAGAAACTTTGCACAAAATATTCAAAGTGATGAAAAGTCAGGACCTATAATCACAATTACTCTACCCAGCAAAGCTATTGCTTAGAATTAAAGGACATATAAAGAGCTTCTCAGATAAGAAAAAGCTAAAGGAGTTCATCACCACCAAGACAGAATTACAGGAAATATTGGAGGGACTTCTTTAAGAAGGAGGAAAAAAATCAAGAATATGTATAAAGAACAGCAATAACTACATACCTATCAATAAGCACTTCAAATGAAAAAGAATTAAATGCGCCAATCAAAAGACAGGGTGGCTGAATGAATAAGAAAACAAAATCCTTACACAAGCTGCCTATAAGAGACTCACTTCAGATTAAAAGACACATAGAGACAGAAAGTAAAGGGATGTAAAAAGATATTTCATGATGGACCTAGCGCATATTGTGGTAAATGGAATAAATTAGAGAAAGACAAATGCCATTTGGTTTCATGTATATGTAGAATCTAAAGAACAAAATAAACAACAACAATACTAACAAAAGAAAACAAAACAAACTCATAAAGAGAACACTGTGAAGGTTACCAGAAAGAAGGAGCTTTTGGCAGGGGGTGGAGGGCAGTGAAAAGTGGCAAAAGGATTAAGAAGTACAAAATAGTTAGGTACAAAATAGACATGGAGATATAAAGTATAGCATAAGGAATATAGTCAATAATATTGTAATAACTATGTACTATGTCAAAGGGGGATCAGATTTATTGGGGTGATCACTTCATAGATGTCTAATCGCTATGTTGTACATTTGAAACTAATGTAATATTGTATGCCAACTATAATTAAAAAATAAAAATATTATTTAAAAAAAAAAAGATGGTAATTTTCTCCTAAATAACTCCTGCCCTTGTGGAGCTAAAAGTCTAATGACAGAACAAACAAAATATGCAGTATTATCTTGTACAGACTTTAGGACAGAAAGTTAGAATGGGGGGGTGAGATTTTAGGCAGAATGACCATTGAGATGACATTAGAGTCACAATCAGAGAGACATGAGTGAGGTTTGCTATGCAGAGTGAAGGAAAAAAACCTGTTGATACCTCTGAAGTCCCAAAAGGCTCAGGAACTGGAGCACTTTGGTGCTTGAAAAGTTTGGACAAAGTTGAAGTTAAAAATGAACGCTGATTGAACAACTGTTTAAGAAAGATTTAGCTCTTCCCTCGCCTTTCCTTCACCAACTCACTCTGCTTAGCAGGTTGACCATCCCTCCACCTTAACCACAGAGGAACTGTCCTTTTTAGCAAAAGGCGAAACAGAAATGCTGACTGGGGGCATACTACAGCTGAATGAGGCATCATACCAGAGGGATTAAAAATTTATATACTGAATATCAAAAACCCAATATCTTCTGCCTCTAGATCCCCAGAATGTTACAGCAGGTAAGACTAAACTCTTCCATTGTGGGTACTAGAAGAACCTTCCCTAGGGACTCTGATCAGACCCTAGAAAAAGATCTGACATTGATAGTTCAGATGATTACACACTGAAGACCACAGTCAAAAATGTCCCTCCACGTATACCAGGCTTCTAATCAGCTGCTGTTCAGTGTCTCAACCGTGAAACATAATATGTTCAGACAAACACAGGAGAAGGAAAAACTAACAGAAAACTAGAAGAAAGAAAAGATCATATGGAGAGAGGAAATTCTTTTTAAAATACATATATATTTAATAGTCTCAAAAAATAGTGGAAATTGCAGAATTGTAAAAATGCAGGGCCTAAACCAAATATATAAAATCAAAATCAGCAGGTAACTCTTAAAGCCTTTTTCCTTATCTTCTTTTCTAGTCACCAGCTAGCAATCTAAAAGATTAACAGATAAGCTTGTATGTGCCTGGATTGTTACCCAGAATTGATCTACCTCCTTTTAGGAAGAAAGAAGCCTAAGGTACTGGATTGTATAGTCTCCAAGCTGCATTGCATTTTCAATCAATGACTGATTGCCTTTCCTTCCTGAAACTTCCTTCTAAAATAAAAATGAAAATGAAATTGTGGCTAAAAGTCAAGCTCAGCTAATCTTCACCTCTTTTAGCCTCCTTAACCTCCTTTAATTATGACTTCTAAAATGAAAATGAAAAGGCCTGTTCTCTCATTTTAGTGGTAGATTAAATTCTTTTGGCAAAAGCCATTTATCTTCACGCTTTTAAGTTTTTTGTAACCCACTGCCCAACTGACCATGAGACACACCAGCCTCCCTGTATCTAACAATCCACTGATGTTACTTTCTTTAAGTGACCCTGCAAGAGTTTCATTTGAGAACAAGAAAGTCCTCTTGGATGATTGCTTATTACCTAAAAGAGTACAGAATAAATTTCAAAATAAATAAAATCATAATAAATGCATTTGAAGCTATAATAAAAATATTAGATTAAATGTATCTTCATTACCAAATCTTAATGCTGTTTAGATGACATACAATCTACTCAGATTGTCACATATATGAAACAAAGCTGGCAGAAATCTGATGAGGATAAGAAATTATGTTGATATATCCAAGTATGGGGGCTAAAATCTGATGAGAATTTTCTCAGTCTGTTTGTCCTTGGCTGCTAGAGACCACAACTTTGGGGGATTTCCTGGTGTCTTAGGCAGAGAAAGCAGGGACACTTTCTCCCTAAGTGCGATGAAGGGGTAGAAACATCTATATTCTGATGAAATCCTGACCACTATTCACCATAATTTTATAATCTCATCTTAGATGACATGGGAAATGTCTCTGAAACTAGCTATCAAACTAGCTATTAAATATAGTCAGCATCAGACAAGCATTCTGAAAGCACTATTAAAAGCTCTGGCTGGAACAATGACATTATGTTTGTTAGAACAAAGGGCACATGCCACAGCAATGTTCTAAGGCTAAAGTCAACTTAAAATACAAATATTTACTAAGCACCTTCTGCTAAGCACCTACTACCATGGGCAGTGCTGCAGATAGAAAGGTGAACAAGACCTGGCTTCTGATATCAAGTAGCTCACATCAGAGGAGATAAACATATAAGCAACTGACATGACAGTGTTAGAATCTAAAAATATGAACAACTTATTATGGTAAAACAAAGATTCATTTAGCTTGAAGAGAATCACTATCTTAGAGAGAACAAATGGTAAGTTGAAAGGATAAGTATAGGTTTAAAAAACATAGGAGTTAAAAGCATTTTAATTTGAGAGAAAAATAAGAACAAATAAACCAAGACAAAGAAATATATAGAGGATATTTAAAGTGTCATAGCATACATCAGGATTAAGAGAGCTGTGAGACATTATACAAACTATAACAAGACTACACAGTGGCTAGAATGATCCAACAAGAACTGGAAAAGTGAGGAAGATTTTTAAAGAAGAAAGATGATAATATTTTTGTATTAGATAAAGAAATGGCTGGCGAGAACAAGAAAAATGTAAAGGCAGTAGACCGCTTGACTGATTAGAAGGCTCTTGCAATGGCCTAATATGACAGAACCTGACCCTGAGATAGGACAGTGACAATGGTACTGGAAGAAAAAGGAAGGAGGAAAACAGAAAAATACCATTTTAACTCAGTCAAATTAAGTAATTTCACTCATTTTCTTTTAATATTTTTACTCTTAACACCTTCATATTTCAAAATTAAAATTCCTTTAAGAATATGTAATATTTGAGAACTGAGAGGACCACACAACATAGTGCTGTTTACAAAATATTTTATGAAATAGGTAAACTGTTTGAAAAATGTGCTGTGTTGAAATGAGTTGAAAATTACTAAAGCAGGATGATGGGTTTGGCTACTGTCATATCGTCAACTTGCAAATTATTCTAGATTGTCCTTTATTTTCTCTTATGTTTCATTTGTCTCAACAATTTCCATTGGTGAAATCTATTTTTGATCTTTGTGACCTGCAGCAACTTACCAAAGCAGATTCTAAAGCCATTACAGCTTTCTAGATCACCATTTTACAGTAGTTCCCCCCTTATCTATGGTTTTGCTTTCCACGGTTTGTTGCCTATGGTCAATGGCAGTCCAAAAATATTTAATGGAAAATTCCAGAAATAAACAAGTCATAGGTTTGAATTATGTACTGTTCTGAGGAGTGTGATGAAATCTTGCATTTTCCTTTCTGTCCTATCCTGGACGTGAATCATCCCTTTGTCCACCATATTCACACTGTATGTATATAATACCTGCCCATTAGTCACTTAGTAACCATCTCAGTTATCACATATCAACTGTCACAGTATCACAGGACTTATGTTCAAGTAACCCTTATTTTACTTAATAATGGCCCCAAAGTGCAAGAGTAGTGATGCTGGCAATTCAGATATGCCAAAGAGGAGCCATAAAGTGCTTCCTTTACATAAAAAAGTATGCATGTGTAGGAAAAACACAGTACATATAGGGTTTATTAGTTTCAGGAATTTACTAGGGCTCTTGGAACTTACCCTCCTACCACCCCCAGCAGATAAAGATACTAACCTATTCCTTAAATTTTTTTTAAGACTTTATTTTTTTAGAGGAGTTTTAGGTTCACAGCAAAAATGAGGGGAAGGGAGAGACCTCCCATACCCACTGTACCCACACCTGCATAGCCTCCTTCATTATCAACATTCCCCACCAAAATAATACATTTGTTACCATGGATGAACCTACACTGACATATCATAATCATCCAAAGACCATAGCCTACATAACGGTTCACTTTTGGTGTTATATAGTCTATGGGTTTGGACAAATGTATGATGACATGTATCCATCTTTACAGTATCACAGAGTGTTTTTTTCACTGCCCTAAAAATCCTCTATGTTCTGTCTATTCATCACCCCTCTCCACCCACACCCAAACCCTGGCAATCACTCATCTTTTTACTGTCTTCAGAGCTTTGCCTTTTCTAGAATGCCATATATTTGGAATCATACAGTATGTAGCCTTTTCAGATTGACTTCCTTTAATATTTTTTTCAAGTATACTATTTCCTTCAGAAAATTTATATTACATTGATTAATACAAAAGTCAAGAAAATTTCAGATTTATAGATCAGCTTACTTACCAAGGGTTCAGCCATTACAACTTCAATTTTCTTTTCAGCTTGAACAGTAAATTCTGCAAAGAGGCTCTTGATGACATATTCACCAGGCTTGACATCTGGGTCAATTGTAATGCTTGACATGATGATACTCTTTTTCTCCAAAGTGGTATGAAAGTTGGAAGAAGCGTAGTACTTATTCACTTTGCTGACTGGTGCTGAAGCTAAAAATAAAAGAAACAAAAGAGCTCTACTTTAATAATCAACTCAATTAGGCCTAGCATTGCTACCCTGTTTAAAATGCATCCTAACCATAAACCGCAACCAGATCTCCCAATTTGTATTACCATACTCTATTTTTCTCTATTACACTTGTTGCCTTCTAACATACTGCCCAACATAACTATAATTTAATTATACATTACGTTTGTGATGTGCTGTTTTTTTTATCCTAATGTAAATTCCATAAGAACAGGGCTTTTCTTTTGTCTTTTATGTTCACTGATGATTCCTAAGTGCCTAGAATAATGCCTGGCATATACTAGGCATATAATAAATAGGTACTAAATAAATGAATGAATTCTAAACATGCCATGAACAATAAAGGAAATAAAACAGATGTGAATAAATGAAACACAGATGGGGTTAGGGGTTGAAATATAGTACTTTGGAGAGCATGTTCAGGAAAGACCTCATTTGAAGAAGCCATATTTGAACTCAAATCTAAACAATTAAAAAAGGCAATAAGGCAAAAACACCAGGAACAGAAAGCATGTTTGAGAAACAAAAAGACCAGTGTGGCTGGAGCTCAAGGGAGGAAGCAGGGGTAGAGGGCAATGTAAGATGAAGTCAGAATCATTAGTCAAGGATTTAAGTTTTAGAACTTTGTAAAGAAATTAGATTTTACTCCAAATGCAATTAAAACTCTGGGGAAAATATTAACTTGGAGAGGGATAGGATTTGGCATTTCCTTAAAAGATCTTTCTGGCTCTTCTGGAGAATGGATTCGAAGAGGGCATATATAGAATCAGGAAGCCATTGCAGAAATCCAAGTGAAATGATCAGAGCTTGGGCTAAGAGGATGGCAGTGGCATAGGAGAGAAGGAAAAGGATTTGAGATTTGTCATATGTTAGTGCATCTGATATCAATGTGAGGGAAAGGAATTAAAGATGACTCTCAGTTTTTTTATTTCAATCATCCTAAGGGTAGTGGTGCCATTTACTTAGTTAGGAATGACACTGTGCCTGGCAAATAGTATCTTACACCAGATATGGCACAAAAAGAGGACACACCATTGCACACTGTTTATTTACACCTGTTCTGTTCTCTTGACTGCCTGGGCAGCCTAACTGGATTTCTACCTATAGCTTACCCTTATGTCATTCTTCCAGACTACTCCGTAACACAGATCTTTCCATTCTTAACTTCAGCTTATGAAATCCTCTTTTGTCTAGAGTATTCACAGAGACCTTGTAAGATTATATTTCTCTACTTCAAACTGATCTCCAGATATTGCCCTTTTATATGCTGGCCTATAAATAACCCTCTTCTTAAAAAGGGAAAAAGGACACAATTATTCAAACATTGAATTTCTGTGTGTATGCATGTACATAACTATAGAACAATAAGTTCATTCTAAATACAAACATTCCATACTGGCTAATAATAAAAATGTTGATAACCACCTAAAAAAGAAAACGTATGAGGTAAATGGCCTTTGAATAAGAACAAAAGTAAAAAATATTTCTTAATTTAAAAAGCAACAACAAAAAATTCTTAGTTTAAAAAGCAAGCCTATCCTAGTAAGTTATTTTGTAGACATCAACAAACTGATGTTAAGTTTATATGGAGAGGCAAGTAAGCCAGAATAGCTACCACAATATTGAAGAACAAAGTTAGAGGACTTATACTACTCAACTTCAACACTTACTTAAAGTGACAGTAAAGACAATGTGATATTGGTGAAAGAATAGATAAACAGATCAGCGTAACAGAACAGGAAGCCCAGGAATATACCCCACACAAATGAAGTCAACTGATGTTTGACCAAGGAGCAAAAGCAATCAATGGGAAAAGGAGACTTTCCAACAGATGGTGCTGGAATGACTGAATACCCACACACAAATAAAAAAAAAAATCTAGACACAGAGCTCACTTTTCTCTCTCTACCTCCTTCCCTCCCCCCCCCCCGCCCCGCACACACGCACACACACAATTCTAAATGTAAAATGCAAACCCCCCTGAATTCCAAGAACATAAGGTAAAAGAAAAATGTAGGTATTCTTGGGTTCAGCAAGGACTTTTTAGATAAAACACTAAAGGCACAACCCATGAAAGAAAAATTGGTAAGTCAAGCTTTATGAAAATTAGTAACTTCAGCTCTGCAAAAGGCACTATTAAGAAAATGAGAAGATAAGACACAGACTGAAAATATTTGCAAAACATGTAGCTGGTACCTAAGATACATAAAGAATCCTTAAAACTCAACAATAAGAAAATAAGCAACCCAATTTAAAATTGGGCAAAATCAAAATAGATTCTCACCAAAGACACACAGATGGGAAATTAGCATATGAAAAGATGTTCCACATTATACGTCATTAGGGAAATGCAAATTTAAACAACAATGAGATATTACTATGCACCTATCAGAATGGCTAAAATCCAGAACACTGACACCACCAAATGCTGATGAGGACATGGAGCAACGGGAACTCTCTTTCATTGCTGGTGTGGGAATACAAAACTGTAAAGCCACTTTGCAAGAAAAGTTTGGAGGTTTCTTACAAAACTAAACGTACTCATTCAATACAACCCAACAACTGTACTCCTTGATATTTGCCCAAAAAAGCTGAAAATATGTCTACACAAAAACCTGGACACAGGTGTTGATAGCAGTCGTATCCATAACTGCCAAAACTTTGAAGCAACCAAGATGTCCTTCAGTCGGTAATTGGATAAATAAACTAGTATATCCAGACAATGGAATATTATTTGGCATTCAAAAAAAAATGAATTATCGAGCCTTAAAAACACTTGAAAAAAACACAAATGCATATTGCTAAGTGAAAAAAGCCAATCCGAAAAGACTACATACTATATTATTCGAGTTATGATATTTTGGAAAAGGCAAAACTCTGAAGACAGTAAAAAGATCAGTGGTTGCCAAGGGGCTGGGATGGAGGGAGGATAAACAAGAGCACAGGGGATTTTTACGGCCATCAAACTACTCTGTGTGATACTATAATTGTGGCTATATGTCATTATGTATTTGTCAAAACTCATAGAACATACAACACAAATAGTGAATGTAATGTAAACTATGGTCTTTGGGTGATTACGATGTATCAGCATAGGTTCAACTGTAACAAATGTGCCATACCAACATCAAATGTTAATTATAGGACAAAGCGGGGGGGGGGGGTCTGAGAATGGGGTACATGGGAACTCTCTACTGTTTGTTTAAATTTTCTGTAAACTTGAATCTGCTCTAAAAAATAAAGTCTACTGATTTTTTAAAACATAAAAATAAATGAAAGAAAAGCCTATTCTATCCCTGTCTGACAGAACTACAGGTGCCTGAGAAGAGTCAAAATAAACAATAACTCTGGCTAAAGCTTTAAACAATAATGTACTTGGATCGAGCTCAGGGAAAAGAAATAGTTTATAAGTCAATTAAGAATAAAATGTCAGAAACACAAATTAGGTTATATGCTACGCAGGCTGAAAGCAAAAACAAAGAGCAGCAAAATCAGCATTAGGGAGTTAACATCAAATTTCATCTTCTGGGCGGCCAACTACCCAAAGAAACACTGCACATTTGAGAGCAACTATATCTGAAGAGGCAAAAGGAAAATATAATAATGTATGCATTCGGGGTGTTGAAGAGGTACAATATGAAAGCATAATTTGATGACTTCAGTGCACAAACACAGTCTGCTATAAAGCAAGGTATGCCTCAAAATTCCTTTATGAGTGAAAGAAACTCATACTAGATAGTGTTGATTTCTGATGGAAATGAAACATTCTTTAATACTCTATTAAGGTATTTTGATGTCATCTCATTTTATCCTAACAAATATACTCTTATTTCAAGCAATATGCTGGTAAATGGCTCGAAGAAAGTCCTGATTTCTAGTATTTGCCAATTTCCATTGTGTATTTACTCCCATCATGGCTACTTTCATACCACCAATGGTTTAACAATTAACTGGTAAAATTCTTGGTAAGAACTAGATCTAGAATACCACTGTGAGTTACCACCCATATACGATGAAGAAACAGGCTCCTGATTAAAATCCCTTGTCACTTTAGGTTCTGAGTTTCTAAAAACTTTCAGACCAGTGGCTTTATTTTCCGAAGAATCTCTAGATTTTGATATATCCTTTTTTCTTCTTTAAAGGTGTAGGTTATTAACATACTATTTACTTAGAATAACTATTTCCCAAATCAAATACTTTGGCCTCATCTTCAATTTCAGTTACATAAAATGGATTTAAAAAGGCTTTCCCATTTTGATTAGATATATATTTACCTATAATTGCTTTTAACGTCTTTTGAGTTAGTTTTATTTTTTTCTCTTTGAATCTGTCATTCAACTGGAATTTCTTCAAGGTGATATACAATAAAGGCATTATTTTATTTTTTCTCCCACTATTTAAGCAATTCTTTTGGGTTCCTTTACTGAAATTCTGTCACTAATTTTGTTCATTATAATGAATTAAATCCATACTCAAATGTGTTTTCTATTCTGTTCACTAATAATCTGTTTTTGTATCACTATCATACTTTTAATTACTGTAATTTTATAATAGGTTTTATTATCTATTGGTACAAATACTCTCATTTACTCATCATCTTCAGTAAATTCTCAGTTATCGTCTTTCATTTATACGTTCAAGTTTACACATATCCTCACAATTTCATTAGAAAAAAACTGACATCTTAAGACTTCCTTTCTAGAACCTAGCATACTCTCATTAATTCATCCTCCTTCTTGTACCTAAAGAAAAATAAGCATTTTCCTTCATCAGAGAATCTATCTGTTCTTATTAATTTTATTTGTAAATACTTTGTTTCTATTCTGTATGAATAAAATCATTTTCCTCATTAATCAGTCCAACTTTTTTGCTTCTGGTTGCATTTCAATGGATAAAAAAAAAATTAAGACTTTTGCTTACTTTTTGGACAGCTGTTCCTAAAATGTTTGTTTATCCTAGTCTAAACTATTCCCACTGAAAACAGTTTCTAAACATAGAAGTCCTATGACATCTTGGGCACACTTCCAACTTTTTTACTTGAAGTCTACTACAGAAATATCACTTATTATAAAGCTCAAGAAAAATGACCTATCATAAATAATCCATTATTCACTCAGCTAGAGTCTCCCTGAGGTTATTTTTTTGTACTCTTTTGAAACTTCAGAAGCTCAGCTAAGAAACTATTCTAACAATCTAAAAATAATGTGGTATTTTTAAAATATGCATGGATCTACGAGTCAGAGGGCCAAGGGCCCAGACTTCACTTGGTTACTTAGTATCATCATAATCTTAGTCAAATTATTTAACCTCTCTAAGCTTTTGCTTTCCCTCTGGAAAATAAATGAATGAATTATATATCAACCATGGTTATGTATTAGAAGCAACAAGAAAGCTGCTTTCATTTTTGTTTTCCTCTCTTCTTCCCATAGAAATATTGCTGCCAGTGAACAAGTGAAAAAGCTCTGCGGCAGATATGAGCCTAGGGATCGGCAAAGGATAGCCCTGAAGTGAAAATATGAACACTAGAATCCTGCAGGACCTTGTCCAGCAAACATACCTAGGCCCAGGGCCTGGGAGAGGTAAAATGCATAGTGAAGTGTAGCCATCTTCCTTGACTTCCAAGAAGCTGAGCAGAATCCATAAGAAGGTGGGCTGAATCTTGTACAACCCTAAGGCTCAGATGATAGGAAAAGATGAGGAGTAAAGGGGACTCCTCCTAATATCTTAACTGGGGGCTTATTAATAGAGGCTCACAGAGGCTGAGATGGCTCTACCTTCCATCATTCCAAGGAATACTTTTAAAAAACTGTGGCTGTATGGTCCACACTTAATTAGCAGATAAAGAAATATAACTGCACACTAGTATCCAGCAGCCAGAGACAAGGAAAACAAAATAGTTACCAAACACCAGCAGCAAATATCATTATAGGTTTCAAAACACCAAACCTACTTTGATTAAAAACAGACATTACACAAGGATGCTGATTCTTGCCTTATTATTCAACACCGTCCTGGAAGTTATAGGATAATATAAGTAAATGCAATAATATAAAAAAATTATTGTTATAAATATTGAGAGAGACATGAACTTTTTATATTAACTAGCAATAACCACCTAGAAATAAAAATGAGTAAGTCTTCTATTCATAAATAAAAAACAGATGTGAATAAATTTAATAACAAAATTTAACAGGTCTTAGACACAGAGGAAATTATAAGAACTTCTTAAAGGACATAAAAAAAAAAGATCTAAACAAATGGAAAGACATTTTTGGATGGGGGCATTTATTTTAAGTGTCAGTTCTCACAAAATTAATATATTAATTAGCACAATTCCAATTAAGATGTCAAAACTCTTCTGTTTAAGTTGTATTGGATAAAAACTACACTAGAGTATACAAGAAGGAATAAATACCCAAGAAAAGCTTAAAAAATTATTTAAAAAATACAAAGAATATTTTCTAAATCAAAAGACAATGTAACTATAATCAGAACACATTCTAACTATAATCAAGACAGTAATCTAAAATATATCTACATCAGAACATAACAGTAATCAACTCAGTAAACATATATCAGCAAATAAATCAGATTAACATAAAAGATTAGAGAATGTCTCAAAAATCCCATAATAAGAATTCAACATGGGTAAAATCAGAGGGAAGTAGATTACTTATTATAATATCTAGCTAGATATTACTTATTATAATATCTAACTATTCATCTGGAAAAAAAGTATATTATATTCAAAACCAAAGTCCAGATGAATATGAAATTAAAAAATTTGTAAGTCTTCAAAAAAAATTAAGAGTCAACATGTACAATGCAGAGGAGAGACATTTAGCCAAGACAGAAAACTCAAAATTATAAAAAAAAGATAAATGCAATCAACCAAATAAAATTTTTAAATATTTATAAGGCAAGTTATACTATAACCAAGAAAGAACAAAGTTGGAGAAAAATAGTCAAGATGATGGAAAATATAAAATATTCAAAGAGCTCTTACAAATAACAAGAAAAAGACAACATAACAGAAAATTTGGCAAAAGATATACTTAGGCAATTCGCGTTAAGAACAAACCTAAAAAGACAATGATTTAAAAAATATGCAAACTTTGTAGTTCCCAGAAAATGCAAATTAAAGTTGCAATGTGTTTTCATTTTATACACATCAGAGTAGCAAATATTTAAAAGAATAATTAGCTCTATTGTTGGCAAGGTACAGAAAAATTAAACAATTAAAGTAATGCTGATAGAAATGTAATGTCTATCTAAGTACAGTTCAGTAGGCTGGACAAAAGGATATGCATTCTGACCCCTATCACAGAACATCACAGATGTTAATTTCTTTGATCTTCAGGTTCTCCATACAACTTTCTGATTGTAATTTAGCTTTGTATGACCTACCCCGCAAGCAGAGCAAAGGGTGGTCTGCTAGCTCTAGCATTAACATACACTTGGCACATTTCCTATTGTAAAACAGTAAACTGACAAAATACAAAAACTTGTCTCTGTCAGACTGTTTACTATGATTCCACCTACTAAAAAAGATTTCATATCTACTTCATAGTAACTCAAAGTCAAGATTTATTTATTTTTTCCCCTCTTTAATCTCCCTCCCTCACTTTCCACCTCTAACCTATGGATACTGTAGTTTCCCCTTAAGAACTGGATCTCTGAAGGCAGAGCATCTCCTCCCACACGCTTGCGGCATGCACCAGGGGCCTGGCACATCGTCGGGGGGGGGGGGGCGGTGTGGGGAGTTGGTGCACTCAGGGTATGGTTTGTGGCTCCACCTGGGGTGCAAACCCAGGACTTTCTGCATGTAAAGCAAATGTGCTAACCACTACACTATGGAGCTACCCGTAAGTCAAGATTTCCGACCCCATCCTGGTCTTGGCTGGCTTCTCTGACAACTCCTTAAGTCAGAATCAAAACCTTTGGAGTGCGGCCCAGGCATATGTATGTTTTGGAAAACTCCCCAAAGTGTTCTGCTGTGTGTTAAGGCTGAAAACCACTGCCTCACACTTATGCTTCTAAAATGAAACAGTAGGTTCTACACAATGATTTTATTTAAAACTAATTTTGATCACTAAAAAGCTTCACAGACACTATAAATAAGGAAAAGTTATATATACGTAATACCACAAATAGCATCCATCAAGCAATTCAGAGAGTGTTAAATAAATGCATGTCAGGGGCAAAGCTCTAAGAAGCAAAGTGAAGGATCAATAAACCTATTCAAAAAGCTAATTTTAAAAAGTCATACATGTTACGGCCATGCCACCCTGAACAGGCCCGATCCCATCTGATCTCGGAAGCTAAGCAGGGTCGGGCCTGGTCAGTACTTGGATGAGAGAACACCTTGGAAGACTGAGTGCTGTAGGTGTAAAAAAATAAAATAAAATAATAAAAAAGTTAAATAGTCATACACGGTTTTCCCACTTCGTACTAGAAATCTTGTTGAATCGATTTTTCTCTGAGTTTCAGTCACGTTGCTATACTCACTGTCTGTGCCCCAAACTAGACGCCACGGTGCCCGGTCAATCCTCGACCTCTCGTTACCCATTTCAAAGGGTGAGATTTCAACAATGTAAACTTCAGAACCATCACAGACTCCTCCCTGTGCCTTACATTCTATATCTAGGCATCAAATCTCACCACTACTGAAAGTAATCCTCCCTTCTATTTTCTGCATAACTAAATTTTAAGTTAAGATCCTAATAATAGTCAATGTAAACTCCTCAAAAGTCTTTCTTTACAGTTATTCCTGCCTCTTACCAGATAAAATAACAGCTTCGAACAACAGCCAAAGTGACTTCTTTCTATTTGAAACATACTAGGCCTTAGACATCAAACCATGGCAATATAGTGCTCCCATACTCTGCATAAAAATGCACTACAGCTGACCCCTGACTAATTCAGGGGTAAGGGGCACAAAGCCCCATGCAGTGGAAAATCCAAGTATAACTGAAGTCCACCCTGTAGATACAGGCAATCCCTACTGTGGATTAAACATACATACCTTACCTTCAAGAATATTACCAAAGCTGTTTACTTGGTATTACATTTTCTTTTCTTCAATAGTCTCCGTATAAAAGAATGACTCATTCACATATTGCTCTAAAATTTTGTCTTTTTTTTCACTTCTTGTTTTTTTAAAACTTTTTTTAGAGCAGCAAATTGAGGTACAGAGTTTACCCATATAACATCCTGCCCCCACAAATGCATAGCCTCCCCCATTTTCAACACCCCTAGAACATGTTACAACTGATAAACCTACATCGACAGACACATCATTATCACCCAGAGCCTGGAATCCACATTAGAGTTCACTCTATGGGTTCTATATTCTACGGATTTGAACAAACGTATCCACCATTACAGTATCCTCCAGAGTAATTTCACTGCCTTAAAAATCCTCTGTGCTCCATCTAGTCATCCCTCCCTCTCCCCAACCCCTGGCAATTGCTTATCTTTTTACCATCTCCATGTAGTTTTACCTTTACCAGAATTTCATATAGTTGGAATTGTACAGTATGTAGACTGGCTTCTTTCACTCAGTAATATGCATTTATGTTTCCCGAAAGTCTTTTCACAGTTTGATAGCTTATTTTGTTTTAGCATTGAATAATATTCTATTGTCTGGATATACCACAATGCATTTATCCATTCACCTACTGAAGGACATCTCGGTCACTTCCAAGTTCGGACGATTATGAATAAAGCAGCTATAAACATCCGTGAGGCTTATTTTAAACAAAGAAAAATCCATTTAGTGGATTTTTAACTTAGTAATAATGTAACATAACAAATCTGTATTTGTTATGTTACATTATTACTAAGTTACATGTTAATGGATATTAATTCATTCTTCAATTTTTATGAATGCCTTTGCTAATTACTTCCTGTATCACATGGATCGATAAATATTACTGAAAATAACAGCTTCTAAAACAATTCATATGATTTTCTACTATGAACTAACATCACCTTTACAATTCATTTTCTTCTAGTAGAATCAGGTCTGACAATTTGGAATTTGAATTTTACAATTTTCCCCATCCAAATGGATTTTTAACTGTTTTTGTTAAAAGCTTTAAAACACTACTTATTTTAGCCAAAAGTTTAAAATGGGACATAGCAAAATTAATGAAAACCAACTAGTAGACTAAAAATAAAACTCTCAGAAATTCCACTGAACGGGCAGTGCTCTGACATCATCCATTAACAGATTAGGAGAAAGGATAATCAAGAGTATATAGCCCATTCCACCCTGCAAAAGGCTAGCAAACTGTCTTACCAATGTGATAATGAGATTATAAACATGGTTACTTCCAAAAAAAAAAAAAAAAAAAAGTCTAAAAATTTGGCCAGTAGTGGAAAAGGCCAGAATCCAATGATTTGGGGCCTAAACATTAAAATAAGCCAGATACCTGCCAGATGTCATATTTAAAAAAATTAGCGATCAGTACAGGGGGTGATAGAATAGCTTCTGGCTGTTAATACTGGTATTGTATGCACAATGGCTGAACTGGAAGAGAACTTAACTAATTGTGGGAGAACAGGGCACCTAAAGAATATGATAACAAGTACAAAGCATCAGGAAGGTCCACGAAAGAACAACAGATATGCTGGCAAACAGATGTGTAATTCAAAGTCCAAGAACAGGAAATATGTGGTCATGTTTAATCTCACATGGATTAAACCCACCTGGGGAGAGGTAGGACTGATCACTAAAAAGGTATGCCAGCAGAATTTGATTCGCACGTTTTTTGCTTTCGTTCTTGGATGAGAACTTTTGAAGGGCAAAGCAGAGTCCCATATTTGGAGAAAATGGAGCAGCAAACAGTTTGACAAGGCAGGGCTCAGGAAGTAAGAAATACAGATGATTAGAGGTGGAGGCTTTGATATGAGAATAGGTAGCCAACCAGACACTTGCACTGACAAGCAAAATCAGGCCAGATCTTGCAATGAGGTTAGGCTTATGCTGAGGCACCTGGACTAGTGAGCTAGGGCTTTCTCAAACTCCCCATCTTCGCGTAGGATTGGACCTAGGGCCTGATATAAGACTAAATCTACACACAACAATGACAAAAGATACAAAAGAGGAACGGTTACAAAACATCAAGGTTTATGGAACAGTGGGTCTGAAACTTACCATAGATATGACACTGACCTTTTCAAATACTCTCAGACACCTATGATTACTATAACCATCTGTGTCACATTTTCCTGGTTTCATATTTTCTATTTCATTATTACTCTGTCATTATTTTAATATTTACCAATGAAAAATTTTAAAACAAATCTAAAACCAAATACTTAATGAGTCAGATAATCAGCTGTCCTTCTCACAATGCAAAATGTTTAGTCTTGAAGATGTAGAGTTAGTCCTTTGTAAACTGAGGTAAATCTAGTTTAAGAGTTAGAGTATTTTTCAAAAAATGGATAAAGCAGGCCCATGATTCCTAAATTCAGTGCTCTCTGAAGCTAGGAACTCCAAATTCGGGGACCATTACAGAATGCATAATACTCACTTAGTAGCACAGTGAGTAGGCTTCCTTGTCCAGGCATCACATCCTAAAGCAGAGAGATTTCTCTGAGGGATGAGAGGGTGAGTATTTTAGCAATAAGCAAAAGGTGATTATTTCCCATTATGACCAACATTAATTCTCAATGGATACATTTCTGAAATTAATGTTAATCAGAACATAAATTACTCTACCAAATTCATCTTATAAAAATCTCCTTCAACATCTATATCTAAATCCAAACCTACTATTCCTACCTCTTACATAGTTTCCACATCCATAACTAGATGAGTTAATATTTGTAAAGCACTTAAAAAAGTACCTATCCATCTGGTGGGCATTATACATGTTTGCTAAGTAAAGAAATAACATTTCTTCATTTGTTCAACCTTCATCTCACATTTGGTCTACTGAAATAGTATCCTAAAACTCATCTCCCTGCATAGGCTCTCTACCCATCCTCTTTGTCCCCATCCCATGAAAACTAGAAGTCTGATGAAATCACCCCAACTACTGTCAGAAAGTTCAGCAATGATACCCCGTTTATTTTAGGTTTAAGACCAAAATCCATAACAAAGTCTTCAAGACTCCATGTGGTCTAGTACCTTTCCAGCTCATTCCCATACCTTTCTGCTCCAGACAAAATGGCCATATTTCCTCTAGCTTCCAGCACATGCTATACCTTCTGCTCACCCACCCACCCTGCCCCCAAACTGTTAACTTTCTTCCTTCACACTTTGCTGAAGTATCACTAGATCAGGGAAGACTTTAAATTGAAACATGAAGGATTACTGAAAGTTGGCTAGATAAAGAATTTTGTGTGTGTATGTGTGTGTGGGTGTGTGTGTGTTGTGGAGGGGTATTCTTCGTACACTTCAACTTGTCTGGGCCCCAATTTACTCTTCAATAAAAACAGCAATTTATCAACTGATGGATTAACAAAATGTGGTGTATACATACATTGGAATATTATTCAGCCATAAAAAGTAATAAAGTACAGATACATGCTCCAAATGGACAAATCTTGGAAATACGGTGTAGAAGACAGTCAAAAAGAACACGTACAATATGATTCCATTTATATGAAATGTCCAGAATAGGCAAATCCACAGAGACAGAAAACAGATTAATGGGTATAAGGTTTCCTTTTGGGGAAATAAAAACATTCTACTATTAGAAAGTGGTGATGGTTGTGCGACTCTGCAAATACCTTCAAAACTACTGAACTGTGCACTTCAAAGGGATGAATTTTATGGTATGTGAATTATAGCACAAAGCTATTATTTAAAAAAAACAGCAATAATAGTTTTCCTCAAATTTCATGAGTACATGAGGTTTAATAAATGGACATATGTATGTGATTGTACACACATGTACGTATACTCAAGTATAATATGTACTTACAATACCAGGCCCATAAGTACTTCAATAAATGATAATAAATAAGTATTATTAATCAAATAATTTTAACTGAAATTAAAATAAATGCATAATTGTGCTCTTTAATATTCTTGCAATCCAGGAAAAAAAACATCTCTGAGCATTAAACATTCTGTTTATGAACTTTTCCCATTGTTTAAAATTTTAAGTAATATATGCAATTTAGTTTAACAGACTGTAGCTTATTCACATTTTAATTTATAAAACTGTAGTTAATGTAAATCAATTTATCTCTTCTTTGTTATAAAAACTGAATTCTTTAAAACACTAGCTTTCATAAAATTATGGATGCAAAGTCTATAAATTAATGTTTATGAGAGGTATTAATAATAAATGTATCTATGACCTTAATTAACATTGCAGATACATAACTGGATAGTTCTCAGTACTAAATCTCGCCTTGTCTTATCAATTTTGGAGAACTAGGCCAATCTTTTAAATGATAACATTCACTACACAGCTGGTTTAACAGAATGTTCCTGATTCAGTTTTTAAAAGAAGTAATGCCTAAAACTGTTGGCACAGAGACAAAATCCTGAATTTAGGCCATATGAATGTCACTTCATTGTTGTTACTGAAAGAAATAGGCTCAACTATAATCAAACTTCAGCAGCACTGCAACAACATTCTGCCAGCTAAGCAGCCCTTGAAACCCGGGGGCCTCCAGAGATTAATATAAAATGCAGCATTTAACATTAATACTCATCATGGCAAATGTATCTTATAAACATGAAACATTATTATATTTAATGAGAAAGAATGATACATTACCATTAAGTTATGTTCAATAACAAATACATTTTTTTTTCTTTTTGGGGGGGATATGAGCAACACTTGAAATATATAATTTATTTAATAGAAAAATTATTTCCCATATCTTTTTTTTAAACAAAGACTATGAATAAATTAGGGTTTTCTCTGTTCTTCCCAAGAAATTTACTAAATAGAATTTAGTGAAATGTGAACTTTTTTGAAATCACTAAGGTATTCCTACGTTAGGAACAGTTCCCAAGAGACATCACTAGTGTATAATAATCACACAGTATAAGAGGGGTTATAAATTTATCCTCCTACCTTCTTTCCTATTGTTAATCCATTCCAACAAAAATGACTACATCCCTAAGCTTTATCTTAGTTGCCTGCAATACCATGACTTAACTAAGCGTAAGTATACAAATAAAACACCAACACAGTCAATCTATACCTTCCAAGAGCTTATACTCAAGTAGCAGAGAAAGACATGAACAGGGCAATAAGTGTATGATGCAATGATGTTTAAAGTGAAGAACACAACAGATAACGCATTAAATATCTGGGTGACTCAAGAAAGGATGGGTCTTCAAAGGTGAACTGGAATTCACTGTGAAGCTGACAAAGAGGTTGGGGCCAGGGGGTGTGTTCTAAGCAAAGGTAGCAGCAGGTATAAAGACATAGCATCTCTAGAAACTGGGTAAGTATGGCGAGAGAAGGGAAAAACGAAATGAGCAGGAGCTAGACAGATGATGAAGGGCTTCATCCCACAGGGTAAAGACTATGAAGTAAGAAGAAAAGACTTTCAGAGAGGTAGCTTAGAAGGAACTCTAGGCAGCAATGTGGAAGATGCAAACTGCACAAAAAGGAGGTATGGCAATAATCCAGGTGATAGAAAGGGAGAGGCCTGAACTACGACAAGCAGCTGTGGCAACAGAAGGCAGGAGAGATTAAGGACATTTTAGAAGGAAGAATGACAAGTCTTGATAAATGACTGAAAGGGGTAGGGAGCAGGGTGTAGGGATGAGAGGGCTGTCTGCCCCATCCCTGGTTTCTAGTTCAGGAAGACTGTGGGTGGCAGTACTGTGGGAAACATCCTATCATTCAAAATCAAACTAAATTAAATTCCTTTCCCTCTAAGTCTTCTCTGCTCCCCATGGTTCAATATGATCCTCTCCATCTCTGTACTTCCTGTTCTTTTGTGTGTAACAGTCACTTGGTAAGTCATAATGCATATGCAACATTTCTCATGGAACTGCCTTCTGTTAACTTTTCATGTATATTTGCTCTGCCAAAAACTAGTATCTCCTTATGAGCAAAAATCACCTTTGTTACAGCACAGGATATGCTCAGTAAACATTGGTTAAGTCAACTGTTATCAGTACGAAAACATTCCTAGGAAGAAACAGTTAACTACTGTCCTTTTCTAGGGTCTTTAACATATTTTAATCCTCCCTCTTACTCTATTTTAAATACAATAGTGCTAAATGAAGATAAAAAAGATATCTTCACCAGATGCTGGTGAAATAAAAACATTCTCCCATGTTCCAGAGCTAGGGTAGACATGGTTAGGGCCTTATTGAACAATAAGACTTGTAATTTCTTTTCTGTATCAACCTATTGCTTTACAAAGATGAAAAAGGCCTTCAGGGAGACTTGTACTATGAATCCCCAAGGGCAATGAAATGCCCACAAACTGAATCATTATATTATTAACAGCTAACAACAAAGACTTTACAAATATGTTTTTAGTATACCCTTGGGTTGAGGGAATGCGATTACATGAGATTTGGCTGTGGCTGGTTACCAGGTTCAGGCAATGACATACAGAAATGTTTAAATGGTTACAAAACAAAATACCACGAAGTTCACAAGTATCTAAGCAAACTAAGTTTTCACAAGACAAGCTGCTGTGAAATAATCTAGCATACTGTTCCTCTGTAAAAATCCATTAATTATAGTTTCATTCTCACTATAACACTGTATTACTATTTTTTTTTAAGTACATGGTGAGAGGATGGGGGAAAGAGAGAAAAGGAAGGGAAATGGGGAAAGACGGACAAATTAGAAATCATACTTGAGTTTATTTTATAAAAATGTATTCTATATCACCCTTTTAAATAGTAAAAGTATTTAATTTAAATTAGCCAGTAATTATAATTCTCTCAATATTTTAACTATGTATATTCACTCAGAAACTTTCTTAGAACTAATACAATTTTCTCTGCCACCTGACATGACAGTATCTCCATATGGAAGAATCACATACAAATCAAAAATAAAGATTATAAATGCAGCATATTTGGCATAATACAAATCTCCTCAAATTATATTCTACGATGCTTTATCTTGAGGTTTTTTCCACCATATCAAAAGACTTTGGTCTTTTGTATTATTTGCTTATAAAACAAAATAAATATTTTGGTAAAAAGTTAACTGGAAAAAAGTAAACGTAGCCTCTCATATTTTATTCATTAGTTTGTTCAGGCACTAGCAGCACAGCTGGGAGCAAGAACAACTGGGTTCTAATTCTGGTTCTTTGCTATATTGTATGACCTTGGAAAAGACATTTTTTTTTTTTACTTCAAATTTGCTTGGGCAAAACAGATATTATAACCAAAACTTAGCTTAATTTATTAGTTTAGTATCATATTTATAAGATAATTTTGGCAAAAAAAAAAAATAAAGACTTTGGTAATAAATAATTTCTAGAAGTGCTTTGAGATCTTCAAAGAAAAGTATCATTAGAAAATACTGGAAATACTGAACAAAATCAATATTTCTGTCAAATCTACATATTAGAAAGGGAGTTCTAGATAAGATACGAGCCCCATGATACTAGTTTTATTGACTTATTTGAACTGTGAAATATATCACCCTGAATGTTCTTTATCAGAAAATTTAATACATATGAAAATTACTCATTGTAACTTCAATTACAGGAATACAGGAAAGTTATGATCATTATACTAAATCGTCTGATGCCTTAAGATTGCTGATGCTGCTTCTAACAAACATTTTGTGCTAACAGAACCATGGAATAGTACTGGTATCCCATAACCCTGCAGAGATCAGAGTCTATTTGTCATCTTTTTCCTTCATTTCTGACCGAGAGAAAGTTTGCCAGAATGATACAAATTAACAAGAAAGCCAAGGCTTGCCCAAGAATATTTAACCACCAATATTATAACTGCCCAGGGTATGCAGGTCTAGATTTTCTATCTTACTGATTACCATTCAAGAACATATTCCTCAATGTGGGCTGGTTGAAAGAATCAGCATGCAAGGAATGGCACTGATCATACCTCAGCGCTTCTCCCATTTCGGCATGTATACTTACAGCTGCTGCTCCAGGACTTTAGCAAGGACTTTATGCTTATTTCAAAAAACACAGAATCCTGTAGACTCAACATTGTCTCAACTGGGTGCAGCAGCAGCAGGAGCAGCAGCAGGAGCAGGAGCAGCAGCAGCAGCAGCAGCAGCAGCAGCAGCAGCAGCGAATTTGTTGATTTATCTCCCCCAGCTGCTGTCCCTCCTCTTCTCACGGCAGCAGAGTTCTGACCCACAGTGCCTTGGCTTCATTACCATGCAGTCTCACAGTGACGCACAACTATAGTGCAACGCCGCTGAATGCAGATGAACCATCACACTGAATAAAAGCTTACAAGTTTACCATAAGTGCCTTGAAGGACATTCTCACCTTTCTTTATGTAGACATACACGTGGCCGCAATGATCTCTGTTTATGTTCCTGTTATCAGTTTTGATGAGCTGTGTCTCCAGCAGCTTTCAGGGGACTCACTACTGCAACTAAACAAACAAGGGTAGAGCTCTATCCTCGGATGTCAACTTTTCTCACTCCCTCAGGGCCTTAGAGATAAAAAATTAATTTAGATCTATCATGAGCTCTTTAAATCTCTTCCTGTAACAGCTGACCAAAAAAAAAAAAAAAAAAAAAAAATCGGTGGTATTTATCCCACTCTGCTATCAGTTTTCTTAAGGTGATTTTAATAGTAAGTTTTCTCCACCCTCTACACACCCAGGCAGTGACTTTCTTAGCATGCTTGTGATGATGCAGAGTCCACCGCCTCACTTAACCCACCAGAGAAAATGCTGGCTAATGGAATGAAAAGATGATGTAATGAACACCACGGCTGAGCCTCCATCAGCCCTCTAAAACTGCTCATCTCAGGACAAAGTTTCCTCTGCTGCAAACAACTTATTCAAAAGAGAGAACTCTACTACAATAACAGGATTATATTAAAACATAGTCTTCTAGTAATATAGCACAAAATTCCTGTGAGAATCTTAACAGTCACATTATCATTGAATAGCAAGAAATCCTCTGGTCCAATAAAACGCACATTTTTTAAAACTCCTATAGAAACTGTTTTAAAACTGAAAACTAACACTATTAAAAGCTTAACTGCTCTTCAAACAGCAGAAAAATTTCACAAACCCAACAAATACTTTATATGAACAGCAGAAGAAAAATATCTTGACCTCATAATTAGTTTACTATGACTTTGAAGGCGTATAGGGCAAGTGTTTTTCCATATATGGCGCACATTTGTGTGGATCCATGTATACTATTGATCCATGTATACTACTGTATTGTAAAAACCACAAAAACAAGTAAATTCAGTGACTAAAATCATAACTGAATAAACTTACTCATAACCAAATGCATAAGGATCATACACTAAAGGAAAAAGATAATCATATTCATTAAGACATATTCAGCAATAAGTGTATTGTTGGGAGTGTATTTAAAGCTTGTACTTCTTCAGAATAGTCCAAGAAATCTTGAGTAAGTCTAAAACAGTCCTACTTCTGAACAGACCCAAAACTTTACATTCAAATCAGGGCTTCAAAAGCTAATTACATAGAACCCCAATACCAGAACACCATTGTTTGGGCATATCTTGACCAGAGATATCCCAGGATCAGGTAAGAGCAGGGCTTTGCCAGGTCTAGTGGATCTCAAGTGCCTAGAAGTGTTAACATGATATAAAGGGCATTCCACGGTTCAAAAACACTACCTATTGCATCCCATTCTCATATAACAACATTGTAGGTCAACGAACAAAGGCTCTGAGTTATACACAAACCAATTTATTTTTTTCTTTTTAATTAAAGTATTCTCCAAAGTGATTTGACATACAATCCTCTTTTCATCAAACAGCTGTTAACAGATTAGGGGAATAAGCTGATCTAGACCCATAAAAACTATACCATTAAATGCCAAGACTCAACTGAACCACATCAGCAAGCAGACAAGTTAGGAGGCATATGCCCAGATATTTTCCCATATTTTTTCTATCCTTATTGAGCTAATAAGCCTATAGCCTCACACAAATCTTTAAAACACCTTAATACTATTTGGCTATAATGTCCCATCAAAGTAATCAAGGTTCATTCCTAGTAAACCTTTATGAACTGTAACAAGCAAAACTGTTATACAGAATGTCAGAGTAGGATAACTTTTTTTTTTTTTTGGTAGGGGGGAGCTTAAATAATAGATGATAGCCTTGCAAGCTTAAAAAAAGGGATTTTCTTCTGCTTGAGTTTTGTTTACATAGATCTAAAAAAATAAGTCAAAACTTAAAAGTTTCTATTATATCTAAGCATTCTGTTACAATGTGTATACAGCCAAAGCAAATCAAGTTTCTTTGAGATACAGAGGTATAAAATTAATTTCAGGGCTTATTTTGCAAATTCCATTTTACATTCACTAAGACTTCCTTGTAGATAAAGGGCGTATGAAAATGGTGCTCTACATTTACATAGAAAATAATTAAATGGGCCCAGGTAGACAGAGCCTAGGCTCTAAACTTTATTCTGAAATGTAAAGAATAAGTAATGGCACTATTCCAACTATTAATCACAACCTTAACAAACGGTTAATAGAAAAGTATTTCCTTTCTAACCCTTACCAAACTTTTAAACCCTTACTAAACTTTTATCACACAAATCGCTAAAGTATTAACCAGAAGAACTACATACACACCCAACAAAATCCTTTTTAGAAGACCAGGACAAGTCTCACTCACTATACTTTGAATGCTCTTTCAATCCCTCAATTCCTAGTTATATTTTTAAATTACACAAATAATAATACTCCTAGCATTTTTCAAGTGAGTTCTCTATTCTTAACCTATAGATTAATCACAGAAATAAACATAGCTCGAAGCTTATTTCAAGTTTGCCAAAAGAACAGTCAAAATTTTTACTTTATTCTTTCAATAAATTCAGAATTCTCCAAGTTGTACATATATGTTTGGTCTTGTCACCATAAACAGACAGCTGCAGAAATTATTGCTTATTGCCGTATCTTTGGCAAAGCAGAAAAATCTACTTTGGGTAATTTCCTTCAACTATGTCCCTCTCTACCTTTTAGATTATTATGTATTAAAGATCACTTTTTAAATAAGATTTAGAGTATTTTTAAGAAAGTCACAATTTCAGTATTATCAGCCTTTCTTGAGCTCCTCTTGGCATGGGACAGATACTATAAAGCACTGAGTACACAAAAGATGACTGTGGTAGCTCTCTTGCCCTCAAGGAGTTAGGAAGTAGGTTCTCTCCTTCTTTTAATCAATTTCCATTTAATTCTATGCCCTTTCATTGACATTTTAAGGATTTATGGAATAGTTATTTCCTTTACATTTCTAAGAAGACAGTAGAGAGAGGTATATTCTAATACTTTAAAAGAATGTATACCAGGAAAAATTCTCAGTAAATCCTTAAAAAAAAAAAAAAAAAAAAAAAAAGCCCTTTAGATATAGGATCCAAACAAATTGTTCCTCAATATAAAACAAAGTTTAGATTTAACTAAAAATATCACACAAGTCACTGGAATTTAATATTCTACCTACTCAAAGGAAATAAGTCTTTAATTACTAACATTCTTAGGAGAGCAAATATATGGATTACTCTTCATATTAACACCTTTTTAAATATCTCGGAAATGATTGAACTGGTATCCAGAACAACCATAATATAAGAAAAACAAACTTGGCAAGTTTTTGCACACTAAATGTCAAACATCTTATCACTCTTAGAGCCTTCGGTAGCCCCCATAAATTTCAGAATCTTCCAAATCCTCACTTTTACTGGAGTTTAGAAAAGAGATTGAAAGGTTTTAGAAATGGAAGAAAAGATGCCCTCAGGTCTATTAGGTAATTAACATCATACCCGAAATACAAAAGGAAGGAAGGAATGAAGAAGGGAGGGGGAGGGGAGGGGAGGGGAGGGAAGGGAAGGGAAGGGAAGGGATGCAAAAATCACTTCATATTTTGCTTTGAACCCTCATTAAATAATGCAGCAAAACATTAACAGTAATTATACCAACTAACATTTACTTGTTAATGTACTTACTTCTATTTACTCTCTCTATTCCCCAAATTTTCTACAATAAATTTTTAAAAACATTTTTAAACTCCATTATAGAAAGAAAGCAAGTCTCCTCGGAAAATGGCTGAATCTAGGCCTGAACATGGAACACAGAAGATAAAGCTAGAGCTTCTTGTAGAGCCAGAAAGTAGGAGCCAGAGCCGTAAAAAAGCAACAAAAATAAACAAGGTAGCTTTGAAATATAACCCAAACAATAAAATAAATATCCACAAATCTATATTGATATAAATTAATGATTAAATAAATAAGAGAGAAATCTCACATTGCACAAAACAAAGTTGACCTAGCATGCCTGACTGGTATCCTTTGAAAGTCCTGCTTTAGAGACTGGCCCTTGGCTCGCATCTAAGAACTTAGATTTTAAGACAGCCCTACTGTTTCCAGAACTAATAAGAGTGGCTCACTATGCCTAAACTGTTGGAACAAATAATATAGTTTATGCTGAACATCTGCTTTCCTCCAAGGAGTCTAAAATTTGGGTATGTGTCAGGGAAGGGGTACCTATACGATTAGCCCAGTAAAAATCCTGGGCACTGAGTCTCTAAGGAGTTCCTCCGGTTGTAACATTCCCCCATGGTGCCACAGCTCACCGCTGGGCAATCAACTGCCTCCTCTGTGATGCCGCTGGGAGACACTCTGAAAGCTTGTGCCGGCTTTCCCCTGGATTTTGCCCCACAGGCCTTTTCATTTTGCTGATTTTGCTTAGTATCTTTTTGCTCTACTTAATCATACATAGCTTTGAGTACAACTATATGCTGTGTTCTCTGAGTCCTTCTCACAGATTATTAAGTGTGAGGATGGTCTTGGGGTCCCCTGACACACACCTGGAAGAATTCCAAATAATTTATGTAGGTACTACACCCTCAAGAAGGAGAAACATAACTCCCTGATCCTTAAAACTATGACCTACACTTTGTGACTTCCTTTTGAAGAGTGAGATAAAGAAAGCAGGGAGAAGAGTAATTTTACTGTGGAAAAATCTGACAAACACTACACCTCAGCCAAGAGATCAAGGTTAACATCCTCAGTGATAAGTCAAGAGCATACATTCTTCATAGGTCGTGAAAATGACTTGTTATCTCTGTGCTCCTCCTCCCAAAACCCATAACCCCAGTCTAACCATGAAGAAAAAATCAGATAAACCCAAACTGAACCGTCTAAAAACTACCTAACCAGTACTCCTCAACACTATCAAAGTCATCAAAAACAAGGAAAATCTGAGAAAGTAATACAGTTGAATACCCAAGGCACTGGGTAGATACTCCAGAAGGGTCATGCTTTACTAATAGATTAATGACTACTTTAAATTCTCCTTAACATAGCTTCAAAAGATCCAAAACAAGTCTTAACGGATTAAGCTATCTGCAAGTAACTGACTTCCAGAACAAAGCTAACTCTTTAAAAGTATGTAACAAAATCCAGTTTTCAACAACATCACATTTAAAATGTCTAGCATCCAATTAAAAATCATTAGATTTATCAAGAAATAAGAAAATGTGACCCGTAAAACTAATCAATAGAGCAGACCTAGAAATGACAGATATGATGGAATTAGCATTAGGGCTCTTTAAAAGCTATTTTTAAAAGGCTGAAGAACTTAAAAGGAAATAAACACAATAAGAAGAGGATGGAAAATTTTAAAAATAGACTCAGAGAATTTTGAGAGATAAAATATACAGTATCTAAAAATAATAAATTCACTGAGTGGGACCAAGAGAAGATGAGCTTCCATTGAAGAAAAGATGAGTAAACCTGGAGAAATGGAAACAGCAACTCTTCAAGTACAGACAACAAAACAATGAAAATAATACACCAAGCCTTGGCGACCTTTGAAACATCAAATGGTCTAATACGTATGTAACTGAAATCTCAGAGGAGTGAATGGAAAATAATGATGAAAATATTTTTTAAATTGATAGACTAAACCCACACATACAAAACTCTCATCAAACCTCAAGCAAGAATACGTGTACCAAAAAATGCACGCCAAGGCATACCATGATCAAACTTCTGAAAACCAATGACAAAATGAAAATCTTAAAAGCATTCAAAGGAAATAACACATTACATACATAGGAACAAAGGTAAAAATGAACACAGACGTTTCATCTGAACCTATAGGCGGAAGTGGGAATGACATCACTGAAAAACGTAAAGCGTAATACTAGTGATCTATAATTCTATATTCATTGAAAACATATTGTCAAGATACAAGCAAAAACTTCTGCAAGAAAGATGAAAGCTGAAAGAATTTGCCTGCAACAGATTTGCATATAAAAAAATGTTAAAGAAATTTCTTCGGGCAGAAAGAATATTATATAAGATGAAAACTTGAATCTATACCAAATGATGGAAGAGTGCCAGAAAAGGCTCATTTGCCGGTAAAAAGAAAACATTTTATTTCTCATTTTAAATTGCCTTTGTTAGTTGACTGCTTAAAGCAAAAGTGGTTAACAACATACCGTCAGGTTTATCACATATGTCGAAATAAAACATCTGACTACAATAGCACAAAGGATGGAGGGGGTAAACAAGATTTCAGATTCTTACATTATGCATAAAATGTTATATTCTTATTTGAAAAGAAACTGGGATAAGTTGAAATTCATTTTGTAAACCCTAGAGCAACTAGTTTAAAAAATAGAAAAGATAATATCACAATAGCAGAATAAGTTAAAATATTTTTAAAAATATATGTACCATTAATCCAAAAGAAGGCAAGGAAAGATGGAAAAAAAGAAAATACAACAGATGGGACAAATAGGAAACAGTAGCAGCATAGATTTAAACCAATCATGTCACTAATTACATTAAATACAAATGATGTAAACATTGTGTTGAAGCACCAGGCCAGGTGCTTAAGGAAAACAGATCTTTGTGCCCTTGGGAGGGTTAGGATCCAATGGTGGAGATAAAGGGCATGTGTGTAGGTGTGGGTGTGTGTATTCCCACACACATACATGCAAATATAAAGTTACGAATTGTGATTAAGTGCTGTGAAGGCAATAAAGTGGGGTATAGTGACAGAGAAAACTGCACAAGGCCCTACTGAGTTAAGCTGATCACGGATGTCCACTCTGAGGGAATATCGAATTTGAAATCCGTTCTGGAGTGGATCTTCTTCTGAAGAATAAATATTTATGCTTAACCTCAAAAGGGAAAATAGATTAAAATCAAAGTAACTACAGCTGATCAACATTAGAGCACCAGTCCTACCCACTTGCTTCTTCCACTTACCTGAGGAGACCCACAAAGAACCTCCAAAATACCCATGAGGCTCCAAGAAATGCTGTAGAAAAGTTATGAGCAGGGACAAGGTCAGACAGACTACTTGATTAGGTGGCAAATGATCTTGAGAATCCGACAGAAGTCAATGGGCTATTTAAATTGATACGGTAAGAGATAATGACTGAAAATAAGATTGGGTAAAAAAAAGTAAAGCTGAAATATGCAAGTGACCCCTAGGCTTAGGTGACTGGGCAGATGGTGGTACTAAATGTGAAATAAGTCAGGCATAGGTCACATCAAGAAGAGTTCTCACTGTATAGATCTAAAGTAAAAAAGGGATGTCAGGACTAAAATTAGGAGGAGGACACAGGGGAAAACCACCAATCCTACAAACTCTCTAGTTGTCTTCTCCATTAATGAGGAAGAAAAACTGAATTCACTATTTTCAAGTACTTGCCAGCCAACAATAACTACGAATTAACAGATTCAATTAAACTGAAGAAATATAAAACAACAAAAAGACAATAATTCAAATAAAGCACTATGAAAGGGTAAACAAAATAAATTAGTAATGAGGAGAACCTGCTCCTGAAACATTTGGACCAGAATTTTATCTAGATTTCTGGATAGAAAGGTTTCAGGTCATGTCCAAATTAACTGCTTATTTTATAAGTCTAAATCAAGTTTCTGAATTAATGGTTATAGCTATAAAAGCATTTCTAATAAAGACATGCTTTATATGAATGTCACAGATTGGACCATGGCACAAATATATTCACAAATTAGCAACATAAAACCAGTCAAGAAGCATTTTAAATAAGCTCTATATTTTGGGAGTGGTTACCTATGCTGCAATTCTATTACTTGTGCATGCCATAAGGTACAATTAGGTTACCTTCCTGACACAGGGTATTTATTAATAGCCCAATTGTTCCTAGCTTTTTGGTTTAAGTTCTTTTTATATATTTCACACATAAAACCAAAAAATCTGCTTCCTATGCTTAAAATGAAGCAGTCCCGACCCTGTAATCATACTTTCTTCCTTGCCCTCACAAACCATACCAATTTGCTGTCATTTGCCCCAGTGCTGAGATTCCATTATTTCCTGAATAAAAAAAAAAAAATCTGTTTCTAAATATATTTAAAATTGATTCTTGAGATCCTAAGAAATCTAGGCAATTATTTTTAATTGTGAAATAATTTTTGAAAATATTGTTAATAAAAATCAAAATTAAAATTTTTCTATTAAAAACACTACTATTTATTGGATTTGTATTTTTATAACACACACAATGTTTGTTCATTTCCTGAAAAGAAACCAGATTGTTAATACTAAGGTACTTTCTATTGTTAATACACATTATACAGATGTACTGGGAAGAAAGGGGTATATGTATTACAATTAGTGAAACCTACCAGGAAAAAATAGGTAAAATTCTATGAACCATGAACAGCGTAACATTAAAATGTATTGTCTAAAGCAGTACTTTTTTGAACATGAAAATAGGCACTATCAACATGCCAGAACAGAGATATAAACCGTCAACTGCCCAGGGTCTCCAGAGACCTCTGGTTACCTTATGTGTGAAGCACCCACCACAAAGTAAAGGCTCACTATTTCCTGCCAATGCTTGTCTTTCTGAATTTTTCCTACAATATCAGTAGCATAGTAAGTTTTCAATCAACTAGAGGTTGTTATTGTTAGAGTCATCTTTGTTATCATTCTTAAAATATTTCTTTAAACAATGGGGTAACTCAGCAAGTCTGTAATAAAATATAAGAGGAAGAGACTAAATGAGAAAAGGAAAGAAAGTGTTAAACCACAGAGGCAACTAAATATAAAGACCAAAATTACACTTAGGAAGGGGAGGACTAATAGTTAAGAAAAGATGAAAAGGTTGTCCAGCAGAATTAAGTGGGCCAGCTCAAAACACAAAAAATGTTTATGGATGGGTAAGTGCAATCATAATGTACTATGTTAAAAGTAATTTGAAAGAACCTAATCTTAATATTCTTTAAAGCTTCACTCTAAACCTAGTCAATCAGAACCTACTTTTTTTATAAGAGCCCTTAGGTCATTCTTAAGCACATTAAGTTTAAGAAGAGCTACTTTAAATTATACCACTATAAAAATATTTTACTTTTTAATATAAAAACATTATGATATTTTTAACACACATCAATACTTATTTAAAAATAGAGACTGGGAAACTTTTAGAAGCCTGAGAAACAATAGAGAGATTTTCTGTGTTACGTATAAGGACTTTTCAGAGTTTCTTAAAGTTTCTCCATGATGTAAACTAGAAATACCTATCAGTTTATGCTGCTTCTTGAGAACAATATAAAAGATCAGTTTATCTAATCTTAAATAAATCAGTCTTAAAAAAAAAAAAAAAGAAAAGCAAAACCTATCAAAAGTTCAAGTAAAAGAAGTTAGAATTTAGGTAAGATGGTAAAAATTTACTAATACCTTAATAATCCTAATACTTAGGATTATTTTGGATCATTGTTTTTCTTTAACAGTTTAAATGGCAAAAAATCAATGATGGAATTTTTGCTTTGCTGATACAGAATTTAGAAAAATGTAATTCTAAAAGACAAATGACTGATCCTCATCTAGATCACCATCTTTGTATAATCACCTGAGATTGTCTAGATTACTTTTATAGCTAATTTATCCTTTTAAACAAAATTATGACTAGGCTTAATAAATTGGCTGAATAGGGTAATAGAGACCGGTGGAAGGTACAAGTATAGCCTAGTGGACACAGTGAGTTCCAGTGTGGAAAAGTCCACAAACAGAATGATTGATAAAAGCAACCAATCCAGAACTCTGTATCAGGATACTGAAGGCATACAGAAAATACGATAAGCCAACAATTTTTATCTTTAAAGAATAAACCATCTAGCCTTTTACAAACTGTCATAAAATCACAGATTTTTTTAGCTGGAGAGACATTAAAGATCACATAACATAATCCCGTAAATTTTGATGAGACGACAGAAGCCCAGGGAGAATAGGATAAGTGATACAGTTGGAGTCCAAGTCAAATCAATAAATATTTATTGAACTTCTACAATGGATAAAAAACACTATTCCAAGGGTTACAGAAAATACAAATAAGTATAATCTTGGACCCTTCTTCAAAGCCTCCACCTTCTATTTCCCAGGTAAGTTACCTGCATGGAACTGTCAGATGTTAGGAATTTTCTGTATTCTAGCTTAGGGGTTGGAACAATTTAGACCACAGGCCAAATCTGGTTCATCAGCTGTCTTTGTAAATAGTTATACTGGAACACGGCCATATACATTCATTCACATATCATCTACGTTCCTTTTGCTCTATGAAGGCAGAGCTGAATAGCTGTGACAAAGACTTGTGGCTTGCAAAGCCTAAAATGTTCACTATCTGGCCCTTTACAGAAAAAGTTTGCTAACCTCTGTTCTAGTCAACATTTCCTCAACATGCAATGTTTTTTTTTTTCTTTTTCTTTTTCTTTTTTCATTTGAAACTAATGGAAGGCTGGTTTTGCCTCAGGATCCACTGCCCACTGAGCAATGTGCTAGATGACTCTGAAAGAAAAGTCAGTGGGCTAAATAGGGCAACTGACAGCAGTTCTCCTTAACAAGTAAAAACTTACTCTGGAATATAAAGGACAAGAACCAAAGGATAGGGAACACTAACAACCAACAAACATTTACTAATGGCTCACTAAGTACCTACCTATTGGGCTAAGCTCTGGGGATACCCACACAAATAAGATCAACTCAGTTCACAAAGAGCTTACTATTTGGTGAAAGACACAATACTTTTATATGTCGAATGGAATAACAGAAGCTAGTGGATGATGAGTTAGAGTCCTAACACAGAGAATAATGAGCTGAGGTTGGGGCTGAAAGAAACTGTTCAACACCAAGGACACACAGAGCCTTCTATTCCCCCTGCAGAGTTCCAGGTTCAGCAAGTCACCAGGACTGGAAGCTTATACTCATAGTTGCCTCAACCCAAAGGGCACACTACCTGTAGGCAGGTGGAGTCAACCCTTGGACTGTATGCTACTTCCTGAATTTTCTTAATACCACACTTTATTTTTGTTTAACCTTTCTAGTATATTCCTTCGGTTATATTTTAAACTTATATTTAGCTTTAGTCATCTGAACCCATTTTACTGTGTTTTCTAATCTCACCTCTATTATTTTCTTTAGCATATTCTGATATATACTATTTTATCATCTTATTCATCTTTTTCTACCTTTATTATTTCAGTATGTTTTGCCTAACATTTATTTAGTTGTGTATTTTTCTTACCCCATTTGTTTCAATTATTTTATCTTAGATACAATACCTCCTTTCTTTGCTCCTTAAGTGAGAATAAGCAGGACTGTTCATCGAAAATAGTCAGCCACCAAAAAGGTATGGTAACTGAACAATTAGAACAAGGTCAAAGTGGAGGCAAGTCCTGGTGTGCCTAGGACTCATCCTTTAGTTGATGAAAGCTGGGGTGGTTCAACAGGGTCCTAGGGTAGGGCAGGAGGACTCAAGTAGCAAGGGGTAGACATGGAGCAAAAACTAGATATCAAATGATATTGTAATATTTTCCCAATCAGTATCATCATATCAGTATGTACTAGATAAATACCAGTTCTGTGATTAGGAAAAAGCAGAGTAAGTGGGATAGAGAGGAAACTATTCCACACCCCTTAAAAAGAGAAAGATGCATCTTTATTTCAACTAAGTTTCTTGCAAGTCCTTTATAAAAGCCAAAGAAGTGAAGATCCTTACCCTAACTCTAGCAATACTTAAATGTCCCAATTTTTAAAAATATATATCCATGTAACTTGAGGAAACAGCCTAAAATGATCCTTCGTAAGAAGTGTTAGACTAACTTTAAAAATAGCCAAGAGAAACTACTGAAGCAATACTGTTACAGTGACTTCTAAATCACACAACCATTTGCCAGTAATTATTTGGGAGAGGACACACAGTGGACAAAAAAGGAAGCACAGGAAAAGGTGGTGCAACTCAAGCCCCCGTGAACTGCCCTATAGCTGTAAATCACATGCTAAAATTTTTTGGAATTACGCACAATAAAAGACCTAGATCCAAATTCCTTGAATATTTTCTATGATGGAATGCTCCAAGAATAAATTCTAGTTAAATTTAATTCATCTACCTCCAAGACAAAAATCCAAAAGTTTTTGCATATATCAATAGCCACCAAGCATTGAACTATGTGTCAATGTTGCTACCATTTTTCATCACCTTGAAAACTATGCTATAAAGAACATATCATTCAAGTTGTTAGGTGAGGTTAACTGACCGAGAAAGATTAAGCAGCTTGTTCAAGGTCACAGAGTCAGTCACTGGTAGAGTTCAGCTAAGTCTGGATTAAAGCCCCGACCACTTCTTTCTCAATACTTCACTGCCTCCCATCACACCTGTGAGTCTTCCCAATGTCTCCCTTCTCCCATGAGAATTCTTATAGATTCAGAGAAGGCATGAATACAATAATCCAATAAGGCTTCTTCTACATGCTCTGATGAAGACAGCCTAAAAAGTACTCCAAAGACCCTCTTAAATAAGGAAACATGATTTCATGAAACTATTAAGCCCAACGTTTCCAAATCCCATTTGTATAAGCAAGAAAAATTCCTGAACTTCTTTACACAGAGTGAATATAAGATATCATTTGGGTCAGGCCAGAAATTCCATAGCAAACTGATTAATTTGGAGCTCGGGTTCTTCCAGGACACTGCTGTGCCCAAAGACCTTTTTATCACATTTGAATTCCAAATGATTCTCCACCTCCTTCACTCTGTTATCACTACAAGCATTTGAGTTGTCAGAAGAAAACCGCATCTCAATGTCCTCCCAGGACTTTCAACTCTCTATTAACAATCCAGTCTTTGATGAACACTTAAATCACTAAAATGTGACAGGCCTGCCACTTAAAAATTCTAAAAAGTAACAGGCCTGCCATGCTATTCCTCTATCCACTACATAATATATCAAACAAAAATGAGCTATTCTGAAGATACAGTGGTTCTGCAAAAATAAAACTGAAAAGATCACTTATTAAGGAAATCTAGTTAGTAAGAACACTTCCCTTTCTTTACTAGTCAAATGTACATGGCAGCCTTGAAAGCTCAACCAAAATGCATTTGTAATTTTATAATAAGTGCCACATTTTGGTTGTTCTGCTAGTGAGCTGTCCTGAATACCTCAGGAGACGGTATACCAGTATACTATTTAAATGTTTATGTACCATGGAGTCATTAACACTTTGTAATGAAATGAAAATGTTACCTCAATGTGAGTCTCTTAATTGTTTTTGTAAAAGTCATGTGAAACAGCTACTCCCTTAATCAGCTAATCTAAACAGAGTGTTATAAAAATAATTATCAACTACTCATTAAAGTGACAGTCTCAAAGAATAATGCTGAAATGAAAGTTGTTTCTTATGAAAACATAGCTCTTAATTAAAATGAAAGCACTCCAAAAAGTATATGTTCTTTAATGAAACAACTTCGGTAGATATAATAGCCTTTTTAAAAAAAAGTTTATAAAGATTAAAAAATATCAACACCGCAGTGAGATGAAGTAGAAAGAGCAAATGCCTGACTTTAAACAATGGCAAGACTATACCACTTAGTAGCCAAAAAAACACACAAATAATTTGGTTAAGCCTCTCTGAACTTTAATAACTTTGTATAACAACCTCTCTCACCGAGTTTTCAAGACAGATAACATTTGCTCATTCGACCAATATTTATTGAGCAATTATTATGTTCCAACCCCTGAAACACTTCAGTAGACAGAGCAAAGTCCATGAGCAACTTACACTCTATCTGAGGGACTAAAAGGGACAGGTGTACACTAAAAAGGTAGGCAAACAATACTATTTTAGTTATTGGTAAAACAAAACAAGAAAATAGTGCCCAGAATACAGAGGGTGCTCAAAAACTTTTTTCATCTGTAATACTGATATATACTTCATTCTGTTCAATGTATCATTATCTCTGTTCCTGGTAAATTTTTTTAAAAAATCTTATATTTACCCTCATTATTCTTGACTCCAAATAAAGTAAACAACAAAATTAAGGTTGAGTCCATCAGAAGAAAAGCCCAATCCTAGAGCTACAAGGACTTTACAGCTATCATAGCAGAAGCCTATGGAAATACATTGCCTGATTCTTAGGCTCTGACTCATGACTATGCCTAACATTGTTTTCCAATGGTCAGACAACACTGAAGTATATTCTGAATCAGTAAAGGGCATTTTCTCCCCCACCCCCTCCAACTTTTATGCCTTAAGATAGATACTATTTGGGTCAATTCTTCAATTCTACTAATATTTATCAGTGGAATCAGTCTTTGACTACATGATTAGAACTCTACACACACAAAATATAAGGATATTTAAGCATCTTATGAATAAGATTATGTAACAAATCCATGAACCTTTTGATTCCCTTTTTTTTAATTAAGGAAGTAGGGATAGCAAATAAATGACTTCTTTCTTAAACAAAATTGCACATTATATAACTATAAACAGCAGAGTCCCTTTATTATAAATTACAACTGTTAGGTAATCATGTAATCAAAAATCTTCAATGAAGTAGAAATCAGGAGTAGGAGAGAACAATACGTCCACTGAAGGTTTTATTTTAACTTAAAATATAAAATCCATGTTTATTCTCTAGCTTTTTGCTGTAGTGCCAAATATCTTTCTCTTTAGGTTCATTTGCTGATTACACCATTGTCTTTCTTGCCTAAAATTCAATCCATGTATATCGTCTACAATTTCCGGTTTCAATTTCTTCAAAGTAGAGGTGGAAGTTGAAGGTATCTGAAGGTAAAATCCTTCCAATCATGTATACTGCTCTGGCCTACATATAATTCAAAAGCAAAATTTTTTTAGCAATTCTCTTGTATGGAGTCTAACCAAAACATTCAAATTTGTTTACACCAAAAAAACTTTTTCAGGCTCATATTTTCCTAAATTATGTAATACCTAATTAAATTACACGATCATGATTACAATTATAATTAGCATAAACGGGTCTGGTGTAAAACACAACCAACTCTTAGTAAGCCCACAACTCAAGCTGTTGGGAGCAGAAACAGTAGCACGGGATTTGAACAGTGTAGTGTTCCATAGGCATTTGTTAATGTATTTTACAGAGAAATAGAGGAATTCTGATAAATCCAGTGGGTTGTCTGAGAATTTCTATACAAAATTTAAACTATTAGGTTACTTAATATTTAGGGAAATTAAAAAAAAATTATCAAAAGCAAAAAAAAGTTCTTCAAAATATCAACCCCTGCAAATACCTCAAAATTCTCTCCATATTTTTGTTAAAGAAACCATAAGCATATATGGGTACCTCTGGAGTTAAAAGCAGCAAGTAAACGTCTATATATTGCAAACTAACTTATTCTCAGTTGATCCTCTCACAAAAGTACATTTATTACTCCATATTACAAGCCTAACATCCTCTCGAAATAACTTTTTAAATTTGAATTAACAATTAAAGAAGCTGAAAACAACTAATCCAAATACAAAACTATGAGATTACAGGTCAGTTTTTTTCTAAAAGACTAGGTATTTGCATTGCTGATGACATTTCTTCATACTCTTGATTTCTCCTTTCAGTAAATGAACAAAACTATAACATCCTTTAGAAAAACTGTACCTAGTCATATTTGTAAAACTTCTGGCTGTAACGACATTATCTCTATTCCAGAACCACCAGTAAATGGGAAGTTGATTCATGCTGAGTTACAAGCAACCTATGTTTAGGTTGCTGCAAACCATGTGGGTATTATTCTTACATACAATAAAACTTTAATATCAAATCTTGAGGTTCAAGAAAACTGAATCCGTAAACTGAAATTTAAGAACCAGAAACTCTATAAAATTGCCAAAAAAAGTCCTATAAATTAATTTTAATAATTACTCCCTAAAGTTGAATTTTATTTTTGGAAAGAAATTGGGCAAGAGTTACTCCACAAAAAACCTGTAGCCTCAGAAATTTTAGACAACAGATTCTTCAGTGCTCCATGGTTCTGCTTTGACTATGACTGGTAAAATATATATATATATATATATATTTTTTTATAATATATAAAAAATAATATATATTATAGAAAATTCTTTTTTTCCTCCCTCTTTAACCCCCCTCACCCCGCCACTTCCACCCCTGCCATTTCCCCTTAAGAACTCTGAAGGCAGGGCATCTCCTCCCACAGGCTCACAGCCTGTGCCTGGGGCCTGGTGCCCCCAGGATATGGTAGTGGTTCCACCTGGGGTGTGAACCTACGACCTTCTGCTTGTAAAGCAAACGTGCTAATAACCATTACACTATGGAGCCACCTCCTGGAAAATTCTTAATCATTAAATTAAGTGCTTATGTGAAAATTAACATAAATTATAAAATCTAATTATTATTACATTTTATAACATGTATGCTATACTCAAAAAATGTGTAAGATTTTTTATTTTTTTTAAAGGAGCCATATTAAACAAATGGGCATAGCATATTACATTTAAACACCAAGTCCAACCATATAGGCTCCGGTACTTACAATAAACGACTAAATAATTCAAGACTGAAAGTTAAAGAAAAAATAAATTTTTAATAATTTAAATAACTGAACATACTGATATATTCATATTTTTCATTTATCATATATGCACCGTCGAACACAAAACTAAGTGCTGAAGGATTTATAGATTTTAACCGAAATTAAGAGGTACTAACTCCTCAAGGGCACCACATCGACTTCATCCACTCTAATGAATGAATAGTGTTAAAAAAACTAATACCAATATACTGTATATATCAATATATATTTTTTAGAATTTAAAAGCTCCTTCTCCTTTCTTTTATATAATTGATATTTTTTTAAAACAAAGTTTTGTTTCTCACAAATACAACTCTATTTTTTAAACTGACGAGAAATAATGTTATAGAGACAAATTGCGACACTCATACACTGCCTTAAAAAGAAAAAAATTTAAAGGTAATTTTGTGTTTTTTATCAAAATTTAAAATGCACACAGAAATTTATATTAAGAAGTAATCATACAAAGATATAATGTGACATATAAGTAGATACTTATTACATAACTATTTTTAATAGCTAAAAATCAAAGTCATTATAAATGTTCATTGATAAGGGAATAAATTATTATATCTGCACAATGGAGTGCATTTTAAATGAGACAGAAAGATGTTTATGATATATAAAATGAAAAGGCACGTATCAGAACAGTTTGAACAGTAAACCTCATTTTTAATTTCTACAAATAAAAATGTCTATGTGCACATTAAAATATGCATCGAAAACAGCTATAAGAATATATATCAAACTTGCAGAGGGTTTACAGAAACACTCATTTCTACTAAATATTACAATAATTTATGTGAGTAGTTATTTATTCTCAAAAATAAAAAATTCATAATCATACAGAACAAACTCAGTATCTTACTTTTTATTTACATACCTTACGGATTATAATAATAACATTTTTTCAAGAAATATACACTTAATATTTTTACATAGATCACCAAACTTAACTTTATTAATGTCTTTATCTTGATTTAGAGCATCAATATTTCTCCATCTAAATGCGAAGCAAAATTTTGATATTAAAAAATTTAGACCAACTCTATATTTACTGTATTAATATTTTTAATATTTAGACTTAACTTTTAAAATATTTATACTTAGTAGAATTCATACTTGTAAAAATAATTTTACACTCATAAAATACTTTTTAAAGAATTGAAAATAATGTTTTACTTTACCTAGTTGGTGTCTGTCATAATTACTACAACAGAAATTGGTTCCATCTTCTTCATCTACAGTTTTCTCTGATGAAAGCAAACTAAGACATCTCATCTTCAGTAATTTTGGGGAACTTTCCTGAAAACTATCTCTAGTATCCAAAACCACATCTCCCCAAAAAATGGGAGGAACAACTTTCTTTAAAAAATCCATTTTAAGGTTCTTCCCATTATTACACCTACAAGCACACTGAAAGGCGCTTGTACCAATTTCCTTGATGAGAAGATAAGGTACACTATCTATGTCAAAGAGCAAAGAAACATCGTGTGAGTTTACGTGGTGCTAAACACCAGCAGGTCAAGTGCCAGCTGTTTGGAAGCTGATTTTATGAACATATGCTGTTCAAACTGATAACAAACCAAACAGCTATCGACCAGAAAACGGCACTTCATGTGTACATATATTTGTACAACTACAATGGGTGTTAACAGCAATATGGAGACTATAAAATGTTTAGCACCCACCCAGTTTTAACATTTGGACTTTGAAAACTTAGGATAACACTGGGATAATGTTAAGACAAATTTCCTTTGGTCTGAAGTGTGTGATCCTTTTAAATAAATGTACAGCTGAAGTGTGAAGCAGTAACTTGTATTCAAAAAGATAATTCTTATCATTCTAAAAATTCACTAACGGACCTCAGGAACATCAAGTTTTATGAAAGGACAGAAAAGGAGTAATTTAAAACTTTATAATAAACATTCCAATGTCCTTTTAAAAAACAGTCCTCATTATAATCAATTGCAATTACCAATAGCAGCAATGGAAAGAAAACCTTGGCGTGAATTACCAAAAAAATAAGTGATAATTTAAAATATATTGATCTAAGAATATAGAATTAAAGTATAAATATTTAACTCAATAAATCCAGTCAGTAATCAACATTACATAATTTAATTCCAAATGACTGGGAATTCCTCTAAATATTTTAAAATAGCACATGTAGCTGATCTTACTGCCTTAATGTAATCCAAAAGCTTGACAAAATATTCCAGTAGAAGGTGCCTACATAAGACTTTGAAAACTGAAATTAGTATCTTCTTTTCTCCCTTCCTTTGCCTGCCCTCTGGTGGGGATACTAAGTGAGCAAGAAAATGAAAAACCAAAGTGAATAGATTTATAACTCTGAAGATACACATTTTAATAATTAAAAAAACATGATTCACTCACTGAAACACAAGCGCAATCTCATTCTAACACTCAACACGAAGAAAATGATTCACGTATTTCAAAAGATGAAGCATATTTCAAATGATTCACATATTTCAAAAGATAAAATTGTCTATATAGACAGGAAAAACTGTCCATATAGACAAGAAAAACAAATTTCTGGTTCTGAATTACTAAGATTTTAGTCCTCATTTTTCTACCACATTATTTATTAAGTCAATTATTCTTTATTTCATTATTTAAAAGATATTAATTGAAAGTCCTCTACATGTAAAGCATTAATATAGTATTATAGTTCAGAGTAAATTTAGAGGATTTATTAATGCGAATCTTGTCTCAAAGAATCCTACAGTGAAAAGGGGGAAGAAACAAGGAAGTCCAGTCTAAAGTTTAAATCTCTTGCCTTTAAAGTAGGAATGTACCAACTAGGAGAAAAATGTTGATTTTTAAAAAATGCTTCTGAGTCAATTCTCTCTTAACCCTTGAACATGAAAAGATAAAAATTCACATTTGATCGCCCTATTCCCCACACACAGAAGAAACAACCAGTTAGAACCATAATTTGTATGCCTTAATAGCCTAGAAGTTATCACTGTGTCTTCTAGGGTTTTTTTTTTCTTATCAACTCTTTACAGATATGGTCCCATGTTCTTTAAAACTTATATTTGGGGTGAGGCCCCCTTACAGGTCTTCCTTACCTATGAAGCCGAGAAACATAATGGTGTATATAGCACATGCTGATTACAGAGGGCAAGTTACCTTCATATCTGTTCATGATATACAAAACCACCACCTGTGTCACTATTAACCCACTGTTCGAAACTGCACTTTCAATTGGGAAAATGAAGGGCAAGGACTGGGTGTTACTGAAGAGATCACAAGATTGTTCTCAGATTTCCTTCATTTCATAAAATTTGCTGAGCGGCTTCTATAATGGCCTGTGTAAGATGTAAAGGCATTAAATATATATTTTTATCCCTAAGAAGCTTACTATTGATGAAAAGAACTAAACTCACAACTACAAGTTTCCCTGTAGGGTTGGCCAAGACTTTGCTGGGCCTGCAGTTCAATTTCCTCTGCCCAACTTGCTTCTACACCACCTCTCTTAACAAATGTAGATTCCTAACAGTCTGAAAGCCAGATTCCTCTTCAGCAGCAGCCAGTGGAAGACCCCACCCTGAGACACAGCAAAGGGAAAACATGGCATTCCTGTGACAAAACTGCATCCACTGCTACCTGAATCTACGAGGAGGAAATGCCACAAAGCCTTGTTTGCATTACAATATCTCTAAGATCTTTGGCTGATTATCACGATTTGAACTCCTGGTATAATAGTTACAAGATTAAGAAATTATAAAGAAGCTAGTCACTCAAATATAGTATTTAAAAATCTTTTTAGAGATCAGAGTCATTATTTAACCTTTAACATATATTTATTATAATCTTACCATAGAACTCAAGACAGCAATTTTTTGATGGCAATCTGGATCATCTAATCCTGACTGTGGGATTCTTGAATAGTTTTGTGAATTAAGCATTTAGGTGTTAATCATCCAAGATTCAAATAAATGGCTTCGGCTCTGAAGAAAAACAAAATACAAGATTTACACATTAGATATATTTATAATAAGCACATGTGTGTGTTACTCATATCCGTCCTTATTTCTGAATATATTACACAGCAGTATCACTTAGTGCTACAGTTATTCTCTTTTAATAACGTTGTGTTACATTTTTTCTGAAAAATTTTATTATGAAAAATTTCAAAATAATGCAATATTGAGAATAGTAATAATGAACCCACCATTATCAACTCATGGCAATTTATGTTTCATTTATATATCCTCCCACCCCTAACTCCTATCTCACCACTCTGGATTATTCTGAAGCAAATTCCAGACATTATACCACTATTATCGGTAGATAATTTTATGTGTATTACTCTAAGACAAAGATGTGCTTTTTAAACATAAGCCAATATCGCTATAATATCTATAATAAATGAATAATAATTTCTTTATAACATCAACTACCAATCAATGCTCGAATTTCCCCAACTGTCTCATTAAGTGTTTGTTAATATAGTTGTTCTAATCCAGATCTGAACAAAATCCATATAGGCAACTGTTACTATGTCTTTTAAATCTCTTTTAATCTATAGTTTTCCCCCATCCTTTCTTCTCTTTGAATTGACAAGTAATGCTTTTACTAGCCAGTGATTGAACTAATACATCAATACCTTAATTTTCGATAATACATTTCATATGTTTTTATTCTATTTACCAAAATAAATAGTTTCAAAATAACTCATATAGCCAGTGGGCCTAATATTTATCCCGCCTACAGAAATGTTTGGAATACATATCCTTCGAAGTCCAATTATAACAACTCTGAGGAGCTCATGGATTGTGAATTACTGAACCAAATTATCTGTAATAATTTGACAGTTACTAAGAATGAAACCAATGACCACATTGAGTTATCCTTTTACCATATATATTATGGCTCATACATGTAATCGTGCACATTCTCTATCTTTATTACCATTAAACGTCTAGGCATTTTTCAATAGGTAAATAGGCCACATTTTAAATCTAGCACTGAAATTGAAATTAACTTCATTTTAAATCATAACTAGTTTCTTACTATTTTTTCCTATTTAATTAATTGAATCTTCAACCCAACAGAAAGGACTAACTACTCTCTAAAATATTAATTTTTGTACTTAAACTTCATAATTTGAAATTCCTTTAGCCAAATTAGGAAATATAATGATATTCGACTTACCCATGGGCACAATCAACTAAATCATAACTAAAACCAAATCCCTCAAGTCAAAAAACTGGTAAATATAAATAAAATATTAATTCATATGCACTTGTTCATAACCAATTATCATTCAGGCTTACTGGAATTTTTTACTGCTCCACCAAATATTTCTGAACCTAACAACATGATATCTACAATTCTGCCATAATTCTTGATATTTTATTTTACCTTTGGTTCATGGAATCATTTTTCCCTCAAACCAAATAAAGCTTATGTGACCAATAGCATATTATTTCTGTAGATAGTGGGTACAGTACAGTCATACATTGATCTATTATTTAATGAAATTTAAACCATTTTTTACTTTATCTTCTAGGACAAATCACAAAACCAATTACTACTAGAGTACAAAGCAGTTTCAGGAATATTGCATGTCTGGGTCTTGTTTTGTTTCACTTGCGAATAACCTTCTGTTCAGATACAGCACGAGCTAATGCCATGTTTTTATACGTGTTTTCTCTTCTTGTAACCACACTGTCAAAGCACTGTGTCATTTTAAGACTTTCCAATATTTGTCTAGAATTTTCAATACCTCTTACCATATATGCAACCTTTCTATTTTCAACTTCTATTTTTGATAAAATAAACATGTGTCTTTGGTTACCCTGAAAAAAATTTGGTTTATTCTTCTCTGACTTTATAGGTTATAATCATTTTTAGGGATGGCTTTTTGTTGTTGTTTTTGTCTTGGTTTGGAATGAGGTGCACATCAACAGTTTTTCATCTTGTATCCATATATATTATTTAACATGGGACTCATTTTTATTTTCATTTCACTTGATTAATTTGGAGAATGTTCTATCTATAGGAAGAATAATTTTTAGTACTGCTTTTATTTACTGCTTTTGAGATAGTTAAGGTCAGAGAAATTAGGTAAATGTGGTCATGGTGTACACATGATCAATGCTACTAGCTTCTTATTTTTAAAAGAAAAAATTCATATAAACAAGAGTGACTTGAGGAAGTCAGTTGGTATTTGACGACACCAAAGAGAAGGCTGTAAACAGCCAAAGAGCACAAGCTTTGAAGTGGCAAGGCTTTAAACCTGAAGGAAGAGTAATGACCTAGAAACTTCCATGTGCCATAAATAAAGAGAACCGTGGTCTAGCTCTGGCACTTGGGAGGATATCAGGTCAATGAGGCACTTCAATGAGAGCCTTGCTTCACTTCGGTCCAGAAAGTAAAAGAAAGTTGAATGGGTGTTCAGATAGCACATTAACCTCATTTCCTTGCCGAATAGAATTAGTGGAATAACAAAGAACAGAAATGCCACAAATTTAATATATCTTCATTGTAGTAAGACATTTGACATAGATGTCTCTGTTTAATACAGAAAATAATCTCAAGCAAACAAAGTAAAAATTAAGAGAAAATAAAATTCAGTGATGTTCATTACACTATTTTCAATACCTGAATTTATACTTCATAATTTGAAAAGGAAAATGAGGACATTATAGTGCCTAGCACAAGGCAGATTTGAGTTCAACAAAAAGAATAACGATTAAATTATTACATAATTAATGAGAAGGCTGCTTCATAAAGAAATAAAGATCCTGCTGGAGTTTTTAGGCAAAGATTGTTACAAATGCTATAGAAAGGACCAGTGCACTGGATCAAAGATTAGGCTAAATTATTTCAAAGATCCCAACTGTAAATCAATCTAAAGATCGAAACTCTAAATTTGACTTCAAAATGTATTTTACACTTATACTTGAATGCTAAAATGTGGGGTGACCTAAAAATTCATCATAATTCAACTGAAGAAAGAAAACACATGGCAAGATATGGAATCTATGAGGGCAAATTCCTACTCTTCTATTAAAATTATTCTTAGTATCTTGCAAGGCCTCTTAAAATGATGCAAATGTTCTGACAGCCTTTTAGACCAAGGATGCAATGATTTTTAAATAAATTTAGAATAATCACAGTTCTTATTCATAACAGCAAAATAATTACAAAAATGTATAAAATGCAGTAATTTTTTAATCTGCCCAAGATTATATAAAATATAAAGTCTACTCACAAATAATCAATTGTAGGTAACAATTATTCAAATACCTTTTATGTCTGACTGGTAAAAATCATTAATAACTTGAAATTATACCTTTAATTAACAAAGAAAATTAATGATTCATGAAATCAACACTTGTTTTATCATACTTTAACTTTTAGAAATTCACCTTTTCTCTTATTTTAGAAATGCTATAATTTTACATTTTTTCTTTTTCAAATTTTACATGTTTTTAAAATGGACTTGCATTGTTCTTTTTAACATTCTCCCAAATTTCAGTTTTAAAGAGTACAGAAATATTATACTGATTAATGTAATCACAGATTATACTATACCACCTACTGGAAATGCTATATGATGGTACACAGCTAGAATAATTGGCCCTAACTGCAAAAATCTAAATCTCTTGCTGATGAAGCAATGCTCTCTGTAGATAAATTAATGAACATTTTGTTGATTTTACATTTTTAGCCAGAATAGCTGTTATTGTCATACTACTTGATCTAATGAAAACAATTAGCAAAATTTTTCATTCACGAATTTAAGGGGAAGTTTTCTATAAAGGTTTCATTCATTGAATCAAATGAAAACAGTATCAGAGTATAACATCTTTAATATACTGATGAATGAATATGTGTGATTTAGAATGATTTTCCTATTAAATTCCATGTTGGCAAAGAAAAAAGAAAGAAACGCAACCACAAAATTGTCATATGAATACTCTACCTACTCATCTATAGACTTAAACACCAAGAGAAATCTTTTGGACAGATGTAGAAGCTGACCTGTAAGACATCAACCTCACTGAATCTCCTATCACTAACTTTTAAAAACCATTACTATTAACTACGCCACACACAGATCTATAGATTTCATAGTTCTACTATTCGTAGGAAAAAGTAGTATTCTTTTCCATTAAAATATTTATGGCTTTCAATTTTCAATTGAATGTTTTCTATTTATTCCATTTGTACAACTCACAAATTTCTAGACTATCAGATTACCCTTTTTCGATCTTCATCTTCCCAGAAAATTCAATTCTAACCTCTTCAGTAGTTTCATAGATGAATTGTTTTTATTTCATTCATTATTCCCCAAATCCCCTTAATAAAATTCTCCTCTGCCCAAATCCTCAGTTAAAAAGTCTTTGTAGAAGACACCTAAACGAGCTCTGGAAAAAAACATGCTTAAGAGGAATCAAAATAAAATCTTAATCACTTAACAGAAACCATCAGTTAAGTTAACCAAAAATTTTTCTGTTCTTCTTGCTTGTTACAAAAAAAAGTAAGTGCCCCTTAAAATATATATATATTTTTTATTTTAAAGTGCAACATTAAACCATTTTCCAAGGCCATCACAGACTCTAATCAATGTATATACTTTTTATGTTCATTGTAGTATTATTTCCAATAGCCAAGATATGGAAGCAACTAAGTGCCCATCAATAGATGATTGGATAAAGAAGATAAGGAACATATATACAATAAAATACTCGGCCATAAAAAAATGAAAGCTTACCACTTGCAACAACATGGATGGACCTAAAGGGTGAAGTAAGTGGTGTGAAATAAGTCAGAGAAAGAAAAATACAACATGATCTCACTTATAAGTGGAATCTAAAGAACAAAATAAATGAATGAACAAAATAGAAACACTCACAGATATAGAGAATAAAGTAATTACTATCAGACTGGAGTGGGGTTGGGAGAGGGTAGGTAAAAACAGTGAAGGGATTAAGTATAAATTAATAGTTACAAAACAGTCAGGGGAATGTAAAGTACAGAACAGGAAATTCAGTTGATAATATTGTAATAACTATATAAAGTGTCAGGTGGATACTACACTAATCGGGGAACACTTCATATGAATGTCTAACCACTATGCTGTATACCTGAAACTAATATAAATAACACTGAGTGTCAACTCTAATTGAAAAATTAAAAATTAACTAATTAATTAATATTAAAAAATAGTTACAGGATATACAGTGTCAGAAGATACTAGAATTGTCAGGGTGATCACTTCATAAGTTATATAAATGTATAATCGCTATGTTGTACACCTGAAACTAATATAATATTGTATGTCAACTGTGATCGAAAAATTCCGTAATGTGTTATGCCTTTATATCTATAATTTTAAAATTATGCAATGGAAATTGCTCTACTTAATATGACCCCGAGGTTATTAAATCAAATATCAAAGAAAATTCATGCACATTTGATATGTACACTTTGTATGTTTTCATAAAACAATCTGTAATAAAAAGGTTCTGAGCTAATCCAAATTTTAAGTTAATAAGAAAAATGAAGAAGTAGCTGCTTAAGGTCACTGAGCAAGGAAATGCCCCAATTTAACTTCCAAAGTTTGTCTCTCCTCTTTTTCTGTTTACTGTCTCCCACGAGCTCAGAAAAGTTGACTTCTGTAAAAGCAACTATGAAAGCACAAATTCTCATTGATGTTTACATGACCTATTTCTCTCGAATTTATAGCCCCAGAACAACTCTCTAAATTTAAGGAGAAATGATCATTTGTTGCCTGTGATCTCAGAACTTGTATCAAAGCCTTTAAAATGTTTATGTTCTTTGACCCGATAATTCCATTTCTATGAGCTTTTTCTAGGGAGATAACTGAGAATGCACACTCGGATTTATTTACAATGGTTACAAAGTGTTCATTGTACCATCATTCCTATGAGCAAAATGCTGCAGGGAGGCACATAACATAAACAAATGACCAGTTTAAAAAATCATAGCATATTCAGATTAAATTAAATTAATTGATTTAGTTCCATCAATTAAAAAATAGTTTTACTAATATGTCACAATATTCACCATATATTTTTAAGTAAGAAGCAGAAAAACAAAATAATATTTTTAGTATGTTTCCAATTATTGGAGGTACATCTACATTTAGAAGCAAAGAATAAACTTAGAAGAAGAGACTCAAATTATCAAAGTACTCAATCTCTCTATGCCTCCGTTTCCTCATCTATAAAAAAAGGGTAATATAATAAAACCTCTTAGGGCTAGTATGATAATTAAGTATAAGGATGAAACAAGCTTAAATAGAGCTTGACACATAGTAAGTACTCAATAAATGTTTATTATTATTTATTAGCTTATATATTAGCTCATACAGATAGACAAATCTGCAACACTTTCAAAAAACAGGAATGAAAAAATAAATACCACTCATTCGAAACCTACAGATAGCTACTATTAATTCATGTTAATATCTGTGTTAATTTTTCAGGTATTTTAACATGCATTCAACATTTTACAAAATTGGTATCATATTGTATCATCTCTAGTAGTCATAAAATATTAGAATATTTTAAAATTTTATTATGTATCTTATTTAATCATTTCATCATTATCAAACATTAGGTTTAATTTTTCACTGCTTATAAATATTGCCGTGAATATCTTGTTTGGCAGTCTTAGTATACATCTTTAATTTTTTCCCCTCAAGAAACAGAATTTGTACCTCAAATGGTATAAAGTACACGTATTTTTTACCCCTCTACTGACCTGGATGGAACGTAGACACATACTAGGTGTTGAAAAATGTCAATGTCTCCTTTTTAGCCTTGGGTACTTAAAAATTATTAACTGACTTTGGCATTGTAACCTTTCCATTGTTTGTTTGGTACAACTGCTTATCAGGTATTTCTCTTTTTCCATTTACTCCATTTAAAGGATCTCATTTTTCCTTTATCGCTCTAACATCCCAAACACAATTTCAGTATCCATTACTTCAGCGCATTCTCAAAAACGTTCCTAAGATTCCACTCTATATGTCTAGAAATGGAAGTCTTTGTCTTTCAAAAATATATCCTGAAATATTTACAGATCATGTTTTATGACTAAGAAATTTCATCAAAATAATTGCAAATTAGGGAAAGAAAATGGACAGAGGTAACAAAGAGTTGATAAACGTTGAAGCTGAGGAACAGGCACATGAACATTCATTTCACTATTCTCTTTGTTTAAATACTTTTTAAACTATCCATAGTAAAAGGAAATCGTTTTAAATCTTTAAAAGAAGTTATAATTATTAAAATAGATAAAACAATTATGGTTTCGCTTCTACTATAGGTCTTACAGAACAATAACTCAATGATTAGTTAAAAAATAAATAAATAACAAGACCAACAACATGTAAACCAAATTCAAAAGTGAAGTAAACAACTACGGTATTTAGAATCTCCCAATTACACTTGCCAGGAATTCCCACAGATAAAAACATACTACAATGCCTTTTTCCAAACCATGGCTTCATCATACCCTGCTGACTCTCCAAAACAATATCGGTATTTATATTGTGCACTATAAGAATACAATTATGCCTCTGTATGTGCCCACATGAATATTTGATAAGTAGTTTTATTATGTACTAGTATTAAATAATCCAAATTCCCTTGGTGCTTAAATCACATTTTGGTACCAAGTTAGGCACATCATAAACAATACTTACAGATTAACAGTTAGATCTGCCAAAGTGTTTATTTAATTGTACCCAAGAGGCATGCAATTAAGGTCAGTATAATGAAAAAACTACTTCTCTGTACATCTTTTATTAAGATGGATATGGGAAAATATCGCCTTGTATATTTCTACCTGTGTAGAAAACACTTTACCGTGGAGTCAGATCATGACAATGAGAGAGCATAGCAAAAAGAACAAGTAACCCATCTAGAGATAAGGAGATCGATGGCTGCTTCCCAAGCTGAAAACAATGGCAAAACTCTTCACTGCAGTAAAAAAGGAAAAAAAATTATGTAAAAGTACTTATAACACATTTTATATAACAGCACAACATATATACACACCGACATGGTACCTGTGACATAATCTGCAAACCTTTTGATAGTCTCCAAACTATTATATTTTCAAAAAAGTTTTATATTCCAGTCAGTCAGTACCCACTAAAATGATTTCTTGACTTCATAGTTTTAAATCCCTGGACTAAATAATGGTCTGAAAAAAAAAATGGCTTTATCTCTTCCTGCTTACCACACTAAGGAGATGGAAGAGAATACCTGAAAGCTATACATTTCATGCCACATAATCACCTGACTGCTTAAATTCCTCTTTACCTTGCACAGAAAATGACAGTATTATATGTCGGGGAGGCTGGGAATCAGGTGACAGGAGACAATGAAACGAGTAGGAATCAGAGGACTGTCCCTTAAACACACACACACACACACACACACACACACACACACACACACACACACGAAAAAATAATATCTTAAATCTCTTCCTGTTCTAAAATTCTGTGGTCCTAAGACTTGGCTCTATAACTATGAGTCCCTGAAGGTTGAGAAATTCATAGTAACATCTACCACATTGCCCAGAAAACTGGCTTTCATAAAAATAATAAAGCACTAAAGATTAAACTCAACTATATGCAAATTAAGCATAAATGTAAAGGTATCTGTCATTTAAATATTTTCCACACACTAGTAAATATAAAAATCAATACTAGTAAATATAAAAATCAATGAAAATTCATTAGCATAAAAATATTAAAACATATGTAATATATGTATATGTATGTACATATATATAACATATATAACAAAACAAATATTATTCTTGTTACTTTGTCCATAAAAGATATTAAAAATAATTCACTGTAAAATTATTCTAAAACTCAGAATCAAATTAAATTCCTTTTAGTTTCATTATAATACCTTTTTTCCTCCTGCCTGCTTAATGATATCATTATCAATGAACAAGGAAATAGGCAAACACAGGTCCAGCACAAAAGAAAAATAACAATGGAGGACTAGACAATATAAAACTTTTATAACTCAACCATGATTTATGGTACTCTAAAGTCTACCAGTTTTTGGCTCAAAAGTCCTCCTCTACTTTTGTCTTTCGAGGGATAGCTTTCTTATAAAAAAAAAAAAAAAATTCAGTGACATCAAAGTTTTTTCCTATACACATTAACTTTCAATAAACTATTATGGTTTAATTGAGGGGGGGAGGTGAGATAAAGGAGTCTACGTAAAAGACTCTCAATTTTAAGTCATAATAAACCTATATAAAAAGACAATTAAAGGTCAATCATTATACCTTTTATATGTTATAAAATGCCATATCATGCAATAAAAGATACCTTTCTCAGGACAATCTGAAAATTATAACACAACTCTCACTTTCCATAAGCTTTATGTAGAATCCCCATTACTTTGAGGTTTTGAATTATCTGGGGGGGAAAAAAATCTAGATTTTACCAAAGTTAATATAATTTGATTTTTAAATGATGAAATGTTTACATATATGCTTTTGTTACTTAAAAGAATAATGTATTTTAATGAGCCAGTTCCAAATTTCCAGTTCTGGCTAACATTTCTTATTTTTTCTTGGATTTCTAAATTTTAATTCCTAATAAATAAATTAAACATACCTTTAAAAAGTTTCATGGAAAAGGACTTCAACTGTTCTTTGAAAGAAACAAAGGAAACAGAGAATTCTCATTGGTGACAGAAAAAGAAGTGAGAATGAGAATGATGGGGGTGGCATAGGATACAGGATGGGTCTAGGCTCTCTAGAGGCTTTGCATTAAAGAATTGTTAGAGATAACAGCAAACAATGTAACTGGGCCAGTTAATGTTGAGGAATATCCACAAACCACCACATTTAACACTGACTGAAGGTCAACCCTGAGCTCTCAGAATCTGCACTTGGTTGACACTTAACTTACATAGACACTGCCACCCTCCAGGAGCTTACAGACCAGCTGGAAGAGAGACACATGCAATGTCAAGTTTTAGGTGCTTTGATAGAAGTTATGTTCAAGTTACGATCAGGAAAAAGGGGAACAGTCATCAATTTAAGTGGAGGAGGGGACAGAAAAGATTTCACCAAGGCAGTGGAACTCACGGCCTCGGTTGCCAGAGGATTTACCTGGGCAACAATTTACAATTACATGAATGGCTTTTTGCCTCTCTTTGAGGAGCTGGCTAGCTGTTGATAGAAGTGTTTAAATAATATATTAAAGCTTAATAAACATGACTTTCTCATGGTAGGCCTCCAAACCATAAGTTCCCAATGTGACAAGGTCCAAAGTTGGGTGCTATCACATACCCTCCTACTTACACAACAGCACCTGGCTTTATCTCAGAAATAGCTGTCTTGAGATTGCCTCCTCCCCACATTTATGAAAGAAAGTATTGTGTTGGGTAAGGTTTATTGTTGACTGAGAGTTCCTTTCACTTTAGAAATTTATAAAGAATAAGAAGCAATTTATTCAGATCAACATCCTCTGTATGGGAAATAACACATGTCAAAGTTAGTAACAAAACAACATTCCAGATCTGTTCAGTCACTATAGATGACCATATAGAGCATGTCACAAAGCTTAATCCTTCACATTCCAGGACATCCAGTAACTCTAAAAGGATTTATACACAAAAGTCAAAAAGCTCCACCCTACCCCACCAATAAGCTTTATTCTTCACAGTAGCTAAGTCAGGCTAAATAAATTACAAACATAGGAGGGCAGAATTCAGAATGGGTTCACTGCACCCTAAAAATGGTGCTCTAGAAAGCGAAATTAACTAAGTAGCCAATAATAATAACAATTACGACCACTAATTACTGAGTGCCTACTATGTGTGAGAAACTAAGTGAGGTGCTTTACACACATTAACTTCACTTTACCCCAAATAAACCCATAATTTCTGTAAATATTCAACATTGCAGCCGTGGAAAGTGACAAAGTAGTAAATGAGCTGATAAATACTGCACATCTGGATTTTCATATTTTAAAAGAATGACCTGTTTTATGCAGTTTTAAGAGATAAAGTTCTCAAATTAAAATGCAATTATGATGATTTCGATGTCTTTATATTCATTCTGAACCTCAGAACAAAAGCTCGAGAATTCTCAAATGAGGATAATTAAGCATAATTAGCACAGAGTTTATCTCAAATATTTCATGAAGAATAAATTTGCCTTATCAAAAGTAAAAAATAGGTGGGAAAAGGAGAAATCATATTATGAGCAACAAATCACAGAGATGCTTATTTCAATTCAATAATCTTCCATTAATGTTTTACTATTATTTTAAAAGTCAATAACTTTATAAAAGAGAATGGCATTCCCATTTCGGCCAGAATTCTTTTTTTTTTTTCATTGACAAAATTTTGTAACAAGTTTTATTGGTAAATAATTTATGAAGTCATTTAGAATGATGATAAAAAGAAAAATGAGAAATAATATCATTAAATTTTTATTCTATAATCATCCAGGAAAGATTTAGCAAGGTTATATAACATTCCTCAATAATAAATTGCTTAAAATGCAAGGCTCATTAATACATATTAGATGATTTCCACTGATTTAGGTGGAAGAGTGGGAGTGATAGTAATATATACACACATTTTTTGTCTGTGTGTTAGAAACGTGGTCTTTTATGGAGCATCTAAGGATAGGCAATGAGACGATTAATGCTACTTCCCTTTGAGAATTCAAATGCTGAGATTCTCAACAACTCCATCTGGTAACTTAAATATTAGGCTACCCAACAACAAGAAGTGAAAACATTTTTATAGTCAACCAGCATTCTTTAACCTAAAATGTTTCCCAAAGATGGATGCTCAGTTTAAACACAGTGATAATTCAATCAGCTGCAAAATTCTGTGTCAGCAGTTTCTACATTATAGGAAAAACCTGACAAAGTATACAAGTTATCAATTGCCATAATTGTGATTTAAAATGAAACTTCCCTTCACTCCACTTAAAATAAACCTTTTTTCTCCAGTGCCCCTGGTCCTTGCATGCCTCTTTTTGTTTATTCCTGCTCTATGTTGAAAGAATACTCAGTCCCTGGCTTAGTTTAGTGGAGCTCAGGGTCATTGGAATAATCCCTTTTGAATGTTGTTTCTGGACCAACTTAGCAATTTATGTTATGCTCCTCCTCTTGTTAAAAATTTTAATAAACATTCAAATCATAATAAGGGTAGATGTAAATACTAACTAGAAGATTTATCAGAACAAAGCAAAAAGGTTAAAAAATTAATCTTTCTAGAAACCTAATACCAGGTACAGTATAAGAAGAAAAGACAAAATTCTACCATACTAAGCCCAATTATATAGCAACCCAGGTAGTGAAGGACACAAACAATGAATAAGACATAAGCTCTGGCCTTAACGAATCTGTAGTGTGGTGTGACTTATCCAGCTCTAGGACCATTCCCCTCCCCCCACCCTGAACTAAAAGGAAGGTGTTGTTGAAAGTTCCAATACGGTACTAATGCAGTAATTACAAAACAACAAATGCTTATCATTTACTACATCAGGTTTCTGAATTAATGATGTGACTATACTTGAAGATGTAATATACTCATGTAGGATTTGAAATGAGAGAGGAAATAAGATGTGGAAAGTGCAAATTGCAGAACTGAGTCATTTCTCTCACTTCATCAGGTTTTTTCACCCTCACTGCTAGTTACATAAATCCTATGTGGAATGCGATATTTTACTTATGACAATTTTATCTTTTAAGACTTTCATAAACCTGCCAAACCATAAGTCACATGAAACATTTTTTATTTTACAGATTCTGTTTTAAAAATAAAAGATTTCATCACTCCAAACTAAACGCATTTTGATTGAAGATCACAGTACCAAATAATTTGATTCTTATCTATAAGCTCCTGCCCTAGTTAATATTTAAAAGTAATTTTTTTAAAAAATCATATTCTAGAAGCTAATTTAATGTCCTAATTTAATCTCATTTAATACAATCAAAATATCTGTCAGTTAATATTGCTGAAAAAACAAAAAGTTGAGATGTGACTTTGTGAAATTTATTTTTATAAACATGTTTAAAAGGTTTAGTCCCTACTATATTTCCAATAACAAAAATAAATCCCAGTGTGGAACCAAAATTATTATACTTTCCCAACCCTTTTATTGCATCAATATGTATAAGACAAAAATAGTCATTTAATCCAAGAAGCAATCCAAAGAGACTAAAAGATTAATATCTGAAAAGTCGCATGTAAAACAAATCTGTATAAACCCCATTTCCATTATAATTTCAGAGAAATGATTGCATATGAGAAGGTGGCATAGGTATATAGTACAGTTACACAATACTAAGCTATATTAACTTAGAGATTTAGCCTCGTTTATAAGAAGAGAGAAAGGGATGAAGGGAGGGATAAGAGAGGGAAATAAGAAAACCTGTTCAGAATAAAAAGATGGAATATATAATATCATTTTGCAAGTTTATAGGCAATAAGTGATAATACCCTTTTCATCACAAGAAACAAACAAACATATGTTGGCTAACCCTGATATTCAAACAAAATGACATATGAGAATCAAGTATATTAATCTTCATCAGCATGCAGATTACTACAAATTAATAGACTACAAAATACAGACTAACCTGGAAAGATATGTGGTAACAAGTTAGTCAAGTGAACAGTTAGTCTACAAGGGAAAAGCAGAAGTACATTTACATATGCTACATATTCATGATTTTACTGGCCATTTTCCACCACTGTAATAATCTAATATTTAATGCTCTAAATATGCTATTACCTCCCTAGAAGTAGTAAGAACTCTCTAATATTGCCATATAAACATGTTTTTTGTCAAACTATTATAGAGAGTAGAAGTATTATTCAATGTTCACTGAACTGTAAGACTCTTTCAAAAGACAAGATTTCCCTATCTCTAAATGAGGTCACTCCTTAAAGGTTCAATACAAAGTATTTGTAAAATTGGACTTGAAACTTGCCTCTTTTACAAGAGATGTCAATGAGTGATCTACCACAGGGAATGCTCCCTAATTTCATACGTTCAACAAATATCTATTGAGTTCTTATCTGTTGCACTCCAAATAAATACACGAGTACTTCTAATACAACCACAGACTATGAAGACTCTTAGAACTGACATATCAACAAAAGAAAATAGGGTATGTGGGTCAAAAATCAACCTGCCTGAGAGGATTTAAGAATGATAAGGATTAGAGAAATAATTAAGATTTAAGCAGAGCCTTCAGGGCAAAAAATTGGAGGGGAGATAAGGTTCTAGAGGCAGAGATGTCATGACAGAAGATTAAGATGAGCTAAAGAAAAGAGGAAGAAAAGTATCAAGTCTAGTTGCCTAAAGGATAGCAGTCTCAAAAGAGAAGAGAAAATGATTACATCTTCAATTTCAGGTAGGCTTTCATTTTTCCACAATATGGGAGTATATTAGTAAGGATTCAGAGACTACAGAAAAAACTGAACCAATAGGATATGTAGAGATACATAAAAGGAGATTTATTATAGGAATTGGCTACCAACACTTCTTGAGAAGTTCTATGATACACCATCTGCAAGCTGGAGAACCACAAAAGCCAGTGCTATAATTCAGTAGGAGTCTGAAGACCTGAGAACCAGGGGAGCCAGTGGTATAACTCTCAGTCTGAGGTCCAGGGTCAGGCAGGGAGAGAAGGTGGTGGTAACTGCTGGTTAAGTCCCGGAGTCCAAAGGCCAGAAGTTAGGAGCTCAAATGTCTGAGGGGAGAAGATGAAAGTCCCAACTCATGCAGAGAACAAATTTGCCCTTCCTCTGCCTTTTTGTTCTATTTGGAGCCTGAGTGAATTAGATGATGCGCACTCACAGTGGTGAGAGCAGACCTTCTTTGCTTAGTCTACTAATTCAAATGCTCATCTCTTGTACTAGCACCCTTACTGACATGCCCACAAATAATGTTTTACCAGCTCTCTGGGCATCCTGTAGCCTAGTCAAGTTGACACATAACATTAACCATCACAGGAACGACCATAAATTTTTTGAGAAAAGAAGTTATATGAACAGATCTGTAATTACTAAAGGCAGATTAGAGAATACCTCTATTTAACTGGCAGAAAGAGGAAACAAAATGTTGCTATTCCTAATATGTAAAGAGCTTATAAAATAGAAAATACCAACAAACCTAGAGAAAAGAAGGCTAAAGAAATGAACAGTTAATGGAAAAAGAAATGCGGATGCCTTTTAACCATATACAAAGATATTCAGCCAAATGTGTTTCTCAACATAATGGTATTCAAAAAATAAATAAATCATTATTGATTTAAATGGTTCTGAAATAGCTATAAAAAAAGAAATTTTAAAAGTTGAAAAAAAGGTATCCAATCTCACTCATAATGAGAGATGGAAATTAACACTACAATGAAATTCCATTTGGCAAAAAAAAAAAAAAAAAAAACAAGTTTAACAACATGTTCTGCTGCTGAGGTTATGTACAAATAGATGCCCTCATACTTTACTGATGAGAACACAAAGAGATAAAATTCTCATGAGGATAAATGCCACAATATCTAGTAAAACTGCTTACTCATTTACCCTTTGACCTTGCAATTCCACATCTAGGAATTTGCCCCAAATTACAATGGCAAAATATAAAAAGACATTTATATATACAAGGTACTCATACAGCACTACTTACAAAAAAACTAGAAACAATCCAAATGCCCATCAATTGAGAACTGGTTAAATAAACTATGATTTATTTACTCACACAATGGGGTAATATGTAGCTATAAAAAAAGGAGTTAAGTAATGTACTGCTAAGGAGTGATCGCCAGGATATATCAATTAAAAAAGGCAAAGTATATAGTAGTCTATCATTTACATAAGAAAGGAAGGATACAAATATATAGTTTGCTTATATTAAAAAATAACAAAATGAAAGAGTAAACTGAAGTTTTTAGAGTGCAATTACTTAGAAGAAGAAGGAGAAAAAAGGACATAGAAAACGGAACTTATACTCCTTTAACTCGACCTTGTTTTGGTGATTCGGCTTTGGAACCATGAACCTATCATCCATGATTACCAAACAGAATTGCACTTCAGAACAATTATTAAATATAAAAAATAAAATAAATGAACTTAAATGTATATCCAGTTGGTGGCATAACTGTACAAAGAACATTTAGTAAAACTGATTTAAACGGTGTGCTAGCCTCTGAGAGAGGTCCACTGATCCCCCACCTCCTGGTATTGACACCCTTAGGCAATTACCTCCTCTTGTGTATGGACTAGATTTAGAGACGTGTTTCTAAAAACAGAATGCAGAACACCAATGTTCATAGCAGCATTACTCACAATAGCCAAAAAGGAGGAAATAAATGCCCATCGATAAATAATGTCTATCAATAGATACACAAAATGTGGCGTATACATGCAATATTATTCAGCTTTAAAAAGGAAAAAAGTTCCAACACATGCTACAACATGGATGGATCTTGAAAACATGCTGAATGAAGTAAGCCAGTCACAAAAGGACAAATACTGTATGATTCCACATATGAAGTACCTAGAGTAGTCAAATTCATGGAGATAGAAAGTACAATGGTGCTCGCCAGGGACTAGGGAAAGAGGGAAATGGAAAGTTATTGTTTAATGGAACAGAGTTTTGGTTTGGAAAGATGAAAAAAGATCTGGAGATGGATGGTAGTGATGACTACACAAAAATGTGAATGTACTCAATGCCAAAGAACTACACATTTAAAAATGGTTACAATGATCAATTTTATGTTATGCATATTTTACCACAATAATTTTTTTAGAGAAATGCAGCATATGTGATGGGCTGTCACTCTAAGAATAGGTTATGAAAAGGCCATGGCTTCCATCTTGGACATCCTTGCTCTCTTGCTCCGAACTAACAACCAGCTGCCCTATAGAGAGGCCCAAGGAACTGGTCTCTGGTTCTAAAAACAGCCGGAAAGGAACTGAGACCCGCCACTAATCGCATGAGTACACTTGAAAGCACCCCAGAAGAATCCTTTCTGGCCTCTCTAATTGAGCCTTGGAATGACTGTAGCCCCAGCTGACACCTAGCTTGCAGTTTTATGAGAGACTCTGAGTTAAAAGCACCCAGCTAAGCTGCACACTACAGAAATTGACACTAAATTTGGGGGTGATTTGTTACGCAGTGATAGATTATTAATACACAATACTTTCACTAAACATTCCTAGGGGAAGAACTGCAAATTTCATTGCTGGGTAAAGAGACGGTCCCCAATTTATGATGGTCTGACTTACAATTTTTCAATAGTGCAAAAGTATGTGCATTCAGTAGAAACCACATTTTAAATTTTTTAATTTTGATCTTTTCCCAAACTAGTAAAATACACTTTGATCTCCCTCATGATGCTGGGCAGCCACAGAAAGCTGCAGCTCCCAGTCAGGGTCGTGATCACAAGTGTCCTGTGTTTTTTGGATACTGTGTTCTGAGCATATTTAAGGTAGGATAAGCTATGATGTTAAGTAGGTTAGAGGTATTAAATGCATTTTCAACTTACTATATAGGTTTATCAGGATATAACCCATCGTAAGTCGAGGAGCATCTATATATCCAACAGAAAAAAGTGCATATGTCCACCAAAATATATGTACAAGAGTATTCATAGCAAGTTTATCTATAAACATCTCAACTAGAAGCAACTCAAATAACCATCAACTGAAGATGGATAAAAAACTGTGGTATTTCAAACAATGGAATACTATAAGGCAATGAAAAACACACTAGTATTAAATACAACATGGGTAAATCTCACAGACATAATATTGAGCAAAAGAAGGCAGACAGAAAAAATTTTAACATTGGTTTTGATATTCTGAGACTGTTGTGTGTATAAGGGGGTTCTATAAATAAGTAATTATATAATGTTCTAATTGTACTATTCCTGGTGTCACTGAGATCTAATCGTATTATTCCTGGTGTCACCGATTCCAGGATTCTCAGCTGAGAGGAAGATACAAATGTAAACTTAAAAAGAGTAAATTAAAATCCTATAGTGCTGAAACTTGAATTAGATATATTAGTATGAACTCATGAGGTTCATCTTTAAAAAACTTTTTTCCCAGTTCTGACTAGCGAAAAAGCCTAGAAACAGTGATCAGCCCATTAGCAATGAGAACCCTAGAACCCAGATTGTAGTCTTGAAATTCCATTCCCCCATAAAGAAATCACGGCTCCCTAAAGAAATTGCTGATAACAGGTGTGGGGAGGAAATGTATATGATGAGCCTGGAACTTCTTGTCATACCAGATAAAGAAGCTATCACAAACTACTAGAGTGATGTTAAAATAGCTCAGCAAGCAACTTGAAAAGGCTCCCACTGGCCAAAGATTAAATAATTTAAGCATCTATAAGGTTAATGCCCCTAACAATTTTTTTTTAATCTAAATTGTTTAAATATAAAAGTTAGTAATTCCAAGGAAGAAGGGAAAACTGTAATTGGCCACTGCTAGAGAAGGCTAATATAACAAACTCATTTTTTAAAATTGGTAAGTCAAGGGAAACTACCAAACTTTTATCCAACCTTTCCTACAATACAGTCATGTGCTGCTTAATAACAGGGATACATTCTGAGAAATGCATCGTTAGGTGATTTCATCACTGCGTGAACACTGTAGAGTACACTCACACAAACCTAGATGGTACAGCCCACTACACACCTAGGCTCTGTGTGTAGCCTACTGCTCCCAGGCTACAGGCCTGTACAGCATGTTCTACACAAAATAACATGAAAGTAAATCAAGAGCAAGAGAAAATGATACGATCAAGTGATGTCTGAGGCTGCTGCTTGCATAACACAGCATACCGTTTTACAGCAAAAAAGAGAGTACATTCTAAAATGAAAAAAGTATAGTAAATACATAAACCAGTAACATAGTTGTTCATTAACAAATATTACATAGTGTACACAATCTCTGTGCTATACTACACAATTGGCAGCATCACCACAAACACGAGTAACATGTTGCACTACGATGTTTTAACATCTACGTTATCACTAAGCAATAGGATATTTCAGCTCCGTTGTAATCTTATAGGGCCACTGTCATATTTGTGGTCCTTTGTTGATCAAAATATTATTATGTGGTGTATGACCATACAAACTGTATCACATGACAACAAGTAGAGCATAAAGAACAGGTTCTCTTTATAGAACATTCCCCCTAACTTTACTGTAACAGTAAAGTTACAGTATTAAAATATCACCATTTTGCACCCCCTAATGATTTAATAGACCTAAAGCAGAGAGTTTATCATCTATTTTTGTAAATAAAGTTTTACTGAAATATAGTCATGCCCATTCACTTATATTTTGTCTAAGGTGCTTTCTCAAATAAGGGCAAAGTTTAGTAGTTGCTGCAGAGGAGACCAGATGGCGCACAGAGCCTAAAATAACCACTACTTGCTCCCTTACAAAGTTTGCCAACCTCTCATCTAAAAGCATTGGGCACAAATGGCAACTAATCAGAGACAAGCAGACGTGTCTGCACCAGAGACACACTTGCCAAAAACATAGACTTGCCAAAAGACTCAACCTGAATCTGAGCAAGTCTCTAGATCCAACTACCAATTAATAAGAAACACAAAATGAGTTTTCTTTTGAAGTTGATGTCTTTCTATTATTCACAGTGATTAATGGTAACAGAAGTATCCATATCTACAGGACAAAGATCTAATTTATGTAACAAATTTTAAAAACAAAAATGGGAAAGTTAGTTAAGGGGGAAACCTTAAGAGAAAAATGAACCAAGTGCAATTGGGGGAGGGGTTATCTAGATCCTGCTTCAATCCAGGCAACTGCTTTAAAAATGTATGAGAGAATTAGAATTAGCACCAACTGAATATTTTATTATATTGGAATTGCTGTTTTTTTAAGCGTGATAATGGTATTGTGATTACATTTTTTTTAAAGAAGGCCTTATACTTTAAGATACATACTGAAATACAAAGAACTTATATTTCTAAAATTTCCTTTAAAATAATACAGGGGTGAGAGAGGAGTTGGTGAGAGATAGACGATTTGGCCACGACTTAAAAATTATTCAATCTGAGTGATAAATACAAGGGAGTTCATTATACAAGTCTATTTACTTTTGTACTTGCTTTAAATTTTCCATAAAAAAATTAAAATAAGACAAAAGGTTTCTTCTTCAGACACAAGAAAAAAATCCAAAGTAAAAAGAATAGATCGGGAAGTATGTCAGATAGCCCCAAAAAGGCAACCTGACAGTGACAAGACATGTGGTCTTCAGAAGGAAGAGTAAATAGCCAACTCTGAAAAGAACTAGTTTAGAGATCAAGTAAATGATTGCCGAGTAGATTCAAACTACTTTTCCAACTCCATCAAGCAGCTAAAACTAAACAAAAAGGATGTAGATGACAAATTAACAGGTTTGAGATTTGGTAAAACAGGTTCCTCGGGACGTTAAAATAGCAAGAGAATGTAAGATGCTGCTGCAAGAATGATCATGGGTTTGGGTGAATAGAGAGATAATGAAGCTAAGAAATAACTAACTTGATTAGAAAAACAAGAAAATGCCAAGAAACTGCAAGTCATAACAAAACAAAGAACAGAATTGAAAAGTGTGACATGATAGAGAGTTATGATCATGACAGGAAACTTTCCAAGACCTCAGAATAGGAGGTGCTCCAGGTGATGATAAGATCTAAGGCAAGAAGTGGTGACTGTGAGTAGCACACAGAATTTTGGGCTCCAGTCCTAGTCAACTAACGTCAACTAATGCTGGTTTACTAATTGGTTCTAGCTACCTGCCTAAGAATAACATCCTTCTCCCAAGCTCATTTCAGAAGGTATCTATGTTTTAAAAGGGTCCCATTTTGGAACCACTCATTAAGATGTAATGATCCTGGAAAATTACTAAGGTGAAAATGATGGATACAAGACAGGTCAAGGAAGCATGATTAGAGTCACTAATATGATATGAGAGACAATAAACATCTGAGTCAAATGAAGGATAATTCTAGAGGTCAAAAGAGAAGGATGAGAATGTGAAGAGAAAATAATAGAAAGACATCAACTTCAAAAGAAAATGGTTAACTGAAAAATGTTCTGATAGTGAAGATCTTATTCTAATTACACAATTCGGAGAAAAAAGCCTAAAAATATCTCTATCAGGTAAGTAAGGAAAGAAAAAGTACCCTTGAAAAACCAAAAATCTATCAATTTGTTCATTATAATCATAAAGTGTTAGGTGTGTGACAGCACCAAGAAACTCTAAATCATTTAGTTAATTCACTCATTTTATAGGTGAGAAAACCAGTTCTACTAAGGCTAATTAACTTATACTCAAAAACACAATGCAATTAATGATTAGAACTAAAACTAAAATGTACACCATTCTTCACTCGACCTCCCTGCCTTGCACCTTCATGTAACGCCATGGTTTCCATTTGGTGACTTACTTCCTCATAATGCTAAACAGAAGGCATTTGGTAAATATCTGTTGACTGACATTCAACATGAGTGTAAATAGAAGGTATTTGGTGATATTTGTTGACTGACACTCAAAATGAGCCTACTTCAATACTTTTATTTTACAGGTCTCTAATTTTGGCTATTTGTTATGGTCAATTTTATTCCTCTCTCCCCTACCCTCCAAAGATGATAAAAAAAACTTGGTGGCTAACACCTATGATTCAAAAAAATGTTAGAATATGAAAAGTGCCATGCTATGAAAAGAGCTCGCATTACACACCTCTCTGACAATCTCCATAAATGTATACATAATTTACAACTTCCTGAAAATTAAAAGGATGTTCTTGGCCCAATGTACTCAAATACCTAAATAGAATAATAAAAAAAAAAAGATAGTGAAAGAAAAAGCCACCTCAGCCCTACGATAAGGAATTATAGAGTATATAAAGTACACACACATAAAGTTTCTTATATATTTTATATTTCTTTATAAATAATTACATATTATACTGAACCCAGAATATGGAAAGAATGTTTTGAAGCCTCCAAAAACCTGTTACTCTGTTTTTAGATTTTGTTCTACAAATTTCTATTATTTCTTTAAAAGTACATATCCTTACCACTTAGAAAGGGTTGTTGAGGCACAGAGTTTGTAGAAAAGACACCAAGTTTGGAAAGGATCCATCTAGAAGCTTTTTCAATCTGGAGCTTGTACTTTATAGGCACGCAAATGGGCACACCGGTGCAAAGCGGTAGTGGTTCACCATGTACCAAGCAGAATATGGAATGATGAAGTCTGGAACACCAAAAAAAAAAAAAAGAGAGTGAGAGAAAATCAAGAAATATGGTTGGTTATTAGCAACAGCCATGTTTCAAACAAAAGTTGTAACATTTTAGCAGTTTTCATATATCATTATTGAAATTAGCTTGTATAATTGAGAATGCAGCCAAGAGGAACTTATTTATCAAAATAAAACCTCAACTATATAGGGAAAGAATCTATCTGGAGAGAAAATAAAAAGAGAATTAGTCTTTTAAAGGTTCTAATTTAAATATGTTTTTCATCAACCATAACATCTTTCTCAAGTGTATTTTGAATTTCCTCATCATCTAAACATGATTATGTTTCTTGGTGACACAAGGGCCATCATCATAAGAATGGTTACATAGTACTTAAGGACACACACATTATGGGACTTACCCTAGAATTACCTAGAACTGATCCTAAGAAATAAGCAATTCCCACTGCCAAGTGGCAGTGGCAGTATCTATAAAATTAAGAATGAACTTCTCCTTTGACTCAACACTTCTCTTTCTGGGACATTCTTCTACAGATATATAGTAATCACAAAATTATTGTAGGATTATTTGTAAAAGTGAAACACTGAAAAAAACCAAAGAGGATTGGTAAAAGAAGGAATATTGTACAGCTATAAAAATGAGTAAGAAAGTACTTTGTGTTCTTCTATGAAAAGATCACCAGAAAATATTAAATAAGCAAGGTTCAGAATAATATATAAGTAGTATGCTACTCTCTATATTTAAAAAAAAAAGGGGGATGGGAGAGGGAAGTAAGAATATTCTTAAATGTTAATCTTTGTTAAAAAAAGCACTACAAAGATATCTAAGAAATTGGTAAAAATGGTTACCTATAAAGGACAGTAGGGAAACATGAAGAGGAGTTAAGACTTCTCAATGTATCATTTTAACTTCTGATACATGTAAATGTTCACACAAAATTAAATCTAAGACAATTCTCTCAAATAAGCTTGACTTTTACTTTTCATTCTTTTTTCATAAAAACATGCTGTTAGTATATGATCAGTATAACAAGGCTAGTGTCCTGGAAAAATCAAATGGTAAATTATTTTCTTGTCCATCAAAAAACCATTTTTTTTCCTACTGGTAGCAATTCAACATATATGCAGTGCCTAGTACACCTTCTATGTACTAGCACTATACACATCAGTGAACAAAACTGGAAAATCCCAGCTCTAGTGACCTTAAAACTCAACTGTTATCATTTAATTCACCAATAATGAAGGTACAATCAGAAAGGCATAATATGCATTGCTAGAAGAAATTTAAATTTGACAACCATCCTGAAAAGCAATTTGTCAATATGTAACAAGAACCTTTAAAATATTCATAGCTATTTACCCAGTAATTATACTCAAAATGCAGACAGAATTTTATATTCAAATGTTTTCTACAACACTATTTATAAAGAAAAACTGTAAGAAATCTAAATGTCCAAAATTGGAAAACAGTTAACTATGTTATGATTTACTCAATGGCTGGAATACTATGCTGCAGTTCACCTAGATGTAATTTCTAGTTAAACATGGTGTATTAACCACAAATCCCTCCCCAGACTCCTCTGAACTAACTGTGAATCTGAAATAAATAAATAAATAAATAAATAAAAAAATAAATAAATAAATAAATGAATGAATGAATGAATAAATAAATAAATAAAAAGAACACAAAAGTAAAGAGAACAGAACAGGTGACCTTTGATAGGATAAAATTAAAATACAATTTCAAAAGAAAATTAACATGGGGAAATGCTGTTAAACAAAAAAAGAGCAAGACTCAAAATCACATATAATTTCAGTCATATTTTTTAAATTACATTAAAACATGGAGAAAAAATGACAATATTATTTCTATATTTTTGATGTCAATTGGTTTTTTTTCTTTTATGTTTTTCTACATTTTCTCAAAATAGAATAATCTCCAAAGGGCACTTATTACTGTTATAGTCAGAAAGTGACTATATGTTTGTATAGTCACTTTACAAACATACATGCACACACACACGCACAGTCAGATAGCTATAATCAAAAAGTCAGATAATAATAAGTGCTGACAAGTGTTTGTCTGGAATCTTCACACACTGCTGTTGGAAATATAAAACGGTACAGCCACTTTAGACAACAGTCTGGCAGTTCTTCAGAAGTTAAACATGACTCAGTAATTCCACTCTCAAGTACATACCAAGAGAAATAAAAAAATGCATCCATGCAAAAATATGTATACAAATGCTCAAAGTAGCACTATTTGTAACAGCCAAAAGCAGCAACAACACAAATGTCATCAAGTGATGAATGGATACCATCCAATGGAATATTATTCTTCCATAAAAAGGAGTGAAGTACTGATGAAAGCTACAACATAGATGAATTTGAACATTGTGCTAAGTGAAATAAGCCAATAACAAAAGGCCATATATTACAGGATTCCATTTACATGAAATGTCTAGTACAGACAAATCTATAGAGAGAAAACGAATTAGTGGTTGACTAGTGCCAGGGGAGAGGAGATGGAGAATGAGTGCTAATAGGTACAGGGTTTCTTTGAGGGATGATGAAAATGTTCTAAAATTGACTGTGGTGATAGTTGCACAATTCTGTGAACTGTGAACTTCAAACTGTAGATTTAAATTGGCAATCTGCACGGTATGTGAAATTTAGCTCAATAAAGCTGCTACATTAAAAACATGTAAATATAGTTTATAATTACTTCTTCACCACTAACCAATATATTACATACTATTCCTTATCACCTTGCAACACTACATATGGGAAAAGCATTAGATTCAAGATAAATCCAGACTCTTGCCAAACCTAAAACCATGGACAAGCCACAATTTCAATTTCCTTTGTGGGTAGAGGGAATCCTCTCTGGTATATATCTCACTTTTCTCAACAACTCAGTTGTATGCCTACTTAGAAGAAATGTATTTGTTCCCAAATCTGTTTATTCTAGTTACAATTACAATAATTATGTAATTTAGTTACATATTCATCCAAGATGAGCACGAAAAGAAAATTGTCTTTGAAAATTAAACTGTCTGATTTGAAAAAAGTCAAATTGCCTCAGCTATACATAAGATTGATGATATATAAACATTTATATATTTATCAATTATAAAATATTTAAGGTGTGTATCTTTCTTAGGATTCCTCATTTTAAACAAATTTTCTGTTTAATCAACCCAACTACTAGTTGATTATGCAACCAATATTGTATAAGAGAGACTACCCTATATGTTATTCATATAAAAGACTAACATAAGTACACTACTATTACTATTATCCTATCTCACACTGTAAAGAGTGATGGTTGACCCTGCTGAGTTCCATCTTAGAGGGGTTGAAATTTTTTACTCTTCAAGTTCCCAGACCCAGCACAGGCCCTTACTTTCTACAGATACCCTCGTCTCTTAAACTGAAAGAGGGTGCCCTATGTAAACTCTTTGGATACAGCTCAAGGCTGCTAAAGTCCCTCTTCCTGGGCTCTTAAGCATTCTGAACCCTCCTTTTTCAAAGTTAAACCTATGTCTAACCTGTATATTTAATGACCGTTAAGAGAAAAAAAAAAAAATCTAACACTCATGAACCAAAGATTCCTCTTTACTTCCTCTTATCACATTTGTCTTATCACATATCTACTTTCTCACCTATAAAGTTGTTCTCAATTACCAGTCATCTGCACTCTGACCCCAAGCACTACAATACTAACACACTCTTCCTAGAAATGACTTCAAAAGAATTCTAAGTAATCATTCTAACTGGTCTCTGACCTTTTTGCACTCGCCGCGCGCGCGCGCTCTCTCTCTCTCTCTCTCTCAGATAAACCCCAGACATTGCTGCCAAATGCACCTTCCTAATGTACAACTCTAATCGCAAAACTCGGTGTCTTGATAATTCACTAGTACTCCCGACGCCTACAGAATAAAGCCTAGAAACTCATTAGCCTCCAAGCCAAAGTCCTAATAAGAGAGAATAAACTGCTAGCCCATTTCCCTAACGTTTGCTAACTACAGTCACGCTCAACTCCGCTCTGTACAAACACATCCCATTCACTCCTACACCCAGATCTTTCTTTCAACTGGACTATCCTCTCTTTGTTTCTATGCACTGAAATTCCTCTAAAATCATTTTTAAAGTAGAAAACCATTTATCCAAAGCCTTGGGTTTCTTAGCTCTAACATCTTCAAGGGCTGTTAATAAAGATAATAAAATGTTAGAAATATTATATGTATTACTAAATATAAGCTTAGAAAAATAGCTAGCAGATCACTCAACAAATGTCATTACTGTTGCTCCTTCAACACAATGAATGCTCAATACATATTTTTTTTAAATTGACATACAACGTCTTTTCCAGCCATACTATACTCTTTGCTCTAAAAGCAATAGTTTAAGGTGTGACACCTCTGTGAAGTTATGATGAAAATTTTTGATAATCAATAATTTGTAATTTCTGGTAACCCCACATAGATTCATGATCTAAGAACAGGAACCCACTATTTCATGATTTAGTCAAGAACAACTTGATTTGTAATCATTTCATATGAATGCAGGTCAAGTCATTATGCCATACACCTTAACCTTACACTGCATTGTCTGTCAATTATATCTCAATAAAATGGAAAGGAAAAAAAGAACACCTTGATTCACTAATATCTACCAAAAATGGGGAGGGAGGGCAAGCCTTCTTAAAATAGACTGACTAGTTTTATCATTTACTTTTTTAAAAAACTGTGGTAAAATACATATAACACATAATTTACCATCGCAACCCTTTTTGAGCATACAGTTCAGTGACATTAAGTATGTTCACACTGTTATCACACAAACATCAGACTCTCCATCTCCAGAACGCTCCACCTTGAAAAACTGAAACTGTACTTATTAAACAATAACTCCATTTCTGCCCCACCGCAAAGCCCTGGCAACAAGCATTCTATTTTCTGTTTCTGTGAGTTTGACTACTCTAGGTAACTCATATAAGTGGCTTTTGTCCTTTTGTGACTGGCTTATTTCACTACACATGATATCCCTCAAGTTTCATTCATGTTATCATTTACTTTCTCTACGAGAACTTCAAAACCACACAAAGGACATGCTTTAAACATATTCTAATTCAAACTCATGATTTAAACATACTCTATATTACATGACACTACTCTCAAGATTTGGATGACTCAATTTACAGAAAGAAAGGGAAAAGGAGACTAACATGTACTTGATAATCCAGTGTGATGCCAGGTATTCTGCTAGGTGCATTACACATACAATTAAGTCCATACAACTCTAAGGAAGTAGGTTATTATTATTCCCAGTTAGTAAATGAGGGAAAAAGGGGGTCAGAGGATCACTCAATATCAAGTAAGCCTCCCATGTCACTTTCCTTTTTCCATTTTGTTTTCATCATAGAACTTTTCACTATCTGGCATACATACATATATGCATACATTTATTTATTTCCTTATACACAAATTATATGTAGACCGAAAAAAGTCGAGAATCACTACATCAGTGAAAGGGTCATATTTATACAACAAAGTTGTATCTATGATACAACATAGCTTAGAATTTAAACAGTCTCTGGCTTTTCTGAGATGCTTGTCTATACATATATTTCTTAGATACTCAAAAATTGGAAGACTTTTATTACATATCTAGAAATTAAGAACTAAATACCTAACTTTAACTTGCTTAAACTAAATTTTTTCATAATTTAAATTACAGCAAATATCTCTAATGCTAGAATTTAAAATGTTATGAAAAGAAAGCAGATTTCGAAGGGCTCTCACTAAATAAACCCTGACTTGTAACAGAAGTCTACATTTCTCATTAATTTGTTTGCACAAAATAATTTCTTTTGATTACAGTATAAAATGTTACTCACAAAAGAACTACTGTGTTCAACAAAACAATTTTATCTTCACTGATGTAACAAGAAGTCAGTGGTTTCCTTTTTGTGGTAAACAATGGGCCCTGGGAAACACTCCCATTAAATGTCTTTTACATTTTTTTACACACAATTGGTTCAAATTCCTAATAATCACTATTTATCAGAAATATGAAAGATAAAAATCTATCAAGATACACAATAAAACTAAGCAAGCCAAAAGGAGAAAAATAAAAGAAAATTACAAAGGCTCTCTGAAGAGGATAGGGTAGAGAAAACTTCCAACCCAACATCAACTACCTCCAAAATACTATTTAAAACTGAGACTATCAGTTTCAAGATGACAAAAATCTCAAATCTTTTTTCTTCATTCCTAAGAGATCATGCCCATCAGCATACAAACATACAATGATCGCCCACCTTAAAGATAAAAAAAAAAAAAAAAAAAGAACCCTTCTGTGAGATTGTGATTTATAATAACATATATTTGGTCTTTGTCCCATTTCTGGCACAAAACTCCTAAAACCCTTGAAATTTCCTAAGTGATTGGAGCCAAAAGTATCTTCTATGTTAATGAGGTGACTTTTGGACAGAACTTAAGGATGGGGCTGGCTGACACGAGAACCAACCTTGTGACTTAGAGGGTTGAAACTTTCAATCACACCGCCATGATGAGGGGGTTGGAGCTGGAGGTTGAATCAATTGCCAATGGCCAGTGATATAATCAATCATGCCTACGCAATGAAGCCTCCATAAAAACCCAAAAAAGACAGGTTTGTAGAGTTTCCATGCTGGGGAACATGTGCAGATGCAGAAAGAGTGTTGTGTTCTGCACTTGTTCCCCAGACTTGCCCTATGTATGCATCCCTAACATCTGGCTATTCCTAACAGCCTTTCATAATAAACTGACAGTCTAGGTGAGTAAAATGTTTCTTCCAGTTCTGTGAGCCATTCTAGCAAATTAATTTAACCTAAAGAGGAGGGTTGTTGGAACTTTCCATGTATCTCCAGTAGGTCAGAAGCACAGGTAACAACTTGGGTTTGTGACTACTCTTTGAACATGGGGTAGGGAGGTGGGGACAGTCTTATAAGGCTCTCCCCTTATGTAACCTGTGAGATCTCATGCTATCTCCAGGTAACGTCAGAATTTAGTTAAACTGTAGACATTCAGCTGGTGTCTGAGAATTGCTTGGTGGTGTGGAGAAGAAAAGAAAAGGAGACCAAAAAAAAAAAAAAAAACCCACACATGCCAGACTTGGTGACCAGAATTTCCATCTCCCTTGATTGCAAAACCAGTGTCAGTGACTGCCCCATTTCTCCGCTCTCCTTTATAATAAAAGTCCTCTCCACACAGTTGTCTCTATTAAGTATGTTGCTAACTTCCCTTCATCTCATTCTCTCTTTTATCCAACTTCAAGGATTTCTACCTCCACCACTCTGCAAAACCTCTTGTTAATGTCACCAATGACCTACCTCTACACTGCACGAAATCCAAAGGTCAAAATCAGTTCTCACCCTCATTGACGCTACAAGCAGCACATCTCCTCTTCCTTTGTGAAAGACCTCCTTCACTTGGACCACAAAGTGCCACACTTCTGGTTTCCTTCCTCTTCCTCATGAGCTGTTCTTCCTCTGCCTCCTTCCCAACTCTAAATGTTGAGGAGCTCAGAGTCAGTCCTTGGCCCTCTCCTCTGCTGACCTTACCTCTAAGTGACCTTATACAGTCTCAAGGCCTAAAATCCAAATTTGGGATTTGTCAGGATATAGATAGTATCTCTAGCCCAAACCACTCTCTCCTGAGCACTAATGTCACAAATTTAACTATCCAATGGGACACCTAATAGAATCTCGAACTTAAGTCTTAATAGATCCCCCTAAATCTTCACCTATCCCCAGCACTGTACCTCAGTAAATGATACCATCATTCTTCTAGTTGCTCAGACTAAAAACTGGCAGTCACTTTTATTCTTTCTTCACAACACACCCTTACATCTAGTCCATTGACAAGTTCTGTCAACCCTATTTTCAAAATATTAAATCTGACCAATTCTCTCCCATTCACTGCTACCACCCTTGTCAGAGCCATCAAGATCTCTGGCCCAAACAATTAAAGTAGCGCTTAATCTACTCATTCCCCAATTCCCCAAAAAGCAACCAGATGATTGTTTTAGAATATAAACTTATTCATTGCCCCCACGTTCGAAAATCCTCCAGTAGTTTCCCATCAAATACAGAAAAAATATGCATGGCCTCTCTAACCGTTCCTTTCCTTTATTCTGGCCACATCAACTTTCCTGCTATTCTTCAATACCAGAAGCCTATTCCCAAAATGGGGAAGCGGGAACCATACACTTGTAATCCCTCTGCTTGGAAGATTCTTTGCCTTGAGCATGATTTGTTCCCCCCATTCAGATGACTACAAATGGTATCTCCCCCAAAAGGCCCTCCCCACCATCCTATGTGAAACAATCGCACTCTACAGCCAAACTTGATTTTTCATCAGTTTATCATCCAATATTTGTTTAATTTTGCCTACCTGATTAAAAAGCAAACTCCAGGAGGTCAGAGACTGTCTTGTTTACATTTATAATCCCCAGGACCATATAATGACTCACAAGCACACAATAAACATTTGTTGGTTAAATAACTGATGCCAATAATAATAATAATATGCACTAAAAAAAAAAACATATAGGTGTTCGAACATTTTATTCAACAAATTTAATATTGACAACTTCGTAAATTTCCATTTCACAACTGTTAGAGGAGATTAGAGTGTAGAATAAGAGGAAAAGAGGTGAACTTCTTGTTTTCAACAAATAAATCCAATATATTTATATACCCTTAAACCCACTTTGATATGTAACCTAATGTTTCCAGAAAACAAGTTTTAAACTGTTTCATTTCTTCCTTGCTAATATCTGAATCAACCCACACCCAAACAGGCGTAAAAGGAGGAACAATACTCAGATGACAACCTAAAAATACGTATTTGACTAACTCCCTGTTCCAATATCCCCTGAGATGACTTAATTGACACAAAAGGAAAAGCTCAAGCAACATCAAAAATTCGAAAGGGGTATCACCCCACACCTGAAATTCTGTTTCCACAAAGATATTTTAAGGTAATAACAACAAGGAAGGAAAAGCAACTTGCCCTTACATCAACCCTATCTGCTCTGAGAGCCTGCTCACCAGTCCACTCCACTTAGCTGAACCCCAGAAGAAAATGGCCCATGTTCAGTGCCCCCTCCATCATCTTCCCCAGGCTATATATACTAACTACTATATACTAACTAAAGTCTTCAACAGACTCAGACTACCCCTTGAGAGAAGGGGAAGAGAAGATGAAATGTCATGCCAGGCTGCTATTTATCAACGCTGAACAATGTGTAGATGGAAAATCTCTACAGTCTGAAGAAAACTGGCAGACACTGAGGACGTTCAACATTTTCTGAATTCTAAGGATAATGATCTTGGCAAACTTATAAACAAAGGCATGAAAGGCAAAACCATTTGCTTTTCTAAGATATTCACTCTTTTTGGGGGGTCGGGAGACTTGGAGTGGTAGTCAGGCTTACCAAAAGGGCACAAAATCAGCTAGTCAAAAAAATATATAAAGATATAAAGGATGTTAACAACATCATACAGTTTCCATTTCCTTCTGGGCATAATGGAAGATTGTACCTTCTTTCTCCCTCCCGAAGTTTGGCATGGTCATGTGATTTGTTTTGATCAATGAAATGTGAGAAGTGAGAGATACACACACACACACACACACACACACACACACACACGCACACACGCACACGCACATGCACACTTCCAATGAAAGCATTTAACAACTGGGGCTCAACTCTGTACCTCTCTCTCCCACTATCTCAGCAATCATGGAGGCAGGTATTGATATGGAACTGCAATGCTAAGCTTGTACAGAGAAGGCAACTTGCCTCAAAGGCATGGACGTGATGTAAGTGAGAAAAAAACAGTTGTGTTTTAAGCACTGATAATTTGGGGATTGTTTTTATTGTAGCATAAACTAACCTAATTAGTATCTGAAAAGCCCATTATAATTGATTAAAATTCAACAAACCCAGAAAATCTGATGAAGGGAAAAGAGTTTCAGAAATAGAAAAACACATAAATATGATCTCATAATGAGAAATGGATTATAACCATAGATACAGAGGAATTTAATAGACTATGGCTTTACAAGCTAATTTCCTCTAGGGGAGAAGGGGCAGACTGAGAAGCACTTGTGAAGCTCACAGTCTGGAGGCACAGACAGGCTCACTAAAGGACTGAGACCTAATCACAGGACCACAGAACATTTCCTCTCCCCTGCTTCTCTGCCCCACACTACACCATACCACAACACTGAAGACTTATTTACAGCAGTTCCTTTGCTCAAAATCCAGATATTTAGAAAAAAAACTACAGTGCATAATAAAAGGCAAAAAAAAAAAAAAAAAAAACCAACAGTTTGAAGAGACAGAGAAAGCATCAGAATCAGACTGAAATATGGCAGGAATGTCGGCATCATCAGAGATTTCAAATATATGCTAAGGGTGCCAATGGATAAGATAGACGATATGCAGGAAAAGATGGGAAATGTAAATAGAAAGATGGAAAGTCTAAGAAAGAACTAAAAGAAAGGCTAGAAATCAAAAACACTGTAATAAAAATGAATGCCTTTGATGAGCTTATCACAGCCGAATAAAGAATCTCTGAGCTTGAAGATATCTCAACAGAAACCTGAAAAGAAATAGAAGAGTGAAAAGCAAAGAGGAAAAAAAAAAAGACCAAAAAAAAAAAGAAAAAATAGAACAGAATATCCAAGAACTATGGGACTACTACAAAAGCTATAACATACTTAGTGGAAGTACCACAAGAAAAGAACAGAAGCAATACCTAAAACAATACTGAGAATTTTCTCAAATTAATATCAGATTCAAAACCACAGATCCAGGAAGCTCAGAGAACACCAAGCGGGATAAATGCCAATAATAATAATAATAACAACAACAACAACAATAAAACTACAACCAGGCATATCATACTCAAACTACAGAAAATCAAAGATAAAGAAAAAAATCCTGAAAGAAACAAAAGAGAGAAAAAACACCTTATCTATAGAGATGCAAAGATAAGATTTATATCTAACTTCTCAGAAACTATGCAAACAAGAGGAGAATGGAATGAAATATTTACAATGTTGAGAAACTATCCTTTGAAAGTGAAGTAGTAACAATTTTCTCAAATCAAAACCCAGAGAATTTGTTGCCAATATACCTGTTAAGCCACACAAAGAAAGGAAGAGGACTGAAGAAGAAATAAGGGAAGGTCAAAACTTTCATTTCTTTTATTCTTAATTGATCTGAGAGATTAACAGTTAGTTCAAATTAATAATAGAAAAAATGTGCATATGCTTATGTGTGTGTATATATATATACATATGTTCGCGTATGCTTATATATAAGTGAAATGAATGACAGCAGTGATATAAAAGGACAGGAAAGAGAAGAAGTTAGAATTATTTTATTACAAAGTAATCACGCAACCCAAGAAATAGCATAGTGTTATTTAAAAGCAAACTTGGATTAATTGTAAATGTGTATTGCAAACTCTAGGGCAATGACTAAGGAGAGAAAACAGTTACATAAAATGCTCAAATTAAAACCATAAAAGACAGGAAAAAATATATGACAAAAAAAGGAACAAAGAACAAAGGTAACAAATAGAAAACAGTAATGAATATGGTAGATATTAATCAATTCAAACATCAATGGTCTAAATGTACCAATTAAAAGACAAAAGACTGTTGGTGGAGCAAAAAATAAGGCAGATCATCTATAAGAAACCCACTTTAAATATAAAGACATATAAATTAAAAGTAACTGAATGGAGAAAGATATACCATGCTAACGCTAAGCAAAAGAAAAATGAGTAGCTATATTAATTTCACACAGAGCAGACTTAAAAGCAAGGAGTTATGAAGAATAAAGAGGAGCATTACATAATGATAAAAGAGTCAATTCTCCAAGACATAACAACAATCTCCAATGTGTATATGCCTAACGACAGAGCATCAGAATACATGAGACAAAAACTGACAGAACTGCAAGGAGAAATAGATGAATCCACGATTATAGTTGGAGACATCAACACCTCACTATCAGAAATGGGCAGATTCAGCAGGCAGAAAATCAATAAGGACATAGTTGAACTCTACAACACCATCGAACGGCTGGATATAATTGACATCCCTAGAGTTCTTCATTCAACAAGAGCAGAATACACATTCGTCTCATGCTCACATGGAACATTCACCAAAACAGAACATATTCTAGGCCATAAAATACACCTTAACAAATTTTAAAAAATAGAAATCATACAATTTCTGCTCTCAGATGAAATTAAACTAGAATTCAATGAAAGATAATTGGAAAATCACAAAATACTTGGATTTAACAACATGCTTCTAAATAACACATTGTCAAAGAACTCTCAAGAAAAATTTAAAAATATTTTACACTGAATGAAAATGAAAACACTATTTAAAATTTGTGGGATGCAGCAATAGCAGTGCTTAGTGAAAATTTGTAGCACTCAATGCACATATTAGAAAAGAAGAAAGATCTATAATCAATAATCTAAGTTTCCATTGTAGGAAGCTAGAAAAAGAACAAATTAAATCCAAACTAAGCAGAAGAAAAATAAGAAGCAGAACAGAAATCCATGCAATTGAAAACATGAGACCAATAGAGAAAGTCAATGAAACCAAACGTGGGCTAAGAACAAAAAGTGAAAGGTCACAAAATTACTAGTATCAAAAATGAGAGGGGACATCACTACAGATCCCATGAACATCAAAAGAACACAGGAATATTATGAACAACTTTATATAGACAAATTTGATGGCCTAAATGAAATGAACTAATTCTTTGAAAGACACAATCTGTCAAAACTCACACAAAAAATACATAATCTGAATAGGTGCATATCTATTTTTTGGTTGAATAAATAATTAATAACCTTCCAAAACTGAAAGTACAAGTGACAGATGGGTTCACTGGTGAATTCTACCAAATACATATGGAAGAAACTGTATCAATTCTCTCCAATGTAACTTTCAGAGAATAGAAGCAGAGGGAATACTTTCTATTTCCATGAGGCCAGCAGTACCCTAATACCGAACCCAAACAAAGACATTATAAGAAAACTACACATACCAATATCATCCATCAACACAGATATAAAAAACCTTAACAAAATACTAGCAAATTAAATCAAATAATGTATAAAAAGAATTATACACCATGACCAACTGGGATTTATCTCAGGCATGCAAGAATGGGTCAACATTTAAAAGTCAATTAATGGAATCCATCTCATTGACACTCTAAAAAATAAAAATTACATGATAATATCAATAGATGCAGAAAAAGCATCTGACAAAATACAACACCCATTCATAATAAAAACTCTCAGTAAAATAGGCATAGAAGGCAATTTCCTCAACTTAATAAAGATTATGTACAAAAAAAATTACAGCTAACATACCTAATGGTAAAAAAAAAAAAAAAAAAAAAACAACTAGAAGCTTTCCCATTAAGATCAGGAACAAGGCAAGGATGTCCACTCTCACCACTCATTTCAGCATCATTCTGCAAGTCCTAGTTAGTGCAATACTAGAAGAGGAAGAGGAAGAGGAAGAGGAAAAGAGAAGAGGAGAGGAGAGAAGAGAAGAGAAGAGAAGAGAAGAGAAGAGAAGAGAAGAGAAGAGAAGAGAAGAGAAGAGAAGAGAAGGTATAAAGATTGAGGAGGTAGAAATAAAACAATCTTTGCTTGCAAATGACAGAAATGTCTAAAAAATCCAAAGTGTACACTTGAAATTAAAAATTCACTGTCACTTACATATGCACCCCCTAAAAAATGAAATACTTAGGTATAAATCTAACAAAGTATGTAACAAGATCTATAAGAGGAAAATTACAGAACTTTGGTGAACAAAATCAAAGAACTAAATAGATAGATAGTCCATGTTCATGGAAAGACACGATACTGTCAAGATGTTAGGTCTGCCCAATTTAATCTATAAATTCAATGTAATCCCAATCAAAATCTCAGTAAATCACTTTGTGGATATCAACAAACTGACTCTAAAGTTTATACAAAGAGGAAAAACAGAAAACAGAACAACCAACACAATATTGAAGGACAAGAACAAAGTTGGAAGATTGACATTACCCAACTTCAAGACTCACAATAAATCTACATTAATCAAAACAGTCTGGTACTGGGGAAAGAATAAATAAATAGATAATGTGGAACAGAACAGGGAGCCCAGAAACAGACCTACATAAATATAGCCAACTGATCTTTGACAAAAGAACAAATGGAACAAAGACAGTCTTTTCAGTAAGTAGGGCTAAAACAACTGGATACACACACATACACACACACACACACATCTAGAAATAAACTTTGCACCTTCACAAAAGTTAACAGAAAATAAATCACAGACCTGAAGGTAAAAATGCAAAACTAAAAAACTCCCAGAAGATAACACTGAAAACCTAGATGACCAAGGCTATGGCGATATCTTTTTAAATACAATAAGAAAGGCACAATCCATTAAAAAAATAACTGGGAAGCTGGACCTTATTAAAATGAAAATCTTCTCTGAGAAAGATGACATCAAGGGAACAAGATGATAATCCACAGACTGAGAGATAAAGGACTATTATCTGAAATATACAAAGAAAGCTTAACTGAACAATAAGAAAACAGTAACCTGATTAAAAATAGGCCCAAGGCCTTAACAGATACCTAACAAAAAAATATATACAGATCACAAATAAGCATCAGGTTAATGCAAATCAAAACAAAATGCCACTACGCATCTATTAGAATGCCAAAATCCAGAACACTGAAAACACCAAATGCTGAGGAAGGTATGACGCAACAGGAATTCTCATTTATTCCTGATGGGAATCCAGTATAGTACCATCACTTTGGAAGATGGTTTGGCAGTTTCTTACAAAACTAAACATATTCTTACTATGTGACCCAGCTACTGTGCTGCTTGGTATGTGCCCAAGGGAGCCAAACACATGTCCAGCCAAATCTTCACAAAGGTATTTAAGGCAGCTTTATTAATAATTATCAAAACTGAGAAGCAACCAAGATGTTTTTTCAGTAGATGAATAAGAATACTGTGGTATATCCAGATAGTGGAATATCATTCAGCACTAAAAAGAAATGGGCTATCAAGCCAGGAAGAGACATAAAAGAATCTTAAATACATAATGCTAAGTGAGAGAAACAAATCTGAAAAAGCTATATACTATGATTCCAAATGTATGACATTCTAGAAAAGGGAAAAATATGGAGGAAGTAAAAAGACTAGTGGCTGCCAGAGGTTGAAGGAGGGGTACTGAATAGGTGAAACACAGAAAATTTTAGGAAAGTGAAAATACTCTGCATAAACAATAATAATGTACACACATTATACATTTATCTAAACCCACAGAATGTACACCAAAAGTGAACTCTAGGTGATTATGATGTAACAATATAAATTTATCCATGGTAACAAATGTAGCACTCTGGTGAAGGATGTTGATAATGGGGAAGGCTATACCTAAGTGGGAGCAGGGAGTATATGGGAAATTTCTTTCCTCTCAATTTTGCTGTGAACTGAAAACTGTTCTTTAAAAAAATAAGTATTTTTAAATCTATTAGAAATAAAAAGATTTTTTAAATTTTTTTTTAATTAACAAAACTTGATTTATCTGATCTGCCTCTAACTCCACATAGTTTCCACATATCTTACAAATCAGGTATTTAGTTTAGGTTGTCATTAAAACAAAAAGGCAAAATTGTTTGGAAATTAAAAAATGATGTGTGTATTGCTATATCAAAGACATTGCCACTATTTCAACTTATCATAAACCAGTCTGCCCATTAAAATTAATTTCTGAAATTAATTAAAGTTTAATTTATTTTATCAACTATTTTGGATTTTGTTCCTGGATGCAACAAATAGTTTTACACAAAAACAAAAATGAGACTTACGGAAATCTTTGCAAAGACTGGTTTTACATGGTATGTGATATAAAGCAATTTACAATAGAATAAAAAATTAAAGTATGTGTTTATAGCAATTTTTCCAATGAGAGGTCCATAGTTTTCATCAGATTCTCAAAGGGGGCCATGACCCAGATAAGATTAAGAATGAGAAGTTCTTAGGTTTAAGTTAAACCTTAACATTCACCCACTATTAAGCGCCTAGCCTTCTACTACCATTTACCATGAAACCTCCCCTGACCCATCCTGTGTCTGTGGCTCCCTTCCAGGGTCATAAAAAGAAAATAATTTACTATCATCCAAGTATTTAGGGAAGTACTAGAGAACATCATTAATGTTCATTATTAAAGAAGACAAATGGGAGTCAAGTAAATTATGCCAATAATCATTTTTGTTAAAAAAGGATACATTCGGATATGGTTGATGGACCCCTGGAAAATGAATGGATTAGTGGACATTTGGTCCTGGCCAAAACGTCCAGAGATATCTGGTCCATGTCAACCCCATGTGCCATTCATATGCCATTACTAGGTAGGCTACCAGGCAAGAAACATTGTTATAGGTAATACAGCCATGACGCAATTACTGAACCAGTAAAACATGACAGTATTTTTTATGTATTAATCCTATAAACCAAAAGTATATAAACATTGTGGGCTATCTGAACCCAGGGATGTTTACTAAGCATGGACGTTTTCGACAGGACCAAATATCAAGGCCATTTGGCATGGATCAAATATGCTCATAGACGTTTTGGACAGAACCAAATTTCAAGGACTTTTGGACATGGAGCAAATGAATCTATGGATGCTTTAAACAGAACCAAAGGTAATGCAAGAAATAACTGGGTTGCATATAGTGTTATGACATTAAAATGTCCTTTATCACTAACCCAATAAAGGCGTATTTACCAGAAATAAAATAAAATAAAATAACCCAAAAGCAGGTAAAAACTTACATATGTAGAAAGATGCCTAACTGCAGTATATTTGTTAAGAGACCAGACTTCAAAGTCAGCCTGCCGGGATTTATTTATGGGCTATGCAACATTAGTTAAATTTCTTAACCTTTCTGTTCCCATGCTTGCATATATATATATATATGTATGTATGTGTATATGTATGTATGTATGTGTATATGTATGTATATATACATATATACATATATGTATGTATGTATGTGTATATATGTACATATATATACACACACACATATGTATAAAGGGTACAAAAAAGGGACAGTAAAAGTATTTCAAAAGGGTTTCGTGAAGATTAAATAACATATGTTAAGTGCTCAGCACACAGTATGCCTTTGGTAAAGATGTGCTCATTTATTTAAAAATACTAAGCATCAACTATGTGTCAGGCACTGACTTAGGCAGCTGGGATATATCAACGAACAAAACAGATGAAGAATCCTGCCCTCTTGTAGCTTACATGCTAACAGTGGGAGACAATAAACAACATATGTAAGATGTAAAATATGAAGTATGAAAATGTTACAGACACTATGGGGAAAAAAACGTAGAAAAGAATCTTGGAACAGCAAATGCAGGGGGCAGTCAGGTTTCAATTTTTAAATCAGAATACAGCTTGTTGAAATGGTCACATTTAAGCAAAGATTTAAAGAGTCAGCCAGGTGAATGTCATGAGTAAGCATGTTCCAACCACGGGGAAGAGCCAACACAATGGCCCTAAGGGGAAAACATGCCTGGCACATCAGAGCAGGAACAAGGGCAATTAGAGCAGATGAGCAAGAGAAAAGAAGTAGGCGAAAAGGATCAGAGAAGTTATAAGGGACCTACTCACACAGGGCCTGCAGACAAATGTGCTTTAAGTGAGCTGGGGAGCCACTGCAGGGTGTGCAGAAGACTAATACGCTTGTCATACATTTGAAAGGATCACTCTGGCTGCTGTGCTGAGTACAAGGGACCTCTCAGTAAGAGGCTATTTGTCACTGAAGTGTTAGCAAAACCCTTGTCTTTCAGCATGAGAAATTGCTCTTGGATTCAGTTAACCTACTAGCTCTGTTCCCCAGGCAGAATGTTAGCTGTGTTACTAGGCAACATGGTAAAAATATGGTAAAAATGACCCACTGGTAAACTGCCTAGGACTGAGAGGCACTATCAACACCAAGTGAATGGTCATAGCATTGGTCTTCTCTCAGTGTTGTGACTCTGGTAATTGGGCATGTACTTTGCAGGGATCCTGGAAGCTATGCTCACAGGTTGTTATACAAGGCAATGGCTCTTGTAGAACATGGCACCCCTAAGCCAGGTTAGCTGCATACCAACTCATGCGAGCCTCATTATTCACACCTAAGCTTCACCTGAAGGAAGAGGAGAGGAGAGGCACAGAGAATAGATCTGGCTCTTCTCTTTGTGGACAGCTACCAGCCAGAGTGATCCTTTCAAATGTAAGACAAGCGTATTAGTCTTCTGCACACCCTGCAGTGGCTCCCCAGCTCACTTAAAGCACATTTGTCTACCCACCAAAAAGAACATCTGACACTTGCCTGCTAGTAAGCTGTTACCTATCTCAGATCCTCCCAAGTGAATCTGATGTTAAATGTGGCCTGACAATCCACAGGTCTGTCTAGTTGAGCCCTAAGAAAATTACCTGGATAAACACTGCTCTATTGCAATAACTCAGGTAAGAAATGGCAGTGGATGGTAGTGATAGAAATGGGAAAAAAAATACTTAAGGTTTTAAAGGAGAGCTTATAGGATCTTCTAATGAATAGAATGTGGGATGTTAAAGAAAGAGTATAATGTCAAGATTCCGAGCCTTTGCAACTGGAAAGATGGAGTGAAAAATTGGAAAGAGTAAAGACTGGATATCAGGAGTTCAATTTTAGACAAGTTAATTTTGATTTGAAGGTCATTCATCATCTCACTTTCTCCTCAAGAGTCTGAGATGGCTGCAGCAGCTCCAAGAGTCATTAGCTCATATGACAACATCCAAAAGAAGGGTATATTTTCATAAATTAACGAAAACCAAAGTCCCAGGGGATTCCCTTTACATTCCACTATGCCTAAACAACCATTGTCATGGAGACTATAACTAACACAATTGAGTCTAGGCTGAACAACATTCACAAACTGCCCTGTGTGCTGGTTGAGGAGAGCCCAGGAAGCACGTGAGTACTAAACACCTGAACAAAAGTGGGCTGCTGTTAACTAGGAGGGAGAGGAATGACTAACAGGTGCAGTGTATGCCAAAGGTATTGTCAAGGATATTGGATAAACCATCCACATCGATGTTAAAAGTCATCCAGAATAAAAGAAGTGAGATCGGTAATAAAGTATGGATATAAAATATGACAGGGAGCCAGGTGACAGATGAAAGAAAGCAAAGAACCCTTTGTTCCATGAAGAAAAGACATCTAAACAAATCCTGTGAAATTTAACAACCACCAAAGGTTATAAATGATTTGAGGAAAAAACAAGAATTAAAAATCTTGACTAAAATCAGAAAGTCTCAATTGTAGAAGACAAAGCAATGTCTCAAAAATTTTTCCAGAGTGAAATGATTTTGACCTAAACTCTTCTACCCAAATCTTCAACCAAATGAGAAGGCAGAATAAAAACATTTTCAGACATGTAAGAACGTATTACTTGAGGATCTTTAGCAAACAAGCATGAAAACCTAATAAAATAGATGTGAGAACACAAGATACAGTGGAAATGATCCAAGAGTAAAATGAAAAAAGTCCCAGGATGGCAGCTGTGCAACAGGACTAGACAATAATTCATCCTATTAAAACAGAAAATTAGTGAGCTCCATGAAACGAAGAAAGGAATGGATTCTGTTCAAAAGAAAGACTAAGAAGCCGGCTTAACGACGGGAATGCCTATGTCTCTTTTTGCAACAGAAAACGATATTTAACATAAAACTCCAGAATGTTGCCTATTGTCTGCCCACACTTTTCTTCCCTCATTCCTTGCTAAAGGAACTTTTTTTGTTTCTCCTTTTTTGAAGTATCAGGTAAGAAGCACATGATTAGAGAAGGTAGCTCCTCCTCCAGACCATGGGATGAATCACCACATTCTCCTTTCCCAGCCATTGGCTTGAGCAACTGCTCCCATCCTATTGTGGACGAACGATTCAGTTCAGGCCAATGAGACATACAAAAAAGTCATCTGGGGAGATTCTTGAAAGACTTTCCTACAAAATGAAAAAAAAGAGATTCGAGTTGTTACAAGAGATCTAGTACTGGGTTGGGGGAGCATTGCTATAAAGGGAGTAGTTATTGGGCAACTGGCAAACTTGAATATGAACTGTAGATTAGATTCTAACATTATGGTAGGCGTGTAGATGCACCAACTCATATCCAAAAGGCTCACTACCAGGTGTGAGGAGTATGGACAAGCTTACAGCTTCATCAGAATTGCCTTCAGCTTTCAAGAGAGGGTTTTGCTATTACATAGATAACTCCTATACCACAACTGAGAAAAGGTACACGCAAAGCAATTTCTGTCTAACATGTAATTCCTCTAATGCAGGAGTCCCCAACCCCACATTACTGGTACTGGTCCGTGGCCTTCTAGGAACCAGGTGGCACAGCAGGAGATGAGTTCCAGGCAAACGAGTGAAGCTTCATCTGTATTTGCAGCCACTCCCCAGCGGTAGCAACACCGCCTCAGCTCCACCTCAGATCATCAAGCATTAGATTCTCCTAAGAGCACCAGTCCCTGGTGCCAAAAAGGTTGGGCGGGGACCACTGCTCTAATGGACAATCTTGACTCCAAATCTGCTCCTTGTGCTGGCAGACAGGGCACCATCACAACTGGACAACTCCACCTGCCCAATCCTACATCTTTCTTTTGATTTTGTGCAATCCTAATTCTGGCTCAGTAACTGCCTCTCCAGAGAACTCAATGTGTGACAATTGAAAAATATTAAATTTCCTGAAGTTAATCAGTTCCATGATCACATGAGAGAGTCTTTTTCTTAGGTGATATGTGATGAACTGTGTAAGGTTATAGACTCATGATCTCTGCAATTTTCTTTAGATCTAGATATATAGACAAAGATCAAGAAAGAAAAAGACAAATATAGCAAAATTATTTATGTGATGACTCTAGGTGAAATTATGTGATGACTCTAGGTGAAATTAAGATAAGTGTTCACATTACTATTCTTACAACGTTTTTATATGTTTAAAATTTTTTCAAAAATGTTTTAAAATGAGAAAGATCCAAAAAAAAGAGGCATCCATTCTATTTCCTTCTTCCTGTGTTTAATTGAGAAAAAGGTGCTTGGAGCTACAGCAGCCACTGGCAATAAGAGAAAGGTCAGAACAATCAGGTATGTCCCCTGTGGTTGAATATTCTGTAAAATGCTGCCAAAAAAAAACAACCAAAATGATATACCATGAAAAGCAAAAAAGCTATTCAAGAAAGTCATGGTTCAAGTGTGGGGGGAAAAAAAACATGACAAGACTGAGCAATTAATGGATTACAGAAGAGAATCCATTCATCTTTGATCCTAGGATCATCATTCTTCTACTGGCATGAGGTCATGACACTGGAGTGTAGAGAAGGAAATGGAACCACAACTCACTACTCCCCTCAGCAATGAATATTTTTCCACAATAATTAAAAACATAAAAAACATAGGACCAACATAAAAACAAAGCACCAAAGACTTCAGTAAGGTTACAGAAGAGAATGTAAATGCTTTTAACTTGTCAATATAAAAGGTACAGCTAATAAAAGCTGGGAGGTTGGGCGGGGGGGGGCAGGGGGGAGGGCAAGAGAAAAGGAGAAGCAGGGAAAAGTATAGGATTTGAATCCTGTAAAACTACAAATCTCTTGACCATTTTTAACAGTTTTAATGAGATGTGACTCACATACCATAAAATTCACTAATTTCTCATTTTTAATTAGGTTGGTTATTTGTCTTTTTATTGTTGAACTGTAAGAGTTCTTTATACATCCTAGATAAAAGTCCCTTATTAAATACGTCTTGCAAGTATTTTCTCTCATTTTATGAGTTGTCTTTTCATTTTCTTGATGGTGTCCCTTGAGGTACAAGTTTTTAATTCTGATGATCCAATTTATCGATATTATCATTTGTTACTTGTGCTGCTTAGTGTCATATCTAAGCAGGCTTTGCCTGACTTCCCAAGGTCACTAAGATATATTTGTATTTTTTTCTAACAATTTTGTAATTTTAGTTGTTCCATTTAGGTCTATGATCCATTTTTAGTTAATTTTTGTGGATGATGGGAGGAAGCAGTTCAAATTCTTTCTTTTGCATGTGGATATCGAGGTGTCTGAAAGGACAGTTCTTTCCCTATCGAACTATCTTGGCTCCTTTGACAAAAAAAAAAAAAAAAAGGAAAGAAAAGAAAAGACGGAAAGACGGAAGGAAGGAAGGAAGGAAGGAAGGAAGGAAGGAAGGAAGGAAGGAAGGAAGGAAGGAAGGAAGGAAGGAATCATACGGTTTATTACTGGATTCCCAATACTATTCAATTGATTTAATGTACTGATGTTTTTAATTAAGGTAAATCCACATGATATAAAATGAACCATTTTGAAGTGTACAATCCAATGGCGTTTAGTATGTATTCAACCCTTCTTTCTAGTTTCAAAACATTTTCATCACCCCAAAAGGAAACCTATACCCATTAAGCAGTCACTCTCCATTCCTCATGCCCCTGGCAACCACTAATCTATGTCACTATGGAATTACCTGTCCTGGATATTTCACATCAATAGAATCAATCATACAATATGTGATCTTGTGTGTCCAGCTTCCATCACTTAGTATGAAGTTTTTGAGATTTGTGCACTTTGTAGCATTTATCAGTACTTCATTTTTATAGCTTAATAATACTCCATTGTATGAATATACCATATTTTGGGTAGCCATTCATCAGTTGATGTACTTTTGGGTTGTTTCTACCTTTTGGTTAATATGAACTGCTATGTTAAGTACTGCTAGGAATACTCATGTACAAGTATTTCTTTGGATACCTCTTTTCAATTATTTTGGGTACATACGTAAAAATGAAATATTTGTGTCATATCGTAATTCTAGGTTTAACTGTTTGAGGAGCTGCCAATTGTTTTCCACAGCAGCGGAAACATTCTACACTCCTACTGCAACCTACAAGGGTTCTGATTTCTCCATATCCTCCCAAAAACTTGTTACTTTGTTTTCTGGCTCATTTTCAAATGTGACATCCAGAACTCAACACAATACTTCGGGTGTAGTCGGGACAACATCAATGTTTCTAGCACATAAAACACAATGAACTCAGATTAGATCATATAGGTTTCAAATTATATTTTGACATTTTTATAACATTAAAATATAATACAATGAAAAAGCAATTATAGTACTCAAGGCAACACAGGGAATAAAGGCATCCCATGTGTTATACTTCAGATTACCAAGATAAACGTGTTGTCAACTTACTGTAATTTAAGTTGATAAGTTTTTTAAATTCTACAAATCTCTCCTCAACCATATAAAGTTCAACAGGAAAAGTTTTCTCCATGTGTTCACAAAAAAATAATAATAAACTAGTAAACCTTAAGAAGTTTTGTATTTCTAATAACAGATTACTTTATTGAAACCAATTCCCCTATTTCCTTTAAGAGAATATTCCTAGCTTCAAAATCTTATACAAAGCCTTCACAGGTTGTTCCTGTTTAAAATAGCCTCTCTCTGCTTTGCCCTTTCATGATACTGGACTACTATCTCTACGACTCACTTTGACACTCAGTCATCTGATACTTGGTATTTATTGCTAGTTAACTGTTTGATAATTCACTGTTTATAGTAGGGCTCTGTGGAGAAGAGACTCACTCTCATTACTTTCTAACTTCATCACGACAAATACAGTATAGGACTTATGAAAAGGTAATTCATATATTTTTCTTATATTTATAAACCTATAAAGAATTAAAGTGAAAATTATCTGACAAATCTGAAAACACTTTAGGATCCTTGGGTTCTTCGAGGTGATTGTAATGTGGTAACTGAAAGGGAAAGCAGGGTCAAGCAGGGAGTTCCCCGAGATGAGGTAGCTCTGAACATAGTGTGAGGCAGTGGACAAAGGGCAGGAAAGAAAACACAGGAGATGAAGAAAAATGTGGAAAGAATAAGATTCCAGGGCTCAAGTGAAGAGAAGCAAAGGACATCTTTCTTTCTGAAAAGGGAAAACTAGGTATAGAGATATGTTGAACTAGACACGGGTTTAATTCAGCAGATTGCGTTGAGAAAAAGAAAATGTTTGTTTAGCTCCTAATATGTATTCAGTTAAGTACTGTATTGGTTTCCTGTTGCTGTGGAGACAAACTACCACAAACTTAGTGGCTTCGAACAACACAAATTTATTATCTTACAGTTCTGAAAGTCAGAAGTCCAAAACAGGTCTTAACTGGAATAAAATCAAAGCGTTGGCACAGCTGCCTTCCTTACTGGAAGCTCTAAGGAGAATCCATTTTCTTGCCTTTATGGGTTTACAGAGGCTACCCACATTTCTTGGCTCATGGCCCCTTCTATCTTCAAAGCCAGCCGTGGCAGGCTGATTTCTTCTCATAAGGCCATCTCTCTGGTTCTGACTTTTCTGCTTCCTGTTTTGTCTTTTAAAGACCCTTGTGATTATATTAGGCTCACCAAATAATCCAGGATGCTCTCGCTATTGTAACTTTAGTTCATGAGCGGCCTTAATTCCATCTGAAACCTAAATTCCCTTTTGTTGTGTAACACAACATTCACAAGCTCCAGGGATTAAGATGTGGGCATCTTTGGGAAGCCATTATTCTGTCTGTCAC